>NC_133458.1:121545632-122889183 GCF_048565385.1 Saimiri boliviensis
GAAAGGTTAAATGGCTCCCACTGAGGTTTATATAGCCAGGGTAGAGATTCAAACCCAGCACTCTGATAGCAAAGCCTATGATTTCATCACTATGCTATACAGCTTGGTTTAGAGGCTAAATGAACCACCTTTCTCTTGAAGCTAAGAATTTAAATGTTTGCCTTTGTTAAGCACCCCATTCTCAGACCCTTATAAACCTCAGTGCTTTATGGTTTCATTTTGAACACACGAGTAAAAATAGTGCCTTTTAGGAAAGACAGATTAAGTCTCTGACTTAAAACAAGTCCCAGTCTCTGAGTGCCTGGTCATTTGCAAGGCTGACCAAAACCTGGACCCAAACCTGCCAAGTCCTCTCATTTCTTCTTTGACTTGAGCAGGAGGGCGTACTCTCCTGGGAGACTTGCAGCATCCCACGGCCATAATTTTGTAGACTTAATGTTAAAATGTCTTGCAAGAACATCACGCAATTCATTGCACTCCATCTGGGAGTGTTATTCTTTTTCCCTCCTGTCTAGGCTCAACGAGTCTTTACCCCAGAGACCCAGGACCTGGCAAACACTGCCTCCTCTGGCCCAGTTCACAGTGCAAACTCTGAACAAAGCTGCCCTTGAAGCCCGACCATTTAAAAAGACTTTATGAAGCCCACTGGGGCCCCCCGAGTATTTTGCAACAAGTCATATCCCATGAAGAAATTCACTTCTCTGCAACACAAAACAGAGGGAGATTAAAGAAAAAGGCAGGGGGGTGGAGGAAAGAAGTAAGACCCCCTGCGGTTCTGTCTGGCCAGAATCGTGTCTTTTCGTACCCATATCCTCTACAAAGACGATGTTCTGATGATGTATGGCCCTAATACATCACTAAATGACAGTGTTCTCCTGATCCTATACCTTGAAAATATGACACGTGCCAGCAGAGGCAACAGGGGATTAATAAGGAGGCCCTTCTGATATTTACGTTACCTATTTCCATTTTTTTAAGGGGCTTTAGTTTGTTGGAGGAATTTTTTTGGGTCCTATTCCGCTTAGAGTTTTAGGCCGGCTTTTTTTTTTTTTTTTTTCTGGCTTTTTCAAGAAACTCACGGAACAAAGAAACACAGGCCATTAGAGTGTCCCGCCCGCTCAAGTAGAGGTCTGATTTAAAACAGGGCAGTGTCAAACGGCTCCTCATTCTGTTTAATCATATTTTGAAATAGAACCAAAACATTAGAGATGGCAGAACACAAAACAACAACCACCAAATAAAAATAGTAGCCCAAAGAAAGTAGCACTGCCTGTTTCTTATTAGACTGCACATCATATAAGCAAAAGGCCTGCTGGCAACGGCACATTCGCGTAACTGGAGTGGACGGAACATGCAGAGCCAAGGATTAAGCCCCGTGGGCCCTGCCACAGATGCAGCTCTGCCACCGTGCTCAGTTCCCAAAAGCAAACCAAAAAAACAACAGGTAGGTTGCATCCCACTCCACCAGCGGACAGAAGCCAGGCGTGTGAACCGAGAGGGGTCATGGTGGCAGCCTGCCTTTACGTGGCCCAGATGCCTCAGCCAACACTTCTTTCTTCCTAACAGAAGGGACTCCAACAGCTGGCATGTGGGATGGGGTCGGTGCTGCAGAGAAAACTTCCAAAAAGAAAAAAAAGACTCCTGGGAAGAATTTGCAGGCCAAGGGTGAGAGAGAAGGAAGCCCTGCAAAGTGGTGCAGCTTCACGTGCAGGAGGACAGGCTGCCTCCTCAGCACCTCTGGTTATTTTACACCGTTGGGTGCCCTTCAGCACATGACGAATAATAAATCTGCTTCTTCCTCTGCCCAAAAGGAAAACAAAAAAGAAAGGGGCGATGAAATTCTATGAATATTTTTGCGCCTTTGTGGTGAGTTGTTTTGAACTAGGTAGAAGATGATAAACCACATATTGGGGGTCCAACTCCAACTACCCTGTAGGATCCGGGGCTCAGAAGGCATTAGTGGGTCTTTCCAGTCTCGGGGGGACAGTGCAGAATCTTCTGGCCAGGTTGGCGGGGGTTTTGGAGGGAGGTGGGAATGGGGGTAAAGAGTTAAAAGTGGTAATAAAATTATGTAACTCCATAGGAAAGCTCGAGACCTGACATTAAAGAAAGTGATACCTGGAGATGTTATTTTGACAGCCCCTTTCTTGACTTACTGCAATATAGGAAGTTGGGCTGTCTGGTATCAAAAGACATATGACTCAGTGGGCCTTTGAAATACACACAGAAATGACTCTCTGTCAAGGGTAGAAGAAGACTGAGCACAGACAAAACACAGAAACCAAATGTCTTAGATTCCTTTGGCAATTGGTGGTGGCAAAACCACTTCTTTGCAAGGCCAGCCCTGGAAGGTTGTCACTCTTGTCGTCACACATGTCTCATTCCTGGATCACATACCTATGGTGAACTCACCAGGTCCTCAGGTGTCCCTCATTCCTGTGGGTCAACAACAAGCCACGGAGCCAATGAAACAGATTTTTCACAGATTTCCCAGTGAAAGCCCAAGTGCTGTTGGGAGTTACAAAAATATCTGATCTTCACAAGTAAATGGAGCTGACATCCCAGGGAATAGGCAGGGAGGAGGAGCCACTCATAGCCCATCTGTCATTTTGACAAAGTAACTTTCTGGTCACCAGTGAGCCACTTTTAAAGACATCCGCACAATTGACCCCAACCACCAGCAATCACAGAGACTATCAAAGGCATCCCTGGGACAAAAAGCCGATCGGCTTTAGAGTTGGATCCTACGCTCCTCCCTCCAGGTAACAGTAAGAGTGGGGTGACACCTCAGTTGCTGGAAAGATCTCTGCTCCCAGGCAATCTTTACATTGGTACCAACTATAGGGGGTGTCCTGTTAGCCCAAGTAATGATAGGTAGGGAAGCAAAGGAATAGGAGCTCTCTAGCTGGCTAGAAATTTGCAGAACTGAAAATGTCAGCCTCGGACAGCATCCCCCATATGAAGGCAATTCTGTGAGCTATGGTGGGTCTGACTCATTCACCAAGGCCATTAGCACTGTGTTCTCTTCACCGAAGTTTTCCCAAGGGCCACATGCAGATGTCAGAAAAAAAAAAACTGGAGAAGCCACAGATTTATTTCCTCTGTTTAGAATGTAATTTTAATCCACTAGCATCCATTTGTAAACTCATTAAATCATCAAAGAATGCCAACTTTGCAAATAATCCATTTCTGAGATTAAGTTGTTATTTAAAAAAAATGAGAGCGGCCAATTACCCACAAAACATCATCAACATAAACTTGTTGCTGAAGGGATTCACAACATGTGCCCATTTTTAAAAGGAAAATATCAACCATGATTAGAACCCTTCATCGTTAATTTTAACAAGGGTTCCATCACAAAACAGCTTCCAGAAGCCTTCACACATCTAAAATAAGGCAAAAGTGTCAGCAGAAAAACAAATGGCCATGAGAAACATGTGGCACTGGGGCTATAAACTTGGATTTTTCTGCAGGTCAAACCTTTGCACTGCAGATCTCAGTTCTATCTGACCAAAAATCAACGAATCTGTTTAACTAATATTTTTGAGCCCGTGCTGCAGGCCAGGCACTATGCCAGGTTTTGATGAGAACAGAAAATATGAATCAGACACATCTTCTGCCCTAGAAGAGCTTACAGTCCAAGAGGGAGAGGGAGAGAGACTAAAGCCTAAACAGCACAGGCACCTCCCGTGTTGCAACATGAGAGGCAAGTGCTGGTTACCAGCTCAGAGAAGCGCAGAGGCTGGCCGGGAACTGTCAGTTTCGACCAAATTCCACTGCTACAAACTCCTTGAAATCATCCAGAGTTTCTTGGTTCTTTAGACACTACGTGGGCCACTGAAATGAGCCTTTGAAACGTTCTGTTATACAATCATCTCACTGAGACAGAATTTGACCTACATCTGTCAGCATTTTGGGATCTGACAATCCACAAATGAATCTCCTTCCATGATGACATTCCAATGTGCTCCAAATGAAGTGTAGCAACCTCACTCGGTGTTTTGAGCAGTTGAAGGGTTTGTTTCACATATATCACGAGAAAATAAGGGGTGCTTATCTTGTGCCATGATTTTCTTGCTCTATGAAATTGTAATATTTAACACACTTTGCTAGTCTTTCATCTACGTTTTAGCTAAAATATAAAACACAATACACTGAATTTTAACTTAAATTCTAAAACCAATAATTATCATGCTACCAAGTCCACCACAAGTAGTAACATTTATTTTTTTTAAAAGATTTTCTATAATTTTATTCTATAATGATATTACTCATCACACAGTTTGTTATGATTACATTAGTGTTTGTTGGAGATGGCTTTTCGTCTCTCAGTAGATTTGTTTAGTTTTCCCACCACCAAAAACAATACCCAAAATAGTGTAAGCGATGAAAAGGGCGAGTCATCAGGACAGAAAAAGCAAAGTTTAGAGTAGAAAGAAAAGTTCATCATTTATTTTGGGGAAGAAAAATAGTTAGATCTTCAAATTACCATATCAAAAAATTAAACCTAAATGGCACAGATGAATTCGCCCATCAAATACGCACTGAACGGGCCCAGCATTGTCCCAGGTACTGATGATACAAATGAACATGGGAAGACGGTGCTGATGTTCTAGCAGGGACGACTGCAGGGAACAGGAACACACCCACGAAAGATCTCATGGGCACTGGGGAGGGCTCCGAGAAAATGAAGCGGGACAAGGGAACAGAGTGACAAGGTGTGAAGCCGTTGCGGACAGTGGTCAGAAAAAGACCCTCTAATAAGGAGACATTTGCTCCTACACCGAGGCAAAGGAAGGAGAATATGTAAACATATTGGATAGGTATGTACCAGGCACAGGAAAGGGCAAAGCCCCAGTGGAGACGGGGTTGGGTGTCCCGCAAGAACGAAGAGGAGCGCAGCTCACAGCTGGAGCGCAGGAGGGGAGGGTGCTTTGGGAACTGAGGCCAAGATGGCGTCTATAGCCTCACCATGCAGTGCCGTGAGGCGGTGGTTATTCTTCAAACTGGTTTCTGGGTGAGATGACGAGCCACGGGAAGGTTCTGCTCAAATAAGTCAAATAATCTGTGTACTTTCAAATGGTCACTGGTTGGTAACATATCGCCCAAAGTCAAGAGCAGTAACAGGTAGTTAGAAATAATCCAATATATTTTCAAGATTTTACTGACAAGAGTTGCTAATGAATTGAACATGAGATGCAAGAGAAAGAGGAATCCAGGACCCCAGGACCCCATGGTTGATGGATGGTCTGAAAAAATGGAGCCATGCAGCTGATGTCACCGGCTGGAGCAAACTAGGTTTTAGGAGTGGTGACAAAGCAGATCCATTCAGTCTATTTCAGTTTGAGATGCCTCTCAGCATCCACGTGGAGATGCCAGTAGACATGTGGACAGCTGCAGCTGGATGGGAGATGGGGGTGCGGGAACACACATGTGGAAACTATCAGCATACAGGTGGTTTTAGTCCATGGATCTGTATAAAATTGCTTAGGGTATGAATATAAATAGAGAATACATCTTGGCTGAATCCTGGGACCCTCCAATATTTAAAGTTTGAGAACATACAGAAGATCCACCAAAAAGAAAAGTAAGCCAATAAAACAATTCTTATAAGTCCATCACACAAATGCTGAGAGCACCATATGTGTGAATTCTTACCCACCACAGACATATAAACACACATGTGTACAGACAACTATAAGTGGCCCTGGTTGAGATCATTACATTAATTCAGTGACCACCAGAGGTCACCTTCTATCAGCACCTGCCCTGTGCCAGGTATTTTAGTGACCAAGATACCCCAGGATGGGAGGGTTGTTATCTACTATTTGAGGCTCAGAAGAGAGGCTGCCTAAAGTGCCTAGTGGCCACTGCTGGCCACTCCTTACTCCCACTGCTATTAATTATCACCCCTTCCAACCCATGTCTCAGAGAGTCTGATTTGACTTAAGTTTAGGAAAATTCTGTTGGCTAGAAGAGCTAAGAATTTCAGAGAAAAGGTCTAGGACCAATGTCCCCAAACAAAAGGGCACAGGCCCACTAGAGCTGAGTGACCAAAGGCTGGGTGAGGATTAAAGATGGGTGGGGGGGGCATTAAACACGTGGCAGTAATAGAAAGGGAAAGGGAAATCTCTCAATTTAAGTTTTTCTTCTCTGTTATACTGAGTCCCGAAGCCAAAACCCGGGAGTGAACAGAGTCCACAGTCAGAGCCTCCCTCTTTTAATTTCTTATGCCAAAAACTGTGGCTCAAAGATAGAAACTGTGATACTCATCTACAGCAGAGTAACTAGGATCCAAAGATTTAGGGAAGAGTCTACAGATACAGGCAGGCATTGGCCAAGAAGCAGAGAAGCCAAGACCCCTCAGCCATCTTGGGACTCACTCTGGAAGCGAGTGAGAGGCAGAGGTCAGTGGAGAAACTGAAGCTAGCAATGTGTTGCAACTTTGGGGTTAGTACTCCTCGCTGTTCTTTCAACATAATATTTCCTTCCCACATATTAAAAGGTTGTTAAAGTTTCCCCTGGGCATCATCTTCACCAGGCTAAATTATATCAGCACATCATCATTAGCAAAAAAAAAAAAAATTATATATATATTTACTAACCCCCACCTGAACACTTGACACTGCTCCAAGCTAGCCTGTTAGCTAACCCCAGCAATCCTCCTCTCAAGCCTTTGATCAAGATCACAAGTGGGTCTCCACCAGCTCTCCAGCAGATCATCTAGCTTTGCCTAGAGAGCAGCTCCATGTGGCAAACTGAGGGGTGTCCAAGGAAGAGAATACAGTCATGGGTTCTTAGTTTCTCTTTCTGGTTGGGCCAGGAAAGCCCCTTCCTCATCGCTCTTTTCTGCTTATCACTAGAGACAGAAATTTAAAAACCATGACTTCAGGTTTCTAAAAGCCTAACATGAAAAAAAAAAAAAAAAAAACAGAACAACAACAACAAACTAAGGTGAGTTGGTGAGTTGGACAAGCTCTTCCCTACAAATGTCTGGCCGCCATGTTGTGTGGAGGAGGGACAGCCTGCCCACTGTAATGACTGTTTGTACATTTCAGTATCGGGCTGAACTCAAGAATTAAAAGCTGAGACTGAGGAAAACTAGACACAAAACTCAGGGAATGGTGACATCATGGAATTTCTGCACTAATGACAAAGAAAGAAAATAACATGGTAAAACATAATAAGGATGGAGATGAATCCTTGGAACAATGGAATGCCAGGCTAATTAAAAAAAAAAAAAAAGTTTAAAGGATTCCCATTTAAAGTATGGAAAACTGTCCAGCGACATGACCAGAATTCTGTGAAGGTGATGGGAATCAGAGCCTGGTCGGCTTGACTTTACACTGTCCCTCAGCAGGGAAAGAAGGGTGTGGGCAGAAACAGGGCAGCAAAAGGGAGAGAAAAAATACTAAAATTTCCCAGAATGGCTTTATTCTGGACAAGGAAGGTACCTGCTGGCTGTAATTTGCCAGCAGAAGGAAACAGCTTCCTACAGAGGTTTTGGGGAGTCAAGGGGGATGGAGTAGGGTGGGGAGCTGGATCCCACTTCACCTGGCCCTCAACTCTGTGTTATTTGCATCTGATTCCTGCAGATGTGGCTGGATCCCACCAGGTCAGTCATAAAACCCTGGGTTTTGTGTCAAATCGCTCCATTTAGTTGGCTCATGCTAAAGAAGCAACAAACATAACGTCACATCAGCTTCGTCCTGCAGCTGCTACCCATCCCAGAAAGACCACAGGAAACAGAGTGTATCCCCATGGGAATCCATCCCATGAAGAGACTGGAAGCAGCCCAGCATGACAGCCTGTCCCAACCAAAGGCAGGACGCTACCTAACTGGACCACAACGACTGTTAAAAACATAATCTCCAGGGAAGATATTTGCTGGGTCTCTCTTACCGACCCTGCAGGGCAATCTCTCAACCCTTGTGGTTAGGTGGCATCCTCTTAAAGAGAGCTCTGTGGAGTCTGCCTAGGATGGGACAGGATTCTTATACTTGAATAGTAGTCCCAACTCGCTCTGATTGCAGTGGGACTTTCACCGTGCTTTTCCTTTTCTGCGTCTTAATGAGCTCAGTTATGAAACAGGTTTCTTAAGAACACCAGCCCTACCTCACCGAGTGTCTTTGAGAAAAATGAAGTTTGGACTATCCCCAGCTTAGGAATACAACGTCTGTTCACAAAATATGTATTAAGACTTAAAGTCTGCAAGGCGCTGTTCTAGATGTTTTGATCATGAGAAGAATTACATGCTATTCCTATCCTGAAGAAACTTCAAGTCCAGTAGGGGAGAAAGTCATGTAACTAATTAATAAAAATTCAAAGGAGGGAAGAGTAAGGGTTATAATAAAAAGTAACCAATATAAAGTCTTCAGAGAACAAGTGAGTTAATTCTGGTTGGGTGACTAAGGGAGGTTTGATAAAGATGACATGAATAGGAAAAGAACACTTCAATAAAGACAGTTAATGTGCAAGATAATTGTGTAAAAGTTCCACAACAAGCAAAATTATGTAAACGATAGTTGATCTGTTACAGTTTTACACCAGTAACAGAATTTCAACTGTACCTAAGATTTAAATATAAACATACATGTTTATGTTTATATTCATATTCATATATCCCTCTCTTTCTATTATACATCAGGTGGAAAGAGTGTTTCAAACATTGGCCCCTACTAAAAGTCACTGAAAGCGTTTATTAAAAATGGAGCTTCCTGGACAGGCACAGTGGCTCAGCCTGTAATCCCAGCACTTTGGGAGGCCAAGGTGGGCAGATCACGAGGTCAAGAGTTTGAGACCAGCCTGACCAACCTGGTGAAACCCCATCTCTACTAAAAATACAAAAATTAGCTGGGCATGGTGGTGCACATCTGTAATCCCAGCTACTCAGGAGGCTGAGGCAGGGGAATCCCTTGAACCCAGGAGGTGGAGGTTGCAGTGAGCCGAGGTCACACTACCGCACTCCAGCTCCTGAGACAGAGCAAGACTCTGTATGAAAAAAAAAATATGGAGCTTCCCTGGTCTGTACAGGAGCTGGCCAGACCTACTCCATCAGGATCTTTGAACCAGGACACAGGAAATCTGCATATTTTAGCAAATTCCCTGGTGATTCTTACACACACTAAAATCTGAGACCCACCACTGTTGGAGCCCTGGTGGGAGAACAGAAGAAACTGAAGGCAAAAGTCTAACCACTGACTTGTTAACAACCTAAAACTGTGTGAGAGAAGAGAAGTAGCCAGATTGAAGTGTGTGAGGGAGGAAGGGGCAGAGGCCCAGGGAAGGGGATACATCAAGCAACAGAATTGTGTGCCCCTTGTCACTAGTGTTCAGGGTCCATTGTATGGGTCCCCAGCACACATACACAATGATTGGTTTTATCACACATTCATTCACACTTTCATCTAAGATTCTAACAAAGAGGGTAGTTTCCAAACTAAAACCATTATCCAAATGTTATATATATATATACATATATATATATATATACATATATATACGTATATATATACATATATATATATACATATATATATGTATATATTTAGAGAGAGAGAGAGGTTCCTCCAACAAAAGCCACCCCAGACTAATGAGATACACAAAAAGGGTAGGTTCCTGCACCCTTCCCTGCCAGCCAGCTCTTCCACAACTTGTGATATATATATACACACACACGCACACACACACACACACACACACACACACACACACAGATACATAACCATTTAAATTCTAGCATGGTCAAGGTCTAACAGGTTGCTCTGACTAATCGAATATTCCAAACCAAAGTTAATATCTCTGGCTTGCATAAGTTAATCAATTTTCAAAGACCTCTAAAGCAATAAAGGATATCTAACTTCAAAACTATCTCAACTATAATTTACTCCCCTTCTGTTCATGTAAAAAGCATTGCTCCCATCTTGCAGTGCCTCAGGACATTATTAACATAAATGCTCAATAAATGTGTGCTAAGTTTAATGACCATCAATCAGTCATTTGCCTACTGCAGTCCTGCAATGCCATTCAAACATTTCCTGCGGAGCCTCTACCATGTGCTCACCGCCTAAGCTGAGCACTGCTTCTCCCCTCCCTCTCCTACTGGCCCACCACCCCCAGAGGGGTCTTGAGGCTATACAGAAGAGCCCGTTAATTCAGAGTTGGAAGTTCACAGATTGAGAGGCATTTTACTATACCACCACATTTTAGCTTTAGTTTATGAACCCAGTGCAAATTCCCTCTGAATTTAAAGACCCCCTCATTCAGGTACACTGCAATAACCTGGAGGATTACATATCCCTTGCAATAATCTGGAGGATAAATACCTCCCTTGAAAAAGCCTAAAGGTCCTCAAAGCATACATTAGGCTGAACCACATAAAATTGCTACTCCTATAGGTCAACATCAGACAAATATCAAACATTTCTTAACTCCACAATCTGGGGGCTCCAGATTTCTGTAACATGACTAATTAGCATGCAAGGTAATTTAAGAATTTTTTTTGCCCTTGGTCAGCATATGGTTTACCTGAAACAGAAAAAAAATTCACGGTTTTTAACAATTTTCCTGCACACAGACGCACCCATGGAGGAAAAGGAAGCAGCACCATCTGGTACATGCATTTCCAGCACATCCCAGCAGGGAGAGAAAAGGGCTGGTTCCTCCAACAGAAGCCACCCCAGACTAATGGGATGTACAAAAACGGTGGGTTCCTGTGCCCTTCCCTGCCAGCCAGCTCTTCCACAACTTCCGATTTGAGTCACCACTAAGGGACAAGAAATTTCATCCTGGTACTCACCTATGTGCTAATGGGGCTGCAGCTGACCTCTGGTGGATCCCAATGGGCACCAGGATCACTGTTTCACATGTGCTTGAAAACAGGAAATCACCACAACTCAAGTCTAATGGGCCCCGTTCCCCCCAAAGGGCATAAACACAGGCCCTTGGCAAGACCTTAACTGTTTTGGCATTGCGGCTCCCAAGTGGGAGAATATCTGCTTCATCTTTCACGTTCTCTCACTCAGGAAAATAGTGTCCCCCGAGACCAAAAAAAAAAAAAAAAAACACTGCTATGTGAATGTCTTGATGCTACTGCTTTTACACCATAAATCCACAAAGCAGGAGAGACCCAGCAGGCTCTGAGTGTCTCTGGAATTCATGAATTTCTGAGCAGTAAAGGAACAGAATGAGGCAGTCTTTACTGGAGGCAGAAGCTGCAAGCCCCACAGGCCACTGACATGGAACGGACTCTGCCCTCTGAGCAAAGAGGGAGCAAATTTAGTATCTTGGCACAATGGCTCTGTTCAATTACAAAATCATGGAAACTGAATACCCCAGTATCTTTTAATAAGACATGGAGCAATCAACATGGCAAAGAATGAAAATGACATTCATTAATGTTATTGCTGCAGCCCATAGACATGCCTCAAAGAAGGATCTAAGAAAATAGGTTTTTAAAAGGCGCTTCAAGAGAAAGAGGGAAAAAATTGAGATCAAGATGCTGGCTGGATGTGGTGGCTCACTCATGTAATCCCAGCACTTTGGGAGGCCAAGGCAGGAGGATCACTTGAGGTCAGGAGTTTGAGACCAGCCCTGGTGACAGTGAGACACTGTCTACACACACACACACACACACACACACACACACACACACACACACAAGCTAAAAATGTCCCTTACAGTGGCCCAAAGAAATGGAGGAGCAGCTTCATGTTTTCATACCTCCTTTCCACGGGCCAAGCTGTCCCTACTAGAAATAGCCTTCCTGAGGTTACCCACATCCAAAAAGGCCAGCAGAGCCACCAGAGTGGCCAACGGACCACACAGGGTCTAAAAATAAGGTGCTTGGCCTATGTGGACAGCATTAGCAGCCATGAAAATCATCTGGTCAAATACTATATAAGTGACCAAGAATACAAGTGTTGTTTTGGAAAGGCTTGTTTTTATAAGTTAAAATGCGATGATTACTATCTTCCTTATTTGTATTCTGCCATTCTCTTTGAAGTGGCTCTGGGTACCATCACTCATCTGCAGAGCCTCGCTCAGAGTCCTGTTATGTCTATTCCCTTGAAGCAGGGCATTTGGGGGACATGCTGTGGTCAGTGGAGATGCCACGGTCCCACCCTCTCATTTTCTCTTGCTGAGTTACCTGCGTGAAACCTTAAAATTGCCCATCAGTTTACAGATCTTTGAACTTCTCATTTGGCAGATGGAGGTTAGTACCACCCATTATCTAACATTAAAAAAGAAAGAAAGAAAGAAAGCTCATTACACCACACGACATGTACATACAATAAGGCCTTTGTCCTTAAAAGAAAAACATAATTTTCAACAGAGTCAGCTCCCAGAAGCCAAGGGAACTAACATCCAAAACCTAATATAAACATGAAGGCTTGTGTCAAGATTTCAGAGTTAGCCTCATTGAAAGGGGCTAGAATGGCCTGGGGAATGCCAGCTCTAGCAATCAGGAGACATTTTTCATTGTGACTTTTTGAAAGTGGAAGTCAGATCATCCCAGAACCTCCCTTGTCTATACCTCTTGCCTTGTCAGGGACATTTCTGCTTTTGATAGCAGTATATTTCTATAAAAGGGAATGTTTCTTTTATCACAAATAAAAGCAGATCTAAGTATCTATATGATTCTATATTTTCAAATGTGATAACATTCCTTTCGAAGGAAAGACAGTGTTTACGTAATGATTATTTAGGATGTCTTTTATAGAGGAGGTTGACCTTCTGTGACAAACTTTCTGGGAGAATCGTGTTTTGGAACTTGAAGTTCCATTCTGGGGGAGCTATCCCAAGTGTTAACAACCCCAACTATAAACAGGAAACTCCAGCCTAACTCCCACTCAAGTCCCAAAGTTGTGGACCTCTCGCTGAAGCTATGAAGCTGATGACCATGACAAGGTTCTTACACTTTAAGACACCATCCCTTAAGACATGAATTGGCCCAACTCACTACACTACAAGGCAGAACATGCTATTACCAAGAAGCAGCAGCAGGCGCTTAGAGGAGTTGGCAGGACAGTCCCAAGAACAGAAAGTGTGTATGAATGTGTGGGGCCCACATGTCCAAATCCAGTCACAGCAGCTCATCTGGGCTTACCCTTTCTAGAAAGAGGCCCCATCCCACAGGTATGCACTAGTGCCTGTGGCTGGCTGGAAAGCAGGATGCTTGTCACATCACACTCTTTAAAATGGAGAGGACTCAGAAGCTTCAGGCTCAGCGGGGCCACTGGTCATTAGTTTTACATTTTGGCCTCCTACCTGCCACTTCCTGATTTGATGGGCAAGGACTGCAGAGGACAACTGGGCCTCAATGAGAAAACATCACTGTGATTCATTGTTTGTAAATTAGCAAAAGTTAAGCAGGTGAAGCTTTGAAAAGAAAAATATAGAGGAGCAACCCATCTTCCTAAGCCCCAAACACTACAAGGGTTTTCCACCCTTAACAGAAAAGCAGTGGCCTCTTCTGACCTTCCATTGTCTACCCTGAAAAAATTTCAGAATACGCCGGGTGGGCGGTGGTTCACACCTGTAATCCCAGAACTCTGGGAAGCCCAGGTGGGTGGATCACGAGGTTAGGAGTTTGAGACCAGCATGGCCAATATGGTGAAACCCCATCGCTACTAAAAATTAAAAAAAAAATTATCTGGGAGTAGTAGCACACAACTGTAGTCCCAGCTACTTGGGAGGCTGAGGCAGAAGACTCACTTGAACCCAGGAGGCGAAGGTTGCAGTGAGCCATGATCATGCCATTGCACTCTAGCCTGGGCAACAGAAAGAGATTCCGTCAAAAAAAAAAAAATTAAGAATAAGCACATTTCATAGGTGTTGACAATAAATTGCCATAAATACAGTCTGTAATTTGAAGTACGGCAAAGACAGTCATTCCATGACACTCCAGTGGTGGAAGTAGCTATCATTTCTAAACTGTTGACCATGGCCCAGACCATGTTGTGAGAATTTTCCGTGTTGTAACTTACAATTCTGACAAGAGCCTCATGATAAAGATAGAGATGTTGAGATATAGAAATGTTAGGCAATTTACTGAAAGCCATGCAACTATTAAAGGGTAGAGATGAAAACCACTAAGCTATCATTCCCAAAGAATATGTTCACTGAATTATGTGCTGAAAAGTGGTTTATGGCATAGATTTCACTTTCATCTATTTAAGTTCTTGCCCTTAATAACTGTTTCATTTACACTGTTTACAAACAACTTTCACAGGCATCTTGGCCTTTAACTCATACCCATCACCTCAGTTAATGCCCACAGCCAACCACTTAAGTCTGTTGAAGGGCACACACCACTGCGACTTGTCCAGGACTTCACAACGAAGTCTCAGAAAGGGTAAGGTGTCTGCTCAGCGGTGCACAGCTGCCAGGCAACCCAGGTGAGACTCAAACCCATACATTCACACACAGAGGCCCCCATACCACAGCTGTACTTCACTGACAAAATAGGATTTAAACTTTTCATGAAAAAAGAAAATATCTTACCTGAAGACCTAGAATTTAAGACATTAAATTATATCATAATATTTTTAAAGCACCATTAGCAATTTAATAGAGCAAACTTGAAAGTTTATAATACTAAGTTTTTATATTAGTCAGACTCTTTTATATTGTTACTTTTATTCCTAATAAAAAAGGCCTCAATGTGGCCTGGCCCATTTTACATTTAACTATAGAAACATTCCAATGACGTTTGCAAAAAGTATATTACTGTTATCCGTGAAATTAGTTTTGTTTGGGTACCTTTTAAAATTTCACATGGTATTTATTCACTTTTGCTAACATCTTTTAAAGTCAACGTTTGGAAAATTTGTGATTTTTGCATTAAATTTTCAAAATCCCTACAGCAATTTGGATTCCTGCCAACTGGGATTCCACTGAATCTCATCTATGATCAATTCAATCCCATGTGCAAATATGCAGGGTCTGGGTGGTGGGGGAGGGACCATTGTTCATTGTTTCAAATAGTCCAAGAAGATGAGAAAGTTTCTTCTTTGATATTCTCCTAGAATCTTCCAATTCTTTGTAATGTTTAATGCCACTAGTCTTTGTCTTCTTCAAACATCTCTGCCTTGGCCTGTGCATTCTTGGTTCTCCTCTTGCCTGTATAACTAATTGTTCCATCTCTTTCACAGGTTTCTCCTTTTCTGTACTTCTTTTAGATATAACCCTTCTTCTAGCTAATATTGTAGGCCCATTTCTTTAAAATCTCAATTTAAACCCCTTCCCAAGGCAAATAATTTATTCCCAAAGTTTTGAACTTTATTTCTATGCAGACAGGTAACAAGTTGCTAACCTCTAGTCCTGATTTCTCTCTACTGAACCCAAGATCCACATTTTTAAGAGCCTACATGGCTTTTCTACCTTGAAGGTCTATCGAGCCCAGCACATTACATCTAAATTGATTACTACCCACCCACCCAAGTGACCCCTTCTCTTCTTACAGTGTCTATATTGGCTAGAATTCTCAAAATTCCCTTGAATTTTTCCCATTTCTCACCTCTGCCATCTATTTTCTTGCCAAGTGCTATAAACGTGGGCTCCAAAACACCTCTGCAAGACTAGTGGTTCTTGATGTCATGGCATGCTGGTGCACTTTTTAAAGGTGAGCCACCCAATTCTGGTTACTGTATAAAAACTGTGCTAAAACTGAGCATACATACTATCATGAACATATCTACCAGACCCAATAATTTACCAAATGGATTATGCAGCAGTGTAAGGCAGAGTGTCACTGTGAGTAAAAGGAGAGGGGTGGTTCTCTCAAATAGAATTTCGAGAGTGCACTCTGGGAAGAGAAGTACTCTATTCAAGTAGCAGAGCCCTGCTCGAGAGGCACCAAGCGACAAGCAAAGTGGCTGTGCTAGCAATCACTCCACTGTAATGACTGCTGCATTTTAGCAACTATGTCTTGCTGGGCATGGTTTGGAGCCTTTCCACTGAAATATTCTATTTTTTTTCCAATACCTTTGGGATTCATCTAAATACACTGTGACTGGAAAGTAGTCAAAGAAATTCAAAAGACTGACGTTGGTTTGTCCCAACACCTTCTTTCCATTCTCACTGCTCACCCTTGCTCCAGGCTGCTTGATCTCACCTGACCACACAATATCCCTGTAGTCTGTTGTCCAAACTCCAGCCTCTGTACATGCTATATATCCCGTACAAAAGCACCCAGAGACCTTTAGATAAAATGCATTTTATTGTGACATGTGTTCGCACAAAAATATTAAGTGGCTCCTCCCAACTACATGAGTGGAACTGACATCCTTATTATTACTTTCAAAGTGCTCCCAGTGCTGGTTCCCATGGAGCTTTCTAACTCCTGCTCCATCACAGCTTGGGGCACACTAGACTCTGCCATTTCCACAGCCCCAAGCACACACTCTCTTTCTATCTTTTCTCTAACAAGCCTTTGCCTGGATCATCTCTCCTCCCCCACCATGGTCCTAGATACTCTAGTCAGAATTCAGCTGCAGCCCCCTCGGTACTTGGGTTTGACTGTATTACAGTGCTTTCCTGTCACTCCTATAAAACTTTATAAAACTTTGTATTTATGCGTGTGTTTGTCTCTCCCATTAGGCTGTGGGCAAGAATCTGTCCTGTTGGTCTTTGTCTCCTCAAAGATCCCCAGCCAGCACAATGCTTCAAACACAGAAAGGACTAAAAATAATAAAATAAAATGGAAGAGGGGATGAGGTGTGGAAAGAAGGAAGAAAGAATAATATTATTGAATTTATAACCTGCTATCCCTAGTGCCTTGAGTGGTGTTTTATAGAATTAGAACTGAGAATCAACAAGTCTTAAAACATACATCCAGCTCATTTGCTGATCTTAACTAAGTTCAACAAGCACACTTGACCTCCAAGTGCCATGAAAGGTGATGTTACTCATATTCTTTTATGACACAAAGGACTCAATATATCATCATTTATATAGAAGGGCCATAGAAGAGGGTGTGAAAAACTGATATCCTTTATTTATTCAATAAATGTGTATTAACTGGTTTTATTTTTCCACCATTTTGCCTGGCCTGACTTTTCCCATTATCTCCTATTCTACCATCCTCCCCAGCTTGTGTTCTAGTCTGGGGAAGGGCTCTTTCCTCTACATTATTTCCTACACTTAAAACACAGTTTACTCTCAATGCCTGCAGTCAAGCCCAGTGCCTTGAAAGAAAATAAACGGTGTTTGAAATAGAATGGGGAAGGGGAGCCGTGAGTAAGTAAGCAGCAAAAACATAGTCAGGTCTGGAAAGGGGTCGAGAGACTTCCACAAGGCAGGCCAGGAAAATCCCCACGATGCCAGGCCACTAGGCAGTTTTTCCAGAATTACAGCACTTCCAGGTCCCAACCCAATCCCTCTGCCAATAAAAGTACAAGTGAAGGTGACCCCACAGGCATAGAGATGTAAATACTCTGCAAAAAAGCAGGTCCCTCTTCCACGGAAAGTTTTTTGTTTTTGTTTTTGTTTTTGTTTTTGTTTTTATGTTTAATGAAGAACGAAGGGAAAACTCACACCAGAGCCCAAAGATCATTGGACCAATAAGGAAGTGGCCTAGATCAGCCCATTCCAACCCTGGACGGACAGAAAAACTAAGGAAACATTTCTGACAAACCTTTTCATGCTTAACAATGGGTGGATTTGCCATCATTATCCCTATGCCTCGTCTGTCTCTATCAGAGTCCCTTTTATCATTTTCTTTTCAAACTTTGCATCCTACTCCATGTGAGTAAATAAGAATTTTTAAAAATAATGCTATCATCAACAACAGCAATGAAAACTCATTCTGGAGTGTTTACTCTATGCCAAGCTCCAATCCAAACCTTACATGCGACATCTCATTTAATTCACATAGCAACTCTGTGAACTAGATGTTGACATCCATCCCACACTCTAGATGAAGAAACTACGGTTTGGAAAGGTGAAGTAATTGTCTCAACTTCACCACCAGTTTGACTTGAACCCAAGACTGTCTGATGTCTGGGCCAAAGTTCTTTTCCAAAATGTGATGACGCCAGCCAAAACCCGTATCTTCCTTTGAAGGGCTCTCCAAATTCTAGACGGTTTGTGGTACAAGATCAAAACCACTCTAACTGCCTCACAGAGAGCCTATGTTAGCTCTGTGCAGGTTGTAAGGACTCTCTGAAGCTCTTGAAGGTATCTGTAGAAGTTTTTAAGTAGTAAACGTTTCCAGCAGAAGGAAACTGTTTTAGCAGAGAAGGAACTGACTTCACATCCCAGTTCTGTCTCTCAGTAACTGGGTGAGCTCACGAGATTTGCTCTACTTGTCTGAGTCTGAATAAAGCATGGATAAGACTAACTTTCGGAACCGGTCTTTGTGAATTTGCCAACACAGTCCTATACATTAACTGTTACCATTCCCCAAAATTGTTCTGTTGAAAGGTAATTGGTCAAATCACCTTCTAAACAGAGTAAAAATAAATTAATCTGATTTCTTCCATAGTGAGCATCCAAAGTCTAGAAATGAGATGAAACAACTTGGAAAATATACGGCAATCTATGTATTTGTGCATATACTGAGTGGCAGTACCTCTCTGAACACCTCTTGCCTACTTTATATCTTCTCTTCCTCTCTCTCTCATACATGCTCACACACGTGAATTGAATCCTCAGGCAACGTTATCTCACTCATCCTCAAACATGTGCCTAACACTTGTTTAGATAATAGAAATCTATTCTCCAGGCAGTTAATTTGAGCAATGAAGAACATGAGGATTTTATGGAGATAAGGCACCAGAGAGAATCTAAGATGCTGGGAGCTCCTTTTGAGTGATATTGAATTTTTGTGATTAAAAAAGTAGAAGACAGCAGACAAGGTCTCTCTGTCTTCACTATTTGGTTGGCTCCAAGACAGGTGGAGCCCTGATTCTTGTAACATTGAATTTCACATTGCTTTTTATGAGCAAAGGGTCCATTTCTACACTGCACCTCTGAATTTAAAAGAGGAAATTTCAACCTCAGAATAATGTTTTTTGCTGAATAAAATGTATGCCAAACTAAGCTCTGACTCTGGGTTTTCTGAGTCCCAGTCTCCAAAGTTTTCTCAGGTTTCCAGTGCTGGGCCCAGCTCACTGGCTCCCGCCATGTCCTCCTAGTCTACAGTTAGGTGGAAAAGGCTGAGAAGTAGGAGCACCACCTCTCATGTGCACTCAGTGGACCTGGGGACGTCCCAAAGATCAGAGAATGGCTTCAGCTTCATTTTATCTAGGTATGGCTGGCTCCCCTATCAGCTGTCCTCCAGGACAGGCACCAGTGTGTTTTCCTAGGCATTATGGGAAAAAAAATGCTAGCAAGAAAACGGGGAAAAATATCATACAAAAACAGTATTAAGTGCTGGCCTCCCTTCCTTGGCTCCATAAAAGACCATTTTGTAAGGTGGGGGAAAGTTATGCTTTGCTTTCTAACTAAACAATAAAGTACATGCAGTTTAACCTAAACTGCCTACCCAGTTCCCTCAATTTTAGGACCATGATCCAACTTCTCACCTTCCCCCTTAAATAGATGAACTGAAGCTTTTTGGGCCACACACTTTAAAACGAGATTCCATCACCAGCTAACAAACCAGTTATTCTTGGATCGGGACTGGTTCTGGCAAGATGCTCGGGTCTATGCAGAGGATGATAAATGAGAATAAAATTATTCAGCTCTGCTGACCGTGGCCACTGCTCCTACTGTCATCCTCAGAACCTGCACAGAAATGAGCTCACTCCAACCTTTGAAACAATTCACAGCTTAAAAGTTTAAATCAGGTAAGTTGATTTTTGTGGGGTTTTTCAAGCTTTTACTCTGTAATTATATACAGGACTGTGTGCCACCTATTTCCTCCCAACTGTAACATTTTACATCTTTTTTAAGCATATGTTGACATTAGCTTTTTCTTTCTTTCTTTCATTCTTTTAGTACATGTTATGAAATAAGATACGAGCTTATACTCAGCCTTAGGTATCTTTCTGCCAAAAGGCTGGACCAACACAAACTAAATATGACTATTTTCTTTATTCAAAGTACAGTTGAGACTACTACATACCCTCTTAATGTACATACATAAAACCAGCTCACCACTAACGCTCCCTGCAGGTCAACTGAAATCATAACGAGATTTTCCTTTCATTTAATGCGATTAACAAATGTCAATGAACCGAACTCCTGAAAGACTCAAAAGAAAAAATAAAATAACCCAAGGAACACCGAACGGTAAAATAATTTGGACGTTCTTTATATTTTCTCCTTACTTTCACACGTCTTTAACTCAACAAATAGGCTATTTCTTACGGTTATAGATAGGCATGTATTCTAGAGGCAGAAAAACACGAGATAGTTTCAGCTCCACTATTTACTCAAATGCAACCTTTGCAAGCTACCTAGCCCTCTAAGCCTCAGTTTTCTCATCTGTAAAATAAAAATAAAAGCCCTCAAAGGATTTTTGCGAAGATGAAATGAACTAATGCAGGCTTAGATAAGGCTCTACAAGTAAAAATAAAATAAAATAAAAATAGTAAACATGAATGTTTACCATTGCTAATATTATCAATCTGCTAAATAGGTCTACCTTCCAGCCTAGGTACAAAAAATGCCAAGTAGCTTCCTGCCTGTCTAGAGTTCTTTGAAATCCACGAACTGCAGTGAGTTTGTGGAAATGTACAAGAGTGTTATACAAAGAAATAAATGGTTATCTATCTATTCTTACTCAATTTTACCAAGGCATTATAAATGTTTGGGAAGCAGTAATGACCGTGACAACTTGGGCCCCATAATTCTAAACCCCTGCAAAGGTCATGATAACATATCACTGAGCCTTTCAGCCAGTGAAGCTCTGTAACGGGTGAAGCCAATAGCCAAAGTCCTGATATTACATATTTAGAAAGGATTTCGGACAGCACTCACCCAAAACAGATACCTACAATTGTTACTTAAATGTTAAAGACATAAATGAACCTACTGCCCTTCTAAACTTAATCGACATTTTTCTGAAATAAATATCATTCCCACTTGAATTCCAACTGATGCATCCTTTCAGATTTACTCTTTACCTTCGGAACTGCAGGACTCGAGCATCTATCTTATCACTAAGTCTCCACTTTCCTAGAAACGTACTATTTTTAGCTGGAGTAGGAGTACTCAAAAGGCGGAATGCTGTGGGGAGAATTTCTCGTAATGTTATTTGGGAACAACTTACGAAACTCAAACTACATACGTGAACTTTATAAGTAGTAATATTGCTGAAGAGAAAAAACATTTTTATATGTGAAGCTCTCAGAACATTTACATATTACTTGGTCAGGGTAATTTCTTCTGAAATCTTAACAGATTAAGATAAAAAATTCACTCACATTCTACAGATAAGAAAACTTAAAAAGGAAGATTAAACACACAGACACTGCATTTGTGAATCTACAACGGAGTCGAAATTTAAACTCAAAGCTTCTTTTCAACCAATTATTTAGTAAAAGATCATTAACGAACACAGTAGCCCATTAGGTGCAATCGCAATACACCCTCTCACAGCTCTGTTTTATTAGGCAGCAATATTTATTGTGTCAGCAAACGCAGTGCATTTTTACTTGTTTCTGCTGATTTCATTAGCATTCTGAACCTTAGTCTTCTGAACCTGATAATCGTATGATACAGCCATTTACCTTCACCCATTTATCACTTCAAAACATTGACTCAACTCTTGTCATGAAAAAGTTTAGGTAGTGTGAACCCAGATGGCTTGGCTTTTGCCTAAACAGAGATGAATCCCTTCTCCAGTTCCACACAGTGTGCTGACCTACTAACAAGTAGTCTTCTATCATTTTTGTGCTTTGCATGTGACTGCCTTAATGTATTTCCAACAGGGTTTTGTAATGCGTAGTTTCTAAACAAATTTTGCTAAAAGTGATTGGCATGTAAAACACTCTTAAGCAAAAATGTTTCTCTTGTAGGTCTATATTTCATTTCAGAAATTCTTATTCACATTACTTAATCTCCCCCAAGTGGTTACTTATTAGACTTATCATTAACTATTAAACTAAAATAAAGGGACACAGATTAGTTTTTTAGTCTGCTAACCACTGATAGTGTTAACTAAGCAGCTGACAGCTAAGGGTCATTCTCTATGAAGGATGGAATTGTCCTTTCTGACTCATGCTTTCAAATTGGAAATGAAGACTGTGCTTGAGAGTTTAGGGTATAACAGGCAAAGAAACCCAAGAAATAAATCCAGAATTACATCCTGTCCTCATGTTTGTTTTTTGTGGCTCCTTCCCTTTGTTGCATACCTTATTCCTGAACTTCATACTTAAATCTTATCTCATCATTTTCCTGCGGAGCACAGATGACAGAACCAACGCAGAAAGTTTGGTGGTTTCGAGGATGTGGTTGTAGTAATCATTACTGGAAACAGACATTACAAACTGTAATTTTCAAGGAGATGTCATACAATGCCTATCTGAAATTTACTTCTAAGGATATAAATTTATAAGGATGATGTCAAAAATAGGAATTTCCAGTTGGATGACATGGAAATTGCCAAAGTCCATAAAACTCAGAAATTAACTGGACTCAACTCACAAAGTATGTACAGTTATGTGTAGTTTTGTAATGACTAAAGACAATTTGTGAGATCTGGTTATATTATCACATTTAATGGATTCACCTTATCAGAGAGAGCAATTGAGTTCATATTGCCTGATCTCCACACTTACCAAGCAGATACACATTATGCAAGGGTTGTCCGTGATAAATGGAATCTGGAGGACTTCTCCTTCATTTTCACATTTTGCAACAGAACCTGAAATTCAGGGGGGAAAAAAAATGTTTCATTTAAAGTTAGCTTAGTACCATGATTTCAACATTTAAATTTTTACACGAATCCTTTTTGAAACCTCTACCTGAACTTCAGAAATTCTTAATATGGTTTAAATTATTAAATTCACCAAAGAAAATCCCCTGCCCCAAAACTCCAATTTCAATAATTTTATTTAAACAGGGTTAAAAAAGAAAAGACTATGATATACTGATAGATTATCTGTTCTCAGATGGTTTAAGCACAATTCCAAGTATTTCACTGGATTTTTAATAACACGCCTCCTTTATGAAGACACACAGCCCCATATGAAAAAATAAAATAAAAAAGCTTAAATTGGACATTAGGGCAGATTTTAAATTGACCAAAAATCAGAACTGTGTCAATGAACAGGCCTTCCTATGGACCTGTCTTGCATTGTCTTAGGTTGAAATCACTTTGTGAAACGCAACCCTCTTTCCCCCTCTCTGAGAAATTGACTCTATATTTTCTTTTCTGCACCAGGTGTCAGTAAAGTATGTCCTTCAGAACAGCAGCTGAGGTCTTCACCTGCCTGAAAATATATAATTATTATATCTGGCTATTAGCGCCCTTTTTAAATGATAGTTTCTTTACATTCATAATGGAACCCCATAGATGAGAGAGGAGGATGTGCAGAAAACTGCACAATTTTTTTCCCTGAGTTCTACAGAGGGAGAGAAAGATTAAAATAAAAGTTGAGGAAAATACTCAAAATAAATAATTTTTCAAATTCACATGGAAGAATGTCTATTATTACTACATTGAAAGCAACAGCCTCTCAGCCGACAACCTCTTCACCGACTCCCAGTCTTCCCGGTCCTCCCAGCCCTTCCGGGGCTGCACTTCATCCCCCATCGACCAAGCACAGGGCAAGCACCAAGGTAAGCCCTCCCCACCCCCCCATTCCCCGGGCCAGCCAGCACCATCTCTCCGAGGTACCAAACCGGCGTCCCGGAGGGACGGTCCCTCCCGCCCCCTCCCCTACCTGTCAAAAAGGAGGAAGCCAGAGACATGGGGACCCCCGAGCAATTGAGCAGCAGCAAGACGCAGCAGGTAATCCCAGGCGAGCGCCGGCAGGGACGCTCAGCCAGAGCGCCGACGCCGGAGAACCAGAGCATCGTCACCTGGAGGGAATCCCGGGCGACTGCAGGTCCCGCGCCGCCGCCTCTGCTCCGCTGCCGCCGCTCGCAGTCAAAAAGGGCTCTCAGCCGGCGTGTGGGGAGACAGTCGGAGAAGGAGGGAGGCGGGCACCCGGGAGCTGGGGGGCGGAGGGGACGGGGGGGTGTGAGGGAGGGCGGCGGGATAGGCGAGGGGTGGGGGGCTCCCGGGGAGGAGGGGTCCTGCGGCCAGGCTTCTCCGATGCGGCTTTTTTTTGGGGGGGGGCGGGGGGGAGTTGCTTGCAGTGGCTTAGCAGTCAGCCACTCTACGCCCCCGGGAGGAGGGGGTGTTGCGGCAGCGGGAGATAGACCGAGAGGAGCCGCAGCGCTGCCGACTGCGCACTGCCGCTCAGCCGCCGCCCGGGCTGCAGCTACGGCCCCCGGGGCTGTCGCTGTCGCTGCGGTAGTGCCCCCCACTCCTGCACTCCCCACCTCCTGCAGGCCCCGCCGGGTCTCGGCGCTCCCGGCGCGCGCTAGCTCAGCCGCGAGAGACTGGGGCGCACCGGGCGCCTGCCGGAACCCGCTGGGGGCGCCCGGGCGCGGGAGTGACTGCTCGATCGCTACAGCGGGAACCCTCTGGGCCCGGAGTCCAGTTCCTCAGCCCCACCAGGGAGGCCACAGCCCGGGGCAGACCAGAGCAGTGAAGGCGCGTCTCCACCGCCCGGCGAGCGCGGCGTCTCCTCCCTTTCTGGGAAGCCCGAGGGATGCCGCAGCGCTAGCGCTCAGGCCCGGGTGCCCCAACCCTGCGGGGGAGCCGCAAACGGGACGCCGGGACGCCTCGCCACCCTGCTTGCTCCTGGGTGCCCCAGCTTTGGGAGGGAGCGACACACCCGGGGCAGTAGGGCTTTCTCAACTTTTCACGCCCTGCTTTGCTTCCCTCTGGCTGGGGCGCGACAGCGAACTCAAGGGGCTGAGCGGTCAGCGGGGCGAGTGGCCTTAGAGATCCGTGTTTTGTGCTGATCTGTCTGCGCGTCCTGACACTTGGGATGACCGAAGTTGAAAGGACACAAAAGGTCGATTAAAAAACGTACACAGGCAAACGCCTTTAGCCCTTAAAAGAAGAACAGTCGCTCCGAGACTCCTCCCTTCCAATCTCCGGCGGGCCGGGGCGGGGAGGTGGTGTTTGACTAAGCGTTCATTCACCCTCGAAAGAGGGAGGGACCCCCGCCTCTCTGCTAATCTCCGGCTGGGGCCGCGGCGCGGCGGCCTCTGCAGCTCCGAGCTCGGTCGCCCCCTCAGCCCGGCTGCGCCCTCTCGCCTCTGCAGCACTGGGCCCCGAGGAGTCCGCTCCTACGATCCCCCTGCTGAATCGCCGCCTCCTGCCCACGCAGTGGCACCCTCTGCCCAAAAGGCGTGCAATCGCAGAGATAGTTTTTGTAGCCAAAGTACCAAGGCGCGGGGTGGGAGTGAGGGACGCTTGGCAAGTGTTGGGACCTGACGATCAGCTAGCTGTCCTTGAGCTCACGGTGGACCACCGACTTCCTCAGTCCAAAATTGAAATCGGGTCCCCGCGGAACGGACCTAAGGGTCTCCAGGCAAAGTGGGTTGTTTCCATTGTGGAAACTATAGCTTTGAAAATAAATGAGTCTGTTTGCTGACAGGTTTAATCTAGCTTCGCCGTAACCCTCCCCGCCTTGTTGACTGTTTATTTTATTCGTTTTTTTTCCGAGTGATTTGGAGGCTAAACTTAATTAGTGCAGCATTCATCGAGACACGGAGGAGCTGATCCGAGCACGTTACTCTGACGTGGGAAAAACAGGAGAAGGGAAAGCTGTCATTAGCTTAGCATGCTCCATATCCCTCTCAAAATAGATTATTCCTGTAAATTTTAAATTAAAAGAGAAGAAGGGTGATGTGTGTTTCCTTTCCCCCTCCCCACTACCCAAATAAAGCCGTGGCCAGTCAGCTTCTCGGAAACCAGTGTGTTTAATGTATTTACTAATCATTAAGATAATATACAAAAAGAAAAAAAATCTCTAAATCCAGACTTACTTCCCAGGGACTCATTACAAAATAAAATAAATAAAATTAGAATTAAAAATCAAATAAATAAAAACCTTTATTGCTGCAGATAAGTACAATCGAAACCACTAACTCCTCTATCTAAAAAGGTTGTCCCTGGATGAGGCTTTTAGATAAAGTTGTTTATCATAATTTAATTATGGGAAGCTGAATAATAAGGAAGCTGGGAGACCTTTCGTTGCCTTAGCTGTAGATTTGGATAAATGTACGCTATGAATTTGCAAGACATTTGAAGAGTGTGCCTGAATTACTTTGATATGCCTTCCTTCCCTGGCACCAGCGATACATCATCAGAATTCGCATGACAAATTTCTTTACGACAGAATCTAGCTGTGTGTGGAATTTCCATAATGTGCAGCATGGTGCATTAGAGTACGCTGGAACTCTCCCTGTAGGTGCAAATCCCAAAACCACCTTAAAAACATTTTCATCTGCCTGAAAGTTTGCGAATGGGAAAGATGCACAGAGGCCTTTGGCAAATCTGTCTCCTCTTCCTGTTTGTTATAATCCTCTGCCACCAGCGATTTCCCTTGCTGCCTTCTTGGCAAATGGGCCCTACTTCCAAAAGAGCAGCCTTCTCTCCAAGGCCTTATCAGGATGTTTTCCCCTGTATCTACTGCTGCCACCACCCCTTCAATCGACAGTCTATCAGCTGCCAACTGGTCTCTGTCTACACAAAACAGAGATGTTCTGGGGTCAAAAAGAAAAGAGAATGCCTGCACTGAAAAGCACATAGATCTGCCTTCACAGTTTAACTAAATGGTGGTACTATCCAAATCCCAAAATGACCTTGGCTGAAATCAAAATGAGGGGGAAAAAAAATGTGTTTGGGTCTGCTTATGACATCTTTCAAGGGAAAGGAGGTGGTGGGGCACAAAGACCGATATTTAACTCTGGGCCTGTCCCAGTCTGAGTTAGACAAAACTCTGTCTCATCTCTTTCTCTGGAAAATAAACCATGAAACCTAATCAGATTAGAAGGGGCCAGGTCTTCAGTAAGAGCAACTTTCTTCATCTCTTCTCAAAACTATGATGCTAAATTCTCACTGAAAAATCCAACTGAATGTACAACTTAGTCACATGGATTCAAGTCTGAAAGATACTTCCAGAGAAATCACATCCATCCAGCTTCCTAAAAATGGAAATAAATAGACCTTTCCTAAAGGAAACAGAGTAAAGAGATTGTGATACCTACCATTAGGGCAGGGTGCAAGGTATTCCATAAACTTGAGAAAGTTACACCTTAAAAAGGGCACAAGACTAGGCAGGCATTTAGACTTGATAAAGATAAAGGATTATGCTACCAAGGATCTTATAGTCTAGTAAGGCAGATAAACTGTTTATAATGAATACGATAAAAGGTAGAAGTAAATGTAAGTAGAGAAGATAATATGTCATGGAAGTTTCCAAGAGGAGATTAAGCTTCCTGGAGGAGGTGGCATTGGAAACTGAGTTTTGAATGAAGGGGGAGGCTCTAGTGAGGGAAGGGCAGTCTGCACACCGCAGGGATTAGCAGCGGAGAAACTCAGGGTTTACAAAGAGAACAGGGAACAGGAATTCTGTTGGCCCCATCTGCCCACTGAGCTGGAGCTGTTGGGAGGCTGGGAGATAAGGAGAAACGTACAGGTGATATGTCAAGGATTCCCTCCCAGGTGACCTACAGGAAATCTACCATAGAGTGTCTAATTTTTCTTTGAGACAACCAGACTGTATTTCTTTCAAATGGAAATTTATTTCTGCAGGTGTATTCAGCAATCTGAACATGTGGTCAGTATAACACTAGAGAGCACCATTTCCACCTTCGTGTGTTTGAAGGTGTTGGCGTGGATTCTACAAATGCATCATTATTTCTTAACCTCTTTAGCAATGGCTATATGATTGCACTTGGGTTGAAAGCTGAAATGCTACTTTTAACTATTTATTTAGAGCACTGGAGATCTTAGAAATCAAATAAACCAATTCCCTGCTCTTTCACTTTAAAAGTGAGAAATCTGAAGGCTAAGGGGTGAATGACTTGCCCAGGGTCACACAACTAGTTAATGGCATAGTCCATTTAAACAGGGTTCGTCTGGCTCACTGATCATGATGTTTTCCACTATAAATGTTTTGCCTTCTTGGATTATGAGTCATAAGAATTGTAGGAAAGGACCACTGAATATTTTAGATATGATGTAAATTAAAATTATGGAGTTGGTGAAATAAGTACTCAAATATTTATTGAACTAAACTGATACCAAGAATACAAGTTGTAACGCCATAAAAAGCAGACCACAACTTAGCTCACTGGTTAAACTGAATTTATTCTGAGGTCACTCAGCTAAAATGTTGAAGAACTGCACTCTCTTCTAGGCTTTGCTACAGGTTAGCTTAGTTTCAGAGAGGGGTAGGCACCGTTGAGACTGATGAGAAGGATTCTAGATTCTGCCTAGGATTTTAATGCCATTGCAAAAAATGAGAGACTCCGAAATGACATTTTTTGGAGGGGATAGGAGGCAATGGAGACAGTGATAAAAGCATTATACCCATGATATTGTATAATTTATATAAATCATCATCATTAAAATTAAATTATTAATCATTAGCCTGATCTTTTCTTACTTAATCATGTTTCTTCATTCTTTGTAGCCTTAAGATTATTTTCATATAATTGTACTCATTACAGAGTTTATCTAGTTCTAAAGCAGGGCATTTTAATGAGGATGATAGGAAACTGACATTTTTAAACACAGTTGCATCAAAATAACAAAATCACTAGGTTTTCAACGAAATTAATATCATAATAAATAAAGCCCCCTTCAAAAGCCCCCTTCACTCTTTCCCTGGCCATGACCATCCCAATCCCTGCTTAAAGGACAGCAGTATGCTGCGCATAATGGAGTAACGTTTGCTGTTTCACACAGTACTCACTCATTTAAATGTCCCTGAGCCAAACTAACTGGTTTTGAGTGTCACAATTCTCTAGTTATACAATTAAAATGAAACGAAGTTGCATAGTTAAAACAAAGATTTTGACAATATCCATCACGACATCCAAAATATTTCTGTGTGCTGATTCATCCTCAGGGACATGCTGAATATATCAGTCATTTTGATATAGGAAGCTATACAAATCAGACATAAATTTGACTTCATTGCCAGGGAGGCACTGGTGTTGCCAATTCATAGAAACTGATCTTTGAAAAAGAGTTCTCTTCTCCACATTTCATCCAGAAGTCATTCCCCCTAAACAAGCTTATCTAATCACCAGCTTCACTGGCGCCAAAGCTGCAGCCCCATCTATCGGAAGTGAGGGACGGCCAAGGAGATCTCAGGACCAACCCAGGATACCAGAATGTTATGCTGATGCCTCAGTCCTATTCTTCCCCAGGTTTCACTAGCTCTCCTACTTCAAGTTCTCCTGCTTCAAGACTTTAAGTTGATCTCATTAGAGTAAACATCAACAGAGGAGAGAAAAATTACCGTTACTGCAGAATTATTATTCAAGATTATCTATAGACTTAGAAAGAGTTCAACTTTACTTACATGGGGATGTATACTATCAGGTTGCTATTTAACATGTATGGCTGCTCTGGCAGAAACTCCTGGCTGTCTCCCAACATCTATTCTTTCCTTCTTTCTCAAGATAGAGCCCCCCAATTTGTGCAATGTATACGGCTCTCAGCAATAAAGAGCACTTTCCTCAGTCTTTCTTACAGGTAGTAATGATCCCATGACTAACTTTTAGCCAATGGAATAGAAATGGAGAAATGCCATTAAAGGCAGTACATGCTCTTTCTTCTCTTCCTCCATCTGATGGCTGGAATACAGACATGATAATGTAAGTAAGCCTCCAGCAAAATCTTGTCCCCTGCAGATACCTTGGGAAAAACGCCTCTGGGAAATGGCAGAGCAAGAAATGAGATTAGATTCTGACACTATGGAGTGCAATGGGAGCCTGAGCCGATGCCTCCGGCTTTCCTGAATGTGAGGGGGGAGAAAGTAACACCTACCTTGTTTTAACGCTTGTTACTTTCTGTATGTTCGTGTGTGTGTGTGTGTGTGTGTGTGTGTGCGCGTGTGTGTGGTGCATGGTGTGTCTGCGTGTGTGTGCGTGCATGTGTGTGTGTGTGTGTTTTACTTACAGCTAAACCTGAAATCTTCTAAAATAATTAGCACATACCAAAGACAAGGAATAAGTGCTCAGTAGATAGCTACATGTGTTAATTAATTAACATATTTTTGTATTTATTAATGTTTCAAGCACTTTCAGAGGCAAGAAAAAGATCTTACCAAGATATAAGTATCTTATGTAATTTACATCTATCTTAAAAAATTTAGGGGAACTTCCAATATTCTTTATTTTTATAAAAACAACTTTTAGATATCTGTACAACCATGTTCACAACGGCATTATTCACAGTAACCGAAATGTGGGAGTGGCCCAAGTGTCCCCATCAAGGAATGAATGAGTGAACAATATGCATATATACTATGAAATATTATTCAGCCTTAAAAAGGAAGAAAATTCTGGCACATGCTACCACATGGATGAAACTTAAGGACATTATGCTAAGTGAAATAAACAAATCACAAAAAGACAAATACTATGTGATTTCACTTATGTGAGGCACCTAGAGTAGCAAATTCAGAGACAAAAAGAAGAATGGTCATTGCCAGGCACTGGAGGGAGGGAGGAATGAGGAGCTGTTTAATGGGCATAGTTTTAGTTTTGCAAAATGAAAAGAGTTACGGAAATTTGTTGCACAGTCATGCGAAGGTATTTAACAGTACTAATTGTACACTTAAAAACAGTTAAGATGGCAAATATTATGAGACATACATTTTATCATAATTAATTTTTTAAAAACATGTTTAAATAAAAAACCTTTATATTTTCTTCTTTGCTACCAAGCTAACATATTATCATTTGGCCAAAAAGTTGGAAATACAGATTAGCAAAAACTAAACATTCTCCTGTTTTATAACCTTATTATTGTGTGTGGCCTTGTGCTAAGCCGTTTACATACATCACCTCATCTCACGAACATGTCTATGAGGTAGGTACAATCATCAGCCCCACCAAACATACAAGCAAAGTTAAACACAAAAGGTAAGAAATTGTCCAAGGTCACACAGTGGGGAATTGGTTGAGGTAGAATCAGAAACCAGGTAGGCTAATTCCAGAACTCATGCTTTTATTGGTTAAGCTATGGTGAAAGGTTCTACCTTTGACAGTATCATTTTTAACAACTATATATTCTATGCTATGAAGGTACTATAATCCTCTTCAGTAATCTCCCACCTAGGTCACTTTCAACTTTTTACTACTATAAAAGATTCTTTAGTGAACATCTTTCTAATATTTATATTTATTTCCTTAAGAATAAATTCACTAATTAGCAGATCAAAGGCACGTATTTTTTGTAATTCTTAATTAAAGATTGTTTTCTCTCTTGGACTTAATATTTTTGATGCTAAACTTGTATAATGTAGCATAAAAAAAAGAAAGTTAACCATTAGGACCTCTAAGCTGTTTCTTAGTTATCTTAACAGATGTTTGTAGATAAAAGAATGTACAATTAAAGTAAGTCTTGTTAAAAATAAAACACATCCCATTGACTTTTCTAGGTTTCATTTATTGTGTATTATAAATATTTATTTAGAGAAATCCTAAAACAAACAACAGTGACTTATTTGACCACTATCAGCTTTGTGGTACAATTTCAAGTGTCTGGGAGCTGGAAGGTCATAATCAGTTCCTCCCGTGTTTTACCTCAATCTTTTCCTAAAGCAGTCTTCTTCAACTTGAATTCTGAGTAGCTTTTTCTTACCCAAGCCATGCTTTACAGTATCTCCCATTAGAAAAACATCACATTAATGAACAACTACAGAATACCTCAGAATGAAGCAAAATAATAAATTCAAATGCCCAAGATTTAACTTATCAAAACTATCTCATCAACCCTGGCTTACTTTATAGCAGCTTACCACCAGTTGGATTAGTGAATGGTCATTAAGGAATGAATAAAACTAATTTCACTAATGTGGGAAGCATTCAAAGAGAATTCTTTGGAACTAATCCAGTGACTTAATATCTAGTCCTAATTCTGCCACTTGACATTCTAATGATTTGAGGCCAGTTAATTAACTTTGTGAGCCTCAATTTTCCCATATACTAGGATGAAATAGTATCACCTCTGCTTGCTTCTCAGGGATGAATATGAAATTATTTTATACATTGCTATATTTTCGAACATAACAAAACTAGAGACTTTTAGGTATTAAAGAACCCTCAAAAAGCATCTAATCCACCTTCTTCATTTACACACAATCCTACTGAATTTCAAATAAATCAAGAACTCGCCCAAAGCTGTGGTGTATATAATTTTTTTTTCCAGAAGAAACAACACCTTCTTTGGGAAATATTCCTCAGAATTTTAGTGAGCTCTGCCAATCATTATATTCCCCATTCCCAAACACACTTCCAGCAAACACAGATGTCAAAAGGTCCATCCTGGGCCAATCGCAGCCTCTCATCTCTCTGACCACATTTATTGTTCCAGGATTTGGAATGTGATCTCGGCTCTCCCACTGGCTTTTCAAAATTTGAATTGAAGAGAAAGTACCTTCTCCTCTCTGCTGAAGTCTGCCACATGGGGTGACCCTGAGTAAGTGTTGGTCAGCATAGATATTATTGACAATAAAAATATTGCAAAATCATACAGGCAACATCTAGGTACTACAGCACCTGTTTTAAGCAATGCCTTCACCTAAAGGACTAAAGTTATATGTAGACATTTTTCAGGCACGAGTGAGAACTGCAGAGGAAGAAAGAGAGCAGGAAAGGCTGGCCTTGCTGGATCCCTGAGATCACAGGGCATAGATGTCAGCAGCCTCTTTCTCCATGCTGGAGCCTGCTTTTGTCTTCACAGGCCATGTCAGTCTTTGCTAGGCAGACCTAGTCATTAATCCTAAGGGCGTTCAATTCAATACATTCACATTTATTGAAAACTACTGCATTCATGCAGGCACTTTATTCCCATTGCCATACGTTTATTTTGTTCACATTAAAGTTCCACAGATTCCACTTCTTTAATTTGAGACATTGTATTCTTTGAAACAATGGGGCAGCCATTTATGTTTATAAAATGGCCTTTAACCACTTAAATATATGTATTTTATGTGTGTAAATAGAAAGGAGTTGGGGAGAACCCAACACATATGCTGAATATTTTGATTGATGGAGGAAGAAAACAATTTCAAGAGAAGAATCTCATTTTATTGCATTTCTCATCCCCAGTGAGGTTTATGATGGAAATAATGGCTGGGCATTAGCTACTGTAGTGCAAACAGATGCAATTAAATAAGCCCCAGACAAAACAAACAAGTAAATAGCAGCCTATTTGTGGGTTACTTTATTCTTCACTGCTGCCAATAGCTTTGTTCTTTGGGCATCATAATAAGTGTTTGTTCTTTATCATCTGTAAATGTGTTACTTTTTGCCCTTGAACATCTGGAGACTGATGAGTATAAATATTAATAAGCCCCCAAGATCTAGGTGATACGGGATTGCCAGTCATGGTTTTAAAGTGGGCAGTAGGGTCTCCTCCTCTATTCTTCTGTGCAGTTAATTCCCTCAGGGGCAAAAGAATGGGCTTGAAAAACCTGAAAAAGTGGAAAGTTTAATTCTGACAACTTCTTGTTAGTATAGTCATTACTTTTCCTTATAATTTGGAAAGTAATTCTCATGGTGGCTAAATTACCCTTTGATTAAAGGCAAAATTTCTTCAGGTCACAGAGTTTCTAAAGACAACACTTGGTAATCCAGCCTAAGTGAAAGAATATAATATTCTGGTAACTTTAATGTCCTAATAGGCTAAAAAAAAAAAAAAAGGTTGTTTTATTTTCACTTTTAAGTTCAAGGGTACACGTGCAGTTTTGTTACATAGGTGAACTTATGTCATGGGGGTTTGCTGTACAGATTATTTCATCACCCAGGTATTAAGCCTAGTACTCATTAGTTATTTTTCCTGATCCCACCCTCCAACCTCCAATAGGCCCCTTTGTGTGTTGTTCCCATCTAGTCGTCCATGTGTTCTCATCATTTAGCTCCCACTTACAAGTGAAAACATGCGGTATTTGCTTTTCTGTCACTCTGCTACTGTGCTAAGGATAATGGCCTCCAGCTTGATCCAGGTCCCTACAAAGGACACGATCTCATTCTTGTTTATGGCTGCACAGTATTCCATGGTGTATATGTGCCACATTTTCTTTATCTAGTCTATCATCGATCGGCATTTAGGTTGATTCCATGTCTTTGCTATCAAGAATAGTGTTCCAATGAACATATGCAGGTGGAGTATATAGTTTACTGATTTTCAAAGATTAGAAAACAATAGAATAGAGTTAATAATACATTCTAATTTAATTGCTTGCATAGTTAGTTAATATGCAAAGCAATTACAATTTATTTTGATGATTCACAAAAACTTTAAGATCTTCTAGCTCCTTGAAGCTCAAAGTGTGGTTCCTGAACCAGCTGCATCTACATCACTGGAGAGATTGCAGAATCTCAGACCTCATTCCAGACTGGCTGAATCCAAATCTACATTTTAACCCAAGATTCCTGGGTTATTGGTGTGTACTTTAAAGCTTGAGAAGCACTGCTACTACTGCCGGATGTCAATTCGTGGTACAAGTGTGACCAGACGTCGATTAATTACTAGGGAGTTTGAGTTAGTAAAAGCCAGAAAGGGCACCTTGTTTGGTACTTTGATCGCCAACACTAATTTATTCATTGGCTTGAATAAATAAAAAAATAATATAGTAATGGACAAAGATTTAGGCCCTGGCATAGAAGAAGCTGACTCGCTTATGTATGTGAATATTTCTGCTAAAACATCTTCATTAGAAGTGTCTCAGCTTTTAAAGCAATAGGTCAATGTAAGTGGCATTTACCATGTGCAAAGACCATATTCAGTCCACTCAATTATATGTGCTTTTATACTTAGGAAAGATAAAAAAATAATTTAAGTCAGGTCTGACATACGCGGGCCTCAGAATTTGAGTGGCCCAGGCTCTAAACAATTGCGTATTGGATTCTTTAACCTCCCTTGCAGCGTGGATGACAATATTGATGATATCTATTGTGTGGACTCAATGTCATAACATATGCCAAACCACTAACTCATCACCCAGCACGTGGAGACATGACATGTCAATGTGCACTTTCTCTTCTGGCTGTGGAACTTTGTCTTTCTTTATTCCTGCCTTATAGAAATAATGTTTAGAAATGTGTTCCAGAACTGTCGTGTCTAGGGGCGGATGCATTCAAAGCCTGTGAGAGAAAGGAGCTAACAGCACGGCTGGTGTGAGGAGCCTATTAGTCCTGCTCTTCCTGCCCAGCACCCAGACTCGACACGAGGGCAGCGCGCTCTGCCTCGCAGACCCTGTAGGTGGCAGCACTGGGACCGCAAAGCACAGAGCCTGTTGCAGCAACTCAGGCTGCGCCCCTGATAGTGGTTAAGCCCAGGTCATCTGCCTGAACGTGCAAATTTTGCTCCCACGCAGATAAAAACTGTGCTTTCCAATTCCTGGAAGGATATCCTCTCCCCTTCCCTTCCAGCTTAATTTCTCTGCATTTTTTTTAGCATTTGTATGGCTGGTCTCCCAGCTGTCGCCCAAACTGGAGTGCAGTGGTGCAATCTTAGCTCACTGCAGCCTGGAATTCCTGGGCTCAAGTAATCCTCCAACCTCAGCCTCCCAAAGCACTGGAATTACAAGCTTGAGCCGCAGTACTGGGCCACCAATTTCTTTAGATTCACACCCAAGTATTGTAGAATGGTCTCTGATAGTTGCTGCTTCTTTCCACCCTAGAATACTCCTACCCCTACCCCACTGCAGACTGGTAGGTCAAGGCATGTATACAAATAATTGCTGGCTAGCAATAATAATTAGAAACCTATATACAGTAAATGTCTTGCACAGTTCTAAGCACTTTGGGTATCTTAAGTCACCAAGTCTTTAAAATCAGGCCGTGAGCAGGTAGTATGTCAGTAACGTGCCCAAACTCAAACAGTAAGCAAGGCAACCTGATTCTTGAAGTGCCTCTCAAGGGAAGATTATAAAAGGGGATCGGGGATAGGAAGCCATCATGTAATTGCCTGTAAATTGAAGAGATCTCGAAGAGAAAATATATCTCTACCTTTCTGGAGAGTTCCTCAAATGCAGACAATTACTCTACCAGTCCACAAATAATCAAGCTAATGAGTTCGCAATAGTGTCACGTGGGCTTTCATCAAGGCAGTAAAAAGGTAGAAGGCTTTGGGTCTGGAAACAAAGTAGGGGGTCTCATTCAGAAATGCATGCGGAAAGAAAAAAGCGTCTATCAAGCCATGAGAAAAGCCACATCCGTTCAGATTAACACCAAGGCCTGATCTAGGTGTCAGCTCTGTCATCTACTTCATTTCACTGCCAGAGGAAGCTGGCTTTCCTTTCTTCCCCCCAGGAGATCTAAAACAGGTATAGTGAAGGTAAATACATTTTTTATGGGCTTTGCCAATCTAACAGATTTGATTCAGATTTTTATTTTTGTGCTTACTTTAGGGCACAACCAACAGTAAACCAAGTAGAGCTGTTTGCACGATGCCCAACACACAGTGAGAGCTCCACCTGGGTTCTTGTAGTAAGACGTCTAAGTGTTTCCCTTTCCAGCTTGTATATGGTCCCATCAGAGAAACCCCATTCTCCTGCCTCCTGTTAGATTAACCACTCTAAAGTAGAGCCACATGGTGTAACTTCCTTGCTCACAAACCCTCTGTAGCTCCCCTTACCTAGAAAACAGCATTTAAATCCTTTAAGCTGATAGAACTGGCCTCACATCTCTCTCCCATTGCCTTCCCCCAGCCTATGCTTCAGCCAAGCTAAATCACCTGCAGCTGCCCCATGTCTGTCCGAGGACATTCTGCTCTTATGATTCACTTTTGCTGTTCCTCTGCCTAGTCTTGAAATGGCCAGTGCTCTAACCAATAGCCACACGTGACTGCATACATTAAAATTAAATTTTAAATTCTCTCCTCCACCACACTAGACACATTTTAAGTGCTCAGTAGCTGCATTTTGCATAGTGCAGAGTTTTGCATATTTCCATCATGGCAGAAAATGTAGTGAGACTGTCCTGGCCTCTAGGAAACGTCTAAATTCTAACTACCCTGAGGGAACAGTCCAAACGTAACTAATGCTACAACACTACTTCTGTGCCTCTTGAGTTGCAAGTTACCATTCCCAAAGCAACAGAGGCCCGGCCAGCAATGACTCACTCACCTAACTGCCTACCACGAAGGCACCCACTGTCCTAGGCCACATGTCTCTCCAAGTTAAGCAGCCATGTGTGATATGGGTTGATATAGAGGCTAGAAGGTCCAGGAATTAGGAAATTCAATTTTCTTGCTCTCACATTAGTTTGGAGTGCCCAAGGCACCATTTTAAGCACTTTACATACATTATCTCATTTGGCCTCCTCAACTCTATAAAGTAGATATTCTTATCCATCCCTATCTTACATATAAGAAAACCGAAATACACTGTGGTGAAGTAATTTGCCCAAGATCACCCACCAAGAAATAATCAAATCAAATGCAGAAGCCAGATCTCCGTGACTCAAAGTTGGGGCTTGTTCCATAAGCAGGCAGCCTGCCACCAGGCCTGTTGCATGATGTTGCCTTCATGGCTTTGGAGCTAATAACATGATTTCTGGCAGAGCTTGGAAGTGGGAGTGTGGAGCTGAGGTGGGGTGGATATCCTGAACAAAGCATGGGACTGTTGTGAGTAGAACTTCCTGAGCCTTTCATTCATGCAAACGTGTCACCTTGTTGTCTTCTGACTTCTTAACTCTATAAGGTCCCAGAAGAATAAGTCATGTGTGTGTGTGTTTGTGTGTGAGGATGTGTAGCCTTAGTACAGGTATGTAGGGTACAGGGAAAAGCATTAGGGGACATGAAACATAACAAAAATATTAAAGGTCTTTCAATATTTCTACATTGATGTCTCAAAACATTTTGTAGTATTAGGTAGAGTCATATGAATCTACCATATTTGTAAAAAAAAAAAAAAAAAGTTGAATATTAGCAATTTCCAATGATTCAATCCAATAGGTTTTAGTATGACAACATGATTATTTTGGGGTCTAGACCTGAATTTAACACAATTCAAGAATGTAGGCTTTAAAACCCTGTTAGACATGTCTCAGGCGCAAAAGTGGGACCCTCTGCCTACAACCCTCATCCGAACTTGGAAATAGGGCAACCAGGTGACCCTCTGAGCCTTCAACTCTATAGGGGCCATGCATAAAAAATCCCCTCAAGAAGACCGAGAGGCAGAGACCTGAGGAGAGAACATTAACATATTTAAAGAAAGAATATGAAGATCAGAAGAGGAGGAGGGTCTTGGTAGATCCTAGAATTTTAAAAAAGGAGAATCGCAGCCTGGGGCCAGGCCAAAAGCTGGTCCCACACTCTGGGCTGCAGGGAGAGCTCACCTGGCAGAGATAGACAACCCGGGCTAGGGGGCTATTAAGGTAACTCAACTTAGCCTGATTCCTTCATCACAGATAACTCAGCTTCTCTTGTGGATTTTTCTTCAGGCAAAGGAATTCCTGTGCTTGGCTAGTCTTCCCTAAAAATTGCAGCAATTTTGTTAAGGTTGTACAGAAACAAGGCAATTCCTGCCCCCGTTTTCCACTCCGGGAGCAAGTTTTCTTCTTCCCCAGACAGTGGTAGAATCAGAATGGTCATAATGAAAGCTGGTTCTACTTTTGTGAGGACCCGGTGTAGAACCCGAGAAAACAAACGTGGTTAGCTGAGTATAGAATTCTTAGGTCAATACCAGGCTCTAGTACTCTGTGACATTTTTCTTCCTATTAAACTGATGCCCACAGTTTATTGAACACATTTAAGTAATCAACACAAGTGAAGCTACCTTGAAATTCAAAGACAAAAATGAAAGTGAAGAAAAGTTTACTCTTGTAACTATAAATGGTCACATATCTTCTCAGACAAATGGGTTAATTCTGACCTACCAGAAACAACTCACCTTAAGATTTAAGTGTAGGTCGGACGCAGTGGCTCACGCCTGTAATCCCAGCACTTTAGGAGGCTGAGGCAGGCAGATCACGAGGTCAAGATATGGAGACCATACTGGCCAACATGGTGAAACCCCGGCTCTACTAAAAATACAAAAATTAGCCGGGTGTGGTGACATGCACCGGTAGTCCCAGCTACTCAGAAGGCTGAGGTGAAAGAATCGCTTGAACCCGGTGGGCAGAGGCTGTGGTGAGTCGAGATCGCGCCACCGTACTCCAGCCTGGCGATAGAGCAAGACTCTATCTCAAAAAAAAAAAAAAAGACTTAAGTGTAAATAGTTTTTAAAATGATATATGAGATTTATTTTAGTTATCTTTGCAAAAAGACTTTGAACTTTTGCAAGAACGATCTCCATGGGCTCAAATCCGTTTGCTTTGTGATAAATTGCTATTGAAATGTTGAACTAATGTTTCAACATTTTCATTTAACACTTTTAAAACCTTGGTGGCCAAATCATCTCATCTTCGGAATTTTCTAAAAATCTGGAAACCTTGGGGTTTAAATAATGTGTTTCTGTTACATATTTCTTACACTCAACTGTGATTTTTGCAATTACATTTTTAAAAATATTCATGGGAGAGCCTAGAAGCAAACTTAATCATCCAAACCGTACTCAGAGCCAAAGAACAGGTCATTTTTTAATTTAAGATGTTGAGACAGACCTGTTATGAAAATACGCAAAAGGCTTCTCTTTGTTTTTCAGGAAAATGTAAATAAAGGGGCCCAGTGGCTCATGTTTTTTATAATGCCTAACTCCAAAAAATTCAAAATGCAAGAGAATGTTTGAAGTCTGGTTAATATTCAAAAATAACCTCTGAACAGTATGGTCTTTCTTTGAAAGATGAAGAAAATAAATCCCAAGGAAGGGAGTTGACTTCCCCAGTAATTTCTTAGTGTAGTCTAGCAGGTATCACCATCATTAACTAAATTACGTGATGGCATCTGGTCCCCAGGCTCTACCTCCACCCTGGGCCATGCCTCAGCCTCCTCCTCCAAAGATTGCTGCTGCTACTGATGGTGAGACCATGAGTAAGTCAGTTTACCAGAAATGAAGCAGGAACTCCGGCTTCCCTCTGCTCCTCTCCTTGAACGTTTCTGGCCTCAGCAGTTAGCGCTGTCTGCACAGTAAGATTGTGACATATTGTCCCAAGGGGTAGGGACAATAATTCAGAAAACTTTTCATCTTTCTGCACTAAAACGGAAGTTGTCTCACAATCCTATTCCAAACAAAAACGGGTTATTTTGAAGCCTGAATACTGGTGGACTTCGGACACAGTGAAGACCCTTAACTTCTCCAGCCTGATGGCAATGTAAAGAGATAATGTGGATAAAGTTCATTCAATAAGCAAATCTGCCAAGATTTGTTTTTATTGGATGCAAGTGTGTGTGTGTGTGTGTGTGTGTGTGTGTGTGTGTGTACACAGTTGTAGAAAATGAGCAGGGCCAGTGTTTTGGTGGTGTGATCTGTGCCGTCACAGGGCCCCCCCACCTTGGATTACTGCTCTACCACTGCTGTGTTTGATAGTCTCAATAACTTTGAACAAGGGACCACCCCAACATTTTCTTTTTGCACAAAGCCCTGCAAATGATATAGCCAGTCCTGAAAATGAGAGTCTCCCCTCAGTTCTTGGGGGTCTTCTAAACCAACAAGAAGAAGACCCAGGCCTTATTATTCCTGCATCCTTCGACTTCAGCTGGATTTTTACCCAAGGCATTTATTACTAGCATGTTCTCAAACTGGAAAAGGGTAGCACGGTGGCAATGTTGTCAGACAAAACAGTTGATGATACAGTGATTGTACAGGAGTTATTTGCATTAAGATAAAATATTAGCCAGGTACCCTGGCTCATGCCTAAATCCCAGCATTTTAGGAGGTCAAGGGGGCGGATTGCTTGAGGTTAGGAGTTTCAGATAAGCCTGGGCTACATGGCTAAACCCTATCTCTACTGAAAATCCAAAAAATTAGCCAGGCATGGTTGTGCACATCTGTAGTCCCAGCTACTCAGGAGGCTGAGGCAGGAGAATCACCTGAGCCCGGGAAGTTGAGGCTGCAATGTGCTGTGATTGTGCCACTGCACTCAGGCCTGGGCAGTGGAAGTGAGGTGCTATCTCCCTCCCCTTCCCCTCAAAAAGATAAAACATTAGCAGACAGCTAAGAGTTATTTCTATGTTCTGGGGTCAATGCCACCTTATACTTGAGGCTCTACTATACGCCAGGTACCGTTTTAGGCGCTAGAAACACAACAATAAACAAAGGAGACAACAATCCTTGCTCTAATGGGGCTTCTATTCTACTTGGGAGAAATACACAATAAGTTACGCCTTATAAATAAAGAAAGTGATCATCTGCAGAAAAATAGAGCAGAGAAGAAGCAGTGGAAATGATTTTAAATAGGATGATCAGGGAAGAACTCAATGAGAAGATGGCATTTGAGCCAAGCCTGGAAGGAAGTAAAGGTACACATGGTACACTCTCTGGCTGAGACGCAGAAAGTGCAGAGCTTCTAAGGCAGGTGTGTTTTATTTGAGGAAGAGCGAAAAGGGACAGAGAAGAAGAAATAGGAGAAAAAGATGAAGGTATGCATGTACTAAGAGCCCCATCTTGCACAGACTCGTAGGCCACAGTTAAAAACTTGTAAGCCAAGTTTTGTAATGAAAGTTTATAAGAACTCTTAGAAAGGAAGTGATTGAAGGGCTTGGCGTCTGGGATTGATGACCTGGCAAGATTTAACAAGATTATTCTGGCAGCTGCCTGCAGAGGTACAAGGCAGCTAGGATGAAATCAGGAGACCAGACAGAAGAGTACCAGGTGACTGGCTGGGGAGGTGGTTAAGAAATGGCTAGATTTGGGGTTCATTTGGAAGGTAGAGCCAAGCAAATTTGCTGAAAGATAACCACAAACAATAGCAACCATAACAAAGATAATAAGATCTTTGACCACGTCCTTCAATTAGCCTAGCTTCTCGCAGGCTTGGCTGTCGATGCAGTAACCCTGGGTAAGAATTATCATCCGCATATTTCAGATAAGGAAACTGGGGCTCAGAGAATTTATGTAACTCAGTGAGAGCTATTAGCAGAAAGATATTAATCTATGTAGACCCAAAACCTATTGGCACATTATGCAGGGAAGATGCTAGTTTTCAGCATCAACTCAGAAAAAAAGAAGATAAAAGAGAGCAAGAAAAGCCTGATTTGGACTCTGAAATTTCTTCTCTGTTTAGCAGCTAAAAGGGTTGCTAATAATGAGCTAGCACTGGGGCACCATAATGAACTTTGTGCTGGGAAAATGAAAGATTTCCTACCAGGCACTAATTTAGGAGAAATGAGCTCACCTAGCTCTTTGAAGAATTTTAACAACCAGGGAATTGTGCCAGCAGGACAGAACCTGAGCCAGATAGATACTGCAGTGGTTTCAGACTCCGCCACTTTCACAAAAGGCCAGACTCCAGGAGCCAGTAACTGCTTCCAGGGGTTTTGGTGAATGGAGGCGTGAACTACCGTGAACTACGCAAACGGCTCTAGAGTTGACTGGAAGCTTTCGCCCTGGGGGCTGAATGGACGTTAGAAATGCATCTGCCATCCCAATGAGAAATGCAGGGAGAGGGGTGATGAGCTGTCAGCTGGAAGTGAAGGATGGGCGAAGGGGCTGGGAGTGAGACCTGGGAACCCAGTGAGGAGGGACAGTTCTAAAGCAGCTGGCTCATTTTAGCCAGACTGAAAGTGCCCTCATCAAAGAATGCCTCTGGGATCAGCAGTGGTAGACTGTGGAGGACTGTCACCACCATAGTTCACTGAAAAGTAAAAGCTTGTCTTTCCCACCTTGGGGGACAAGGAAGGCAATATAGCTCCCCCCAGAAATAAATGAAGTGAGATGATGTTCCGATGACAATTGCTGCCACCGCAAACCTAGTGGCATCAAACTACCAATTTGTTATGTTCATGGGTTCCGTGTGCTGGGATCCTGATAGGCCACAGTGGTGTAGTGGTCTTTACTCGCTGATGTCTGGGACCTGGGCTGAGAAGATACAAAGACAGGGCTGAGGGTGGTGATGGGTCTTGACAGCTGTGGACTGGAATCACCTGGAAAACCCTTCACTCATGTCGAGTAGTGTATGGTTGCTGTTGGTTGGGACCTCACTTGGGACTGCTGGCCAATGCACGACTTTTCCATGTGACTTGGGCCTCCTCAAGGTATGGCAGCCCTGTAGTAGTCAGATTTCTCACATGGAGAAATCTGCACTGACTTTTCTGACCCAGCCTGAGAAACCTTGCCGTCACTTGTGCTGCATTTTCTTGCCTATAAAGGAGCAAGTCGCAAGCCCACTTCAGTTCAAGGGGAGGGTTACATGAAACCCCCTCTCACTGAGACAAGCGTCGCATAATTTGTGTTCATGTTTAAAACCATTACAACAGAGCTTAAAATATCCTGGCATTTGGGAGTTGCCCTTACCCTGAGATCTGGGAGAGAGTGGGAAGGTGCTAGGAACTGCAGCAGGTATCCAGGCTCCTTTTGCTCTCCACCCCTCACCTATTCTCTGAAACCCTGTGGATTCTGCCCCACCTAAATTTGGTGCCTTTAAAAGTGCATTATTTTACTAATGGTTCCTTGAAGTCTACAGTCCCATTTTCTCTTTCCCTTGCTCCTGTATGCCACAGCAGATGTGCGTTCCTCCCTGCCTTGCCACAGTGGTTAGAATTCCTGCTGCCGAGCGTAAGTCTCGACTCCACGATTGGTAACCTCTGACTGTGGACAAGCAGAGCGACCTCTTTGAATCTCAGTTTTCCATCGAAATGTCCTATGGTAGTTTTATAAGGATTAAATGGGATGATGCCTGGCAGAGAAAAGCCACTTCGGAAATGTAAGCTGACCTGATTTGAAACTGTTCTGGCACCACTTCGTTTGATCTCGTTTTTTCAACTATCTTCCTACTCCTAACACTTGGTTAATAGTCTTGGTGTAAACAGATCATAGTCACACCCTGGCTCATACATCTACTAGATTGATGCAAAAGCAATTTTTTCAGTACTTTTAAAGGCAAAAACAGCGATTACTTTTGCACCAACCTAATAACTGTGGTGCTTCAGGCTGTTTCTTTGCCCCTCTTAGCCTCAGTTTTGTTATATGTGTACAGAAGATCGTAATGTGAGTCTTTCAGGAATGGGGTAGATTAAGTGAGATTATTCACATAGAGCAGTGCTACCACACCAGGCTCTTGTGAAGGCCAATTCCCTTCCTTGTCTTGTTTCAATCCCTACCTCCCTTCATACATCATGCACTTCTATGAAATGAGCAAAGTTCATCCTACTAAAGATTCAGAACTTTCTCCCCAGCTCCAGCTCATAAACCTCTCCCATCAATAATCATTCCCAATTTCCCAGTCTCTCACCATGAAAAGTCAACTATCTCAGCCTTTTATGAGGGGAGGTTGCTTGGAGATAGTGTGGTCTACCTGATCCTTGAGAAGAAAGCCAGCAAGACAGCTTAGGTTAGGCAGGGGGCAGCCCCACGTCAGTCACAGTTGGCTGCCTGGCCTGGAGGCCTGGGTAAATATGTCAGCCCCGGGCTGGCTCCAGCCCCCTGGTGGGGAAGCTGACACCCGCGTGCTAGAAGGAACATCCCCCTTAGTGTGGGACAGGGACTCAATTTCCAGCCTGTGTGGAGAAGGAGCAAGAGAAGTAATTGTGTCAAAGCCTGGGGGTTTCTCACTCAGGACTAAACTGGCAGTAGCAGGCAGCAGCTGCCGGGTGTAAGTCTTTCTTGCAAGGAAGAAAAAGCTTTCAAAAATTATCCTTCTAAATAGGATAGGCCTTAAGTGATCCCAGCCTTCTGTGTAGGGTCTTTGCCCAAATACTCATCACAGCCACAAACATGTTAAACATGTTCCCTGGCAGCTCAGCAGAAATCACTCCCCTCCAATGACTATCAATTTTCCACCTTCCTTTTTTTTTTTATTGGAAGAAGTTATTTATCAGTGAAAGGAATCTGAAGTATAGTTCCAGTGTTTACATTCCTGAGACCAAGCGAGGAGACACAGCCCCTGGGAAAAGGCTGGCCAGAAACTTGAATGCGCTTCCTCCCTCCTGTTTCTTCCTCCAACTTCTTTTAGAGAACAGGAGGTTGAGGGTGTCATCCTTTTTCTTATATTACCCCATGCCTGCATCCACCTGTCCCTTCAACAAGCCCGTAATGAGCACATACGATGTGCCTGGCCATGTGAACCATCTTGGGAACTTCAAGATAACTTAAGCAGGATCCAGCCTTCAAGAGGCTCCCTGTGTGTTTAATGGGGGGTGGTGGCATGGCCGTAAATGTCAATGGCTGTTAACGTGCTGTGGCGGGGCCAGAGAATGCAGCCATGTGGGAGGACCCACAGCTTCTGGCGATGAGTGAGAGACAAGTGGGTCTGTGCTATGTGGAAAACAGCAGGAGACTATTTCTACAAGAAAGGGCAGCAGGGACAAGGCATGACACAACATGACCCTCTGAAGAACCACAGGTCCTTGCGGGCAAGAAGGGGCCAGCCGGAAACTCAACTAGACACCCTGGCTCTGCCGGAACATGCCATCTACAGGATCCGGGCTTTCCTCCAACCCTCCAAAGAGCTGCTCTTCCAAATTAGAGCAGCTGGCAGGTTACTTTCTGATGGCCACACCCAGGGACATGGACCTGGTGTTTCCTCAGTTTCCCCCATCTGCAAAACATAAAATGAATTCTTCTCCAAGGCCTTGCATGGCCTGGATGAGCTTCACAGAAAGTATAATGTGGCTTCCAACTTTCATCTGCTTTATTGGTTCATGAGTGAAAACGTTCATTTATTTTTATGGGACACATGGGCTTGGTGATTTTTTTATTATTAAAAATGAAATTCTTAAGAAAAATTCAAAACTTTGGTTTCACAGCTTCCTACAATATTACATTTGGATTCTGTCTCTCAGGCAAAGCCAAAGAGCTGAATGACAATGAACCATGTGGGTTTCTTTTGAAATAAAAATGAATGTGGGCTATTTTCCCCACTCCTCCCCTCCCCATTCCCACAATCAAAGACTCATGACCATTTCACTTCACTGTTTCCCAGGGAGTTGACACCCAAGTAATGAGCTGGCTGGTTGCTTGAATAAGTAAAGCTGGTTGTGTCAACCTGTGACCACCCAGGATGTCCATTTTGACAAATACTACCCAAGAGGCGGGAAGAGGAGACAGTGGCTCCACTCTCTGACCCTTCCTGATTGTTTGTACTTTTTAGCCTCAGATCCCAGAGAACTAGGACCTTCTGCTTTTATACTGAGGCAGGCCTGTGTCTGCCTTTACTCTGGCACTGGGATGAGGGATAGGAGTGGATGTGTGGATGCTATGGTGATGTCAGCCCAAAGTGCTGGGAGAAAGACTAGGCTTTGGAAAGAAATGAGCTTGATTGAGAGGTTGGATGACATGGGGCAGTGATTCTTCAAATGGGATTCATGAAGACTTTGCATCAAAACAACCTGTGTTGCTTGCTTAGAATGCAGATTCCTGAGACTCCACCTCAGTTCCTGAATGGAATCTTTGGGAGTGAAGTAGAGGAATCTGCGTTTTTCACCAGGACCCTAGGGAACATTAGAGAATTACTCTGGGTCAGACAGGAGGAAAAAGCCCAGATATTGTCACTCATTAGCTGAGTCACCTTGTCAAACCTCAATTGCCTTCACCCATATGATAGAGATCATTTGTATCAGTGGGACCATCTGTACCAGTAGGACATGGTTAGCCGCAATAAACATTATTTCCAATAGTTAAAAATAATCAAAGCATTCATTCACTCACATAACCAGAAATCCCGAGAAAGTAGTCTTATGGTAGGTGGATTCAGCATTTGAAGGCTTCAGGAGTCTGTGTCTGCAAGCATTATCTCCTCTTGTGCAATTCAGTTGTAGCCACTAAACAGTCCCACGTGCTCTGGTCCAGGACCTTGACTTCCTATTCCATTTGTACTGTGTGGAGTATGTTGTCATTTCGGTAAGATGGCTCAAATCTTTTGTGCATGGAAAATTAGGTAAACACAAGTAAATAAAAAACAGGGGGAACTCAGATATGTTCATTCTCCTCTAACTCCACAGGGCAACCTCACTCTGTGTGAATGGGCAGCTGGCTGCCCTTGTTGTGAGGTTTCCCGGTTGGGGTCAACAAGAATGAAAATCAAAACAGACCAGGCTCAAAGCCTTACCCCACCCCGTCTCTACTCAGGGAAGGGCTGAGAGCCAGGGGAGGAAGTAGGAGGAGATCAAGGTAATGGGTCTTGTGGATAAACCAGAAAAGGAACTGTGGGCAGCTCTCTTGGGGAGCCACAAGGCTGGCACTACGAGATAACCAGTCTAGACTGTCTTCCGAGGGCTGAGAGACAAACGGCCACCCAGTGCAGCCTGACCAAGCGGCCCGCCCCTTTGCCGTGGCTTCCCAGCTGCTGCCACCATGGAGTTGTCAGGAAATTTGTGATAATTCTTTTTATTGATCGTCTCTATTGATTTTGTCTATGGTGAAAATATACTGCAGACACATTAAGTAGCTATTACAGGTAAATTGTCTTTTAATGAATTGTACCAACAGACAGGATTTTACAGTTAACCCTAACTGGGACTCAGACTTCTTCCCAGATACTGATGATCACAGAGGAACTAGATGCTAGGACAGAAGCCAAGCTGACATTGGACCATGGAGATTCGCCTGGATGCCACTGGGACATGCAAAAACCTGCCCAAATGGATGAGCCGAATAAGCGTGGGTTCTCTTCTCATTAGGAGATAAGACAAATCATCATAAAGATCACACGGTGATGAATCCTATGACTGCATTTCAAAAGCATACAAATTTTTTCCATTTTCCCAAACTATAAATATTTGCCAATTAGTCTCCATATTTCAAAACTCCAGCAAAAAAGGTAGGGAGGGCATCACCTTAGGATGAACTCCCTGTCTTGTTCCATATCTTAAAACCAGGTTATTGCTTTTGAGAGACTAGAAGAAAGCAAGACTTTAGCACTTTGTCAAAAGGCTGCTTTTTCCTTCTTCATGTAGTTTTTTGTTTTATTTTCTAAAAAAATAAAACAATATGTGTGTGTGCGTGCGTGTTTGTGTGTGTGTGTGTGTGTGTGTGTGTGTGTCTGCATTTTGGCAAAACTGTATTGAGAAGAATCCTTGGAAGCTTAAATCGAATCTGCCAAATTATAGCCAGTAGCAAGATTTTTTTCACTTTGTTATCACATCCTCAAAAGAGGGCTCGAAATAGAAACGTCACTTCATCGTGGTGCTAGCAGATACTCAGAGTACTCAATTACCAGAAGCAAGACTTTGGCTATTATTGTTTTACAATGCAATGGTCAAAAATCATCATAAAAATATGCTATCTCTGATGGGAAAATGCTCCCTTGCCAAACTTTTTAAAATTGTGATTTCAACGGTTTGGCCGGAAAAAAAAAAAAAAAAAAAACCCTGTATTTTGACAGAAATGAATTATGGCTACAGGCATTGAATACAAAGGCCAATGTCTCAATTGTATTTGAGTTTTTGTTTTAAGGGGAACAATCATTTAGGGCTGGTCACATGATAAAACTGCTCTTTTCTTACACAATCTACGGGAAATAGAGTAGCCCTTCCAATTCTCACTGGCCAACACCCCAGAATCCTCTTGGTACAAATCCAAAGGAGGGCTCCTCTCCAAATCAACAGAACCCAGGCTGCTGCTTAGGTTATGTGGACTGAACACTGACCATAGGCCAGGCTCTGGGCTCCTCTTTGGTCCTTCTGCTCTTCTGACTCTCAACAGAGCCTCTGTCCCAAGGCTATTTAGCCTCTTGGTTATAAGATGGCTGCCTGCAGTAGTCAGCATTCGTATGTGTCCTGATTCCACCCAACAGCACAAAAGCAAGAAAAGAACACTTTCTCCCAACATGGGATGCAAAGGATTCCTGTCTGCATGGTTGAGTCAATTCAATCATGTGTCCTCTCCTAAACAATTGCAGATGCCAGGGAAGGACCATAGGCTTCTTTGTTTCCATTGCTCAGAACATCCCTCTGGATGTGGGGACAATGTGGACACTTAGATGAACCTGGGGCTCTGTGTAGCAATCAGGAATTGGATGTCAGGTGGGCAATCAAAGGGGACTGCTACATGGCCTTATTTAGTGCTTACTATGCAGTGTGCATGATTTTGGTTCATGAAGAAATTGGGACTTACAGATATTAACAAATGTGTCCAAGTTTACGTGGCTGGTATGATAAAGTCTGGGTTTGAACCCAAGCATACTGAATGGGGAAAGCTTGTGCCCTTAACCTCATCACTTCACTGCTTCCTGTTAGTCAGCGTTCCAGGGCTGTGCTTCAATATTTTTCTTTATACATGCTTATCGTCTATGCCACAAAAAATGACATTTTTCTGTTAGTAATATAAATAGCAGAAGTATAAGCCAATGCGATGTAAGCAATTGATTCTGCTCTCCATTATTGCCTTCATGCATCTGTTGCTATACTTAATGTTTTAAGATAGCTATGTTAAAGAATAATTTTCAAAACAAGGTAAAACCATCATCTCATGCAGGTATAAGATGAGCACATGTTAAATAAAATGAAGGAAACAGAAGATGTTATAACTAATTCAAAGAAGTCAAAGAAGCATAAATTATATGGAGCAAAGGAATGTTGAAATGAAAGCAAAAATGGGACAAAACTGACTTTTTCAGAAAAAGAGAGTGCTGTTCCTCCACTGGACAGAATTCATTTACATGTGTATAGGCAAGAATTATTTGCAACTGAGATCAGTTGTCTACAATTTCACATAGCTGTGAAATAGCTCCCATAGAATCAGAATCTGATAACCTGGAAGGGTGTGCTGTAGACAATGCATAGTTTTCCACTGAACCACAATTTCTTCCCTCTACCACAAACATTCACTTTCTCATGACTTTATGATTTGGGCTGGATTCAGCTGGGAAGGTCTGCTAGTTTCACCTGAGATCATTCCTGTGGCTATGATCATCCAAAGGCTTAACTGAGCCTGGATAGCCACCCCAGTTGGTACTGGTTCTAAAATTTGTACCCACAGGGTTTTAGTTTACAGAAGAGACTGAGTGACAACATGGAGAGGTTAATGACCTTGAGAGAAGATTTTTATTACTTATATTTCTCCAGAGAAGGGGCACACCACATCACGCAGGGCCATGTGGCGAAGAACCAGGTTCTGATTTAGAGGCAGAAACAAGAGTAGGCGGGAAGCCTAGCCCTGAGCCTTTATTGAGATTTTTACAAAACAGCAAGGCAGGACAGAGTCAAAGCTTAGAATCACCTCATTTGAATAATTCTGGGGGACTCTGAGACATAAAGACTGTCCCTGGTTGTCCGATACCTGGCCCTGGGTTGATTTAGGACAGAGGAGATATTGACTTGGTGTGTGGGAGTTAGATGAAGGGGGTGAAGGGACAGCACTTGGCCGAGCAGCCTATACGTGAAAGGCTAACACCCCCCGGAATTAGCTAGCTCTACAACAGGCAGTGTCTCTCCAGGTCTGAAAGACCTGCAAGAGATCCAAACTTCACAATACAGAAAATAAAAAACATGATTAATACAGTGCTGCCATCACCTGAGCCACCCCCATCCTCTTCCAGGTGGGCTCTCATTATCCAGTCCACTTCACTGGATGTCGATATGGCAGCTGAGATCTAAGAGGGAGGGCAGAAGCTGACAAGACCTCTGGAGGCCAAGGTTCAGAAATGACACAATGTCACTTACACTGCATTCTATAGATCAAAGCAAGATACAGGGACAGTCCAGGCCCAAGGGGTGGAGAGAGAATCCTCTTTTTCATAAGAGCAGCCACAAGAATAGGTGACCATAGTTAATCTACCCATAGAAACTTATCGAATGACTCACCAAATTTTGTTGGAATTGCTTGTTGATATGGCCTACTCACACATTCACACACTAAGTAAGATTCTTGTGGGAGGAGACTGTGCCTTATTTCTATTTGTACTCAAGGGCCTGAGATACATTAAACACTAATTGCCCAAAGCTAATGGATGGGAAGATCATTCAGATGGATGGAATTAAATGAGCAAAGATAAGGAAGCAAGAAAATACAAGAACTGTTCAATTTCCTGAAGTTGTTCAATTTAGCGTATGATGGAGAGTAGAAAACAAAAGTTTTAAGAGCCTTGTATTCAAGACAAAGGACTTGGACTTAGTTCTTGGGAAATAGGATACCATGAAAGGTCTTTGAGTGAGAGAATCACTGGTACTGTTGTGCCTCTAACATTGCTTAAATTAACTGGTGGCTGGGCTGAGGGGCCAGTTTAATTATTTGGCCACAATAAATACAAATGCTAGGGGACACAGGGGTTCCTTAACCTTGCAAGGGATGCAGTCAGTTGTCTTATGTGCCAACTTCTTGTCTCATCAGCTCTGTTGCAGAATGGCCTGAGTCAACTTGATCCTTCACAATTGTCCATTTCTTTTTGGTTGATTTATTTAGCCTCTATGGAAAGCTGCAAGTCTCTCATACCCTCAGTAGCAGATCATATGTTAACAATGAAATCAAGTCTCCAACCAAATCTCCCTCATGAAGAAGCATTTATAAACATATAGGCACAAAATTGTCACAGAATCTATTCATGTAAGTTCAAGGAGACATTGCTGCATTCTTCAGACACCCTGAGAAATAGCCTGCTTGAGGGTTTTACTTGGGGCAAAGGCCACCATGCTCTAATAGTAGATCTTAGCTAACATGAGTCCAGTCAAGCCACATAATCCGTGTATGTTATGGCCAAATCTAGAACTGAATAAGAGTCCCAGGCCTAGGGTACCATTTGGGAGAGGGTAGGGCTCTGGGCTTTTCACATTCTTATGCCTCTCATACAAAAACAGAGGTACTCTGCTTTCCATTATTTCTAGTCGACTCATATGCTTTATACACCTCTCCTTTCACAGATGTATGCATTCCTAATATTATTTGTGTTATTTTTTAAAATGCCCTGATACATATTTTTAAATAGCTTTATTGAGCTGTAATTCACCTATATAATTCACCTGTTATTAGATCAACTAATATAGATCAAACCATGATCCCTGTAGCTCTCGTGTATTAGTTAATTATTGTTGTTGCATAAAAAATTACCCCTAAACCTAATGGCTTAAAACAACATTTATTTTCTCAGTTTCTGTGGGCCAGAAATCCACACAATCTATCAGGGTCCTCTGCTTTGGGGTATCTCACAAGCTGCAATTGAGGTGTCAGCTGGGTCCATGGTCATTTCATGGCTTGACACAGAAGGATCAGCTTCCAAGTTCACTCAAGTGATTGTTAGGAGGATTCAGTTCTTCATGAATTGTTGGATTGAAGGCCTCAGTTTCTCTCTGGCTGGAGGCTGCTTTCGTGGAGGCTTGCCATGTGTATCTCTCCAACATGGCAGCTTGTTTCATCAAAGCCAGCAGGCTTGGAAGGCAAGAGAGAGAGAGTGCTAGCAAGATGGAAGTCACGATCTTTTATAACCTACTCTTTCAGAACATCTCAACACTTCTTTTGCTATATTCTATTTGTTCAATCGAATTGCTTGGTCCAGGCTGTTCTCAAAGGCAGAGGATGACTGCACAAGGGTGGAAACAATGGGAGGCTACCTACCGTAACTTCTAATACCTTCCCATGGACTCTTGACTAGAGTCTTTCAAATGTTAACCAGCCACCCTCTACTTTAGGTACAGAAGCAAATCAACACAAGTATTTATCACCTTGAAGTCTATGTTTAAATATTTTAAAGTCAATTACAGACAAAACGACAAGTAATGCGACTCTATTTGCCCAAGACACCAAACTACATTTTTTAAAAATTTCTATTAAAAATAATTTTATTTCTCAGTAGAGTTTCCTACAATCCCTGATCTTTATGTTTATCTTGCCAGTTTTACAGGCCTTATTTCCATGTATGGCTTGTAGAGAGGCAGAACAGGTTAAAGAATTAAATAGGCCCAAGTCTTGAAAAGTTGAGTTATTTTCTGTTTACAAAATCTTTAAATCCGCAATAAGGGACAGCACAAAGTCACTGAGGTTGCCAAAATCATAGCTGGAAAGGACAGTTGACATCGAGGTCATTCTTTCTAAGAAAATAGCCCTCAATTTTTGGTCTATCTTGAGTGAAGGAGGAAAACAAAGAACAACAGGATTAATTCTAATAAAAATCATCTACTCTCTCTTTGGTATTAGAAAACATAAACTGTATATTTTGATAAGAAAGAAAATATACTTATTCAGGATGTAATCTTTAAAACCTGACATAAAATTGACAATTTCTGCTGTGTGACTTGGCTAATGCAATAAAACCATCTTTGTGTAGATGAGCTCTCAAGCAAATCTGCTATGAGCCTGCATTATAAAGGGTGATAGAAGAGAAGATAATGGACTCTCACCCCTGCACAGGATTGGGTTTCTTGGAAACATAGGACATATTATCCTTTGCTTTATTCAAATATGACTTGGATAAAAAAATTATTCTTGGGGTACACAAACCACAGAAGGCTTTTGGATAGAATGTACTTTCAAAAATTAAATGATTCCAATCTTGCAAAGTTTCAATTGGATTCATGTCCTTATAAAAGTCATTTTTATTCAACTTGGTAATTGGAAGGTCATATCAAAAGTGAGCAGACTGCAAACTTGTAAATCGTGCCATTAAGCAGTCAAACTTATAAAATTTCTCATAATTAAGAGAAGGTATAGCCACTCAATGTTGTTGGTAAAATCATTTTTTTCTAAAAACAGCAACAAACAACAATAGCAAATTTGTAAAACGGCTAAAATGAAAAACAAAACAATGCAGATCTATCAACTCATGGTAGGAGAATAATACTGCAACATAAAACAACAATAAGTTGAAGGCTTCTGTTTCTTTTGGTGTAATTGTAAGCATCTTAATAAATGTCAGATTGTCTATTGAATAAAATCCATGTCAACCTGTCACATAAAAATACAACTTTTTTTTTCACAATCTCATGAAGTCAAGGCATTCCCTGGGCTTTGAGCTTGTTCCAGTGAGAAACAATAAGATCTTTATGCAGCTATTCATTTTGAGGTATAAATAACCAGAATCCCAGATAAGCAAATTATATTTACAGCCTAACTTTATTATTTGAAAATTGTTGTTTTTCTCCTTAGCAGGTCAGCTGACTGTGGACTGCTGGAAATCCCTGCACATTTTATCACGCCTGGGTCAGCAATATGTTCTTGGCTTCAGAAACACTGATGTTGAAAACTGAACATCTGGCCTTCCCTTTCTAACCCCCCTCTACCATTTCTCCCCCAAATAATCAGCATTTCCTCCTTTGCTTCCCTGGCTTGAGTAGCTTTAAAAACTTGAATTCGGTGTATATTGTATTGTATTTGTTGGTTTTGAGCCACTCTGATACTACTTCCAGTTCTGAAAAGGTCTCAAGCAGTGTCATTTCTGTGGTTCCTTTTTATAAACCACTTAAAAGAAAGATTAAATGTTATTCTGATGGGATGGATTAATTGGTCACTAGTAAAAGAAATTATATCACTGCCCAAGATCAGAATCTTCTTTCTTTCTTCTCACCTATTATGGATATTTTTAAAGCAGACCTCAGTGGAAATCTTCCCATAATGACATTCTAGGCCTGAAGCTTATTGTTATTCTGGACCTGGGACTGAATGCAAAATGCAATGTGTATGTGGTATGCATATTTTCTTTTACTTGACTTTAATAAGTTTCTAAAAATGATCTATAAGCTTGATATTTTAAGAACCACATTTCTAAGCCAAGAAGATTCGTCACTTACTCTGTATAACCCCCCCAAATTTCCTCCTTGAACCACTGCTAATTTTCACACAGTGTGAGGGATACTGCTGCATATAAACTTGTCGGGTAAAATATAGAGAAGTGGCAAATCCAAAGTGATCCCACAGCATTCCCAAATGCATCCAAAATACTGGAGTGCAGGATGCAACCAGGATTACTTGAATTCCGTTTGGATCCCCCTAATTCCATTCTTTTAAAAAACAGGTCATTCTTTTCTTTATTATAATGAAATATTCTTCAATAATTCTTGCCTCTCTGGTGGAAGATGCTTTTGAAAAGCAAGACTTTAGTTGTATATTTTTTCTGAATTCTCTAGCAATATATTTTGCTGCAATCATTGAAAAATATCATGCTCTCTCTGGGGTCTTCACAGTCAATGGCAACTAAACATTTGATTGAGAAGTATACTTTCTGTGGACTTTTTAGGGTCACTGAGATGTGAACAGAACCCAAAAGAATTCACTTCTGCTGTTTCTTTTTAAAGTAGGGCTGAGAATGGAAATAATGCTTTTCTAAGTGCAACTGAACTTCAGCTTTGAAGAGATGCTATAGATTTCTGAGGAAGCGAGGCCATGTGTTTGTAACCCAGCACCTCCATGTGGTTAACAGCTTCTAAAATTTATCTCATGTGTTTAGTTTTTTCTGTATAAATTTAAGGGACTTCACATTTCTAACCAGTGTGTTAACACTTAGATTAAGACCATATTTACACACCCTTTTCTTACTTATAAGCAATTAAATGATGTACTAACAAGAAAAGTTACTTTAATTACAGTGCTGATGAAAAAATACTGGCAATGTGATAACTGCTATTATAAAAATATGATTTTTTAATACTTCTAAACTAACACTTTAAAAAGGCTATGTCTTTTTTTTTTCCTCAAGGCAAGGCTCTTGGAACCACTTGGTGGGTATATATTGAATATTTTACTTTCTTTTTTCTGTGAGACAGCAAAACATTCATCCAAATAGAACCATGCTTCTACCACATAAATCACTCAGAAAATCTGGTAACTTTCCATGTGATTCACTTAAATCCTTTAAATCCCACAGGAGAATTTACTTGCTTTTGGCATATTTCACCATATTAGGAGGAAAACCAGTATCCTGGGACGTGGTAGTTAACAAGAATGGGCCAAAGGCAGATGTCCTAAACTCAGTTTTGTTAGCTTCGGCATTTTCAGATGGTGTTTCTCTTGGTCAAAGTTCCTCAAGAAGTTTCTTTTCTGTGTCCTCCATATCCCCTTAGGTCCCCCACAATGCCTTTAAAAGGACAGACCCTTTCCTTTTATAATTAAATATAAGAATTAAATGCAGAGGAAAGTTAACATGCTAAATGAAACCCAGCCTCACCTAACACCAGAACGGATGGGTTTGAGGGCACAGCAAGAGATGCAGGGAGAGGAGAAGAGAGCAAGACACTCGCTGGGAAGTAGAGGGGCGGACAGAAACTAAACGAGTTTTCCCACTTCTCAATTTTGCCCAAGGCTGGCTCACATGTTAGTGAATTCTATGAGCTGAGATAGAAATCCACCTTCTGGAGGCGGCTGCTATTTTATGGGTTGTGCAAACTCTAAACAACTTTAAACCAGAAGACTTTTGCATCCTCCATCATTTTAAGTTTTATTATATAAATATTAATGCACAACGCCGAGGAAAGAGGTGTCCTGTGTCCTAAGAAGACTCACAGTTTGTTCATAGATGCTCAGATCATGACTCACATGCTTTCAAGAGACTGTTCCTTCAAGTGAATGTAAATGCGATAGAGGAAGGGAGAGAAGGAGACAAACTCAGAATGCCATCCAGTATAAATTATATTGATGCCACAGTGAAAAGAAATAGCTCGTCTCGGAGACTTCACGTATTCAAGTCAACAAATGGCTAAGTGTCGTAAATATTTCCCAGGTCCATGGGCTTGAGAGTAAATTTTAAAAATTGTACTGGGGCTCTCTGCCAAAGGTGGCAGAAGTCTAGCCTCTTCCAGGATCAGACTGGTCATTGGTCATCTCCACTCCTGGAAGACTTTCAAACATCTGTACTTTCAGACTGGAGGAAATAAAGTAAGGAAGGAAACAAAAAGGAACATTTTCAACATGTGGCCTTTTACTCTACCCTCTTGAGCAATCTTAGTCGTTCCTGATGAGACCCCTTCCACTTTATTTTTTTTTTTTAGAATTTTTTCAATAGAACATTTCGCATAGCAGAGCTACAGAATTTAGAGAATTTCTACATATATGCTTGATCTCTTTTGAAACTCAATAGACCTGCTAACAGGGAAAAGAAGAAAAGTATCACATTCAGTCTAACACAAGAGGGGCTTGGATCACCTAACCCAGATTCCCCAGGGCTCATGCTGAAGCTCATTCTTCCTTAATTCAAAACATGGACTGCGTCTTGAAGTCTGAATGTGAAGGCTCAAGTTAGATATTAAGGTGCCACTTGTTCAGGGAGAGAGACAAAGCAAAACAGCAGAATGTGACTAGATACGGAGGCATGCCAAAGATGGCCCTGTGCTGGTTCCCTGAGTGCAGTTAGGTGAAATACTTAAAGTCAGCCTCTGTGGCCTGAGCCTAGGCTGCCAAACTGGCAGAGAATCGCTCCTTCAAAAGTTAATGCTTAAATTAACTGTCCCCATCTCCACCGCAGCCCCAGGTGTTGCAAAAACTGGATTAATCTAAGGTATTTTTAACCCCCTACTTCGCATATATATTTAAATTCTGGGGCTCCAAGCCAAAATTCCCCAGTGAACCACCTTATCCTTTGTTAATTGAAAAAATAAACAGTTCTGTGGTAGTGGAGAAGGGCGTTTTCACAGAAACATCTTTGATGCTGAGGCCGCGTTAGGGATACATTTCCTCTGTCTTCCATGAAGTTTAGCACAAGACAAACTCAAGGACCTCGAAAAACAAAGGAGCAACCAATAGTCCAACAGTCGGGACCCAAAGTATTTTCTGTAAAGGCGATTGAGGGGTAGTTAAACTCACCCTGACTCAGGCTAAATCCAGGAGTGGTGAGAGGTTTGGGGAGTAACAGCCTATGCATTCAACACTATCCAGAAGTCAGAGCTCAGCACGGTGGGGTGTGACCAACACATGTACACCAGGCTACTGCTTCTCCTCTCTTGAAGTGGTGACAGCTTATGAAATTCTAGCTGCTACTGCTGATTCAACGGAAGGAGCCCATGGAATGTTATTACCGACCTACTATTTCTCCATTAACTTATCTATTCCCACCATGGGTCATGGGAAAGAAAAGTTTATCAATATTGCATTTGTTTTTACTTGGTGTGAGAGGTGGAGGGAAGCTTGCATGTGCCTGTAACACACAGTTATATTTAATTGACGGGTTTTAAATAAGTATGAAGACCTAGCGGAGTGTTACCTTCCCCTCTGCAAAGGATTTTCTTCAAAAGGGTAAGGAACATACATTCTCAAGGTGTCTGCCGAACCCCTGTTGACTTCTATAGGGATGGCACTGTGTCTGAGAGGCCAAAGAAAAGACATAGAGCCATTTAGCCAATTTGTGAATGCACAGAAAATGTTATCGAAGGAAATTAAAAGTGCTACTCAAGGGCACAATGAAAAGAAAGTAAGAAACACAAATGAAAAGAAAGTAAGAAAGCTTTATTGCTCTTAGGGAGAAAGTTTGAGTTGTCTGGATAGAAGATGGAGCCTATCACTCATTCCCTTAAGCCAAAGCCTAATCCAGAGAAAGGCCTTCACTCTCTACAATTCTGTGAAGGCTGAGAGAAGTGGGGAAACTACAGAAGAAAAGTTTAAAGTTAGAAGAATGAATGAATGAGGAGGCACTTCTTACTAATGAGCAAAGAAAGTGTTTTTTTTTTTTTTTTTTTTTGAGATAAAATTCATTCCTGGTGAAGATGCTGTGAACATTGTTGAAATGACAACAAAGGAATTAGAATATTCATCAACACAGTTGATGAAGCAGCCGCAGGAGATGAGAGGACTGATTCAAATTTCAAAAGAAGTTTTACTTTGAGTAAAATGCTATCCAACAGCCTAGCATGCATGCTACAGAGAAATATTTTCCAAGAGGAAGAGTCAATCAATGTAGGAAACTTCATAGTCTTATTTCCCATCAGCAAAAAGATTACAACTGGCTGAAGCCTCAGATGATTATTAGCATTTTTAACAATAAAGTATATCGAAATTTAAAGAAAAGAAAAGACCTAGAGCCAGCAAATGAGACACAGCCTTCATTGAAGACTTACCTATAGGGTGTTCCAGAAGCAGTGGACTGGGCAGGAAGGCTCACTATCATTTGCAAAAAGTGTGCACCACATACAGCATTTTGGCTTAGCAACCTCTACTTAGCAACCTCCATTTAACCCAAAACGAAGGGCCTTCATCCCCCGGATGGCCTACATTTCAAGGAACAGGCCAGAAGTTCAGATGTTCTTCATAGGGAAGAAGTGAATCTCCAGGTTGGCCACTCCTGTACTCCTTAGCTCGAAACAAAACTCTTCTTAGATCATTCTCTAGGTTTGCTTAAGTTATTGCTGTCAGGTGCATCTGCCATACACACGGTAGAGAGAGACACCTTAATGTGTGGTAAGTAAGAAGCATAGTTATGTAGACTCTACATCTGCATGGACCAACCTGTTAACAGACCCACACCCATAATCTGAGAGCACACAGTCCAGTGTGCTGGCTGAAAGCACCTGTGCTCAAGTCAGGCCGCCTTGGGTTCAAATCCTGACTTCCGCCACTAAGGTGAGTGACAGTCTTCAGAGTATCTGAGAAACAGACCCCAAGGCAAAGATTCAAGTGATTCATCAACGAAGAACTCCACAGCGCAGGGGGTAAATATCTGAGAAGCTCACTAGAGAAGGAGAAGGAAAGAGGTGTGATTTCAGTTGAAGGCCAGTCCTATCCTGATTCTCAGGGGGCTCAGAAATGTAAACTGCACCCCAGAATTCATCCAAAGGCAAAGAAGCTGTTCTTTTGGAGGTACTTCTTCACCATTTAGTCATCAGCTAGTGGGCGGAGGTTCCGTAATCAGTTCCTGGATGCTTAGGTACAGGTGAGCAGCCACAGCAACCCACAGGCAAATCTTTGAAGAATTCTGTAGCCGTAAGCCCTTGGCAGCAAGGCACACAGAACTGGGGGATGGGTGCAGAGAACTGGAGATCATTACCACACAGGCGCTTGACAGGGGTACCAAGGGTGTTAACTGTCATGAGTATGGACACACTTCCTAATTTCGCTAGGCCTAAGTTTCCTTCTATAGAAAATGGGAACAGGGCCGGGCACAGTGGCTCACACCTGTAATCCCAGCACTTTGGGAGGCTTAGCCAGGTGGATCACGAGGTCAGGAATTCAAGACCAGCCTGGCCAAGATGGTGAAACCACACCTCTACTAAAAATACAAAAATTAGCCAGGCGCAGTGGCAGGTACCTGTAATCCCAGCTACTCAGGAGACTGAGGCAAGAGAATCACTTGAACCAGGGAGGCAGAGGTTGCAATGAGCTGAGATCACACCACTGCATTCCAGCCTGGGCAACAGAGTGAGACTCGATCTCAAAAAGAAAGAAAAAGAAAACAGGGATATTTGTATTAAGACAATTGTAATAATGAAATGGAGATGCCACAGGTAAAATGCTCAGAACCTGACACAGAGTAAGGGTTCAATTAAACATTGCCCTGATATTCTCCTGGAGACTATGAACTCCACAAGAGCAAGAAGAGCATCTTCTTCATTATCACTGTATCCCTACTCCCTAGAAAAATGCCACATACAGAGGATGCATTCAGTACATATCTGAACAGCTCTATGGTAAGAAAAACAATATAGGGATACATAAGACTTTGTCAAAGACAGAGAAGTCAAATCAGTTAGGCTGGGAGAGTAACCTTGTGGCTATTCAGAAATTCTGTATTTGACAATAGGCAGAAGCAGAGCTTTCATGTGAGAAAGAATAAGTATATGAAAGCGATCATTGGGACTTACTAAAAAATACTTCCATTAGCAAAAATCAAAATCACTTTTCTCAACTTTACCGAATGGACCAGAATAGAGTCTTCTGCACTGGCTTCCTGAACTGCACCCACAAAGATCAAAGCAGTAGTTTGAACAAGTCTAAGAATCTAGGAAAGACTGTCTAGTCCAGCGGCTCTTACTTTTTTTTGATTCCAGGGCCTCCTTACATTCTTAAAAATTACTAAGGACTCCAAAGAGCTTAGTTTATGTGGGGTATAGCTACCAATATTTTCCATATTAGAAACTGAAACTGAGAAAAATTTTAAATATTAATTAACTGTAAAGTAATAATAATTACAAGTTAAATAACACGTTTTTATGAGAAATAGCTACAGTTTTCAAAAAAATGTAAGATAATAGTGGCATTGTTTTAGATATTTTCAAATTTCTTAAATGTCTGGCTCAATAAAGACAGCAGGATTCTCCTCTCTGCTTCCATATTACTTACTTTGCAATATGATGTTTTGGTTGAAGTGTAGAAAGAAAATCTAGCTTCACACAGTTAATAGCTGGAAAAGCAGGAGTATGTTCCAATATTTTTTTCACATAATTTTGTCTTTGATTATACTCCAAAATTCTACACATTAGTTTTCATGAAGGTGAGTTGCAGTATAGAATTTGAAACCAGGTAATTGAACATTTTATACTCAATTACATTAAATCCATTGCCTATCTTGCATTTTGGGTTTATTATTTTATTCATGCATGATTGGAAGATACTACATGGAGCTATGCAAGTCTTCCCAATGTTGACACTTTTCATTTATAGTATTTTAAAATCCCATTTATAAATAATGCCACTAATCTTATCAGAAGACTCTTTAAGTATTGAGAAACTTTCAAGCTCAGAGTAAAAGATAAAAGTTCTCTAAAATCAATTTTCAATTGAAAGCTCAAATTTGCACTATTGCAATTACCTTGAGACTGAGAAGCCATCCCTGACCCTCCCAGGCTGGGTCAGGGGACCTCCTGGAACAGCATCTCTTCCTGGCCTCTGGTGCAGCACTTGCCACATTCTCTTGAGATTATCTACTTTTGTCACCGTGTCTCTCACTAGACCATGAGCTCCTTCCAAGCAGAATTATGTCTTCTATCTCCTTGTCCTTAGTACCTCACACATAAACATTACTCAGAGAGGGAATGATTGAATAAATCCCTAGGAATGATGAATTCGGTGGCTACAGAAGTCTGTCTCACATTCCCAGACAGGAGATTTTGTTATCATGTAAATCCTATGTATTACTGAAAATGTAAGCCAAGCTGAAGTTGCCTTACAAACATAGATGATGGGTGATGCACAAACACACACCAGAGAAATAAAGGTCTGTCTTCCTTTGGGGCAAGGACCCAGAATAAAAAGGCCAAATGGAAGCAGGAACAAAAGACAGACTCCGTGAAGTGCAGCAGAGTGGGTGGGTCGTATATGGGACGTGGAACCATTTCTGTGAGAAGGGAATAGAAGGAGCTTTGAAAGGAAACAAAGAAAACAGAGAATGGGAAACACAAGTCCAGCCAGAAGGAAAGAATAAAACAGGAGGCAACAAGACTAAAGGATGGCAGAAAAGTTGAGGAAGAAAAGAATAACCGGAGCCCAGCACTTGCTCAGCAGCCTCAGACAGGATAAGGGGCAGAGACAGTAAGGAGAAGTGGATGTGAGCACAGCAGATGGACAGCAAAGAGAATACTTCAAAATATTTTCTGTGTCAAATTAGACTACCCCCTAAATTCCTCACAGTCCCGCCCTACCTCCTGGCCCCAAATTCATGTTTACTTGTGCAATAAAATTGTGTCTCTGGATTTGTCTACACTGGAGAGAAGGCCTTCCCTTCCCCAAATATTTTCCTACTCACTTTCAAGAAGCTCTGAGTGACCTCTTCTGTAGGACCCGACAACATTTGCAACCATCTACCTTTGGTCCACAGTGATTTTGTGTATTAGTCCCTTGCGTCTAGGACCTAGCGGTTATACCAGAGATTTTATTCCCAAGCCCTACCTGACAATACAACAAAACGAACATGAAGGATGAGTGAAGAACAACGAAGCAGACAGTTTATAACCAGCGTGGAACACTATTGTGTGAGTCAATGTTTTCTGATGAACATCCGTTTCATAAGATATTAATAGCCATGGCATGAGAACAACTTAGGGACACTCAGGGTTAAAGAAAATTCAACAGGCTTCTTTATTGCAGGGATTTTCAAAGGTAATCTTCAAATTGGGAAGACAGCACACTGTATTTCCCGTTTATTTACAAGCAAGATCTTTTTTGCTGAGCAACTATCTCTCAGGATAAGTCCCTGAAAACCACAGTTTGGAGACATTAGTATAAACTCTAATGGCAGAGAGAGGGCCTGTGAGGTCTCAGAAGCTCCTGGACAGGTTGGAAAATAAATATTAATATATTTATTTAAATTTTTTTTTTTTGAGACAGAGTTTCGCTCTTGTTACCCAGGCTAGAGTGCAATGGCGCGATCTCGGCTCACCGCAACCTCCGCCTCCTGGGTTCAGGCAATTCTCCTGCCTCAGCCTCCTGAGTAGCTGGGATTACAGGCACGCGCCACCATGCCCAGCTAATTTTTTTTTTTTTTTGTATCTTCAGTAGAGAGAGGGTTTCACCATGTTGACCAGGATGGTCTCGATCTCTCGACCTTGTGATCCACCCGCCTCGGCCTCCCAAAGTGCTGGGATTACAGGCTTGAGCCACCGTGCCCGGCCTATTTAAATATTTTAATATAAATATTAAAAATAATTTCTAACAAGTGTTAAGATACTTCAATTCTTTTGGGGTCCCTTCTGCAAATTTCCAATAATCTATTAACCTAGAGTCAGTTTTTCAGGTTTGGTTATTACTGTCATAGACAGACCAAGGCAGAGATGAAGTCCAAGCCTGGAAAATATCAGACGGAGTTCTTCCCTGTGCCAGGTGCACCCTCTCCCAGATGCACGCATGGCTGGCTCTCTTTCCTCCCTCAAATCTCCTCAAACATCATCTCTTCGTCAGGTCCTTCTCTGACTGTCCAATCTAGAATTACAGACCCACTCCCCAGTGCTCCCTCTACCCTTTCTCTGCTGCACTTTTTCCATCCTACTTCTCAACATCTAACATACTGTGTAATTTAGTTATTTATTTTGTTTTATTACTGTCTGCCTCTATGAGAATGCAGGCTCCATAAGGGCAGGAATTTTCATCTTTCTTGCTTACAATGGAATCTCCAGCAATGTCTGGGGCACATCAGCCACTCCATAGATCTTTGTTGAGTGAATGAATAAATCAATGCAAGAAAGAAGGAATGCGGGGTTTTTCACTGAGGTTGTAGAGCATGTTTCACATTTCTTAGTGGCGTCCCTCCATTCTTCAGCTGCTGAGTCTCTGGGTATCAGCAGGCTAAGCAGTCACGGAGATCACATTCTGATCCCGTGACACTGCCCCAGCTCCAGCCCTCTCAAGCCCTGGGTGTTTGGTATCCTGGAGGTGAAACAGCAGAAGCCTTTGCATTTCCAAGGCTCCGTCACTCAGCGACATCACACAGCCACCCACAACAGACCAGCTTGCGAAATTGTTAAGGAGGCTAAGGATATTATTTTCATTTCCACGTAAACATAAATGATCAGATATAAATGTGAAGCTGCTGCTCTGGAAACTAACCATCAACAATCAAGGGAATGTGGCATCGTTTCCTTAATACCACTCTAAATACTCCATATTTAGGGTATGTGCTAATTTCTCTCTAAGTAACTTTTTTTGTTTTTCAACATAGTCTCACTCATGCAAATGCAGTGGTGTGATCTCAATTCATGCAACCTCCACCTCCTGAGTTCAAGCAATTCTCCTGCCTCAGACTCCCAAGTAGCTGCAATTACTGGCACCCATCACCATGCCCAATCAACATTTTAGGATATAATTCTTTTATATTTAGTTAATGTCTTTGTGGTACATATTTAAAAACGTAAGGACTGAATCACAATTTATGAATCCCTTTAAGCCTTTTAATATACAGTTCGAAATTTCTTCCTAAAAGAAGGAGTCAAGGAGAACAAATCATTTTGATGCAATGAATATTTTAACTTCATGTAGAAGAATACCAACATTTTAGGAAGGAATAATTTCCTTTGAGAATGTAAAGTCTTTATCTTATTCACTGTTTAATCCCTAAACCCTAGTACATAATTGATACTCAATAAATGTTGGTTGAATAAATGAAATAACACTGATGAGTTCTTTAAATCAATTTCTGTACAAGGCCATTTTTAAAATTCCAAATTTTTTCTCATTTTTATTTTACCAATATTCTCTTCATCAAAGTGAATTATTTGATGTTAAGTTGCACAACCAATTTTTGATTAATCAATAAAGATTTTCTTTCTCTGTTAATTACGCATTGCAAATTAAAACCATTGTCGACTACAAATTTTATTCTGTGATTATTTATTTCCATCAAGTCCAATTTCCTGAGGTCAACTATTCAGATTTACATTTTAAAATATTTTTTCCATCAGTTTTAGTCAAAAGCAGTGTTGCCATATATAGCTTAACTATGAACAATTTTATTTTGAGTATTTCTTACCTATATTAGTCATTTCTGGTGAATTTTTGTGGTTTTTAATCTTACAAACAATGAGTGACTTTTTGGGCAGTTAATCATATAACACCTATTTTACATATGTTTAGCAATATGTAGTATGAATTGAATAACAGTTTTTATTTTATTAAACTGTCACAAACTTGTGATTCCTCTCAGATATTGAAAGGTTGTTCTTTCATGAAAGTACGCTATCATGTCAAAATCTTCTCTCAACTTTGATGAATTCTGAAAGATGCTATGGTAAAGTCAACACATCCTTGGGTAAAAATGGTACGAGTGCAAACACTGAGGTCAAAATGTTCTGTTTTGGACTAGAAAAGTCTCAACGCAAGACGTTAAATTTCAGTTAGGCATGGAAGAATAATTAAGATTTCCTGCCAGAACGAAGGAATTCAGATGGTTTTCATGCAGCTACTTTGCTCCATAACTGTAGCTCCACCATTTGACCAGGTGGTAGTCTGATTTCACCCTTCCAGTGCATTTTGACTCATGTTTATACATTTTTCATCCAAATTTTGCCAACACTGACAAATCATCTTCTCATAAAATCTTTCTTGGATGAAATGTATTTTCTGAATCAAATGCTATTAAATGATTTTACTTCTTTTAAATTATATACCACACATTTAAACATTTTAAAATATTTTTTTCATTTTCATTTTTGTTTTAAAGTTTTATCAGATTATTTTCCTTGTAAATTTTATGATTTTGTGTAGCACATTTTTTTCAATTTATAAAGAAAAATGGTTTAATTGACTCAGAGGTCAGTATAGCTGGGGAGGCCTTAGGAAACTTAAAATCGTGGCGGAAGGCACCTCTTCACAGGACATCAGGAAAGAGAATGAGAGCCAGCAGAAGAAATGCCAGATGCTTATTAAACCATCAGATTTTATGAGACTCACTCGTTATCATAAGAATACCATGAGGGAAACCACCCCCCCAACCACCCTATGACTCAATTACCTCCACCTAATCCCACCCTTGGACACTTGGGGATTGTGGAGATTATAATTCAGGGTGACATTTGGGTGGGGACACAGAGCCAAACTACATTTTTAACTGAGCTACTTTTTTGTGCTGGGCACTGTTCCAGAGGCTGGGATATAGGAGTAAATAAACCAAATACAGATTCCTGCACTCATGGAATTTAATACTGAATCATAAATCAGGGCTTTGTTGTAGTCTACAAATAATTTTAGTGCAATAATCTCTATGTGAGTTTTCCACTTGAGGCCACTATTTCTAACAAGTTCAATGTTTCTGCTCCAATTTTACTGATTTAGTTTTGGTTAAGAAGACTTGATTCTTCTGTCAGTTCTTTTGTTCATTTGTTTGTTTGTTTCTTTGTATCTTGCCATGTGTAATTTTTTTTTTTTTTTTTTGAAACAGGTTCTCCCTGTGTCACCTAGGCTGGAGTGCAGTGACATGATTTCGGCTCACTGCAACCGCCCCCTCCTGGGTTCAGGCAATTCTCCTGCCTCAGCCTCCCAAGTAGCTGGGATTACAGGCACACACCACCATGCCCAGCTAATTTTTTTTTGTATTTTTAGTAGAGACAGGGTTTCACCATGTGTAATTTTAGTTCTGGACAGTTTTATTTTATACTGATTATTTCTAACAAGTCTATTTTTTTCCTGAGCCAATTTTTGCAGTATCCAATATGACCAACATGATATGATCCTTTAGATGATTTTCATTTACAACAAGTTTTACCACTTGCAGATCGTAGTCATTGTCAGTTTTATTTTGTGTTGATGATTTCTGACAAGCCAAAATTTTCTCAAGCTACTTAGTCAAAAAGTCCTTTGGGTTATTTTTACAGTGCCGAAACTTGAGAGTATATGTATATTTAAATCCCTATCAAAATAGTCTGATTTGTGTGATTCTAGAATTCTTATTTTGAAAGAATGGAATGAGAAAACAAGAAGAGTCATGGATGTTTGCAGTGCACTTATTAGATTTTAATGTGTACATGAATAATGTGAGCTCTTGATAAAATGCAAAGCCAGATTCAGTGAGTCTGGGCAGAGCCTAAGACTTGGTATTTTCAACAACTTTCCAGGTGATGATATAGATACTTCCAATCTACAGGCCGAACAGCTAGAGTGTGTGCTTTGGGGTTCAGCAGGCCTGGGTTCTAGCCTCTTGATGGCTGTCTAGTCTTGAGGAAGTTACTTAACCTCTAAATCTGTTTGTTTGTTTTCATTTGTAAAATGAAATGGTAACAATATTATCTATCTAAGAGAGGTGTTGTCAGGAGCAAATCAGATGAGTTATATAAAATGTTTACTAGGAACTAGGTATAGGACCTGGCACCTGGTAAATTATAAATGGCAAATAACCTTGTTAACTTATGGGTGAAAGTACATAGCAGGTTCAGGGAATGAATGGTAAGGGGTTTGAAGTGGCATAGAGTCTGGCTACTGAAAGTGTGGTCTTTGGACCAGCAGCATCTGGGAGCTTGACAGAATTGCAGAATCTCAGACCCCACCTCAGACCTATTGAATAAGGATGTGCATGTTAACAAGATCCCCTGGAGATTCCTGGGCACCTTACAGTTGGAGAAGTGCTGGCACCATATTTGTTTAGACAGGGAGCTGGAGACAAGTCTGGAAAGGCAAGAAAAAACAGGTAGTAAAGGGCCTGACTTACCTACGGGAGCCAGGGGAGGGTAGGAAGTGTGGACATTTACCACTCCACAACCCTCCAAAAAAAAAGTTCAAAATCCTTTTGGAGGGTTGTAGAGTGGCAAATATCCACACTTCCCCCTCTCCCATGGGCCCCCTCCCTCCCTGTACCTTGTCCCCTTTCTCCCCAACCTCCCGTCAGCCATTGTCAATCAATCAGGGTTCCTTCCAGCTGAGCCTCTGTTCATCCTCATGATGCTTACTAACAACTAACACAGTGCCACAGGCAAGGCACTATCAATGGATCTAAGTTGACAGAAATGAGAAATTGCCATCACTGAAAGAGACCAAAGGGAGCCATTAAGGAACTTTAAAAGGGAAAAATGAGATACTATGTGTAAGCTGAGATAGTGCCTGGTACCCAGTAAGCACTCAAGAAAGAGAAGTCATTATTTCTGTCTAGCCTAGCAACATTGTCAACATGTGTTGTGTCAGCCTTTTCACCAGATAGTGAGTAAATGAGAAAATGTAAGACATTGAATTAACTTTTTTTGGTATTACAATGCCCATTTTTATGTGAAATGATGGGAAAAGTAGACAAAATTCTTTAAATTTTCGTATGACAAAAGGAAAACTTTAGTAATCCCATGTTCTCTTCTACCCACTTTCTGTGTTGTTAAAGAATGACACCATGAACACCTGCAGATGTTGAGGGTTTATGTAGATGGGCCGTGGGCAGCTTGGGTGGCTTTGTGCTGCTGAAAACTCCTGAGCAGAGTGGACCAGCCCATCTTACTGCTCTCCCTCTCCTCACCCCACAATGTCTGCTTTTGTAAGTAAGAGTGAGAATGTTTTCTTCTGCAAATTGTGACAGTTCTCTCTCTTATCATATCACACAAGGGTTCATTCTGCCCTTAGAGGAGCAGTGTTGACAAGGAGTGGGAGCCCATGACAAGACCAGCAGTTGTGGTAAAAAGCCACCATGAAAGAGTAAACTCCAGCTGTCCCCATGAAGTCTGCCCAGGCAGCAGTGGTTAAGAGGGAGAAGGTAGAGTCTCCCTATCAGCAGCCCTCAGATAGAGGCTAAAACACGCAGGATTTGCAGAGTCCAAGGACCCAGACTTGAAGAAAGTTGCTTTGCATGAGACAACCTGAGAGAACTTTTCCAATGTGAGCATTAGACTTTTGGACACAAGTGAACTGCTGGCTCCATTTTCTGGAGGCTGCACGGCACCAGGATACCCTCAGTGCTCAGAGCCAGCACTGACTTTGCAATGCATGTGCTTCTGCTTCCAAGTGCTTGGCTCTCCCTGAGAGCTCACTCAGTAATTCAAAGACCAAACTGCTCTAACAAGCCCAAGAACCAAGGCCCACTGAGGTTTAAAGCTTCTCTTGTTTAAAAACATTTTGTATTTACTGCCTTTTTATTTTTTAGATCAAACACAGAAATCTGTGTGCTGTAGTAAACCACCCACTCCTTCTTTACTCCCTGGTGTTATATATGTAGTTGCACTGCTATCTGATTCTAGGACATTAATATGCAAATAGAAGTAATAATAATGTGATGTCGTGAAATACTGTGTTATGAGCAGTTCTTCAACTGGTCTATTCTTGGCAGAGCAACCCGAGGCGGGAGGGGAACCAGAGTTCAGAGCTGCAACATGTGGGGATGAGACAGGAACCTCATTTAATACCACACTATGTGCCATATTTCCAAAGGGGACTTCCCTGACTTCTTTTTGAATATTCAATTTATCCAAGCTCATCATTAATTCACTTTCAAAGTGTGATATCAACAGACTTCCCATAAAAAACATCTCTCAAATAATGAAGGCTTTGGTTCTACTGGATTGCTTTGAAATGGCAGCCCTTGCAAACATGATTAAAAGTCACCATTGGAGTTTATTATTAATGAATAAGATTTTGTACTTATGCATATGAGGCCTTCTGCTGAGAAAGATTTCAAATTCTGTTCTCGGTGAGGCTCAGGGCAAACATCACCACTTCCCATCATGAGTAGATACACTAGGGCTGATCTATGTGGCCAAGAGAAGCCATGACCAAAAATACTAAGTATTTTATCCTTTTACCAAAGGATCAAAAAGAAAAAGGAAAAAGAAATGATGCTGACCACCTCCCAGCTGTTATACATATTAACAATGTTTTTTGTTTTCTGTATTCTGATGCTTTGCTCACCCTAAACAGACTGCCCCTCCCGGGGTTAACCAATTCCTAGAGATAGTAAATGACTCAGCACAGCACACTTTTAAATACAAAGCAATCACTCCAGAGGCCCAGCCACCTCCTTTATAGGCCTCTTGCACTCCAGGCTGCCACTCGCCTTCCCTGATCACCCCAGGGCCAGGTACCAGACCATTAGGGACAGTCCCTATGCCCCAGAGTCTGCTGAAATTGTTCCAATCAGCCAATCCTCAGCCTGCTTACCCTGCCTTGCCTGTTCCTTTTCACAGAAACATAGTGAAGGCCTCTGTCCCCAGCACTCTCCCACCTCTGCCTCCTGACTGACCACATCACTGACCTGTGCACCCCTATGACATGGCATACCCCTTCGCTTGAGATCTGTGAACACACTTTCTTTTCAATAGCAGCCATCTACTGCTGTGCTGGTGTTACCATACCTCAAATTTTCTATGACCCTTATAGAACTTTATAATTATTTATATGCTATATAAAGCATAGACTTTAAAGTGCTGGACACCTTGTTTGCTCACCAGGTGAGAGCAGCACGTCTCTAGTGGTTTTTTGTTTTCTGGGGTTTTTTTGAGATGGAGTTTCGCTCTTCTTGCCCAGGCTGAAGTACAAATGGCACAATCTCGGCTCACTGCAATCTCTGCCTCCTGGGTTCAAACGATTCTCCTGCCTCAGCCTTCTGAGTAGCTGGGATTACAGGTGTGTGCCACCACGTACAGCTAATTTTGTATTTTCAGTAGAGAGGGGGTTTTACCATGTTGGTCAGTCTGGTCTCAAACTCCTGACCTCAAGTGATTCATCTGCCTCAGCATCCCAAAGTGCTGGGATCACAGGTGTGAGCCATCGCTCCCGGCCATCTCTATTCCCCAGTTCTTCCAGTGAGCACCTGTCATCTTCTGTTTCCCCATAGCCTTTTTTTCCCTGCCAGGACTGTTTGTGTTAGACTTGCTACTCCCACTAGGCAATACATCGCATTCTGAGAGCTTCAACCTCAACACCTCCCTAGGATCCCTGGCCCCCAATTTGAGAACCAACTCTGAAGCTGCTCACTGCAGTTACTTCTGCCAAAGATTTGGATTTATTTCATTTTATCCTTAAGGGGGATTACAGAGATGTTACAGCTCCCCATCTGGAAATTCCTCAGAGGACTGTGAAAATGACCCTCTTTCTATGGATATTGAGCGTTCTTCGATTGGTAAAGAAAATATTTCTCTCCTTCCTTCCTCAAACAGTTAATTTCTTGGAGGCCTTATTTCCTTGAGAAAGAGACCTCTGCCACCAGTGTGAGAGAACAGAGAGATCCATTTCCCTCTATTCAAAATCTCATCATGTGCTTGTTCTCCTCTGGGAGGATTTGGTAACAATTCTCTGCACAAAGAGGACCCATGTTCACATTCAATTTTACTAAGGCCAATGTAACTGCTTTGAAAAGGTATGCAGGATCCAAAAGCTCTTCTCTCACTGAACTTGAGATAAGCAAGAGATGCTTGGCTTCCGCTCCCCCTCATCCCCCACAATCCAAAGAAAAGAAACAAGGAAAGATTTTTTTTGTCCCCCGATGCTAAACTCGTATCACAAGATGTGGGAGTCTAAGGTGACTTCCATGTGTAGGGTTCCTCCCCTTTTCTATGTTTCTCTAGCTTGTGGCTCATCTACCTCCACCCCTATTTTCATGCTGCTGATAAAGACATACCTGAGACTGTTCAATTTACAAAAGAAAGAAGCTTAATTGGACTTACAGTTCCACATGACTGGGGAAGCCTCACAATCATGGTGGAAAGCAAGGAGGAGCAAGTCACATCTTACGTGAACGGTGGCAGGCAAAGAGTGAGATTGGGTGGGGAAAGTCCCCCTTATAGTACCATCAGATCTCGTGAGATTTATTCACCATCATGAGAACAGCACAGGAAAGCCCTGCCCGCAAGACTCAATTACCTCCCACCGGGTCCCTCCCACAACATGTGGGAATTTAAGGTGAGATTTGGGTGGGGACACAGCCAAATCATATGAACCCCTAACATGGTTGCCTATTTCTCTATAATATTTCACCTGAAATGGAGGAAGTGTTCAAACCACAATAAACGTAACTCAGCAATATAGGAGAGAAGAAAGAAGAAAACATGGAATTGATCTAGCTGCTCATTGTTGCAGGGCTTTTGACTGAATTTGGGTTTGAGCTGGGAGACTCAGACTCCCCAGTGACAATATCCCTAGTTTAGATGCTTGGCCTCTCTGGGAAATCATTCCCAGCCTCTTTCTCCATGCGCAAATTTAGAACCCGGAACCTAGAAAGGGAATCCTTCCAACCATCTTAGCTGATGTTCTTAGTACTCTCCCATGGCCTCATTTCCTTCTCATCTCAGGGTCCCTAGCCCAAAGGACACTCTCCCAGAGAAATGCACCTGTGTTTCTCTGACAGAAGGCCTTTACTGCTACTTTGTAGGCCAAAAGCACAAGGGAATTATGCTCCCCATGAATAACCCTCAACAAAAAATGAATGGATATTGGTGCATAAATACCCCAGCTCCCTTGCCCTTGTGTGGAATACTTTCTACCCCAGGGTGTGCTCTATGCTGGCTCCCAGAGATCCACAGCAGGACTAAGCTTTAGAATCCCAGTGGTTACTTGCTTGATGGTGAACTCTTACCTTGGCTGCCCTTCCTGCCTGCCAAAATAAGATACTCTCCCACTCTCTTACCAGTGTTTCCTGGGAGCACCTCCATTAATGTCTTGCTGCTGGGGGGACACAGAGCAAGACATCATTTGTGAAAGAGATCAGTTCTTTTGCTACATGTTCTCCTTGTCCAAAATAAGAGATGAACTTTGATTGAGTCATTTGTGTAAAAAGTAGTTCTTGTACATATCACATTTACCAAGGCCTCTGCTCACTGCTTTTGCTTAGAAAGCCAGGCTCAATGCAATTCTTCATTGTCCCACAGAGTAAAGGGAAGTGGGGATAATGGTGAAACATCAAGACTCCAGAGTCAGAGCACCTGGGATTGGATTCCAGCCCTAACCCTTGCTAGGTGTGCAATTTTGAATAATTCATTCTCCACGTCTCCAAGTCTTCATTTACCTCTCTGTAACATGGATAAAAGAGTTGTGTCTACCTTAAAGGATTTAAATGAGAGAATTTGTGCAAAGCACTGAACACATCATGTGGTGCAAAGCACGTGCTCGGTAAGTGGCAGATTCTCTTTCTGTCCTTCTAGTTTCAGTTTCTTACTGTCCTTCCCTCTCCTTGGGGAAGCCTTGCTTGACTTAAGAGTAAGTCTCCCTCATATGTTCCCCCAAGTTCCCTATTTTTCCTCTATCAAAACCCTCACCGATCTTTATTTCAGTTATGTGTTTGATGTCTGTGAACTGTGATGTTTCATTGTCCTATGAGAGCAGGCACTTTTTTGTCTGCCTTGTGCCCTCATATATATAACATATGTATGCATGTGTGTGTGTGTGTGTGTGTGTTTGTATTTGCATTCATCTCCTGTGGCTGCTGTAACCAATTACTGTACTGTGAACTGGCTGGTTTAAAACAACAAAAAATTATTTCCTCATTCTTCTGGAGGCTAGAAGTCCAAGATCAGTGTTTGCCACATACCCTCTTGAGGCTCTAGGAGAGAACCTGTTCTTTGCCTCTTCCAGCTTCTGGTAGCCCGCAAGTCAAGCATCCCTTGACTTGTGGCTGCAACACTCCGATCTCTGCCTTGTGGTCACACTGTCTTCTTTTCTGTGTCTGTCTGCTCTGCGTGTCTGCTGTAAGAACACTTGCGCTGAATTTAATCAAGGATTTCACCTCAAGATCCCTAACTTAATTACATAAGCAAAGAATCTTTTTCCAATTAAGGTCACATTCAGAGGTTCTGGCAATTAGGACGTGGATGTATCTTTTGGGTGGCCACCTACACTGGTAGGAGAGTGGAAACTGAGGCAGGGAGGAAGGGCAGCCACGGTAAGAGTTCATCATCAAGCAAGTAACCGCTGGGATTCTAAAGCTTAGTCCTGCTGTGGATCTCTGGGAGTCAGCATAGAGCACACCCTGGGGTAGAAAGTATTCCACACAAGGGCAAGGGAGCTGGGGTATTTATGCACCAATACCCTTTCTTTTTTTTTTTTTGGGGGTTATTCATGGGGAGCATAATTCCCTTGTACTTTTGGCCTACAAAGTAGCAGCAAAGGCCTTCTGTCAGAGAAACACAGGTGCATTTCTCTGGGAGAGTGTCCTTTGGGCTAGGGACCCTGAGATAAGAAGGAAATGGGGCCACGGGAGAGTACTAAGAACATCAACTAAGATGGTTGGAAGGATTCATTTTCTAGGTTCCGGGTTCTAAGTTTGCGCATGGAGAAAGAGGCTGGGAATGATTTCCCAGAGATGCCACGCATCTAAACTAGGCATACTGTGGTGGCCACCACTCAGCCCATTACTACATACATATCTATAGTATATATATGGAATATATATTTAATATAGCCATACATATATATGAGGCAGGGTGTGTATGTGTGTGTGTGTGTGTGTGTGTGTGTGTGTGTATGTGTATACCCTCAGTGTGTAGCACAGAGTGGTTCACATCATGGATGTGCAATAATTGTTGAAGGAGCAAATAGACAAACAGAACAGGGACCCTGCCTTCTAAGAATCACAAAAAAACTAATGTCAAAAGTAGACCATTTGATGAAGAATATCCTACTATTCACAAAACATTTCATTCCCTCACAACGCTCCTCCAACATCAACAAATAACTCAGGAGAGTGCCTTGACTTGGTAAAGTTGTAACTGCTTCTAGAAGTACCAACCTTTTCAGGTCATAGCCTGCCTCCAAAATTTCCCAGGAGAAAACACAATAGGCCTTTTACTTCCTAATTAGCAAGATCCTGTCCAGAATATTCTAGCACTTCAAAGAAGCTTTCATTCACCAGGCTTTCTTTAAAGAAACCCTAGCTCCCGACTGTTCACAACTTTTCATTATAAAACCAGGGGCAGTAGGAACCCTCCTGTTTCCTTTTCCTCAACATATAATATTTCTCTCATGCACCTTTGCCAAAAATGGCACTTCAGAAGATCTAAGAGGGGAAAAACAGCTGATTGTTGCCAAGAAAATCATGGAGAATTTCACACATCTTGGCCACACACTATCTCGAGCACAAACAGGGAACTTGCCTTTCACTCCTTTACTGTCTGATAGAGGCAGATTTGCACAGATACGAGCTGGCTTCTATAGGACACTCCATTATTTGGAATTGTCACTTTGACAGTGACCACGCCACTTAAGTCACTGAGTCAAAGATCACAAGGAGGTGTGGTTCTTTCTCCCATGTCTCAGCACAGAGAAAAGGTGGGGGGACCCAAGAAGGTGGTGTCTGAGCTGGAATCACAGGCATAGCTTCCCTGGTCACAGATCACCTTCCACCTGACCTCCAGTCACTGAGGCTCCAGATGGTCACCATTTTCACATTTTCCCAATCAGGTTTGGAACTGAACCAGTATCAGCATCTCTCCCCACCCCCACCCCTCTGTCATGGGACTTTTTGGGGCCAGCTCCTGCTATTTTCTTCTGTGGGTCTCTGGCTCCCTGACCTTGGTGCTCAGGCTTTCAGATGGGGAGCCATCCAACCCTCCTGTGCTGTGGTATGGTACACAAATGCTGCAGGGCAGGGACAGTGCATCTTGCTTTTCATTATGGAGAATGGTTTTCATAATCCCAGAAGTACAGAGTGTAAAATAACAGTGTCAAATAAGGTAAAAAAAAAATACAAAGTAAAATCAGTTATTCTACTATTCAGAAATAACCACAATTACCATTTGCTGACACTATTTTTCAAGGCAACATATGCTATATTTAATACAAATTTTCTTTTGTTTTTTCTTTACTCTTGTAAAATTGGGATCACATAAACAATGGATCTTAGTAAACCTTCAAAAGAACCTTCACAAGTTTATTAGGTGATAGTAATCTCTACAGTAAAAGCAGGAGCTTAGACAAGAAAGGTGAGAAGAGCTCAGTCAGGTGTGGGCTCAGATGGTACAAGAGGCAGGGCAAACAGGGAGAGCCTGGCTTCTGAGCCCAGCAAACCTGGAAGGTCAGAACTTTCCATTACTGGCTCTTTGACCTTGGGCAAGTTCCATAACCCCTCAGACCCACAGCTTCCTATCTCTAGTGCATATAAAATGACTAGCATCATACCTAGCAAATAGGCAAAAAGATGAAGAGTACCCTTCTACTTCTGAATGGTAAATGTAGTGCCTAGAGAGACTTCAATTGCTTCCTCAGGGTGATTTTTATTCCCAAAGAATAAATACCAATTCACATGATAATTATTGATTGCATTAGTCTGCTTGGGCTGCTGTAACAAAATACCAGAGCCTGGGTGGCTGAAACAACAGAAATCAGTTTCTCACAGATCTGGAGGCTGGGAAGACCAAGATTAAGGTGCCAGCTGATTCCATTTCTGGGGAGGGCTCTCTCCCTGGCTTATGGATGGTAGCCTTCTCACTGTATCCTCACATGGCAGAGAGAAGGAGGCAGAGACTTCCATAGGATTAGCAGGGCCATTCATGGCTATGCCCTTTTGACTTTATTTAATTACCTCCTTAAAGGCCCTATCTCCAAATAGAGTCACACCAGAGGTAAGGACCTCAATGTATGAATTGGAAGGGAGGGCAGAGAGACACGATTCAGTCCATAGCACTGATTAATATAAATAAGGCAACCCATTAACAATAGTTTTCTCCTGTGGAGAGAGGCAGTATGATGCTTTTAGCCTATGGTTAAGTTGGACGTATCATGATAAAAGAAGAGGGCAGCATGAGTCCTAGCAGTAAGAGATGGTCCATGAATCTGCTCCCTCAGGCCAACAGCATTTCTTCAGGGCCCCTGCCAGTGACCCAAGGAAAGCGCTCTTTGCCTCTGCAGCCTCCAGGAAGAAGTTGTGAGGTGAAAGCTCACTGATTTATAGTTCCTTACTTGAGATAAGAATTAATATTAACTCCATCTTAGAAAGCTACAGCAATTTTCCCCACCGGTTGTTAGAGTGGTTTCCTAGTCTTTCCTGTAGCTGGATGGTGGGTGAGGTTGCTGAGGAAGATAGGAATTCCTTCTAACTCCAGTGGGAAGGAATGAGGCATCTTGACTCACTCATTCCTTTCCTCCGCTCTTCCACTCTGAGGCCTAAACACTGGTCTGACCCTTTGGCCATAGGCCGGCTTCCCCTGAAATTAGAATCTCTGATGGGCTGAATGTATCACACTTGCAGGCTGCGAAGGAAGTTGGTTTCAGAATCTTATCTGCCAGTTCCTCTTCATTTTCTACTTGAAGAATCCAGGGTTGTTTCTTCCATCCTGAGAAATGCCTCAGTCTTCAGAAGAGCAGAACTACCTCAGGTAGTAGGAACTGTGCCCCAACTTCTCATTTAACCAGTGGTCCCTGACTTGCAGATTTTGCAGACTTGGATAATGCATTGTGGGGATTGTCATGGAGTTGTCAACTTTGTAATTTCACCAGCTTCCTGCCTTGCTATCATGAAACAGCGGGTGTTTCAAATGAGGAAGAAGACATTCCTAAACTAAATGACAAACGTAAAGGTCTTACAGAAGACCTTTGGCGACTTCAGACTGATGTTTATGTCAGTCTAAGGTTACCAAAGGTGTTTTATGATGTAAAATACTACATTGTCTTTATTCTTTTTAGGTTGTAATAGATGATTTTTTAAAAAGTCACCAAGATGGTACCAGTGCAGAGATCAGACATTCCGGAATCTTTGACCTTTGATTCCGCTTTTTGTTTTTCCCCATTTAAGAGCTGGCTGTTTTCTGCTCTGCATTTATTTTCTCACTCTGTCTTCCTTCTGTCTTCTTGTCTGTTTTACTCACAAATCTATTGACTGATCCTACAGGTTCCATGGGTGGTGGACAATCAATTGTGGACAGAATTGAAGGCATGCCGGGTCTGGGGTGGCATAACTATCAGTGCTTCTGTGTGAGCCACCCCCAGCCCTGTATCCCCTCTAGTCTGAGGTGATTATGTAGCATAGATCAACTTCACCCATACTTGCAAGTTACAGCAGATTCTACGCTTCCTGAGAACAAGAACTGGCCATTCTTCATCTCCATACCCTCTGGGCTTGGCAGAGTGTCTGGCCCATAGTAGGGCATCAATAATTTTCTGTTGAATTTATTTATGTGGAAGTCCTTTACCTTGATTATTTTTTCCTTCTGATTCCAGAACTTTTGTTCACCTAAAGAGACCTCAGAAAAATTGTATTTGAGACCCAACCCATCACTATCTCACTTACACATTGCTATATTTTATTCTCAGAAACATCATCCAAGGGTGACAAGGTTAGGAGTAGGAGGCAGCCAAGTACCATTAAAAGAGCAAACACTGACCAATATTTCCTCCTCTGCCGAGATCTCCTCCTACTCTCTCTTCTGCAGTGGGCTGATTCATTCAACACAAATGCATGTTCATAATAACCTCCATCTGTAGACCGGCTTGGATCACATGAGTGATGGTCATTTTGTAAACCTCAGTGTCTTGGCACTTTACACTTATTTTTAAGTATGTACTTAAATAAGCTCTATTTAGAGCTTATTCAGACAAAGATAAAAGAAATAATTAAAAAGAGGCAATGCAAAGATCCACACTAATGGCCTGAAACCTTTATCTTTTTAGAGGTACAGAATTTCAGGAAAGAGATAAGATATAGAAGGCTCTGGGATCCGGAGTCCTCCGTAACCAACACTCACTGACTCACACCCTAAAACAGGATGAACTTCTTCACCTTCTTCAGTCAAATCACTGAATTGATGCACTCCAGGAGGGTTTAAGAACAGTTGTTTTAAGAGATATTTGAAAGAAAAATAAAGGATTAACCTCTCCACCCGATTTTTCCTTATCACTAATGTAGCACTTAAACAGTCATGCTATAGTAGTTCAATTCTTACTAACTTAATCAGAAAAGAAAAAAAATTAGAAAGAAACCAGGACCACTCATAGGATCAAAGGGGTACTGAAGGACTAGGTTTTGGCAATGGCAGAAACTAAAGGAGCACTAAGGGCCAGAAGCGAGAGTCCTGTGGATGGGACCCCCATGGACCTGGCACTCCAAGCAAGCAGCAATCAACCTGACTTAATGCTTCCTCCCATTGTCTTATTTGTTGAAGAGTCAAAGTCCCAGAAGTGGTTTTTGATTGATGGGCCTTAGTCATGAGCCTGGCTCTAAGATCATACACTTGGCCTTTAGGTCACATCCTTGGCCACTGAACATGACAATGAGCAGTAGAGGGGAAGAATCTGGACACCCAGGTCCAACAATGTGAGGCAAAGTCTGGAGTTGCTCTCATGTCAACCCACACACAAAAGGGCATTGCCACAAAGAAGACTGGGGTACCAGCAGGCAGATTGGGCTTTGGATATTAAAGCCAAGAAACAAAAAATGTCCCCTAGACTCTCCCATGAGAATGGAAGTGTCCCTCTTCACTCAGAAGCTAGCATGCTGTCAATATAATTTTTAAAAATACATTTGCAAACTTTTCTTCTTTTCAATTTGGGGAATCCTTTTGAAATGTTTTTTCTAATGAAGGAAATTCATTAAGAATATACTAGATTCAGGCATTTACATCCTTTCTAAGATGGAAATTAAGTTCCGCTTCCATATTCTTATCAAAAGCACGTCACCAGGCAAATCTCACAATTGTTCTCTCACTGCCTCCTCCTTACCCTCTGGTTTCTTATACATGAGAAAGAGAAACTGTACCACATAGTGGTGCTGCAAAAGAAAAAATTCTGGCTATAAGACAACAAAACATCTCCCTTGGAGCATAAGAAGGTGAAGAATGAAAGCTTCAAGAAGAGAAGACGAAAAACAGTTTAAAATTAAAAATTTTAAAAGGTTAGGTATCCAGCTACCACTCATTAGGTACCAACTATGTGCCAGGTACAGTATATGTTTATTACATTATTATCCCCAAATTGCAGATGAAGGAAAAGACAGTTAAAGTTTTAAGTTACTGAAGGAATGACTGAATGAATGAACATGATGTTAAGTGGAGTTGAGGGGTGCTGGTATCCGATGGCCCAGGCATCACGTGTCTGGCCAGATCTGATCACCATGCCCTCAGCCTAATCTAGAGATTACTGAGTGCACCTTGGCTTCCCTGCCCCTGACTCTACGAACTCTTGGGCTTACAGTCCTTCTCCAGAACCCAGAGCAACTGGCTCTAAATCCAGCCAGTCACCCAGCACCACACCCTAGTCCACCTGAGTACATCATCTCCTGAGAGGTGGGAGACACCTGACGGGTTTGTCACCTCTTCCCTGCCAGGAGGCCAGCTGAACATACTTCCGTGCTTATCTGGCATCCTGTGATCAGCCCTACCATCTCACTAACCACAGTGCAGTAAGAAAAAAAAAATGTCTCTTAGATTTAGTAAGACAAGAAAAAATCTCCCTTGCATTGTATTGATTTGTAGAGTACAGGGACCACCTCATTTTCTGTTTTTAGTTTTTATTGTTTTTTCATTTTTTGACATGGAGTCTCGCTCTGTCACCCAGGCTGAAGTGCAGTGGCACGATCTTGGCTCACTGCAACCTCCGCCTCCTGGGTTTAAGTGATTCCCCTGCCTCAGCCTCCTGGGTAGCTGGGATTGCAGGCAAGCATCACCACACCCAGCTAATTTTTGTACTTTTTTTTTTTAAAAAAAGACATTTATTCAGCGTCACGATCAGACTATTACATTTAGCAATCAACAGCATGGATGCAAAAAAAAAAAAAAAAAAAGAAAGAAAAGAAAGAAAAGAAATTTTTTTAAATTTTTTAATTTTTGTATTTTTAATAGAGACAGGGTTTTAGCGTGTTGGCCAGGCTGGTCTCTAACTCCTGACCTCAGGTGATCCACCCACCTGGGCCTCCCAGAGTGCTGAGATTACAGGTGTGAGCCACCACACTCATTTTCATAGTTGTAAACCCAGAACCTAGACCAATGCCTCACAAATAGTAAGTATCTAATAAATGTTGGCTGACTAAAAACCAAAACAGAATGGCAATGATGCTCTTTGGACTTTGAGTATTGGACTGCCCTAGTACCACGTAAGAGTGACTTCACAGTCAGATGGTTCTGCGCTGCCCAGTCCCATCTTCCTCAACAGTTGTGCTTGTAATACTTGTAAGGCATTATACCCAAGCCTGCCCACAGGATGGCAGACACATGTCTCCGCTTGGTCCTCAGTCAGTGATTTTTATAGCACAGAAGGAACGTTGTCAAGAACAATGGCCAAAAGACGTAGCAGTAGCCTTCATTGTTAATGGGGTGCTATGATCGGTTTGTTCTCTTAGCACAAGGAATTGGAGGATAACTGCATTGAAACAAAGGACTTTCTGTTTACTTCCTACTTAAGCAGAAATTCAGTTAGCTAGAACACCTCATCCTCTGAGAACTCTGGCTAATCAAGGATTTATCATCCTGTCTTGGACAATTTTTCCCTTCTGACATCTGCTTCATTTTTATGGTATTCATAAAGCAGTGCGTTTCTTTTACAGAGGAAGTCTAATTATAATGACTTACATTTGTACATAGTTAAAAAGTAATTTCTGACAACAGTCTGTAATAAAGCTAGGGCAGGTGTTAATGTCCCTATTTTGTCTGTGATTAGACTGAGCCTTACATAATTAAATATGTCTGGGTTCACAAAGCTGATAAAGGGTTCCCACTCATTTATTCAGCAAGTATTTGCTGAGCACCTACTATGTGCCAAGTGCTGTGCTAGGCCCTAGGATGTAACTTTGAGCCAGACGGACAGTCTCTCCTCTCACAGAGCATTAAGTGTATGGCTGCAGGTCCTGCCATTTCCCTTATCCCTCACTAGGTCCCCACCCCCTGCCAAATGACTCCCTGAAAGCCCCTAAGGAAGCTTCCCAACCATGCAAGAAAAATGGAGACCCAATTTCCTCCAGGGCAAAATGGCTGGACATGTCCATATGAATGGTTAAGGCTTCTTAGTGCAGTGGGACAAGGGCTCCAGGCTCCTTCCCCCACCTCCAAGGAGGGTGAAGTTCAGGTCCACAGCCACACTGTGCCCAGTCTATCTTGTCCAGCTATGAAACCCTTGCTTATTCTGACTGACGTCAGTGGATCATTGACAATGCACTTAGCAAAGCTGTGAAAATGATGGAAGGAAGGGAAACAACTTTGGTGTTTAAACGTGGTGCTTAGAATCAACACTATGTCCTTCTCCATCTACCATGACTAATTCAAAACGTAGAAATACATCTGATAGACAGTTATGTTTGGGGAGATACGATCTAGTTCTCGGTCTATAGAACAACAAAATGTGCTGAAAAGCATCATTACTGCAGTTCCAGTTTTCTCTTTCATCCACCTCCAGGGAATTCACATAATGAGCTAAATACCAAGTCATTCAGATTCTCTCTTTTTTTCCTGAGAAGCTACTGAGCCCTTTTAGCAGGCAATAATATTTTATTGATAGCGGATTTAAGAAGGGTTCACAGAAGAGTCTCAGAAAACTGATGTTCTAAGGATATAGGTGGTAGATTAGCAGGCTGACCCAGCTGCACACCCCTCTTTCCAGCCCTCTACCCAGTGGACCCTCATGGGGTCAGACCTACACATCTGAGACACCCTATCCCCAGACTTTGGACATAGCTGACCTGTACCCTGTCCCAGACAGGAACAAGCCAGTGGCTGACACCACCTCCCCACATCCCACCTGGGCAATCACTCAATGCTTTTCTCAGGACACTCCTGGTCTCCAGCAAGTTTCTTTCATCCCCTTAGTTTCTGAATTTCTGATCCTATATTCTGGCTTTTATCTTTATGCATGACATCTTTTGGTTAGCAACTCTCCAGCTTCCTGATGTGAAGATTTAGACTTCAACTTCCACCCATTCCAACTCTGTTCTCAGGTCTGGGGACTTCTGGAATGGGTGTCTCCTGTTACCTCTGAGAAAACCCCAGATCTAGTCCTAGCCTTGATAAATTCCTCTGAATGGAACATTCCTAACACTCTCCTTTTCTTTTCTCTTCCCAGTAGGTCTTCTTCCTATTCTCCCAAAACTAAGCTAACCTGTAATCGTACCAAACTAAACAGGTTCTGGTGGAAATGGACCAGCTTCAGCAACAGTAAAGCTAAATACACTTCCAACCATGGAGTACCACGTGGAGAGCGGCTAACTAATGCCAAGAGAACCACAGAGTGATTTGTCATCTCTACCACTGACTAGAAAGGACAACGCTGCATGTCTCACAGCTGCAGCAGGTGGCATAGAGGAGGGTGGTTGGGGATGAGGTCAGCTGAGCCATCTGTGTGTTCCCTGCACTAAACCAGTGCCAGACACATAAAGACATTCAATCCAAGTACACACCCCAGCACCCCTCCAACAACCATGCACAGGGAGTCAACCCATCCAGCAGGCACTTCTAGCCTGGCTTTTCAAGATGTCCCTCAGCTGCAATGCAATGGGGGGTCTGGAGGGGTGGGGTAAAGAGGCTGTAGCCCATTTGGAAAAGAGCAGAGAGAATATCTCTGAACCAGCAGCGACAGTGGATGGAGAAATCAAAAGCTTCTGCAAAAGCAGATTGGAAAGGGCTTAATGAATGAAAGGGAGCAGGAAGGGCTGAGCAGGGTCCCAGGTTTCTGATTTGGTTAACTGTGTGAATGGTGAAAGATGTAAATATGCTGGAGGCTTGGGACAGTGGGGATGCTGAACTTGTCTGGGGACCTGTTAGGTCTGAGGCCCCAGGAGACCTCTACTGTAGAAACATCTACAAGGTGAGTTTGGGATTGAAGGGCTTAAAAAATGTTTACATCAACAGAGATCCCTTCCTGAGAGTCAAAGCACAATTTATATATAAGCTGGTAAGATGCTGTCAAGATAAAGAAAGCAATATAATGTATATTCCCTGTCCAGGCAACTCTCATGAGAGAACTACTATATAAAGCAGCTCTCATCAAAGCATGAGAAAAAGACAGAATATCATTATTTTGGTATTTTAGCATAATGGTTTACACTAAGAAAATGACATTCCTGTGAGCTGTAGAGAGGGCATGTGTGTGTGCCTGTCCATATGCGTCTATCTGACTCCTGTATCAGCAGGGCCAGGAATGGGGGTGGCCAGTGAGGCATTCAGAATAGAAGGGGCCTCCAGAAGCCACAGTAATCAAGATAGATCATTTTTGCCTTCATCATTTTAATGTGATATCTTCAAAATCATAATCAACATGAAAATCCATAATAAACAAAACATCAACATTTTAAATAAATGCAGGATCAATTACAGTATCAGGCTGTGACCAATTGTATTAAAGCCCGAGGCAAAGGAAAAATCTATAATACTGATCCTGCCTCTGTTTAAAGTTTTGGTATTCTGTGCATCATGAGTTTTTAACATTAATTTTGATTTTTTAAAGATTGCATTAAAATATTATTTATTTTGATTACTGTGGTTTTTTTGGCATCCCCTTAAATTTTGTGCCCCGGGCAAGTGTCTTACTCAACTTACCTTAGTCCTGGCCGTGTGTATTTGTGTGTGTAAGTGTGTGTGTATATGTAAGACATAAGACAGGAAGACAAAAAGAATGAGAAGGAGCACATCAATTCAAGTAGAGATTTACAGTAAAGAGACTACAGAACAGACCCTCAGTATGTGATATCATTCCTTCTCAAGCAATTCTTTTCTTCTTTTTCTCTTCTTTTCTTTTCGAGACTGAGTTTCATTCTTGTTGCCCAGGCTGGAGTGCAATGGCATGATCTCAACTCACTGCAACCTCTGTCTCCCAGGTTCAAGCTATTCTCCTGCCTCAGCCTCCCGAGTAGCTGGGAAATTTTTTGTATTTTTGTATTTTTAGTAAAGATGGAGTTTCACCATGTTGGCCAGGCTGACTTCAGAGTGCTGGGATTACAGGTGTGAGCCACCACACCTGGTCAACACTTTTTTTTTTTTTTTTTTTGAGATGGAGTCTCGCTCTGTCACCCAGGCTGGAGTGCAGTGGCACAATCTTGGCTCACTGCAACCTCCACCTTCTGGGTTCAAGCAATTCTCCTTCCTCAGCCTCCCGAGAAGCTGGGATTACAGGCATGTGCCACCACAACCAGCTAATTTTTGTAGTTTTAGTAGAGATGGGGTTTCACCACGTTGGCCAGACTGGTCTCAAACTCCTGACCTCGGGTGATCCTCCCACCTCAGCCTCCCAAAGCGCTAGGATTCCAGGTGTGAGCCCCACGCCTGGCCAATACTTCTAATTTCAGGTTTCATGCTGTCCTTTGCTGCTGTTCAAAATGCATCGATAAGGCTCAAGACCTCATTTTAAACACCAGAAGTCTGACACCATCATCTTCAAGCACACTAACGGTGTACAAGAGTCCATGGCCTTCCTTCGCCCACCCACCAAGCTATTCTCAAGCCTGTGTTGCCTGGATCCCAGGGAGAACCTGCGCTTCCCTTCCTAGACTGGAGACTCATGACCCTTATCAGAGGACACACAGGACAGGGTTGGCTAGAATAAATTACTGGGTACCTCATTTGGCCCCTTGAAAATAGAAATGTTTCCCAATGTGATATAGGTTTTGCAGCAGCAGGCAGCAGGGAATCACTCAGATAATCTGAACGAGAATGTGTAAAAATGAGTTCAAATATAAATAAGGTTCCAGGCCTTCAAGGCTGATGAGAGGTCACAAACAGAAGGTCATGAGGGGAAAGGATGGCTGCTACTGCTGTGGACAGAAATAAAGCAGCAAACTCAGGCAAGTTTGGCAGAGCAGAAGGTGCTGGGTGTAGAAGAGCAAAAGACTTGGAGTCGGGGCTTCCCCGCCCGCCTCACAGGTCAGGCTGAGCTCTCCCGGCTTCAGAATGAGGGCATGTTTGGTTTGTTCCTACTTGGCCGCCCTTGCTCTGCATGACCTTGGAGGCAATCCAGAATGACACCTACGTCTAGACAACCCAATGTAATCGACAGATCAGATCTCAGTGACCCAGGCCCACACGGCAGAGGCCCTCTGTGCCTCTAAGCTCTGGCCGTTCGGAGGAGCATGTAGGCAACCACAACAAAAGCGAGCCTTTTGGCTTGCTAACACCATTTGACACATTTCCCAGATTCTGAAGGTCAATCCAGCTGAAATTTGAGCATCCAAGATTTCGGGTGTTGAGTTTTAAAAGGCTGAATATAAGATGACTCATATGCCAACTGAATCAACTATCAACACTGTGATGTTTCAACTAGATAACCAAGATGGCTTCTGAAACCTAAAAGAATGGCTTCTGCTCTGCAACATTTGGGGGCCAAGTACTGTCACCGGAGAGGAGGACAATATTCTCTTGGGCTGCCAACTGCTGAATTCACCTCCAGGTTCAGCTTCTTCACACAATTATTCCTCCTTCCAAATGTGAAAATCCTAAATAACTTTTATTTTGCTTTAAATATTAAAGGTCTTAATGTATTAGCCTTGCATAATCAGTTTTTTAAAAAAAGGTCAGGCCTACAAAAAGGAGGCATTACAGCCCCTTTGGCTGTCAGGCAATTACTTGAGAACTAGGTAGGGAATTGAAAGAGAAAGAAATAAAAAAGACCCAGATTAAATCTGCTACACACTTGTCTGCCAGTGTAAGACTCCCTGGAATAGACATTTTTGGTTATTTAAATTATCTCTGTAGGGAACCCCATCTCCAAATACAGTCACATTCTGAAGTACTAGGGCCTAAAACTCCAACATATATTTTTAAGGGAGACACAATTCAAACTGTAACACCACTGCACCCCCAGGATCGAGCACAGTGGTTGACGCTGAGTAAGGGTTCAATATCTATTTGTGGGATGAATGAATGAGTGGCTCACTCACTGCTTTGGCTCAGGGCCACCCAGAAAGCTTGGCCACTCTAAAAGCCTTCTATAGACCATATTGCTTGACTGAAAGAGTCAGAGAAGAGGCACAGAACTCAGTCACAGGATCAAGGACATCTTGGCATAGTCTCAGTTTCATGCTTCCCTCAACCCCTCCATTACCTCTCACAAAGCCAATACCTGTGCTATATACCCTCACCTTCCTGTTGCATAAGCTAGCTAGCCTTTCAGCAAAAACAGGACAAGACTAACCATCTTTGGTGCACATGAACTCTTTACACATGAAAACACATTTCCAGGCCGGGTGCAGTGGCTCCTGCCCGTAATCCCAGCACTTTGGGAGGCTGAGAGAGGCAGATCACTTGAGGCCAGAAGTTTGAGACCAGCCTGGCCAACATGGCAAAACCTTGTCTCTACTAAAAATACAAAAAGTAGCCAGGCCTGGTGACACACACCTGTAGTTCCAGCTACTCAGAAGGCTGAGGCACGAGAACCACTTGAACCTGGGAGAAGGAGGTTCCAGTGAGCCGAGATCGTGCCACTGCACTGCAGCCTGGGCAACAGAGTGAGACTCTGTCTCAATAAAAAAGAAAGAAAATACATTTTTATAAGAAACAAAATTATCTGTATTATGTTAGTGTGATTCAGTACTCTCTAAGTATTCACATTGGACCCATGACCCACAGAAAGCACAGGTCTTAGGGATTTTACATTCAACTTAATTACACCAAGCCAATATGCATTTTGTTAACTGAGTGACACGTGCAAAGAACTGGGCTTCACACTTTGGAGATTTTTTTTTTTTTTTTTTTTGAGGCGGAGTTTCGCTCGTGACCCAGGCTGGAGTGCAATGGCGTGATCTCGGCTCACCGCAACCTCTGCCTCCTGGGTTCAGGCAATTCTCCTGCCTCAGCCTCCTGAGTAGCTGGGATTATAGGCACGCACCACCATGCCCAGCTAATTTTTTTTTTGTATTTTTAGTAGAGACGGAGTTTCACCATGTTGACCAGGATGGTCTCGATCTCTTGACCTCATGACCCACCCGCCTCAGCCCCCCAAAGTGCTGGGATTATAGTGGAGATTCTTTTTTTTTTAATGAAAAGAGGAGGCTCCTATCCTCAAATAGCTTATAATTGAACAGGAAGATTAGTTGTACTCAGAACATTCAGTGACAAAGGAAGATGTAGCAAGATACGCAATTCCATCTGTACAGGACTGAATGCTGCATGGTGAGGAGGAGCAGGAGGAAATGGAAGGTGAAGGTGGAGCTGTCTTTCGGCAAGTAGGAATGTAAGAGAAGGGCTGGTGCTGCTCAGAGGATGGCATGAGCAATGGTAGGGACATGATGAGCCTAGCCCCACTATGTATTACAGAACACACAAAATGAGTCAGAGCTTGGCAGGGGAAACAAACTATGTACAGACAGGGAAGGGGAGGAAAAGGATGACAGAAGATGCAGAGAAATTAGGAAAGGCTTAATAGAGGAGTATCTTAATGAGTATTTGAGATAGAGCTTAAGAGAAAGTTAAACTTTCCAGGAGAGTCTAGGCTAAAAGAACAATCTGATAAAGGACAGAGGTACGGAAGTGCAGAACATGCCTGGGGAACCACAAAGACCCCCTTTTCCTTCCATTTTTAGACAAGTGCATGATAGAGAAGGCAGAGAAGCCCAGTTGTAGGGACCCTGACTACCATATTGGGGATTTTTAATGAGATGCTCTAAGACAGTACAGCCATACAGGTTTTTGAGCGAAGACAGGCAGGTACAGGACCAGAGGTTTCCAGGGTGCAAAGCATGGATTGGAGAGGTACTTGAAGGTGGGCTGGGTGTCTAAATCTCCCTAGGCCAATTCCTCGAGAATGTCACTTCCCCGTGGACATGGATGTTTGTTTTGCTCACTGATGCATCCTCAGTGTCTTGGCCTGTGTCTAGTGTATGGCAGACATTTAGTTTAATTTTGGATTTTTGTACAGAAGCTTAGAGACAGCTTTCCTACCTGACCATAGACTATTAACATGTGAGTTCACATCTGTTGATATTCCTGAATCTCACCTCGTAACAAAGCTGGTTTGTACACAGGGTCAGAGAAGAAAGATGAGTGGAGAATACTGACGCCATTCCCAGTGTCTCTGTTCCCCTCCTGTTCATTTGCGGGAGCCATTTCTTCTGAAGCTTGCTAGAGTTAGGCTTCTCTTACGTAATCAAGAAAGCACCAACATCACTCATCATAGCCCTCACTCAGTTCACACACCTCCAGTGAGAGAGGCCTTGAAATCAGCCCCCACTACCCCAACAGCTTCTGCTCTCTCCCAGGTTCTTTCCCCAGAGCTAGACAGAGAAAGTCTACTTGTTCCTGAACTTATTAGAATGGTTTTCATATTCCCCTGTAGCCTCTTCCTCCACATGCAAGAGACCTCAATCCTTCTCACTGCTCCTCTTCCCAAGTGGAGTCCAGGCTTCTCTAAATGCTGGCTGGACCTCTTCAGGTAGTTCCCAGAATGTCTTTTAAAACTGGGGGCCCAGGCCGGGCGCGGTGGCTCAAGCCTGTAATCCCAGCACTTTGGGAGGCCGAGGCAGGTGGATCACAAAGTCGAGAGATCGAGACCAACCTGGTCAACATGGTAAAACCCCGTCTCTACTAAAAATACAAAAAATTAGCTGGGCATGGTGGCGTGTGCCTGTAATCCCAGCTACTCAGGAGGCTGAGGCAGGAGAATTGCCTGGACCCAGGAGGCGGAGGTTGCGGTGAGCAGAGATCGCGCCATTGCACTCCAGCCTGAGTAACAAGAGCGAAACTCCGTCTAAAAAAAAAAAAAAAAACAAAATAAAACTGGGGGCCCAGAGCTGAGCATGTGCGCCCAGGAATAGTCAGACCTGAGCCCCTTGAGTAGCATAACTCAATGGTGTGCACCACGACACAGTTCACACAGCCGGAACTGCATCCTAATTCATTGCTGTCTTATGATTACAAAAGTGCTGACTTCATTAGAACACCCAGGGCTTTTCCTTCCCTCGTCTGTAAATGGGTTGGGAAGGTAGAAGTGGTACTGACTTAATGCTCCTTGGAGTTTCTTTCCCTTCTGCCATGATATAATTCTGAGCACACGACTGGGTATTAATCCGTGACTGTTCTTCTGACTGTAATCTTTCTGTCCCCTTCCCTGCTTACCAGAACATTTCCTATGGTCTAGCAGGAGATTAGCAAAACTCAGGGAACAGGAGATTCTCACCATGAAGACAAAAGTCCCTGAGTGTGGAAATAGCTTGCTGTGGCAGGGAACTTCTGAGATGGCTTCCAGTAATTCCCATTTGCGATATCCATGCCCCTGTGGAATGCCCTCCCCTTGACTGTGGCTGGACCTACATTCGATGTGACTTGACATGCTTCAAAACTTAACGAACAGAACACTGCAAAGGTGACAAGATGTTATTGCCAAAATTAGATCATAAAGGACTGTGACTTCCCGTCTGTTTTCTCACTTGTTTCTCTAATGGAATTCAGCTGCCATGATGTGGGCTGCCCTATGGAGAGACCCACATGGCAAAGACGGGGGTGGCCTTCATTCAAAAGCCATCAAGGAACAGAGGCCCTCAGTGCAACAGCCTGTGAGAACCGAATCCTGCCAACAGCCACGTGAGCAGGCTTGGAACTGCATCCTGCCCCAGTCAGACCTCAGGAGCACTGCAGCCCCAGCTGGCACTGTGCTTGCAGCCTGTGGGAAATGAGCTAGCCAATCTGTGCCTGGATTATCTGCTCTGGCTTATCTGTCCAGGTTATCCTCTACCGTCTGCTAAGGATTTTAGTGTCTTTGTCATTTTTACAAGCCTTAGAATTAAAACCCTCAGAGATCAAGACCGTATCAGATTCACTAATTATTCTACCTTGTGTTCTGGCAGCAGAATCTTCAATAGGTTGAATCATAGGACATTGCGCTTGTTCAATTGTTTCTGACCTACACGAATAGCCATTTTATATGGTTCAAACTCACACCTCTCTGATACTGCTTACTGTTCTGTGTTGTCAGTTTTTTGCGTGCCTGTCTCCTCTTCGGGGTTCTGGCAACTTTAAGGTAGGAAATAGTGATTTGTTTAAGTTCGAATCCCTGGCACCTGACCTAGAAGCTGCCACATCACAGACATCAATAAATATCTTTAGAATTGAATTGTTGATACGTCTACATTGGCTCACAAAGCAATTAATTATTCATTAACTCAATAAATATTTCCAAAGAACCTGAGTGTCAGGTCTGGGCTAGGTACCAGCATTACAGAGATGAATCAGTCCCAGTCCCTGAAGTGTTCACTGTCTAATAAGAGATAGATAAGTAAACAGAAAATTACAATTCAATATGGAAAGTGCTTAAATAAGACATTAACAGTGATAAAGGTCATAAACCAAGTTCATTATATGTAGGGTAGTTAAGAAAAACTTCCTAAAGGAGGTAAATTCAGAGCTAGCAGGAAAGTGACTGATAGTGTGGGTTCTGTATTTAGTCAGGCAAGTCCCAGCATCTTAGGAATATGACTGTATTTAGTTATCTATTTCTGCCTAACAAATTACTATAAAATTATTGATTTAAAACAATACATACTTTTAATCTCATAGTTTCTGTGGATCAGAAATTCAGACATGGCTTAGCCAGGTCCTCTGGTTTACAGTTTCTCATGAAGCTACAGTCAATTTATGAGCTAGGGCTGGGTCATCTGAAAGCTCATCTGGGGAAGGATCTACTTCCAAGCTTACTTACAAGGTTGCTAGCAAGATTCAGTTCCTTTCAGCTGCTGGACTGAGGTCCTCAGTTTCTGGTTGTTTTTAGATTGGAGTCTGCCCTCAGTTTTGCCATGTGGGTATTCCCAACATGGCAACTTACTTCATCAAAACCAGCAAGGAATAGAGTCTGCCAACAAGATGAAAGTTAGCAATTTCTTGGACTATAATCATGGAATTGCTATCCCATCAACTGCGTCATATTCTGTTGGTTAAAAACAAGTCACTAAGCCACCCTATTCTCAAGGGGAAGTGATTACACAAGTCCTTGTCTTGGGCTCTGTTTTAGGAAGAACCCAAAGTAGGACAGGCCTCATACAGTTACTCACTCTCCAAATCATGTTTTAAGACCTAACATTGACTTTTGTTGATTGGTGCTACCAAAACAGGCTTATAGGAGCTTTTGCAGTAGGGAAATTGCCAAGGAATCTGTTCATCTCATCTCACAGCTAAAGTTCCACATTAATGCCTCTCAAACTGGGGGCTGAAAAACTTTCCTTCCCCTAAGGAAATGTTTACTACTCAGGCACAGTAAAAATTATACCCAATGCTGAGGGGCTTTCCCTCTTTGCTTCAGCCACTAGGAACCATCATCCAATTTATGGCTCAATTAATGCAATTAGGTAGGTCTTTATGGCCTATAGGTCTGGATTCTATTTTTACCTTTTAGTCTTGATATCGTATTCACATTTATATTTTCTTCAATCCTGACTTTTAAATTCTGTTTCATCATTTTATCATATGTATTTCTTATAAGAGATCTCAGCTTTCATGGATAAAACAGGGCCTGGTTAAATAAATGTTACTTTTGTTTATATCCTTTAAAAAATTTCTTAGTTCTTCGAACAAAAATGACAGTTAGAAATTTTTAAATTATGAGTTAATTGTAAATGTAAATTTAAAAGTTTATGTTTGCGGTTGAAAACATGATGAGTAAAGTAAAGAAAAACTTCTAGGATCTTACCAGTCAGATATAAACCAACAAACGCTGGTAATTATAAGCTTCTAATCCTTTTCCTACAGATATTATTCACTAAAACTATTTCATTAATTCTACTTTCCTTCCCTGCTTTTTATTTCCCTTACGTTATATTGGGATACGATCCTTTTTATGACACTGAGTAGTCTTCAAAAATTGTTCTTATGTTTGCAGAATATCTATGTGACAATTTACTTAACTACTCCCTTCTATTGGGCATTTTATTATTTCCATTTTTTCATTTTTAGAGTGATGTGATAAAAATCCTTGTAGATATAATTCTATCTATATCACTGATTACATTCTTAAGATAAACTATTAAAAGAGGTTATTACTTTATTACAGTACACAGATACTTTTACTCAAAAGCCCTTAACAGTATACACTCATGCTGGCAATGTAGGAAGCAGTATGTCCATTCCCAACCCCTTGCCAATATCAGGTACTATCTTTTTAAAAAATGTCAACTTGATAATGTACTGCTTATGTTTTAAGAGCTAACTAAAGACGGTAGAGCACTCTGCAAGTCACTTTGCTTCTCTTAAAACATTACCTCCCTATAAACTCAATTTCTATTTATAAGCAAAAATATTTTATTGAATAAATATGTATCGACCACCTACTTGTGTAAACAAGGTCCTCAATTCTCCATCTAGTCAGGCAGTATCAGCTTGATGAAATTTCTTGGCTCACATAGAAAGTAGGACTTTGCCATGTGCCTGGGAGGCTCAAAATTGCAAATACAGCCAACAAGAGGAAAATCCACACTACACGTCTTGGTGCAGTGCCACCATTTGTCAGACACTGTTATAAATAATGTCTTTGAGACTTTTAAAAGTGTGCACTGTGCCTTGGAGGTGGGGCATGTGGAAAGTTCCCCTGGAGTGTCGATTTTGAAATGAAGTCAACGCCAAGGTCACAGCTCCAGCTAGATTCTCCTTTCAGAACAGTGATTCCATGGGAATTCCCATAGTCCATATACAGCTACTACTCATGGAGGGTGAGAAGGTGAGATGAAAACAAGTCTCTTTCTTTGAGGTCTAGGTCACTTGGAAAATAATTAACTTTAGTGGGTGGTTTTAACATTTTAGAGATCTTTGCTTTAAGGTGACCCATGATGGGGAAATTTCAGTTGAATTAAGTTGCTACAGAAATAAGAAATATTGCCCAGACTATAGGATAATCAAGCAACTTATCAGTCAAGTATTCATTTGGGAATCTGGAGTACCTTTCAGTGTCTAGTATCCTTGGCCAAAATGGGTAAGAGGTGGTGGGGAAGGGTTGGCCTAATTGGATTTCATTGCCTCTGTCTTCTCAGAGACCCAGCATGCAAGTCCATTTTTTCCCCATTCTTATATGCCAGGGTTCAGGTTTTCCTACAGCACTAACAGAGACAAAGCAGAACCAGGTCAGATTTCGGCCTAAAAACTCATAGATGATAGCTACTGCCCTTATACAGGCCAGCAAGCACAAGCCACAAAAGAGCTCTAGCAGGCATGCAATCACTCCCATTCCAACACTCGTGAACTCCAGAACGCTCTCTCCTGCGTCTGTACTCCAGGCCTGGTTCCTCAGTCAGGTTCCCCATACTTCTCACCCCCACCCCGCACATATACACACAAACACACAAAGGCAGAGTCATGTGCCTGGCAGTTCCATTTTGCATGCCCTTTTACATAGTGGGAACTTACTGTTTACTTTATCTGAAATTCAGTTCATTTTTCATTCTATTTCTTCTGTTTTTTAGCATCGTTGTAATGGAAGGACTAAGATAATTCAACAGATGCTGCACACTATTCCTTTGGTTTGGGGATTATAGCCTTCAGAAATGAAGAAAATTCACATTACTCAATGTCCACCAATGGTATAAATAAATGCTTTATATGTAGCCGAGTGTAATTGCCACGTTCCAAGGTAAATTAACCCATTTAAAAAATGTACAGGAAACATTTTTATTTTCTTTAGATTCCCAAGAGAGATTGGGGTGAAATAAATATCTCCACCCTTCTATCAAGTAGAAGAAAATAGAACATTTCAGCACAATGTGGGTTCAGAGAAAGGGCAAAAAAATATATAAGTAAACAAATATATAGTCATATATTTCCTTATCCAACCTTGTTCCCAAAAAGATTGACCATGGAGGAGAAGCAAACACATCGAGGTTGTGGCAACTCTCACTTCAATTCATTGGAGCTAAAAGGAACAAATCCAAGTCTCCATTTGGGTTTGAGTTCCTAGGACCTCAATTTCCCAATATTTTGAGCAGAAGTTCAAGGCAACTTAAGAAAGAAAGCACACAGGTCAAGATTCTGTGAGTTAAAGCGAATTTTGGTTTTTGCCTTGGGATTCACTACCATGCAAAACAACTTGTCCTCTTATCTCCCCCAGGGTTTCCCCACTACAGAGCACGTGCTCCATGCTGGGAAGGAAAGCACGCCTACTCTTCAGGGTGTTTTTCATATCACGAAGTTGGGAGGTTAGGGCAGGATCCTCAAACAACCAACAAAATGGAATGAGGCTGTGAGTCAAGAGGAGTCGTGAATCAACAGCAGAAAGCCTGCTCTGAGCCTGGGTTGGTCCCGCCAGTAGGTGTTACTTTAGCCATTAATCCGGGGCGCTCCGTGGATGGAGGAGGGTCGCCTCTTGCCAAGACACACACTACAAATCTCCAAACCAAACTGAAATCTGCCAGTTCTGCAAGTCTCCTCTGAAGGCAGAGTTGGGCCCCTAAGACAGGATCCAGAGCTTGCCTGCGAGGGCTGACAGCAGCCCCACCCGACTGGGGCAGCAACTCAGAGCCTCCTGGTCGCCATTGCAGGCTGCTTCACTTCATCATTCAAAGTGGCTTTTGGCATTGGGATTAGCATGATTTACTGCAATCGCAACAATAACCATCTTCACCCACTGTCTGAGGCATGAGAGCCCATCCAGCACTGTTTATTAGCTTTGGCTTCGCTTGCCATGATTAAGTTCTTTTCAGCATGCTTTCCCTGTCCTCTCAGTCTTGCTTCTCTTTCAAGAAGCTTTACACTCTAGCTGGAGGACTCAAGTTCCCATGTTTGTCTACTTAAAGCATGTGCTTTATGAATTCAAAGGCATCAGGGGCAAACAGAAACTTTCCTGGCTGGTTTGTAGTGACCACTCTATTGAACAAGAGTCTTAGGGCCTGACACCTGCACAGTGCTGTGTCCTCCAGCCCATATTACATGCAAAAAAGTCCTCCTGGCCAGTAGAGGGTGCTGCAATCTTTCACTTTTAAGACACTCGACTTGTGAGTGGCTTGCAAAGTGGGCTCTGGGTTTTTAACTCAGATTTAGAACTCTGATTACACCTTCTTCCCCTTCTCACTCTCCTTTCCTGGAGTTAGACACGTATGAAATGTGACAGTATCCACAGAGATCACTTAATCCAGGGGTCAGCTGACTTGTTCTGTAAAAGGCTCTATGTAAATGTTTCATGCTTGGTGGGTTATAAAGTCTCTGTTGCAACTACTCACTCATGTTGTAGCTCTAAAATTGAAACAGACAATATGTAAACAAATGGGGATGGCTGTGTTCTAATAAAACTTTATTTACAAAAATTAGTAGGGACCCCCTATACTCTAATGTCAGATTTTTTTTTTTTTTAAAGACGAGGAAACAGAATCCCAGAAGGCTCTACTTTGAGCAATGTTACACGTCTAGTAAATATGAGATGCAGAGGTGGAATCAAGGTTTTCAAACCTGCTGTATTGGGCTACTTATTATCCATCCTATTTCCTATAGTGTAAGTTTACTCAAAATGACTGGAAGAACCTCAGTCATCTGTGATTGGTTAATATCAAACACACACTGGATAAAGCACTTTATTACTTTCTGACAGAACGTAGTGCAAAAGCATGACACTATAAATGCTACTAGCATCCTTGGCTCTGGCATGTGGGTTGACTCAGTCATCAACTTTAGAGTATCCAGGACCAGTTCTGTGTCTGATTCTAATATAGATCCGTTACCTTTCCTGTAATCCGTGAGCTCATATCAAAACCTCTACTGTGACCACTAGTTCTTCATCTGTTTCGCCAGATTTCACCCCTGGTCTGACAAGGGGACAAAGTAAGAGACAGCATCTGGAAGCACAGGGCAAATCCAGCTCCCCACCATTGGGAAACACTGAAGAAACGTGCTTCCCTTGCAAATAGTTTCAAAAGTCAATTACTTTTTCCTATTATTAGGTGAGTACTATTCTTTTGCTATGGATTAAAAACTCTTCGGGTGGTACCATGAAGAAGCAAAATAAAAATCTATGTTGCCAGATTCTTGTGTGGCTCTAAGCTAGTCAACCTCTCAGAGACCCAGCTTCCAGACATGAACAATGGAAATAATGAGATTTTGCCCAAAGGGTCCTTATTCAGAGTGTATATAGGATGATAATATAATTTGTTATCCAAACCAGGACATTTCTGAAAATGCAAGGGAATTATAATTATGCTAGGCAAAATCTGGAACTGAGTATGTGGCCACCAAGTTATACAATACAGTATCTGGTACATAGATACTTGACACATGTCAGTTTTCTGTTGTGTTTTTCTCAAGAATTCAAGCAATTCTACATTTATATCCTTTTCTTCTGTGTGTCAATGTAATGTTGAACACTGAGACTAGGCAGTGAAGCCCTCCGCTCCTCCACCACTTTTCTGATACTACAGAAAACTCGAGCTGTGCCTGGCCACTCTGCTTCGAAAGCCTCAGTGACACCATCAGGGCAGAAGAAGATGGCATTCATTCACTATTCCGTGGCAAGCACAGATGTTAATTCCAAACAACAACACGCCTATTTGGGAAGGAGAAACGTTGCGCTGAAATGCGACTCTTATGAAAGCATAAGGAATAAACGCCTTGGATGGGGCAGAGGGAGGGTCAGGGGGGAGTTCTGATCAGCTCAACCCATACACTACACGAACTCACTTAGAAATAATAAAGCCTCTATGCCTTCTCAGTCTTGTATTTGTCTTTAACTCAGGCCCGCCAAATTGTGCCAAATTATGTGTTGTTCAACTTGGACTGCCCCGAGAACACTGAGCTCCTTTTGCAAGTTAACTGTGCCGTATTTATAAGATTTCAGCATTACAACTAGGAGTTATCGACAGAGAAAGGGAAATAAACAGATAATTTTTTAAAAGTCAAAACGACAGCCATTTTTCCCCTCAAGCTTGAATCAAGGTTATGTTTGTTCGAGTCCCTGGGTGACAGTTACACACATGTACCCACAGGCAGACTCACCTTGTACAGTTCTCTGTGTATGAGAACACATAAATAAGAGAATTAAGATCAACAGCATGGGCTGCATTTCTGAAATTCACATCTATTTTAAGACAGAACGTTTTGGATGAACTTCACTTTTAACCCATAGAGTTATTCTTTTTTCTTTTTGAAAATATAATTTATTCATCTCTATTTTAAACTAGTTATTTGACTTGGGCCAAGAAAATCATAATAATAAATTTATTTTGAAAGGTTACATTTCCAGTATTTTTAAAACATTACCTCTTCTCCTCTCCACTCCCCATCATCCTGTCCCCTCAGTAACCAAATAGTAAGGCATACTTGGGCATTAAGAGTTTAAAGTAAACCAGGTGTGGTGGCTCATACCTGGTAATCCCAGCACTTTGGGAGACTGAGGTGGGTGGATCACAAGGTCAGGAGATTGAGACCATTCTGGCTAACACAGTGAAACCCTGTCCCTACTAAAAATACAAAAAATTAGCCGAGTATGGCAGTACTCGCCTGTAGTCCCAGCTACTCAGGAGGCGGAGGTGGGAGAATCGCTTGAATCCAGAAGACAGAGATTGCAGTGAGCCAAGATCGTGCCCCTGCAGTACAGCCTGGGAGACAGAGTGACTCTGTCTCAAAAAAAAAAAAAAAAAAAAAAAAAAAAAAAAAAAAAAGTTTGAAATGTAAGTTTAAATCCCAGCTCTCCCACTTCCTACAGTGTGACATTGTCAAGTTATTTGACTCTGCAAGCCTCAGTTTCTTCAGCTGAAAATGGGACTAATGAGAACTCTCACTTCACAGAGCTTCTGTAAAGGTTAAAAACATGTAAAGGGCTTAGCTGTTTTTCAGGCAAAGAGGAAGGGGACCAAAAATCCTAACCTCATCCCTGGATCACTGCAGAGGTCACCTGCCTGGTCTCTATGCCATCTGCCTCATTCTGCCCACTGGTGTATCCTATGAACTCCGATCAAACTGGCATCTTTTCTAAACTGGCATTCTCATTCATCTCTCTTCTCCAAAAGCTTTAGAGGCTCCCTATTCCTACAGGTTAAAATTCAGTGATTCATAGTGTGTATGTTACAACCATCTTTTTACTTCTTGGAACTCTTCAGTTTTGCTCACTTGCTAAATAGGTAAAAGAGGGCTCTGAGTAAAAACTCCCAAAATGGGATGACTCAAGGTCTGCCTGCCTGATCTCACTTTCCAGTGTAACTCTGAACCCCTTGCATGAACTATGAATTGCTTCCTCTACCCCTCTGGCATGACCCTTCTTCAAGGGCCGTCTTAATCTCCCCTCCTCTATGGAGCCCTGTCTACCTTCTTCACCAAAACAGATTCATCCCCGCACTGAACCCACTTGGCAGACTGTTGCTGTATCCCACCTGGTACTCAGTTATGAACTCTCTTGCTACATCTCTACAATTAATATAATAGTAATATCTTCTCTCAACTGGAATATGGACTTTTGGGGACAAAGAATGTTTTTAAATTTTTTCTGGATTTCTGCTACTTCCACATAGTAGATGCTCCATAAAAAGCTTGATGAATAAGCGAAGAGGAAATAAAATGTAAAATATGAGGTCAACATCTTACAATGTAAAAATGATAAAGACTAAAGGTTCTAATTTATAATGACTGTGATAGGCTTTTCCACTCTAGCAATGTATAAAATAATATGACTCATAAAAATGACAGTGTGAGAGATGACTGATATTTCTTTGGACCACTTCTTATGGATAAATATTTTAGAGAATTTGACCAAATCAGGAATAAATGCCATTTAAAATGATTATTTTTAACTATCACTTAAACACATCTCAGGATCAAAACCCCCTGATATCTCCCCATTAGTAAATTTCCAGGGAACATGTTTATTAAATTATTATACAACCTACACAGGCCAACTCATCAAATATAATACGCTGGAGATGCAAACAGATCTTTTTTTTTATTAATATACCTTGAAGCCAGCCCTTAAACCAATATTTTTTTACAAAGGCAAGATGATTTGCCGTGTTCATGAAGAAATTTGATAATGTCTCAACTTCGTCCAAACGTCTGTGACATATGCTGCCCATCAGACCCAAAGAAATGTATAAATGCATCTGTTTTTACTCAGAGCCCTCTTTTACATCTTTATGAAGTGAGCAAAACTGAAAAGTCCTGAGGAATAAAAAGATGGTTGTAGCATACACACTACTAACCACTTAATCCTCCCTCCAGTGCGCAGGCTGTCAGGGCCAGGACGATAATGCGGATACTAATACATGCTGTCTGCGGGAGCTGTCACAGCCACCGCGTCCCAGAGCTCTGTTTGTCAATACCAGAGGGATTACAGAGAGACAAAGTACATAACTGAGAAGAGTGTGTATCCAACATGGATCCAGTTTCCTTGTTTGTCAGCGAGTGCTGATTGATCCAAGAAGACACTGCTGACACCAGCTGAGTTCTCCGCAGGCAGATGCAGTGCAATTTCTGTTCCAAAGCAAAGTAATAGGCAGAAGAGGCCAGAAAGAACAATTCAGTGACCCAATCTCCAAGACAGCCAAGTTCACTTAACTCATACTTAGCCAGAGAAGTTCCAATCCAGCTGAAATCCCACAGGAGAAAACGTTAGATATTAAAACACCTGGGTGCTTGGAAACCAAAACTCAAAGACCACCTCCAAGACTGTTGGAGCCAGGACAATCACATCACTTGTCCAGGCTTTCCAAGGCTCTGCAGAAGAAGGGCAATTGGAAGCGCAATCAACTGCTCACGGATGTAGTCAGGCTGAGAAAGCAAGAGAACCGCCCTGGTAAGATTCCTGTAACTCTTGGTGACTGTTTGCAAGGTGAAGAAGCAGAACCAGCTGTTCTGAAGCCCTGCACTCCCTGAAGGTTATGCAACCCTCTTTCTGCTTTGGCTGGGGAAGGCCGGCATAGGTGTGGCGCCAAGCCCAGCTCATCTTTATTTAAAGACCATTGTCTGAAACGCAAGTTCTGCTGTGCCACGTCTTCTTGAAAATCTCAATTCCAATCCAGCTGGCATTCGAGGAAAGAATGGATTGGGTCAAGTAACCAGTCTTCATTAGTGTGAAGGCTAATAATATTTAGAAAGAATAACAGGAGACTGACCCTTCAAAGGGAGGCAGAGAAAAAAAAATCCTGGGTCTCATACCGACCAGTGATGAGACCTTAGGTGCTTCACTTGAGCCTCACTTGAAAGTGGGGATCATCAAATCCACCATCCCAGTCTTGTGCCAAGACTAAAGGGGATGATTTATGTCAAAAGTATCTGGCACTGTTCCTAGAACTTTGCAGCCACTAAGAAATATGTTATTAACATCCCTTTATTGAACACAGAGAATTCCCAGAACATGAAATGGCTAGGGATGGTTTCAAACACATTAAGGCCTGAGTGGCCTCTCCTGGACTCTGCCAGTTCCTTGGAGTGTAAGAAGGAAGCAGTCAGTCCCATGGAAAGAAATATTCCATCAATATCTTCACTGTGTACTCTGATAAAGAGGGGGGTTTTCCACATCTTCCTTAAAGACATAGCATAGCTTCAGCTGGACATAGGAGGCCTTACCCACAGTCCACAGTGACTCGCCAGCTAATTGAAAAAACAAAGGTTAAACTTTGGTGTTTCTCAGTTTAGCATGGCAAATGACCAGTGCAGATTTTCAAGACATTTTTTTCCCTTACATAAGAGAAAAACAGGTGCTGAGAAGGGTGAGCTTGATGTAAATCCAGCTTAGAGCAAGGGCAGAGCCACTGGGGGAAATCTTGCTGAAGCATTAACAAAACTAGGATTTACCTTTCCCCAAAGTTTGCTTTCCATCACACTGTTCCATATTCAACGTGGTGGGAAATAGCACACGTTAATTTTCTTATTAAACACATTGCGTGTGTTCCACACCTCCGAGGACCAATCCAGGTGGGGAGATGAGGAAAGAAGGTACCCAGGATCAGACCTCATCCCTATAAAAACAGGGAATAGCAGGTCACATAGTTGGACTTCCAAGCCCTCTCATGCCCTAGTTGTACTGATGATCTATGAAGACACTGCCTCATGCATCCAGTGAGGTTAAAGAACACAGTGTCATGGTAAGAGTGATAGTGGGAAGCCAGCACCTATGAATTAGAGAGGAGAAGCAGATGACCTTTGATCCTATGCTAGGACCAGCAGGAAAACATGTGTGGGATACAGATTCTGAGCCAATGGTGAGCTATTCTTGTCGCTCTATATCATCAGACACCCAACCCCCTCACTGGTAGACTATTCAGTCCTAATACTCTCCCCAGGCTCACACAACTCAGAGTCACCCTGGCCTCCCTGATATTCCCCATAACTACATGTAGGTCCAATCTCAGGGCCTTTGCACATACTGTATCCTCTGCTCAGAACACCCTTTCCCTTGTTCTGCATGGCTTAGTACTTATTACTCCTTTGTCTTAGTAGTACTTGATACTACTAAGTACCAACCACAAATGCCCTAACTGGGGATACAGCAAAAACAAAACAAGCAAAATTTCTGCTCTCCTGGAACTTACATACCAGTGAGGCAGGCAGAAAGCAGAGTATAAACGAGTATATGCATTTCAGGGGTGGCAAGTGCTGCAAAGGAGAGTGAAGCAGGAGAAGGGAGGAGTGACAGTGATGGTGATGTGGAGACCACTTCATTCTGGTCTCTGCATATATGTGCAGCTACTGGAGAGAACTTTCCCACCCACCACATCTCAAAAAGCACCATCAGATTCAGCCTCTCCACATCACCATCACTGTCACTCCTCCCTTCTCCTGCTTCACTCTCCTTTGCAGCACTTGCCACCCCTGAAATGCATATACTCGTTTATACTCTGCTTTCTGCCTGCCTCACTGGTATGTAAGTTCCAGGAGAGCAGAAATTTTGCTTGTTTTGTTTTTGCTGTATCCCCAGTTAGGGCATTTGTGGTTGGTACTTAGTAGTATCAAGTACTACTAAGACAAAGGAGTAATAAGTACTAAGACTAAGTAGCACCAAGTACTATGAAGACTAAGTAGTGTTCCATAAGTATCTGCTAAATGAATAAAAGAACATTATTCCCCATAAAACATTATGCTGGACCTTAAGGGGCCTTATAAACTATCTAGTTTCACCCTATTATTTTAAGGAGATTAAGTCTACCAAAGTGAAATAACTTGCCCAAGAGCCTACAACTAGTAAATCTAACAACATAAGAAGGCAAGAGTGGAGAAAAAATAATTCTAACCAAAAAAGGAAAGAGAAAGAGAATACACACACTTTTACTGGTTAAAGAAGAGATTCTGTAGTCCAAACATGTTTTAGATACATCCAAAGTAATATTTAGCATCTATAAAGCACTTTGCAAAATCACATCTTTTGCAAGCAGAAAAACCAAACTTAGGAGTGACACCTGAGAGGTTCCATTCTCTATTAATCATTGTGGTACAGTGGGAATATTCCAACTGCGGAGGTTTATCTAAAGAGCAATTACTGTTTTGGTTCAAATCTCCCACCTGTAGGCGGAACTTCACTCATCCTAGACAGATAAAGGAAAAGGAGAAAAAAAAAAAACAAAACAGGTATTTCGTTGAACTAGGCACTAACTAGGGGCTTTCAAGTATCTCAGTTAATTTTCGTAACATCCCTGTAGCCACTTTACAGATGAGAAAACTAAGTCTCAATGAGGTTAAGTGAATGGCTCCAAATCCCACAGCTAATCAGTGGCAAAATCAGAAGGCTCACTTTGGTAAGCCAACTCTAAAGCTCAGGTTTTTTCACTACGTTATGCTGTTCTCTTTCATTTTCAAAAGAAATTCAGTGAAGAAAACTCCCCCATGCTTGTTTTGATCTAGGATTTTTCTACCCACTGATGGGTGAGTGTTATGGCTGTATAGACTGCAGGGTGTCTTGTTAAGGTTTCTCAGGTTTACATAAGAATAGGACTCCACCACTCATCACACTGGTTAAGCATTCAGATTTGACAACAGAGCACCTGCATTGGCTCTGAGGGGGAAAGCCATCAGTTTCCCCCAAAGCCACCCCTACATAAACAGCAATCCAACTCAAAACAGTGTGCTTGCTATGCAAATGTGGCTTTGAAACACCTATCGTAGCACTAGGTTGACCAACTGTGTTAGTCCTTTCTTGCACTGCTATAAAGAATAACCCGGCCGGGCGCGGTGGCTCAAGCCTGTAATCCCAGCACTTTGGGAGGCTGAGGCGGGTGGATCACGAGGTCAAGAGATCGAGACCATCCTGGTCAACATGGTGAAACCCCGTCTCTACTAAAAATACAAAAAAGTAGCTGGGCATGGTGGCATGTGTCTGTAATCCCAGCTACTCAGGAGGCTGAGAGAGGAGAATTGCCTGAACCCAGGAGGCGGAGGTTGCGGTGAGCCGAGATCGCGCCATTGCACTCCAGCCTGGGTAACAAGAGCGAAACTCCGTCTCAAAAAAAAAAAAAAAAAGAATTACCCGAGACTGGGGAATTTATAAAGAAAAGAGATTTCACTGGCTCATGGCTCTGCAGGCTCTACAGGAAGCAGGGCTGTGGGGGTGGGGAGGGGCTCAGGAAACATAATCATGGCAAAAGGTGAAAAGGAAGCAGGTACATCTTCCATGGTTGGAGAAGGAGCAAGAGAGAGAAAGGAGAGGTGCTACACACTTTTAAACAACCAGATCTCGTGAGAACTCACTCACTATCATGAGAACAGCAAGGGGGAAGTCTGCCCCCATGATTCAATCACCTCCCACCAAGCCTCTCTTCCAACATTGGGGATTACAATTTGACATGAGATTTGGGTGGGGACACAAATCCAAACCATATCACCAACTGTCCCAGTTTGCCTGGGACTAAGATGGGCAGGGTCACAGGGTGTGAGGATGCAGAATTTTTAGCCTCAAAACTGGGAAAGTTCTGGACAAACTAGAAAACATTGGTCACCCACCTAGCACTCCCACTTGCCATAAAGCTTTCTTTCTCAAGCCCACCCTCACGAAGAAATTCTGAGGCCACATTTGTCCTTATACAGCCTCAACCTCTCTTTTTTTCAACTTTCGTTTCAAGTTCTATTGATTAAAATGTCATTTGTAGAAGATAAATAAAAGTGCATTTCATCTATTTTTGATTTTAGATTTTAATCCTGGATTCACTGAAGCTCCAAAAATATGTACCAATGAACCATAATCTTTTAGTCCTTTTTCAGAATTCCTTTAAAAGGACTGTACTTTGGAATTTGCCTTTATATAATATGAAAACATCATAAGAATACTATTGAATTAAATCGGGGAGAAGGGATGATGAAGACAACAGTCACTACATAATTATTGTCTTTTTCAATCTTCTAAAAAAATTTATTTCAGATCTAATTGCCTGGGATATTTCCTTGTCCCTTGAGAAACTATATTTTCTATAGCTTTTTTCTGTATGAAAATTGGTTCTGTATAGCTGATCTTGTTTCCATTTTTACTTAGACTAGATGGAAGCTCAGAGACAAATTTGTTGGCCAATATTAAAAACTGGCCGGGCACGGTGACTCACGCCTGTAATCCCAGCATTTTGGGAGGCCGAGGTGGGTGGATCACCAGGTCAGGAGTTCAAGACTATCCTGACCAACATGGTGAAACCCCATCTCTACTAAAAAAAAAAAACCCCACAGAAATTAGCTGGGTGTGGTGGTGAGTGCCTATAATCCCAGCTACTTGGGAAGCTGAGGCAGAAGAGTTGCTTGAACCCAGGAGGTGGAGGATGCAGTGAGCTGAGATTGTGCCACTGCACTCCAGTCTGAGTGACAGAGCAAGACTGTGTCTCCAAAAAAAAAAAAAGGTATCAGACTCTTTTTGTCTGTATATTTCAACTTTCTACATGTTACTAATCTTAGTTTTTATATAACGTAACGAGGTGATAGTGAGAATATGATCATATGTACATTTCATTATAAGTTTTCATTTCTCCTTATAACAACCCAGTGAAGTGAGTTTGTTATTTGGGGGATTTAAAATACCTGTTGAAATACAACAGACAAAAGAAAATGTTTAGTTCATCATTGGAATGGAAATTTAAGACAAGTAGCTGAACAAACACCAATGATTGGTCAGAAGTTTTTCTGATTTATTCTGACTTTGTCAACACCTTCTATACCTTTCCTAGGAAAGATGAAGAATGTTCAGCTGAAAGGTTCATAGATGCAATCCCCAAGTCACTCTTGGAAAGGCCTCAGGTGAGGTGGAGAGACAGATAACATATAAAGCGATTTGGCCTAAGGCTGGGTATTTGCCCCTGTGACTAATGAGGGGCAAATACCCAGCCTTAGGCCAAATAGCTTTATATTTTCAAGTTATTTCAGAGGCAGCCTGGTGTGAGGCAGGCAATGGGTCTGGAGCAGAATCTCAGTCCCAATATTTGTTACCTGTGTGACCTTGTGGCCCTGGATGTGTCACCTGAACCATCTGAGTCTTCATTTTCTCACTGGTAAAGCAGGAATAATAATATCCACCTTAGAGAGTTAGGATGATGACTAATTGAAATCATGCAAATGAAAGCATCTCCCCATCCTTACCCCTACCAACCAGCACTGTGCCTGGCATGCACTGAAACCTTAAAAAGAAAAAGTCTCAGCTGTTACTACAGAAAAGTTAATCCTCAGACTGACAGGGTTCACACTGTCACTGGCAGTGACTGGAGATTTTATCACAAACCTCTGGCAATGCTGCCTCATATAACTTTGGCCACTTTTGCTCATTTGTTAAAGGATCCTACACAGGCCCAAAGCAGAGGCCCCACATGAAAGTGGTTATTATAGTGGGTCACTGGGGTCCTTTTTCCCTAGGCAACAATGAAACTGCATTAACAAGCATTCACCAGGGCAAAACACAGGCCATGAACATTAGAACTTTGCAAAAATAACAAACTCTTAAAGAGATAAACTGCTACACAGGCCTGCCTTTGGGGACCCTTGCTTTTTGCACATGCTAAGCTGGCCAGAGCCAACAGAACGTTATAGCAGAAGTGTGCTAAGCAACGCTGTGCTCATCCTTGGGGCACCCTGAGATCCAGCCTTTAAGAAGTTGCAGAGACCCGCTCGGATCGTGTTAGCTAGTGACAGGTTGCTTTGTGCTATCTCTCTCCGCTCCTGCTCACCTCCTTTCGATCTTAGCATCCTATCCCAACTGACACTCTGTGAGGTCCCCACCCACATATCCTCTCTAAATTCAGGTGTTGGAATGGGCAGAATAAACAGAGATGATTACAAATTTAGCTCCATTCTTTGGATCACAGACTCAAACCACCAGAAGCAGAAAGGCCAAGAAGAACGACCAACAGGGTCAAGACTGCTCAGTCTCACACTGGAAGTGTCAATGCTTCCGAAATGCTCCATGGGTTGGGAAATAAAAAATTAAAGAGATAGTGGCAGTGGAAGGAATGGCAGAGAGGCCCACAATAATTTAATGCCAGGGCATGATTTGAATGCATGGAGTATTCAGAGCACAAATTCTCAGAACTAACTTTTAGAAGTTATCTCAGCCAACCCTTATTTGATATGTGAATCAATTCATAATTCACTAACAGAGAAATGAAACCCACCCAGGGCAGCCCATACTCTTTAGGGGATAACTATAATGTATAAACTTGTCTTCATTTGTCATGCAATATCTATGTAATTTCTCTCTTATTTTGAAGCTGTTTATATGTTTAATGGGCATTTGCTCTAATGTCAGGCATTGGGTAGAAACTGAGGATGCATTGGAAAACTGGGGAACAATAAACACATTTCTTGCCCTCATGGAGTTTATTGTGTAGTTTTGGAGACAGACATTAATCAAATATGTCTGATGGGTATGGGCTAAGTACTCTGAAGGAAAGAGAAAGGATAGTTCTATGACATGGGCCCACCTAGGCTACAGGGTAGGTGGCAGGGAAGTGGTTTGTTGGAAACGCTCCTCTGAAGAAGTCATAACAAGCTGAAAGCTGAAGGATGAATAGGAGCTCACTCGTGGATGGTGGTAGGGGCAAAGGATGTTCCAGACAGAACAAGCCAAGGCAAGAGGGACCACAATGCATGCAAGGAACTGAAATCCAGCATGGCTCCAACCTAAGGTGAGTGGGCAAGAGCTATGTAAAGGATTTCATCCTTATTCTAAAAGTAGTGGGAACAACTGAAGAAAGAGTGTGTGTGTGTGTGTGTGTGTGTATGTGTGTGTGTGTGTGTGTGTGTGTGTGTCAGACCCTATATACGTACCTTCAGATTCTATTCTCCTCAACCCTCTCCTAAACCCCTGGCTACTCCCGGAGAGCCCTGGATGGTGCAGCCTCAGGAGCTGCCGCCTCGCCCTAGCCCCACCTTCTGCATGCACACAGGCCCCCAATGTGGGCTCCAGCATGGCCCTGGGTGCCCAGACCCAATCTTGCCGCCCCATGGAGCCTGTGTCTCTTCCTGACACTGGCATTTCATCCTATCAGCTGTCTGAGGGAGTGGGATCTTATATCCACAGGGAATGCATCCATAAGAAATGGGAAAGACTCAACAAATAGGTTCTCCCACCCTGTCCTTCCTTCCTTCAGTAGAATTTCAGAGGCTTGGTGGCTCCTTATGGCCTGTCTGGTAATATCCTATTGACCAAGCCACCAACCGTGTCTCTTTGTAGAGTTGTATCTAGCATCATAATGATACTATCGCTTCATATTTTTTCCTTTGTCCCATAACTTAATTCTCTTCTACCTGGCTCTTTGTCCCCCGATCTCCAACAAAGCATTATCACTTGAGCTTTGCCCTTACGTTCTGAAGAAACTGTACGTATAAACCATATATGTAGTCGTGTGTGTGTGTGTATATCTGTGGCTGTGTATATGTATGTGTGTGAACTGAGAGTGTTTAGTAAGGGAGGAAGGGTGTGGGACCATGATCATAAAGTCATGTTTGTCTTTGGAAAAGGTCACCACGCACATGGCGAATGCAATGGCTGCTATGGGCAGTGGTGGTCATCCAGGTGAGAGGGAATTACAACTTGGCCTTTCTGTTGCCCCTTTTAGCACTTCAGGTGTCTTAAGACAACCATCACTCCTTCTGGAGGCTTCTCTTCTTTGGGTTAAATACTTATGCTTCTTTACTTTATAACTGCTATGAGTTTTCTCAGCATCTTGTTTTCTCTCATCTGGACATAGTTTAGCTTGTCAATACTCCTCTAAAAATGTGTTGCCTGGAACTAAATGTAATATTCCAGGTGTCCTTTGATCAGCTAGAGTAGAAAAACAATTGCTATATTCTTTTTCCCAGACAGAGCACTTCCACTGACATGGCCTGGTACCAAGCCACCTTTTCCATCTCGGCTGAGCTTTGAGTATTTGATTAGGTCTGTGGTTGGGGAGCACCTTGCTCATGCTCTGCTTGAATGCTATTATTATTTTTGTTGTTGTTTTAACTGACACATTGAGCCATGCATTCCTCCCAATTAATTCCAGCCTATTGTTTTTGACCCATTGCCCCAGCCTGTTGCAAATTTGAAAGGAGATACAGCGTGGTGGTTAAGAGCATGGACTCCTCAGAAATAAGGCAGTCTTGGCTTGAATCCTGCCTGGTTCCTTCTCCTACTAGGTTGTAATCTGGGGATATTGTTTAATTTCTCCAAGCCTAAATTTACTCATTGAGGAAATGGATGTAAAAAGAATACTGCTCTATCATTTGGTTCCTATTGAATAATAGCAAATGTTCTCTCTAAATTTCAACAGCTTAAAGCTAACACAAGGGATTGTTGCATAAAGCATTAAGGTTTAAGCAGCACACATTCATTTTTACACTCATGGGTCTGCCGATTGGGGTGGGATTCTGGTGGTCTAGGCTGAACTCACGATTCCAAGTGCATTCAGGTCTACTCTACTTGAATCCATGCTGGTACCAAGGCTAAAGAGATACAGACTACCCAGGGCTTACTCTTCTTATAGAGATCGTGGTCGTGAAAGAAGCCAGGTCAAATGCCCAGAACTCACGTAAGCTGCTCCTGCAAAGTCGGCTGACAGTCCATTGCTTTCTAATTTCCCCCTCACTGCCTTTAATAGGGCTATTGTGAAGAATACTTCAGTCGTGTCTGTGAAGTGCTTAGCACAGGGTCTGGCTCAAAGCAACCATAGAGCAAATGTCAGCCTTGTCCACTGTTATTCCCAAACCAGTCATCCAATATACTCACTATCTTTCACAGACTTGAGTCATTCATAGCTACATCTGTCCTCTTTAACAAGACAAATTATTTGCAATTGACATGATTCATCACAGCCTAATGCAGAAAAGGGGCTACATCTCTAATTCTGCCGGGAGTTTAGGGGAACAGTGGTGGGTAATGAGAAACAACTACCGGTCAGGTGTGGTGGCTCGTGCCTATAATCCCAGCAATTTGGGAGGCTGAGGCAGGTGGATCATGAGGTCAGAAGTTCAAGACCAGCCTGGTCAAGATGGTGAAATTCTGTCTCTACTAAAAGTACAAAAATTAGCCGGGCACTGTGGCAGGTGCCTGTAATCCCAGCTACTTGGGAGGCTGAGTCAGGAGAACTGCTTGAACCCTGGTAGCGGAAGTTGCAGTGATGTGAGATAGTGCCACTGCACTCCAGCCTGGGTGATAGAGTGACACTCTGTTTAAAAAAAAAGAAAAAGAAGTACAACTACATAACCCTAAATAGGCGAAGCCTAAATTAGGTAACTATGCCTCACTTAGGCTTCCATGGTATTGGAGACCATTTCTTACAGGAGTGGGATGTGTGTATAGGGAAAGGAGTGCACTTTTGAGAAGTTTAAGAAAAATTCAAGAAAATTGTGCCATTAATAGATAAAAAAAAAAAAAAAAAAAAAAAAAAAAAAAAAAAAAAAAAGCTTGCCAGACATTACCTAGACAACCTTTTCACAACTGGAACAAAGGAGAAGACTGGAAAACAGTCTTCCCTAAGAAAAGGGGATGTATCTCAAGACTAAAGTGAGCTTTCCTCACCAGCTTATTTTTAAGGGATTTTCTGAATGTAAGCTCTCCTGGATGGCTCCACAGAAATGTTTGCAACAGGAGAGCTCTTTTTCAACACAACCTTACACTCTTGTATTTTTATATAAAAAGCAATGCATAAACATATGAAAAAGTACTCTCTGTCATTAGTCATCAAGAAATTGTAAATTAAGACTCCAATGAGATACTGCTGCACACACACCAGATTGGCTAAAATAAGAAAAGGCTGACAATACCAAATAAAGGCAAGGATGTGAAGCAACTGGAATTTTCAAATACATCCCTGGGGGGGTGCAAATTTGCAGAGCCACTTTAGAAAACTGTTCAAAGTAACTCTTAAATCTGACCATACAAATACTCTATAATTTAACAGTTCTACTTTTTAGTATACATCTCACTAAAACACATACATGTGTGTACGAAATAACATATGCAAGAATTTTCAAAATAGCATTATTCATAATAATTTCAAACTTAGGGTTTGTTTTTTTTTTTCCATTTAGGAAAAGCCTAAATATCCAGCAGCAGTAGAATGGTATTGGATACTATGCTCAGTACCTTGGTGATGGGAATCATTCATACCCAAACCTCAGTATCACACAATATACTCAGGTAACAAACCTGCACCTGTACCCTCTGAATCCAAAGTAAAAGTCGAAAAAGAAAAGCAACAAGACAAAAAAAAAAAAGTAGAATGGATGAAGTATGTGATATACCATGTATTATACTATGTATAAATAAAATTAAGAAATCATTGCTATATGCAAAAACATAGGCAAATTTCAAAAATACAATATTGAGCCAAATAAATTAGATGTAAAAGGCTGAATTTTAAATGATCCTATTTATATAAAGTTTAAAAACAGTTAAGACAATCTCTTGTATTAGGAGAGACAGGAACAGCCTATGGGGATGAGAGATGGATACAGATTGTCAGGAGGCATAAGGACATTCTATTTCTTGACCTAGATGGTAACTGCCTAACTATAGTGCACTGAATTGTGTCTACACAGAACCTTGGAATGTGGGTTTATTTAGAAGAAAAGTCTTTGCAAATGTAACTGAGATGAGGTCATACTGGATTAGGATAAGCCCTAAATCCAATGATGAATGTCCTAATAAGAGACAGAAAAGAAAAAGGCACACAGAGACACAGAAAGGAGTTCATGTGAAAACTCAACTGAAAACAGAAGCGGAGATTGAAGTTATGCTTCCGCAAGCCAAGAAACACCAGAAGCTGGAGGAGGCAAGAAAGGATTTTTCTCTTAGGCCTTCAGAATAAGGCTGGCCCGGCCAAGCTACAGCAATTTTGGACTTCCAGTGTCCAGAATGTGAGATAATAAATTTCTGTTGTTTTAAGCCACTCCCTGTTTGAGATAATTTGTTACAGCAGCTTTAGGAAACCAATACAGGTTTTGGTCCTGGAAAACAGAGTACTGCTGTAACAAAAACATAAAAAATGTGAATGTGGCCTTGGAATTGGCTAAAAGGCAGAGGCTAGAAGAATTTTGAGACGCCTGATAAAAAAGATGGAGGTTAACCTGCAGAGATGATTGACAGAGATATCGATTTGAAAGGTAATTCTGGTGAGGAGTTAGAAGAGAAGAGCAAGCAAGAGAATGTTCCTATTATCTTAGAGAACACATATATCACCAAAAATAGAATCTTAAAAGAAATACAAATGGTAAAGGTACTTCTGGTGAGCTCTCAGAAGTAAATGTGGAACACATTTTTGAAAACGGGGAGAAAAGCTATGCCTGTTACAAAGTGGGAAAACTTTGGCTGAATTTAGTTCTAACACTGAGTGGAAGGAAGAATGTGTAAGCCGTGAACTTAAATATTTAGCTGAAGAGATTTCCAAGCACAGTGTGAAATGTGCAGCTTGGCTTTTCCTTCCTGCTGCTTGTAGTAAAACACTAGAGGAAAGAGACAAACTGAGGAAAGAACTGCTAATCAACAAATAACTAGCACTTGGTAATTTTAGAGGTTCTTAGCCTTCCAGATTGTAAAAAATGCTGAAAGTAGAAAACTAACACAGTGATTTTGCTTACTTTATGGTTATACATGAAGCTGGCATTTACAAGTTACATAATTTTTTACATGTATGTTATACTTAAATTTTTTTAAAGCAATAAAGCTCATGGTTGAAAAACTAGAAAATAGATAAGCAAAAACAAGAAAATAAAAAAATTATCCATATTTGCAATATTCAGAGACAACCCTTGTTAAAACTTTATTATAATATGCATCTAGATTTTCTTGCATCTTTTAATATTTCTACATGTATTTTCACCATAATGGGACCTTGTGCATTCTGATTTATAGGCTACTTTTTTCTGTTAACAATGTATTTGTTAACAGATAGCTTTCTAAGAAGTATATTCCGATAAGAGTATTCTTAAAGTTTAGAAGACAGTAGGTGCTTTACAGGTTTACACAAGTTTCACAGTAACACATTTTATTCTTTTTATTTTATTTGAATGTTCCTCTTAAAAGTTGTCAAGAAGTACAGAAGTTAATAGAAAGTATTACTTAGCAGTAATTTGTTTAAATTTGCATTTATTTGATTAGAAGCAAGGTTAAACATGTTTTTATATTTTGTTGACCATTTCTATTTCTTCTCTATGAATTGCCTATTTTTAGCCTTTGTTCCTTTCTTTCAATTATAGTGTTTATTATTTTCTTACAGGCTCATAGTGATTCTTCACATATTGAAGATATTAATTTCTTGTTTGTTTTATATGTTACAAATACTTTTCTCAGTTTTGCCATTTGCCTTTCAATTCCGTTTATGATATCTTTAATGCATAATTTCATATTTATGTAGTTACATACCCAAATGTGTTTTTTATGGTTTTTGCCTTCTGTTTATGGCTACAAAGACCTCCCACATACTCAGATTATGTAAATGGTTAACTAAGCTTTCTTCCAATGCTTTTTTGGCATAATTTTATCTTTTCAATTTTTTATCTTCCCATGATTTGCTTTATTGGTGAAATATAAAAGATTAACTTGATTTTTTAAAAATAAAAATTATATTAGCTTCATTTAGTAGCTAAACCGTCACTTCACATCAAAAAATACTTTTCACTACTAAAAAGAGACATATCCTTGCATTTGGGGTTGTCCTGTTCATTGTTCTATCTATTCTGATAAAATTTCTGCATATTTATTTGAATGTAACTTTACATGATGGTTTAATATTTAGTGTGTATTTTCCCTTCAATTCCTTCCTTTTTAATATTTTTTCTATTTATGTGTATCTATTCCTTCAGATACATTTTAGAAGTTACAAAAAGAGATCCATTTGCACCTCAACTGTAACTCCATTAAATGTGTAGATTAATTTTGAGAACTGCCATCTTTACGGTAAGCATAGGGTTTTCAGACAGAGAAATGGAGAAACAGTAAGAAACACAACTGTGTGACTAAAGAATAGTATCCCTGTAGGATTCTGTAAAATCAGAGACACAGATAACCCTGGATCACTAGGTTGTAGCCAAACTGCATTTAGATTCTCTTGGAAGCAGTCCAAAGAACTTCTAAGGAAAATTAATCTCGGCAACATGCATGTCCTAATGAGACTGGAGAGGTTCAGAAGGCTAGAAACTGATGGGGGCTCCTGGAATAATTTGGAGGCAAAAGAAATAAAAGGTTACAGAAGTCAGGACCTGGTGCCTCTTCGGGCATGGCGGACAAGAGAAAGGAGGTTCTTGGGATGTTGTTGTGGCCTCAGGATCAACAGACAGGAAGAAACTGCTGCCAGCAACAGAGACAGGCAAGTCAGGAAGTAACTCCCAAGAGAGACAACCAGCTCAGGCTTAAACAGGCTAAGATGAAGAGATGGCATGACTTCCAAGGGGAAATTTTCAGAAGGAGTTTGTAGGTTTGGAGCTTTCCAAGGGGTAGGAGTACAGCAAACACAGAACTCGGCACACAAGGGACCCTCAAAAACTGTTTGTGGCACTGGACTAAGTGGTAGGTTCAACAAGCGTCAGAGCTGAAACTATGTTGCAGAAGAACAAAGATTCCAGAAGTATGCCTTAAACCTTGTTGAATACTACGTTTACAGGACAGAAAGAAAACTAGTCCGAGAAAGAAAGAAATAAAAAAATAAAGGCATGACTTGAATTTTTATACAGTTGGCAAGAAAGAACATGAATTTAAATAGTGTTGTCACAGAGAGGGAAAGGCTAATCATTGGAACATGCATAGTGCCCACCTGAGTTTGTAGCAAACCCATGCATGGCCTTGTAGTTTATCAATGATGTAACAGGCTGTGTGCACAGAATTAGTTACATGGAATGTGGTGCGCAGTTTAAGGGATTTTCAAGGGTAATTTTGGTCCTACATCATTTTAACCCCCCAGCAATGACTTCTAGACTCGAATCTTTTCATGAGGTATGACTTCACTCTAACTTGGTCTTTTCACATGCTTTTAATCATGTCATATTATTACACTCAAGTTGCTGCAAGCCTCTTATCTGAGCCAAAGCCAATAAAATATCTAAGTAGAAATCTAGGTGAAAACTTCCAGGTAAAAATCTCATATGGATAGCATAGTTACAAAGGATGCTACTGGGCTCACACTCAGACCTGTGGCCCCCAGTCCTTAGTATCACTACTAAAGGGAGACTAGTAAAGTGGCTAAAATAATAGATTCTGGAGTCAAACTCTCTGTGTTCAGATTTTATCTCTATCACCTTCCATCCGTGTGACTTGGGCAAGACACTTAATATCATAAACTTCAGCGATCCCATCAGCAAAATGGGGCTAAGCATAGTACCTCTCCCATGGGATTATACTTAAGTAATTGCGAAATGAGTTTGATATATGTGAAGAGTTTAGAACTGTGCCTGGCCACTTGTAAATTCTTATTAATATTAGCTATTAGGTTGGTGCAAAAGTAATTGCAGTCTTTGCTATTTAAGGTAATGGCAAAAAACTGCAATTTGTTTTGTATCAACCTATATTAATTAGTATTCACATACTTTTCCAGTTGACCAAGTAGTTAATTTATCCAGATATACACAGCTAGTCACTGGCTGAACCTAGATTCATAAATACCTTGATGAGTTCAATATTTTTTCTACTACTTTATACTTGTTCAATCATGTGTATACTCAAAGTAATGAGCTATGTCCAATTTGGGCAACAATATAGTTTGACAAAAAGAAATATGTGCTTAACTCAATTTAATTTACTTTCATTTTGTGGGGGGGGGGGTTGGTAGGGCATGTTTAATATGCTTACATGCACACTAATGTATATATGTGTGTGTGTGTGTGTGTATGTGTGTATGTGTGTGTATATATATGTATATATGTGTATATATATATATATATACATATATATATATATGAGACACACACCACTGATCATATCACTAATGATTATTCTAGAACCCTTTGGAAGCATGAAAAGTCACTGAAAAAAGACCAGTGGTGACACAGGCCCTCTTGCTTTAAGGAAACCTGTCACCACACACTTGTGAGTTTGAAAAATGAAACCAGTAATGAGGACCATTTATTGGGAGCCTGTGGGTGGTATGCTATATACTAGGATAAGCTTTTTGTAGATATTATCTCTAAAATAAGTCTCAGTATTTCTATTATATAGATGAGAAAACAGGGCAAAGAGAGGTTACATAACTTTTCTAAGGAATGGAATAAGTACCTAAACCCAGGTCTGCCTAACACCAAAGCCCTTGTTCTCCCCCACTTGAACCATGCAGCTCCAATCAAAATTAACAGGAATTAAAGAAGAATTAAAATGGTTAGTTGTATACATGACGAACCACTATGAAAGCCCCTGTTGTGAACTTGAACAGGTGGAGGGTCACCAGTTCAACATTAGTTAGGAGAAGGCTTTAACAATGATTATGTTTTTACCTTATTTTTCATGTTATTCCAAAACAAGAGAACAAAGGATGGGTTCAAGTTCATGGCATGTAAATTTAGAAAAAGAAAAAAAAAAAGAAAAAGAAAATTGTTTTGCCCCTAGCATGGCATCCCTCTATAGAATTTCATATCATGAAACGCTGAGGAGTCAAATGTCCAGGCTGTAGTTTTTAAAGGCATTTTGGTTAATTTAATGATCAACAATAATGCTAGCTGTTGGCTGGACTAAGATTAGAGTAACCAAATCCCATGCCTCAGGGCTTTAGCTGACTTCCACAGAGGCCAGAGAGGACAGCTTTCTTCTCTCTCCTACTTTCACATAACCATGTGAATAACCTGGTTGCCACATAACCCTCTGGACAGAGGTCCGGCATGTCTTTCCACTGTCACGTAAGGCTCTAGGTCTCCAGCATGACCAGCATGTCGCTGACAGCTCACCTGCCAAAGCAGCAAATCTCAGTCCCCACAGAAAAAGCTAATCCAGTCACTGAAGGGTTACCCAGTCCAATCCCCCACCACAAAGTGAAAACAGAGCAGGGTCTTTGTTTATTGATTTGCCTAGGACCCTCTGACTGGCAAAGGAAGAAAAAAATAACCCGGCACAAAATAAATGCTCGATTTTTTTATGTAAACAAGATCAAGACCAACTTGGCTGTACAAAGCAATTCTTTGCATGTAAAGCAAAAAATAGCTCCCCTGAGGAGGAAGGAACCCAAGCCCCACTCCACTCCCCCACTCCTCCCCACCGTTCCCCCAGCCATTTTCAGTAACCACTGCTTTTCTGCCAATGAATGTCTTATTCAAGGTCCCTGTGCGGGAGTCACTGCAGACAATGAGCTCACTCCCACCCCACCTTTCTATCCAAAACGTTTTCTGATCAAGATAAAGGATATGGAGTCTAGGTTGAAAGTCATTATTATTGCCAATTATCTCCATAAAAAAGAAAAACTTTTATCCAAAAATCTCAGTCTCTTGTTTCTTCGGGGCTCTGACTAGTCCCAAACTGCTTTTATGTGGGTTTAGAAGTGGACCAAGGGAGACTTTTTTTTTAAAAAGCCCAAATTCTTTTTGTCAAATACCCAGATGGTGGATGGCAATTTGGATGCAAGTTCTTTAAACAAGGGTCTCGAAAACGCAGTTCACCTTTTGGGACCAAGGGCATTAATCCTAAATTCTCATTCAATCCTTATTTATGCCAAACTCGTAGTGACTTCAGTGAAACATCTGCCAATTTAGATCACATGACTCATCCTTATTAGCCAGGATATCTATGGACAGGAACATTTTAAGGAAAACAAGAACCTAAATGAACCTTCACTCAAAACTCAATGCCAACGCAAACGAAAATGCTCACATTTTAGATCTGATTTCCTGTGGAAAATGAGGCTACTTTCACTTCCATACAGGTTTCATTTTCTTAGTGCCTTCAAAATGAAGCTTGAATAAATCTCTCTGGAAAACCTCATACCCTTAGAGTACAGTGACGCTGAGCAAACTGGGCATTGGGTATTTGGGGGACAGGGTATATATGATACTCTTCTAAAACTCCATGCATGGAAGCATTTGGCCTGATTGATGTACCCACATTTATTGGGGTACTCAGGGAATGCAAGGAGAGTAGAAAAGGGGATTCTTACACTTTACTCACCGATGCTTCTCTGACTGAGAACCCAAATCCTGGCAGGTGGGCCCTGAGAACACACGAATGCTGAATGATTAATCATGCAGATATAAGAATGTTCTTCCTGGATTTACTCAATGAGCTCATGAACTATCCTCCAGGAGAACACTGGGAGCACCCATAAGAACCAAGCAGAACCCATGGTGGTATCGGCACTGTCTTTCCTTCCTGATTGCTCATGGTTTCATCCCTTGATAAGGAACACTCCAGGAACTGCATGGCCTGGACATACAGGGTGGGAAGGGACAGAGGCACACCCTCTCCTAACTAACCCTCCCTTTCCTCAACCATCCTGGTGCTCAGGAAACAGGCAGGTGTGAGGAACAGAGGAGTTAGTCTCATAGGTTCACATGCAAACTCCTGGTACTCCAGCCTTTAGTAAACTCATAGCACATCAACTCTTCGATCTAGTGATGAGATTCACCTAATAAAATGAGTGATACAAGATTATCAACAGAGATATGTGTTGTTTACCTACTTGTTCACATGGGATATATTTATAGTCTGCCTACAAAGGATTTGAGGTGGGATGACTGTTCATTCTCAAAGGCTCAGACAAAACTCTTCCAGAAGGTTATTATCTTGATTCAAACTGGAGGTTGCAAAAACACAGGACAAAATCAGGAAAGAAATCACCGCCAGTATGCCAACAAGCTCCACTAGCTACACGTCCCAGGGTGGAAAATGCTCCGGCGGTTAAAAGTATTCTGTTTTGGCATTTCTGTCCTAGAACAAACTGTATCTACCACAGACCAGTGCTCCTTTTCATTCACTGTGATGTCTGACTTAACCACAGGCAGCAAAATATCTACAAGGCCAAGTACATTCAAGTTTTACAAAAGGAAAATGAGCTATGGTACACTGGGCATGGGAGAAGAGAATTACTATCAAGGGACATATGATGTCTACCAATTTCCTACCAAAAAACTACAAGTGTCTAAAATAATTCTTCAGATAGAGGCCAATTCAAAAACAGGCTATTTTTAGAGCAGTTTTAGATTTATAGAAAGATTGAGCAGAATGTACAGAAAGTTTGTATATACCCCTTTTCCCCCACAGATGCACAGCCTTCCCAGCCATCAACATCCCACACCAAAACGATAGGTACATCTGGTAAAAATGATGAACCTACATTGACACACCATTGTCCAAAGTCCATAGTTTACGTTAGAGTTCACTCTTAGTGCTGTATATGTTACAGGTTTTGAAAAATGTGTAACAACATATATCCATCATTGCGGTATCAGACAGAAAGTTTCACTGCTCTAACAATCTTCTGTGCACTGACTATTTGTTACTTTCTTCCCCTGACCCCTGGCAACTAGTGATCTTTTCATTGTCTCCATAGTTTTGCCTTTTTCAAAATGTCATTTAGTTGGAACCATATGGCCTTTTCAGATTAGCTTATCTCACTTAGTAATATGCATTTAAATTTCCCCATATATTTTCCTGGCTTGGTAGTTCATTTTAAAGCTGAATAATATTCCATTGTCTAGATGTATCACAGTTTGGTTATCTATTCATCTACTGTATTAGTCCATTTTCACACTGCTATAAATAAATACCCAAGACTGGGTAATTTATAAAGGAAAGAGGTTAAATTGACTCACAGTTCCACATGGCTAGGGAGGTCTCAGGAAATTAAAATCATGGCAGAAGGAGAAGCACACATGTCCTTCTTCATAAGGCAGCAGGAGAGAGAAGAGTGAGTAGCACAGAGGGAAAAGCCCCTTATAAAACCAGCATATCTAGTGAGAACTCACTAACTCTCATGAAAACAGCATGGCAGAAACCACCCCCAGGATCCAATCACCTCCCACGAGGTCTCTCCCTAGACTTGTGGGGATTATGGGGGCTGCAGTTCAAGATGAGATTTGGGTGGGGACACAAAGCCTAACCATATCATCTACTGAAGGATATCTTGGTTGTTTCCAAGTTTAGCAATTGTGAATAAAGCTGCCATAGACAACCATGTGCAAGTTTTTGTGTCAAAGTACATTTTTAATTCTTTTGGGTGAACACAAAAGATCATATTGTAAGAGCATGTTCAGTTTTGTAAGAAACTGCCAAATTTTTATCACAGTGGCTGAACCATTTTGCATTCCCACCAGCAACGAATGAGAGTTCCTCTTGCTCCACATCCTTGGCAGCATTTGGTGTTTCAAGCATTTGGTATTTTTGCCATCCTTATAGGTGTACAGTGGTATCTCATTGTTGTCTGCAGACTTTTAAAGCACTCATTACATTTCTTGTTACAAAGCCATACACTAATGCAAACTCAGTTACCCAAAGAAAGTTGATATTAATGAAATAGATACACCCTAAGCCCAGGAACAGCACTAGATATTCCTTATTCCTATTTTACAGACAAGGAAATAGAAGTTCAAAGATGTTGGTTTATTTTCCAGGTCACACAGGTCAGGAGATGAGGCCTGGATTTGTACTTACATCTCTTTCTCCAAAGTCCATGCTCTTCCCACCATATTAATCAAAGCAGAAGGGAAGTGAGTTCACTTATAAATGCTCACGTGGGGCAGGCCAGTTCTTATGAGTTTATAACCCTGAATACATTCTCTTATTTAATCCTCATAGTAAAATGGACTGTGACATTATTGTCCCTATCTACAATGAATGAGAACAATGGAGCTCAGAAAGGAATTGGCCATTTGGTTGTTAACTATGAGGGAGGATAGAAGATAGGGGCTTGGTAGAAGGGCTGGGGTACTGAGATGGTGAAATGAAGACCCTCAGGAGGTCGATGGAAGAGATGACTTACAAATTAGTCTTAGAGAATTTTGACATGTTGACAATCTCTGTGACAACACCAGCCAATGCCAGCGCTGAGGGGACCTAACACAATTTCCTGACGAATTGGACATGGAGAGGTGGTGGGGAAAAAAGAGAGGAATAATGTATAACATAGGCAGTGGCTTGGGTAACTGGGCAGATAGTGATGCCATTTCTTGAGACAAGAAAGACTGCAGGAGATGTGCTTTGAGGGATAAAATCAGAGTTCCAAAGCTATGCCGTTAGTTAACAGTAGGGTACTGTTTATGCTCAGAATTCAGCACTAAGTCGGAGAGAAAAGTTTGCAAAGAAGAATAAGGCATTATTCCTAGTCATACAGCTTTAATGCAGCAGTCATGCCTCTAACAAGCCATAATACAAGGCAGAACAAGAGAGGTGGCTAGAGAGAAGAACTTGAAGGCTTTTCTAAATCCCTTCGTTTTCTATATATTCATTGGCCAATTAAGCAACCACACAAATCAATGCTTCATTATAGACCTTAAAATTGAAATCCCAACTTCGGATCCTGGCCTAAGATATTGTAGAAGAAAGAATACAGTAAGAACCCAGAGAGGACAGCCTTCCATACTTGAGCATCTTGTGTGCTTGGCATAGCCTCAAATTGCAGGAGAGTCATTTATTTGTCTTTAGCCATCTGCTTCATGAGCTTTTCTTAGTTTATGTGGTAGGAAGGGAGGGAATGTGGTCTAGTGTTTTGCATCATAGGTTTCTGGCTTTGCAGGAAACTTGATGACCGACCTTGGGTAAAATGTGGAATGTTCCTAGAATATGAATCTACAGTTATCTGCCTTGGTTCAGGTGTATTAAAATGAATAAGAATATACTATGCTGTACCACTTCACAAAATTTCAACAACTCCAAACAGCATTGTAGAGAGTTGTATGGAAACTGGAAGTCTCATATGAGAGAGAATCTTGCCCTCATTTATAAATGGCCTGAAATCTCCCCAAGGTATGTCCTGAAGAATCGCTGAGACAAAGGTCATGCACTCAGTCCTGAAATAAACCCAGAATTTTTTTCTCCAAGTACAGAGGCACCAGTGGTAGGGAAAGAGGGTGATTTTTTTGTTGTTGTTGTTTTTGTTTTGCCACTTACTGGCTGCCTGCATAGAAAAGATGATCTTTCCGGAGAATTTGATTATCGATTTAATCAGGAGCAGAGAATAGCCTTGGAGATACTTAGCAGAAAGCACTTTTTTAATGATGACAGCTGTGACTCTCCTACATGGCCAGTGCAGTAAAAGATGCTCTGTCTACTAATTTGTCTTATAACCCCACAGGCAGAGTAAGACTACCCATACTTTAGATATGAAGAGACTGGGGTTAAGGAACTTGCCAGAGGTCTTACAGCAAGTACAAGAGCCAAGATGTGAGCATGAGTGCCAAGCTACTCAGCCCCCACATCCAGCCACGTTTTTACCGCCCCACACTGCAGAAGGCAGATCATGTCTCTCCTCAAGGATCAAGTTCACTTGCCCTCCAAGGACCTCCTCTGTGAAGAGAAGGCTGCTTTAGGCAATCTCTGAGGACCCCGTGAACTCTAGCACTATCAGAGCTTAATGTGATTTTTAAGCCAAGATGGGAATGGTTTCACAACACAGCATAGGAGGAGAAATCTGCCTTTATAGCTTCTCCTTCCATGTAACTCTGAATTTACTGCCTTGATTTTCCCATTTCAAAAAATGGATCTGTACCAACACCACCGCTTACTTCTTTTCAAATACGTACCATGTTGCTGACAGGTACATTTATAATACATTTTAAAATAAAGATGAATAATAATGCCATGAGAAAAAGCAGGGGGTAAACAATGTTGCCAAATTTAATAATGGTTTCACTCTTCTCCCTCCACCCCCAACAGAGTTTCACTCTTGTCTGCCAGACTGGAATGCAATGGCGCAATCTCGGTTCACTGCAACCTCTGCCTCCCAGTTTCAAGCAATCCTCCTGCTTCAGACTCCTGAATAGCTGGGATTACAGGCATGCACTACCACACCTAGTAAATTTTTGTATTTTTAGCAGAGATGGTGTTTCACCATGTTGGCTAGGCTGATCTTGAACTCCTGACCTCAGATGATCCACCCGCCTCATCCTCCCAAAAAGTGCTGGGATTATAGGTGTGAGCCACCACGCCCAGCTGGGGTTTCACTCTTCTTTGAAAGCATTATTTTTAAAATGCTGGTCACTATGTACTAAGCAGAGAAACTTCATCGGAGTCAAGGGATGAGAAATGGGCTCTCACAAAGGCAACACACAGTTGGCTAAAGGGCAGCTTCATGTCTCGTAGCCTTACAAGCTGTGACCTCCCACCTTTGAAGTATGGAAGCTAAAGTCTCACTAGATCCCCGTAGGCAGAGTGGTGCCAGAAGTATTGATAGTGACAATTTAAATTCTATGTAGACTGACCATTTTATCTGTGCCAGGCAGCATGAAAAGCTTTAGGAAGATGGCTAAGATACAATTCTCGCCCTAAGAGCTCATGGTTTTGTCTGGTGATCTTTGACTCTGTTGCCATGGCAACAACTTGACTAATGACTTTCACATCCCTGGCACAGTAGGATAAAGTGCTCAGTTACACCTAATTCACATTCTGGAGCTGTATCTCCACCACCTTCTCTCTCGCTCCCTCTTGCTCTCTCTCCTGCCTTTGTTTTCTTGCTCTCTTTCTCACTTATCTAATGTTGAAATATGAAAAAACAAAGCCAGCATATCTCACAGTAAGACTGATCTAGCAAAGATCTTAGCTTTCCTTAACTCGTAATAAAGGAATGTTTTTGAAAATGTTTGTATTGTATTACCAGTAACCAGTGACCTGCAACCACCTCCCATTGTCTTGACACGCCAGGGTGTGGAACATCACAGGAGGCTGAGAATCACTGGTCTTGTGGGAACTGAGCCCCAAGTTCAGGCTGCTGCTTCCTGCCGAGCAGGTTGTGCACCGCACGACTCCAGAGGGCGCCACTCACACAGTCTATGATGGGAAGGAAACCACCCCCCACCCCCCACCCCAGAGTTGTGTAATTAGGTGGTCTTACCCAAGTTGAATTTGGAACCCAGCTTAAAAACCTCCCACACACCCACTTTGACCAGACTAAGCTTCCGTATCACAACATTCAGTCTGACCAAACTACATGGACTCTTCTGCGAGGGCGTTTCCAACCTGACTTTTGACTTTGTAGGGAAGAAGAGAAAATCAGGAAGGTTAGTTTCTCTCAGATCGGCTTTTAAGACTTGGTGTCTCATGAATCTGGGATCTTTCATAGAGAGGAAAAGCCAGCTCTAGAGACAGGAGAACTAATGGTGAGAAGCAGGTCTCCACCTGCTTACTTTCTGTTGCCAAAGGAAAACGGGTCCCCAAAACCTAAGACCGATCACATGGAAATGACTTTATGACAGTGCGTGCATCTGCAGATGTGGGAGCCATGAGAACCCTGAAGTGGGTGTAGTGCCAGAGGCCCATTCCAGGAACAGGAAATAGTTCTATCCCTGCTCTAGTGACAGTGGGTGATGTGGACGATAGCTGGCTCCAATAGGCTGAGAGGGATGTGGCATACCTTGACGTCATCAGGGGCTCTCCTATCCATGAAGCCTCCTTTCCTAATCATGTGTTCGAGGGTTTATCATTGGGGTACATGGGCTGTCCTGTGAGAATGCCTCCCATTCTCCCCATCAATAAGCCCAGATGTTTTGGGCCATCTCTTTGACATAGCTTTGGTGGAATTTCCATGCGGAAAAAGGCTGCTCCCTGCCTGAGAAAACTTCCTAGCTGTCACGGCTGCTTCCATGTTCCCAACAAGCTGCTCCAAAGTTATTTCAAGATGGAGGCAGCAGAAAGATGGATTAGCTCTGTCAACAGGGAGTCCTGAAGTCCTGCCACTCACTGAGCAAAGAAGCGTGTGCCTGCCATGGGCGGCTGATAAGGGAAGTGGACTCAGGATAAACTTCAGCCCAGCCAGCTGACAAAGCTCAAATGAAGTCTGAAAAAACCCAGCAACTCCTGGACCTCTGGTCTTTCAAAGCAAAGACTGTGGGCTTTGTTCGATTACCAGGTTGTTACCATCAGCAGAAAGCTTGCAATTCTGAGCTTCTGCTGCCTTCTGCAGAGACAACAGGACCAAAAAGTGTATCTTACGAGACAGTTTCCTTGTAAGGAACCAGAAGCACAAGTTGCCACAAGAAATGATCAATCACCTCTTAAGCCCACCTCTCTGCCCCTCACCCCTAAACCATAAGCCCCTCCACTCCAATTCATTTTAAGGATCAGAGCAGGGTTTTCACATAATGAACTTCTTCCTAATGCATATCTCAGAACTGGGTAACTGCTGATGTTTACTGGAGAGTTCGGTGTGTGCTTAATAAGAACAGTAAGAGATTTACATGCATCATCTCATTGAGTCTTTACAATGCTCTGCTATAATAACAGCATTTTGCGGATGAGGAAGCTGAGATATAAGGAGGTGAGGTGCCTTGCCTAAGGTCACACAGCAGACAGGTAGTAGCTCTGGGAAGTGCTACCAGGCTGCTCCCCTTCTGTTAAGTGCACGGCTTCTCTTGCCTTTTCTTACAGAAAAATGTCATATTTATAGCTTGCAAAAGCTGTAGAATCTCTTGCCTGCATCACAGGTTTGCAGAAGCACAAGTTGCATGTGCTTCTATGCAATAAAATAATAACCAGACACTAACAATTACCATGATTCCTTTAAGAAATTCCTGTGGTTGTGCTGGACCCTTTTGAAACGATTGTCCAGTTTGCTTGTTCCTATCTTATCTTGGTTAATCGAGCCATACTTTACTTTTTTCTGGCTCCTTGAAGCTCTCCCCAGCTAGATAAGCCTCAAGTGTTCTCTCTCCTTGCCATTAGTCACAATTTCCTAATGTTGAGCTTCTGCCAGGAAGACAGAGGAAGCAGCTCCAAATGCAAATGATTAGCTTGTGTGTGGGACTTTGGCAGGGTGTTGGTCACTTACAAAGGCAGCACACAGTTGGCTCAAGGGCAGCTCCATGTCATTTTCCATCACACTGAAAAAAAAAAGTCTCTGAAAGTTGCTTCAAAACAGCTAGTTCCTTAACTTCTGTGAAGATAACTGGGAAGACATCTGAAGCCAGTGTACTGGGTCTCCACAGCCTTCTGGCCCATCCAGGGACTTGCCAGATAGAGGCAATGCACACAGCTGCATCTTAAAAAGAACGGAGGGTCCATTAGGACCAGTTGGCCAACCATACCAGGATTTGCAAATGAAGTATGTTAATATTGTGCAATTTCTTCAGCAAACATTCCCCTCCTTGCAATGCAAGGTCCAGAACCAGAATACAAAACTGCATGGAAAACTGTGATTGAAGACAGCAGTTTTGAGTTACTTAAGTATGTCTCTCAAGTGACCATTATTTGTAACAGACATAGAAACATTATATTTTTATTAATGGCTTTCTGCTTATCTCTCTCACAATAAATACCTTATTTCTGTATGCATTCATTCAACAAGCATGCCACTGAACCCTTGCCATGCACTTGTAAGACGACACGGACGGATGCTAAGATAATACACTGAGCACATTGAGAAGACCACTGTCCCATGGGAGTGACACACAATGTATCAGGAAAGAGTGGCTAGCGTGTGCCACAGTAACAAACAATACCAACATCTCCTTGGCCAAAATTAGCAAAGGTTCTTGGTCATGTTACACATGCACTGTGGGTTGGGAGAAGACAAAGCTAATGAAGCAGGGGCCATCTTTAACATTGCTAGTCACTGTGCTAGAATAAAGAAGATCTCTCAAGCATCTTGTACAGGCAATTAAATGTGCCATCCCAGAAATGACTCTCATCTCTTCTGCTCTCAATTTGTTGCCCAATACTGTTGTTGGCCCCACCCAACCATAAGAAGCCCAGAAAGAGCAATTCTACCTTGCAATTAGATTCAGAAGATGCGTCGACATTTGAAGAACAGCCCTAATGAATACCACATACACGTTAGTTGGTCATCATGATATGATGAAAAGTGCTCTAACAGAAAAATGGAAAAAAGAGGGAGTGATAAACTAACGAACTTCATGGAGTCATTATAAAAGGTTCCCATAGGTCGTGGCTTTGAGTTTTCTCTTGGAGGATAAAAAGGTGTTTTTATGAAAAGGCATATGAGCCTTCTAAGAGAAAGAGTGTTGCAAAGTCAGGGAACATGCAAACACCTTTCATCTGAAGGCAGTGGAGGGACACCCAGGGCGGCCAAAGCACCGAATGTGAGAGGAGCAGAGAAAAGTGAGGCCCATTGTGAAAGGCATTTGTCTTCTCAGGGAGTTTCAGTTCATCCTATAGACAACAGAGAGACAACAGGGATTGTCCTACAGGGGACAGTCACACAGAGGGGCACGAGGAATATGTTTATTTGTTTTTCAGGAAGATAACACAGAGGACACATGGATGAGGAACTAGAAGAGAGAGGAAGGCAAGTAAGAAGCCATGGCTGTCTTGGAGGCTGGAGCCAGGCACTGCCAGGGGGTCTGAGACATCAGCGGCCTATCTGAAAAAGAACTGATAACACTCTAATGTGGAAGCTGGTGACAAGGAAAACCTTCAAGACCACTGCAAGGCTGCTAGCTTAAGAAATGAGATAAATGCTCAACACCATGCCCCAGGCAGGGATCCTGCTGGACGATGCAGAGGTTTGAGGCAGGAAGATGATGAACTTAGGTTTGTACAGGTTGAATTTGAGGTGCCCCCGGAGACTCAGGTGGAGCCGTCCCTGGGAATGCAAGACCCAGGAGTCTAAGTTCCCAAGGCAATATAATTTGGGGATTGATGTAATCTGTGATTAATGCATGTAGTTGGCAGTTGAGCCCTAATCATTATGACAGTATCTCTCTGAGAAAACCGAAGGGACAGATGAAAACACGTAGAAACATTCTGAAGTGTAACTTGGTCACCACCTTTAATAAAACTATGTATAAGAAGCTCGGACCAAATAATTTGGGAATATCTCATCCATTCAAATGCCCTGAGAAAATTACTTCTAAAATTTCCATTAACATCTACCCCCATCAGAGCAAAAATTTATACATCTACTTTTAAATTATCAACATTTCCACAGGCAACATTGTGGAAATGTTGATAATTAGAAGAAGCAGATGTATAAATTTCAGTCAGAACTGATTTGTTGTTTAACCTGAGGAAAGAATTTTGAAACTGAACTTCTAATGACAATTATAAGTAATCAATGCTATTTTTAAGGGACTAATCAAGTTTTCAGGGTTTCAACAAATTTGGGTGGCCATCCATAGGAATTTTCATTAAGCTAGAGTTTGTTCTTTAAATTTATAATTAAATTGGCCTAAGTCAGCAATCAAGGTTTCCATGTTACTATGTAATGTATAGGGTAGTAAGCATAAGAGGCTCCCACCAGCTCCAAAGAAGATCATTTAGAAGGCTGGAGGGAGAAATCTGAACTCTCATTGTCAGCGATCCAAGAGATAAACAGAGCATTATAAGTCATTTAGAGGCAACGGGATCAGGGTTTTTAAATAAATCATATTAATAAGTGAATAAGACAACCATTATTCTCTTCTCTCAAAATTTAATAGGGGTTTTGTTTTTGCCAAGTAGGAAGGTGACTCTTGGGCTGTGCAGCTGGGGAATATGTCACAGGCTTTCTGGTCTTGCCTCTCACATGCACCCAATTTCTAAGTTGCTAACACTGACTCCCGGGGTCAGTCCACTTCTGCCAGGCAAACACAGTTTCTGGTTGCAAGATATCCCCCAAGGCAGGAAAAAAACAAAACAAAATACAATTTCTTCTGGGATGCAGACCATCCAGGAATTGGTAATAATCCACTGACATTTCTAGGAAGTAAGAGCAAAGAACAAACAGGTTACATTCTGAGAGGCTGTTTCTAAGTTAGATGTTTTTTTTTTCCTAAGCCTGAGGCACCGAGAAGAGTTCAAGTTTATATTCTCCAGATGCAACGTGAGTCTGTCTTTTTGCATTTTAAAAACTAGACATACTTTTCTTTGCTAATCTATGTTCTGAAAAGTAGTGGCTTTCACTTTTGGCACCTGACCCACATTAAGAAATACATACATATTTCATTGATGCAGAAGTTTCTGCAACAATATTTGATTTTGCAGCATGAGACGTGGCCTGATACGCTCTAGTTTGTTCTATTTCATTTAAAAATGTCTACTGGGTCTTAAATGATTCATGAACCCCTAAGTGATTTTGCCCCACAGTCTGATAAATACTGTGATCTAGTATCTCTTTCCAAAACATACATTTAAACTAACATTGAGCCGGGGGTGGTGGCTCACGCCTGTAATTCCAGCACTTTGGGAGACTGAGGTGGGTGGATCACCTGTGGTCAGGAGTTCAAGACCAGCCTGACCAACATGACAGAACCCAATCTCTACTAAAAACACAAAAAATCAGCCAGACATTGTGGTGGGTGCCTGTAATCCCAGCTACTGGGGGGCTGAGGCAGGAGGATCGCTTGAACCTGGGAGGTGGAGGTTGCAGTGAGCTAACATGCCACTGCACTCCAGCCTGGGCAACAGAGACTCTGTCTCAAAAAAACAAACAAAAAACAAAAAAAAACCTACATTGTAAAAGCAAGTAACAGTGGTAACGCTTCATGCTCTTGATGTGTGCCGTACTATTGACTCTGGGTCATCAATTCAGAGCCAACCATTTCCTCCCTCCTACTGATGCTGAGTCGATTCTGCTGTGCCTCAACTCCATGGAGCCATCTGTTGCTTTTAACCAAACTTTTATCAACAGCATGTTTGCCATATTTGGCCTTTGCATTCTCTAACACCCTTTGGTGACTTTAGGCTACCAGGCACTTGACTTTGCTGATTCTAGACCAGTGCTATCTAATAGAACTCTTAATAAGCATAATACCTGATCGTTTTTCAATCCTCGCCCTTCTCCCTCCCTCCAACCTCAAGTAGGCCCTGGCATCTGTTGCTCTCTTCTTTTGTCCACATGTACTCAATGTTTAGCTCCTGCTTATGTTCCGACATTAGCTTACTTAGGATAATGGACTCCAGCTCCATTTGTGTTGCTACAAAGGATATGCTCTCTTTCTTCTTTATGGCTAGATAGAGTTCTATGATGTGTATGTACCACATTTTATTTATCCAGACTCCCACTGAATGGAATTCAAGTTGATTCATGTCTTTGCTATTATGAATAGTGCTGCCACAAATAAAATTTTTCATGATGATGGAAATGTTTGATATCTGTACTACCCAATATGTTGGCCACTAGTTACAAGTAGATAATGAGCACTTGAAATGTGACTAGTGGGACCGAGGAATTGAATTTTTAATTGTATTTAATTTCCATTACTTAAACTTAAATAACTACATGTTGTTAGTATTCTTAGGTTGAATAGTGCTGCCTCTAAACAAATCCTTAAAATATTTTCTCATTTTTTCCGCATATACTTCAACTCTTATTACTTGTGGTTAACTGCACTTACATCACATTGACATGGCACTCTTCACACTTGGTTTTGTTCATCCTTTAAAATCATGTCTAGCAGCAAAGATTTAATCTATGTATACAACACTCACCATTTTCCAGCTCTTTTCTTTTTTTTTAATGAGTTTTTCTTTTTTTTTTAATTTGATTTTCATCATGACATCATGACTTCATCTTCCCAGACCTTTCAATATCCTGTCTGTTTCTACTTTTTTTGATGATCTGAAGCTATTTTAAAAAATTTAAAAACAGCTAAAAATGAATCACACACGCAGTAAGCATGCTGCAGACTACTTGTCAACAAGAGATGGCTGAGACTGAAGTAACCAATCCCAATGCTGTTTGTTGGTGGAGAGTAAAGGGGACTTATTAATACTTTAGCTCTGAAGTGTAGCTTGTTTGCATCTTATAAACTGGAAATGTGTATATTTTATATCTGAAATTAGAGAATACATAACACAGGAACTTCTCTACTTTAACCGAGTAATATGCTGAGAAATTAATAAGTTGAGGAATAAGAAACATTTTTAAGAAAGATATCTTCACCCTCTAGAGAGCTTTAGATTGACAGAGATAGAGAAAACACAGGTAGAAGTAACTTCACTGTGAGGCAGACTCACTATGAGATAAAACTGTCAGAAAGGTATACTATTAGCCAAGAGAGTTTTGCAGAAGGAAGAGCTCTGAGTTGTTAGTGTGAGTATAGAAGGCTTCACAGAAGAGGCTAGGTCTAATAGATTAGCATGTACAAATATTTAAGGACTGGGAAGAGCATTATAGGCTGGAAACTATGGTAGTTAAGGAAGATTTACAGAACATCAATGTGTGGCATGTTCAAATAAAACTAAGTTTCTAGAGTCTCAATGTTCCTTGCACCTAATCAGGCCTGAATCTTAGGAAGATATATTCCTCAACAAATATTTACTTTAGATGGTAAGATCAAAGAAATGGTTTAGAGCAGGGAGATCAGCTTCTAGACTTATAAAATAATCCAGGCGAGAGATATCAATGATCTAAAAGAGAAGGTGGCAAATTATGGCTCTAAATCAGACTGGAAGAGTGTTTTTATAAATAAAGGTTTATTGGAACATAGACATGCCTAGGCACTTCGCTATTGCCTATGGCTGCTTTCCAGCTATACGGATGGAGTCGAATAGATGCAACAAAGGGAGTATGACTCACAAAGCCTAAAATATTTACTATCTGGCCCTTTCAAGAAAAAGTTTGTTGGCTGGGCATAGCATAGTGGGTTCACATCAGTAATCCCAACTCTTTGGGAGCCCAAGGCAAGAGGATTGCTTGAGGCCGGGAATTTGAGATCAGACTGGGCAGCACAGCAAAACACTGTCTCTAAAAAGAAATGTTTTTAATTAAAAATTTTTGAAAAAAAAAAATGTTTGCTGACTTCTGGTCTCAACTGGAACAATGGGAGTAGGAAGGGAATATCAAGGAAACAGTGGCAGTGAAGCCCACATGATTCAGAGGCAGATGTCATCGTAGGATTGATTTATAGGGAAGGTTGATGTCAAGATGCCTCTAGGGTCTCTAGCCTGGAAAACAATTTTGTTTACTGAAATGGGACAAGGAGAAGACAGGCTAGGAAAACAAGTGAAAGGTTACATGTTAGACATGTTGTGTTAGGCCTCTGTGGTATACCAACATGAAGATAAATGTGCCAAACACTACAACCAACGAGAGAGGGCACAACTGGAGATGCAGGCTTGGGGCTGTATGTCCAGAGTTGAGAGGTGATAAGAGAGGAGAAGTGAGAACTGGAACAGGCAAGAAGGAGGAAACATCTACATAAGCAGCTGACAGAGAAAAGGGAACCAATGAAGAATTTGACAGGCACGAAGAAGACTACGGGCATCATGGAAGTGGCAGGAAGCAGCAAACATAAAGGACAGAGGATGGCCAGCAGCATGGAAAGCTTTCCTGAGAATGAGGAAGACTGAGAGGAGTTGACTCAATACATCAGAGCATCATTGCCGGTGTGTAGGGACAGAATCCAAGGCATGAACACAAGGAGAGCAAGTTGTGACAGCAAATACAAATGAATCCTTTGAGGTCTTTTGCTATCAAAGAAAGATAAGGCCAGCTGGTAGCTGGATGGGAAAGCAGGTCTAAGGGGGCTTTCTTGAGGAGAAGGGAGCTTTGCCGAAGTTAATTTTACACAACTGTCAGTAGACTCTGGCATGAGGACATTTCCCAGACTCTGCCTGGTTTACAAATCGCCCAGATGCCTTTGTTCTTTTAGCGCATACATCAGTGTGATCATCTGAAAGGTTGATGCTTCCAGAGCCCAGGGACAAACCAACCGAAATGCTCCTTCTAACTCAGTTAGAAAGCTTCTTAAGCTTTCTAAAAGGGACCAAGGCCTTTTTAAGATAGAAGTTTGTAAAAGAGCTTAATATCCTTTGAGTTCCAAAGGTGGAAAAAGCGCTGATAAAATCAAAACGTTGGAGAAGAGCTTAGTATCCAGAGCCTGTGGCCTACCCAAGCAGCAAGTCCCCTCTTCCAAAGCCCGGGAGGTTTCCCTCTAGACTCAACTTTATGGTGTCTGGGTTCCAGTCCTCAAGAACATGCCTCTTCCTCCCTGCTGCCTTTGACTCCTCAATTTAACATTCAATTGCAGATGATGCTACCTTAGAGGTACAAGAAGAGAAATGTAAAACTTCCAGGTTTGGAGCCAAGTCCTAGATTTAAACAGTGGTTTAAGCCAATAGTTGAGATCTATTTTGCTCCGGGGGCACATTTGGCACTGTCTGGAGACATTTTTGGTTATCAACAAATGTGTGTGGAGGTGCTGTGAAACATCCTACAACACACAGGACAACCATTCCACAACAAAGAATTAACCAGCCTAAAATGGCAATAGTTCCATCCAATCTGCCCTGAGCCACCTATCCTATTAGGAAAAGTATCATACGTTACAGTAAGATATTAAAGATTGATATTGTATTAATGTGGTTTGGGGGCTGCGGGGTGAGGGAGACAATCTTTACAGTTGCAGGAGCTTTTGGTCTCCTACCTGAAATGTATTTCCTATTTCTTCTTTCCTAACAAACCATCTTTTTAGTTCAGGAAATTATCCATTGCCTGCTACGAAGGGTAACTAATGTACGGCACTATGAATTTCGGGGTAGACATATAAACGAGGTTGTATCAGCAAAACGAAAAGATTGAAGGAGTGGTGCTAATAAATGTTTAACAAAAGGTTGCCCAGGAAAAAATTATATCTATATATTTATATGCACTTATACATACATTTATTAAAAATTTTTACTGACATAATGGATGTGTAGAACCCAATATATATAAAAAAGAAAACATGCAATGCTCTTTATTGTACCACACTGCCAATTGATTTTTCACAGAACACTTTTATTGACTTCTGCCATTCCTGCATCTACAGCCAACCTATTGTTGCAACTGACAAAGTAGTACAATATTGATACAAATGTGGGCTGCTTTTGTTTATGTGTGAAGACATATGTCAGAACTCCACTCATTTGTCAATGATGTGAGTGACTTTGCTGAATCAAGTAATACTAGGAGAGTATTTCCTCAAATTTTTGGGCCATTCACAATGGGACAGTTTAGAACCAAACCTTTGAAAGTTTAACCTGCATTATTTACATTTCTCTGTCACTTTAAGTTCAGATAATAAAATAAAATCAAAATCTGATTTATAGTGGTTGCCTATTTCCATGGTAGAAATACCACTACCATCATGGCTGATTTCAACCTACCAATGTGATATCACTGAATGTGGAGCTGGGAGAGACATATAGTAGCATACCATTATATCCTGTCACCATCCTAAAAATATGATAGACTTAAATCAGGTCAAAGGCATAATAATAGGAAAATAATTAGCAAGTGATGCATATCGAGTATATATTAAAAATAAAGATAATAAATACTATATTTTTAATGTAACTTTTTTCATTAAGCTATATAATTTAATGTTTAATAACAGCTGCGTTTAACAATCAGCTTGCAAAATTCCTGAAAATTTAACAGTCAGATCTCATCAGTCCGTACAAGCCAATTTCAGTACACCAGTGATTAAGGCAGAAAGTTTTCTCTTTCTCTCCTTCAGGGTGTGAATATAGCCCAGTACTGGCTGGCAGCTATTATAACCAGGAGAGGATCCTGCCTTTGGCTAAGGCCAGCAGAAAGGAAGGCAAAATGGAAAGACAGAAAGAGCCTGAATGAATCCTTGAACCCTCACTCAGTCGCAGTCAAACTGCCTGGAACCTACCGCACCCCTGACCTTCTGCTCGTAAAAAAATAACTCAAGTTTCCATTGTTCAAAGTAGCTTCTGTCATGGTTTTTGATGTTTATAACTAAGACCAATTCGATCAACACAATATTTTAAATTTTTATTATTTTTTAAGGAAACAATAGCTTAATGGTAAAAAAGAAAAATCGCCGGGCGCGGTGGCTCAAGCCTGTAATCTCAGCACTTTGGGAGGCCGAGGCGGGTGGATCACGAGGTCGAAAGATCGAGACCATCCTGGTCAACATGGTGAAACCCTGTCTCTACTAAAAATACAAAAAATTAGCTGGGCATGGTGGCACGTGCCTGTAATCCCAGCAACTCAGGAGGCTGAGGCAGGAGAATTGCCTGAACCCGGGAGGCGGAGGTTGCGGTGAGCCGAGATCGCGCCATTGCACTCCAGCCTGGGTAACAAGAGCGAAACTCCGTCTCAAAAAAAAAAAAAAAAAAGAAAAGAAAAAGAAAAAAAAAGAAAAATAATCTCTAATTGTAGGCTTTTGAAGTTAGGAACAGTATTTTCAGACAGAATCTTTCAAAACTCAGGAGAGAGACTCCGCTTATTTCATCTGTAAGATGAGGATACCCCCTTTATTCTTTTTCCTGCTATCACACTTAGGCCAGGCTTTTCTTCGAAAGTAACTCACCCAGCCCCTTGTCTTTGAAGCCTTCTTTTAATTCTTCTCCCACATTCTGCAAAACCAAGTCGATTCTCTCCCTCAATGCCCTCGTGTATATATGTTGCATATTGTTTTTGCAGCTTTTCATGTCTGTAAGAATCTCAACTTCCTAAAGGCAAGGTTGCTGTCATTTTCTTCCTTATCTACAGTGTCCATCACATGAAAAGTACTCAGTAAAGGTGTTAAGGATGGAATTGTGTCCCCCGCCCCAAAATTCATGTGTTGAAGCCCCCACCCTCAATGAGACTGTATTTGGAGATAGGGTCTTTAAAGAGGTAATTAAGGTAAAATGAAGTCCTAAGAGTGGGGCCTAATCCCATATGACTGATGTTTTTATAGGAAGCAGAGACACCAGAGATGTGCACACACAGAGGAGGGTCCACGGGAGGACAGGGCAAGAGGGCGGCTGTTCTCGAGCCAAAGAGAGAGGCCTCAGAAGAAACCCAACCTGCTGACACCTTGATCTTGAACTTTCAGCTCCCAGAACTGTAAGAAAGTGAATTCCTGGTATTTAAGCCACCCAGCCTGTGGTATTTCCTTATGGCAACCCAAGCAGACTAATCCTACAAGAGTGCTGAATGAAAGAATGTCCTTTAAGAAAGAGACATGCATATATGTTAATCTGCTGCTATTAAGCACTTATCACTATCCCAAGAGTATGATTTTACAAAAACTGTGACAAATTAATTTAATTTTTGTTAAGAAAAGGAAGAAAACATCAAAACAACATATCTCTTTGCCATGGTAAACAAAGAGATCTTCTCCATAAGTCTTTCCGTATCCCTAATTTATGATTTTTTTTTTTTGGTTTGTTTTAAAGAGAGAATGATGAACCCAATGGAGACCTGGGAATTATACCCAAAAAGGAAATAGGACCAAAGAAGGGGGTTGCTTTCATCTCCGATGAAAGCGAGGCTGTTTTTGTTGATACATATGGAAAAAATCAGGGCCAATTATACATTGTGATTTGGCACCAAGGTTGCAGCCTCACCACAGGCCTTTTCTTTCTTTCCACAGATATACCATTACAGCACACTGAAGTCCTGAGCCCTCCACCACCAGCAAGGCCTTCCTCAGAGACAGGGACCCATCCAGAGATGTCTCTGTCTCCATCAGGATGTACTGCCAGTGACTAAAGGGTTTCCTTCGTGTTGATCCTAAGAAGACTTCAACTTGATCAAGGAAGAACTCACCACGGCTTGCAGTAGAGACAGTCACACACTGCCTCCCACAAATAGGTGTGGGCCTGATCATCTTAGCACCCTCTCTAACCTTCAGGATGCTCTCAAAACTAGGGCCATCCTGGTATTTCACTAGCTGCTTCTTTCCTTTTTTGATATTTTAAGAGACAGTGTCTTGCTATGCTGTCCAGGTTGGGCTTATATTCCTAGGCTCAAGCCATTCTCCTGCCCCAGGCCTCCCAAGTAGCTGGGACTACAAGCCTGTGCCACGTCACCCATCCTCGCTGCTTATTTCCATGAGGTGCAGGTTGATGATGATCCATCTCCTGGTTGAAGTTAGGGATATTCAGATTTTTTTAAGTGGAGACTATCAGGTTGTTAGAAGACCTAGTTCTGAACCTGCTCTCTGCTAGCTTACCATATGGCTTTAGGCAAGTTGCTGCCCCATTAAGTACCTCAGTCTTATCTGCAAAATCAAGGGACTGGACTAAGTAGTCTCCAAGACCCCCTCCAGCTGAAACCACCTCCTGTACTGTCCACTATCCTAGCAAATAACCACACAGGGCTGTTAAAATTTAATGAAATAAAATTAAGAATATAGTTCCTCCTTCTCACTCATCATATCTCAAGGGCTTTAATACATGTATATGGCCACTGGCTGCCATGCTGAACAGAGTATTTCTCCTGCTCTCATTTTACTGATGATGATGGATTCATAATGAAGTCTGCCAGTTGAAGAGCACTTTCATGCGTATAGTGCACTTCAATACACTCTTACATTTAACCACCCAAAGTAGGCAAGAGAGATATTCTAATATCCAGTTTATCAGATGAGGACACTAACTCAAAGAGTAAATGACTTGCTATAGGGTCATACTGCTAATGACTAAATGTAGTTTCCAAATCCAGGACTCTAACACATCATGCAAAGTTACCAGGACAAACCATGTGCCCCCGGCCAAAACTATTCAACCCATGGTAGCACCAGAACTGAGATCCAGTGATTAAGGGTTGATCTGGAGACCCTGTGCCATGGTTTAGACCTTAGCTCAGCACATCCTAGCTATGTGACCATGGGCAAGTTATTTCACCTCTCTGGGCTTCTTTCTATTCCTCTGTCAAATGGGAATGACAACAGGATCCATTGCTTATGAGAACTGCACAAGCAGATGCAAATAAAATGCGTTGCATGGGAAGTGAGACACGTAACAATGGCTCACTTAGCTTTGTCACTGCCTTTATTTCACTCCAGGCCCTTGCATGTCCTCACTGCCCCAAATAGACCGACAGCCCCAGCAGCCTTACTCCCAGCTTGTCTAAGGAAAGATGCTACTCTTAGACACGGACAGCAGCTTGCTTTTTGAAACCTACTGAGTATTTGGCCTCATAGCCTCCTGGGGCTGTGAGCACTCTGGATTAATTACAAGTTGTACAGGAAGGGCGCTTTCTGAGCGATCAAATTAACCTACCTGGGCAGTGTGCCATGAGCAAATGGCTTTCCCCCCCATAATTTTTTGAAACTCTTCAGTGCCAGGAACCCACCGGGCACTTGCCCCCAAGGAAGACCTGACCCACAGAAGGTGCCACCAGTGCATGTGGGGAGAGGGGTGAGGAGGTATAGGGGCCACCCCAAGATCCTCCAGTGCAGAGCTCTGCCCTGGAGCAGGGTACAGCAGACTGCAAAGCTGGTTCTGCCCGGACTAAATTTTACCTTCTGCAAAAGGCAAAGCAGACACACGTACCCCCCGGTGATGGTTTTTCCTTCCCTGTCCCGCCACAGTGGAGTGTTTGAAAGAACAATTTTTCACTTATGTTGCAGCAGGAATGGGGGCCGGGCTAAAAGTGGAAACTGGGCTCCACCAGAGCAGGAGAAAGGGTCTGGGCTCAGCACCAACTCCAGACGTGTTTTCCTCAGCCCTTCTATCATCTCAGGGTCCATCCCTGGGGACTGAGGAAGCCAGGAAGGATTATCTGGCCCTACCTCACTTCTTCAGGGGCCAGGAATGGAACTTTCATCAGAACCTAGGTCACTCTTGATGCAGGAAAATGTATAGCTACTGGATGCAGCTATTGGGCATCCATGACATGCAAGATGCAGCATGAACCATGAACAGTGGCTTCTGTCTGCTGGTTTCCACATAACACAACCAAGGCCACAGGCGCACCCATGTAGAGGACACACTCAGTCACTCACATCTGCTTACGTATTTGTTCATTCATTCAACAATGACTTACTGAGCACATGGTCTCGGGGATGCTTTTGCACTATGGTTCCTTTAGAAATTCAATAACCAGTAGGGAACACAGAAGAATATAAATCAAATTAGATCATAGGATATTAAATGCTAAAACTGAGACACAAAGGGTGAAGGGGTACACAGAGATCCAGGGTCCTCTTCCAAGGGGAGATGCATAGGATCTGATTCTCAGTAGGCAAAGGAGAATTTGGAGAGTTGGACTGGGGTGGGGGGTGTTATGGGAGCAATCTTGTACAGCCTTATAGACCATTGTAGAGACTTTTACTCCAAGAGATGTAGAGAGCCCTTGGTGGGTGGCAGAGGTGTGCTGTGATCTGAACGTGCATCTTCATGGGATCACTCTAGCTGTTCTGGTGATAACAGATTGGGATTGGGAGGGAGAGAATGGAAGCAAGGAGACCAGTTAGGGGATTATTGCAAAATTCAAGTTAAAGTTGATGGGGGCTTGTTGACTCAAGCCCCCAGCAGAACCTGCTATATAGATGTACAATCAGTGTTAAATTATACCAGCCATTCATGATGTTTTATAACCACCTGGCCAGAGCAAACCTCCCTCCTTCCGCAGCTGTCAGATTCTCTATCTTCCCATTTATTGTGCTCATTTTGTTCTGAGTCTTCAAATAACCATCCGGCCTGCTGAGTTTCCCTTCATAGTACCCTCTCTGGATCTAAGTGCTTTGCAGAGTGCCTGCCCCATCTCTGGGGTGGTAGAAAATCAATTAAGGGGCTCCTGTTGGAGAATCATACCAGTTCAAGCCCAGCTCAATCATGAAAGTACACTAAAAATTCCCACAGACCCAGTCATTGCTCTTATGGTTCAGTACCAGAGATAGGGAGAGACAGATATCACAATGCCACGTGAGTACAATAGACATCATTCTTCCTGGAGTTCCTAGGAGAGACCTTGGCTGTCTTACAGAGGACGCTCTTTTGTTTCATCTTTCTCCCTTCCAGGGTGAGCAGTGTCCTTAAAGGAAGCATTTAGAGGAAAACGTCTCCACAAGACTGATCCCTTGCTCTGAAAGCATAATAACGCTCAAGAATGACAACAATGTAAATCTCCAGGATCATTAGGCAGAATCTCAATGAATTAAAATGGCTCACATCAGGGTAAGATTAGGTCAGCTGCATTGAAGGCAGCCAGAGTGCTGGGGTTTGCTGACTTCCAAGCCTTTCAAAAGCAAATATTGTCAGAGCCTCCAAGGTCTCAGTCTCAGCAGCGTGGATAGTCAACCCCCTGATAAGATCATCCTTGTCTGGCGAGGACCAAATTACTGCACTGTTCAGTCTCAAGACCCCTTCATTACCCATCCCACAAAGACAAATTACCCTGGAAATGCTGAAAGCAGTGAGCCTCTACAATGGCTCCATCTGCCCCACGGAGTCAGGGCCACTTCTGCTCACAACACAGGTGGAGGTGAAGGACTATACAGAAAGTCCAAGCATTTGCCTCAGGAGAAAAACAGCATTGAAATCATCAAGCAAGCCCAGGAAGGTCTGAATGCCCCAAGAGGTGAAAATCCTAAAAGCAAAATAAAGCTATTATGTCCCAAGACTAGGGAAAGCCTGAGAGATTCTGGTGCCTGAAACAAGTAACAGGAAAACTATGTCAGATGTGTGGTCATGGCATAAATCATGAACAAAAATACAATTATAAGACTCCACAGAAGCAGGAGGAGCGATTGCTTGAATACAAATCTTGATAACTATTGAATACAATGTTCACCACGAAGAGGCAGGCAGCTTATAACAGGGTTTATTTTAGAATGTCAGGAGTGACTTATCCTGAGAAGCTATGGTGGGTTTAACATTATTTGTTGTTGTTTATTCGAAATAAAGTAAAATTTATATTGGAGAAATCAGGAGTCAATTCCTTCTGAGAGTAGAGTGTACTCCAGTCTCAAATGGCCATGAGAACAGAGCACAGAACGGGTCTGGATTAAATCCAGCAGCAAGTCCCCTAGTTGTGTCTGAATAGCACATTGCATTTCCTGTTCCGCTTTCACCATTCATGAGTAAGTCATTGGGTTTGTCTGATGTGTGCCTCACAATTTTAGCCCTTATTTGTGCAATCTCTCCTAAAGGGGTGAAGCAACACCTGGCAGGTAAAGGCTCAGTTCTTAATGCTCTGGAATCCAACTGCCCGGGTACAAATCCTACTTCCACCACTTAAGAGCTGGATTAGCTCAGGAAAGTTACTTAATACCTCTGTGTACTCTTTCCTTCTCAGCAACAAAGAAATAACAATAAAGTAGTCAAGAAAATTAAATTAGCTCATCCAGGTAAACTGCTTAGCTATCATTAAATATTTGCAGAATTGAACTAAGAAGAGACTAGAGATGAACAGAAAGCAAGGAAGGCACAAGGGTCTGTGTCACACATAAAACAAGGCTACGGCCAGGTGCAGTGGCTCAAGCCTGTAATCCCAGCACTTTGGGAGGCTGAGAAGGGTGGATCATGAGGTCAGGTGTTTGAGACCAGCCTGACCAACATGCTGAAACCCTGTCTCTACTAAAAACAAACAAATTAGCCAGCCATGGTGGTGCGCATCTGTAACCCCAGCTACTCAGGAGGCTGAGGCAGGAGAATTGCTTGAACCAGGGAGGCAGAGGTTGTAGCAAGCTGAGATTGTGCCACTATACTCCAGCCTGGGCAACAGAGCAAGACTCCATCTCCAAAAAAGTAAATAAAATAAGCCTTCAACCCTAGTCCCAGGACAATTGAGAGAGGACCTAAGCAATGCATTTTCAGCTGGGAAACATATTTTCATATTTTAAAAATTAAGAGAAAATAGTGAATGAGAGAGGGATGAAGAGGGCCAGTTATCATGGTTGCTGAAATAGAATCGCATGACCCAAAGTGGCCTTAGGAGAATACAGAAAGATCTAGAAAAGGCTTGATGGCAGCTGCTGAGTGTGGCTGTTACCTACTATATGCCAAGGAATCCTCTTGGTCCAGTGTAGAGAGTTTACAATTGAGGATACGGAGACCATGGAGGCCTTTTCAGGAAATAAGAGGCCCAGAAGAGAAAGGATGGCTAGTGATTCCCGTTTATTATGTTACTATGCTGTGAGATTCTCAAATCATAGCTGCCCAAGAACACAGGTATCCCCATTTTACAGATGAGGAGAGTGTGTCTCCAGGAGGGACCAAAAGTCATACTACCAGCTGAGTGGAAAAGCTGAGATTACAACCCAAGTTTGTCTCACTTCCAACCAAAGCATCCAAGCACCCATGGCCAGCAGAGACATACGTCTGGAGGGGAATATCAGTTAACCCACTATGCCCCTCAACAAGCCCGTCTTTCATTAATGACAGATGGGAATGACAGTGAAGGGACCTTTATTCTTTCCCTGACTGAATCTTCCCTCCCCACATAAAGCACAGTTATCCTCGAGCACATTTCTTGGAGGCAATTTGCGGTTTCAGTGTCCCCTCATGTCACACTGCCAAGCAAGAAAGGAAAGCCAGAGTGAACAATGCATCTCGTTTTTCACCTAATGAGCACCAACACACTTAGGGATGTGAAGGGTGAGGTCTGACTTGTCAGCTGCTGGCGAACACAGACCCATCAGTGTAAATCCCCTCCTGGGTCGGGGAGCTGGGCATTTCCCAGTCGGAGGGTGTTGTTCTTGGCTGAATAATTGACAAAACATTGCCGCAGTCCCTCTTCGTCTACGTCTATGGTTCTGGAAGAGTCTGGCACTGCCGTGCACAAGGCTGACCTCTCTCCCAGCCCAGGAGTTTCTTGGGGTTCTTTGCACCTACGAAGCCTGCTCTGGGGGAGTGAAGCGACAGGGCCACCCCTTCTTTTGCCGGGAATAGAAGCTGCCTTCTATCAACTGTCTACCGCTGTGGATTCTCCCTCCTCTCCAGTTACAAAATGGAAACAGATGAATTCAATCAAACATAAGCCCCCGAATTATGGCTTCCTTTATACCTTGTGGTAAAGGAGTTTAGACATAATTGGCACATGATTTTCTCCAGCGGTTTCAAGTTGTTCCCAAACGTAAAAAGGAACCTTTCAGTTTGGAAACGAGATGGTTTTGTTTCAAACCCATCCATCATGCCTTCCGAAGGCTAAGAGAGTGGGTCTGGCTGCATGGAACCAGGAAAGCGGTGGTCAGGTCACGGCCTCCAGGGCTCTAATTGGGCAGATATAGGCAGGCCGTGGGTCAGTGAAAAGAGAGGCACAGAACTCCCTTTTGGCGGCTGTGGGGGCTCTGGGTTGGGGTGGAGAACCACTGATTATTCCATTTCACCAGTGACACACACTTGGAGAGGGATATCAATTAACCTGCTATTAATTCCCCCACTTAATTGAGCACTGCAGTCTGTTATTGGACCATAAAATATAGAAGTAAGTTCTGTCCTTTTGGAGGTCAAGCTCAACAGACACCCAAAACTCCACCTTTTACAGACTCTGCAGATCAAAAACACCCTCCACCAACAAACACCAATTTCCATAATCGGCTGGCCCCAAAAAGCAGCATAGTCACCATTCAGCTATGTTTACACAAATCTGTAATGAAAGTCAACATAGAAAACAAGGAAAGACCGCTTTACACTTGGCTTTAAAAAAGCTGGGTTTGGAGCCTGAGAGGTTTTCCTAAATTACTATGAACAAAGTCAACAGGTTAATATGTTTTCAAGGCTTCATCCAAATGGGGCACCTAGGTAATGATCCTATTACATTAAGGTAAACAAAAGGGCAGTTGTGCACACCCTAGGATTAGAAGACATCTTAAAAGCTCTTTCATATTTATTTTCCACGGTTTAGCAAGTCCAAAAGGGAAATGTTCAACTTCGTTAGAGAGGATTGCTTACATGTTGTAGAAACAACAGGTCATTCCAGGTTCTCAGGGCACTAAAGATTCATTTAGGAATTTTATCGAGGCCATCATAGGCCCAAATGTGGCTCAGCCGGTAAACTCTCCTAGGAAATAATGGATACAAATTTGAGATGATAGAACCATCAGGCAAGGAGAGAGAATTTCTGCCACAACTTGTTATTTATTTCTGGTTGGGGGCAAAGGGGCCTTCATTTTCAAGAAAGTCTGGACTGATTATGAACCATAGTCTGCCAAGCTCAGGAAATCCAAACGTGACTCCTCTGGGTGGCTGCCTTGAGTTTTGCTCCTATCCCATTTCCCTCTCAGACAAGTAGGAGCTGCAAGCTCCGGTCCACAGAGGAGAGTCATGTGGCAGGAGCAAGACTGGGTGCATCAATCCTGGCCAACACAGAGAGAGAAATTCTGAATGCAGATGACCCTCACACACATTCCTTAAGGCAGAGGCTAGCTCCAATTCTGCAGATGAGAGCATCAAAACCTGCAAAGTTAGTCCAAGGTAGCACAGCCAGGACATGGCTGAAGTGGAAATTGGGACCAGGTCTTACATCATACTCAGTGGCCTTTCCGCATCCCAGTTGAGTTGTTGACTATTTAGCATGTAGGTCCAACTTCAGACCTCCTCTCAGGCTGCCCAAGCAACTTTCTGCAGGTCTCAGCAGGAAGTAAATGATCAAGACTCCAAGAACATTAGCAAACATATGTGTCTCATATTTGGAATTATCTCAGACCTTTTGATATAAAAGATCAACATGGACCAGCATGCCCCTCATTTCTAGTCTAGCTCTAGGTGAAGTAATTGTTCTCTCTCTTCTCCATTCCTCAAATCCACTCAATCCCCCATCATGACTTTTTCTTAGAGATATGAAGCAAATCTGTTTCTTCCCTCCATCACTATTTGCACTGCCTTACTGCAGGTGACAGCTTCTCTTACCTGGCCTGCTTCAGAACCAGCCTCCTTGTGCCTGGGATTGTGCCTAGAGATGGGCTGTGTCTTTTTCAGAGTGAACTTGTCAAAGATCTGGCCCTAACATGTGTTTCCTTCAAACCCAACCATGTCATCCATTATACTACAGGATAAATCTCTTTTCTTAAATGGCATACAAAGTTTTCTATGGCTGGCCTGACTTCCATCCATCTCAGCAGCCTGAGCTCTAACCACTCCTCGCCCCTTGCCTTCTGTTCCAGCCGCTGCTAGAACTGCTTCTGCTTCCTTAGATAGACCATGCTGCCTCACTTTTCAGACCTTGTCTCATGCTGTCCCCTTAACACAAAGTGCCTGCTTTTTCTCCTACAAGTAACTTAATACTACCCCACTTTTAAGGCCCAGACACCCTCTACTCCTCTCTCCTCCTGCCCCTCCTTCCCCTGTCCAACAGTCACTCATTCCTTAGTGGTCCCACTGCATCCTGACATGCATCCCTCTGCCACCACTGACGTCATATGGCAGCATCACTGTCCATAAGTGCACCTGCCTCCCACACCAAGTGGGGACAGAAGACTGAAAGTAGGCACGCTGTCCACGCACAAATGGCCAGACGAGTACTCACACTCACAGGGAAAGACAAGCAACACAGTGGACTTGTATGCTTACCTGCTTTGGATACGCATTCAGGTTTGCTCACTCTCTCTCTTCCCAGTACAAAAATGGCCACACAACCATACCAAAGTGGCAAAAAGAAAAAGAAAGAAAGCTTCCTTCTGGGTTCAATTCAGGCATGTCTACTGAGGACATTTCAGGCGAATGTGGAAGAACATCAGGCTGGCATTTGAGGGGCAAATGGCTTTGTGAGGAGCCTACTATTATTATCTCCTTTTGGAAATAAAGGGATTTGCAGGTCAAATAGATTTAAGAAATACTGTATAGTGTAGTATTGAAATCTCTGAGAAGTCCTGCAGGAAATTAAAAGTATGTATCTATATATTTTATAGACAGGATCTTGTTATATAACACCAGGCTGGTCTCAAACTCCTGTCCTCAAAGGATCCTCCCACCTCAGCCTCCTGAGTATGTCTTTAACCTAACATTTTTGACATGCATTTGATCACGGTCCCTCCTTCCCTCTGTCCCTTTTCTACACATCATCCAAAGGACTTCATATTAAGCACATGTGGGGAAATGCTGGTTTAATGGAAATGTGTGTAAGCCGCAGAATCAAGCAGAGCCTGCTTTGAATATCTGCTTTGCCATTTTCCAGCAATGAAGACAATTCATTTAAATTATCTGAACCTAAGTTTCATTGCCTCTGCAAAACATGGACAGTAATATCAACCTGATAGGTCATCATGAAAATTAAGAGATACCTTAAGTAAAACACTTGGCGCTTATTAAGTACTTAATCATTGCTAGTTTTGCTTACTTTCCCCACTATCACCCTAGATTTACCCTAGAGTCATGTTTACATGGCTTTAACACTTCTGCAAAGAAGCAAATGCCAGCAGCATGGCAACTTGCTTTCTAGGACACCAAACAGTACACTTTACTGAATTTTTTTAGTAAATTGACCTGAAACAATACCTACTACAGGCACAGCATCAAACCCTCCTTTTCAAACTGGCTGATCACTATTTCCAAATAAGGACTCCTTTCGTGCCATGGATATCAGAAAACCATGACACAAACATGAAAGTGTCATGTCCTGGCGCCCGTGAGACGAGCAGTAGGAAATTAGCCCCCAAACGCAGAGGATTGGGGCCACCAGGGTACCATTCGGAACACACAGCAGACACAACCTTCATTTTATTTCTCTTCCTTTGAATAAAAATGTGTCTGATGCTTCACCTACAATGAAAATATTCTACAAGTTGTAAAAAACAAAAGTATTAACACACTTCATAGGCATGCATAACCATGAGATAATTGTGCTTCTCAGTTCGTTGATATCACCCGACCCCCAAACCCGGGGTTATAATGTTCGCCTTGTTGTGTGGTAGTTCCCCAAAATATTATTCATGGGAGATTTGTAATAACAAAGCATTACCATAATAAATAGTGGTCACAAGAGTCTTCTATCAAGGAGAAGCCTGCGAACCTTGCTCACATTCCCTACCCTTGATTCAAGATTAAATTTCACTTTTTAAATCACGGATTCTAAATCCTAAGAACTCTAAACCTTGAAATTGATACCCTTTTTTGAAAGAAAAATTAGATCGGAACTGTCAGAAGGAGTGATCAAAATGACATGAAGCAAATCAGATGACGTGTGTGTAAGAGGTTTTCTTTAGTTCAGCTGTCAGGGAAACGGTGAAGTGTCTTATCTCCCCCAAAGCCCCAAAGCCAGTGTCCCAGGCCAAGCAAGCCAAAATTGTTTTAAGAAAAAATAAAGGCACAAAAGCCTTCTTAGGAAATTCAAATTTAAAGTGTTACTTAAGCTCACAGCTTGGATCTGTCAAAAATGGGAAATCCAGGATGGTGGTAGGTAAATGAAAGAAGAAATTATTTATACTATAGATCAAATCCTGTTAAAAAGAACTCTGAAGAGACCAGGGTTGTTTAATTATTCTACCCTATTACTCTATCAAATATAAGTAACTGGGTCAGGATTTAGACTTTAGAAATTTAATTACTATACATAATTTTGTTGGAAAAGCATTTTGTTAGAATGCTTTGATGGAAAAGAGAGCCTACTTTTAAAAAATCCCTTTATAATGAAATACAGTATTGGCAACTTCTCTTGAGGGGTTACTCTGATCACTTAAAATGGGTAGTGCAGCAGAGGTAAATCTGTAGTTAACCAATGTGGGAGTTATTGATTATTAGACCTGCTGTGTTCTGAAAGTGAATTGGAAACCCATTTGCCTTAAACCTTAAAAAAAATATTCAGAAAGGGTCTGTATGTGCGTGCATATCATTGTAAGGACAATGTCATAATCACAGTAGAGAGAAATACTGGTCCCAGTCCTTCACTGCTCCCTGCTCTGGCCTCACTGTGGCTGAGTGCACCTCCCTGCCTCCATCGGTAGGGTTTTAACCAGAGAAACAGAATCATGGTGAGAGGCACATTGTATTTCTTACAGAGATCAGACCTTATGTAATCTTGAGGGTGGGGTAAGCAGCCCATTTCAGGATGTTGTCCTTGCCTCTAGACCTGAGGGCTGGCAGACAGGAAGGGAAGCTGGATGTGAAGGGAGGAAGAGCAGTGGTAAACCAGAGGCCACAGGATGAGCCAGATGCCACATGGGAGTCTCACTGCCTCCAAGCCTCCAACACTCACACAGAACTGCAGAAAAGCTGGTGCATTTTGCCATGGAGTGGCCCATGAACACTGCCCATGATCTGAATAAGCTGAAGGAGATCTGGTGGGAGCTAAAGGAGGTTGTGAGCTGGCTGCTGCCCCCACGCCAACAAGGCGAGCAGGCAGGCCCTCACCAGTGACCGCAACTGCATAGACATGACCATGGCCTCACTTCCACCTTCCAGAGCTTTTGCAAATTTCTTTCAGCCAACCCTACTTCACATCCACAAAGAGCAGGGCATTCTTGGAAGCACAGTTTCAGCTGAGCTAAAGCCACCACACTGCCCTATGGCTTTGAGTTCAGCCACGTGACTTACAGAGGTGACCATGTAACAGTTCTATGGCCAGATCTTAAGAGACTTTAATTTCCACCTGACCTCTTATACCATCTTGCATAGAACTTAACTGAGAAGCATGGCAAGCCCATTGTAACCTCAGCGGCCACAACTTAAAGCAGAAGACCCCAGCCAAATCCAGACAACTGGAGCCAAGCTGCAGATGTATGCTCAACAATAAATGATTGTGGAAGGCACTGAGTTTTGGGAAGTACCTGACACAGATTTACCTTGACTTTGAAAATTAAGGACCCTCTAACTACTGATCCTTCTCATGATCCCCAATTCCTACAAGGGTACCAGGCCCCTACTGCCACTAGCATATAACCATCAAGTGATGCAGACTGAAACTCTGAAGCAAGAATTAATCTATCCTCTTAATTTCGGGAATCCCCTTTTTAAAAACAGTTGGGGTGTACATGCATAAATTCAACATTAATCCCAGCAACAGCCACAATAATACAAAACCTTGAGAAAGATAGTTAAAGAAATAAAGTCCTGCATGAAGACAAACTTAAAATCTGTTTGAGGGACATGAATAAATGGAAAGGCACGCAATGTTCTTATGTGGGAAGACACTGTTGACAAGAGGCCAGTTCTCCAAATTAAATTATGAATGTAATGTAACTCCACTTAAAATCCCAGTAGGATTTTGGTGTGGAGAAAGCTTGGTAACTTCATGAGGAAAATGAAATGTGTGAGAATGGCCAAGAAATACCTTTCAGAGGTAAGGTCTTTCGAATCTTCAAATCTGTTTCTGATGATGAGGGTCCTTCTGGCCCCAGGACCCCATGAATCATTGCCTCAAAGACCTCCACTTTACCAAAGAAGCCTGCGTAAAGAAACTCAATAAAAATTGATAAGATAAACACATAGTCACACACACACACACACACACACACACACACACACACACACACACACAAATAAAAATCTTTTTTTTTAAACATTTGTTTGCATTTCCTTTGTAGGCACATCTTTCCATTGTTTGAGCTACTTCAAAATTCTGGGAGTTGGGGCTTGTCCCTGGGCAAGAGGGAATAGAAAGAGGCAACCAGTGGCTCCCAAATGCACCCTTGCTGTGCAGAGGCTGTGTCAGCTGCTTGGTTGTGATTCTGACCTAACACAGAGCTACCCAGACCAGGAGTGAACAAGTGATGTCAGAAGTTGCAAGCCTTGCAATGGACAGCACTGATGTTATTTAGTTTAGTCTTTAAGAAAAAGGCTCCGCTGGCACTCAGAAGCTCTGTTTTCAACCACAAAAGCCCTGAGTGTCAAGGAAATCATGTACCAGCCACTAACACTCAACTGTGGATTTTCCTGACTGCTTGGCTATTTTTATACATGTAGTATTGGCTACAGTGTAGAATCAAAGGTTTTACCGCCATGCAATTGCATGAGAGAGCTCAAGCACTGAGCTGACATTAGTTAATACTGGGGGTAAGGCCAAGGGGTACCCACAGGGCAATGGATGGTGGGGGGATTCTGCTCCCAAGAGGCTGCAGCTGAGGCTGGGGGCTGCAGATGGAGTTAGATAGGCAGATAATCCACAGGGCTGGAGGTGGTTAAGGCAGTTCAGCCAGGAGAAGGGAGAAAGCTCAACAGAAAAGCACCGTGGGTTGAAATCCCTCCTCTACAGATCCTATCACTCTAAGCAAACCACTGGGCCTCTCAGAGACCCTGCTTCCTGCCTGTAGAAGGAGGGTGATGGCGGCTGCTGACAGATCCTGTTGAGGATTCATACTAAGAAGTTATATAAAGCCCTTACCACTGTGCCTGGCACACAGTAGCACTCCATAGACACTTGTATGTAAATGAATGTTAAAAGCAGTCTTAGAAGTGCTGGACTAGAGACACATTCAGTTCACTAGACAGCAGGGGGTGGGATGGGGCTATTAATTTAGCCTGGAGAGCTGGCTTAGGCTTCTCATAGGATGTAATGTTTGAGCTGGAACTTCAAGAATGAATAGGGGCTGGGCACAGTGGCTCGTGCCTATAATGCCAGCACTTTGAGAGGCCAAGGCAGGAAGATCACTTGTGTCCAGGAGGGTGAGGCTGCAATGAGCTATGATTGCATGACTGCACTCCAGCCTGGGTGACAGAGCAAGACCCTGCCTCAAAAACAAAAGCAATAAATAAATAAATAAATAAATAAATAAAGTAATGGGATTTCAGCAACTAATGAGGGAGGCTCTCCTAGATAAAGAAAGAGCAGATAACGTCACCTTCTTATGCTACCTTTCCCTTCTCAACCTGAAACCTTCAAAATTTACAGAAAAGCACAGGGTGGCCAAGAAGCAGGAAGCCGAGAATCCCCTCAGCCACTGCTCTGTGCGACATGATCTTTCCACCGTAGCCTGGCCGGGCCATGCCTGGTTGCCAGACTGTTTCATCAAGGACTCTCATCATCCATTTTCCCAGAGCCCCTTCAGCTATCATAAGAAAATATTTTTCCACTGGGAGTCTACTAAATGTCATGTCTAATTTAATTCTAAATATATTTCCATAGAAAAAGGAGTCAAATGAGTAAACCTCTTCTACGTTCCTGACTTCTTGTTTCTCTAGGCCTTCACCCGCATCTCCGTTCTGTCTCTCTCTCTTTTTTTTTTTTCCTCCTAGGGAAGTAGAAGTGGAAGGAGAGGAGAGAAGGACTCTGTCCCTTGCTAATTCATTTTCCATCCTCAGCCCTGGATTTCATTCTCTCCGAGTGAGACAGAACAGATGGAATTGTGCCAAAGGGAGACTAACTTATTTATCCCGAAAGCGTAAATTACCTCTAATTATCAGAATCCCAGTTACATCCAAGTAACCCCCTCTGCCTCTCCTCAAACATTTTGGGTTTCTTAGCTGTTCATTTAAGTTTTAATGGGGTAGCAAGTGGTTAGAAAGTCAGGGAGAAATTGAGCTTTGCTGTAGATCTAAGCCCCCTCCTTCTTCCCCGCCAAGCTGAGTTCTTCACTGCTATTCCCCGTGGGGGGACCTGAAATGATTCTGATTAGCAGCAGATGGTGGGAAGACCCCTGGTGGGGACAGGAGACCTGGGCTTAGCATCAGCTTGCTACTGAGTTCCCATGTGGCACCAAAGTCTCATAAGGTGGCACCAGGACTCTTCCATGTGGCACCAAGACAGCTTCTGCATCTGCAGAACAAGGAATTCAAAGGATTATCACCAAGATATCTTCCCACTCTTACTGCTACAATTTCAAGATTCCAACCAAATTTACCTTTTGTTTTTGAATCATCTGATTTAATTTAAAATTATTTACTGAAACCTCCCGCGATGTGTGCAGCAGGGCAATGCCACTCAGAGTGTGGCCACGGCCCCAGGCCTGTCTGCCCACTGTTCCCCATCTGTGTTAGGATAACTAGGAGAGTTGAAAGTAAGCATTTAGACACTCTATGGCAATTTGACATGGCCGAAACCTCCAAGCAAATGACTAGTGGCCTCGTTTGCTTGAACTTGCGTGGTGAGTTGCTTGTGGCATCAACCGTGTTGTCCACAACTGGACCTTATGTGAAATAGAAATAAAAAAGAAACAAATACTCCAGCCAGGTGATCAAGTCATGCTGATAGTTCGTGCCCTTAATACAATGTACTAAAAATGTCACTTTACCTCTGTGGTGTTCCTGCTAATAATCCTTAATCCTGTTTGTTTGTTTGTTTGTTTGTTTTTAAATGATAGAGACAGGGTCTTGCTCTGTTTCCCAGGCTGTAGACACAGTCGCAGCTCACTGCAACCTCAAGCTCCTGGTCTCAAGCAATCCTCCTGCTTCAGTCTCCTAAGTAGCTAGGAATACAAGTGCACATCACCAAGTCTGGCTAATTTTTAAAATTTATTTTTCTTGAGATAGGGCCTACCTATGTTGCACAAGCTTTTCTTGAACTCCTGGCCTCAAGCAACCTTCCTGCCTTAACCTCCCAGAACACTGGATTTACAAGTGTGAGCCATTATGCCTGCACCCAGCCAATTCCATTCTTATGGAAAAAAAAATCACACAAACTCCAACAATAGAGCATTCTACAAATTACTTGACCAGTACTCTTCAAAACCGTCAAGGTCATCAAAAACGAGGCAAGTCTGAGAGACAGTCACAGCCAAGAGGAGCTACAGATACATGATGAGAAAATGCAATGTGATATCCTGGCAGGAATCTTGGAACAGACAAAGGACATTCGGTAAAAACCTAGAGAAATAGAAATGACTACGGACTTAGTTTTGTTTTGTTTTGTTTTGTTTTAAAGAAAAGAAACAAACTAGTTCTTGCCACAGATAATTTAACAATGGCTCCAACACAGATTAATTTATTAAATCTTCATAAAAGCCCTGAGATGTATGGTCTGTTCCCATTTTATAGATTTTATGAATGAAGTAACCCAGACTAATGGTATTGAGTGAGTTACAAAAGAAAAAAGTCTGAGCTCTCTGCTCCTGACTTCTGTTCTCTTGCTTTGGCTTTTCCAAATAGATGGACATTTATCCAAGTTTATGTTCTTTTTCTACTTATAAAGCAACCCAAGCTTGGTGTAAAAAAAATTTTTTTAAGTATATGCAAGAATAAAGAAACATTATTTTTAAAAATAATTCATAATTTCCAAAGTCAGAGCAAGCAATTGCTAACTTTTAAATTTCCTTCTTGTTTGTTTGTTTCCCAGGCACTTACCACTCCTAAGTGTGAAAGGGAAGGACTGCGTACTAGAACCTAAAGAGGGAGAGAGAGAAAGAGAGAGAGAGAGAAGTCACTCATGTGTGCTGTGTGGAGAGAGCCATCCGCAGGAGATCAGGAGATGGCCCTGGGGTGCAGGGATGGAGCCCGCCTGCTGGAAAAAGGAGGGAGGGAGAGAATAAGCAGGAGCTTACGGGATAGCAGAACAGTGGGAAGCTTCATGTAGACCAGAGTAGCCATGTTCTATAAACATATAAGAAGGCACCCTTGAAATGAAGGGACTGAAAATGCAAGAGAGAGAGGGCTGGATGGTGATACAGGGCACTAAGGAAGTAAGCGGGATGGCATCAGGGATGGCGTCAAGAGCTATGGGAAGAACCCACCGATGGAACAGAGAAGGGACTAGATTTCTCCAAATCAAAATGAAACAAGAGAACGGGTTAAAATATAGTGATTCATGGGGTACAAAGGACATAGATCAAGTCATATGACCACCTTTTTAAATTTTTTTGTAAAGTAGGATTTGAGGTCACCTACAACTGAGAAGGGGGCAAGAATACAATCAGAGTTCTGGGAAGGTATCGTAAGTTTTAAACATCTGCTGCAGGGATTTAGCCAGAGAACTCATAAGAAATTAATAAAAGCAGTTTCTAGCGCAACTGAGGTGAGAAGTGCGTCACGTCTTAGCTGTGTCAGTAGAACAATAGCTACACGTGAACCAACTATGACCTCAGCACTGCTGCACCTTTGACCTTATGACAGCAAAACCGTCGAGGAAGCCCACCAGTCACCAATGAGTTCTCCCAAGCCTGGCACCAACTGCTTCATCTGCAAAGGCCTGAATTTAACAGTGTGACTCAGCCTGAGCTGTACTTGTAAGCATTTTAGCCATAGAAGAGATGCGCCTGATACCTAAACTTGAGTGGGGTGGTATTCCAGTAAGGAACCTGAGGTCAAGAAAGAAAGCAGAGCCTGTTACAAAAAAGCAAAAGAAAGTCACAGCAAGAGCTGAATACAGTAAAGAGTAGAATAGAGCAGACCAGGAGGTAATATGGATGGATCCCCAGGAGCCAGGAGGAGGAAATCTTCCGATAGTTCTGATAGGCACCTCTGGTTGTCCAACTGGTATGTTCTCTTTCCTTCTTCCTTAGAAATGAGTCTCACTTTTGTTGGAGACAACACCATGCCCAGCTAGAAGGCAATACTTCCATGCCTCCTTTGCAAATGGAATAGCGTGTAATATAGTTTTAGTGAAGTTATATAAGCTGATGTTATTGGATGAAGTTTTCAGAAAAGCTCCTTAAAATGTGGGGACAGGAGTAGAGGAAGAAGGCGGAGCACAGACTCAGCTGTCTCCAGCTGTTTCATGCCTCATCTACCCCCTTTACTTGCCTAGATCATGGGGAAGATGCCAGAGGAGAAGTGAGAATAATATTGGTTAGTGATAAACAAAGCCAAGAGAACTCTAAGAATCTGGATCCCAATGTCTCTGAGGACAGCTTCATGATCATAGCTGCATGCTACAGACTGCTCCTTACCTAAGAAAAAGAGAACCAGTCATTTGTGAGGGGCTCTGCTTTGCGGGGCTCTGTTTCTCCCAGCTGAATATAATCCCCAATTCATACCATAAGCAGCATTTCATTTCAATCATTAATTTAGAACTAGTGTGTCAGATATTTGCTTGTAGTAGAGTTTCACATAGCCATTATTCCTTGAAAGAACCCAGCTATCATCCTTCAGGGACTTGGAAATCCTTTTGCAGAACTGAGATTTTGTTTTGGGGTGTCCGTGTTTGATGCAGAGCCAGTTGATCTACATACATGCACAATGTATGATAAGCATGAAGCAGTCCAACTGCTTTTATTAGTTTTCCTTGGGCTTTGGTCTAAAAAGGTTTCTTGCTGAGTTGATTTCACCCCCGATAACTTCCTTTACACTCTACTTCCTAATCGAAAAAGCCCCATATCAAGGGTAAAGAAACAGAGGCCGATCCTTTCCCAGCCCTCTCCTGGGACTCCTCAGCTCTTAACTACACCGCTGGGCTGGCTTAGCAAAAGCAATTTGATGTCCAGAGTTTCCTGGCAGCCTTCCACGACTCTGTCTGCCTTGTCAGAAAACTCCAATCAGTGAGTCTGTGGCTAAACGCAGTCTGATCTCACTGGTGGTGTTGCCACACTTTGTTCTTTTTCTAATGTGCTCTGTGTTCACAATGGTTTTGTTCTTTAGTCATGAAAGCTGACATGATTTTGGAAAGTGAAACATGCTTCCCTAAATCTTTGCTCATACCCCCTCAGGTGAAACTCTCCAAGTCATTAACCTTAAGGTAATTCTCGTTGTGGGAGGGCTTTTTGTATTGGATTCCAAGAGCTACCATTCCCATAGCCTAGATTTAAAAATTAGTGTTAGTTGCAATGTAACTGCTTCAAACTAAAGCAAATGGAGAAAGTCAGTACATAAAAGCAATAAAAGTGGAGGTGTTCTGATTAAAGTGGAGACCTTCAAGGGTGAAGAATATGAGGGAAAGACCGTTGAGAGCCCCTCCAAGTTAACCATACCCTTCCTCCAAAAAGATCTCTATGGAGAATCCTCCAAGGAACCATGGGAGTTCCAGGAACACAGACTGAAAACCACTTTGCCAATAGGCATAGAGTGGCAAGAAGATGTTTCCGTGTCTTGGCTATTGTGAATAGTGCTACAATCAACATAGGAATGCAGATATCTTTTTGAGGAACTGATTTCATTTTCTTTGGATATATATCAAGCAGAAGAATTTCCAGATCGTATGGTAGTACTAGTTTTAATTTTTTGAGGAACCTACTGTTTTCTATAATGGCTGCATCAGTTCACATTTCCACCAACCATGTACAGGGTTCCCTTTTCTCCATATCCTTGTCAACACTTGTTATCTTTTGTTGTTTGGGTTTGTTTTCAGTGTACTTGAAAGTTTACAGATTTGCCAAACCTAAGTGGATCTGGATCATTCCGATGGCTCCCTAACATTTTCTAAGTTGCAAAATAATGAACTTGCTATATAGGCAAATGACCAGATCACACAGTGATTCAGAATTCAGGACTGGATTAGGGGACACAACCTCTGTGGTATCATGCTTAGTCATAAACAATAGATATTCCCTCACTCCCAATGACAAATTATGTTTCCTTTATGTGTTGAATGTTTTGTTTTGCTTTTCTCCTGTATCCATGTATGGCTCCAAATGAATCATTTTCTCAGCTCTCTTTTATTCTAACTCTCCTCAACATACTATAATAATTCACAAACAGACACATCTATCGAGAAAAAGCATACAGCCAACAGAAACTTAGTTTCCTTACCAGCAAAATGGGAAGAATAATATGATATACTTCTGGAGTAGCCCTGGGAACCAAGTAAAGCCTAGTACCAAGTACATCCTGAAAATTCAGATTTAAGATGGTATTTTTCTCCTCTGTCCTTTCACATGCCTTCCAGGGAAACACGAGAGGCTGCGTGACTCCATTCTTGCATTGCTATAAAGGAATACCTGAGACAGGGTAATTTATAAAGAAAAGAAGTTTAATTGGCTCACAGTTCCACAGACTGCTGAAGTACAGGAAGCATGATACTGGCACCTGCTCAGCTTCTAGGGAGGTTTCAAAAAAACTCACAGTCATGGCAGAAAATGTAGAGGAAGCAGGCGCGTCTTACATGGCCAGAATAGGAGGAAGGGTGGAGGGAGGCACTCCACACTGTTAAACAGCCAGATTTCATGATAACTCACACACTCACTATCCTAACCAAGGGGCATGGTGCTAAATCATTCATGAGAAATTGCCCCCATGATCCAATCACCTCCGACCAGCCACCACCTCCAACACAGGGGATTACAATTCAACATGAGATCTGGGTGAGGACACAGACCCAAACCATATCAGAGGCCATGAGTAAAAATGCTCTGAATGGTTTAGAAAAGCCAAGGCAGGTCAGTGCTTAGCACTCTCAGGTCCAAGACCATTGGTAAAACTACACACTGGAGCCCTCTGAGCTCAGCCTATTTGGGTCTCTTCATCTGCACACGCACCAGCATTCACTAGCTCTTTCTCAATTGTCAGTCCTGAGTGAGGAACCTTCCACACCTGCAATGAGGTATCTTTGTTCTGACTCTAACAATACAGACTTCCATTTTATTCTGGACAAGCTGGCTCCTCAGAAAGGGTTTCCTTTAACCAACAGCAGAGTTGAATGTCAGAGCAAGGAAAATGTTTCCCATTTCTTCCTCTGATATGGATCCATTTATGACCAGGACCTCAAGTGGTATCACATTTAACGTGGGACAAAAGAAGCCATTTCCACTCAGGCCTCACACTGCCCACAGTAAAATTCTACTACAAATTAATGTTTTCAAATTAATCTAATAGAAGCTATAATGTACTCGTTTTCAATTTTAAAATTCAAATGTATGCATGTATGCGCACACGTGCGCGCGCACACACACACACACACACACACACCCCTAGATGAGTACACCAAGATTTTGGTAGCATCTGGTAGAAGAAAACCCCCAATTGCTGTCTGCCCTCTAATTCTATCTCACCCTTCAATGCCCCTAGGAATGTTCGCCATCTGGCTCCTACCAAAAACTGGAGGTAGCAGTGGGAAGAGAATGAATCTATTTTTATTTTCTTGTTTAAGCGAGGCTCAGTGCTAGACACTTAACCCGACTTGAACCCATGCAATAGCCCCTAAGCTCAAATATAATTATTATTGCCATTTTAAGTGGAAGACAATGAGGCCAAGTATTGCAAAGTTCATGCATAACTCTTGGCAAGTCATATTGTGTTTTGCTGACTTTTGTACCCCAGGTCACACTTCCTCACACATCATGGAGATTCTTTCCAGAAGGTTCTACTAAGTGTGGACACAAATATGATGCATAAGATTAGAAACTCGGGCCAAATTTAAGGTGAGTGATCCCAGGCAGAGAGAGAGGGGTTCCAGAGAAAGGCCTTTGTTGTGGGGTGGGGAACGTATCCCCTGGGTTTCCTCAATGATTGGTTGTGTGATTTCAAATTAAAATGGGCTTTAGAGCATTGTAGATCTGGGATAATTGGGTCCCCCTCCACCCTGCCACTTACAAGTTATGTCATTTTTAATATCTTCTATGATCTCTTTGAGCTTCTATTTTGCACTTAAAACAAAAGGAGATAACGATATTTATCTCAGACAGGAGAATTAGATGAGAGAACAACATACGTGAAACTTCCCAGCCCAGATCATGGCATGTGACGGATGCGCCATAAATGTTTGTTTCTTCCTCTACTTTCCCCCAACTTCAAAGCATTCACAGACACTTTATAAGATGGCAGGAGGCTTGTATTAAGTATCCCCATGACCCCTGATGTCCACAATCTCAACATCTTAAAGGAGTATGTAGAAAATGGTAATTTTTTTTTCAAAATTCAGAATTAATAAAACAAGAATCTGATACAGTGGAATTACTGTTTCACATTTTTTTTCCTCTTGTAATTGAAACCATTTTCAAGTTTTATTTAGTACAAAATTAATTTCACATTTTCATCAAGGAATTCGTGTGGATCCCAGGATGATTCAGATTTTCCGATATAGAAATTCATAGCATTCATGACTGAGTGTTTTCTGAGACAAAAGAGTTTATGCCACAGGAGACCATTTCAGTCTTCTTATATGAGCAAAATAAAAATCTTTTTACATGGCACTTCCAAATTTGGGCCTAACATGAACTTTTTAAGGAAAGCTTGATTTAAAAAAAATCCACGTGAGTTACTCATCCCCAACTTTCTAGTTCCCCAAGTTAAAAAAGTAACTTGATTAACTTTAGGAATAAACCAGTTTCTTCTTGAACTGAACTCAAAAGTCACACTGTGCTCACTTATCAAGATGAAGTACATACTGAGTCAGCTTGTGTGGGTAAGGCTCTGGCCACAAGAAATCAGGAAAGTTGTCACCTCGAGCTTCACAAGTCACAGGCTATTGGGGTGATCCCATGGCATTTTTATAGACACAAGAGCAACACCACCTGGTCAGAGCTGGAACCCCTCTAGCCTGTATTCTCTCCCAGGCAAAGAAAAACAGAAGATGTGCTTTGAGACATCTGTCCTAAGCATTTGAGGGAGCAGTCACTGCTATTAGTCTCCAGAACCTCACTCAGAGTCAGAAAAGCCAGCCAAACTGGGGCAGGTGAGCACGAGGCAGCAGCAAAGGAAAGGTAAATGGGTGCTTTCCAGAACACACCTGTGTCCACACTGCATGAGTACATTCCCACCAGACCTGCCCCTCATGTTATTCACCTCCCTCTCTCCAATGCTGGAATCAAACCACACTCCTCCCTGGCCCTGCCCCAGGCCTCAGGAGCCCCTCTTAGCAATCTCCATGATGCAGCTGGCAGCTTCCCAACCCCATCCCTGCCATTCCCTAACACTTAGGAAAGCTGACATTTGTCCAGGGTTTAACTCTTAATTTGTCTTCCCTCTTTTTTTTTTTTTTTTTTTTTCAATTGAGGTAAAAGTTACAAAACATAAAACTTGCCATTTTACCATTTTAAAGTGTACTATTCAGGGTCTTTTAGTACATTCACAAAGTTGTGCAACCATCACCACAATCTAATTGCAGAACATTTTCATCACCCTAAAAAGCAATCCTACCCTTTAAGTAGTCCCTCCGCATTCCCTGCTGCCCCCAGCCCCCAGAAGCCACTAATCCACTTCTGTCTATGGATCTGCCAATCCTGGACAAGTGGTTTCCCTTAAGGAATACTTTTGTCCTTGGTCAATACCATGAGAAAGGATGGCCAAAAGATGACTCAAGCCATTTTAAGATATCAATGTCTCTTCAGCAAAATGTTAAATTGCCCTCATGATAGAGTTACTATGTTTTGTTCTATTATCCTATTCCCTCAAATCTATCTGTGGCATTGCAGTAAACCTAGACTCTTAAAGAGAACATGCATGCATGGATGGCTGCATGTGTCTAAGTATGCACCTGCGTATGTATGCATATGTTACTATACACAGATGTTCTGTTTTCACAGAAGGGCCACACCCCATGATCTCCACACTGAAAGGCCTTGCTACTGTCAAATGAGAGGAAGTGCACAGTGCAAGTTTCCAGGAAGAAGGGCTCTTGATGACAGCCTGGCACAGTGGGAAAGGCAGCGTCACTTGATTTTGGCCAGGTCAGCTTTGCCCTGGGTCTCATGGAATTTGTTCCCTTCTGGATCTAATATCTGTGCCTACGGAAGTACATGAAGGGGGTTGTCATCCATCGATATGTCTAAGGCCTCCTGGCAACATTTGGGGAGCACACTGCAGTTTTGTACAATTATGTTCAAAGGTCAGCTCTACTTGTTAAGATTCTTAAGGTGTCTGTTTCATTTAAATCAAATTTTGTGTTTGTACGTTTGTGTTTTTTAAGGGAGAACGGAATCTACTGGGAGAACAATCCCATGTAAATTAGAAACACGTGCAGGCATTCAGTAGGTCAGCTCTGTAGAGATGTGTTATTATATCTTGTATATAGGAACTGTATTCACAGACAAGGCCATCATATGAATTTCATGAATCTCTGGTGCCCGGGTTAGCTGGTCCCTCAGATCCTGGTACATACAGTTGTTGAGATACAAAAATTATTTTCCACTCCTTCAGATAGAGACAAGGAAGAAAAACATCATATTATAATTTAAGGACCTGTGCTTAGTTGAGTTCATGAGCTAGAGCACTCATGAAATGTGGCATCATATTTAATACCAAAAAGCCAAAGAGACACAGGTCTGTGTGGACCACACTGTTTTGAAGCATCCTTGTCCTCTTTTGCTTTGCCAAACAGCCCATGTAGAGCCAATTTCATATCTAAATATAAGAGAGATTTAGAGACAAGATTAATACTGTTAACTAGGACTTTCTGCATTGAAAATTAAATACACAAAAATATACTTCATGGCTGTTTATAATGACTACTTCCTCTCTCTACCTTCCAAAAGTTGCTAAGTCAGTAATGCCAATATAATGGAAGAGGGAAGCAAAAATAAGGAAAGAAAACACACTTATTGACAATCTTGTCCTCTCTATTAGATTGTAATCTATTTGATCTTATTTTAAGTTCTAAAAACCACCACCACATGAGGCTGATGTTATTATATCCATTTTACAGGTGGGAAAACTTAGATTCAGAGAGATTTAGTAACTCATCTGAGGGCACATAACAGAGCTGGAATCTGAAGCAGGTTGGTCTGACTTTAAGAATCATAAACACTTGTTACGATGTTAAACTAGAAGCTGTCAAATACATGGGAAGAGCCCTAGGGAGGAGGCAGAGAGTTCTGTTCCTATTACAAGCTTTGCCACTCTCTTGCTAATGTTGTGGGAGAGCCAAGAATTATCTGGGCTTCTCTTTTCCCATTGGTGCAATGAGAATAACACTGCTTGTCTTCTTACTTCTCAGGAATATCATGAACATCAAATAAGAAAATAGGCTGGGAGCAGTGCCTCATGCCTGTAATCCTAGCACTTTGGGAGGCCAAGGTGGGCAGATGGCCTGAAGTTAGGAGTTCGAGACCAGGCAGGCCAACATGGTGAAACCCCCATCTCTACTAAATATACAAAAATTAGCTGGGCATGGTGGCAGGCACCTGTAATCCCAGCTACTTGGGAGACTGAGGCAGGAGAATTGCTTGAAGGCCGGGGCGGGGAGGGCGGTGGAGGTTGCCGTGAGCCAAGATTATCGCCACTGCACTTCAGAAAATAAATGCCAGAAAATAAATCTTTCTCCTAGTTTCCTTAAGACTATGCTTTATACAGATACCTTGCCCTGCCTATCAAATCAAGGGGGGAAAGACTGGGGGAGTTCCAGGCCCCTGCAGCTCTGATCTGCTGTCAATTCGTGCAACAAATGCTGGAGCAGTGGGCCCTCGCTGCAGGCTCCAGGGCCTTAGCCTCACAGCAGGATGCACTTTTCTGCCACCTTAGTATTTATTCCCTAATCCTTGAAGTATATTCCTTAAAATTTCTGTAACACTGATGACAGCCAGCAGGTCCTTGGTGCTAGATACTTGTTGAAATTATGCTGGAGAGGGAAGAAAATCAATGATTAAATGGTACTTAGAATAAAATTCAGACTCTCTACCAAGGTCACGCGAGATCCATCCCGCTGATCTCTCCTACCTCATCTCTAGTGCCTTGCCTCTTTGCTCTCCAGGTTCCTCCCTCATGGTTCACCTTTTGGAACCATTCATCTGCTCAGTTCCTGGAACACTCCCAGCCATCTCCTGCCTCAGGGCTGCTGCACATGCAACTCCTTCTTCTTAGAGTGCTTTACCCCCAACTCTTTTCATAGCTGGCTCTTTCTCATGCTTTAGGTCTCTGCTTAAAGTCATCTGCCCAGAAAGGCATTCCCTGTCCTATCCTATGTGAAGTAATTTCACATTTTTACCCCAAGTATTCTCCATCTCAGCCTTTACTCCCTTTATGACATTTGGCTACATTTATGATGTTCATATATATTTGCTTACTTTTATTTTTTGTCTCCCTTCCTTACTAAACTGTTGAATCTACAAGGACACAGACTGCTTTAATCATTCTCGTATTCCCCAGCATCTAGTACAATGCCAAATGTTTGTTGAATGAATGGATATATTAGTGACCACTAGGCACTGAGTTTTGTGTAAGTCCCTCCACGCAATAACTATTTTCATTCTCTCAACAATCCTCTGACATGGCTATCATTAACTTCACTTAAAAGATAAGAAAACAGGCTTGTGGAGGTTAAGGAACATCTCCAAAGCCCCACTTCTAGAAAATGGTAGAGCTGAGATTTAAACACAGATCTGACATGAAAGGCCATGCTCGTTCCACTGAATCATGAAGACCAAAGGAAAAGGAATTGAAGGAATCCAGCTGATTCCCTCAATTGGATGGTCTTTCCAAACTGCCAACCTAGAGTTTTCCCTGGGAATTTCTCATTTTCTATGCTAAATCTTGGAGCTGTTCATTTTGTAGTATTGCATAGTACACTGATGGAAAATACCACCTGACTCCTTTATCTGTTAAATAAACATCATGAATAGTGATTTGGCCAAACTCATGCTATTGTTCCCTGAACACTATGGTATTACTTATCAATGGAAAAGCGTGTTCCCAAATGTCACAGCAGGACTTTAAAAGCTAAGTAGAACCGTAAATCATTCTTCTAAAAGCAACAAAGCTGACCTCTTCCTTAACACTCAGATATTTAATCTGTAAATTAGTTAGCTTGCAGTATTTCTTTTACCCAAAGCCAACTGTAAAGCAGCCATTTTCATTTCCTTTTGTATTTCTCCAAATGATTAGAAAGTAGCAGTCTTCAGAAACATGAGCCACTTTTATATTTTCTTTTCTTTTTTGAGATGGAGTCTCACTCTTGTCACCCAGGCTGGAGTGCAATGGTGTGATCTCAGCTTACTGCAACCTCCACCTCCAAGGTTCAAGTGATTCTCTTGCCTCAGCCTTCTGAGTAGCCAGGATTACAGGCACTCGCCACCATGCCTAGCTAATTTTTGTGTTTTTAGTAAGGACGGGATTTTATACCACGTTGGCCAGGCTGGTCTCGAACTCCTGACCTCAGACGATCTCCCGCCTTGGCCTCTCAAAAGTGCTGGGATTATAGGCGTGACCACCATGCCCGGCTCCACTTTTATATTTTCGATAAAAGTGCTAAAAGAATAGATTTCTTTGGACCACTAGATGAACTATGCTCTCGCTCAAGAAACACAAACACCAAAGGAAAACTGCTGGAATATAAGTAATTTCCGGTTCTCAAGTAATCGTGACACAGTTACTTTTCCGTAGTCTATCATTTTGGAAGAGACCAGTGACAGCCATACACTTCTCTGTCAACCACAAGCATTGTTGCTCTCAACATTTAACTAAATACTATGCATCCCAGGAGCTCTCCCCTGACCAGTCTTGATTTATGCTGCTCAATCCCAGCACTGGCATATGACACTCACACTACATTATTAACTTCAGGTGTAAGTATTTCCTTATGTTTCTGTTAGTTGTTCCAAAAACTTGCCACAGGAATAAATGCCTGGTCTCCTCATGTTTAGATGGCAAGCGTTTCAAGGGCAGGGACAATGTCTTCTAATTCTTTGGTGCCCCATACAAGCCTGTGAACACATGCATTCATCCTTCTCTCCCTCCATCCATCCTGGGGCAACTTTAAGGACCCCAGATACTGTGCTGGGTGCTCCTGGTGAAACAAAACTGAAAGATACACACACAACTTATACTCGGTCAAACTGAAAACCTGCTGATTTAGCAGGCATAGGAAAAAGTGCAGTGCAATCTTGACAGTGATTGTCTTAAAGGGACAGAGTTCTATTTCTCTTACTGATGTTTCTGTATTTTCATTAAGAATATGTGTTCATTTTATATCAGGGAAAAGCTATTTTAAACACAACCTAATCACTAAGTTCAAAGATCAAAGTCGAATTTACAGAACAAAGAGGTAGATAGGAATATAGTAAACCAGCACTCAGATACGACTCAGCAGTTTAGGTTTGAGTGGAGACTTTGCCCCTGACAAACTGTGTGATCTTTTCAAGGTTTGGTGTCCTTGTCTATAAATTAAAGATGAAAATATCTCCTTTACAGAGTTGTTCTAAGGATTCTATGAGATAATGCCACCAAAAATGCTTTACAGGCATTGAAGAAAGAAAGGTATCATTACTGATGTTGTGGATTGGGTCTGATTTCAAATGACAAGCTCTGGAACTCAGGCTGACTGCAGGTACCACTAAGCATACTATGAAATTACGGAGGTCAAGGCCAATTATCCCAGAAGCGGTTTAAATGCTTGGTTCTTCCCACTCCATGGATGTCACAATTTGCTCAAGATGAATGAATACTAAAAATGTCTTGCCAATTCAAGTGCCCTTTCTACTTGCAATTAAAACTCAGGCATTGCAGACCACAGAGAGACTGGGTTGACAAATCCCTTGAGCTCATGTTTCTTAAATGGCTTTCTGGGCTAGGATGAAATCAAAAATACCATTCAGATTTTATTTTCATAAGTCAGGGAAACTATAGGGAGCACACTGATTTGTTTTTCCTACTCATAAAAAGAGAAAAAGCAGTGGCATTCCATTTTTATCTACTATGATAAGAAGAGATGGTAAACTTCAGTTGAGAGAACAAATTGCTTCACTCCCCTGATCAAGTCTCAACGTCCTAATGTCCTGTATGTCCTTCTTCTAAAATTTCTTCAGTCATTTTGGGGTTTACTGTGCCCCCTACAGCTCTAAGGGGAATATTCACTCCACAAGTCACTTGCCTAACGATGGAAGCAAACTTCTTACAGCATGTACTGATGCATTATTTCCTCTTGTTCTAAATTTCTCTGCACCAAGCAAAAGAAGGAAGACATGTTCTTTCAAAATTACTTGACAGGAGATCAAGACCATCCTGGCCAACATGGTGAAACCCCATCTCTATTAAAATACAAAAATTAGCTGAGCGTGGTAGTGTGCACCTGTAGTCCCAGCTTCTCGGGAGGCTGAGGCAGGAGAATCACTTGAACCCGGGAGGCAGAGGTTGCAGTGAGCTGAGATCATGCCACTGCACTCCAGCCTGGCAACAAAGCGAGACTTTGTGTCACACACACACACAAAAATTACTTGAGGAAGGTAGGCTAAAGTCAAAACTGGCCTAGTAACTGCCTAGTAAATCACAAGTCATAAGGCATTTTCACCTCCTCTGAACCTCAAATCTTCAAGTTCGTTCTCCTCTCTCTCTCTCTCTCTCTCTCTCTCTCTCTCTCTCTCTCTCATTAAATGGAAAGATAACAGCTGCTGGGGTCTGATAACCTTGGGCTGAAACCATGGCTCATCCAATTTCAAGGTTGATGGGCTTAGGAAAGTTATTTAGCTTCTTGAAACCCCACTTTCCTAACATGAGTAGGAATATCTAACTTGCAAGACTGTAATGAAGATTAAATGAGATGATTGTAAAGCACTGAACATAATGCCTGGCACATAATCAGTTTCAATAAATACTAGTTTCCAGATTCCCCTCCTTGGCCTCTTTTGCTAGTTTGAGCACAGCATATGTCCTCATTGTACATTCATCACAAATTCCTGGACCTTTGGCACATCAGATGTTCCAAGTATTCAGAGGTAATAAATTGGAGGGAACCCCCAGGGCTGTGGGAAGCCTGGTTTCCCAGCCCCTTATGCAGACCACCTACTGCTGCCTACATCAACCACCCTGCAAGGAGAGCAGCTGCCAGACAATGGGACAGGGACAGGCCTCCATCTGTACCTCCTCCCGTTTGCCTCCAGCACAGAGGGCAGCCACTCTCCCCCAGGAGACGCCTGGGAGTGGTTTCAGTGTTTCAGATGACAGATCAGCTCGTGCTCTCTGACCCAGATTAGACTAGACCCAGAACCAGTCCACCCGCCTGTGTCACCAGCAAAGGATTTTAATTCACTCCCAGGAGACTGGAAGGAACACTTGGAGCAGTAACACATGTAATCGGCTGCGCTCTGCAGTGAGCCTGCGTAAGGCTGGCGGTTTCACATGTTCCACTAATATTTCACCAGCCTGTCAGCCTTAGCCTGTCCATGGGAGCCAGGCTGCAAATTCAGCACTCTTCATGTCCCCAGACAGTAGGGCAGGGGGGGTGGGAGGAAAGGCAAAAAGGAGGCAGGAGAAGACTCAGAAGGGAAGAAGAAAGAACCCACTTGGGACCTAACTCAGTGGTTCTCAGTGTGGTCCCGGTCCAGCAGCAGCAGCAGCATTCCCCAGGTGCTTGCTAGAAAAGCAAATTCACAGGCCCCACCAGGGCCCCATCAGAAATTCTATGGAGTCTGGCAATCTGCTTCCACAAGCCCTCCTGCAAATCCGATGCATGTTATCACTTGAGAACCACTGAGCAAGCTAAATAATGTTCAGGTAAACTAGAAGTCTAAATTTTGATGAGAAAAACAAGGACCCAGGGTTTGTTATGATAAAGGAGAAAATCTCTAGTTTGGGATGAGGAGGCCTTAATATCATTTCCAACTCCAATGATTGCTAACCACGCGATCTTGAGGAAGTGATTTATCTTTTCCGAGCCTCGGTTTTCTGTGTGTTAAAGGGGGTGATCAGACCTCCCCTGCAGAGCTGGGGAATGAGATACACGCTCTATAGATGATCTCACATTTATAAGCCTGTTGCTTGCTCCGCTACACCACATAGCTTCCCCTGTGACAACTAAAAGTGTCTCCAGAGATTGTCAAATGTCCCGGCAAGGCAAAATTGCCACTGGCTGAAAACCTCCATATTGGCACTGGCATGCTGCATATGTAAAAAGAGCATCACATCCAGTGACTCATATGCCAGTTTGTCCATCAACTAAATATCTGATCTCAGACCTATCTAGTTTCCTCATGTGAAGAGCTGTGATTATAACATCTACTTCACAGGCATGGGGTAATATTGAAGAGTTATCATATAGAAGATGCTCAATGAATTTGTAATCCACAGTGAAAATCTGATGTTTCTGTACTTTTGATTTGGTTGCTTAGAGGTAGACAGATGGCTAAGATGGACTTTCAATAACCTCTCTTAAATTACAAGGTAACGGACAGCTAGAGTCATGAAATAAAAGGAAAGCAAGCAGAGGCCACAGAGAAGTGCTGGGTTTTCACCGTGCTGAGCATCAGATGATAAAGCATCCCTCTTCCAGCAAAAGACAGTAACAGGCAACTCTTTTCAACAGTCCCCATTCTGAAGCTGGAAGCCAAGTCAATGTTGGAGTATCTTTATGTCATTCATGTAAGCGAGGCAGAGGGGAGGCAGGGAAGAAAAGGAAGTGGTAAGAGCTTGGGCTTCTCACAGATCTGAGTTCAGATCCTAGCTCTGCACATACTGCTTCTGTGAGCTTGGCCAAATAATTCAAGCTTTCTGAGTCTCAATTTTCTTATTGGTAAATTGGGTAGACAAATAGTAGCTACTTCTTAGGGTTCCAGTGAAAAGTTATATGATATTATGTGTGTGTAATAACGCTTAGCATATTGTCAAAAAATTATCACCTTGCTGTACTATGGTCTTTGTATGTCCCCATATTTGGCTGGGCTCACAACAAATGTGCATGATGAAACTGAAGACATTGTCTCTTAACAAGAATCACAAAAACAATACATTTCAGTGCAAGGAGAAACTGGTTCCACATTTCACTCTCCATCCTTCAGTCCTTTAAGCACATTATGAGTTTAGGGGTTGTCCAGAGAGTCTCTTTCACCAGCCCTAAGAGATTAACCATAACACAGCTTTAAAGGAACACTAATACTGCCCAGGGTGTGTGTGTGTGTGTGTGTGTGTGTGTGTGTGTGTGTGTGTGTACAAAGAATGAACAAGAGAAAAAGATTCTTCTTGAACTCAAGAACAGGTGGCTAGAATGTCTCACCTCTAGAATAGAAAGGGAGTCCCTCTTCATTTTATCAGTTACTGACCACTTACAACAAAGTAGCTCAGTGCATTACCTGCACTACTTACTTCATCTGCACAGCCACCATTGTGAAGATGATGTAGGTACCACTATAATCCCCATTTTACATGTAAAGAAATAGGCTTGTAGGGCTAATTACATCCATACCAGTTTAGGCAGACAGAAGTGGTCTAATTCAGTTCATAGAGAGATTTTACAACCGATCTTTGTCATCTATTCAACTAGCTAATATTTTCCACAGTCAGAAGAATTATCTTCCTCTGCATTAAGCTCCAAGTTGCTCTGAGACCTGATTTAGGGGAGTCAGAGGAACTGGACTAAAGCCAGGGTCATGGGCTGGATTTGTCATTTTCTCCAAACATCTTTACATCCAGGCCAGACACAGCTCTGGCGAAGGAAAGCCATAGAGCTGTAGATGTGATCCTACAATCTGTACCAAGATGGGGCTCCCACCTGGATTATGCCCGGATGGCAGCTGGCAGATACCTAGCTACATTTCAGCCACATTCAGTACCATTCTAGTGGAGCCAAGGGCCTATCTTCCTTTTTGAAGGCCACCAAACGTCACTGATTCACACACTCTTCATTTTGTGGGTCACAGTTAATCGTAAATATAATGCCTCTAAAATCTGTGAATTTATGTTAGATTTTCATCAATTGAGCCATCTACCTCTGGAACACTTGGGTGATACATCAGATATAGCCTCACTTGGCTTTCTTCCTGAACTCTCTAGAAACAGTTTGGGGCACATGATTTGGAAGATGTTCACTCAAAGGCAGCGTTCAGGTAGGAAAATGTGACTAGGTGACTGCTGGGATTGTCTCATTATGAAAAGACTGGCTTAGAATTCCTTTTATCATAAAACTTTCACATCTTCTAAGTTTAATCCAATAAGAAAAGTCTTCCCGTATCAGTGGAAGAAGTCAATCAATAGCATGCCTTGTCTTTGGACTCATGAATTTTTATTGCTAAGGCTTTGGGTGCCATCAGTCCTTGAGCTATAGTGCTCACTAGGCAGTAGGAAATGATGTACAGGAATTGAAGGACATGAACTATATTAATTCCTAATCCACTAAACTTCAGCTCATGCTAGAACCAAACTTGTCTCCAAGGCTTTGGGCAGCATTTGGTCGTACCATCTCTCCCTCTCTCAGGCACATCTGGATTGCTGATTTCCAGGATAACTGGAAATGAAACAAAAGCTAACATCTTACAGCCAGAAAACCCGTTTATACTTAATTGATGGTCTTAAAAATTGTGTCTGGGAGGAAGTGTGGTCTAATTGTTAAAACTAAGGGATAATGTCATGAGTCTAGTCTCTTTAACTATTATCAACTAATCATTTGACCTTTGGTTATTTAATGTAAGCTAAAATGACCTAGTTTTCTTGGCAAAGTATAGGAACATAGAATTAAAGATGTTATTCAGGTGTAAGAGTTATTCCAGATTAAATTCTCTGAAATGGAGAATTAAATCCTGGGCAAGAAGTTAGAATTTGTGGGCAAACTTGACCAAGAAAGAGACCAGTAGGTATTTCTTTTAAAGGGGCAGCCTCTCCATCCTCATATTTACAAAATTTCTACCCAGGCACCCAGGAATGAGTGATTTGGTTCTCAAAATGGGTTTAAAGACACCCCTCCCAGAAGTCTATAAGGCAATAATGAGTATTGGTGAACAATTTCCATTACTTGAAAAAAACCAGTAGGGTCTATAGGTGTATCCTTGATAAGATCACATAGGCATGCTATCTAAAACACTAAATGTCTTTAATTTTTAGCTGGAGAAACATATCTAATAACATATTCTGTGTAGAAGCTCTGATATTCAGTCTTTGACTAATAAAAACTCAAAATGAATTTTTATTACCAATTGAGGTTTGCTAGATCAAGGCATTTAAAATATGGGGTCTATGAGGAAAGAATAATAATAATAAAAGGCACTTGGGGGAGATATTTGCTTGTTGGACCACTGGCTGGTTATTTTGCTTAGAGAAGGGTTGGAGAAGTGAAGGAAAGAAATCAAATGAGTGTGAAAGGAAAAATGGAGTACACATTTTAGGTAGATGGAAAGAATTAGTTCTACAGATCTATTGTACAATATGATGACTATAGTTAATAACAATGTATTGTATTGTATTCTTGCAAGTTTGCCTAGAGAGTAGATTTTAGATATTCTCGTCACAAAAAAAAATACAAAGTGTGTGAGGTAATGCATACGTTAATTAGCTCAATTTAGGCATTCCACAGGGTATACATATTTCAAAGTAACACGTTGTACCACAATAAATAGATATAATTTTTATTTTTCATTTAAAAAAATAAATGCTAAAAAAGTAAGCAAGTAAACAGGAAAAAAACAAAACAGAGTAGTCAACAAGCAATCAAGAAGCCTTTATAAACTGAGTCATAGATTATAGCACCACCTCATGGTTGGAGGAGTTTTTGTTTTGATCATTTATTTTAGGTTTCCTTCTATTGTTGCTGCAACAAAGATAGAAAATAATTGCTCTCTAAATAGGATGCTTTAAGGGCCGGGTACCCTGGGTGTTGCCAGGGTGTCTTCAAATGTGTTTTACTTCCAAGAATATAAGCCCCCGAAATGCTGATGGACCACAACTTGATAGTTTCCAGAGTGGCAATTGGAAGGCTTTTTAAAATAGAATTTTCTTCCTAACAGGTTATGAATAATACATTGCTACCAACGTATAACCATTCTGGGTATACATTGTTACCCAACACAAGCACAATTCTGCTTGAAGATGGACTATACCTCCTAGTAACCTGAGGAGAGGCCAGCAGACTCTCAGCTGGCCTGCTGCCTGCCTGCCTCTGCAGCTACACACGTGGCCAACACCATTGATCAACTGGAGAAGCTCACCCAATGACAATCTTTCTCCACACAGCATTCCAGCACTACTACTAATCCAGCAAATTTGACATAAAATCCTATTTGCCTACCCAGCTTTAAATCAGAGACGTCACATTAATTTGAGATCTCACTCTTGGGAGGCAGTGACGCACGGGAGAAAGACTGTGGGGTCACAGTCACCCTAACCTAGTTTCAACTCTCGGCTCTGTCACTCACCTAGCTATGTGTGCTAGAGCAAGTCACCTCACCTCTCTGGGTCTTGGTTTTCCACCTTCTTAAATAGTGACTATATCACCCAACAGGATTACTGTGAGGATTAAGTGTGATAATATTTCCAAGTCAGGCAGCATAGTACCTTGAACCGAGTATGTGTTTAACAAATGCTAATTCCCTCTCTTGCCTGTATTAATCATAAAAAGAGTTATGCTTTTACTTAGAACTCCAACTTCTCTCTTTGGTAGCCCCTACCAATCTCCCCACTTTTGGCCATTTAGCTCTTGTGTGAACAGCAGTCTCCTTTTATCCGTGGAGAATACATCCCAAGACCCCCCAGCAGATGCCTGAAACCTAAAGATACTGTTTCACCTATACATATATACCTATGATTAAGTTTAATTTATAAATTAGGCACAGAAAAAAATTAACAATAGTGAAATTGGACAACTATAATATACTATAATAAAATGTATATTAATACGGTCTCTCTCTCTCTCTCTCTCTCTCTCTCTCTCTCTCTCTGTCTGTCTCTCAATATATCTAGTGTACTGTACTCACCTATTTTTGGACCACGGTTGAGGTAACAGAAACCTGGGAAAGCTAAACTGTGGATAATGAGGGCTGACTATAATTAATTCCAAAGATAAGTAAAGCTTGAGAAGAGGAATAGATTAACTCTATCGTGAATTTCACGGCAAGTTAAAGAACAAAATACAGACTGAGAATTGCCAAACACTTGATCTGAGCAGTCAATTCTCATCCGTGTAGAAGCATTGACCCCATACAACCAACAAGCATTAACAATCCCATTGTGCCCAGTGTGGTCACCAATCAGTTAAACCTGTGAAACCATGAACACAAGCCACCAACACAAAGTGAAAAAACGCAGTTAGGAGGCACAACTGAGCAAATTCACCATTCCCCAGGCCATTTCTGGCCCAAACTCTGGTTCCAGGTTCTATGACAATGGAATCATTTGCTCAGCAACCTGGCTTTACCATGCAGTCTTCCTCTGCTTCCTCCCTCTGAAATAGAAGGAGGGAAGAAGAACTTGCCCCATGCTCACTGTGGCTGATGCCCAGTGCAGAAGCCAGCTCTCACTGAATTTGTGAGTACAGAGGAGAAAGCCAAAGAATCAACAAAGAGAGAAAGCTGCTACCTTGATCTATTTCTAAACAGCAACCCTGCTGTTTTTCATGGGCAGACAGGAGCTGTGAATGTAATTGTGACCAATGCTGAGATTAAACCCATGAATGATTTGGCTTGAGCTTTTAAGGGTGATCAAAATTGTGAAGCATAGCCTTGTTTACAGGTTTATAGATCTGCCTGGGGCATCCGACGCCCTTGACTATGATTTATTATTACAAGGACAGAGATTATCTCAGACTGGGCTGGAAATGGATCTTGGCTGAGTTATTTAACTCACCGGATGCAATGTGTGAGAGTTGATGGCCTTGTTTCTCAATTTGTCAGTTGTAAAGGGCGTCCCCAAGGCTCAATTTCAGACCCAGTATTGTTTACATAGCCCGGCAATAATACATCACATGTGGCAAAATATTACAAATTCATTTTTATGCTGATGATATGGCTCATGCATAACGGCAGCCCATGTGCTGCTCTTTTTATTTGAAATTGCTGCAACGTCTCTAAAGGCACAAAGGGCCTTTTGTGTTTTGAACCATAAAGAAGAAAAAGTATATGACAGTTTTTAGAAGGACTAATGAACGGTTTGATCAGGCTCGGCTGCCATCTGTAAAAGAATCTCATTATAGCAGTTACGGTCATTATAATACCATACTATCTGAAGGTATCCATCAGGATTTTTCAGACTATTATTATTATTATTATTATTATTATTATTGTTTGGGAAGCAATGGAAAACGGCTTTCCATTTTGCTCTTTGTATTTAGATGATGGGAAAGGAATAATTTGAAGAACAATTTCCATCTGGACTTTATTCAAATGGCCTGCACTAGTCATCTAGAGATGACACTTTGGTACATACACCAAGGACCGACGGGTACACTGTGTGTAAAATCTGGAGGTTGCTTTTGACATTCTCCATATAAATAAATTCACTACGAATCACAACAAGTTGCCTACACACTGCTTCTGAAGAATCTTTAGCAGGAAAAACACCAGCACATTTTAAGAATACAGGAATGCCCCCAGTGAGCCAGAACTGCATTTCATTTCTGGACTTAGAAAGTAAGAATGAAAATCATGGGCATCCTTCTCAAGAAAGAACAGTGCCTTTCAAATAAGATTTCATGCTCTATGACAGTAACAAATCAAAATAATAAACAGATAAAACAGCAACTTCCTCAGGAATTCGGTGTGTTTTAAAAGAACATTTACAAGAAGGGGAAGGAAAAAGACAGAGTCACTCCTGCTTTTTTCAGATATTTTCTAGCCCTACAAAGCCCTGCCTTTTCCCACACGGAAAGATGGCCAGTGGCGGCATGGCCACGGGTAATTTGGATTTAATTGTGTTTGCTTAAGCCGTACATTCCACTCCCAAACCATAAAAACGAATCCTAGAAATCACAAGGATTTGAAAACTCTGGAGTCTGTGTCCTGTTTGCTTTTTCAAAAGAAGATTCCAAGAAAGCTTTATTGCAACCTGTGTGTTTACCTTTGGGATCTTCCTAAAACACAGTACCTCCTTTAGAAGGATGCATGGAAGATCAAAAGACGCAACCGCAGCGCCTCCAAGGAGCACTCTCAGCGCCCATTATTAGAGGAGGGTCTCAGAGAAAGAGGACTGGGTTTCCAGGGCCTTTACTCTCATTTGCAGCCATTTGCTTTTTTGACAAACATTTACTGAGTGCCTACTATGTGCTGAGGAGAAAATGCATTCTGGCAAAAGTACAGGCTCAGAATCTGATAGGCCTGAGCTCAGTGAATGGCTTTGCAACTTTCTAACTGGGCAGCCTTGGACAGATTAGTTAACCCCTGTATGCCTGGCACAGAGTGGAAAGTCAGTGGAGATCTATCAAAGGAACAAATGACTAAGTTTTTGTTTCTTCATCTATAAAATTGGCTGTCAGAGCCTGCCTCATGGGGTTGTTGAAGCTGTGATGAGAAAATGGGTAGACAGTACTTTATTGCTGCTGCTGTTTCCCATTAGCATTCGGTGGTCCCCGACCTTTGGTCTCCTGGAGAAGGCAGACAAGCAAATCAACAATTATTCTGCAATGTGGCTGAAAAATAAACTAAACTGAGGGTGGGAGAGTATGCAGTGCTGAGACTCAGAAAAGGCTTCCCAGGGAAATGGTTCTCGAGCTAAGGTTTATCAGGTAGGTAAAACCCAGCCAAGCAAAATAAAGGAGGAATGGCATTCCTAGCAAAGGGATTGCAACCCAGGAGGTAAAGAGGCAGGAGGGAGCGCTGTGCCCTGACAGGTGGCTTGGTGTGGCTCAACTCCCAGGCACACAGGGGCAGAGAATAGGCTAAAGAGGTGGGCTCTATTCAGTCATTTTCCTGGGTATCAACCTTAGGTTCTTAATCCAAACCAAATCCCAGTAATGAGGGCACAGGTAAGAAATAAACTTGGTCAGGTGCAGTGACTCACACCTGTAATTCCAGCACTTTGGGATGCCAAGGCAGGCAGATCACTTGAGGTCAGGAGTTCCAAGACCAGCCTGAACAACATGGTGAAACCCTTTCTCTACTAAAAAAGAGAGAGAGAGAGAAAGAGAGAGAGAGAGAGAGAGAGAGAGAGAGAGAGAAAGAGAAAATTAGCCTGGCATCATGGCGTACATCTGTAATCCCAGCTACTCAGGAGGCTGAGGCGGGAGAATTGTTTGAACCCAGGAGGTGAAGGTTGTAGTGAGCCGAGATCATGCCACTGCACTCCAGCCTGGGCAACAGAGTGAGACTCCATAAAGAAAGAGAGAAAGGAGAGAAAGTGAGGCGAGAAGAAAAGAAAGAGAGACAGAGAGAGAGAGAAAGGAAGGAAGGACAGAAGGATAGAAGGACGGAAGGAAGGAAGGAAGGTAGGTAGGTAGGAAGGAAGGAAGGGAAAGGGAGGGAGGGAGGGAGGGAGGGAGGGAAGGAAGTTGCAGGCAGGAAAGTGTCTATTGCAACCATGGCTGCAGAGTGGTAGGGAAGTTCCATGATTCAGCCCTCACAGAAGCCACCAGAAAATCTGCAGGAGTCACCAGGAAACCTGTTATTGTCCTGAAGCTCCCAACTCTAAAGGACATTTGAAATCTTGGCATTTTAATATTTTTCACCCTAGTCTTTTTAGTTCTGAATTACTGAACTTAATTGCTAATCCCATCTACAGTCACACATTGCTTAAGGATGCAGATACATTCGGAGAAACGTGTCCTTAGGTGATTTCATTGTTGGAAGAATCAGAATGCATTACACAAACTTAGATGGTAGCGTCTCCTACACACCGAGGTTATGTGGCATGGCCTATTTGTCCTAGACTACAGGCCTGTACAGCATGATCGTGTACTGAGTACTGTAGGCAACTGTAACACAACAGTGAGTATTTGTGACTCTATAACACCTAAACACAGAAAAGACAGTAAGAAACACTGTATAACAGTCTTATGGGACCGCCGTCGTCTGTGTGGTCCTGTGGTTTAATGAAACGTCGTTATATGGCCCATGACTGTAGTCATGCTTACATGCTTTACATATTCAGCTTTTCATCTATGAGCCTTTTATCTTGATATTTTACCTCCTCTGTGGTTATGCTTTTAACCTTTTATCTTATTAACTTCAAGACTTTTATCTTTTATTTTAAATGTCACTTATTTTATCTCATGTGCCTTATCTTACAAACCTTTTAAATTTTATTTTCAACTAACACTTTGTTTTTCCTCACTTTTTTTTTTTCTGGCCTTTCTGGCAGTGTTTTAATTTTATTCAGTTGTAACTTTCTAGCTTCTTTTTCTTTTAAAATAATTTTTTCTTTCTTTTATCTTTCATTTTCCTTTCCGTCCTCCCTTTCTCTGCCTTCCTTTTCTTCTATTTGACCCTATTTGGGTCTGTTTTTTCTTAACGTGCAGGGAAGACAAATGCTGATAGGGAAGGGAACATGGCGAGAAGCTGACCCACAGACAGATGCAGCCGGGTCAATGTCCTTCTTCCCCTTGGGTGACTTTGCGTGCCCCCTGCCCCAGTCCAGCTCCTTGCAACTTCCCCTAAAATGCAACCTAAGCACCCTCCGCCTGTTTGCTATCCCGCCCTTACCAGCTCCACCAATGACCTCCCCAGTCCTTTAAAGAATGGATTGAGAAAGAGAGAGACACAGAGAGAAAGAGAGAGAGAGAGAGAGAGAAACAGAGGAAACTTGCCTGCAGAGAATAATGTGTTAAACCCTTCCCCAGCTGCAGTTCTGTGACATAGTATAAAAAAGATATTGCAATGGTTTTTTCTTTCTGACATCATATCTACCAGGCCATACAGGAATTTTTTGCATGTTTAGAATCTCTCTCTCTCTCTCTCTTTCTCTCTCTGTGTGTGTGTGTGTGTGTGTGTGTGTGTGTGTGTGTGTGTGTGACCAGGGACTGTTGTGCCCCTACTAGGAGGTTTTAAACATTGTCAGAACCTATACATGTTCTCCCAGAACATCTGATATCAAAGAGCAAGAAGGGCCTGTGCATTTCCAGGATACGTGCTCAGGTCTCTCCTAGTAGTTGCAGGGCAGAGAATTAGGAAACGCTGAGCTTCTCCACTTTTGTATTGTTTTCCAAAAGAGAATAGAATGTTAATCTGAGGAGAATGGAATTTCTGAGATCACTTAATCATCTCTTAAGGTCTAGGCTGCTTGGTACACCTAAGAGTAATTTAGGGAACTGTTAATAATGCAGATTTCACCTATTCAACATCAGCCTTGGCAAAGAACTTAAGGCTAAATCCCCAAAAGCAATTGTAAGAAAAACAAACAAACAAACAAGTGGGACCTAATTATACTAAAGAGCTCTGCACAGCAAAAGAAAACAGGAACAAAGTAAACAGAAAACCTACATGATGAGATAAAATATTTGCAAACTATGCATCCAATAAAGGACTAATATCCGGACTGTGTAAGGAACTGCAATCAGCAAGCAAAAAACAAATGACCCCATTAAAAGATGGGCAAGGCTGGGCACGGTAGCTCACACCTGTAATTCCAGCTCTTTGGGAGGCCGAGACAAGTGGATCACTTGAGGTCAGGAGTTTGAGACCAGCCTGGACAACAGGGTGAAACCCCATCTCTGCAAAAATACAAAAATTAGCCAGGCATGGTTGTGCACAGCTGTAATCCCAGATACATGGGAGGCAGAGGCAGTAGAATCACTTGAACCTGGGAGGTGGAGGTTGCAGCGAGCTGAGATCGCATCACCATACTCCAGCTTGGGCTACAGAGCAAGACTCCATCTTAAAAAAACAAACAAAAAAAAAAATGGGCAAAGGACATGAACAGATACTTCTCAAAAGATGACATACAAGTGGCCAACAAACATATTTAAAAATGCTCATGATAACAGAAATGCAAATCAAAACCACAATGAGAGTCTATCCCACCCCAGTCAGAATGGCTATTATAAAAAAGTCAAAAAATAACAGAGACTGAGGAGGCTGCAGAGAAAAGAGAGCATTTAAATACTGCTGGTGAGAACATAAATTAGTCCAGCTACTGTGGAAGGTAGTTTGGAGTTTTCTCAAAGAGCTTAAAACAGAACTACCATTTGACCCATCAATCCCATTACTGGGTATATACCCAAAGGAAAATAAATTTTTCTACCAAAAAGACACATACACTCTTATGTTCATCACAGCACTATTCACAATAGTGAAGTCACGGAATCCATTTTGGTGCCCGTCAAAGATGGATTGGACAAAGGAAATACAGCATATATACACCATGGAATACTACCCAGCCATAAAATGGGAATGAATGAAATCATGTCCTTTGCAGCAATGTGAATGCAGCTGGAGATTATTATCCTAAGCAAATTAATACAGGAACAGAAAACCAAATACTGCATGTTTTCACCTATAAGTGGGAGCTAAGCATTGAGGACACAAGGACATAAAAACGGGAACAACAGAACATGAGAACTACTAGAAGGGAGAGGGAGGAAGGGGAGCATTGGCTGTAAAACGTCCTATTAGGTACGAGGCTCACTACCTGGGGGATGGAAGCATTCGTACCCCAAACCTCAGCATCATGCAATATACCCATATAATAAACCTGCACATGTACCCCTGAATCTAAAATAAAGTTGACATTTTTGATATAGATTCTTCAGACACTCCCCAGAGATTGTGATTCAATAATGGGTTCCAGGAATCTAAAGCTTTTTTTTGCCAGATGTCCCAAGGAGATTCTGATGTAGGTGGTCCACGGACTACACTTTGAGAAGCATTGCCTAAGCCCATATAGACAGAATCTTTTTATAGATTCTCCCTTCGGAATTCTCCCTTGGCAGCATCCTGCTGAAGGGGTGCCTCCTTCCCAAAGATGGCTTTTGTCCCTCTACTGTAACACTCAAGTGTGTCTCCTACCCAGAAAGATACTTCTGGTTCTTTTCTAAAAAAAACTTTCAGACTTCTCTCACGCTTTCCAATATTCCTCTCCAGAATTATCCTGGAAACTCCCCTTAGGTGCCCGACTCACAAATAAACCTCACCCTGGCAAGGGAACAGTCCCATTCCACCTTTGATGGGATGAATCTAGTTTGTCAAAGCTGGGGTGAGCTGCTCCACTAGGCAACACGACCATAGTGGCTGCCTGGTGCAGCGACGCCATGGGATGTGTTCCTGCAGCTGCTCTGGATCCCCCAGAGTGAGGCTTTCAGCAGCTGGATTCCTGTCTTGGAGCTCAGCCAGTTCCAGGATGAAGGCCTGGGATGCTGGCCTCTCAAATAGGTTTTGATGCTGGGTTTGTTTGCTAATCTGTTGTTCTTGTTTTTGTTGTTGTTGTTGTTGTTGTTGTTTGTTTTTGTTGTTGTTTGTTTCCTTTTTAAGACTTAAGGATGTGTTTGAATCCTGAAAGGGATGTAATAAAGGGGAGAAGCCAAGATGAAGGAGGAGGGACTTCCTACCTGAAGGAGGTCCCAAGAAGGCAGCAGAGCGGGATCCAAGCACACTTCCCCCAGTATGGTTAGGAGCAAGAAGCAGAGGATGAGCGTGGGGGCAAGCGGGAGCCTGGGCTCAGCAGCAGGCTCCATCTGGCAGCTCCACTGTGAGGCTGAAACTGAAGGAGGGTTCCAGTGGAACTGACATTTAGAGAGAATACAGGAGGAATGCAAGCACCGTGGCAAGGTGGGGAGAGTGAGCTCTTGGGAAAAACAAGGTAAATCTGCTGCACTCCATTGGGACCCCAGTTAGCATTGTTATACCAGAATTTACGATGTTAAAAATTGACACAGTTGTGCAGATTTCCTCTAGCAATTTTCAGATGCCAGGAGAAGGCAGAGGATGGGTTGATCCAGGGTTGGAGTCTCACTAATTCCATTTTGGAGAGACAGAAATGCATAGGAATTGACTATGTAAATGATTTTATTTTATGAAATCTGAACTGAACAATAAGGAAAATAAAGACAGGAGGCAGGTGATGGATGATGAGAAAACGTATGTATGGGGAGCTGGTCAAATGTCCTGATTAATTCTAAGAGCAATTGAAGCTGGAAAGGGTGTTGAACAGAAGGCTGGAGAGGACAAGAGGCCACGTTCGAGGGTGGGATGTTTGTTTTCTATGGAGAAGTTCCTGGACCTGACAAGGATCAGAATATGACCATGCGAGGAAGCTGCTAAAGTTGGACGGAAGGGGAAAAAGACAACAGAGTCCCAAAACAAAGAGGATGGTGTTTGTTGCTTGAAAGCGATTCCTATAGGAAGCAGGTATAATAACCTAAATGGAAAATTCCACCCCAAACTATTACAGAGGTGATGGCATTGCATCAATGTGAGACATGCTTCTGAGGAGAGTGTGGTTCACGTCCCTTGCCCAGGGAAGATGGCATACTACAGAGAATTTGCTCCTCTGCTCTCTATTATCATTTTGAAGAGACTCTGAATGGTATAAAAATGATTAGCTCCTAACCCTCACTTTAAAATGGAGTTTTATCACAGCTTAGCCTAGCCGGCCTTAAACATGCTCAGCGCACTTACATTAGCCTACAGTCAGGCAAAATCATCTCATACAAAGCACTTTTTAAAGTGTTGAATATCTCACGTAATTTATGAAATACAGTACTGAAAGTGAAAAACAGGATGGTTGTGTAAGTACTCAAAATACTGTTTTTACTGACCTCACGCTATGTTCACCCCATCATCAAGTCAAAAATCATAAATTGAACCATCATACATTGAGGGCTGCCTTTATACGATTTTTGTCAATTAAAAATAAATAATAATAAAGAAAAAAAATAAAAATTGTTATTTCTTAGTGTCAAAAATTAAGAAAATAAACACAAGGAAAAGGAAACAGTAAAATGAAAAACTGTATATCATATATTACTCAAAATATCACCTTATGAAGAAAATCACTATGTACATTTTAATGTAGGTAATTCTAGGATGTGTGTGTGTATACTTACGTGCATTTTAAAAAATGATATTGCATAGTAATATGCTTGTCTCATCTATTTAGTTATAAATGCAGTTCCATGTCAGTAAAAAGTCATCCAACATGGTTTATTTTTACATTGTTTTTTTTTTCAACATGATTTTTAGTGCCTACCCTACTTCACAGGTGAACTACAATTTCTTTAATCCCCTGTTTTCTCATTTTTAGACATTAGAAACAATGCAGTGACGAATATCTTTGTAACTACATCTTTGGACACACCTCTGATTATTTCCTTCAGTGAATTTTCTAGAAAGAGTCTTCCTCAAGGCCATACATGTTTTAATGTGTTTTTATACAGCCAAACTGCTATGCAAGAAGGTTGTATCAATTTAGTAATATCAGAAGTACCAGTTTCTACACACCCTCACAGGTATGAGGTACTACTCCTCTTTGGAATTAGTCTCTGTAATCTTTGCCAATCTGATAGCTGGGAAGTAGTGTTGCATTTTTATTTACATTTTATAGATTCCTCAGGATGTTGAACATCATCTAACATAGATGCCTTCCTGGCCCCACCTTCACCCCTCCCCAAACTGCTTTTCCCAGCCTGAACTTTGGAGTTTTGCCCTGAATGTACACTGAAGAACACTCTGAAAAAGATGCCCACAATGTGTATGTTTATATTCTCTCTAAGAATGCTGTGGAGTATGTGGATCATCATGAAAGATGTCTTTTTCTAGGACCTCTTTTAGTGAGATGAATAGCCTGCTTCTGAATATCCAGTTTATTTTTATCTGATTGATGCTGTGGAATGTGCAATTCACTCAAGCCTATCCCACATGCCTTCTTGGGTACCCATCCGACCCCTCTCTTGTCTCCCTGTGGTCTTTCCAATCTTTATTTTTCCTTTGTCACATTTTCTGCAACTATTTCTAATTTGATTGCATCTTGCTTCTTGGGCATTTATGCAACACATTGTGCAAAGAGATAAAATATAGTAATGATGAGTTGATTGTGAATCATTACGGTGGGTACCACCCCACACCTTGGCAGTCTCTGATACTGAGGTAATGTGGAGCTTCCCAGAGTTTTTTGCATTACAGCACACACAGAAAATGATGATGTTGGTATGACTCATTCAGGAAAATTGAGGAGATTCCAGAGCCAGAGGAGACTGTTGAGGGGTTCTATCCCCACCCCATCCCAATCCCCAAGGTGTGGGAAGACCATTGGTAGCATACAAGTTAGAAGCCCTGGACCAATGGAACAAAAGTACTTTACTAAAGTAAAGCTAATAAAAGTAAATTCTTTCCTGACTTGTGCCTGCTTCAAAAGAAATGCTTTTTTTTTTTTAACTTCAGGTAAATGTATATTATTTAGATATAATATAAAGGAAATGAGAATGATTCCCTAGTATGGAAGTTACCTACAGACAGCTGCTACCCTTATGTGCTTCTGGAATTTGTGTTCATCTGTGTACTTTTCCTCCTTTTTTTTTTTCCCATGCTTCTTTTTTTTTTTTTTTTTTTTTTTTTTTGAGATAGAGTTTTGCACTGTCACCCAGTCTGGAGTGCAGTGGCATGACCTTGGCTCACTAAAACCTCTGCCTCCTGAGCAATTCTCCTGCCTCAGCCTCCCAAGTAGCTGGGATTACAGGTATCCACCACCACACCCAGGTTTTGGTGTTTTTTGTTTTTTGTTTTTTTGTTTTTTTAAGTATAGAAGGGATTTCACTATGTTGCCAGGCTGCTCTCAAACTCCTGACCTCGTGATCCGCCTGCCTCAGCCACCCAAAGTGCTGGGATTATAGGTGTGAGCCACTGCACCCAGCCCCCATGCTTCTTTAAAAGCATCCAATCCCTTCCCAGAGCCAGAAGCTGGCACCTTCTATTCATGAAGACCCTGGAGTCTTTGGCTCTGCCTCTCCTAGGCTGGCTCCTGTTTTCCCACCCAGACTAGGATTCAGATACCTCAACTCAGTGCCTTCTCTCATGGTGGTGAAGAGGACTCAGATGTTCTTCATGCATGTTTCAGTTTTCTGGATACACAGCTAAGCTGCCTTTCCTGGCACGCCTGTATCTAGGTGGGGCGCAGCAGAGGGTCTCACCATAGCATGCGAGCAGGGCTGGCTATGTCACTGCTGGGCCCAGGGAGCTCAGTGTGTGTAACTTCTTTACTCTCTCTCTTCCCCCATCTGCCAGCTGGACCACAGCAAGGTGACCTCAAAGTCCCATTCTGGAGACGGCAAAGCCGCACAGTGGGAGAAGAATGAAACCCTGAATGACTGCACAGGGGAGAGCTCCCCACTAACTGCACTGAACGGTGACATAGTAGAGAGATAAATCTATATAGTTTAAGATCGTCAGCATTCAGGGAGTTGTCTGTTACAGCAGTTCGCATATGCTAATTATGTACTCATTTTTTTTTTTTGTTTCTAAATAAAGGAAAAGCAGGCCCTTCTAACTTTTTCATTTTAAGATTGTGATTACCAATCACAGGGCATATACCCCAAATGTAGGGTTTTTTCCTAAAAAAAAGGGGGGGGCAAGGGAGGTTTTGGAATTATTAAATTCTTAGAACAGTGTTTCCCAGAGGGTACTTGGTGGAACACTAGTTCCCCCAGGAGTACATAGCAAAATTTAGAAAAGGATAATGTATGGCTTAATAATATCGGGAATTGGAGAATTAAAGGAAATGGGCTTCTTTGCTACAGGCCTTCTCAGGGCCTTTGAAAGACAGTTGTACATTGTCTCTCTCCACAAGGGGGCTCTGTTGAACAGATTTGTCTCGACCCAAAAGACTAAAGAGCAAATTGGAGCAGAGCAAGAACGGGCTCCTTTCAGAGTGAGATTTGTACCTCTGAGTACGTTTAGAAGCAGAAATTCCATTTCTGCCCTAGCCTATACTGATTCTCCTAAAGCAGATCTTTTAATGACCACTCCCCCACAGCAGAGGACCCAATCTGCCTGTTCCATCATCCACCTCATTGTGCTGCATCAAACCCACCCAGGTGTGGTGGTACCACCGCCCCGGTGAAAGCAACAGGCCCCTCCCACCTCAGGGCCTCTAACGTGGAATCATCATGGCCTCTTCCCAGGAAGGCAAAGGAAAGACAGTCTCCAATTGCCCAACAGCTACTGTAGCTGAATCGGTAATGTGGTATAGCCAAAGAGAAGGTGGATAAGAGTCATACCGTGAGTGGCATAAAGGGAAAGACTGAGGAAGGACACCAAGGCCTCAGTGGAACAGAGGATACCAAGCCAGTGAGACAAGATTGGAGTGTGTACTTGGTGACAGTCTAGAGGGGGCAAGAGGTGTTGTTGCCCAAATTCCGTATGAACACATTAGCAGTCAACTGCCTGCAAGCCTCCTGGCAAATAGAGTGCAGCCTTGCGTCAATCTCTGAGGGAAAGGCTGTCCAAACTTGCTCTGAAACACATCCAGCTGAATGCTGTAACCCTATAGTCTTCAAGCCTCAACACTAACTCTAAACTGTATCACCTGCCCCTGCCTGGAGCCGGAGATTCCATTTCCTGGCATGATTGCAGCACGCAGAGCTCAGCAAACAAGTTGCTTTTAAGATACTTTTAAGACAAACTAAATGTGGAGTTTAGGTTTTAATCTCACCTGGAAGATGGCTAGCACCAACATCAGGAGAAGTCTCTGTCAGCTTAAACCAGAGGAGGCAATGTTGTCCCAAGAAAGGAAGCAGAATAGGGCCTGGCCTCAGTGGTGCTCGCCAGTGACTCTCCTATCTGTGGCACACTAACATAGCAAAAACACCAGCTGGTGTTGCAGAAATCATCCAGCACTGCTCCTTGAGGACTTACGAACTCAAGTCATTGTCTACCTAGATTTAGCAGGAAAAACGGAATGTCCAGGCTGAAACTGTACCCTTCGTCTCTCTAGATACCAAAGCCCAGGCATTCATACTCCTCAAAGTCAAAGCACCCCTCACTACCAGCACCAGCCATGAATCCAGCCTCTGCCAGGGAGAAGCAGTGCCTGGAACCGCTGCTGGACCTCCACCACTGTCGCTCTCCCCACAGCTCTACCTCCTTTATTTGTTTTACTCACAGTACTGGACATACCAGAGCACAACAGATACATGTCAAATGAGTGAAAACGGTGTCAAATACATGGAATAATGCCTTGATGAACTCTAGCTCCAACCTAAGTGCTGCCAGTCTCTTTTGCTCCCCTTTAGGTCTTCATTGGATCTCCTAATTGTTCTCCAGCATCATCCTCTCTGAATGTGTGTTACAGACGCAGTTCCCAGGCCTGCCATTGGACATTCGGAAGAAGAGGCAGAGGGGAGAGCCCAGGAATCTGCATTCTGAAACCTCTACCCAGGAGACGCTCTGCACAGAGTGTGAAGAATGCTGCCCTAGGTTCCTATTCCCAGCAGCCATCCTTCCATCCAGAGTGAACTGCAGACCTGCCCACGCCCACGCACTTCCTGCTTCCCTGAGGACACCGTGGACGCCCATTGGTATGCCAGCCTCTCTGCTCTCTGTCATTGCCAAACCAGCGAGTCCTGGCCTCTGAGAAAGGGGCACACTCTTCCCAGTCTTGCCCGTAAACCCACCTCTACTGCCCCCCAGGCCATCGCCACTGCCCACATGTGCTGTCAGATGAGATTCCGCTGCAGCCCCTCTGCATGTGAGATCACTCAACGTCCCTATTCTTTAAAAACAAAAAATTCAGGTCTGTCCTCCCTTCACCAACAAACCCTTTAAACCTGCCTACCCTAGGGATCCTTGTTCTCCACCTTCCGCTTACTCTCCAGTCCTCACCACCTGCCCACACTCCTCTGCCGGGCCACCTGAAGCCTCCGTCATGAAAACGATGCTGTGTTACACCCAAGGGTGCTTTACAGCTCATGAAACACTTTCACACACGTTTTGTCATTTGAACTTCACGACTCTGTGAAAAAAGCATGTAATATCTCAGTCCCTAACTTCAGGCTGGATGATAGTACCACCTTCCCAATGTTTGCCATATCCTTTTGCCCCTGAGTTATTTACTAAGTATTTTTCTTAAATAGATTCATCTATTTTAACAAATTTATTTTGAAAGAAAAATGCACACTGTTCTTAGGAATAGGGAATCAATGTCATTGGTCTTAAATAAGGGGCATCAGAATAAAGAAATTCAGTGGAAACAACAATGTTGTTATATTTTAAAGTCAGAGACTCCAGTCTGTGGCTGAAGGTGAACTCCTGAGCCACTGGAGAAATTCAGCTCTCTGGTTTCTCCCACCCAGAGGAGGAAGGCTCACTCCACCTACTTGGCTTCCTCCTGGCCCTTCCAAGTCCACAGAGGCCTGTCTCACTCACAAGGATCAATGTCAACCCTTCTCCTGTCCCCAAAAGCCAGACTTTTCCCAAGATCTAATCCCAGACACTGCTCTCCAACCACTGACCAATCCAGGAGGAGGAAGCTCCTTCTCAGTACCCCCATAAGGATCTCAGTGGAGCCTTGCACTCAGGTGCCCACAGATTTCTGTGACAGCCCATGGGAGAGGCAAGGAATGGGGTACTGGGAGGACATAATGGGGGCCATGCTCCAGTGACCATGTTTCCAGCATTTTCTTTGTAATTCTAGCCAGAAACGACTTCCTGACAAGGCTTAGAGCCCACAGTCCATTCACATCTTGTCTTAAATGAGGATGCTGCAGCCGCTGTGAAAAAGAGTATGGAGGGCCCTCAAAAAATTAAGCATAAAATTACCATTTGATCCACCAATTTCACTTCTGGGCGTGTACACAAAGAAATCAAAAGCAGGGCATGGAAGAGATATTTGTATGCCCATGCTCATAGCAGCATTATTCACAAAATCTAAAGGCAGAAATAACCCAGGTGTCCTGGATAGTTGAATGAATAATCAAAATGTGGTCAATCCGTACAACAGAATATTATTCAGCCTTAAAATGACAGGAAATTCTGACACATGCTATAACATAGATTAACGATGAAGATATTATGTGAAGAGGAGGCCAGACATAAAAGGACAAGCATTATACAATTCTATTTCTATGTGACACCTAGAGTAGTCAAAGCAATGGAGACAGAAAGTATTAATAGAATGGTGGTTGTCTGGGGCTGGGGAATGGGGGATGAAGAATGATTATTTAATGGATATAGAGTTTCATTTTGGGTTCATTAAAAAGTTCTGGAAACAGGCCAGGCGCAGTGGCTTATGCCTGTAATCCCAGCACTTTGAGAGGCTGAGTGAAAGATTGCTTGAGCCAGGAGTTCAAAGTTGCAGTGAGCTATGGTCACACTACTGCACTCGAGCCTGAGTAAGAGAGCGAGACCCTGTCTCGAAAAATAAAAAATAAAAAAATGTTCTGGAGACAATGGTGATAATTGTACAACAATGTGAATGTACTTAATGCTACTCAACTGTATACTTAAAAATGGTTAAAGTGGTGATTGTTATATCTATTTTACCACAGTGAAAAATGAGATCAGCAGCTATTACAAAGGCATTACAGTCATATTAACAACAAATTGAAACTTTCTGTTTTACCAAATTCGGACTGAATGAAACTGAAAGGCAGATCACTTTCTTACTGTGTGACTCAGTATGATTTTGAAGGTCACATTCCAGTATCTTCAAAACCATCAACTGATGTTGGCATGTTTACCAAGTTTGCGGAAAACACTCTAATATCTTACACACTTATTACACAGATGAAGACAGTAATAATGAATCCCAGACATAACAGATGTAATAAGTGAATTCCCCAAGGTCACACATAGTAAGTGGCTTGAAAGAGGCTATTCTGATTCCTGACTTGATGTCAATCCCATTAACCCGGAGCATTCCTTCCCCTTTCTCCTCTCTTCTTCTCCTTTGGCATCCAGGACTGAACTCCTTTTGTTCTTCTCCTTCCTGTTTTTCTTTCTGTATTTTTTGTGGGTATTCTTAAATTAATAGACTTCGTTTTTCAGAGCAGTTTTAGGTTTACAGAAAAATTGAGCAGAAGGTGCAGTTTCCACATAACTACCCCTCCGCCCGCTAACATCCCCATTATTAATATCTTGTGTTAGCATGGTGCATTTGTTATAACAGATGAACTAATACTGATATGATATTATTATAGCCCACAGTTTATATTATGGTGTACTGCTTGTCTTGTCCATTCTATCGGTTTTGACAGATGTATAATGACAGGCACCTACCACCAAAGAATCGCATAGTTCCACTGCCCTAAAATCCCATTTGTTTCTCTTGATACACCCGAGTTTAGAGATTTCCCAGAGTCTAGCCCTCTCCTCTTTCTCTCTTTGCTTTACTGGGGCAGGAAATGCCCTTGGGGGATCTCTTCCTCCCCACATTTTCAGGGATCACTTCCATCTTGACACCTCTCCGAGTGACCTCCCTGCTGGCCTGCTGCCAGCACCACTGGGATGTGGAAGAAACCCCACTGTGCTGTGTGTCTCCGCCCCCCACCACTGACCACCTATTTCTCTTAATGACAAGCCATCTTCCTAGTCACCTCATCACCCTGGATTCAACTTTGGCTCTTCTCTTCTTATCCTTTGAGGCAGAGACCTTAAAAGGGGGCAGGGAGCAGTGACAGGTTGAAGTCATGTTTGCAATGATCGTAGACTCTCTGGCTGCGGGAATCTATCTTCAAGTCCTCTGACCCATGCAAGGTGAATGGCAAAAATAATGACCTGGCAAGCCAGCAGCCACTTTCACAGAAGAAGTGCTTCTTTGTAGTCAACCCAGGAAAGACCCCTCCCTTTATTTTCACATTAAACAGGTCTTCCCTCCCCACCCCCTCTGCTGCCTTTGAAGCCTCTCTTCTCTGACCCAGGTCTTGGCACTGGAAGGAAAGAAAGTCAGGATGAGACCAGATTTGCTGATCACCAATAGAATGACTGAGCTGATTCCCTGATGGCAAAGTTCAAAGAATTTATTAAAGGTTCCTTTTAAATATAAACTTATCAATTTAATAAAAAGTACTGCACAAGGCTAAGTCTGACCCAATGTTTGCCCTCAAGTATTTCGGTGAAGAGTTGAGGAGAAACCTGTGTAAATAAAGAATGAAAATTAAAAAAAAAAAAAAAAAAAAAAAAAGAATGAAAATTCAGTGTGATGTACTGTGTAACTATAGAGGTCGGAAGATGACAAAGGAATGTATTGGGGCGCGAGGATTGTGTCCAGGTGCATGTAGCAAGAAACAGTGACACAACCAAATAGGAGTCATTTTTCCCAAATAACAGAAAGTGCAGAGCTAGGTAATCAGGGAGGAAGCACCAGAAGCTCCATTGAACCATCAGGTCTCAAACTCCCTTCATCATTCCCCGCCGCCATCCCTCATTTGTGACTTTCATCTTTACACCTACAAGATGACTGCTTGCACATCCAGACATCCAATGTGGGTTGTGGGCATGAAAAACAGCTAATGGTGAAGGTCAAAAGGCATGTACCAAGTGAGACTGTCTCTTTTAACCAGGAAATTAAGAGCTGTTCAGGAAGCTCCACCCAGTAGACATGCACATACACCTCATTGGCTAGAATGATGTCATGGGGCCACCAGGCACAAGTAAGCTGGGAATTCAATTTTATAAAGTGGGCACATTGCTGCACTGAACAAAATTGGAGATCAGTGAAACAGGAAGATCTGCGACAAGCCAGCCACCATGTGGTGAAGACACTCTGTCAGCTGTATGGAGAGGTCCATGTGGTGAGGAACGGAGGCATCTTGTCAGCAGCCAGCACTAACTCATCAGCTGTGTGCTCAAGCCATTTCAGAAGCAGCTCCTCCAGCCCTGCCAAGCCTTCACATAACTGCAGCCCCAGGTGTAACCCAGTACAATCTCATGAGACCCTCAGCTACAACCACCCAACTAAGCCCCTCCTGGATTTCTGTATTAGCCTGTTTGGGCTGCTATTGCAACAGAAATTTGTTTCTCGTGGTTCTAGAAGCTAGGAAGTCCAAGATCAAAGTGCCAGCAGATTCAGTGTCTGGTGAGGCCCTTCTTCCTGGTTCACAGACAGCTATCTTTTTTGCTGCATTTTCACATGACAGAAGGGGCAAGAGGGTCTCTTTTATAAGGACACTAATCTCATTCATGATGGCTCCACCCTCATAACCTAATCACCTCCAAAAGGCTCCACCTCCTAATACTATCACATTGGAGGTTAGAATTTCAACATATGAATTTTGGGGAGACAAAAGTGTTCACACCATAGCAATTCATAACTCTCAGAAATGGTATGAGATTATAAGTGATTACTGCTCTTTTAATGAAGTTTTGGACTAATTTGTTAAGTAGCAATGGATAACTCATGACTAATGTAGAAAATGAGAAAGAAGAGATGGGGGAAAATGTGGACTGGGCAACTAGCCATGCCTACCACAAAGAGAGAATAGTTAGAACTCGCTTTCAGAGTTGGATAAATTTTTGCAAAAGAAAAAATATCTTAACAAGGTGTACAAGAATAAAACAGCTTGCCAGGCTGAGAAGGAAAGCATGTGGGGAAATCCTTCAGATATGGAGAAACCATGCCTAGTTCACTGAGCTCACAGATAGTATGGATACTGGGTTTACAGGAAGCTCTGCTACTTCCAGCCTGTCAATTGGTGGCGGCAGCTTGGTGGGAGTTGAGGTGGTGTGGGGGAGAGTAAGAGTGAAAGAAGCAGGAGATGTATATGGGAACTGAATCATAAGGGGCCTTGAAATTCTCGTTTTAAATCTTGGTTTTGACTGGAGTTTTGATGAAGAGCCTGGAGGCTCTGAAGAGGGGATTGTCACGATCAGATTCTATTTGAAAAAGATTGCATTGGCAGTAGTGGTTTTATGCTCTCTAGGGTAGGGAGCACAAAACTTCCTAGACCATTTAGAGGAAAACTCTGTTGATGAAAACAGATGAACAAAACTTGGCAACCACATGGCATTTAGGTACTCCAACTTTTTGGTGAGATCATAGGCCCTTTCATGACGCTTAAAAGCAGCAGAAAATTGTGCATCCTTGTGTCCAAAATATGAGTAATGTACAATAGGCAGAGAATATCTGCCTGACTCTAGACTTAGAGCTCAGCCTAAATCACACCCTGCTACACACTCTGATGCACAACAATGAGATGCCACTTCACACTCATCAGAATGGCTGAAATCCAAAACACTCACACCAATGCTACCAAAGAGGTGGGCCAACAGGAATGCTTCTTCACTGCTGGTGGGAATACAAACTGATCTTGCCAGTTTGGATGACAGTTTCGCAGTTTCTGCAACTTAGGCAATGCCTCACCATTGGAGACCCTCTGTACCTTGGAGCCCTCTCCAGCAAAATGAGGATAATGATGGAGTCCACCACATAGCCATGAGTGAGATTCAAAAATCACCTATGTAAAGATCCCAGCAAAATGGCTGGCAAGTGATGGGATCTATCTAGTACTCTTCAGTTGATGGTCTCATTACCTGCAAAACTATTTAGTCAGTAAGATGGTACTGGACTGAGTCACCCACTTCCCAAGTGAGGAAACCCTAACAAAGATGATTTATGATTTATGGCAGAGCTACGACTTCAATCTGGAGGTCTGGATTGTCAATCCAATGTTGTTCCCCTTAGCAATGACATGCAGCCAGGCAATTACACTATTGGTAGGGAAAATAAAAGTTAAGAAATTCTGATGAAAGATAAAATAGACAATCAAAATAAGGGCACAGGATTATTCCCACAAGATGTATCTTCAGCCTTCTCTCCCCTGCTCTCATACACAACTCCACCTGTATTAGCCCGTTTTCACGCTGCTGATAAAGACATACCCAAGACTGGGTAATTTATAAAGAAGAAGAGGTTTAATGGACTCACAGTTTCACCTGGCTGGGGAGCCTCACATTCATGGCAGAAGGGGAAAGGCATGTGTTACATGGCAGAAGGCAAGAGAGAAGTGCTGAGCGAAAGGGGAAGAAGCCCCTTATAAAACCACCAGATCTTGTGAAAACTCACCCACTATCACAAGAATAGCATGAGGGTAATGGACCCCATGATTCAATTACCTGCCACTGGTCCCTCCCACAACATGTGGGGCTTATGGGAACAATTCAAGATAAGATTTGGGTGGGGACACAGCCAAACCATATATCCACCCATCTTATTGCCCCTCTGTCTTACTCTTATTCATAATGTGCCATAAGGTGCTGTGGAAGAGGATCATGCTGTTCTGTGAATTACCTCACTTTACCCTCATGGGTGTTCAGTGAGTAAGTGGCAATTAGCACTTGGTTTTGTCGCATTTGTTACAGGTGCATTATTTTAGTTCAGAAGAAACTGGGGTTCTAGCATGGCTGGTTATTGGGTATGTAAAGTAAAACCAACCAGATCTCAGCCCTGAAGGAGTCCAGCATTTAGTGAGGAAAACATACCTTGAACAAATGCCTGCTATGCCGGATGATAAACCCTACCCTAGAGAGACAAACAACCTGCCCTGACGAGCACAAGGAAATATTTCAATGTGTTCTGAGGGTCAGTGAGGTGGATAGATGGACTCCAAAGTTAGAATAAGGGCGTCCTTGAGTTAGGTTTTGAAGGATGAGTAGAAGCTGACCAGAAAGAAGGGTGTTTGAGCCAAAGGGGAGTAGCATGAGTGATGTCTGGACACTGAACTGTTGAGGAATTTAAAGAATGTGGGCAATGCCAGAGGGGACGGTGCATTGGCCGAGAGTGGCAAGAGATGAGGCTGGAAAGATGGGCTGAGGCCTTGATGCCTCTTGAGAGAGGAAGGCGAGGCTTCGTTTCAAAGACAGTGAGGAGCACCTGGGAGGTTTGTGAGCAACAAATTCAACTCTTAGGCTTTTGGAAGAGGCATCTATCATGGGATCCTCCTTCTGACTCCACGTCTTGTCTTATAGTACTGAGGCTGTTCACCCTACAGAATCCCATGGAGAAAGCAGACCATCCACTTTACTAGGGACTGAGTCTGTTGCTTTTGTGAGCCCACTGAAGTCACAAATGAGGCATAATGAGAGTAAGACACATGATCAAGAGACACTTATCTAGACCAAATCCATTTGTTCATGAGGGTAATTTATCAAGAAAGCAAACCCACTGCCAAGTTGGGGGAGCAGGCACCTCCTGGAGCTGATGCGTGCTTGCTGGCAGAGCATCAACGTCACTGAGCTCCACACTCAGGGAGCCACCGTAGCTCCCTGGCCATGCCAGTGCCTCCCCACCATCCACAGGACTGTTTGGGAGGGGACCTCACCGCTTAGACCACGGCACCACACGAGCGGCACCAACCAAGCAGTAAGGCCTCAGAGTCCATGGAAGTTGTTGTCAGCCCTCTGGGCTCCACTGTGATTTGCAGCCCTCATGGTGACCTCGTGTAGGGGCCAACCAGGGTGCTCCATGAAGACACTGGGCACCACTAGGACTGAAGAAGTTATTTATCACCTGCAGCTTCCAGGATTGCAGGAGGGAAGCATAGAAAACAACCAGCCACCCATGGTTCAAGAAACACCCTGCCCAAATATTATTCTGCACCAGGCATTTACTGCCCTTCTCAGCAGCCCTCTGGATTCCGGCTCTGGGCCAGTGCCATGCCCTGTGGGAGGAAGCCCCTGCCATCCCCATTATCCCATCCAGCCCTCTCAGGTGACATCGAACTCAGCCAAGGAGCCTACCAATCTAACTGGCGAGGGACCGCCTCACTGCCTGTGAGACACATAAGTATCTCGGGGCCAGGACCTCATGTTGTTTTGTAACATAAGTACTTTCCACCCAGGGTGCATAAGTCAAGGAGGGTTTGATTGTGGAGTCCAGATCCCCGCTATCGCAGTGTTATTGTAGCCTCCCATTCTTCCTTCTGATTACTCCACTCAACATAATCTACAGCGGTCAGCGATAAACCTGCTAGCACTCAATTTATAGGCAAACAATTCCTGTCTCTTATCAGACACTTATCTTTTCTAGCAGTCAAAGAAAAACTATATATAGTGTCTCCCTGGCGTCTCATTCTTTTTTTTTTTTTTTTTGACTCAAGGGAGACATCAAGGTTTTATGTTGGGTGAAAGAGAGCAGAGTTTAGCTTCTTCCTGGAACATAACAAATGGCTGTGTACCAGGGTGGAGCAGGCTGGCAGTGAAGGACTGGCTCTAGAAAGAGGAGGCAAGGGACGGGGGGCAGCAAGGCTGGAGATGAGGCCCTGACGCAGCCTGTAGGTGATTAGCCCAATGCACAAACCAGATGGGAGAAAAGCAGGATCGGTGTTGGAAGAGAAAATGGCAACAAGACGTATGACCAAGAGTGGCCCTCTAGAAAACCCTCACCTTTCTTTCCAGAACTCGGTGTCATAGTAATGCCATAGGAAGTCTGTACAGTGCTTTATTTATGAAGCATTTTCAAACCATTTGATTGCATTCCCATGGCAGTCCCATAAGGCAGGTTAAGATAAGAACTACTCTCATTTTTAGATGAGAAAATAGACAAGCTAAACGTGCTTGCCAAAGGTCATAGCACTGGTAAGCAATAACGAGAAGGACAAAAAGCCTTGGCTTTCTGACATTTCATCCACTGCTTTTCCCATTCGCTCCATTGCAGGGTTTATTCACCTTAGGTTAACTCAGTTGCACCGGCACACACACGCACACACACACACACACACACACACACACACACACCCCTAACACTACCGGTACCCAAATAGAAGGAAACACAGAGGAGTGGCCAAAACTTTTTTCCATGGCAATATTTATAATACTGTGTCCTCTACAGAGATGCAACTGATTACTGCTCAGAGATTATTCTTAGCACTTCAGAAGAAAAGCCAAAATTAATTAGACATCAGCAAAAGAAAGCCTCACTTAATTGGCTATTTTCTGTCCTCCACTTTTGGAGAAAAAAAAAAAAAGAAAAAGAAAAACCCCAAAAAACAAGTTGATAAAAAGGATATTTTTAGACAGGGTCTCTCTCTGTGGCCCAGTCTGAAATGCAGTGACATGATCATGGCTGACTGCATTCTCGACCTCCCAGGCTGAAGCAATCCTCCTGCCTCAACTTCCCAAGTAGCTGGGACTACAGCCACCATGCCTTGCCAATTTTTGTATGTATAGGTATAGGTATAGGTATATATGTTGCCCAGGCTGGTCTTGAACTCCTGGGCTCAAGCAATCCTCCTGCCTCAGCCTCCCAAAGAGATGGGATTACAGGCAAGAGCCACTGCACCTGGTTAATATTTTATTAAGGTTTATGACCCAAGATTACTCAGCTCAATGTCCAAAGCTACACCTCTAGTCCTTTATTGCATGAGCAAAAGCGTGCATCCCATTTGTTCTGCTTTCTAAAACAGAAAAGATATATGCAGTTAAGGCAAAATTGCATCAAGAATTAAAACCCGAAAGGGGGTTTGGGTTACCATAAAATTAAAAGAACAGTGCTCCCCATTTCCTGAGTGTTCCAGGTAACCAAGGCTTATCTCTATAGGACTTTAGGAGGCCTTAAAAATACTTAGTAGAACAAAGTACAATAATCGCTTACTAGAGAAAAGCACCTATCAGCTTTCAATAATTTTTTAGGGCATAGCCCCATTCTTTATCCTGATTCCAGATCAAATTCCTCTACTGTGACCATTGAATGTTGCTTTCCCCACTTCTGGTCCTGGCCATGCTTGTTTCTGACAAGACTGTCAACAGCAGCACTTCTTGATGTGGACAGCTCTGGGCAGCCATCCCAGATGGCTATAATGTAGGTCCATGAAGGAAGGGGTTTCAAACTGGAGACAAATCCCAGACTTATGAGGGGCTTAGCGAGTGTCCAGCAGATATAGGAAAGAGCCATCTGAGGCTCAGGGGGGGTGTAAGGAAGTTGTTTTGACCCAAAACAAGAAGAGAAGACTAGAGCCCAGACAAAAAGGCCTTGGTCCTCGTAGAAGAAAAGAACTGAGGTGTGACACTGGCCCGTGGAGCAGAGGCCACAGGCCCTGCTCTGCCCTTGAGGAGCTGCCAGTGGACTATCAAGGCGATAAGTGCCATCCACAAGAACAAAGAACTAATGTGGACCCAGGAGAGGTGGTGAGTGGGTCTGATCACATAATCCAGGCAAGGTTTCATGCTTGAGAGGAGACTTGAAGGACTGTTCTAGATGGAGAAGGGTCAGGGACACTCGATTGAAGGAACACCTTGAGCAAAATTAAGGAGGTTGCAGTGGGTAAAATGATGACACCCCAAAATATATGCCCACCTCCTAAGCCCTGAAACCTGTGAATGTGGCCTCATTTGGATAAGGGATCTTTGCAATCTCTGTGGGCCCTAAGTCCAATGACACATAGAGAAAGATGCCACACAGAGGAGAGACAAACAGAGGAAAGGAGAAGGCCATGTGCAGGAGGCGGCAGGGATTGGAGCAACGCGGCCACAGCTGGGGCGCACCTGGAGTCAGCAGAGCCTGAAGGAGGCTTGGAAGGACCTTCCCTGCAGCCTCTGAAGAAGTGTAGCCCTGCTAACACCTTGATTTTCAATTTTCGGCCTCCAGAACTGTGAGGGAATAAATGTCTGCTGTTTTAGCCACCCAAGTGTTTAGTCATTTGCTGCAGCAGCCGCAAGAAACTAATAGACAGCTATGAAAGAAACCCTAGTCCTGGGTTTGTTTGCCCCCAGAGCCACTCCTCATCTATTTCCTGCTCTGCTGTCTATGGCAGGGGCTGACCCCTGCAAGCTGTGTTTTCCCAGCTGCCCCAGTTCTCAGAGGAGTTCAGCAAAGGAGACACTGATAAGAGCCTGAGGGTGGGAGGAAGGGAGGAGCCAGGGAATTTCCTCCCTCCTCTCTCAGCCTCAAGTGGCATCTGCAGTTAGTGTCCATCTCCTCCATGGCTCCAGCTCCCACCACGTAGGATCATTGCGATTCCTAGGTCCCCTGAGTAACCCCAGCTTCTCACTCTAACTAAAAGTCATGGTTGCTTCTGGGATAATGACTCCAGGGTGACTAGAGCACAGGGCGCATGCAGGGAGGGGAGGCAGCAATTTTTCCAGACTAGGTGGGCAGGGGCAATGGATTCCGGATGAAACTGTGCCACCTCAGACCGGACATTAGATTCTCAAAAGGTGCATGCACCCTAGATCCCTGCATATTCAGTTCACAATAGGATTCACACTTTTATGAGAATCTAATGCCGTGGCTGAGCTGATCTGGGAAGAGATGGGAGCTCAGGCAGTAATACTCGCTCATCCGCTGCTCACTTCCTGCTGGTCCTATGAGGCCACAGACCACAGACTGGTACTGATACATGGCCTGGGGATTGGGGACCCCTGGGCTACTCCACAAACACTAAGTGACATCGGCACAAACAGCAGGGTTGGGGGCCTCCTCTCACAGGGCAAACAGCAGCAGAAGCTGCAAGCTGTCATCCCTGACTTGGCATCCACCAGCACCCAGCTTGGTCATCATGAAGGTGCCAGACATTTCTTGGCAGGGGATTGTATTAGTATCCTGGGATGACCATGACAAAGTAACAGATCATGTGACTTCAACAACAGAAATATATTTTCTCACCCTTCTAGAGGCTGGAAGTCTGAGATCAGGGTGTCAACTTCTTCCAAGGTAGGGTTGGTTCCTTCTGTCCCTGGCTAGCAGGTGAGCGTCTTCTCCCTGTGTCTTCATATGGTCTTTCCCTTTGTGTCTGCCTGGGCCCAAATTTCCTCTCCTTATAAGAACATCAGTTCTATAGGATTAAGGCCCAGCCTAACCACCTCCTTTTAACCTTAATTACATGTTAAAGACCCTCTCTGCGAATACAGTCACATTCTGAGGTACTGAGGGCTAGGGTTTCACATATGGATTTGGGAGAACAAAGTGCAGCCTGTAGCTGGGACTTGGGTGTCAGCAGCAGACAGAGAGAGAGGGTGGAAGACATAGCATGCCCAGTGGGAACTGCGCACACCAGCAGAAGAGGCCAGTGCAGGGGGAAGGAAGGAAATCAAAGATGCCTTGGAGGAGCCGACCTGACCACTTGGGCAACTGGACTCACTTCTGAGAGCATGTGAAAAACCTCAGGGACTTCCAGAAAGCCCTAGCTGAGGTGCTGGTGGCTGGGAAGGAAGAGAGTCAGCGAACGAAAGGTTTGCATTATTAATTCAACTCTGTTTATACTCACAGGTTGATGAAATCATTTAGGGAGAAATCTAGATTTTGGAAGGAATTAAGTTATTCCTACGGCCCGGCCCTCCACACCACAACACAGACATGCACAGGTGGTGTCTGGTCCCTTTTGCAGGGCATCCCTGCAGAAGTGAAAACAAGAAACCAGGCCACGCAGAGAATCACTGCAAGGAAAGGGAGCCAGCCCAGCTACGTTTGTGTGTTGGCCACATGCAGCCTATGAGGCTGCTCCAGGGCTCGAAGCCTATGTCCAAGGGAGCCATAGACACGTGCTTTTGCTGATGAGCCACAATTTATTAATAGGAGACTCTGTGGGGTGCACCGCAATAAATTGTGATTCGTGAAATTTATAAACTGAGATAGCACTAGCGAGAGGTCCTGTGAATTGTAATTCTCTCGACCTGACAAATGAACTGCTTTGAGCAGCGACAGCTTCAGCCAAGTAAGAGAAATAAATCAGCTGGTGGAACTGTGGTAAGAAAGCAAACAGTTTTATTAGTCTGCGGATCTTGAGAAATGTTGATTCAGTCAGATCTGGAATCCCCCCCATAGTCGTTTTACAAGCTGCTTTATCCCAGAGACCCCCCAGGCCTCTCCACAGTACCACAATCTCCCAGGAAAAACGAGGGGTGAGTGACGCTGTGTTCAGGGTCGGAAACAAAAATATATCTTTTTATGGTCCTGGGAAAAGGTGAGTCTGAGCATTCATTCGAGGCAGCTTCTGTATTCCCCAAGTCTATATTAGAGGAAAACTTCGTGGAAGGCTTTCCACAACTGATAACCTCTCAGTCTCCAGAGAGCAAACAAAAAAATACCTTGAGTTGTAGAACCAATTATGTGAGAATAAATTTAGAATAAATGGGACTGATCAAAGATTGGCATTTGGACCAACAAACTATGGGTTGACTTGGCAAGTTAAGAGCAGAAACAAGAATGCAATGGGCAATGTTGAAACTGTAGACACTAGAACTAACTGCTTTAAATTGTATTTATGTCCTGAGAGAACCCATGTGCTATCAAATAACTAATTACACTACGGTCTGTTCACTGAAGCAAGCCCCAAAAGACTCCATTCCAGAAAGCAATTTGGTTTCAGCCAATGGTTACATTTATTTTTAAATGTAGCCTTCAAATTCAGAATGTCATATTCCAGACTTGTCTCCCCTCAACTGATACAAATTACCAGGCAGGAACCATTTAATTCAGAAGTGTATTGCAAGACCCCAGCAGGAGAGAGGTAGCGACTTCAGAGAAGGGAAGGGTAGGAAAATATTGGTTAGCCATCCACGTGCCGGGCAGTGTGTTCAGGTTCTCACAACCTTTGAGAAACTATTCTCACCTCATTTTAGACAAGAGACTGAAACTTGGAGATGTTCATGAAATTGCTGTGGCCACACAGCATTGACTGGAAAAGGCAGGGATGCACTGACAACTAAATTCATGCCCTTTCCAAGGTGTCATGCCACCTCTCAAAATTGAGGAGCCTAGAATCTTCCAGTTGATCCCTCTCCCCACGTCCCCCAGCCTCTTGCTGCCCAAAGACGCAGATCTAACTCGATCCCAGTCATATCACTGCCTCCCTTATTCTTAACCATCTCTGTGGAAGGAACCCCCACCTCCTCCCTGGGGCAAGATGCATGGGAAACTGAGTCTGTGCTACGCAGGAGGCAAGGCTCCCATGGTTGGACAGAGAGGCCAGGCATTCCAGACAAACCCCCTCCACCCCACCACAAGGAGAGCCTGTGGGATGGGGTGAGGAGTTGCTGGGGAGTTTCCAGTTTCAGGAGCTGCTTGCCCTAAGATGGAGAAAGGCAGGTCACAGCGGTGCTCCAGTGCAGATTTGAACAATTTGTTGCAGCCACAGGATACTTCCGAAATGTCTTTCCCAGCAGCTCTGGCTCTGCTGCGGGCAGGAGCATGTTTGTGTGGCTGCAGGGCACCGGCAGCAGCCCTCCCTGCTCTCCCGGCTCCCTGTGGCAACAGGAACGGGAACTTCGGGGGGTCAGGCATGGAAACCACAGCAATGAAATCTGACTTCAAAAACACAGATGCCATGATGTCCACTTGCAGAACACACAACATCTGGGCTGATCACCAACAAGATTCCTGCCACCTGAGGTGGAGGCAGGGCGGAGGCTACACATCTCTGTCCTTGCAGCTTGTAGGGAAAGACCGCCCTCCCTCGCCTCATTCTCACTGCTCAGGCCTACATTGCTGCAGGGCTGTCAAGTGGGTGTTCTCTAACCACTCAGGAGCTCATTCCCAAACACTCCTCCCATCACATTACCCCCAGCTCTAAAACATTGTTCTTGCTTCCTCTTAGCCGAGAGCAGTGCTTGAAGAAGGACAGAAATTTCCTGGGGTTTCTGTTAAAATGCAGGTTGTGATTCAGCAGGCCTGGGGTGGGGCCAGGCTTCCGCCTGTCTAGCAAGCTTTCAAGTACAAGGATGCCGTTGGTTTTAGGACCACACTTTGAATAGCAAAAGCCGGTATGTATGTCCCAGATTCCTAAAGCTGGTGTTGAAAACACTGGGCCCCCTCCCACTAGACTACCTTTCTTGCCTCCTTGGCCTCCTCCTCGCCCCTGCTATGCTCCAGGCAGAGTCAGCTACCAGCCTACAGCCACACCCACATCCTAGCTCGCCCACCATGGGGGTTCTGTGCCCACCATTTCCCTCAGCAGCAAAGCTAGCACCCAGCTCTGCTGTTCAAATCTTAACCTCCTGCAAGTCCTAGTCTTTCCATAAAGACCATGGTCTTCCTTGCAGGAAGAGCTGCATTCCAGAGCCCTGGCATAGGAAGGGAACAATCTCTGCTTTCTCAGGAAGCGTCAAGGCCAGGCATTGTTTGGGAGAGACAGATTGGGCTGCCTCTCTTGAGTGGAGCAAGCCCTGAAAGCTGCCTTGGCTGGGACCACCACTCTCTGATGGGAAGCCCTGCTGCATGATAGCCCTTTCCAAAGGGCATTCACTAGAGTCTGGTATGCTCAACAGTTTGGAGACCAGAGTTTCTCATACAGTAAATATCTGTGTCTGAGAGAATCTGGCTGATACAGATAAAATTTCATTTTCCTACTTCACCTTGGTGAGGCCAAATACCAGCTAATGAAAAGTAGGCTATGTACTTTTTTCTTTTTCAAGACAACAGTGTCACTGTGTTGCCCAGGCTGGAGTGCAGTGGTGCAATCTCGGCTCACTGCAACCTCCGCCTCCCAGGTTCAAGCAATTCTCATGCTTCAGCTTCCAGACCTAGCTGGGATTATAGGTGTACCACCATGCTGGGCTAATTTTTGTATTTTTTGTAGAGACATGTTTCTACGTGTTGACCAGGCTGATCTTAAAAACTTGGCCTCAAGTGATCTGCCCACCTAGGTCTCACAAAGTGTGGGGATTACAGGCGTGAGCCATCACACCTGGCTTGTACTTTCTATAAAAATATTTCATACCATCCAATATTTAACTGGGAAATGACTGCAGAACTCTTAGCCATCCTTTGTTTTAAATATTCAGAAGCATCTATCTGACACAGCACCCTAAGAAAGGCTATCTGGGGCACAATTTAGTTTTCCTGTTTTACTCCTGATGGTGAAACTCCGGCCAAGATATTCTGGTTGTGGAACCTCTTCTGATTCTGCCGTCTCACTGGTTGTGGAAATGATTGCAAATTGGAAAGAAATTTTCATCTTATCTGTCCCTCTGTTATTTTGTGGAGGAGGGTGTGGTGTTATCAGTTTGCAGTGGGGTTTTAGGGGTGGTGTCAGCCTTGCAGAGAGTTTGGTGGGTTTTCATTTCCCTGGCTTTGCTGTGTGCTGTTTTGAGGGAAATGGGTAACCGGATCTTAGAATCACTGGATGTGAAGAGATAACATTGACTATAGGCAATTCTGTTTACTGATAAAAATAATATATAGTTTTCAAATAGTCCCATAATGAGTCACTTCTAAATAGTCAGAAATACATTTCCTGCTATTATTCTTTGAGACTGAATTGATAATTTTATAAAATTACTCCCTTGCCAAAGTAGTCCTGTTGAATGCATGTTGAATTTGCAACATAGTCTTAAATCTGCAGTAACCTGGCCTTTTGGGACCCACTAGTTACGAATCAAAGTCCAGAGCATATTCTCTCATAAGAAATGTATTCTACTTGCTTCTTGCTGTTCAAGTTAAAGAGAAAAAGAAATGTATTTTACATCTAGCTTCCTTTCCTGAAAATAGCAAAGAATAGCGTAAGAGCAAGAGTCAGACAAAATATACTGGCAAGAGTCCAGAATGCCAGGGCACCGGCTCTTCAGCCATCCTCTTCTTTGGCAAAAAACAAACATCACAAATCACTAATGGATGGAGCCAAAGTCTAATCTAAGCCCCGAGTGAGGCTGTGGGTTCTTGAAGCAAAAGTCAAGAGACCTGGATGCTACGTCTTGCTGCTCTGTGCCCCAACAGCTTGGTTACTTGGGGCAAGTCTTTTAATCAATGTGAGCCTCAGCTTCCTTATCTGGAAAATGAGGTTAACGACTACCCCACTTACCTTGCAGGATGGCTGTGACAGTCAAGCCAGACTGTCCCTGGGCAAGCACCTTCTAAATTTACACAAAGAGGTGAGTGCTGTGTGATTGGCAGGCAGTATCTGCTGCTGGTTCTGGGGCTCAACAAAGCAGTTCTGTCTCCTGCTGCGCTCCGACTTCCCTCCCTTCCTGGGCTACCTTTTAAAGATAGAACTGAGTTATGGGGGGCAGGGGTAGAAGTGGAAGAAGGAAAGCAATAGGTATTTTAGAGGGATTAGAAGCCTCTCTGTTTCACATGTGATTCATTAAATCTCTCTCCTGCATGTCCTCACTGAGTCCCCAAACAAATTCTCCAATCCCATCTTGTCACTCCTCTCAGTAACAGAATTAGTTAATCCTAGTTAAATTAGATAACTTATCTTTCCCCCACCCCCAAGGAACAGAGGCCATCATTGTGTCTCCACAGGCTCTCTCAAGGGAGATTACCCTTTATCTTCTCCGCAAGGTGAAGAAGACAGTCCTGAGAGAAAAGGGAGCCTTCAAAGGAGTCTAGTGCCTCCCCCAGGACTGGAAGGGAAGGGAGGCCTGTGACCCCACGTGTGGAGGCTCTCCTTCTCTGGCAACCTTCAGGAGGCAGGAGGGTCTCAGGGAGAAATCATAGCCATGGCAAAGCTCTGCCAAGGAACAGTGGAGCCAGCACCCTCCCAGGAGCATAAGGACTTAGCAAATGAACACATCTGTGGTTACCATGTGGACCAAAGACCATATTCGAATGATCTGGGTGAAAGTCCACAGGAACTGAGAGGAAGGGGTATTTCAAGAAGGTCTGCTATGGAATTTCCTACCACCCTGGCAGGATGGCTACGGTAGCATATCAAATTTAGCTTAAAGCAGTAAAAGAAATGTGAAATTTCTCATGCCCTATTGTTAAGAGTAGAATTCACATGCCTGCTATCTTTCTGAGACATTTTGGCAGATAACCCTGCTTTCTTTGGAAACTCCAAAGTTTGGGAGAAACAGTTCGAAAGATCAGCACAAGCTCTTTCTGAAATTACCTTCTGCTCCCTCCCACAGTGAGAATTTACCTAGGGAAATACCAATCCAGCAGATACTTCCTCCATAACCTGAAACCCGAGCCATAGATGCCCTACCCTCAGCTCACCCACAAGCACTTCTCAGGAAACCTGGAGGAGAAAATAATGTCTTATCTTCCTTAGATGCAAAAAGGAACACACAACAAACACATCAAGAAATAAATACAAAAGTTTATGACTAGCAAACATTGTCTACAGTCACCAGGGAAGAACTCATGTTGAACAGCTCTCCCAACCAATGCTCACAATTTTGGAAATAGAAATGTTATTGTCCTCATTTTACCCCAAGAAAACTGAGGCTCAGAGGTATTAACTAACTTGCTAAAGATATCAAGCTATTAAGTGGCAGAGACAGGATTAGAATCTAAATCAGCATTCTATTCTACTGTGTCGCATAATCCCAGTTATATGGTATTCTCTAGCAGCATGTTTCTGTTTTGTAGTTCATAATGTGTGTGTGTGTGTGTGTGTGTGTGTGTGTGTGTGTGTGTGAGAGAGAGAGAGAGACAGAGAGAGAGACAGAGAGAGAGAGAGAGACACTGAACGTAGAATAGGAAACACAGATTTTAAAATGTAACCATTGCCATATTTGCTGAACTCTGGAAGGGGAAACTATGAGTTCCAGTAGGTGTCTGTTGAGTTTCAGCTGAAATGTGCCCACCGGCTGATTTAATGTGATAATCAGGGGTGGGGGCCCTGGTGACAGGCTATGATGTATTGGCTGTTGTTCTGCACTTTGATGTCCCCTGGAATTTGTCAAAACTTCGCTTCAGCACTCCAAAAAGTGCCCTGACGTCATCCGTCTCACTCTCTGTCTGCAGGAGCAAATGGCAGGGGAGTGGCTGTCCCTGGAGTTCAGGTCAACAGCAGGTCGGAGAGTGGCAGACCTTTCCTGAGGACAGCTGGCGGTAGCCGCTCCCCAGGCTTACCACTTCACAGCCAGGGGATTCCTGTCTCTGGGGGATAGAAATCTTTGCTGTCTCTGAGTGAAGGGGGACAGCAGATCCCTCCTATCCCAGCTCAGTCACAGGCTTGTGGAAAAAGGAATCCTCTTCCACACCCTTAGTCATAGGGATTGAGCTGCAGGCGAGGAAGGTGGGTAGGGCTGGTGGAATGAGGGGGACATGCCGGCTGAGCACAAGGTCTCCAGGACACTTCTGGCCAGCAGCCCAGGTCAGGAGCCAGCCTCTGCCATCCCCTGAGGCAGCTGTGGTCACACTGAGGCAGCAGCAGGCAGCAGGGTGTGCTGATGCACAGCTCCAGGGGCCAGATGAGTCACCCCCAGGGCTTGGCCAGCTGGAGAGCAGGGCCTGTTTCCCGAGGCTGGTCTGAACAGCACAAAGATCCGGGAACACTGCTGGCTCCCAGCACTGGGGATCTGTAGTGGCTTCTGGGAGCCGCTGATCTCTGAAGACTCACCCTGTCATGGAAGCGAGGAATGTCAATGTTTGGGGCAATGGGGCTAAGGGGGAGAGTGGTTTGCCTAGAAAACCCCATCGTGCTTTTGGGTTGCCTCATGTTGGTCTCTTGATAGGACTAGACTTGTCAAGTGGGATCTCAGTGGGTCCCTGGTACTGTGACATTGGAATCATTGTCCTGATCTTCCTAGCACAACAAGATGCCATCCCTGCTGAGAAGCCAACCCCCAAGAGAATCCAAGAAAAGCCATATGCCTTAGTTTATTCAGGCTGCTGTAACAACATACCATAACCTGGGTGGATTATAAACAACAGAAACTTATTTCTCACAGTTCTGGAAGCTGGGAAGTTCAAGGCCAAAGCACTGGCAGATTCCATGTCTGGTAAGGGTCCCTTTTCTGATTCAGAGAAGGCACCTCTCTACTTTGTCCTCCCACAGTAGAATGGGCAAGATCGCTCTCTTTATAAAGCCCAGTCATGAGGGTTTCTTCCTCATGACCTAATCATCTCCCAAAGACTGTACTTCCTAATACCATCAGTTTGGGGTTAGGATTTCAACACATGCATTTTGTAGGAACATAAACATTTGTTCTATTGCATGGCATGACTCTTCATTTTATTTTTAGCTGTTTGGACCTTAGTTTCCAAATCCATAACATGAGATTTGTAATGTCCTAGCTTAGAGAGTTGTTTTAAGAACTCAGTGATCATGTACACTAAAATGTTTAAGCACATTGCCTAGTACATAGTAAGTACTCAATAAATATTCACTGGTTTCCTTCTTCCTTGCCCTATCTTTTCCCTTTGAATCCCCAAATAAAAATAAACACCATTTTGCAATAACTAAAACTTAGGAAAGTTGATGTGACATTGTCAACTACAGCAAAGTTGGAGACTAAACAAGGTTCTAGAGACATCAAGCTGCTTCCCTGTCTACTGCTGAAGAAAGCCACATTCTAGCCAGGTAAGCAGGGAGCCAAAAATCATGCTGGCCACCCATGCAGGGGTATAGCTAGTGAGGGTGGCCGTCACTACAACTTGTAGAGGTAAAGAGACTTAAACCAAGGAGCTTGGACAGTGCAGACATGGGCGTGCAGGGGAGAAGTCCTCAGCCAGAGAAGCCATCAATTTCCCTTCTAGTTCAGCAGGAAGGAGAAGTTTCATTGGCCCAGAAAGGGCCACTTCTCATTGCAAACCAACAATTTCTGACAAGGAAGTGGTCTTAAGGGTCACTTGGGATTAACTACTGGGAAATAATTTCAGAAACGGGCCACAGACATTGAGACAGTTTGGCTCCCTGTGCTGAGAGGGTGACGTCAGCTGTGCAGATAAATTCTGAAGACTCTATCACCCCTCAAGCATTGTTTTACTAGCTTATAAAATGTTCCTGAGATCTTTCCATACTAATGACTTCTGGGGGATGTCCAGGGCATCCTGGAAAATTACAGCAAGTGGGTATCCCTCCAATTCTTTCTTGTCCAGAGCCTAATTTCTTTTAGACTTAGCCTAATTGCTTTCTATCCCATGAATTCTTATTGAACAGGAAAACTTGATACTGCATATTTACTGTTGAGTGCTGTGCAGAAGAGCATGGAAACATGGCCAAATGCTAGGTTCTGATCAGAAAATATGCCAGACGTGTACGAGGACCACAGCATTGAAATGATTACAGTTTGCTTCTCTGAGTTCCCACTACATCATTGCTCAAGACCTGCTTATGAGTACCTTTGTATCCATTCTACAAATCAATACACTGAACTATAAAGACAGAACAAATAGAATCTGCTTATGGATATTCAGCAAAACAGCTGCTGAATCAATCCAAAAGGTCATGGCATCTTGGTCCCAGACATCTTCACCATCATTCTTCAGGAAAACAAAGTGATATTCAAGCGAGCAAACAAAAGCGGAGACAGATGAGTCCAAACAAAGCAGCAGTTTCCTTGATCTAAAAAGCTCCCAATGTCCTTTAGGGGACTCCTTGAGAGACAAGAGAGTTCCATGCAGTAGAAGGAACCACTCATATCCAAGCAAACATTTGCTACCAGCCAAGATTACTTAATAGAGAATGCAATCTACTTTTACAAAGAACATTTGAAAATGCGTAACATCTTCTCACTTGTTGCTGAGAGCAAAGCTGTGAATATGGTATTATTATTGCCATTTTCCAGACAAGGAAACAGATGCTTGGAGAAGGTACCTTGCCCAATGTCATACCACTAATAACAACAAAGCCAGACCACCCAGCAACCTAGTTGCTCTGAATCCAAGTCCAGTGCTCTTTGCCCTACATTTCAGAAGTTCTTACGTGGACAAGGTAACCAGATCCCGCCTCATTGAACAACAAAGGAAACATTGATCAAAAGGGATCTGAACATGCCCTAGAAGAACTGACTTTTAAGGGAATATTCACTCAACAACTCCCCAGAGTATTCAAACAAGATGAAAATGGCAGGGGGGTTCTAGGGTAGGGAATCACTGAAGGAGCCTCTTCTGGGCCAGGAGGGGTTCTAGAATCCTTTCTCAATGAACTCTTAGGGCTGGTGTCTTTCCAAGATGGAAGTCTTGTGTTCATGCTAGCATGAGTTCAGGGTGTACACAGGGACCTTGAACCCTGAAGCCTTATAGGAAAGCCCTGGGATGTCTCAGGCCTCCTGCCATCCTAGGATCTGGTCCAAGGGGGTATAAACCTGGGCCTCATGTTCTCCCAGGATCATTCACAGAGACCCAGACTCCTGTTCTCTGTCACAACTGCACTCATAACGCTGGGCCACAGGAGGTGAAGTGGGGACAAGACAACATCCCCAGGTGTTGACTCTAGCTTAGGCTCAGGGTCAGGAGCCCTTGCCACAGCAAAATGACTTGCCCTGGCCAACACGGTCATAAGCACAGATGATCACACCCCAGGCTAAAAAGGCGGAAAACCAGTAGGCAAGGAAACCATTTTGTCATCCAAGGACAATAAAGTTTATGTATTCCCAGATGTGGGTCCTCCCACTTAATCAAAGCAGAGGCCCATTCCCGTGAAAAGAGCTTTTCTCCAGCAAAATGGGAAGGCCACTTCTTTGGGGCTAAATTTAGACTTCACCCACAGGCGAAGGGCTCCAGTTCTTCAGGGCTGCCAACAGAACAAGCAAATGGTTCAATGTCCCAGCTGGCTACAGCCAGCTCCAAAGCCAAGCCAGCATGAGTCTGAAATGTTCCACGCCTGGGAGTGTGAGCCACATAGTTCCTGGGGCCCAGATCTGCTCTAGGCTGGGCCACATCTTGGAGGGTATGCAGCTTTGGTCGCCCTGCTGATGTGCCAGCCTGTTTGCTTGCCCCACCAAGGAGTAGCCGCCCAATACCCACCACTCCGAAGAGAGGCTCAGAGTTACAGAGGATGCAAAGTGCAAGAAAGCCTTTGGCTTTAAAATTTTTCTAAAAGCTTTCCTGGGAATCATCACTGAGAAGGTCATGCTTTGCAAAAGAACCAAATCAGTATACAGGATGGTACGGTTCCAAAGAAGTCAAGATAAATGATCTACGGTCACATAAAGCTTCAGTAGGAAAGGTAAAGTTTTTTTCCTTGGGGCAGGGCCCCTTCCATCTGAAGCTTGCAGTGTCCTCTCCCTACATCAACACTATTTGTAAGTGGCCCCAAAGCCATCATGGCAAAATATTAAAAGGCTTTCCCTGTCTTGGAGAGAGGTGAGCGCGGTCTCTACTAAAAAAGAAAAAAAACAAAACAAAACAAAAACAAACAAACAAACAAAAAGGAAAACAAGTTTCATTCATTTCTCTGCTTGGCCAAGCTGGCATTTTCCCAAAGGTACCCTGCACTAAATATCTGGCCTCCCATCCTTAACTCTCAGGAAGTATATGCCAGCACATCCCAAAGTGGTCACCAATTCACTATTGCCAAACTTAATCACAATGTACACCAGGTGAGACTGAGTGAAACTTGGATGGGGAATGATAATCAGAATTTACTGTATCCTTCCTGTTCAGCATTCCTACAGATATGATCCAAGATTTGCTTAGGGTGTAAAACAAGATAAAAATTCACCCCAAAACATGCCCCATACTGCACAGACACAGCTCCAGTGGCATCTCCTTAGAAGCTTCCAGCTGGTAGAGCTAACCACAATTTCCACTGAGCTTCCATGCTCTCAGCTGGGCTGCACCACCTATTCCTCTGTAAACATTAAGGACTTACATTGGCGTCCCCCAGAGACTGGAAGTTACTCCAAGGAAGGGTCCTGATTTTATCTCATTTGGAATCTCTAATTCCAGGGTATAGTAGGCTTTCACTAGACATTAGATGAGTAAGTGAATGACTGATACTGAAATGTGTAAACATTCTTGTTTAAATATCATGATGTTCTCTTTAATAAAAGGAGCTGGTGTGAAGCTAAGGTTAACAGAGTTCCATCAAAAAAAAAAGAAGTATCAGCCAGGCACAGTGGCTCACACCTATAATCCCAGCACCTTGGGAGGCCAAGGCAGGCAGATCACAAGGTTAGGAATTCGAGACCAGCCTAGCCAATATGGTGAAACTCCATCTCTACCAAAAATACAAAAAAAAATTGCCAGGCATGGCGGCACATGCCTATAATCCCAGCTACTCGGGAGGCTGAGGCAGGAGAATCACTTGAACCCAGGAGGTGGGGGTTGCAGTGAGCAGAGATCATGCCACTGAACTCCAGCCTGGGAGACAGAGTGAGACTTCATCACAAAAAAGAAGAAAGAAGAAGTATCCTAGGACTGCCCAGCCACCCCTCTCTACTCTATGATGAAACAAACACCATCCTCTTTAAAGTAAGCAAATGTTAATGTTTGATTATTCCTGACTGGCTTTTATTAGACAGAAAAAAAACTGGGCTACCTTGCGTATTTCTTTCTTTCTGCTTATCCAGAGGTTGGGGTGCTGCTTCACCCTAGTGGGTCCCTTGGCAGCAGGGTTAAGCAGTTAAATCCCATCCTGATTCAAGCACCAGAGATAGAAAAACAAAAACCCAGCTGCCCTCACTTTTTGGAGTAAAGCCCCTCAGCCACCTCCCAGCCTGTCTGTCCCTACACCAATGACCTGCCTGCTGATACACACTGTGGGGAGGTCAGACTGTACCAGATAGACTTCAGAGGTCAGCTTAACAACTCTCTCCACCAGTCCTAGGATGAAATACACACAGCGACAGTCTAGCAAAGAGGTAATACAGGAATCACCTCAAAGAGTGAGAGAATTCTCAGAGAACCTAATCAAGAACAAGCAATTATCCTTCCTTCTAATGCCTGCATCAAGAATATAAATATTCAAAAGAAAAGCATGTCTGTATCATCATTCCTGAGCCAAATTTTGCACCGCATCTTACTCAGGCAACCAGGGAGGGAGGACAAGAATGCAAATCCCATTGAAATAATAAGTAAATAAAATAACGTTCTTTCACAGCAGCCAGAACATTTCTAAGAGGTTTGTGCTACAAGGCAATGTACTGAACAAGAATATTGGGAAGGAATTGCTGAATGGAAGGATGATTAGGGTGGATGAGCATGTTTCCTTTTAAAATAAAGACATATGAATGATTGTAAGTTGCCATGCGTATTTCAACTTGATGTTTAAAGACATTGGACTTAGCAGGTAGGAACTGTTGCCCTCTACTGGATGGAACATCATAAGAATACCATGATTTCATATTTGCTGCAGTTGTCTGGATGCTTGTTATCCTTCCAAGGGTACAGATGGTGATGGTGATGGTAATGCTGAAAATGACGATGGAGGAGAGGGAGGGAAGGAGGAGAGAAGGAGGTGATAAAATAAGAATCCCTTAGATTTATACTGCACTTTAGTGTCTTACAAAGTACATTCACACAAACTGAATTACTTGAGCCTCACAATTAACCTGTGAAGAAGGTGATGTTGCAAATGCGATGACTTTGGCAAAGAAATTAGATCAGTTCCTACAGATACCGAGACAGTAAGATGCAGAGCTCAAGTTCTGACTCAGGCTTGCTAAGTCCAAGCCCTGGAAAGGTTTCCCTTCATTCTATTTAAAGGTGAGGACGTACAATGGCTCCAAGGTGAAAATGAGCTTAGCAGATGACAAATTTTGGTAGCTAGAATTTTTTTCAGACAGGTGACTTCTAACAGAAAAGGACCAGCCTTGGGCTTCCCAAATATAAGTCTGGAAATCACTGGAGGATATCAGAAGGGTGACCAGAGATGGTCATTTTTTTCAGACACCCCTTTAAGAAACCTCTAAAGTATGTAGGTAGGAAAGACTTCTCCTGGGAATGTGTATATTTTTCTATTAACTAAGATTAAGAGAGCTCATTTCTAAAAGATCTGTATGACTGTTATTCATTTAAATTTATTCAACCAGTTACATGACTCATGTAGCTTTATGTATAATATCTAAAACCTGAAAACAACCCACACTTCAACAGGTGAATGGTAACACGAAGTGTAGTGCGATCATATCATGGAACACTACTCAGCAACAAAAAGTAACAAACTGTTGATACATGCAACAACTTGGGTGGAGCTCAAGGGCATTATGCTAAGTGAAGAAAAGCCCATCTCAGAAGGTTACATGCTGCATGATTCCATTAATATAGCATTTTCAAAATGACATCACAGTAGAGATGGAGTGCAGGGGAGAGGTTGCTAGTGCATAGAAAAGAGGAGGGTGTGACTATAAGGGAGAATATGAGGTGCCTTCCCTCATAGTGACAAAATAGCTCTGGAACATTATGTGGTGGTAATCAAATGAATCTATATATGTGAGAAAATATCATGGAATTAGACACAAAAAACACACAAAAATGAGTGCATGTGAGCACTGATGAATATGAGTAAGAGCTGTAATCCAGTTGATAATTTGGAGTCTATCAATGTCCTTGCTTCATGATGTAAGAGATCATCATTGGGAGAAGCTAGGTGATGGGTACTCAGGGCCTCTGCACTATTGTGACAACTTATTGTGGTCTACAGTAATTTCAAAAGAAAAAGAGAAGAAGAAAAAGCGAGGCAAGGAGGAGTAGGAGCAGGAGAATGAAAAGGAGGAGCAAAAGGAGGAGCAGCAGGAGGAGGAGCAGGAAGAGGAGCAGGAGGAAGAGGAGCAGGAGGAGGAGGAACAAGAGGAGGATCAGGAAGAGCAGGAGGAGGAGGAGGATCAGGAAGAGGAGCAAGAGGAGGAGGAGCAGGAGGAGGAGGAGGAACAGGAAGAGCAGCAGAAGGAAGAGCAGGAGGAACAGGAGGAGAAAGAAGAGCAGGAGGAGGAGAAGCAGGAGGAACAGGAGCAGGAGGAGGAGAAGCAAGAGGAACAGGAGCAGGAGGAGGGGGAAGAGCAGGAGGAGGAGGAGCTGAAGGAAAAGGAAGAGGAGCAGGAGGAGGAGGAGGAGGAGCAGGGCCAGACAGCTAGGGCCCCCAGACACAGCAGTCAGGACTCTAGTGTGGTGTCCATGGGTCTCCATGGCAGCTCACATGGCAGCCACTCCCAGTGCTAGGGCTGCAGCAGAAGGAGTTTGGGCAGAAGATGGACTCCAGTGCCTCGAGGGCACTGAGGAGAGCACCTGGCAGGTGCTGGTGCTGCTGCTGCTGCTGTGTGTGAGGGATGTCGCCTCTGAAAATGTGTTTTTTTAATTTTAAATGGAGGGATTGGTTTAGGTGGACCTCAGGACTATTCCATGCCTAATATTCCACGTTTTCACGAGTAGCCTAAGCGAATCTAGTCACTGTGATCCAATGTTCACTTGTGCTGCTCGCTCTGTTTCCTGACAGCCAAAGTGAAATCACCTATGTTTTGTGTCAAGTGTTGACACTCATCATAGACAGCTTGTGTTATTGACTATAGCTCTGTTTGAATATCTTGTTCCACAACTAAATTATAAATTTCTCTTGAGGCCATAACTGACTAGTATTTGTGATGCTTGGTGTCTCACATAGCAGATCTAATTGCAGAGTTCATTGTAATTTGAACAGAGCTCAGAGACTAAAAAAAGTTAAAGTTCCAGTTGAAAATATTGACATATTTGACCATTTTTTGAGAAGTTCAAAGTTTTGTAGGATAAAAATCACCACCAAGCCAAAAAATTAATGGCAAATTGAGCAACATCTTTGTAACGATAACAGGACAGATGTGAATACGCAATGCACAAAACAAAAATGACAAATGGCCAGAAGTACATGGACATTCAGTCCCCTCCTTCAGGAACATGAACACTAAAACAATGAGATTCTAGCTTTTTGTTTTTATTTTGCTTTTCTCTATTGGATCAGCAAAAATGAAAATAGATTACGATATATAATATTAGCAATGATGTGGAGAAATAGACATTTTCATAAACTGCTCATAGGACCATAAATGAAGGTGGTGGACATGGAGTAAAATTTGATGGCAGGTAACAACGGTCTTCAAAACGTGCCCAATAGTTCATGACGTAGGGATTTATCTTAAAAATAATAATCAGGGAACAAACATACACAAGAATAGCAATTGAATAACTGCCTGGAAGAGTACAAATTGGGAAATGAGGCCATTGTTCATTAACAGAAGAATGAACTGATCAATAGGAGTGTTTTTTATCCAGTGGAATATCATATAATAATTTAAATAAATAAACTAGATCTACATGGATAAATCTCTAAAATAAACTGTTGATGCCAAAAACCAGATTGGAGAAGAAAATGTATAGTCCAATAGCATTTGTGTAAATCTTGAAAACACAGAAAAAGTGTTATTTTGTCCACTACGTGTTGTTCATGAATATGCACCAAAGATATAAAATGTATGTAAAAGATCCTCATCAACTTCAAAATTGTGTTTAAAGGAGAAGGATGAGAATATTGTTTGTATGATGTTTTGTTGCCTTTTTTTTTTTTAAAAAAAAAGGTTGAATTAAATGGGAAAATGCATGTATGGCCTTTGGTGTAGTATCTGCCTAAATAAATAGAAATATCAACTATTTACATAACGTTGCTACCTAAGTATATACTTATACATAGTACTTATAACTTACTTTTTAAAAAGACAAATCGATAAGTGATGAATTATTGGGCACATTTAAAAAATTTTTATTTACTTTAAAATGTTAGTCCATCTCTACCCGCTTCACTTATGGCTGACTGGCAGGTTATGAGTATAGTCTAAGAGGAAAGCTTTGAACTTTATGGGGGAAAATACAGAATAAAAGGTAATGCTCGATTTTGAGCATGAAAAAAATGGGGACTATGTGTTGAGATGCTTCCTTCCACAGGAAGGAATTGTGCTAGATGTGTGCCATCCATTGTCTTATTGAGTCCTCACAGCAACCTATGTCATGCTTTTATTGGGCCCATTTCCCTCACTGGGAAACTGAGGCTTAATTACTAGATTAGGTAATTTGGACAAAATTATATCTCTATCAGTGGAAGATGAAGGATGTAAATATGAGCTTCTTTGATGCCAAACTTTAGCTTCTTTACATTGGATCACACTGAGTTCAAAAGTAAAGAAATAAAGGAAGTTTCTATACAAATGCTAGAAGAGTTTGCAAAGAAAGTCAGGGTGACATGGGCCTGCACCTCACCATATCTTGGACTGGATTTGCCATCGAATTTCCTGCTAGTGTATTCTCAGAAGCTGTCCCAGGCCTGGGGACTGGGTCATTGACCTATTAAACAAACATCCCTGCTGACAAATGTGGAGGCTGCCAAGATGGGCCGCAGAGTGAGTAGGAAGCTGACAGCGGATCCCAGCACCCATGGTCTAATCAGCAGGATTTCCAGCAAAGCTCTCAGTCCCCAAGGGTCACAGGGCTCCCTGGTTCCTAGCTTTGCTGAGGCTAAACAAGAGCATGAATGATAAGTAGATAAGAACTACCTAGCATGAAAAACAAAGCCCAGGATTTGGGACTTTTCAGGGGATGCGTGATCTGTAAGCAGGTTTTATTTTTCCTTTCTGTTAAAGTTTCCAAGGCCTGAAGTATACAGGTGGAGAAAGGGGGAGACAGTGCTATGGTTATTGTGGATAATATAATTGTTTAGAAACTGCAAGAGAAACAAGGAGTACTAGAGTGTGGCATGTAGTGCGGTGGTGAAGATCAACTCCGTAGCCACATATCAACTGAGGCTGAGAGGAACATGTGTCTGTGTAACACCAAAGAGAAACCCTCCCAGGAAAGACAGAAACAGAACATTATGATGTAACCTTGGAAAAACAGCCCTTGGGGCATAAGCATGTGACTACAGCAAGACCAAGGAAGACCTGAGCTGTATCCTGGATGAGCAGGAATTAGGGAAACTTGGGGCAAAGGGGAGGGGAAGAAAGAAGTAAGAAGGAGCCAGTAATTTAGCAAGAGTTTAGAATCTGCAAAGACATTAACACTGCTGATAATTTCTCCAAGGTTGGACCAATCTACAAATGTCCAAGAACATAGGTAACTGTCATAGGCTGAAGAATGTCCCCTCCTCAAGAATTAAAATAACAGTTAAGAGTTCTGAGTTGTAATTCCTGAAACCTGTGAATGTTACCTTATATTTTTATCTTTTTTAAACAAAGGACCATGCAGATGTGATTAGGGTAAGGATCTTGAGATGGAGAGATTATCCTGGATGATTTGACCACAGAAGAGAAGAAGGCAATGTGATCACAGAGACAGAGATGAAAGAGATGTGGCCACGAGCCAAGGAATGCCAGAAGCCACCAGAAGCTGGCAGAGGACAGGAAGAGGCTAGAGCCTCCAGAGTGAGTGTGGCCCCACCACCACCTTGATTCTGGTCCAGCAATAGTGATGTTGGACTTTCTGACCTCCAGAGCTGTGAGAGAATACATTTCTGTTGTTTTAAGCAAACACAATTTGTAGTAATTTCTTACAGCAGATGTAGGAAACTAACAGAACTAAAATTCAGTTTTGAGAAATTTGTTTTGTTGCTCTGTTAATTAATCCCCAGTGATAAACAGTCATTTAAGCTTTGAGTATAGAAGTAAAAACTTGTAAATATCCTAGAATGTCTATCAACAGCAGTTAAATAAATTATGATAATTTGTTAAGTGAAGTACTGTGCAAATATTAAAAATGAAATGGCAGAAGTATAGAACTTATTTACTGGAATGATCCTATGTTCATAACATACTTACCACTGAGAAAAAAAACAATAAACATCAATTATATAATATTCTTTTACATTTAAATTTTGACCTGTTTGAAAGTTGTTCTTGTATATGGCTTGAGGTGTAGATATAAATATATCTCTTCCCACTTAGCTACCCATTTTATAACTTGTTCCAACACCATTTATTGAGTAGTACATCCTTCCTCCCATATATTAAATTGATATATTGTATATATTAAATTTTGCATATATTAAATTCCCACATATTGTTTTATTTTTGAACTCTTCATTTTGTCCCATTGGTCTGTCTGCTTATTCATGCATCAATGCTGAGCAGTTATCATAAAATTTAGTATCTGGGCCAGGTGCGGTGGTTCACGCCCGTAATCCCAGCACTTTGGGAGGCCGAGGCGGGCGGATCACGAGGTCAGGAGTTCAAGACCAGCCTGACCAACATAGTGAAACCCTGTTTCTACTAATAATACAAAAATTAGCTGGGCATGGTGGCGCACGCCTGTAATCCCAGCTACTCAGGAGGCTGAGGCAGGAGAGTTGCCTGAACCTGGGAGGTGGAGGTTGCAGTGAGACAAGATTGTGCCACTGCACTCCAGCCTAGGCAACAGAGTGAGTCTTCATGTCAAAAAAAAAAAATTAATATTTGATAAGATACCTCATCCCATTGGCCTATTTTTTCTGATTTTTTTCCTGTTCTTCTTGCTTTATAGTTATCTCACTATTTTTTTAAAGACCAATGAGGCTCTTTTTCATTACAATCATGTTAAATTTATAACTAGTGAAAATTGACAACTTTACAGTGTTGTCTTCCTAAACAAGAATGGGTAGGCATCTCCCTTGTGTGTGTATGTACATGCTCATGCTCTCTTCAGAAATGATTTTGAAGTTTCCTTTATATCTTTTTTTGTTATCTTTATGAATCTTATTCCTAAGAAGTTTATCCCTTTTGTTACTATTAAACATGGGAATTTTTCATTATATTTTCTGATTGTTATTTCATATATATAAGCTATTTTTATCTTTATTAATTTGTACTCTAATATATTGATGAATTTTCTCATTTTTAACTTTTTCAGGTGACACTTTTGGGTTTTACAGATATATAATTTATCTTTTACAAATAACCATAGTTACATTTCCTTCTTTCCCATTTTTGTAGCTATCATTCTTTTCCCTTGATTCTATCAGCTTGTGTTTCTAGTAAAATGATAAAAACAATGGTGATATCTATATAATATTCCTGAATTTACTGGGAATGCTGTTAACATTAAGCATGGTTATACTGGTTTGGGCCTGAAATATTAATAGATATCAATAAAGTATCTGACAGTTATTAATTAATGCATTGTTTCAAGAATGAATATGAGATTATGTCAAATGATCTTTCAACATCTATGAAAATGAACAGTATTTCTTTGATGAATATAATAAATTTCTTTATAGCTTTCTTAATACTGAACCAACCTTGCATTCCTAGAATACCCATTTAGATATGGTATGTTATTGTTTCAATGTGCTGTTGAATCCTATTTTATAATATTTAATTTAGGATTTTAAAATAAATATTTATAAGAAAAGTAACTGCATTTTGCAATCTTTCTGGGTTTTGGTATCAACGTAATGCACTTTGGTTATAAAAATTTGAAGTTTCCTTCTTCTTTTATGTTCTATGCTTTTTCTGTTGCGGGTTTTTTTTTTTTTTTTTTTTATATATATATATGTGGTAGAATTCCTCTGTGAAATCATCTGGGCCTCATGCTTATGTGGCAGATTACTCTGACAACTTTCCCTATTTCTTCTGTGGTAATATATTGGTTTGGATTTTCTTTCTCTTCTAGGGTCAGTATTGGAAAGTTATATTTTCCTGGAAAATTGTCCATTTCATCTAAATGTCAAATTTATTTGCATACAGTTGAACCAAACAGATTTTATGATTTAAAAATTTTCCTCTACTTCTTTTATCTTCCTTTATTATTTGCCATTTTTGTAGAAAATATAGGAAAATTATTTTCTTTAACTTCAGAGCAGAAAATGAAAGCTTTTCTAACTATGACTTAACAGCCAGAAGCCATAAAAAAGGACAGATGAATTCTACCACATAAAATTTATATATTAAAAAAACTTTGCATAGTGAAAACACACTATAGCAATGTCTAAAATTTGACAACAAATTGGAAAAAATTTGCAACTTACACAATAAATCAAGGACTAATATCCTTACATATACATATTAAAAGAGCTTCTGCAAATAGAGAGAAAAATCCATTGGAAAAGTTAGCAAAAGAGATGATGAAATAAAGAGTTCAGAAATAAATTACATATGGCTCAGGAACATACGAACAGATGTTTATCTCACTTATAAGAGAAATTCACATTAAAACAAAACTGAAAGACCATTTTTAAATATATATTGGCAAAAATGATAAAGTGTGATTATGTGCTTTTGTGGAGTATGCTAAGGGAAACCGGTATTCTCATATATTGCAAGTGGAAGTAAAATTTCATGTAATACCTAAGGAGGGAAATTTGAGACTCTCCATCAAAAAGGAAAATGCTTTGACCAAGACATTCCACCTGCAGAAACATCAGTTACATTTCTGGGCCAGCTGGGACTGACAGCCAAGCACAGCCTCTGACACCATCTCTGCTTACAGCAAGTCCCATAAACTCTCACCGGATGGGGACAGTTTTCACACAATAGAGGACAGGAGCGCAACACACCCGACAAAATCACACTTGCTGATGTTGGCCAGAACAGTTCTCACAGCTGTTTCTCTTTCCTGGGTTTGACAACGAGGGATCTTGTGCGCTGAACAGACCCAGCTATATGATCTCAGCAACACAACACCTCTAAGTCTTTAAGCGGTGAAAAACCACAAATGAGAAGTATACTCCCACCACTAATTGCTTTAAGATGTGATATGAATTAAAGCTGCCCTTCCCTCCCCTTTGTAATTCAGGCCACTCTATTAATTTTGCTACCCAAGGGTGATTACCCCCGTTTTCCTAAACTTTGTTGACAACCTGCCCTTCCTATAAAATTGATACCACATTTCTGGAGAATGCCTTTGCTCAAAGATAACCTCCTTCTTTGTGATACTTAACTTGTGTACACGTTTTCTTCTCTACCTTTCCATAATTCTGTATTCTGAGAGGCAGCATGAAGCATGACAGACTTTCTTTATCGAAAATGGTCATGATCCTAATATAACACATTCCATTTCTATCTCATTCCTCATTTACCTTTACAAAGGCAGCATTCAAAGGGTTAACTCCTTTCCCCCAACAGTGAAGCCTTTTTTGCTGACCCAGTGTGAGATGGGTTTGGACCAAATTCAATTTAGCTGCAGTCAACAGGAAAGTAGGAAGGAAAATAGGATTTAACAAACAAAGCATTAAAAAAGAAGGAGTCCACAGCAGGAAATAATTATTTGGGCAATTGTTCACTTTGTTAAAGGACCAGCCCGTATGAATATCCATCAGGATGCAGAGCTGCGTCCGTGGTTTCTCCGCAGCACCCTGTCTGGTCTAATTAGTTACAAAAGCGGTTCTATGGGCTGGAGAAATTTTCAATTGTGTTGTGTTTCAGGGGAACAAACACATATGTCATTGAAGTGGAGTCTGGCACCAGCTTATTTTGGTGAAACCTCGAGTGGTCAGCCAGAATGGAATCAATACGAAAGGAAGCTCTGAATGCCAACAGAAGTGGTTTACAAAAATAATTCACTGACCATTCCATCTGCCTCGGATTAAGCGTGTTAAACGGTTCAGTTCAAGTTGACATTTCTAATATATAGATATACATAAATAAACAAAACCACATATTTTTATCAAATATTTGCATTTGAAAACCTCCACTAACATACACACACCCAGAACTGGGCCTGTGCTCTTTCATCTGACCATATACTTTTCCCCTTAGAACATTTACACTAAAAACATGGAATCTGAAAGAAAACTCAGATTGGCCCATTAGAGAAGAGTAAACCCCCTGTGGAAAGGAAAGTGAAAATAATATTTTCAGAATAAAAATCTTTCAATCTGTAAAAGGAGTTTTATAGCTCAGTCTCGGGAAAGTCAGCCAAAGGTTCAACTGACATGGGAACAGAACGGGTTTTGGGGAACCAAGGCTTAGCAGATTCGTTCACTCACTGTCCCAACAATGGGTTGGGAATCAATAGCCTGTTGATATTGTAAAACTATCAGTTTGCATAGAAAGTCTACTGTATGCATTTTTTTAATTGCATAAATTAAAATCTAAGGAAACATGATGTCACAGATAAATAGCAAATAAAAAATGTCAACATATATTAAATACTAAGTTAAATACTTCTCATGTAATCTCTGCAACCACACTGAGGAAGGTATTGTATTACTACTCAATTTAGTAGATGTGAAAACTTCAGCACAGAGTGCTTGAGTCAGTTGCCCAAGATCACACAGCCTGAAACTACAAGAGGCCTGGATTGGAATCTGGGCCATCCAACTCTGGATCATGCTCTATTCTACTCTCCAGTGTACACAAAATAGGCAAGAGAGGTGTCAAACAGGAAGCCAGAGCAGTTTCCCACAGCAAGTCCTAGGAGCAGACAGGGCAAAATTCATCTACTCATTGGCAGGCCTTTGCATCCCATTCACTCCCTTCACACAGCAGGCCACGAAACAAAGGAATCCTGCATCCACTCAATCTGTACTGCCATCCTTTGTTCCCCACCTGCCTACCCCAGGGACTCCTGCCCCTTACCTGTAGAAGGAAGGTGCAATAGGATAGCTTTTCATAGGCCAGCAGGGAAAAACAAAGGCCAGCTGCTTTCCTGGGAACTAATTCCTGGGCTTGGCTAAAGGATGGCTTTGCAGACTGTCAATGTCAAGTTCAAACCCTGAGAATGAGCATGTGCTGCCAGATCAAGTAGCTCTAGTGATTCTGCTTCCCTGTAGGGTCCCATGACCTGAGTCTCCAGCTCATCTGGTAAGGAAGCAGAGGTGGACCGGGAGGACAAAGGCGGAAGGACTCGGGAGCACCTTGTATGTGCTTCTACATGCATTTGACCCAGCCCGTCTCAGTGAAGCCTCACAGGATCCCGTGCAGCTGATGAAACTCAGCGTGTGAATGTGGCTTGATGAAAGTCACAGAGATAGTGAATGGCAAAGTGAGGATTCAAGCTGAGCTCTAACTCCTAGCCCTTGCTTTGTTGGCTTGGCCTCAAATGCCACTTGGTATGAGTTTTTCAATGGTGCCCTTACTCAAGGCACTGCTGGCAAAATGTCACAAAAATGATAAAATCAGTGAGAGGTATAGCACCCCTAAAGAAGGCAGCCCTGATGCTGGAGGACAGGGACGCAGGTCCCTCAGAAAGGTCTAGTGAACCTCCGATAAAAGGGTCCTCCTCCCTGCACAGGCAGAAGCACATCCTTGACTTCAGTATGCTAGCTGCGTGTGAGCTCATGTGGCTCCTGGGTCAGACTGAGCAAGACTGTGGAGCGTTTCCAGCACTCAAGGTAACGGGAAATGTTGAGCAAAGTAGGTGCAAAGCGTTGTCTAATATTTCCATTTACCTCCTTTGTCTAAGTGTCATTAATTCAAACCATTTCAAAATGGGGCATGAAGATGTGTGAGAGCGGAAGCCTCTAAGCCCCAGGCCTCTCACACCACATCCTTGCTGACTCTATCTCTTGTGTGGAGTGATCAATTGAACCCCGGCAAATGCACTGTGAATATTGCAGCTAAACTGACCACTAATGTGCATGTGTCTGTGTACACGGTGAGGGGAGGGGGACTAGAAGCAGCATCCTAAGCCGGCTCTTCCCCCATCTATTTCCCTGGCCTGACATCCCCCTACAATCAAGTTACTCTTCCCTCTCCAGCACCCCACCTCCCCAAAGCAAGAGCACAACAGAGACATTTCAAGGGAAGAAAAGACACTTCAAGGGGATAAAAAGTGTTCTTTACTCTCTAGGAAATACCCCCATATCAACTACTTTACTTACTTCTCACTGCTAATGCTTTTCTTATAGACAGCAGAGTTCTCACTGAAATAACAGCTAGCCTCAATAATAATGTAAATTCTGCAGCCAGAAGGAAAGCCCATCCTTTTCCAAATGTAAGAGAAAAGTCTGAAAGCTTAGCAATGTGCAACTTTAATATTTTGGTTGATAACATGCCATGGACTCAGAGTATTTTCCATTTCCTCTTTGTCCTTTTTCCAGTGATTTTCAAGGCCTTTATTAAATCTGTCAAAATCTAAATTTGAGTTGTGATGGTAAAAATTAGGTGACTTTTTTTCTAACAAATATAGTAGAAAAGTATACCCATCCAAATGAGTCTCATCCTCTTCAAAGTAAACTATAGGGGACTTAGACTTATACCAAGGAAGTCTCCCTCCGTTCCCCAAAACACTCACTTACACAAATGCACACACACACACACACACACACACACACAGAGAGAGAGAGAGAGAGAGAGAGAGAGTTATCTATGTGTGTAGAAATTCTTTTGCAGTTAATTTCAGCATAGGCACATCATTTTGAATACACTTCATAGTGACCTATGTGATTTGCGGGAAAATCCCAAGATGTTCAGTGCCATATCTGATGTCTTTAAAAAATAATCAAGCTGGAGCGTAGTATTTGAGGGTCAAAATGAGATTGAATTAGAGCAAAAACGTTAATTTTCCAGTGTGTCCTAGGAAGTCTTTGATGCTCAAGTCCATTATCCAAAACATGAAAGCAGATTGAGGGCTGAGGAGGAGGAATGTGCCTACCAGTTTAACCCTCTGGTATTTAAACCCTCCTCACCCCTCAGCAATTCCTGAGGCACCTCTGAGATCCTCTGCCCTCCCTCTGCACAGAGCCTGGTATTCAAACATCTAAGCCAATTCTAAAAAAGCTGTTTGTAAACTGTAAAGCCCAGGATAAACACGAGTCTGTTCTCCCCAGATCTGCTTTATCAGCCACAGGGTCTGGCATCTGTAGATATCTATGGCCATGACTAAAATAATAATTTCAAAACATTCATCTACTGCGGTTGACCCTAGACCTGACCCTCCAGCAACTTACTGTCCACAAAGGGGTTCCCTGATCTCCCTAAAACTCACTACTGTAGTAGGCAGAATTCTAAAGCTGTCCCCAAGATTCTTACCCCCTGGTCATCTGGTTCAACACAAATCTAGGTACCGCTATAATGGGACTTTGCAGATGGAATTAAGGTTACCAGTCAGCTGATCTTAAAATAGGGAGATTATCCTGGATTATCCAGTTGGACCCTAGGCAATCACTTAGGTCCTGAGAAGCAGAAGAGGAAGGCAAAAGAGAGAATCAGAGGAGGTGATGGAAGAGGGAGGCAGAGGATAGATAAGCTAATGGGAGGTCAGAGAGATTTGAAACATGAGAAAGACTCAACCTATACTGCTGGCTTTGAAGAAACAGAAAAGGGCAATGACTCAAATAATGCAGGTGGCCTCTGGAAGCTGACAATGACCCTGATCAACAGCCGGTAATGAAGCAGGGACCTCAGTCCTCCAACCACCTGAATGAGCCTGGAAGCACATTTTCTGCAAGTGCCCCCTGCCTTCTTGTGCAGCCCTGCCCACACCTTGATTTTAGCTTGGTGAGACCAATGTCACACTTCTAACCCACACAACTGTAAGATAATAAATGAGTATTATTTTCAGCTGCTAAATTGGTGGTAACTCGCTATGGCAGCAATAAAAACCTAATACAACTACCCACAATGTTTTTCTGACATCTTCAGTCTTCCAGAGAAACTAGATCATTCTTAATGTTAGAAGATCTTGTTTCAGTCCAGTTCATTTGGCAAACATATGGGGTACCCACAGGCTGGGCAGAAGTCAGGTGAGAGGAGACACCACAGGTAAGAATGGAGAAGACATTTCCAGGGACTAGATGAGCTACAGCCTGATATTTGGAAATAGCCATGGGGAAAATGATGTGAGTCCAGCCTTGGTGCTTAACATTGACTGCTCATTGGATTCACTTGGGGAGTTTTAAAAAAATCCCCATTCTAGGTCATACCTCAGACCAATTACATCAACATTTCAGGAAGATAAGCATCAGTGCATTTTACGCTTTCACAGGTGATTCCAATGAAAGTGAACATTGAGAACCACTGGTCTAGGCATGAGGAAAGGGGAAAATTTGACTAGGTGGGGGAAAATTTCATCTGCTAGTAGAACTTGTAGGAAATACTCAAAAACAAAATCTCCTATTTAGGTGCTGGCAGGGGGCTCTGATGGAGTTTATCTTCATTGTCGACACGGATTTCTCAACAGAGAAAGATATAGACATTGTCTTGAAAACTTTCATATTCCCCAGAATTGGCAGAATGCCTGGCATGTGCTTAGTGCTCAAAATATTTCACTAATGATCTTGTCTTTACAGTACTTCTCAGTTCCACTCAGATGAGTATGGAGACATCGCAGAGTTTCCTAATATAAAATGGGGTATGTGTTTGCAATGCAGACAGGCCCTCTGCTCACCTTTGCAGTGAGCATTGAAAGGGGACATGAAAGATTTTGCTCAGAAATGGGGAGGAGGGTAAAGTAGAAAGCTGTCTATCACAAGGCTTTTTCTTACTCCTAAGTATGGATACCAACAGGGCTGTAACCCTTGTAGAGGGTTTCTTTCCAGTGGGTGGCAAGGCTTCTGCCACAATGGAACTGACAGGTAACAACTTGAGCCAATGGCTGGTTTTCCCACATTTGTAAATTTCTAGAATGTGCTTTAGAATTCTCAAGTTACTCTGTGCATTCTCAGTACTTGGATATCATGACAAAGGGCAGAGAAGGAGGAGGTTTGTCTTTATAGCGATGTTTTCCATTGACTATGTCCTGTGGGATGCATCTGCTGGCTAACATATGAGCCCTTCCATGCCAGGTAGGTTCAGGGTGACCAACCATCTTCCAGAATTTTTCCCACATGAACTGCATCCTTGGGTCTTCTTGCTTACTCATGAGTTGGCATATTGAGCTGGCATTCTCCATTGCCTGGAAAGCTTTTCCCACATTCCAAATACCCGAGAATCATTGCTCCTGTGTGGATTCTCCCATAGTACACCAGTTGAAAACTGTCCCAGGAGATTTTCCCACACTGCAAACATGCAAGGTTTCACTCATAGATGGATTCATCTGGGGTCAGTTTATGGCTGAAGCTTTTCCCCACAGTGGCTCTGTGGATCTCACAGTCTTGTTACTCACATGCTGATCACACTTTGAGACAATCTAATAGTGTAAGTTATTATTTCAAGTGTCCTTCTACTTTATATGTATGAATCCCATTTTTATTTGGCTGATGGCCTAGGCAAATATCATTAGCATTTTGAGCACAGGTTGGCACAACAAACGTTTCCATAAAACGTTTTTTTTGAACACACAAATATCACTTTGTCAAAGGCTTTCAATGCTGCTATTCCCTGGCCAAGCAACCTAGAGCTAAAGTTTCTCAGCTGTTGCTGCTGCTGCTGTGAACTCCTCCTTTGCAGCCCCAAAGCAAGCCCTTCTAATAACCAGTAAGCTTAAAGGGAAATGCAGACATGGGGAAGCAATGTCTAGGGAGGAGAGTCTGAATATAAAAATTGTGCAACTAAAAGGTTTTTACAGTTAATGCAGCACTTTCCCACTGAGAAAGACTACCTTTAAAAGCTGTCATTTCCTTTGCATTAACTAAAAATGGACACATCTGTTGCAAGAAACTGGGAGGGGAGAAGACAATAGCTATTATGATGGTCAGGCAAAGTGTATGTGTGCATAAGCCGCTGAAGAAAGTGCAAGGAGGGGCAAGACTGGTGGAAAGATTGCCACAGGGTTGCTGTCAGTTATTATTTATACATCACCATAAATGCATGGCCGTCAAAGTCAACGGCCATCTGACTTAACTGCTACCTAAGTGCTGGCAACGTGAGACCTCAAAAGAATGACTCTTCTATTTAATATTTAACCAGATGCTTCCATTTTGGAAAATATACTTTGCTCCTTATAGAGGAGGGAGGGGAGGCTGACTTGCAATTTCTGTGATGTATGAGCTAATGCTAAGAGTAACAGAAAACCAGTCTTTGTTCATCAAATATCATTGTCCGTATTTCCACCATGTTGGCAAACAGAGCATTTTTCTACAAGTTTGAATTACTTACTATATTATTGCATTCATTAACATCCTGATGAAATAAGCTAAGGTAACTACAATATCTGCACAATGGAGATAAGAAAGTCAAGGCAGGAAGATTTTACACAATCAGCTCCAGGTCAGGAAAGATGGAGGAAGGGGTGAACCAGAATCTGACTTTTTTGTTAGGGTTTACATTTTATGGCAGAATGGAAAGGTCATGTTACCTAGACTGATGAAGTCTTTGGGAAATTACCCAGATTACCAAATGGAACCAGAACTGCCAATTGCACTCAACACTCCGAGATGTGCTAAGTGGCAATGCCCATGTTACTTGCAGAAAACTAGAGATTTCCCACCTTTCTTCCTTGAGTTCTCCCTCTCCTTGTTTCAGGTACATCCCTTGCCTCTCAGTCATTTCCCATCTTTGCCCTTCACCTCTGGGCCTCCTCCAAGCCCAGACATCATAGCCATGGCTAACCATCCATAGGACAAAGTATTCATGCATCCCATGGCCTCATCTTGAAACTGACTTAGAAGGCCATCAGTCAATCAATATAGTGACCAACAGACACACAGCAAACAGTCACCAAGAGCCTCTGGGGCTCGCCTGCCAGACAGACTTCTCCCTCTCTGCATCATGAAGAATTTACTTTCCTTCATGCCTTTCTATTCTGCTTCTGTCTGTGTGTGGCACATCTTGTAATGGCTCTGTGCTTCTGCCTATGCTGGGGCAGTGGGGTGGGGGTGGGGGTCTGATGGAAGTGGCCAGCCCCTTGAAAGGCCCTCTATTATCCCAGAGCTGTTATTGTTACAGTTCGACTGTCAAGCTCTTTCTCCCACGTCTCTCACACATCATTTCCTCTTGGGCCCATATATCTTAAATGAAAAATGTAAGGACATAAGACAGCCTAAGAACAAGAGAGGAATGGCCCCAAGAAGGAAGACTCTGTTCTTGTTGTTCTTGGTTTACTTTAATCTCACCTTTGGGCCTCTTTAATACATCCCACCCTCCTGAAGGAAAAATAAGAGAGGCAGAGAAGAATTGAACAATGAAGCATTTCTGTGCTCCACTCAACACTTCCCCTGCCCCACCATCCCAGACCCCCTAGGGCCAAGAATGACTCCCATGCTTCATAAAATTTCAGATAATATTGAGGGGGATGTCAGAATGACTTCACTGGCCTGTACAGACAGCATCTGTACGGGCTCCTAAGGGAGATGGGATCAGGCACAGAGCAGCCCCTTGTGCTGGGGTTGGTATCAGAGGGTCCCATTATCTGCAGAAGGGATGTGAAATTGGAACAGCTCCAGCTGAGAATGCAGCAAGCCACACCATTTACATGAAATAGACGGCACTGGGCCCGCCACAAAGCAGGCTGGCTTTGATCTTGGTGAACTTTTGAATCATGTGTGACTAAAGACTTCTTTACAAAGAATTATTTCAGCTCTCTGAGTTAATGAAAAGCCAGCCTGCACAATTTATGGAAGCAAGAGACCAAGCATTAGAGGGAGGAAAAAAAAAACGTCGTAAAAGAATCCCCAGGAGACTTTAATGCGACAGTCCTCACGGTCTGTGTGGATCTCTAACCCCACATTTTTCTGTCAGATTTATTGGGTCTTACTGGGATTCATTCTTCTCAGCACTGAGGTTTGTGGAGATGATCTTAGGGAGAAAAACGTATCTGAGGCAAAATGAGCAATAGCAATGAGACAAAATCAAGAGAGCAAGCTCCTAACTATCAGGCAGGGATAAACCCTGATCCCTGCCTATGCCACTTTACAAAACTGGTATCACTTAAACACTGCCATAGTACCAGGATGATTTCATAGAGAGTCCCCAATACCTAAGATCAATTGATTGTAGCCAGTGTAGAAAAAAATACCCACAAAATCAACCTGCCATTTTTATTATGTGAAATGGTTGTGCTTCCTAACCAACTTCATGGTAGACAATATATTCTCAGCGAAAAAGAAATATGGGAAGCTTGGGAAAAAGTGACCACTTAAAAGCAGAGTACATGTCTCTTCTAAAGTGGACAATGTTTGCGTGTGTTGGTTGAGTATTTACTACAGAGCCATCTTCCAGAGAGTGTATCATATGATATGTAAGGAGAAACCGGAGTAAAAGGGTTAAGATGTGAGTCATCTCAGATGTGGGAAACCATTTCTCGCCCAAGGCTAAGCATAGTTCACTTTAATTTATCCGTTTCCAAGGTTTTCTTCCAAGAGGAGATTAAAGACAGCAGTGATCTCTGAGAGTCCTTCATTCCTTATGCTGCAGTGATAATAAATCTAAACCTTTTCACTGGTTATCACTTTCAATAAAAAAATACTATCCCTAGGCCATCCTCTACATAGTGAGAAGGGAATGTTGGCTTGGATGATTTGTCTACTATAGGGAGGCAACCTGGTGCAGAGGTTTAACTTGGTCTCAGCATCACATCACCCCGGTTTGAATCTTCCTAGCCAGTTCTCCCCTTTCTGGCTGGGAACTTTGCACTTAGATTTATTTTGTATGTTTCAGTTTCATCATAAGAATAATGACTGTATCTCTCTCTTTTGGTTGTGATAAGGACCAAATCAGATAACAGATAATAAACTCTTTCTGGTTCATAGTAAATCTTTAGTAAATATTAAATGACTTCCTGAAACTAGATGCTTTAGAAAATAGATATGGGTTAGGTCTTTTAAATGTAATTTTAAGCAGTTTTCAAGTTTAAGAAGGAACATGCTGTTTAAAAACAGAACAATTAGAATGAAAATAACATCCATTTATTGTTCCAATAAAGCTTTCAATTGAACAAATTCCCAATAGCTATTAATATGTTTAGCATGTACCTTGGTTTGAGCATCATGCCAGATAATTTAATGCACATGATTTTTTTTTTTTTTTTTTTTTTTGAGATGGAGTCTTGCTCTGTCACCAAGATGGAGTGCAGTGGCGCAATCTCAGCTCATTGCAATCTCCACCTCTTGGCTTCAAGCGATACTCCTGCCTCAGCCTCCCAAATAGCTGGGACTACAGGCACATGCCACCATGCCAAGCTAATTTTTGTATTTTCAGTAGAGACAGGTTTTTACCATGTTTGCCAGGATGGTCTCAATCTCCAGACCTCGTGATCCACCCACCTCAGCCTACCAAAGTGCTAGGATTACAGGTGTGATCCTCTGCACCTGGCCCACCATTTAATTCTCAGAATCAACACATGGAGAAGATTACCGTGTTGCAGCTTTGAACAACATTCAGTGACGTTATGAGATTAGCTCACAGTTTCAGACATAGAAAGTATCAAGGCTTGCACTTGAACTCAGAGTTTCCTATTCCAAGTCCAATACTCAATCTAGACACCATATTTCTTTTCCTTTTTACTTCCTAATAGGTCATATGCAAAATTCAAATTATAGGATGCATAGTCTTTGCTAACAATAGCTTATCACATCATAAAATAAAAAGCAGAATCCTACTATAATCTGTCCCTTAGAAAAATACGCAAACTTTGCTGATGAGGGAAAGTAAATTCTGTGCCTCTTGGGTATCCAGACACAAGCATGAAATTAAAGAATACTAATCATTAAAGGCTGAAATTCAGAGACAAACTAAAAAATAAGTAAGGGAGTTGAGATAAACGTCACAGAGCACTACTAAATCTTCAAGGAAACAAAGTCAAGATTTGGGGGTTTATTTGGGGTTTTTGGTGATTTGAAAAGGAAATTCACAAAAATACCTTCTCTCCTTAAAAGTAACCCATCAATAACCTATGAATTCTTTTAACTGCTGGTTAGAAGTAAATATTATTAAAGTACCCTGGGGCTGTTTCTTTCTCTTTTTCTTCCCTGTCCAACATTCCACAAAATAAAAGGAAGCTAATCTGCAAGTTTTTACCCTCTTCCAACACAACTATTTAAAAGTAAAAGGTTCTCATCTTGGGCCATATGCATTCATAGCCCATGTTAAGTATCTCTGGGGAAGAGTCTCAAGGTCCCTCCTGGCAGGCAGTGAAAAGTAAGCAGCTTCCACAGAATGAAACAATGTTTCCAGAGACCCATTCCTTCCACTGAAGCCATGATGCCAGTATATTCGTTTTCTAGGGGCTGTAACAAAGTACCACAAACTGGTGGCTTACACCAAAGAAATGTGCTACCCTGCAGTTCTTGAGGCTGGAAGTCTGAATTCACTGGGTCCGCAGGGTTGATTCCTACTAAGGACCCTAAGAGAAGGATCTGTTCCAGGTCTCTCTCCATGACTTGCAGGTGGCCTTTTCTTCCTGTGTCTCTTCGCATTGCCTTCCCACTACAGGTGCCTTTGTCCAGATTTCATATAAATATATATATATATATATATATATATATATATATATATATATATATATAATCTTGAGACAGGGTCTCACTCTGTTGCCCAGGCTGGTCTTGGACTCTGGCTCAAGTGATCCTTCCACCTCAGCCTCCCAAGTAGCTGGGACTACAGGTGCATACCACCACACTCAGCTACAGTTTCACCTTGCTATAAGGATAGAAGTCATATTGGATCAGGAGCCCATGCAACTCCAGTATGATCTCCATTGATGACATCTGCAATGACCCAAATAAAGTCACATTTGGGGATAAGGACTCTAACATACAAAGTTGACGTGTGAAGGGAGGCACATTTCAATCCATAATGGTGGGTATGGCTCTGAAATATTGCCTGGAAAAGTTGGCTCTAGCCACTGAAAGGATGAGTTAAGTATTAGCCAAATACTATCATGCCCATTAACATATTTTCTAAGATTCTTACACAATTAGGTAGTATTGTCTATATAATCACTTTGCAAATTTTTCCTCTATGTAAATAAACTCTCAAACCACTGTAGTCATGAATTGCAAGATGGCACCCTGACTCTTGAGATGCCTAACCTGTTTTTAGTAAGTGTCTAACTCTGAACTCTCTGAACTAAGAGGAGGAAGACACGGGATTGGGGATGGGGAACCAGTGAAATAACGTTCAAACACATTTTTGTTTGAGTTGTAATCCCTTGCTTAGTAAGACAGACAAATGTTTCCCACTGGGTACTAAGGTTTAGGGCTTACTCTATCTCATTTACATACCATTCAGAGTGAGTTGGCCCTGGTGTGGCCTTCTCTGGATACTTTTCTGGGAACCCTTCCTCTGCTCCCCACTACCAGAATGAATTATCTGTCTTCATCTGACTCTGCAACATTTTGTGTTATTCACTATGGTTATTGTTGGGCTCCTGATGTGGCTCCTTCAACAGACTGAAATTCTTGATGAAAGACACCATACTTAATCACCATACTTAATCACTATAGCCACAGTACAAATAGTAAACATGTGTTGAAGGAAAGGAGTTCAGTAAGTATTTGCTGAATTAAAGTTGGATAAAAACGGACCATCTTAACTCAAGAGTCAGCCAGCCAGGTGCAGTGGCTCATGCCTGTAATCCCAACACTTTGAGAGGATGAGGCAGGAGGATCACTTGAGCCCAAGAGTTCGGGACCAGCTTAGAAAATATGGTGAGATCCTGTCTCTATAAAAAAATAAAAAGAGTCTGTGACCACCTAATTGTCCCTTCTGAATAAGAGGCACAGCCATCCCCCATTTCTTCTGAGGAGACCATAGAGGGAAGAAGCAAGAAGGATCCCGAGCTGCACTGAGACTCACCACACGGACTGGTTCTGGCTGTTTGCACGAGTCCTTTGCTGGGCATGCACAAGTGACATATCAAAGCGCACAGACCACAGGTGACTCCCTTCTGAAGATGAAATTAGATACAGGTATTGATCGACTTACGACCTATGCAACGTACGACCATTTGACTTTACGACCACAATCGCTAGCCAGGACTGCTCCGCGTCTGCCAGCGCAAACGTTGCCCAGCTGGGTGTACGACAGTGTGGACCAGCTTCTGGCAGCGCTACCATCTCCACGTGCACCATTTCAACTGTACATATAGCCTACTCAACTTATGACCAAATCGTGTTACGACATTCCGTGGTCCCGACTGTGGTCATAAGTCGAGCACTACCTGTACTTTGAGCCTTTTTAAGCCAAAAGTATGATTGTTTAAATTTTGTCTTCCTTTATTTTGAACTAGCTTTGCTGAATCTCTGGCCAAAGCTGATAGTAAAACAAACAAACAAACAAAACAAAACAAAAAAAACCTGACACAAGTACAGAAAACCAAACACTGCATGTTCTCACTCATAGGTGGGTGTTGAACAATGAGAACACATGGCCACAGGGAGGAGAGCATCACACACTGGTCTGCTGGGGGATGGAGGGCTAGGGGAGGGACAGCAGTTGGTGGGTAGACTGGGGAGGGATAACATTGGGAGAAATGCCTGATGTAGGTAACGGGTGGATGGGGGCAGCAAACCACCATGGCATGTGTGTACCTCTGCAACAATCCTGCAAGATCTGCACATGTACCCCAGAACTTAAAGTACAATTAAAAAAAAAAAGAAGTGTGTATCTTTTTGCAGTAGTTTCTCTCCTGTGAGAATTTCTCTATGGCATTTACTGCTATTTTATTTGGGCACATTTATTTGATTTCTCCCACAAGGACTCTATCGGCTGGCATTAGGAAATCTTAGAAATGTGTTTACACCAAAGACTCTTGAAATTGAATCCTCAAGATGACCCAAGTCTAAAGGCACTGTTATTTTATTAATGCAACTCTGTTTTCTCTAAATTTGCTTTTGTGAAACTAAATTCTTCCACGAGTTGGGACTGGGTTGAGAGGGAACAAACAAACTTGGGTTAACTCCTTATCAACTATATATGCTGCCAAGAGGGGAAAAGTTGCCTTTATTGGGTTCCTATCTCTGAGCTGGCTTAGCACATGGCTGGACTTTCAGCAGCCTGAATTAACTGCCTTCCAAAGGGCTGTCTTCACGTGTCCTCCTGAGTCACCTTGCATTCAAAGTCAAGACCTCAGTGGGAAGAAGTTCAGGGAGGTGTCCCAGGATCCCAGGACAATATGATCTGTCTAAAGAGTTCAACTTAGTCCTAATTTGGTGACATTCTCAGAATGCAAAAGAAGGAATTCCTTTCTTATTTGATGGGATTTTTATCAGAAAAACGCCAAGTACTTGAGAAAAAAAAAAAGAATTCCCATCACCTATTTTCTGTTTGGTTCTATACGTGCATCTTTCTGGGGCTACATGATTCAGCCTTCACCTTGGGAGAAGAAAAGAGAGCTATTATTATTGAACTAGCCCATGGCAGTGCGGATGAACCTCCCTCCTGCTCCATGGGAAAGGTGTCAAGAGTACCTGTACAACCAAAAGATGGAGAACAAAGCCCCTTAGCACCATCACCCCTCTCCTCCCTCCCATCAAACTCTGGTGGCCCCTCCTAAGCTTTAGTACCACTGTCCTGAGCTCTACGAGCCACTCTTACTGAGCCAGACTCTGTCCAGGGAGGAGATGAGCTACTGTTTTGTTTCTTTTTCTGAAGAAAACAGTTTTTGTTGGAGGGGGATCTGTACAGTGGCGAGAATGCAGTATGAAACGTGCCTCCTCCGTGGGCCATGAGGAAGATGACTCATGTTCCCCTTACCATTTAAATCCAGAGATGGATGAAAGGAATTTCTCTTACGACTCTGAGTAGCTGGCATGTGGGATCAAGTTGTGGATGCATTAAGCCAAATGCAACGCAATGGATAAAAACTGTAAAATCTTTCCGTGGCTTTCCTTGCCTTGTAGGATATCTAAACCTCACCCTATCTTTCAGCATCCTAGAGTTCTATCCATCACGACCTCATCCTTCACTCCCACACCACTCCATTCCCCTAAGCTTTGTGCTGTCAAGCTTCCTTCCTCCTAACACCATTGCTGCTTTCCCTGCTTCTGCTGTTAATCACCGTAGCTTGCCCTCTCTGCTATTGCTTTGAAGACCTGCTAAATTATGTGTCACAGTCTTGTCATAGCCACCTTCTCAAACTATGTTTTATTATTTTTTAAAGAGCCTTGCTCATGCTGAAAAACAGACTTTCATTCCTTCTCTTTTCTTTTTTAACATCAGATGTTGAACCCAAAGACCCTACTACAATCGCTCTCAGTTCACTTGAAACATTACACCTGAAGCCAGTTGTGTTGAATGGGTTCATAGGTTTCCTCCTCTAACATTTTTCCCTTCCTATAAAGTAACACCAGCCTGAAATTTCTCCCAAATAAGTTCTTTCCTGGAGGGCTTTTCTAACTGGCCTTTTTGAAGCTTGTATGAGCGGCTGCAGATGCATTGGGTATAGTTCAGTTTTGTTGAAAGTGGTGTTATCAGCTCTTCCTGGCCTTCTAGGCCTTCTAGGTGGTAATCAAAAGGGCGCTCAGAAACTCCAGAGGTGACAGGTGGTTTGAAGAACCAGGCTCTGCACATTCTGCTGTGAACCTGGGCCCACTAGGAAAGAGGAATCACATGGGAGGGGGAACTGCCTTCAAAAAAAATGGGCTGGTGTGGCTGGGCACGGTGGCTCACGGCTGTAATCCCAGCACTTTGGGAGGCTGAGGTGGGTGGATCACGAGGTCAGGAGTTTGAGACCAGCCTGGCCAACATCGTGAAACCTCGTCTCTACTAAAAATGCAAAAATTAGCTGAGTGTGGTCATGGCTGCTGTAATCCCAGCTACTCAGGAAGCTGAGGCAGGAGAATCATTTGAATCTAGGAGGCAGAGGTTGCAGTAAACCGAGATTGTGTCATTACGCTCCAGCCTGGGTGACAGGGCAAACCAACTCTGTCTCCAAAAAAAAAAAAAAAAAAAAAAAAAGCACTGGTGCAAACTTAGCATCTTCTAGTTCAACACATTTTAAAATAACCCAGTTCCCACAGCTAATTAATTAATGGTACAAACATCTGAAACTATTCTGGGCCCTTGACAGGACAGGGGACATGTCTAATCCATCTTTGTATCCCTAGCACGTACAAGAGACTTGATATAGATGCAAAAAGAGTGATTGAATTAATATAAATACCTGCAGTTTCACATTATAAGTCATCTAATCCTAGGTTTGGGGATAAAGGTGATCTTTATCAATTCTTAATTAATTTCAAATACTTCTCAATTAATTAATAAATGGGAGTGGTCCATGTATTTGTTTCCAAGACTACTATAACAAATGACCACAAACTCAGTGGCTTAAAACAACTCAATTTATTCTTTTCCAGTTCTGGAAGTCAGAAGCCCAAAATCAGCTTCAGGGGTAAAAATCAAGGTGTTAGCAGGGCTGTACTTTTTCTAGAGGTTCTAGGGGAGAGCAAGTTTCCTGGACTTTTTCAGCTTCTAGAGGCTACTCCTGTTCCCGGGCTCATGGCTCCTCCTCCATCCTCAAAGCATGCCAGTGCAACCTCTGCGTCTGTTCTTAAGTCTTCTCTCTCCCTCAGACCCTCCTACCTCCCTCTTAGGATTACACTGGGCCACTTGAATAAGCCAGGATAATCACCTTATCTCAGAATCATTGGCTTAGTCACATCTGCAAAACCTCTCTCACCACATTAAGTCATATATTCATGGGTTCTGGGGATGAGGATCTGTTCTTTTTTTGAGGGGGGACATGATGTAGTCGACCACACTCCATGTAAAACCTAAGTTTGTTCTGTCACACCTCTGCTGAAGATTTTCCAACTCTCTTCTTACTCTACTTCAGGAGAAAGTTAGAGAACACAGTGCTCTTCAAGAACTCACTCCCTACTTCTCTGGTAGTTCAAATTTACTGTTAAGACCACAGATTCAAAGTCCAGCAGCTCTGAGTTTTTGTGAGCAATGAAATTTTGGGCAAGTTACTTGACCTAACTTTTGTTTTCTCATTTAAAAGTGAGAAAAGTGATCATCTGTCCTACAGAGTTAATAGTGGGGATTAAATGACTAAATCATGTAAGTATAGCCCAAAACCGAGTCCCTGGTACATAAAAAAGGCAATAAATAGTAGTTAGTCGTACAAATACACTATCATATTACCATTATTGATTTAGTCAAGTCAGTATCTATTTGTTGGGCAGCTACTATGTGCTAAGTACTGTTCTAGCCAGTTGGGATACACCAGTAAATAAAAGAGACAAAGGTTTCTGCTCTCGTAGAGTTCACAGTCTGATTGGAGATACACACAGAAGAAACAAAGAAATAAATAATAGGGCAAGCTAGACAGTGGTACACATTTTAGAAAAATTTATGGGAGCAAAGTAAAGGAAATTGGGATGCCAGAGTGGGAGGACATTGGTGCAATTTCAAATGTGGAAGGAGGTCAGTGTATCCTACTTATTAGTGATCCACGAGCCAGAGACTGAAGAGAGTGGGTGGGTAGCATCTGGGCAGAGGGAAGAGCAAAATCCTTAGGAGGGGACGATGGTGCATTGCAGGAGCAGCAGGAAGGCCTCTGTGGCTCAGTGAGCGAGGGCAAGAATAGGTCAGTCTGAGTGGAAGGTGTTACTTCAATCAACCTTTTGGGAAGTGATGAGGGTTCTCAGGGCCATTTAGGACACAGTAGAGACTCTGACTTTTACTCTGAATGAAATGGGCAGTCACTGTGGGGTTTGGAGCAGATGACTGGCAGGACCTGACTGGGGTTGGCTGCTGTGTTTGGAATACGTTGCAGGGAGGTGAGGCTGAAGGTGGGAGACAGGTAGGAGGCTGTGGTTACAATGCAGAAAGACCAATCATTCCCCAAACCTCAGCATCAGGTAATATAATATACCTGTGTGATATGGCTTGGTTGTGTCCCCACCCAAATCTCATCTTGAATTGTGGCTCTCATAATTCCCACATGTTGTGGGAGGGGCCCAGTGGGAGATAACTGAATCATGGGGGCAGTTTCCCACATCTGTTCTCGTGGTAGTCAATAAGTCTCATGAGATCCCATGATTTTATAACGGGTATCCCCTTTCTCTTGATCCTCATTTTCTCTTGTCTGCTGCCATGTAAGACATGTCTTTACCTTCCTCCATGATTGTGAGGCCGCTCTAGCCACATGAAACTGTGAGTCAGTTAAACCTCTTTTTCTTCATAAATTACCCAGTCTCAGATACGTCTTCATTAGTAGCATGAAAACAGACTAATACACCATGTAATAAACTTGCATATGTACCCCCGAATCTAAAATAAGAGTGGAAAAAATTTCAAAGATACGGTAATACCTCACACCAGGATGGTCACAGCAGAGGAAATGAGAAGGGCTCAGATTCCGTACATTTTGAAGATAGATCCAACAGAATTTCTTGGTTGATTGGATGTGAGATGTTAGAGAAGTGAAAGATACTCTTGCTCTACAATATAGATGAACACTGGAAACATTATACTAAGTGAAAGAAGCCAGACAGAAAAGGCCACACATTACATAATTCCATTTATATGAAAAGTTGAGAACAGGCAAATCTATGGCTACGGAAAGCAGGGTAGTGCCTGCCATGGCCAGGGGGACGAACAGAACACAAAATGATTGCTAACGAGGAAAGGGAGTGATGAAAAAGTTCCGGAGTTAGATCGTAGTGCTGCTTGCACAACATTATGAATGTCCTAAAAGCCACTGGATTGTACACTTTAATTAAAATGGTGAATTTAAGATTCTGTGAATTTCACCTCAGTGAAGAAAAGTAACTCATAGTATTCTGATTTGAGCAATTGGCAGAATGGAGTGACCATCAACGGGGGTGGGAAGGCTGTTGGGGAAGCAGAACCCACAGGAAAAAACTAACAGTTTGGTTGCGAAGAGTTTGAATACATAGGTAAACGTGCGCCACGGCGGTTTGCTACACCTATCAACCCATCACCTAGGTATGAAGCCCAGCATGCAGCAGCTATTTTTCCTAATGCTCTCCTCCCCCTGCCCCACCCCCCCCAGCAGGCCCCAGTGTGTGTTGTTCTCCTCCCTGTGTCCATGTGTTTTCATTGTTCAGCTCCCACTTACAAGTGAGAATATGCAGTATTTGTTTTTTTCTATTCCTATGTTAGTTTGCTGAGGATAATGGCTTCCAGCTTCATCCATGTCCAACATTTTGAATTTGAAGCGTCTATTAGGTACACAAATAGAAATGTTGACAAGATAGTTTGGTATGCAAGTTTTGAGTCTGGAAGGGTATTTAGCTAGAATATCTAGATTTGAGAGCTGTTGGCATAGCTCTTAGTCAAATTTCTGTCTTAGTCTGTTTTATGCTGCTACAACAAAACACTTGAGACTGGGTAATTTATAAAGAACAGAAATGTATTTCCTCACAGTCTGTTGGCTGGGAAGTTTAAGATCACAGTGTCAGGAGGTCTGGTTGTCTAGTGCAGGCTGCTCTATGCTTCCTGCAGAGATGGCACCTTGTGGCTGTGTCCTCCAGAAAGGAGGATCCCTGTGTCCTGACGTGGCAAAAGGTCTTGAGACTGAATGAAATCACTAAGGCATGACTGCAGAGAGAGGAGACAACCAAGGATTGTACTCCTATAAACTCTGAAGTTAAGAACTTAGGGAGAAAAACAGGAACTGGCCAAGGAGATTGAGAAAAGGTATCCAGTGAACAGAAGTAAAGCTAAGGAAGATTATTAGTATCTTCTATCACTCTCCCAAGCTCACCTTCTTCATGATACATGAAGGTCCCAGACAGTGCCATGGTATGTTGTATCTGAAGGTGGCTTTCTATATGCTGTTCTCTCTCCCTAGAATGTGCTTTCTCCTTTCTTTTGTTTTTCTCTTTTTTTGAGAGAGTCTTACTCTGTTGCCCAGGCTACAGTGCAGTGGTGTGATCTCGGCTCACTGCAACCTCTACCTCCCAGGTTCAAGCGATTCTCCTGCCTCAGCCTCCTGTGTAGCTGGGATTACAGGCGCATGCCACTGTGCCTGGCTAATTTGTGGATTTTTAATGGAGACAGGGTTTCACCATCTTGGTCAGGCTAGTCTGGAACTCCTGACCTCGTGATCCCCTCTCCTCGGCTTCCCAAAGTGCTGGGATTACAGGTGTGTGCCACCATGCCCAGCCATCTCCTTTCTCAGCTGGTTAACTCCTCCTCATCCTTCAAGTATCACCACTCTCAAGAAGCCCACCCTTCCCTTCTATCCTGATTTAGATGCCCCATCTTTGTGCTTCCACAACATCGCCTTATCTCAGGATCCTTGGCTTAATCACATCTACAAAACTTCTTTCACCACGTTGAGTCACATATTCATGGGTTCTGGGGATGAGGATGTGATCATTTGCTGGGGGGGACATGATGTAGTCTGCCACACTCCATGTAAAATCTAAGTTTGTTCTGTCACACCTCTGCTGAAAATTTTTCCAACTCTTTTCATTCTGCACTTCAGGAGAAAGTTAGAGAACACAGCACTTCCACAACCCTGGGCATAATTTACGATAGCCCTTATTCTGCTGAACATGTCACCCAGCTTACATGTCAGCTTCCCCCAGGAGACTCAAAGACAAGGGTATGTCATTATAGCATGCTTAGCACTTAGTCCAGGATTCTGCGTGTAGAAAATACCTTTACAATATCCACTGAATGAAAAACAAATAAAGAGATGCCTTACTTGACTCTGTAGACATGTTCTTAAGAAGTTAATGTACATCAAAGTGCTTAGGAATTTTTTATATTCATAATTCTCTGTTAAACATATTGGGTGGGAATGTTACTTAAATCAACTCTGTGGAGTTATTTTATAAGGCAAAGAATTCTATTATACCACCAAAAAAATCTACCTTCGAATCAGCTGTTATTATAAGCTGTGATGTCTGTACACATATTTGGAATTTATATGCCATTCTACTGAAATTAATTTGAAGAGTTGCTTATATCTTATGTTTTTACATATATTTTAAAATATATAATTATATCTAGATGTTTGGGATAAAAGAAAAATCTAAAAACAACTGCCAGGATATTTGCAAATAAAGTTTTCCATCTTTAAAACGGGGAGCCGGGACTATCACATACTATAATGTCTCCTGTGAATGCAAACTGTCAAATGAAGAATAGTCAAAATTATACACAGGTATCTTAATGGGAATCAAAATACTGTGTTCAAAACTTTGCATTCAAAAAGAAAAAAGATGCCTGCAAAAATTTTTCATCACATGAGGGAAATTCTCAACTTTAAGAAGTTTTGTAATCTTATTAAAGGAAACATAAACTCTGACCCCTCAGTCATGCTTAGAAAAAGTAATTCCATATGTTTATTACATTAGGAATGGTAATTATGTCAGAGACCAAAATTGCAGAAAACAGGCTAAGCCCAATGGAAAGCCACCTCATGATCACTTCTTTTCCCTTTGCATTAATTTGTAACCATGAGAGAAGATCCCAGACAAGGCAGAGCTGGTGACTTACGGGACTAGGAAGAGATCAAAATGTTGGATCTGCCTTTTAAAGGAAAAATAAAACTATAGTGGGGAATTGCAACAAAATCATTTTAAGTGTGGCCTGGCATTGCCTCAGTACCTGCTAGCAAGCCTTCCAGATACCCTGGCTTCCAGGCCCATTCTCCTGTTTCTACTTTGCTACCTTTGACGTCTGAGGAGTGTTCGGCAAAAGAAGTACCATTTCACAACTCGGGATTTTCGTCTTGATTTGCACGGAGCAGAGCTCAGTTACAGGCTGACTCTGGGAGTATTCCGCACTTCTTTCCACCTCTTGAGATTTGCCAAACATCATTCAATGAGGAATCGACCAGATAAACCCAAAGCTCATCCTAACAGTGTTAGGTTACTACTTCGGTGTTTACTGAGTGGGACCTGGTGTAATCTTTCTCAATAGGAAGCTTGTCGTTCTGACAGACCGTAAGAGAGAGATCTAACAGGAACAAAAGGAGAACACCCTGCAAATTAGCCTCACCGATCTCCCGCCTCCTGAACACCTTGCTCAGGCCCGGGCCATGTGCACCACACACAGCAGCTGGGATGCCGAATTGTGCTGCCACTAGAGGATCTATTTGTACTTGTCAGTCACTGGACTGAACTTGTAGAAAACTGCTGCAGGCAAACCTATTCACAAATACGCCTTCTCCTGAGCAAAAACATGCAATGTGATGTCACCTTCTTAGAGCAGCTATTGTTCAGGGCTTGCAAAGAATACAAGGCTTGCACCTGTGGTGAGCTGGTGCACAGACTAAGCCTTTGCACCTAAGAACACATCTGAGGACACCTTTTCCTTAACGTTGAGGACACACTTGCTTAACCCCTCCGACCTACATCTCTCACTAGATTTCAGGCTCCGAGTCTGTCAGTTAATTTTCCTGTCAAGCGTATTTTTTTTCCTATACAGCATGTGTATAAACAACGGGCAAAATACACAGCTGTCAGGAAAACATATGTGAAAACATGTCATTAGAAACTCACTCCTCAGGCGGGAGTATAGCCCTGAAACTTGATAACCTGCCTGAAGCACTTTAGAGCAGCAGTCACACGCTTTTGTGACTTGGAAATTTAGCTGTCCTGTCATCCTGGGAGAGCTCCAGATTCAAACCAATTGTCATGAAAAACTGGGTCTACTTTTAGAGCCTCAGAGTCATTATGCTTATGTCTCCTGCAGCCTCTGCTCTAAAAATCACTCTTTTTCTAAAACTGAATATATATATAACCCCATCTCTACTATAGATATAAAACCTAATCTCTACCATATATATATATATATATATACACACACACACACACTGTGTATATATACTATATATATAAAACCCTATACTATTTATATATATAAATGTATATTTCATATATATAAATATATATAAATAGTATAGGGTTTTATATATAAATATATATATAAATAGTATAGGGCTTTATATATATAGTATATACATAGTATGTGTATAGAGTGTATATATATATATATATCTAGTGTGTATATATATTATACTACAGTATAAATAGTATACTCTATATATAGTAGAGATGGGGTTTTATATATATATATATATTAGAGATGGGGTTTCATATATATATAACTGAATTTACACACACACACACACACACATACATATATATATATATATATATATATATATATACACACACACACACACACACACACACACATATAGCTTAATACCTGCCTGGAGCACTTCAGAGCAGTAGTATAAACATATGGTAGAGATGGGGTTTCGCCATGTTGCCCAGGCTGCTCTCGAACTCCTGGGCTCAAGAGATCCACCCACCTTGGCCTCCAAAAGGGCTAAGATTCCAGGCATGAGCCACAGCACCCGGCTCCCAAAACTGAATTTTAATGCATGTTGCCTCATCAACAAGGAGCATAAACCATGTCTTACACAATCATTCCTTCCATCTCCCAGCACGTGAGCTCCACAAGGGCAAGAACTTAACTCAGTGCCTGGCAAAGGTTAGGGCTGTACTTTTTAGTTAATAAATGCATACATCATACTAACTTAAGTCAACCTTAAAATATTTCTCAGGGTTTCAATATTCCAAAAGTTTATTCATGAGAGAGCCACAGAAATACTGCAAGCTTTTAACATGAATCTGGCAGTATCATTAAATTGCTGGGACTCCCATGAATTCTTGCTTCTCCAGCTAGAGTTCCCACTCTTTACAGAAGGATCCAGGCTTCGTGTGTCTTTTCTTAAACCCCTTAGAGCCTAACACTAGCTGCAACCAATTCTGGTATTGGCTAGGAGGCAATATTTCACCTCCAAAATATTATGAATGATGAATAAATTATAAATTCTGTCACATTTATTTTAGGTTGGGATACACTTTATCTCCACACAAGAAAGTTGTGGAGAAAGAAATGAAACACTGAAAACAAGAACAAACAAAGTAAATAACAGACTTGTTTTTAACTTGTTTAAATTTGTTTTTAACAAGTTTATGCTTGGCAAATGGGTTGTTGCTTCTCCATTTTACCCCAAAGTAATAAAATAGAATTTCCCTTAAAAATGCAATAAAATGTACTTTTCAGTCATTTCTATTGCTCTCTTTCTGTTAGTTTCAACTGATGAATTCTTCGCTACAAGAAAAAAGGCTTCAAGGACCATCACTATTAGTTTTTTGATAACCTGTATTTGACAGAGTATTTAGAGTGTTTATGGGTACAGGTAAAAATCATAATAGCAATTGCAACTTTTATTTAAACAATCTGAAAAGTATTTTCATGTTCGTTTTTGTTCTAGGAAAATAACCATAGAACTTACTATTTCTAAAAGAAAGGGAGCAAATAATTTTCTTTTCTAGTTTATCCAGAAATCTTTCTTTCCATCAGTATACCACTTAAAATTTAATATTCAGTACAAATTATGTCACTGTAAATACATCTATAAAGTCATGATGGAGTAGTTAAAAGAAAAAAAAAACAGAACTTAGATATTCCTAATAGAGTCTAGTTCTTTAGAGGAGACAGCTTAGAAGGAAACCCTTAATTTTTTTGTGCAGTCTACCCTAGCAACCAAGTAACTGGTCACTATTGAATAGTATGTCATATACATGACATAGTAATATATCTAACGTATAGCACTTATCATATTTTATGTGATATAGTTCATGTATTTCGTCTATGTCTCCTCCATTTCCCCCACCCAAAGTGGATTGAGCACTCATCAAAAGATAGAGCTAACTGTGTCTTATTCACTTTCTTTATTCCAAGCACCTAATATTGCATTAGAATAATAATTATAGGTCCTCAATAAACAACTGATGACTAAACAAGTGAATAAACTAAAGTGATTCAATTAATGCTAAAAAAGATATTTTCTGAAACTCCTTTTTAAACTACCTTTAGAACCATTTTTGCAAGGCATCCAAGAATAAGCTTCTCATAACTTCTTAGCGACACCTCATGGGTAAATTAAACTTATATTTCATGCCTCACTTATAAGACATGATTGGGAGGTTTCCATGGTGGAATTTACCTTTTCCCCTAAAAGGATGAAATTTATTCAGAATATTCAATAGACCATGTTTCAGGATCTAAAGGCAGCCTTGGCACCAGAATGCACCTTCCCAAGGGACAATCATGAGGTAGGCCATACTAATCTTTATGATTTTTATCATCATCTCTACACCTCATAGGAAAAAATGTTTACCATTATTCTGAAATTAGCTGAACTCAGCAGTGACCAAGCCACACTATGTTATTCATGGAAAATACAAGTATAGCCAAAACACTAATGGAGCAATGTGTGTGTATCCATGTCAGCTCACCTCTAACTCTAAGAGAGACTACTGAGAACTTATACGTGATTAATCCATCCCCATTCATGAACAATATAATTTTAAAAATCCATGTTAACCTCAGCAGCAGAGTTTTCATATTAAGCTAGAATTCCCTGTTTGCCTCAAATGAGGGGGTTATGTCTCAATTCCATCACAGCCCTTGGCAGGAATACCTTTTCAGAGAATTCAGGAATAGGCAAACCCAGCGCACTGCTAAGAAAATGTCCCCTTTGTGGTACCTGTCTGAGCACATGGATTTGCATAGAACATGACAGCGGTTTTCATAGAGAATTACACAGAGAGTTCATAGAGAAGTACAGCAGAGTGTAACCTAATAGACCACATTAGCATATATTTTGTGTGTATAATATACATCTGCATATTAGATTATACTCTAATATACTAATGGTGGAGGTCAAACTGAAACTTCTAAGAGGAAAAAAAACTGGCTTTCTAATGACACCCAATATAAAATCAACAAAAGATGACAGAACGCAAGCCATCTACACACGTGCACGTATATCTCTGTACCTACACACAGGTGCATGTGTGTGCACGTGTGCACACACACACACATCCCATAGGGGCTATACCTGACTCATATGAAGGGTATTTATCTCTACATCTTGACTCCTTGAATTATTTTTTTTTTAGCTGATGTCTCACTCTGTTGCCCAGGCTGAAGTTCAATGGTGTGATCTCAGCTCAATGCAAACACTGTCTCCCAGAGTCAAGCAATTCTCCTGTCTCAGCCTCCTGAGTAGCTGGGATACAGGTGCCTGCCACCATGCCTGGCTAATTTTTATATTTTTAGTAGAGGCAGGGTTTCACCATGTTGGCCAGGCTAGTCTCAAACTCCTGACTTCAAGTGATCTGCCCGCCTCAGCCTCCCAAAGTGCTGGGATTACAGATGTGAGCCACTTCACCAGCACCCCCCCCCCTTGAATTTTTAAGAAGACCACATTTAGGGGCTGAAGGGAGGATGTAATGAATATTTCTGCAGTTTCAGAGACCTTGTTAGGCAAGTCATTAATACCAAATCGTGCTCACCTTTCAGAATAAACAATGTTGAATCTGGCCTCTGTAATTTTTGCTTATACTATCCCCATAATGTGGAATATTCTTTTCCTCCCTCTTCATTGAGGTAATGCCTCATCTTCTTTTAAGATCTAGCATTCAAGTCCCAGGCATCACCCTCTGGAGAGCATTCCCTGATGTACCATCACCCTCCAGTGTGGGGCTAGGTAACCATCTCCATACTCCCATAATGCATCTCTCTATCCCAGGACTCACCATTCTAGACCCTAACAATCTGCTCCTGGACCTCCCTCCTCTGTTGAACTATCATCAGGAATTTTTGGTCTATTCATCTTTGCATCTACAAGCATTATGCCTGGCACTTGAAGGGAGTTCAAGAAATGTTTGTTGATATGATTTGACTCTCGCCTTAAATTGTAATAATCCTCACGTGTTAAGGGCAGGACCAGGTGGAGATAATTGAATCATGGGGATGGTTTCCCCCATCCAAAATGTTTACCATTATTCAAAAATTAGCTGAACTCAGTTAATTTGTTTTTGTGATAGTGAGTGATGGTTTTCTAAGGGGCTTCCCTCTTTGCTCAGCACTTCTTCCTTCTGCCATGTGAAGAAGGATGTATTTGCTTCGCTTTATGCCTTTATTGTAAGTTTCCTGAGATCTCCCCAGCCATGCTGAATTGTGAGTCAAACCTCTTTCATTCATAAATTTCCCAGTCTCAAGCATGTCTTTATTAGCAGCATGAGAATGGACTAATGGACTAATACATTTGTTCAATAAATGGATTAATTTCTTAATTTATTTAATATAATCAGTACCTCTGGTATTATTTTTCCTGACTGAAGGGAGAGGAAACTGAGGTTGCAGAATTGTTTAACTTGCCCAAATTCACATAATTCATAAGGCAGAGTCAGGATTCACATTCTGAAATAATCATATAGGCAATCATTTTTCTTTCACACGAGATTAAGAGATTGGAAGCAAAGATGAAGAGAGTTAACTCTTATAAATTATCACAAGTAGCATGAAGCACTGATCTCAAAGACAAAGAACCACACAGTGAAAGCCTCTTTGATTAGGAGGCTCTGTTTCCCTCATCATCAATTCTCCTCCCAGAAATACTTGGCACCTTTAGCTAAACTTTGATGTTGATGGTCTAAGGCAATTAAACATAGAGTCAGTAGTAAGCACGAGTTCAAAATTCCAAGAAAATCAAACCCAATTATTGTAAAAAGAAGAAAGCTTTCTGGGTTTCTTTAATATCCAGGTGTTGTTTTGTTTAGCCACAGAGTACAATGTTCCATTCCTGAGGTATTCTGATATAAAAGTTAACACCAACATCTTCACGTTTGAAGACAGTAAAGACATTTCTGTTTCCTTATTCTCTCCAAAATTACCCCAAACTGTAAGTAGGATAAGAAACAGAAACACAAACTTGCTATTGAAGCTATCTTCAACAGCATTAGAAGACACCTCTAACCTTAGGCTATAATATATAAATGCAGAAAGAAGAATGAACCAACAGGGTGCAGGAGTGTCAAAATAATGCCTGGCACTATCAATGAGTGCAAGCTAAGTCACCATGTGAAACTCTGGGAACGTTCAGACACTGGAAACGTCAAGATGGCACGGGTGAGGAGAGGGGCTGAAAACAGGGATTATTGGAAGTCCGAGTTAGAGAAAGTTGTAACTCCAGGCTCCCTCTCTACTTGCTGACAACGCTTCCCCCACTGGAGGTAGGTAGTATGGTCTCTGGAGAAATGGAACTCAAGAGACTCCTGAAACAAAGACACAGACACTCAGGAGGACATCAGACTAAATACTGAACGGTATTATCCCAAACTCCCTTCCCCACCTCCTTCTGAACGCCAGCAGCCAAGCTTCAAAGCCTTAGGCAGGAAATTAGAGGATTTTCCTCAGAGGTACAATTCCATTGAAAAGATCTATAGATACCTTTGAGTTACATATGAAAGAACAGTTAGAAACTAGATCCCATTACAGAGAAGCAACACCTATACAAAATTTCAATCAACTTTTTAGTAGACTACTTTTTACACATTAAGAGGCAGCCAATAATCACTAGACATTTGAGAAAAAGCTTCCAAGAGAAACAAGAGAGACACAAAACAAATAAAAGGGAATTCAGAGATTCTCTAAGAAGAAAATTTCGAAGAACTCCTGAAACAAGAACAGGTTTCTATATAAGGGGAACAAGCATGGAATAAAGACTTCTTGAATATCAAAAATAGCTAAATAGTTTTAGTCAGCAAAAAATTAAAATGTCAGATAAAAACGTCTCCCCTAGAGCAGAACAAAAAATTTAAAAAGATACATAACAGATTTATTCAGGAAGTTCAATTTCCAGAAAGGGAAATCCCACAAAAAGAGAATAAAAAAATGACAGAGAGAAAATTACAAATAAATAAGAAAAATTGCCCAGACTCCAGATTTGAAGGGCTTATGAGTGCCCAGTGCAATAAACAAAAAAGTACCCACCAAAGCCTATTTTCATTAATTTTCCACGATACTAGCAAGAAAGGGATCTTAAAATCTTCCAGAAAGAAAAACAGACACATACAAAGGACTGGGAAACACAATGACATCAGGCTTTTTAATATCAGTATTAGAAGCAATTTTAGGCCTGAAAATGCATGAAAAGAAATTTTAAGGATCCTGTGTCTTGGCAAACCATAAATCAAGTGCAAGAAAGAAATAAATACAGTTTTAAGATATGCAAGTCTCAAGAAAATGTTTTACCCATGGACTTTTTCCTCAAAATATTACCAGAGGATACATTTCACCAAAATGAGGGAGTAAAGCCAAAAGAGAAGGAGAAATGGGATCGGGAAAACAGATGATGCAACAGTCAGGAGCCAGGCAGAGGGAATTCCCAAAGTGATAGCTGGGCAACAGGCCCAGAGAGTGACAGTCCTTTTTGGAGTGGGAAACAAAATAATTATTAACTGTAGAAGGAGCAAAAAGTTCTTAAATAACAGGAAAAAGAGTTATGATATATTACTTGGCATAGCTGATGTATCACTAAAAATGAATTTAATCCCAATTCTGATACTGTTGTCCATAATGGCAGGTTCTGCAGGACACAGTAGTAGTGCTGGTCACCACAAGGGAACAGCAGAATGACTAGGGAGAGAATATGGGAACAGCCATGAAGCTCCCAAGCCTTTGGTTATACTTCCTTTAACAAGGCTTACTAAATATTATTTGCATAATTTGATAAGTAAATCAATGAGCCTTAGAATTGAATCAACTATACATGTATTTCCCTTTCTGCCAAAGACAGTTTCATTAAGTGTGCAAACATCAGACATGCAGAATAAAAGATGATTTGTAGAAGCTATTCCTCAACAATCCTAAAGTTTATTTCAATTTGTTACACTTTTTTGGCATGCCATCCAATTTCTTTAACTTCTAAAAAAAAATATGAAGAGCTTTGCTTTATTAAGGGTGTATTTTGAGCCATTTTACAAATATCTATTTTTATCCTTTTTCACCATCTTATAAAGTAGAAATGATGACTATACATACATTCATTTAAAATAAATTGGTTGAAATACAAAAGCAGTCAATGATTAGTTATGTAAAATTGAGTATTCCCAGCTATAAAAGTTTTTGTTTGTATTAATCATCTTGGTGCATATTAAGCTGTTGGTACTCTTCATAAGTTTCTATGAATTTTTGCAGGTTTTTTAATTTGAAGAGCAACCCAAAATGTTATGGGTATTTCTGGATTTGGGTTCATTTTTCAGATCTTTGATTTTTTTACATATTTGATTTACCTTTAGCCAGTTCTGTCTACTCTGTCTAGCAACATATTTTGTGAGTTTTACATTTTTATCTCCAGCTTTACATGAACTAACTGAAAGTAAAATGGTCCAAGAATTTCTTGTTGTCCAAAATCAGCAATTCATATACTGACAATGTCTGTGTACCTAGTATGACTTTTCTGATTTTAAATTATAATTTTTAATTTAATTAATTTTTGTTTAGAGAGTTCATCCCTTTCTAAGTACCTTGCTTTTAAAGAAATGTAAACATATTTTGCAACAGTCACTCCAATTCTGCCTTATTAGTAACTGTGAAACAAAGGACCTTCACTACATAAATGCGTATTAATGAATGTGAGTAAAAGGTACAACGTCTACTGGAATTGGCAAATAATGATAAATTGTCTAGGCAAATATTTATCAATTTTTATTCTACATTCCATTTTAAAAAATAACATTTTAGTGACCAGCTAACAACCAAAATTGCACACAAAAATTAAAAATAAGACATTGTGCAATAAATGTTGTGGAAATAATGACTAAAGAGGCAAACACAGGCATTACTCACAGCTTTACCACTACTGATTTCTCTTTATAGTTTTTTTGGCTTTATCTTTTATTTCTAATATTATTAATTTTCATAAATGGCTAAAATTGCATTAGAAATTTTTTAAAATCTCAAAAGCTAACAGAGAAAGTATTAAGGTACAGTAAAAGTTGTTAAATTATCCCAGAAGTCACAAAACAAAATTTTTAAACAAATGCTTTTAAAACAAAACAAAAATGTTTTTAAGGTGCATTAAAACAAATGCTTTTGAGACAAAACAAAAATGCTCTTAAGGTGCATTAAAAGTTGCAAATAGCAAATGCAACAACTGGAGGCAGAAAATACCAATTAACCAATTGTCATTTTCACAAGTTAATCTTTCAACTTGTGACAACATTCAACTTGAATATTGAAATGAAAATATTCAACTTGTCATTTTCACAAGTTAATCTGAAAGTAAACAATCTGTTTCTGCTGCTTTTATGATCATCATGTGACTTGAGCAAACCAGCTATTTTCTGCCTCCAGTTGTTGCATTTGCTATTTGCAACTTTTAATGCACCTTAAGAGCATTTTTGTTTTGTCTCAAAAGCATTTGTTTTAATGCACCTTAAAAACATTTTTGTTTTGTTTTAAAAGCGTTTGTTTAAAAATTTTGTTTTGTGACTTCTGGGATAATTTAACAACGTTTAACACACAGCTGGCTAGTAAGAGGCAGAACTAGGAGGTGCACCCAGGCCTACTGACGCTCACTGTTATGGTTCTCCCTTGCTGAGCTCTGTCTTATGGCCTTCTGGTTTGTTTTTGTTTTTGTTTTTTTCCTGGTCTTCTATTTTTTTCCTGCTTGATACCCTTCATACCTGATTCCAAACAGCTTGATGGGTAAAAATAAAGAGAAAAAAAAAAAATCTCATGTCTAGTATTTCATTTTCCCTTAGTCATTGTTAAAACTAATATGAGGGGAAATCAAAATCAGTAGTTAAGACTTTGAGATTCTAGATGAATTTCACATATTTCTGATCTTGAACCATCAAGAGTTGACTGTTCTGGCAAATACGACCCCCAAAAAGTACACTGGATTCTGAACAACATCTTTCTTTGCAGCAAAGACCAGGCACAAACAGGGAGTATCTCAGACACGTGTCTTCTTTGCATGTGGTTTCAAACTGGAATAGAGGTTTCTTTGCCAAAAATCTCCAGGCTGCCCTGTGTTTTTGGCCCCCCCTTCTTGATTTAACAAATCAGAAAGAAGATTTTTAAAACAGGCAAAGTATTTTAATCTGGAACAGTTCATTTCTCTAATGTTTTAGCTATCTAAAGGATGTGAAAACAAAACACAGTGTATTCTCAGTATGGCAGCACACGCCTGCCAGAGAGATGAAGCCCTTAACTGAAACAGACAAAGCCAGATATAAATACGGAAATTAAAACTGGAATATTTTAACAAAGTAAGTTGGATTTGTGGCTTAATTTCTTTCATTCTTTCTTTTTCTCCTGTCTTAAAAAATTAAGTATATAAGTTTGTTTATAATGCTAGTAAGCAAGCCTCACTTGGAAATTAATTATTATTTGATTAGTCAGATTATCTTTTTAAAAAATGATCACTTAGAAACATTTGAAGTGGGGGCAGGTAAGGGGGAAGTATGAGAGAGTGAATTAATGTCATTCACATTATATATATATATATATTTTATTTTTATATTTATATATTTATATTTATATATTTATATTTATATATTTATATTTATATTTATATATAAATATATATATTTATATTTATATTTATATATTTATATTTATATTTATATTATATATATATATATATATATATATATATATATATATATAAATCCTTTAATCCTTACCACAATCTTGTAAAAAGGACATTACCCTATCCATTCTATAGATGGGATGGGAAAATGCAGGCTCAAAGAAACAAAGTAATTCACTCAAGGTCAGAGAGATAGTAAATGAACAAATTTTGATATTTATTCTGTCTATTACAAGCTTCTATCCAGCATGAAGCGCTGCCTCCAATGGAAGAAAAGACTCTCAAACACATTATTAAGGTTTCTGAAGAACTATTAGCTAGCAGGGAAGTTCATGTTAAAAGCAGTGAATGAAGACTGCAGGTCACTAATTTCTCTGTAAAGGCTGTGATCTCTCCAAATGCATCAGTCCTTTTCTGAGCTGACCCCACTAAGAGGGAGGAAACCTAGGAACCAGCAGTACTTCCCTCAACTTGAAATCCATCTCAAGCATATTGATTCGTTCCTGTATCACCCTCCCGTGATCTTTCAAAGCGTTAAACACGATCACCTCCCACAAATCACCTCTCCTGTCCAATGAACAGAAGATGCCTGTGTGTAGATTTGCTCATAGCTTTGATTCACCCAATTCTGGCAGCTCACCTCACCCAGTCCTAACTCTCAGGGGTAAGAAGTTAGTGCACTGGGACTGAGGGGCTGCTAGCTCTAGTTTAGGTTCTGCTCTTGGGCTTCTCTTTCCTTGTTTGCTATGCATTTCGAATCAGGAAGGCATGGGATACAAATCAATTTATGTATCTATGACCAAAAATAGGTTCAAAGAAAAAGTCATCTTTTTTTAATCTGTGGGCAATTTGTGGGAGTCACCCTTAAGAAGGTCATACACACATACAAAAAAAAAAAACCTTGAAAGGTACATTTATTCTAACAAACAGAGAAAGAAAAAAGGGTAGATAGAAAACCAGGGGACAGGAATGGCGTGGTTTCTCACAAGATAGCACTGGTTTTATTTTTCAGATCACAGAGGTATGACAAAGAATGGCAGAAACTGCTATTGTGAGCTTAAGAGCTACCTTTTGTCTTCTTGTTCTGTTTTTTTCAATTTGTGAGAGTATTTATTGTGCTGTTGTTTTTAGCTTGCCAGGGCCTGCAAGGGAGCTTTCCTCTCTGTTTGTGACCCTGTTTCTCTCACTGGTGTGTGAGTCTTTGGGGAACTCTCATCTAAAACTCAAGGGCATACCCTGGATTGGTTTTTCAAGTCCTCTTGACCTTGGGGAGTATCTTATTCACTCAGCTCAGTCTGCACTGTTACATTTTAGAGAATAAAGAGTCCCCTGAAAATATTAAAGTACACATTTATGTGCTGGTCCCTTTTGTAAACTCAATAGATTTAGGTTTGAAAACATAACTCAAAAACAATTATGTTCAACAACAAGAAAGTACTGAATATAATATTCCAGGACCAAATAGCAACTCTCATTTTTTTCCCCACAGAACAAGTCTCTTTTTCCCCCCACATAAATTCTATATTAACATGATTATGCATATGTGTATGTACAGAATCTATTTTTCCTTACCATTTTTGGTCTTCCAGAAAAACATATATCGTTGTTATTTATAAAACTGATATAGTAATAGTATAGTAATAAAAATTAATAATATTTTAAATCCACATATTTATCAAAGACACAGAGATTAACACTAAATTTCCTAGAGACACCTGATTTAATGTACTCTCTTCCAATGTGTGATCATAGCTCATCAATTGCAGTTCAAACAAGTTTGGGGTCCAAAAAATATGGTCACTCCATATGGGATGCTAAGCAGCTATAAGACCACAGATTGCCCAAGTAGGCAAAATGTTAAGATTATCATGGTATGAACAAAGATTCTTTGATCTAATTAACATTTGCTGAGTAGGCAAAATGTTAAGATTATCATGCTATGAACAAAGTGGTCACTCTTTATCTGCCAAGAGATGCTGGAGAAGTCCAGCCCCAGAGACCAAAGACAGGAAGAACGGGAGGGTCTGTCCTTGCCCCTTGAGTTCACCCTGCCTGGAATGGATTTCCATCCTGAAAGTGAGGCATCCAGCTTAGTTCAGGGGCAACAGATACATGAAAGAGACCATGTTCTTGGCTCTGTTAACCTTTCGCAGTGGGTTCATGAGGACCCATTGCCAGGGCACACAGAGGGCACATCTGGAAAGAGCTATTCACAGATAGCTATTGATTCATAGAAAGTGAATCTACAGGAAAACAACCCTCTTCTCATTGGTATATATCATGTAGTCCTTGGTTCACCTGGCCAGGAACTCCCAGCCTACTACAGTCTTGTGAAGAGGACATTATGGACACCTGGACAATTGCTCCATGTCATTCGGTACCCAACAACTTTCTCTCTCTCTTTTGATCTAATTAACCACTAACGGAAAGGTGGTCCCAAGCCAACATATGAATCAGTCACATGACATCAAACAGGGATGCCTGATCTCCTCCCTCACCTTATTTTGCCAGAGTTAGTATCTGCAATACATTTCAAAATCTTTAAAAAAGATGTTATCAATAAACCAAACATATTTACCATTAATCTAAAATAGGTCAAGCATAGTACTGAGAATTAAGCATACTTTTGAATTCTGGCTCTGGGATCAAACAAGAATTCATAGAGAAAGAGATCCCCAAACCCCTGCTTCCTTTTTGCTACAGCCAGGGTTATAATGAGATAGCAAGCAGCCATATAAGGCCCAGGAAGCCACAGATATTCCTGTATGCCCAGCTCTTCAGGAGGGCCACTTGCCGTAGGAAATCCTCAAAGACATTTTCTAGACTCTGTACTCTCCTTGGAAATCAAAAGCTGGGTTTTCCAAATTTGGAAATAGCCAGGAGCAAGAAGTCATGCTCCTGTGTAAGAAAAGAGATTTCTCAGGGAGTTCTGCTGGGAAACAGCGTAAGGACAGTTTTGAGGTCTTTGGAGAATGATGAAGCCAAATGAAGACAAAATTCGACATAGGATTCCAACACTCTAGCTGGGGGGCAGTATCCCTGGTTGTTCCTTTTGCCTCACTTTCCTGCATGGCTCTGACAGGCACTGCAAGTGTCTGGTCCATATTTGAAATCTTGTTATTTTCTTCATCTTAGAATTTTGTGTTAATTTTGATTTTTTAAAATACTGCATTCAGATAGTCTTTATCTTGTTTACTAAGTTTTTGACCCCCTCCTTGTAGTTTGCACCCAAAGCAAGTGCCTCACTCACTTCACCCTGCACCTGAAGCCCTCCCTTTAAAGAATGTTTGCTGACCCCTGGCTAGAACACAGAGGAAGCCGACAGAATTGTCCTTCTAGTGAGAAATACAATCAGTAGCCATTGCAAATAAGCTCAAAGGAATGGCAAATAAAAATGGAAGCATAGTAGATCTTCTGACGTCGGCATGATATTGTAGTTAAGACACCGTCAGCTGAGTCAAGCAAAAGGACAAATGAGTCTCTCCCACTCAGTTCTGTAGCCATCAGCTTGATTTTTACCTGGGAAAAGCCACAGGCCTAGTGCAATGCATGAATGCGTGCTCAAGGTAGCATGAACAGGCTGCAGCAAGCACATCAAGTGTGGTGTTCTCGAGTATAATCACAGTTAGCTATGGCCTCCTCAACCAAGCCCAATGCACTAATCCTCCCAGAAGGCCTCACACATCCCATTGGATTTCCATGAACTGCTAAGCCTCTAGAGGCAGGGATATATTTGGCATATGAGTGGTACTAAATTATTATGAAAGAAAGAGAGGAAGAGAGGAAGAGAGGAAGGGATGGAGGGAGGGAGGGAGGAAGGAAGGCAGGAAGGAAGGAAAGGAGGAAAGGAAGGAGAGAGGAAAGACAGGAAGGAAGGGAGGGAGGGAAGGATTAAAGACCACAGCCTCTGTAGACAGAAGCCCTGGGCACTAATCCCACCTTGTGTGACCTTCAGGAACTCTCTGAAGTTCAGTTTCCTCGTCTGTAAGGTGGAGAGGAGAACAATTACTCTTTCACAGTGTTTAGGAGAGGATCAAGTGATAAATTCCTCCTGAAAGTGTTTCATAAAGTGTAAGAATGTAGTTTAACAAAAGATTGTATTGGTTTAAGTGCTACTGAGAAAAATGCTGTATGCTCTGGAGGGTATTTTGGGAGGAAGTGAAATTCTTCGGAGCCAAAATAAAAACAGTGAGGGAAAGTCATGAATGATTAAGGGAGGTGAGTGTCTGCTACTGTCTATGGAAAACAGAAATCAAAACATAATTCCCCAAAACAGAGAAATGAAGCTTTCAAGTATTGAAAAAAACCATGGCAAGAGACCACGGTCCTCATTCCTGCATAATGTGAATATGTTTCAGATTATAGGTCTAGTTTACTCAGGGCACAGTCAGAATCCCCCAAAAGCCATCATTTTCTATGTTGAATGTTTTTCCAAATATGTAATCTTCAGAATAAGTGGTCAGATGCCACACGCACCACACACAAAAGGAGAGTGTTCGTGTTTTGAATAGCTTATGAAATGCAGCCATGGGCCGGCTGGTCGGGGTTGAAAGGAAGTAGCCCATAAACAACTCCAGCAAGCGTGACAGAGCATGTTGAGCTCTGTTTTACACAAAGAAAATTCTTCCACTCTTCCAAGTGCCTGGGACCCTCAACCAAGATCACATCCTACTGGTAGAGACATAAGGCCCTTGAAGGAAGCCACAGTGATACCTGCAGCCCTTGCCCGAGGACTGAGGTGTGAGATTAGAGATTTATAAGAAATGTGGGATCTATGTACTGCCCAATTATAAAATTAATTAAAAGGGAAGGATTACTGATAGTTTTTTGGGTTTGTTTGTTTGTTTGTTTTTAGACGGAGTCTCACTCTGTCTCCAGGCTGGAGTGCAGTTGCGCAATCTTGGTTCACTGTAACCTCTGCTTCCCAGGTTCAAGCAATTCTCCTGCCTCAGCCTCCCAAATAGCTTGTGTCACCACGCCTGGCTAATTTTTTGTATTTTTAGTAGAGATGGGGTTTTACCATGTTGGCCAGGCTGGTTTCGAACTCATGACTTTGAGATTTGCCCGCCTGGGCCTTCCAAAGTGCTGGAATTACAGGCGTGAGCCACCACACCCAGCCCAACAGTTTTATGTTAGAGTTTAAATGGAAGCTTACTGTGTAGGGAAACAATTTCAATTGAATTTATTTTGGACCAATTAAATGTTCATAGGAAAAGACATATCTCTTTGGGAGGGTAAGGGGAGTAACTCACTTACAGATTCCTTCTCCTAGTACATAGAATTACCTCTCAAAGTGGTTACAGAATCTAGTCAAATGAGTCATTAGATTCCCTAATGAGATGTAATTCAATATAGTCAAGTAGACAGAACTAAAAGCCAAGATCTGTGTTCCATTCTTAATCCATTCAGGTACTGCTCTATGAGTATGTCTACGTCCTCAACATCTCTTCATCTCAGCCACCACGTTGGATAAGTGGGAGCCCTGATTCTCAGTCTCTGGAATGATTCAACCTGCCTTAATACCAGGTGATGGCTCCTCTCTACTCTCAAAGATGCACAAGAGCCACCTTGTCCCTACTATATGACCCCACCCTCTGGTCCAATGAGATCCGAGCTAGGGAAATTAGTCTCTACACGTTTTCTATCAGATGTATGACAGAGCCATTTTCTGCTCACCTGGACAGGTTAACAGGCAAGACTGTTCCTCAAGAAAGAACAGACCATCCGACTACCATTGTCCCGGAGAGGTAGAGAGGCAAGGCCAAGAGGACAGAGATTTGTAGGCTCTGTGTCCCAGACACAGGATCCTTTTCTGAAGCTCAGCTGCCTCCCAAGTTCTTAGAACTCATGATGTGCTGCCAACATAAAATCAATAAAATAATAAAATCCCCTAGCTTGAATATAAGGTTGCTTAGGTCAGGTTTGATTTTTATAATTGCAGCCTAAAAAGCCCCAACTAACATAGCTCTGTAATATGAACCCTAAACTAAATTAGATTGTATTTGTGATGTCCAACCCCATGTTCCTTACCACCACCACCTCTCTTTCTCTGTTTGCTGAATAAATTAGATTTAGAGATGGGAAGACTGGACAAAACCATAGGTAATATCTGATCCCATTCCACTTATAGATGCAGAACCAGTGAGGTTAAGTGACTTGCTCAAAATCACCTTGCTTATAGTGAAGATTCCGGGAGCTTTCTATTAGAGCCACAATATTTTAGGCAAAAATCTTACAGGTTTTCTATTTTGCTCTCTACCTCTCTCTTTCTCATTGGGTAACCCTTGTTTCAATGTACTCTGAGAGTGTGCTCTAAGAAACCTAATCTAGACATTTAAGAGGATGGAACAGAAATCCTGTGCTACAAGTCCAGATACCATAGGGAGACAGTGCTTGGGGTAGAAACATGGTTTGCATGGCAGACTTCCTGGATTCAAACCCAGCCCTACCACTCAGGAGCTATGTGAACTTGGCCGATTAAACTCATTGAACTATGTTTTTTTCATTGAAAAATGGGGAGGACAACGTCTATCTCATAGGGTTGAGATAGATGCCTGGTATCACATCACGAGTTGGCTATTACTTTTATTAAAGGGCACACCATTCCAGCAGACAGAAAACTGCCACATACAAGAACTTTCAGCCCCATTGGTCATACCTTATCAGCAATACCATCTGCCACACCTGAGAGAAGCATCACCTACCCGTGTTGTAAGAAAAGAAAGCAGACACATTAGAGATTATGGGGAGCTTAAAAAGCCACCTGCGAGGCATTCACAACACACCCAACTGCTCCAAACAGATGTATGCTAGGATAGGTTTTGTTTTGCTTTTGAACTTACTCTCTTGATTTCTGCCTCCAGGTTACTGACACTCATTTGCAGCCTAGAGTCAAACACTTTCACGTAGGTGCCCAAAAATACTCCACTGACTTCATGGCATTGCTATTTTAACTATTTGAGAAATTTCTCTTTCATTTTGCCCATCCCTTGGGTCTTCATTTCTAACTTCAAATAAAAGCTCTCAGGCACTCCTTTCCTCCCTCACACCGACAGAGAAAGTAATTTAGCAAAGCGGATATTTACTTAAGTGACTGGGCGGTGATTTAAATGCTAGTGATAAATTTGTCGATCTTGCTCTAAAGACTGTTATTCTTGGTAATGTAATTGTCATGGATCATAACTACAAGACAAAGTACAGCTTCAGCCGTCCTGCTTGTTGCCAGAGGATGGAATGTCAAGTGATGTTTTGACTATGCAGCATTTCCTGGAGAATAGAGAACAACAGACCCTTCTCAAGATGGGATTACACATATATGAAAACATGTCTTGAAATTGGTGGAAACATGGATCTACCAAGGAGCTGTAAAACAGTATTTCTTTCATTCTTTTCTTTAGTAGCACTAAACAGCATTTAATTAATGACATTCAATGGCACCCCCACTGCCTTCTGAAAAAAACTTTGCCTTCCTTTTCTTGTTCTACGAACCCACCACACTTTCTTATCTGTCACTTTGCCCATGCTCTTTCCTCTCCCTCGAATCCCTTTCTTTCCTCATTTACTACGTCAAGATCTAGAGGATAATTTTTTTTTTTTTGGATAGAGTCTTGCTTGGTTGCCCAGGCCGGAGTGCAGTGGCAAGATCTCTGCTTCCTGGGTTCAAGTGATTCTCCTGCCTCAGCCACCTGGGTAGCTGGATTAGAGAAATGCACCATCACACCTGATTAATTTTTATATTTTTAGTAGGGATGGGGTTTTGCCCTGTTGGCCAGGCTGGTCTTGAACTCTTGAGCTCAGGTGATCCACCTGCCTTGGTCTCTCAAAGTGCTAGGATTACAGGCATGAGCCACTACACCCAGCCTAATAGAAAATTCTTTATCATTCCTCAAGGGTCAGCTCAACTCTCCTCTCTTGGTAGGTTATGCTGAGAGTCCCAGACCCGGTGGAAATCCCTGCTCAGTGTTCATAAAGCTGTTCTCACCGTAATGATCCCTCACTGTAAATCATGAATGTACGTGTCTGTTGTCCCAGTAAGCACGAATTTCTTCAAGCAAGGTTAATAATTCCTTCATCTCTGGATATTAGATGCTCAATAATATTGTTGAATCAATGACTGAACCAGTACAACCTAGACAAACTGGGAATTCTCTGACATTCTAGCCCAGCTGAAAGTACCCACCGGATTTACACAGGTCAATGAAATTATAGAGTAGAAAAAAGAATTTATCTCTACTTTGGGAAAGCATTTGTTCAGAGGTAACAGATCATATTCTCTGCATTCTCCTTCTCTTGTTTCTTATTCTCAAACAATTTTCAGAAAAATAGGATGTTACTTGATTCCAAGTTCATTTATCTCTGCTCATTCACCTCCCCAACACAGAAAGCTTGGTCTTCAACTGATAGCACTAGAGAAAATCACAGTACCCATACTCCCCATCCACACACACACACACACACACACACACACACACACACACAAAAGATAGATAGATAGATAGATATTACTTCAGATGGGTAATAAGCCAAGGTGCAAAGAGGAAAAATGTTAAGCTATCATCACGAAGGTCTTATTTCTATTTCTGTATCAGACACAAATGCACCAGAATCATACTGTTCATATGGATACATGGGGGTTCATAGGAATTGTTTTGCAATAGCCCACCCTAAAGCTCCCTGTATAAGCAGCTCTGATCACACAGGTTAGTAAAACATGAAGAAACAACATGCTATCAAAGTGAAGACCAATGTGGAGGTATCCACCTTTTAACATGGAAATTACCTGGACGGTCAATATGGCAGCAGGGAAAATTAGAAAGCAGATGACCAGTTTTCTTAGCAACAGTCCTCCTGAGAAACTCTGCAGTTGAGGCTCATGCAAAAGGCATTCTGTATCCATGGGACACAGGGCTGCCCACGGGTGTTCCTTCTCTGTGTCTGAGTCTCTAGGAACTCTGGTGTAACAGGAATCCCACTGAATCACTCCGCACTGACAACCTTTACTGCTCATGAAATGCCATCTACAAGAAAGACTCTGTAAGGTCTTTCTGTAGGCCATTCCACAGGAACTAATCAGATCCTGGAGTTCTGGCCATGGATTTAAATGCAAATTCAAATAACAATACTTAAAGTACATGCCTGGCACTATGTTAAGCACAGTCCTTACAGAAACTTGAGTCTCATAGTATTATTACCCATATTTTACAATGAATACACTGAGACTCAAAGAGACTGGCCAATTTGATCAGTCATGGAGCTAGGATGCAGTTGACCCAGATGGAACCCTGGTTGCCTAACGTATAGGCACATTTTCTTATTTGCTACATTTGGACAGTATCCATGGTTTCCACACTCAGTGTATCAGAGCACAGAAAAAGCAGGCACCACCTCTGCATGAAAACCTCCGTTTGTTTGATGACTGTTTCTAAGGAATCTCTTTCCCTAGAGATGAAAAACCACAGTCCTTTAATATTTCCATATTCCGATGATATTTCAGTTCTCACTGTCATGATCATTAGTGTCATCAGAACCAACATTTACTAAGCCTGTACTATGTACCAGACCCTTTATTATAATTATACACAGAAAGCTTAAAAAATGACACAATTAAAACGTAGGCAAAGGATCTGAATATACATTTTTCCAAAGACGACATATAAATTGTCAATAAGTTCATAAAAAAATGCTTGAATCACTAATCATCAGGGAAATGAGAATCAAAACCACAATGGGACATCACCTCACTCCTGTTAGGAATCTACCATCAAAAAGACAAGAAATAACAAGGGCTGGCAAGGATGCAGAAAAAGGGAGCCCTGTACACTGCTGGTGGCTTCTAAATTAGTACAGCCACAATGGAAAACAGTATGGAGAGTCTCAAAAAGTTGAAAATAGAACTACTATCATATGATCCAGAAACTCCATTACTGGGGTTTTCAAAGAGATATCTGCACACCCATGTTCAGAGAAGCATTATTCGCAATAACCGAGATATGGAAGCAACCTGAGTGTCCATCAGAGGATGATGGATAAGGAAACTGTGCTACATATACACAATGGAATATTATTCAGTCATAAAAATGAAGGAAATCCTGCCATTTGTTACAACATAGGTGAACCTAGAGGACATTATGCTAAGTGAAATAAGCCAGACACATAAAGACAAATACAGTATTATCTCACTTATATGTGGAATCTAAAAAACTCAAACTCATAGAAGGAGAGAGTAAAGTAGTGGTTGCTACAGGCTGTGGATGGGAGAAATGGGGCGATGTTAGTCAAAGTGTATGAACCTTCAGTTATAAGATGAACAAGTTCTGGCATCTAAACATACATCATGGGTGGTGAAGAATGTGTTAATTTGATAGTGACAATTATAACACAATATACACTTATATAAAATCATCACATTGTATACCTTGTGTATATTCAATTTTTGTCAATTAAGTATTTCAAAATATTTTAATGCCTGAGATGTTCAATGAGATGAGCTCACGTGCCCAAGTCCTGGTTTCCAGCAGGCTGCAAAGCCAGGACTCTAACTTGGTTGACTCCATAGCCCAGGCTTTTCTTGCAATTCCTTGCCACACCTCCACACTTAAAGATCTCGACTTCCTCTACTCTAGGTCTTCTAAGTCTTCCTTCAGTCACAGAAACTCATGCTGGGTCCTTCACCCTGCCCAGAGCATAATGGAAAGATAATAAGCCCACACACCAGTGTCATATGGGCTTTTAAAATTATAATAAAAGGAGAGCAACATGCTCCAGGAGAGTCAATCGCATGCCTTCTGTTTAAATGGACCAGACAGGTGATGACTCTAGACTAGCAAGTTGAGGGACTCCTTGGAAGGTCTGTTGTAATGCTGTAGAAAATTTTCCAAACTCTTCCTGATTTTAAGACACTTGGCTACTGACGGTTGTTAAAATTTAATAAGTACAAAATTTTTTTTAATAAAAAAAAATAAAGCACTTGGAAGCATCTTAGAACTTTCACTTCCTTAGTTTCCAGCCAAAATTTGGAGTCACTGTGGTGAAGCTAAGCGGCGATGGATGCAGCTTCACTCCAACGGGTCCCTTCAGAAGGGCACTGGGAGAATAAACAAGTTGAAAGAAAGGGAGTGTCTGGAAGCACATTTGTATCGCAAGCACAATTTTATTATGCACAATTGTATGCAAAACTATCTTAATTGTATAATTACTTATCAGATTTATTTTTAGTGGGTGTTTTGGTGCTGGTGATAGGAGCTAGGGAAACCCTTGAAGCCACTGCTTAGCAATGCCCCCCTTACTCAGAGCATGTGAACTTCCTGAGCTTCCATTCCTAACCAATACAATGGAGATAAAAACATCCACCTCAGAGAATTTTTTGGGGACTGAGTGAGTTTGCATATCCAGGGCTAATACACAGTAGATGATCAATTAATGGTGGTTACTTATTAACACTGAATTGAGTTTAAACTACTTAGAGCTCCCCTTTCTCCTTCATAAAGCTGTCATTAAAATGTTTTCTCTAATACATGTGAAAATGTCTGGACCACCAAACCCTGGTTTGGAGGACAGTTGGTACTTAATATTTACTAAATATTCTACAACATCAAGGCCCAAAAATGATTTGAGGTGGCCTACAATAAAAAACACAAGTGTAAGAGATCCATGAAGCCATTAAATAAGAGTAAAAGGGGAAGAGAGAAATGGCTTACAGCAGACGTCCCCAAACGTTTTATACAGGGGGCCAGTTCACTGTCCCTCAGACCGTTGGAGGGCCGCCACATACTGTGCTCCTCTCACTGACCACCAATGAAAGAGGTGCCCCTTCCTGAAGTGCGGCAGGGGGCCGGATAAATGGCCTCAGAGGGCCGCATGTGGCCCATGGGCCGTAGTTTGGGGACGCCTGGCTTACAGCCTAGAGTAGCTCTTTTCACGCTGCAGTGGCATCAGTTGCTATCTCACTGGAATGCAGGTCCTGCCTCCCCAGGTCCCTGGAGTAGAACCTGAGATTCTGCCTTTCTCACAACCCCACCCCCAGGAAGCAAATGCTGCTGGTCCAATGACCACACTTTGTAGAGTGCAGGAAGTTAAAGAGGACAACACTACTTTATGGCTCAAGTCAATCTTTCTGTACAAATGCCGACATAGAGTCTCATATGAAAATGCATTCTAATGACTTTTTTAATTGGCAGAAAACTCTGCAGATATTGGTGTATGTCAAACAGTCTTCCCTGCTTGAACAAATGTTTTCTACTCCTCTAGCTATCTCTCCTTTTTCCTCCAGGACCTCTGGACCTGACACAGTGAGCAAGAATTCTGATGCGCCCAATAATTCTCTACTAAAATGATTTCAAGGAAGAAGCAGCAAGCTGCCCAGATACTGGAAATGCATGATGTAACCTTTTACATTCAGAGAAAGGGCTGTCCCTAATTCAAGCCATATTTCGCCCAATGAAGTATACATATTTAAAACTGGAAAACATCCAAAGAAGATATGGAATGCAATATATTTTTGCAGGTTGTGACCTTTGCCTTCTTGTGGCCCCAATTACCTCCTTGTGCCTGGATGGGTTGTCCCTCTTTTCTCATGCTGGATACTTCCCAATGCTAATTCCAATCTGAGCTCTCTAGTGAGGCATCTGTGGGTGAGAAATCTATAAAGCACTTAAAGGCTGTTGAGAGCATCCCAGGAGTCAGGCTGTATGCTAAAAGCTGTAATAGATTATCTCATTTAACTCACTGTGAGAACTTTACAGATGAGGATGTTCATAAAGATGGAGTATAAGTTCACACATGTATTAGGTATTATCACAGGAATTCAAATTGAAACCTAATTAAACTAGGATTTCTCTACCTCAGCAAAATGTCAATGGACATTTTGGACCTGATAATTCTTTGTTATTGGGGGCACAGGGGCTATCCTGTGCATTATAGAATATTTAGCAGCATCTCTGGTATCTATTCACTAGACGTTATTAGCAACCCCTGATCCTAATTATGACAAACAAATATGTCTCCAGACATTGCCAAATGTCCCCTGGGGGGATAAATTGCCCCTGGTTGAGATGGTCCTAACTCAAAGCCTCAGCCCCTAATAAACAAGGACAGGCATTGGTTTTCAACACTTCACAAGGACCAGCCCTATTGTGGGCTGAACTATGTCTCCCTGAAATTCACATATTGAAGCCCTAACCCTCAGTGACTCAGAATGAGAATGTATACAGAGATAGGATCTTTAAAGAGGTGAGTTAAAATTCATTCATTAGGGTGAGCTGTAATCCAATCTGACTGCTGTCTCTATAAGAAGAGGACATTCAGACATACAATGAGATACCAGGGTTGCATACACGCAGAGGAAAGCCCATGTAAGGACACAGTGAGCAGCTCAAGAAAGAGGCCTCAGAAGAAACCAGCTCTGTTGACACCCTGATATTGAGCCTCCAGCTTCCAGAACTGTGAGAAAAGTTCTGTTGCTGAAGCCACCCAGTCTGTGTTATTTTGTTATGATCGCCCTAGCAAACTAATACAAGTCCCCAAAAGCCACACTGAGCTTTCTATCTTTACTTTTCCATTCTGTTTAGAATATACTTTGGAAGGTTTCAAAACCAATTCCAAGCCTACCAAAATAAAAGGTTAGTTCATGATTCTACAGCGAGATATTCCCAAATATAACCTGGCAATCCTGTGTCTGACCCATGTTTGTCTTGACGATAACCACTGCTAGGAAAATATTCCTGAAATTCTTACCATGCCATAGCAAGTTACTTTAGAACTTTCATGACTGGTTGTTAGTCATACCCTCACACTAACTCCTACTTGTACCCTTGTCTTTAAGGGTCTTTAATGAGAATATACTTTCTAGAAACTAAACGGAATGGCAATATGATGTAGTACCAAGATAGCAGCGACACTTTTGATGTCCTTTCCCAGTCTAGTTCATGGCAGACATTATAGAAAGTGAGTCCCAGCTCACTTTCTCACTAAGACAAGAAGGTATCAGAATCCTGCTTAACACTAGCCTCCAGGCAAGACTACAAAATGATCAGAGGAGGCAGGAGAGGTGAATCCATATGCTATCTTAGGCATAGTGCAGTGTTCTGTACCCTGGCCGCACATTGGAATCATTTGAGGAGCTTTAAAAAATACCACAGAAAAGCAAAAACTGACAAATGGGATCTAATTAAACTAAAGAGCTTCTGCACAGCAAAAGAAACTATCATCAGAGTGAACAGAATGAGAGAAAATCTTTGCAATGCACCCATCTGACAAAGCTCTAATACCCAGAATCTACAACAAAATTAAACCAATACACAAGAAACAACCCCATTAAAAAGTGGGGCAAGGATGTGAACAGACATTTCTCAAAAGAAGACGTTCATGAAGCCAACAAACATATGGAAAAAAGCTCGACATCACTGATTGTTAGAGAAATGCACATCAAAACCACAATGAGATGCCATCTCATGCCAATCAGAATGGTGATTATGAAAAAGTCAAAAAACAAAAGATGCTGGCATGATGGAACAGAGGATTCAAGGCTGCCTGCAGGCTGGGCCGCACTACCCGTAGGGCTACACACAGGGCTCTCAGTGTCTTGGGGCCTCAGTTTTCTCATTTGCAAAATGGCCATCATAACTCTTGCCTTGCCTATTTTATGGAATTACTATGTTCAGACAGATAAAGTTGAAAACCACGTAAAATATAGTGTGATCAATTTTTAAATTGAGCAATATTCTGTGGACATTAGCATCAGTCGTTCACATCCCATCCCTGCACCAATCTACTGTTCAACCCCAGTTGAGTACTTCACCTCTGGAGGCTTCGTTTCAGACTCACATAAAATGAGGCAGTGTCTAAAGCCACCTTCAGATCAAACATTATGTGTTCCTGGCAGGAAAGTTTAATATATTGTACGTAATCATGGCTATTTCACTTGAGATCTGATTTTCTCATTAAACATCATGGGTTGACATTCTTCCTCTGAACATCAAGATGACATCAGGAATCAAATTTAAATTACACTGTAACCTGGAAAATAATTTTGTTACTGGGATCAAGTACCTTAAATGTTCAATATTTTACCCAGAAGTCAAATTCTTGGAATTCATTTTAAAAAAATAATCAAGATGTGATCAACGCATTATGTACAAGGATGTTCATTACAGCATTATTTATAAATGTGGGGGACAGGGAGTAAATATAACATCTAACAAGAAAACATTTCTATAAATTACAATATAGTCATAGGATAGAATATCATACAGTCATGAAAAAATACCTATTTCAAAAATATTTAATGACAGAAAGTATGAGATATGTTAAATAAAACAAGAGATAAAGACAGAAAACTTGATACAACACACATACACATACATCCCAGAAAATGATTAGAAGGAAATACATACACCAAAATTAAATCAGTGATACCAATTATAATGATTTATAGGATGTTTTTATTTTCTTTATATTTTCTGAACTTTCTAAATTTTCTTCCATATGCATGATTGCTTTTATCAACAGAAGGAGAAGAGCATTATTTTAAAGAGCTACTGTGGATTCAGACATAATAAAGACAATATATTGGGGGAAAATTTGGTGAAGGAAAACATAATGGGCCAACATCTCAGCAAAGAAACCAGCACCATCCCCCAGCAGCAGGGCCTGTGAGAAATCTGTGAGGGGTCAGGACTTCAGGTGAAAAGCAAAGACCAGCTGTGGCCACCTCCCGCCTGCAGCAGATGGTTATGCAGTTAGAAAAATGGCAGAGTTTCCCAGCTCAGTGCTTAATGGGCTTTTACCACCTTATCTTCACAACTCACATTGTATCTTTGGAGAACACAGGGAAGAGAGAAAGAATCCAACATAAAGCACCGAAGAGGCTTAAAACTTTATTACTCTAAAACTAATGAAGCTGAAGCTTCAGGACACCTCACGTCCTGGCTCCTTCCAAAGCCCCTAACTCCCTAGCAAGGTGTTTATGTCTGTGTGGTTGCTGTTTCCCAATATTTGTAAAATCAAACTATTTTAACTGTAATCAGTGATAACTGCAGTCACTTCCACTTTCACCTTCATCACAACTCTGCTCACACTGGAGGGCACTGGAGTGGCTGTGGCCTTTAGAGGACCCCTCTAGTCAGGATGCCTCAGCCTTGGCACTCTTGGCATCTGGGGCTGGATCCCCATTTCTGTTGGAGGTACCCTATGCACTGTAGAATATTTCCAGGCTCCCTGGCCTCTACCCACTCAATTCCAGCAGTACCAACACCATCCAAAATGGTCATGACAACCAAAAATGTCTCCAGACATTTCCAAAAATATCTGAGGCTGTGGTGGGGCAAAATTCCCAGTAGTTGAGAACCGCTGGCCTAGGGGGACATTGAATTGGACATACCTTTGGTTTGGGGTTTATAGTGGAATAGAAGTATGTGGTTTATGGTTACTTCCATGCACAGTTAAGTTCCCAGATATCCCGGTAGGAAGTTTTTCCAGGAAAACTTCCACAGCTCTCTGTGTTGACTCACCTGTGTAAGATGAAGGTGCAAGGCCAGAAGGGTCATGTGTGATGGGAACAAGCCCATGGCACTTGGCACATAAAGTACGTAGGTAGTGGAGGAAAAACAAGGTTTAAAATATATGGAGTCAGAAACTACTCGCTGAAAGTTCTTCCAATCAGACGTATGAGAGAATTTCATTTCTCATCAATGCTGATCAAAGCAAAAGTTTTAATATGTACCACATGAATTATGAATGTACCAGGTAAGGACACCTCGTTTATTTTTGGATGGAATCAACAGAAACAATTCTGACATAAAGAAGCAAATTGGTCCAGGCATGATGGCTCACACCTGTAATCCCAACAATTTGGGAGGCCGAGGCCAGAGGATAGCTTGAGCCCAGGAGTTCAAGACCGGCTTGGGTAACATAGTGAGACCCTGACTCAACAACAAAATTTAAAAAATTAGCCAGGCATAGCGACATGTACCTGGAGTTCCAGCTACTTGGGAGGCTAAGGTAGGATGATTGCTTGAGCCAAGAGTTCAAGGATGCAGTGAGCCGAGATGGTACCACTGCACTTCAGGCTGGGTGGCAGACCAAGACCCTGTCTCTAAGAAGAAGAAAAAAAAGCAAACTGTAACCAAAACATTTTCTAAGCATGCAAAATCAGTAATTCCTTAAGAAGGAGAGAGATATATTGGGTAGAAGTCACGAAGAAGTTCGTAGAATTGGTATTCCATCTAAGAAGAAGAATGGATTCATACGACTACAGAGTTTTACTTTTTTTTTTTTTTAATTTTTGCTGTTTGACATGAAACTACTGCTATGGATGAAATCATATAAAACTTACAATGCTCTGACTGTGTGCAGTAGCTCACACCTGTAATACCAGCACTTTTGGGAGGTCAAGGCAGGCAGATCACTTGAGGTCAGGAGTCCGAGATCAGCCTGGCCAACATGGTGAAACTTCATCCCTACTAAAAATACAAAAATTAGCTGGGAATAGTGGTGCATGCCTGTAACCCCAGCTACTTGGGAGGCTGAGGTGGGAGGGTTGCTCGAGTCTAACAAGGCATTACTAATAGCAATGTTTGAAGCTGAAAGAAACTTGAAAATTATTAATAGCAAAAAAAGTTAATCTGATCAACCATGCCACAGGAAAAACAAAATTTTCTTATTCACTCCATAGAAAATCTAACACAAATTGTCATGTGAAGAGGTAGTTAGAGTGTGTAGCTCAAAAATATAGGGAAAATGCATTAATGAGGTTACATACCCAGCAGGTAATCAATACAAATATTATATCATTCTGGATGTTATCATTTTTGTGACAATGGTTAGCTTTTAACATATCTGAATTTTTTGAGAGCTATTAAATTTTTAATTTGGATTTTTGTTTCCTTCTTCTTATGGGATGTCCCCAAATTTCAAAAACTGCAGGCCTCACCACCCTGGGCCATCCCCTGAGCTCTCACCCCAGCCAGGCCCTGGGTATATGTCCTTTCAGTCACATTCACATCCATGGAATAAAGGGGGTCTGTTATTATCCCTTTTGCAATTAATCTAATGTATTGGCTCATATATCGTTCTCCAAAATGTTAAGGACTCTGACACTTAATTTGGAAGTGCTCAAAAGTCTACATCACAGCAGATATCTCCATTACCCTTTCTTACCACATTAAAGAGTCCATGTGTGTCAGTGACTCTCAAATCATAGGAGAGAGATGACATCCCCTCACTGAGACCTGCAGTGGGTACTGAAACTCTCCAGATATCAGCTAACATGACTGAGCACATAGCCAATCAGCTGTAAACTAGTAAGCTCCATTAAATTGTCTCCTATTTTAAGTGGAAAAGATTTGTTAGATTATACAGTGAATAGGCCAAAATAAATACCCTTAGTTTAGTATCAGTCCACTGCACAAATAGCTAAAGGATCAACCAGTAATATGGTATTACTTATGCTATTAGGCCACTTACACTGATGATATGTATTTTTCAGTATTCTGAAAAGAAAGATTTTTAGCCTGAGAGAGACTACCAGCCTGTTATATTTTCCAGATAGCCTTGTAAGTGCCAGGCCTATGTGCTAGCACCTAGCACCATACCTGGCATCTACAGTTGCTCAGCAAATATTTGTTGAATGGATGAGACTCTACTACTCTTTGCTATTCCTGAAAGTGAAGGAGAGAATGAGAAAATATGAGTAGCATTTTCTTTGTGCAGTGACTCCTGCTTAACAAGGGAAACCCACTGTTCAGAAAACCGAGATTACATTAATAAGTAGACTCTTAAAAAGGAAGCTACAATGGATCCCACTGACTGATGAAGACACACTTCAGTAGTACCAAGAAAGTCCAAGATGGCTCCCACCAGAACCGAAGGGCAACTAAAAGCTAGAAATCCTCACAAGGGGCTATTTATTTATCCTAAAGACTAAATTTAGCTAAATTTTCTCTCATGTCAAACTTGAAGCAACCCAAAGATTTAGCCTTGGGAGGATGCAACTGATTGTAAATTATTTTCATTTTCCATGCAGTGCCTGCATTGCTACATATTTGACTGTTAGAACGATTAGGCAGAAAAATATAACATATATCCTAAAACGTGTGATTTATAAAAGTCGCTTGCATCTCAACACTGATTTTTATTACATAGTGGGACTATTTCCTTCCTTCTCTTTTGAAAATGTACACCTCTAACACTATGTTCCACAGGAAAAAGTTTTCTACGGCCAACTTTATAGAAACATATATTAAAAAGAATTCTAAAGACCATGCCAAAATCCTTTCCTCACCAATGACTGGTTTTGTATTTGTTAGACCTGAATCAATATACAACATTCCTATAGTCTCTTTCTTTCATGCTTTTTAAATTTTATTTAGATATTTATTCTCATCTATAAATATATACTTTCTCCCACTCTTTGAAGAATCAAGTGCAAAGAAAAGTTTTAAAAGGAGACAGTATGAGATGATCATTTGCAGAATCAAGACCTTGCTATGTTTGATTTCTGTCCTTGGCAATACTGAGGCTCACAGCATATTTTACCTTTCAGCACTTTATATTCCTTGCTGCCTACTTACTAATGGGCGACCAGAGTATTTACTCAGATTAATTAACTGTTACTTAAAATACAATGATTTTTCCATTAAATCATCAAATTACAAGCCCAAATTTGTGGTCTATTTGTATAGGATATATAAGATATTACTTATTTCAAAAGTATTTTTCAGGATCATATAGGTGATGGCACCCTAGTTTTCCAAGTTTATTCAATTTGAAACTGGACCACTGGGGGAAAAATGCAAACAATTTCAAATGACTCAAAACAGCACTAGGCTTAAATTATATTTTAATGACTTTCACAACAAACCTCAGTGTCTGTTTTGGCAAATAATGTCTCATAACTTTATTGGGAAAAAAACAGCTCGAAATGCCAAAACATTTTTAGCAAAATCTCAGACTGATGGTTTATCGTTTTGTAATTTAAAATAATGGGGGAAAAAATCCAAAAAAGTAAAATAGCCTGAAATAAAACTGCTAAAATTCAAATTTACATTCTTCTAAGCAGAGTTGAAAATCTGTTTGAAGATGGACAAGTGAATGATGTCACTACAGTTCCACATCAGTGATCTGCCATGCTGCTCGTCACTAGCAGACATGATGCCTGCTGGGAGTTAAACTGCTTCACGTTGCTCAGAGTGAGGAGACGACTGAACTCTGACCTGTGGGTTCTGTATCCCAGAGCCCAACGGAAATGCCAACTGGTATTATAATAAGGCCTGAAGAACACTAAATCCGAGTGAGGAGAAGGGCTGGTCCCCACCAGCACTGACTGACCCACTAGCCATCAGCATGTGATGTTGGCCCTCGGTGTCAATGGAACTGACACGTCACAGTAGGAACCCCAGTAAGTTCCCTCAGGTTAACTAAAATCGCAGAGAAAATAAAATCTGAGACTAAGCTGGTTACACTACAGCATTATGGAATGCACCTACTGGTAAAAAGAGCCTTTCCGGGCTGGAAGTGGATAGAGCTTAGAAGCGCTACCAAGCCCTATCTGCTGAGGTCTAGAAAGGGGAACAGCTGGCCACACAGTCTGGAGTAGAGCTGGAATGGGGATTCAGGGCTCTCTATGTACAATTTAAGCTTCCACACAGCTTTGCCATATCCTTCCACCCTGAAACAAACCAATTCTACTTCCTAACCCTTAAAGTGATCATAGCTTATCCTTTGGATCTGAGCTTTCTCTGAAACTCTGCATGCCTTTAACAGCAGCACTCTGTTAGCACCAAATTCTATTCCTTCTAGGCCATTTTTCAGCCTGCCATGCTTTAAAGTGGGCCCCAAAGGAGGAAGACAATGATGTTAATTGAGTCCGAATTTCTCCCCATAAAAGTTATGGAGTTGCTTGATGAAGCAAATTTATTACAGAGTCAATGTGTAGCAGGGTGAGTGTAGGGGCTGTTCCCTCTCAGTTCCCGGATCTTTTGCTGATGAGGCCTTTGAACTCCTGCCCACACAAAGCACATGAATCACTGTCATTTACCATGTGAATTTAGATAATTGAAATAATAAAGATGAAATGGATACAAGAGATCTACTATTTCATGAATAGCAACCCCTTTTTATCAGCACACCAACTGTGAATCAAGTTAAACCACCTACTTTCCTGCTCCATAAGACAGACCTGATCCTCTTGCCCTCATTTTTCCACCATCCTGCCAGTTTTCATTTTCTTCCTCAAAAGGTGCTAACACACACACACACACACACACGAGTTTCCAATTAAATTTACCATTTTGGATGGAAATAATATGAGATAATAATACACAAGAAGAAAATTGAACCCAAATTTTTATATTTTCCTGCTTCACTATAGTTATAAAAATTTAAGAATGCAAAAACTGTAAGTTTTAAAAACTCAGCTTAAACTTTGAAATACTATGCTGAAAAAGAATAAGTGTGTTTATATGTAAAGCCACTTACTTGCTATAAAATCAGAAAAGAATATCACTATTAAAAATTAAATAGTCCTAAAAACAAACAGAATCAGGAAGACATTGTTGTTATGAGAGGATTTCATTAATTTTCAACACTATTTTCAATGTCCAAACTTGTCCTGAAATCCAAGTGCTGCTCCCTTACTAGAAACGAACACAAATTTAAAAGGGACATAGCACATCTGATTCAAAAGGATTCCTCTAGATCAGCTGCCAGTTTCAACATTGGTGTCCCATCTAGAATTGAACTTCAAAATGTGAAACCATTCACAGCTTTAAGTCACGAAGACAGCAGTGAAGGAAAAGAGTACATTCTCTTGACAAAGAATGCCAGAAAAGGCAACTTTGAAGGGAAAGCTCTATAAAAAGAGACATGTGGCTAAGACATGTACCGTATGATGTTACCGATGCACTCTGTCTCTTGCCCTCCGTGCCACGAGATACCCCCTTGACAATCTTCTGGTCTCTAAGTGTGGGCCTCCAAGCAAACATCTGGGGGCTGTTTGCATCCTTCTCCCCTTGCAAACTCCCTTCATCATCCCAAGTGGCATCAGCATCTTGAACAGTCATTCTCTCTGAAGATAACCTTTGCTCAGAGCGTCAAAGAGCACCAGGCACACACAGGACTCTCAAGAAACAGTTGTGTGAGTTAATGAGCCAGCACCCCCACATCTCCAGGAGCCCTCTTCCACCTGACCTTACAAATGCTGGGACTGAGAGCACGATACTCCCAAAGACAGCACTTTGGTGTGCTAAGTACTTTAAAGTTAGCACATCAGAAAAGGACATCAGAAAAGCCTCACAGGCAAGGAACCTCTGACCTTTTCTATTCTCCTGTCTCCCATCCCTCTTCCTCCTCTGAAGTGAATCATAGAAACCAGAATTCCTCCTCCCTAAGGTGGAGTCATAAAAACTAGAACCCTCTTCCCAAAAGTAAGCCAGAAAGCCTATAAACTGATCTAGAGGAATCACTCTCTTCCCTCTCCCTTCCCCCTGAAAACCCTCATTCCAGAAGGGTCCTGCCCCATCTCCAGGGGGAAGGAAAGGCCTTGCTGGGGTTCCCCACTTGGTCTGCTGCCATAAGGTCACAGCTTTTGTCCCATCACAGTTCTACATGGCTGTCCATACTTCATTAGGTCTAAGCATAAAAATAGTTTTCCCTGGGGTTTTGAGTCTTCATCTTTAAAAGCTCTCACATCATATAAAACTTTGATTCAATATATTTGTTATGCTTTCTCTTGTTAATCTGTCTTTTGTTATAGTAGTGTTGGCCATGACCCTTATGATGGGTGGGGAAAGTAATCACACCTATCCATCCCAACACAACTCAACAGGAGAAAGTTCATTTCCCCAGAGCCTCTGGGACTTTCTGCTTAAACCATCTAGATAACTTCTTGGCCTGGCTTTCAAACTGGGTACTTCCCCACATAGGAGTGCTCTAAGGAAACTTTTCTACAGTTGTTCAGATAAAATAAAAAACAACAAAGAAGAAGAAATCAGAAAGAAAATAAATCACAAACTCTCATTTCTTTCTCCCACCAAATATGTTCAAATAAAACTAAAAACTCCAACAACCTCTGGGGGACTTTTTATTTCCCTTTTCCCCCACATTCCTTAAAATTTGGGTATCAGCACTCTAGGAAGGCATAAATTCCAAATTCCAGCATTTCAGACTATAGTGGTTTTTATTAGAGAAACTTGAGATTTTAGAAGGGTTAAAACAACACTGAAAGCCAGCCTCTGGGGATAAGAAGATCCCTCTGCTTTGGGTGTATCAATAATTAACTTCACAAAATTTTGAGAAAATAGTGGTCATTGGCATCTATTTGCCAAATAAAGCATGGACCAGCTCACTGAAAGGAATTCACAAACCAGTTCAATTGCAAAAGCATAGACTGAGCAAAGTACCAGAAATTCTACTAGGTAATGGGGAATCAGAAATGACTGAGACGTGAGGCTACCCAGCAGAGGGGAAAGGGCAGAGCATGTAGCAGGCAGGGAGGGTAGTGTCTACTCCAGAAGCTCCCTCAGTGCCAAGGTGAGAGCCAGCAGGTCTGCCCTGGGACCCGGCAGGGCACACTGATCTCCTGGCAGAGCCCAAGCAGAGTGCCTGAGTCAGGGAGTGAATGCAAGATCGAAGGGGCACTGCATTGACAAAGAGGGAAAAATAGACCAATAAAACATAGGGGCAAGGCTGGAGCTTCAGTACAGCAGGGGCCAAGGTAGGACCAGAATCCATCCATACAGCCAGGCACCATCTTGATGTAGATAGGACTAGCTCATGAGAGCAACTGCTGTGTCCACTCCACCACAGCCAGCCACTATCTAAAGACAATCAGGGGACAGGGAATCGAAATCAGAGGGGCTTAACAATAATAATCAAAGACAGGTTTATCTAGAGAGACTCTAAATTACTACTGGGGCTAAGATTGAAGGTGGATTATGTACTTAGTTATCTTTTTCTCTCCTACTACTTAGAAGGGTGGAGGCTCCTGCAGAGTATGAGACAGTTATAGAGGAAAAAACCTTTACTTTTCTCTTGCACATCTTAATTGCAGTGGTCAATCCCACTGACAAAAAAAAAAAAGAATGACTGTAAGGATATGCCAGGCTTGGAGAATGAACAAAGCAAAGGTATGGAGTGGGGAATATGAGCACCACATTTAGGAATTAATAAGATTTTCAACTTCACTGTAGAAGAGAGTTTAAGAACAAGACCCTCAACGGTCAGGGCAATATGGAGGTTCACAGTTCCCTGAATATGGAGTCTAAACCTTATTATTTGACTTTAAACTCAAGTTTGATTTGCAAAATAGCAGCATTTTTTTTTCTGAGTTAAAAATAAATCTGAATTTCAAATTAATGTCATGATTCACCTTCGATGCTCTAGTCTGCAGATCTTTTCTTTTATGGAGAAATGCACTAACAATTTGACTACCGATGGCGAGAGGAGAGATCTTTGGGGTAAAATAAATCTCATGGACAAGAGGAGCTGCATTCATTATATGCATGTTCACGTAAAAAGTGACCAAAATGAACAAAATAATAAAAAGAGACATATAGTAAAACTGTACCACACCAAGGGATCGCATGGTTTTACTTTCCACTGGACTGTAAACTGTCTGAAAGAAACAACAACAAAAAAAAGGATGTCTGGGTTGAATTTCAGTACATCACATGAGGAATTAATTACCTCCAATTTCAAAACTAGCCTTTCTGGGGTTTGCTTTTAGTTTGAGATATTTATGACTTTGAGTCTTTTCTACGTCAAATTAGTAGGGTTTTCTCCTTTTATTATCTATGGTACTAAAATAGCCATATCCTTCCCCCTCATACAGCACTGAGGTCCTCATGACCTCATTGGGAAAGGTGGCTGTTGTCAGGAGCCTTCACTACCCATCCATCCCCAGCAAGGGTCAGTAAGGGGGCACCTCCTCACCACCTGTACTTGTTCAGCAAAGGAGGGTGGGAGTAGATGCCAGCTCCCGTCAGCACTATGTCATCTGTCAGGCAAGGCGACTCTGCAGCAAGCACTTTGCAACGGAGTCACACAGTGATGTCCAGGGCTACTCCTTCCATGTTGATCTACATGTATGTCCTTCAAAAGGAAATAGACTTTATCCTCTGGGACCACAGGCAACTGCAGTGCACAGGCTATCTCACCAAAAATTTCACTAATTTAAATTGGAATTCTGTCTGGCAGTTGGGAATGACTTTTGTTTGAAATTCAATGGGACAGTGTTCCTGCCTCCCAATTTACAGGGGCTTTTGAGTTACTGAAAGGTTGCACACATGAGGAATCGTCTGCAGTTCCTTAACCGTACTGAGCTGTTTCATGCCTTTTTCCTCTCTGAAATACCCTCATCCACTTAACCTTCACTGAACTCCTACACACTCATTAAGACCCAGCTCAACCACCACTGCTGAGGTTTCTCTGACCTCCTACAAGAAGGGGGCAATTTCCTCCTGCTCTGAAGAAGCACACACCCCTCCCATTTATGGCATATATCACTGTTCACTGCACTCATGTGTCAGGAAGTTGGTCAGTGCCCACACTTCTATCAGGGACCCTAAGAGCCTTGAGGATAAAAAGTTGATTATTTGCTTGGTAAACAGTAGGTGTTCAATCAAGGCTAACTGAATGTGGCAGATCCTAACAGAAGGACAAAATGACAATGGGGCAAGCTATACAAGCAGACAATCAAGTTGTCCCAATGGCTGTGCTGTGCAGTGGACTTTAAGTACCAGAATGGGATGGTAAATGAGGTGGTGGAATGCTCACGTGAAATTCAAGTCAATGATTAACTGATAGGTACTGATGAATGAAAGCATATTAATTGAACAAAATATTTGAGTTGGTAGGTTAAATAGAGTCCCTCAAAATTAACTTGTTAACTAATTGTAGCTGCCACATTAACCTACAGGAGACACAGTCTCTGTGCACATATGAAGGAGGCAGAAAGATTCAGAGTCTGGTTGACTGAGGGTGATTCTGAGCGAAGCATCAATCCTCAGAGTACCAGCCAGGCTTCAAGGCATGAGAATCATCAGCAGCAAATCAGTCTCTGGGGGTGGCCTAGATATCTATATATTAAACACATTCCATGGTGATGCCTATGCATAACAATCTCAAAACCTATGCATAAGAGAGTCATTTCCCACTATAGATTTTGACCTTGAACTTGCTTCAAAAGTAAATTTCAATGGAGAAAGTGTGATCTTTTCAATAAATGATGCTGGAGAAATTGCAAATCTACATAGAAATTAAGGTAAATATTGACCCCCATCACAAACCATGTGCATAAATTCAATTCCAAAGGGTTTGTAGATATAAAACACAAAACAATAGCACTTATGGAAGAAAACAGAATAGCTCCACAATTTGGAGTAGGAAAAGATTTCTTAATAGGTCACAAAAGCAGTAAATAATTTTTTCTTCAGGAAAAATACATGCATATTGGAATATATTAAAATTAAGAATTTGTGTTATCAAAAGACACCATTAAGAAAGTAAAATTCAAGCCACAGGAAGAATAAGAGTTATCTATGATACAGACAGCATACCAGACAAAGGACTTATCACAAGAATAAATTTTAAAACTCTCATAAACCAATAAATAAAAGGCAACTTTATAGTAAAATAGACAACTGACTTGAATGGGCACTTCACAAAAGGAAATATATGAATGGCCAATAAACATATGTAAAAACGTCCAGCATCATTAGTTATCAAAAAAGTGAAAATTAAAACCACAGTGAGATGGAAAAGGACATGCTCTCCCCAAATTATGGCACGTCGGCATTTGAGAAATCAGCAGAAGCAGGAAGGTCTCTCTGACTTTCCCCAGCCCTTCTCCCCTGAAGGAGGCCACAAAACAATCATCCAACCATCCTCTAAAGTAAGTTTGAAGAGCCTCATTCCATCAGTCTTCCTGATAAGAAATTAAGGCACAGAAGAATCTGAACAGGTCTCACTATGTTCTCCCCACTTTGTTGATAGTAGATCATACACCCTTTGTTCACCAATCATACTTCTGCATAACTGTCCATAAAAATACACAGCTTTCTTTACTTCTTTGGGACTTCATTTCTGGATGCTTCAGTGTTACGTAAAACTTAAATTTGCTATGCTTTTCTCTTGTTATTCTGTTTTTATTACAGGCATCTTAGCCATGAATCTTTACATATGTGAGGAAGAGATATTACTGCTTCTTCCCTACACATCCAACAGGATGGCTAAAACTTAAAAGACTAGCAATGCCAATATGAGTAGTAGAAAATGAAAAAAAATCTCTTCCTCTACCCATCTTAGGTTCTTCAGTGGGGTAGTGTAAATTAGACTGGCTAAAGACAGATTAACAACAGAAAAGCAAACAGAAGTTTATTCGCCTGTGCATGGGGCTTATACATGGGAGTGCCCAGTGATGAGTGCTAAGGTTGGTTAGAACTTGGGTTTATATACCATCTTAGGCCAAAACAAAGGAAAAGAGGTTTGAGCTTCTTGGTGGGGGAGACAAGTTACAGGAAGGTGACTGGGCAAAGTATGGTAAACAAGGGTTGTTTAATAAAGTGTGTTAAGTGGATTTAAGTTGGCGCTTTCTCCATTGATAAGAGTTGTTAAGAGTCCTCCTCTTCTTGGTATGGGAGAGGAAGACATTTCTACAAATGGAAATTTTTTTATAAAATAAATTTGCGTTACAATAGGAAAACTTGTGCTCTGTTTTAAGAGCTTATTCTGCATCTACTCGTTCTCAATGGCCTTTAGCTCAAAATAATCTATATGCCAAAGAGGCAAATGGGGGCAAGTGAATAATCTGGTGACCCTCAGCAAGGTTCTGGAGCAACGAGAGCACTTATACACCACTGATGGGAACAAAAATTGGTACAACCATTTCTGAAAAGTGTTTGGCAATATCTCCCAACATCAAGCATATGCGTATGTACTTTATGGTCCAGGAATTCCACTCGTATGTACCTATCCAAAATAAATACATACATATGTTCACCAAAAGACACATACAAGAATATTATTAATAGTGGCACTATATGTAAGCCAAAATTGGAAACAATTAAAATATCTTTCAGTAGGAGAATGGATAAATAATATACTTGTACAATAAAATATCATAAAACAAAAAGAACTGGAGAATTGCTGCATGGATAAATGTCACTCACACTGTGCTAAGAACAAAAAGCCAGGTCCTCAAGAGTATATACAGTGTGATTTGATCTATACGAAGCTCAAAATCAAGTGAAAGTAATCTATGGTGATAGAAGTCAGAACAGTGATGACCTTAGGGGGTGTAGGGAATGAGAAGCGGTATGAGGGATACTGCAGTATTCTATTTCTGGCTGTGGGTGCTGGTTACACGGGTGTATTCAATAAGTTGAAATTAATCAAGCTGAATACTTACAATGTGTGTACTTTTTTGTGTATATGTTTACTTCAATAAGAAAGGAAATGTGAAAAATAAACTCCTGAAACCAGCCATCATCTGAATAGACACTTTGGCATTAGCATTCCACAGCCTAGTACACTCTTCTATCCAACAGCATTGCTAAGCTGGACTTCACCCATAAAGCCACTCTTCTGTATGATTATAATGGATTTCTGCATTTATATGGCGGCGCCTTTCCTCTATAGAGATCAAAGGGCTTCTGCATAATAAAAGATAGCATATCATATGCAGCATATCAAATGCAGTTAGCTCTGAGGGAATAAAAGGGGAAAACTGAACTCAGGGACATATAATCGAGGAAACTCACAGAAAATAAGTAAAATAAGTCATAAAAACTGTATGTAAAAACAATCATAAACACCAGCTATCAGAAATTCACTTGTGTGAAATAAAAGGCTCACTTCTCTTGAGGTTGCTTTCTTACCCTTGACAGGGGGCGGACGGAGAGCAGCTGAGGCATTCAATTTAGGACTTAGACTCCTAGGCACCACATGGCAAGATTTCTCTGGAGTCAGCTTGGCACCTTACCGCAGTAAAACAGAACAACTAAATAAACTCTCTGTGCTGCTGTTCAAAGAGCTTTCATATGTGCTTTAAGACATAAACTCACTAGCTTTGACAACTAATTAAATGGGCCTTTTTCATATTTATGAAATAAATATCCTACTGCTATATTTTTCTGAGGCACATAGAATTATATCTACATCACTTTTCATGTTTTACATCGATATTCACCAAATGTGTTTTTTCTCAAGCTTTAATTCTTGAAATTGCCTAGGGAAAGTGCGTACAATGAGGAATTTTTCACTGACCTAAGGTCAGTTTCGAAAACTGTGCGGTGTGACATTCTGGCTCGGCAAGTGACCCCAGGAGATGTTTCCATTGGCCTAACAAATGATATCCTTAGCTTTGTGGATTGTGAAACAGTGGCTCAGACATCTCCCTGTAATCTCTACACATGTGGAAGGAGAAAAAGGAAAATAGGTTGCCTTGAATAATTTAAATAGTCCCTGTTCAGCAAATGGGTGACTTCAATAAAGGGAGTCAGATAAAGAAAAACAAGGTTTTAATTTCACATATATTTCCCTTGTGAGGTATGACAATGGTCAACCATGATGGCGAGGAGGAGGAGGATGAAATGGGCAGTGAACATTTGATAAGCCCTTTAAATAGATAACGTCATTAAATTCTCACAACAATCCTTTTAAGTTAGTAGTTTATTATCTCCGTTTTACAGATACAACAGTGGGGATTTTTTTTAAAAAAGGCTAACTAACTTGCCTGAGATCACACTACATAAGTGATAAAGCCAAGGTGTAATCCCAGACCACGTGACTTCAGAAGTTTTGCTCTTTAGCCTGGAAGCGGATGGAATCAGGTGGAAGGGACACTTGGGCATTCCATGGTAAGGCTTTACGTTGGAAGACGGCCTTTCCATCTCTAAGGGATCTTCTTTTTCAGGGACAGCTCTGGCAAGGAGCTACTCTTGTAATTTGTGATAAGCTTTGGAGTTTGTCCTTTTTGAAGATTTCCAACTTGTCCTCGTGTTCAGGCTTTTGGCCTAGCAGCATTTACAAAGGGTTCGCAGGAAGGTAAGTTGATGTTCCTTGATAACCCTATGGAACAATCCAGATTTCCTCTACAGGCAGTAGCAATGATTCATTCATAACAAGAGTGTTGCTAACTCATTCAATAGGAGACTAGTCTTCGGGGGAAAAAACAACAGCTAGGAGATTTTCATCTGAACAGGAGGTCACTTTAAAATTCAATTTAGTGACACCCTTGTGGGTTTTCCCTGGCACCTAGAATATATAGACTAATAATTGGGAACAGCTGCATGTCTTGACTGGAACCACTCTATTTAAATAGCTCCAAGATTACACCCTTGGCCTCTGCTTCTTTATATACTTTGGAAATAAACTACTGTGGATGCCCAAATATATTCAGACAATGGAAGAAATGATTTATGGAGACTGACCACATCCAGCGCTGCAAGCCCCATTCATTTCTCTGGTTCAATCATCACCACCCATGTGATGGAGAACAAACTGACAAGGTCACACGGTTACTTATCCCCAGGAGTCACCCTGAAAAAAAGTTACCCTCAGATTGAAGCTCTTTTTCATGACCTTCACTCTAAGACACAATTGTTACATTTTGACTTCAGCAAACACCTTAGTTATCAACTTTATTCAATCCGACAATCCCAGAACATTTTATTTCTGGTGGGCCCCAAATGAAGTCCTAAACAGTTAATGAAATTCCTTTAGGATATGGGATTTATATGTTTTAACTGGACATTTTAAAAGATGTTTCAGTTTTTTTCACATTTGGGCAATGTTATCCAGTTTTATTTTTCTTCTGAATCATTGATTCCACAAAGATTTATTATATGCTTATCCTGAGCCAAGTGCTCATCCCTCAAAATGGTCTGAGCTAAATCTCTTTATGCCAAACACACTTGTAATCATCCTTTTCCAGTGTAAATATCCCGCAATAGAAAAGTGAAAAACTACAGCATGGCATCTCCACTTGGAAAAAATATTATGGGCCCACCGACAAATATGATAGCATCTATAGGATTATAAAGGAAATTGGGAAAATTAAAATGATATTAAGTTTAAAAGGAACAAATTGAATAGACCCGTAATGACAATGATGTAAAATTCTAACAGAAAAAAAGGTGGAAAGGAAATAAAACTCAAAAGGAAATAGTCTATATTCTGAATCTCTTCATAAATATTCCAGAAAACCACGTAGACCAACAAAATGTACAAGTAAAACCACCAGTAACCCAAGCCTATAGCATAACTATGAGGCAGAGAATACTCCAAACTTCAAATTATGTCCAAATAGGTTAATAAATGACTAAATTCAGAAGAACAAGTGCAGAAAAGAAGAGAGGAAAGCAGGGGAGTAAGTATGGAAAACACCCCCCAGAATGTCTCATCTCGAACGGGAAAACACTGAACACAGGTGTGAGACGTGGTGGATTGCGGCAATGGCCACCGAGAATTACAAGCAAGGAGATTGAAAGTCTGCAGGAAGAGACGTAGGAATCTCTGGAAGCCATAGGAAAAGGATTAACTGGAAAGGGCGGCCTTCAGAGATTTAATGTTGAAGAAAAACAAAAAAGAAATAGAAATTAAAGTACTGTAAAAACAAGAGAATTACAAAATCAGAAGGCAAACTGCCACTCCCCAAAAAGGGGACAATTTTTATTGAAATTGCACTTCACAAACAAACAGAAGAATATCTTGAATTCAGAAACCTCATGTACCACCTGGTCCTCACTTCCTCACCTCTATCTATATGTGACAGCCATTGCTGGCTGGTCCAGGAAAGAAAACATCTCAAAACAAAGGGTAAACAGCACCGTAGCGATACAAGTGACTGGAAGATGAAAGCGGATCATAAAAAACCTTTTAGCTGATGAATTTCATTCCTCCGCAAACAATAACAAAGCATGAGAAAAGTGAACACCCCAGTCTTAATTAAATAACAAGTACTTGGAGATATGGGAGAAAAAACACCCCAACTCAGGAAATGTAACCTACGGCATCACTAGGGGTATTTTGGCCAAAATATTTAATTTGAATAGAATCATTCAGAGACAGCCAGACAAATTCAAATTGAAGACTATTTTACACAAACAGCCTAGACATGAAAAATGCTATTATTAAAAAAGAGAGCAGAAAGACTATTCCAGATTAAAGGAGACTAATGAAGTAAAGCAATTAAATGAAGTAAATGACTGATTATATCACATGTAGTTTTTAAAAAATGAAGCTATTAAATTATAGTAAATGACTGATCATATCACATGTAGTTTTTAAAAAACTATAAAATTATTGAAATTATTGGGGAAATATGACTATGATTATAACTGCATTGCTTTATCAATAACTTTATGAGGGGGAAAACATGATGTTTACAACTTTAGAATGGTTCAGAGAAATAAGAATATATGGCAAAATGTTAGCAATAAGTCAATCTAGGTAAAGACAATGTGAGTGTCCATTGTACTGTTATTTCAGTTTTCCTACTTTGAAATTTTTCAAAATTAAAAAAATTTTTTTGAAAAAAATAGTGAAAATTATTTAAAGATATTAGAAAAGGAGGCAGGGGCCAATTACCTGGGGGAGGAAACAGAGTCATGACTAGAAAGGACACCAGGGACTTCTGGGACTGCTGATGTCTCCACTGCTCTGGATGCTGGTCACCCAAGGCTGTTGAAACTCAGAGAACCGTAAACATACAACTGAATTGAGTCAGGCTTGCACTAAAACTATATTTATGGCGGGGCACAGTGGCTCACACCTGTAACCCCAGCACTTTGGGAAGCCAAGGTGGGTGGATCACAAGGTCAGGAGTTTGAAACCAGCCTGACCAACATGGAGAAACCCTGCCTCTACTAAAAATACAAAATTAGCCAGGTGTAGTGGTGCATGCCTGTAATCCCAGCTACTCAGGAAGCTGAGGCAGGAGAATCACCTGAACCCACGGGGTGGAGGTTGCAATGAGCCGAGATTGTGCCACTGCACTCCAGCCTGGGCAGCAACAGCGAAACTTCGACTCAAAACAAAAACAAAAGCAAAACAAACAAAAAACCCAAATTTAGTTTTTAAGGCAAGAGTCATGAGATTTTGTTATTTTATTTCGTTTTCTGTACGTTTTTCATAATATCTGTTAAATAACTCATTTATAATTCAAATGCTATAAAATAAATGTCTTAAAGTTTAAATTTTTCTTTTCATCTTCAGAGTTGCAAGGGAGTGTGATGGTCTAAGGTATAACAGGGTGCCTTGGTTCCATTTCCTGTCGTTCGGAAAAGGCTTGATCTGGGCACCTCTTGAATGGAAACATCACTGCTTTTCTGTGTATACCATGTGACAGCAAGAGAGGTTTGTATTCTAAATATTTCCCTTTGGAGATAAGTGACCATATTTCATGGTGATTAAACAATGGCTTGTTTAAAAAAATGTTTAGAATATTTATCCCAAGTGATTATTGCATTTGAGTCTATGCTTTTCTTCAAGCTCTCTTACGTTTTCAGATTGGTGTGGAGATGCCATACCCAGGAATCTAGGAACAAAGTAACAACTAGGTTAGCAGCAGCATCAAGACCTGCTGTGTTCCCTTCCTAGCTCGGGCAAAGCTATTTGCAATACATAGCATAATAAAATCCAAGTAATAAACCTGTCCTCCTTCTGTTCACTCATTTTAGAACTAATCTCATCATATTACCCTGCAGATTTTATTCATTATCTGCATTTTTAAGTATCTGCAGGGTAAAGATGAAAAAGTAAATAAAAATAGTGTATCTCTGTAAGCAGGTACATCTGTGTAGAGAAGAACGCAAGTGTTCTTAAGGGAAGAAATGTCAGCTTTTTAGAAAAGATTCTAACCCACACTCTGACTTAAACTTTTTGATAAGAGTAAAAAAGATAGTCCAAGTACTTCTAAAACAGATTTAAGAGCCAAAACTGGGCAGCGTCCTTGTAGCGTTGAAATGAGAGATGAATGACACTTCGCTAGGTCATTCTCAATATCCTCTAGAAAGTTCCCTGGATGTTCTTCTTACTTCTCTGACTACATTTTTGGCAAAATTATAAGCTTAACTATTTTTCAAACCTTCATTGAATTAAAAGCTTTTGAATTATTTCAGGAATGAAACAAACGATTAAGAGAATAATTCATCTCTTAATGGATGTAATGTAAAACCTTGGCAGTCTCTTTTCATATTAGCATGCCTCTGTTCGGAGCTCAGTGGGTCTGGGGTGGAGCAAAGGGACGACACCTACTCAAAAGAGAAAGAAAGTCTTTTTTTTCTTTTCAGGTCAGAGTTTAGCTCTTGCCGCCCAGTCTGGAGTGCAATGGTACAATCTCAGCTCACTGCGACCTCCACCTCCCAGGTTCTTTTCTAGTGGAGGCCACATCAACACAGACCTTGTTCAACCAAGTGTAGAAGGGCTTCATTCAAAGGCAGCACTGACCCTGGCACAGTCTCAGTCTACGCCTCCACAAGTCGCTTGTTGCCTGTAGATTTCTAATTCTCCAGACCCTGGAGAAAACTTAAAGTAGAATAGTGCTGAGAACATGGGAGAGTAAGCTTCCAAAATCCACCTGATGAAGATGCTAGCTGGAGCAATTACTGTCGGTCTTCAGCTCTGCCCATCCCAGAGATGCAGCACATTCACAGGCAAAGCCTTCACGTCTGGGGACATACTCATCTCCTAGGGAAAGAAGTAAATTAGACACCAGCCTCCTTGTTCCAGCAAAACATCGTTTTCCTTAAAGGAACACAATGTGGTCTTCCCATAGAAATGGACAGAAATACTCAGCTAGGCACAGGGAGGGAAAGGAAACACTCTTGAAAAATCACATGGTCCATTCCTTACCTTTGGTTAAGATTAAACCAAAGTCATCTTTCAATGAGCATTTACAGCCTGAATTTTAAAATGTCCATAGAAAGAAATGGATATCTCCTTGTCCACAAATTTCTAAAAATGAAAAAAAAGTATTTTCTTTTTTCTACGTAAACTTTTTGTCAGTTCTTGATAGCAATGAATAAAATTTCCTATAATATTCTACAGACACACTCAACCTTCATCCACTGGAGCCTGTTATTTAGTCCCAACTCAGATGAGCTTTCTTCACATTAGGCAATCTTCATCCCTTATTGATTCCTCATGTGCCTTGCATTGCATGTAAAGATGTATTCCTAAATGCATCAAGCAGACCTCTCCTGGTCTGCATGCCATATAAAATTAACTCAAAGTATCCTGTCACCTATTTAGGAGTCAGCATGGTGGTCACCCTTGCGGGGTGGTGACTGGAAGGGGTCATGCAAGTGTTACTATTGTTCTGTTTCTTGACCCAGGTACTGATTCCATGAGAGTGTTCTCTTTGGGACAATTCATTCATCTCTGTCATTTTAACTTCCTACACTCCTCCATATGTGTGTTACTATAGTTAATGAACTGTTAGGAAAATGTTTGCAAGAAAACAACAAAACAAATCATGTCATCTTCTGACTTCACCACAGGTTCCTCACACGGTAGATGGAAACCTTACCCTCGCCTATCTCTCAGGATTGCTGTGAAAATAATTCTGATGATGTCAGGGAGGAGCTTTGTAAACTGTGAAGTTGGTGGTGCCATTATGGTGGATAACATCAATCCTGAGCTTCTCAAAGGGCTGTGTTTTGCAGGACTAGCCTTTACCAGTGTAATGTATTTACAGTTGATAGGAAGACAAAGCGGAAGGAAGGAATACATGATTTACACATTGTTAGACCACAGTTGGAACTTCTATTGCCCAACCCTTCTCTCACCCACAGTCCCAAGATAGATTATTTTGCAACTAATTACTTACAGATGTGAAATCATTTAGAGTGTTATGAAAATAGCAGAATGGATCCTGGAATGGGAGGCACTGAGTAAGGAGTAGACAACATCACACAATTATTGTTATTCCCAGCTTGAGGCCTTATTTTGTGGCTTTCAGTTCTGTCTCCCTCTGATATAATACTATGGAAGAAGTAAAAACCATATCTATCTCATTAAAAACAAATCTAGATTGTACTTTCTTTCTTAATTATTCACACCCTTAGTACCAGAAACTGAAAACATAACTTTAGCCCTTCCATTATTTTCAAACAGTTTTTAGCTTCAACCAATTAGAAAGAGGACAAATTCTTTAGGAAAAGCGAGACAGAAGGGGCATTATTTCAAAACAGAAGGAAACAGACAAAAAATAATGAAGCACTTCTGAAGCAATAAATGGAAAGAGGGAAACCCTAGTGGTAGGAACTAATGGCATGGGATTCTCTCTCTTTCTCTCTCCCCCTCCTCCTTCTCCCCCACCCCACCCCCTTACTCCCTTTGCAAAATATTTAGCTAGTGTTTGAAGCCATTAGAACAGAATGGCACCATTATTGCTTAAAGCAATTATTAAACAAGAAGAGACACTTCTGAATTCTGGGGGCAAAGGACAGAGCTTGAATCACACATTCCTCACAAGTGGGAAAGGAACAAAGATACAAGAAAAATGTTTGCTTGAGACACCATGGGAGTAGGCTCTTCCCACAGGAGTAGAATCCCTCAGACAACAAATAACCCATGTGGAAGCCTAATTTAGGGGACTCAGAACTCAGTAAGGGGAGGAATGTGTAGATCGTGAATCCCTTAGTTCTGAATTATTGCTTAATTCATGTCTTCAAGTAAATATTTAAAATCAGACACATCAGTACTATGAATTTCTCTTTGTTGGTTTAATACATTACAAACAACTTTGCTTATAAATTAATTACTGGCACCCCAAAACCAATAAGAAAAACAGTTTACCTACAATGGAAGAAGTAACCCCAGATGCAAGAAGACAAAAAGTAATGACTTCAAAGTTTAAAGGGAAAATTATGTTGTTCTAAGCAGCATTTTTATCAGGAAAATAAATTATTTTAAACTAATAATCTACTAATAGGGAAAATATTATTCACTGAAAGTTTATCAAAGAAGAACCTGTTCTGTTCTTGCTTCTAAGAATTATTAGAAGATATCTTCTAGGAAAACAAAAATCCAAACCACAGATCCAAAAGAGGAATTCATGGAATACAAATAAAAGGAAAAACAAAATTAGAAAATTCATAGGTAAACCTAAAACTGTATTGACAATATGACCAGCACTTCAATCATTATTATACCTAAGTAGAAGTGTAATATAAAAAAATACTTTCAGTATTATCATCAGTTTTTTCTTTCTGCTAAATCATTCCCATCTGCCATATAAACTAAAAGCTCTGCCATCAATTTTCCTAAAATTTAAGAAAATCTTGCTGCAAAATAATACAAATTGGTACAAATTGATTGTTTCTGAAGCAGAGTGACACATTCATGGTTCTCTTCTTTAGGGCATGTTGGAAATTTTGCACAATAAAAAAATTACACATTTTTTCCTGTTGAAAGAGCTACAGACTGAGAGAATGGAAGAGAACCTATGTCGATATTTAAGAGAGATACATTTAAGCCAGGCTCAGTGGTTCAGGTCTGTAATCCCAGCACTTCAGGAGCCTGAGGCAGGTAGGTGGATCACTTGAGCTCAGGAGTTCGAGACCAGCCCAGGCAACAGGACAAAAATCCATGAACTAAAAATACAAAATACAAACCCATGAATTAAAAATACAAAAATTAACTGGGCGTGGTGGCATATACCTGTAGTCCCAGCTATGTGGGGGGCTGAAGCAGGAAGATTGCTTGAACCCAGTAGTTCAAGACTGCAGTGAGTTAATATGGCACCTCTGCATTCCAACCCGGGCAACAGAGGGAGAGCCTGTCTCTAATTAAATAAACAAACAACAAAATTATCAAGCATGATTAAAAATGAAGAGATGCGTAATAATATACCAGAGTAATGTTTTCAAAAAAGAACTAGATTTAATATATTAGTATCATCAAAATATAACTCAAAATGAAAATACTAAACATGACAAAAGGAGATCACATTGACAGAAGGTGGAAACATTTTTGTGAATCTTTATTCACCTAAAGAGTAGCATATAAAGTAAAAATTTTAGAAGGATAAGGCAATATTAACAAATCCAACGTCATCATGGAAAATTTTAACATAATCTCTCACAACTCAACAGATCAGGTTGGGCATATGTAAGATTTCATAATATTTGCCAAAAAATGGTGATATAATGGCCCTTAAAGAAAAAAACTCCATAAATTTTGAAAGCAAAAATCACAGAGGGCTCATTTCCTGATCATGATAAAACTAGACAGTAACATTTAAAAAATAGACAGGAAAATCCCCTTCATTTAGAATGTATTTAATACTTCCTTTTAAATAACTTGCACACAGAAGGAAATGAAACCTGAAATCTCACAATACTTACTATGCAGCATAACAAAAATTGTGGAATGTTTGCCTGCTTGTGTGAAAATATCTCATGTATACCATAAATATATACACCTACTATGTACCCACACAAATTCAAAATAAAAAATTATTTTTAAAACATTATGGAATGCAGCCAAATTGGTACTCAAAGAGAAAAGTTTATCATTTTAACTACATGTATTAGGAATTTTTTTAAAAATGCCCAGGTGCAGTGGCTCATGCCTATAATTCCAGCACTATGAGAGGTAAAGGCAGGCGGATCATGACGTCAGGAGTTCGAGACCAGCCTGGCCAATATGGTGAAATGCTGTCTCTACTAAAAAATACAAAAAATTAGCCGGGTGTGGTGGTGTGCGCCTGTGGTGGTTTGCACCACTCAGCTACTCAGGAGGCTGAGGCAGCAGAATCATGTGAACCCAGGAGGTGGCGGCTGCAGTAAGTGGAAGTCGTGCCATTGTACTCCAGCACAGGAGACAGTGCGAGACTCCATACCCACCAGAAAAAAAAGAAAGAAAAGAAAAAAATATTGAATGCAACAGAATTCAGCTAAAAAAAGGTAGAAAAAGACAAAATAAACCTAAAGGAAAATAAAATAAGTAAATGTCATATTCCATTTTCTCTTTATCTCAGTTTGAGCACTTCTTCAAGTGTGTGTGTGTGTGTGTGTGTGCGTTTTCAGAGACAGTGTTTTTGTTTTGTTTTGTTTCGTTTTGTCTTTGTTTGCTTGGGCTATTTGCTGGTGCCTCAATCATTTTTCTAAAAAATTATTTCCAGAGTTTATAGATCATTTTTTAAAATCTTCAAGATGTTCTTATTCATTCTGTAGTATTTTTTCATCAGCCTAGATTGAAGTTTTAAAAACAATGTTTCTATCCTTTACAGAAAGAGTCACCTAAACTCAGTATTTGCCAACATCCCGCAATATACTGACTTCCTATAGCTCTGCTGATGTGAGTTTTGGTCAGACCTGTATGTAGGCTAATAAACATTCCTCCCTGCCCAGTTTCATGTAAATAGTGGGCACTCATAAGTATGGCTCCATTGTGATGAAGTGCAATTATTTACTCCCTCTGCTGTGAAGACTGAATTGGAGATGGGAAATATTTGATCCACATGGGGCCACCAGAATCAACTCTGCTCAGGGCAGATGCAACTGATAATCATGGCTGCCCATTAAACTCACATTCAGCCTCAGACACAATTTTCTGAACACAGTTTTCCCTGCAGTCTTCATTATCTATCACAAATTGTCATATAAGATGAAACCTACTTTTCTACCCTATGTTCTACCCAATGGACCATCTGCAAACTCCTGTCTGTGTACGCTCTGCTCAGAAACCTGCCCTTGGCAGGGACTCCCTCCATGCTGCCCCCCTTGGCTGGCTTCTGAAGCTGCCTTTTCTTCCCCAGTACCCTTTCCCTTTAGAAAATTATCCCTCTCCTCCAACCCAATACATATGTATAGCTCAGAGGTAGAAATTACTTTTTCGTGTTTTTAAAATTATTGTAATCTTCCCATCCTTTTGGATATCCTCAGTGACCCTCGATTGGGTCATAATCTGAAATTGGGACCCAACAACCAGCATTTCATTTAATTTCTGTCAGGTTTCCAGCACATTGACTTGAACTCTGTCTGGAATGATCTAAAATTAAATTACCATTGTCTTTGCCCTTTAAAAAAATAAAATGTCTGTATTATAGCCGTCCACTACCTATACTTTAAGCATGCTAGACTGAAAAAGTACGTACAGACCAATCGTCTTACAATGAATTTAATTTCCTACTTATTTCCTGAATATCATCCATTAAAATGAATAGTTCAAAGAAAAACACCTTACACTCTCGTGTATTTGGATCCCTAATAGTGACTGTAAGAAATCCATCTCAAGGAGGAAGACCTTGGAGTCAGTCAAAGCACAGAGCATTTTTCCAGAGAGAAGCAACAGAAAATGCAAACTGATTAAAGCAAAACAAGGGGGTTTTGTTGGAAGGGCACTGAGTAGCTCATAGACTGGAAGAGCCAAAGCTGCACGGACCAGGCTGGTTCCAGGCTCTTAGGGGAATGAACCCAGGGCCCAGGCCTGGCAGCCTCTCCATGGCACCCTCTTGGCTCAGCACAGTTCTGGGCTCCTCATTCTCCACACACCAGGAAAGATCCCTGTGTTCCTTGTATCACAGACCAAAGACAGAAGGACAGTCTCCATTAGCCCATTCCAGTCTTAATCATCCCAGGGAAGGTCTCTGATTGGCTTTACTTGGCTTTTGGGTCCCTCCATCAACTGGAGATGCTGGCTCAGACTGGGGTATTCTGAGGGTCCAGGTCTTGATTGATCCTCTGTCCAGCCCTGGGGTCTGTGGGCAGAGGGTGATGGAGGGAGTAATGGCAGAGGGGTGTCAAACACCTACAGCTATCACATTCATGCCACATCCCTCACACATATCAAAGTATCTAATCCTGAGCACAGAATTGAACTGGGGGAAAAGGAAGGACACTGGGTACCAATGACTTTGAAGACAGCCACCACAAGTGGGGGAGGCCAAGGACGCCAAAGAAGAATTTCAGCTGCCTGTGACAGGCACCCACACCTCTGAACAGGGATGTGTGTGAAGTCCATTGCCCATCTCTAACCCCACACTCAGGACTAAGGCTGTGGTTGGAGAACCTCTTACTGATGCCATCATTTAGCCCACTGTGGGCCTTACTTATCCTTCTTCAGCCTGATGGCTTTCAAGTTTTCACCAGGTCTTACTCCAGCTTTTATTCACACCCTGCCCAGTCCACACACACCCAACATGCTTACATATCCTCAGCTTGGGGGCTCTCCAGCAGGGCTTTGTAGTTGTTTTCTTAGCTGTTTCCTACAAATGTGCACTGAATCTGTTTTACTTGACACAGTCTGGGCCTGGACAGAAACTCACACCTGGGCACAGCACTGACGGTAGCGGCATCAGACAGGTTGTCCATGGAAAGGTCTAGAAATGCTCTTGTGTGATTCCTACTATGTGCTGGGAAGGATGCAAAGTATTTTACACTTTTATTCAATGTAAACCTCACAACAACCATGTGAATAGGCATTATTATCTCTGCTTCACAGACAGGAAAATGAGGCTCAGAGAGCTTAACACTGTGACCACTGAAGGGCAATTCAGACTGCAGGCTGCCCACTGCAGAGCCCAAGCAAGCTGTATGCACCACCTCCCCCACCTCACACACTAAAAGGACAGGAGCCTTTAGGCTCTGTTGGGTCTTGTCCTCCTCTTTTTTGGCAGGGAACTTTAGCCAAAATTGAGCCTCCTATCCACCAACCTCCCTACCAAGGTTCAGGCACTCCTAGGCGAGGTAGGGACTTGGGAGAGCAGGTTTCCACTGATGGATCTCCAAGGGAGAGGGGCCTGTGTGAGGAAGGTGTTCTGTGCAGCTTCCTGAGGTGGCCAGACTGCTGGGAACCAGACGGAGGCTGTGCAGGGCTTGAGTCAGCTATGGATTCCCAAAACAGTCTCCAGGTCTCAGATCTGAATTGTGAAGAGAGGGGCCATGGCACTAGGTGCAGCATGGCTTTCACTAGTAGGGAAAGATTCTGGGGGCAGGGTTGGCAGAGAGTGGAGAGGGCTGGATAGGCAAACAGTCCTGATGTCCAAGTGACAAACTCCAATTCACACGGAGGAAAGGTAGGTTGCAGGCAAGAAGTCTCCCTTTTATTGACCTCAAAACCACATAACTCAAGATAATTACAGCAACACAGATTTTACAAGAGGAAAATAATTTTCCTCAGAACCTGTAAAGTCTACAGAAAGGAATACTGCAAGTATGTCTTTAATACTTTATAAGGAAACAATTCCAGAGATTGTGGGACGCCACTACCTGTAGTAAAATCCATAAAGATCACCAGAGAACTGTATTTTGGCATTTACGTGGTAAAGAGTGTCTCTATATCCCTATATCAAGGATTTTCAACCCTCAAAAAAAAAAAAGAAAAAAAAGAAAAAAGTTAACTTTACCAACTTCACCATACAAAGCCATTGTTCATGGTATTCATGCGTTCCCAACCTTCAAAACCTGTCAGCTGAGTAATATGATTTTCTCCAAGAAATAGTTCCAACATCTAGCCCTTCTTTCCAAACATCTGACAGTTTTCTCAGAAGAAAATCTAATCAAATGCTTTTACAAACTTTTTAAAGCCTTTTCTTATTTTCCAAAAGAAAACAAAAGCAAACCATACAGAACTATTTTCTAGTAAAACCGATGACTACATTTCCACTTTGCCTTACCAGAAGGCAATTCAATCAAATCAGAAGTCAGAAGTGAAAAGAAAGGAATTCAATCAAATCAGAAGTCAGAAGTCAGAAGAGAAAGGAATGTTTTATGAGGACAATGCTTCTGGCTCGCAAGTGGCTCTTTGGGGAATTAAGTATTTGGGGCAAGTGGCTTCCCTAAAGCGGACTGTCTTAATTCACAGGCCTTATTTGGTTTGGTTAATCCTAGTTTGGGCCACCTGATTGGGTCACACCAAGCTTTAGAAAGCGTTAGAGTGGGGACCATGCACCCAGCTGAAAGGTTTCCTTGATCTTTTGTCAAAAATCAAAGAAATTCTTCCTAAGCCTAAAATGAAGACTTGGCCTCAACAGAATCCAGCCATCCCTTCATTCAAACTCACCCCAAAAGCAATCACAAATCAGTTCAATGCTTCATTGACATCTGTTTTTTTTTTTTTTTTTTTTTTTTTTTTTTTTTTTTAAATAAAGAATGCTTGAATAGTGTGGCCTTGTTATAAGCTGTATACATTAACGCCAACACACAGAGGCCACTTACTAGTCATTGTCTTCCTCTACTGCAGGTAGTGCGTTACTACTGGTGGGAGGGGTGGGACCAGAGGTGCTGTGGCCTGGTGTCCCCGGGGCTGGGCAGTGGCCATTCTGAAGTCAAACACCAAAGCCCGACTGGGTCATTCTGGGATGGGGAAAACACAGGATCTGGTGAACCCAGAGAGAGAAGGCGAAAGATGCAGGTCCACCAGAATGAAGGAGCAAGCCACCCAGCAGTCAGACCCGGGTGAGGTCGCCAGTGGAGCAGGCTGGACGGGACAGAGGACAGGACAGAGGCCGGGGCGAGGAGGGTGGGCTCCAAGGTGGTGCTCGCTTGTGGCTCATTGTACAAACAAAAGAAAATGTCGAACAAAGCCTTCCCATTCACTCCAAGATTCTGAAATAAGTGGAAAGCAGCGATCCCCCCTCTTCTACGTGGTCGGTGGAACCTTGAAGAGTGAACAGTTCTCAGGGCTGTGCTGCTGCTGCTGCTGGGATTGCTGAGCAAAGGGGTTTATGATTGCTCCAGGCAGGGCGAGCGTAAGTCACACCGAGGACAGGAGGAAGTCAGCCTGTCGGAAGGACAGGAAGGGAAACACTAAAGAAAACCCACTTATGAGAGTGCACCTACCCGGTTCTCCTTATGCCATATTCCATTACAGCCCTGGCAAGCCAGTCTGGCCCGCAATTTCTTCTCTACAGTTTCCAGCCTAATTTGTAGGTAAATCTCTCCTTTCCCTCAACACGAAATACAATATCTTTCTGTGATGAGAGGAAATTTGTTCCATTCTATGCACTAATTAGCGGCTGTGATTCCCCATTTTGATTCCCCTGTTGCTCACTGGAACATCCCCAAGAAGCACAGCCTCCCTCTCCAGGCTCCCTTCATAATCCCCGTCACGGGAACATTACGCGGGGAACAACGACAGGAACAGGGGTGGCCCCCACAGTGTGGAGCATGTCAAGGTCGAGTTCTGCTGTATAAACCGCATGCTTCCACCACACAGCCAGTGTTTCCTTACCATCTGAAATTGCATGGAGCTGGAATTTGGTTTGGATTTAAAGGGAGGGGTCTTTCTGAGGGAAGGGGCCCTGCGCTGCTACTGGATGAGTCCGGACCACCACTGGGAGGGCCTCTGAAAATTGGACTCAGATGGCCAAGTTGCCTTCACACATGCTCAGCAAACCAAGCCTCAAAATCGTACTTGGCCCTGCTTTCTGCACATGTGTGCCTCCACTTCATGATGCCTGCTGTGTATGGGAGCCTGTGAAAGGAGCTAAGGATGCAAAGATCAACAGGTCATGAGGCCACAGCGGGGACATTTCACCCTTTGTGGAGGACAAGGTCATTAAAGCCTTTCCAGAGAAGGGGACACTAGAGCTGAGCCTCAAGGGATGAAGGTGATGGGAAAGGAGGGTCCAGAGAGAAGGAAGAGCCCACTGGCACAGATTGTGACCAGGCTAAATATCACCATCCTCAAGTCGCCTGCAGGGCCAGCGTGGGCTGGTGGTCTCCCTGGGATGGTGCAGTTCACCATGTTTCCCTCCTCTCTGTGGACCGGTCACACAGCCTTCTATCGTTTCTCACCATTCTGCACGCTTTCCCCAGCCTCCTGGTCTCAGGGCCTCAGTCACTTCCTCAAATAATCAAGTACCTGCGCTTTGCAGGGATCTGCAGCATCCATTGTGCTTCGCCTCTGTAGCGCTCATCAGAATGATCACTTTGTAGTTGGCTGTGGAATTCCTTGAATAAAGTCTATTTCCCCACACTTGGCTATAACCTCATGAGGGCAAGGAGAGGTCTTATTTGAGGCATACTATTGTATCCCCATCACTAAGCATGCTGCATGGCACATAGTAGACAGTAAATATATGTGAAATGAATATCTGAAGGGTTGAAATAATGCATAAATGACGGCAGGAAACCATGCATCTGCATCCAAAGGAGTGCAGTGTCACCAGAGGAAAGGGTGTGCATGGAGGGTAGGGGATGCCCAGTGAGGAAGCCGGAGGAAGAGGGGTCAGGAAGGAACTTGGCTCCACTAAGGATGTGAATTTGAACTTGACACTGCAAGCTGTGAAGATTTGCTGAATACTCTTCAGCCATGGACTGGCTGTCTGACAAACTTAACTCACAGAAAACATGCAGTGTGCTTAAGTATTTAGGACCTTACTGGACTCATGAGGAGAGAGTTTGATCCTTAAGGGACATCGGGGTAGGAGGCATTGTGGTTTAGTAATCCAATTGAGTTCGCTCAACAGGCAGTAAGTGCAACGTATTGTGAACCATAATTATACATGAGTTTAATTTGCTACTCTAAAAAATCTCCCCAGAAGTATCAATTATGCTCTGATTTTTTTTAAAACCCAAAACATTTGAACTTGTACACTTTAAATTTCTCTTACCTGCTTTTCGCACCTCATTTATCTTTTGTTCTGTTTCAATTTGAATTAAATCCTCCATATATGTGCAAATTAAATGGATTTGCTTTTGTTATATGGCTTGAAGTGGTTTTCAGGTGGATCTGTTTTACTTTGCCTATGTCTCATTTCTGTGGGTCTTAATCATTATTTGACGAGGGATTTTTAGCTGTAATTAAAAGCAGCTAATCGCATCAAAAATTCAAATGGAAAGTTTTATAAACCTGTTGCACATTACAAAAAAAAGTAAATAGTCACAATGTGAGAGCTGTGCTAGGTTTCACAAATAACAATCCAAACTGTATAAAAGTTCTCAAAATATAAATTGTTGAAGGGAGAAGGCCCAAATCTGAAATTAGCCTTTTAAACATTTATACAGCAATAAAATACAGAGGAGTTTTAGAGGAACTCAGAGGTAACCACAGTAGCAAGTATAATTATTGAAGTTTAATTTGTTGATAAATTTAAGAAAGATTGTATTGATTTAAGGGTGACTGAGCTGAATACCTGGATTCATAGAAATGTAATTTTAACATTGAATCAGGATATGTCATGGTGAATACTTGACCTGTGAAGTTTAAGTACCTTATTTCTGACAAAGTTCAGTGACTAGCATTTTAAAATACCTAAAAGAGAAAGAAGATCTGGGCAATGATTGTTTGGACATGATCCCATTAATTGTATAATGTTACAAGTTATGTGCACGTGCAACTTTACTAACAAATGCCACACTTGGCCAAAGCAGCTGAGCTGAGCCAATAGATTCAATGGATGTGGATATTTTCTGTTCTACGTCCTTTCCAACTGGTATTTGTAGACTTTTCCTTTTTCTCCTGTCTGGTAGATGCAAAAACATACTGTGTTTTAATTTGCATTTCCTCAATTACTAATGAGATTAGGTTCTTCTTCTATTTTAGCATATTGTTTACCTTCTGTGAGCCATCCATTTATGTTTTTGATCATATTTCCATTAAGCTTTTGCTTTCTTATCAAACTGTCGGTGTTTACTGCAGTACAATGCTGTTTTGATTACTATAGCTTTGTAGGATATTTTAAAATCAGGTAATGTGATGCCTCCTCCTGTGATCATTTTGCTCAAGACAGCTTTGGCTATTTAGAGACTTTTGTGGTTGCACACAAATTTGAGAATTGATTTTTCTATTTCTGTGAAAACTGACATTGGAATTTTGATAGGATTGCATTGAATCTATAGATCACTTTGGACAGTATGGACATTTTAACAATAATAATTCTTCTGATTCATAAAGACAGGGTATTTTTTCATTTATTTTCCCCCTTTTCTTAATCAGTGCTTTATCATTTTTGGTGTATAGATCTTTCACCTCCTTGGCTAAATTTATTCCTAATTTTTTTGTTACCGTAAGATTTTTTTTCTTGATTTCTTTTTCAGGTACTTTCTTGTTAGTATATAGAAATGCTACATATTTTTATATGTTGATTTTTCATCCTGCAACTTTACCAAATTAATTTATTGCTATTAACAGTTATTTAAAGGAGTCTTAAGGGTTTATTTAACAGTTATTTTAAGGAGTCATAAGGGTTTACCATACACAAGATGATATCATCTGCAAATAGAAATAATTTTACTTCTTCCTTCCAATTTGGATGCTTTTTATTCTATTTCTCACCTAATTGCTCTGGCTAGAACGTGTAGTACTGTACTAAATAGAAGTGCTGAGAGTGAACAACTTTGTCTTGTTCCTAGAGGAAAAGTATTCAGTTTTTCAGCATTGAGTATAATGTTATCTGTGGGCTGGTCATATATAGCCTTTATTACATTGAGACCTTTATTACTTCATGTATTAGTCAGGGTTCTCTAGAGAAACAGAACCAACAGGACAGATGGATGGATGGATAGATGATAATTAATATCTAGATACAGATTTTGATAGATATATAAGAGGAGTTGGTTCATGCAATCATGGAAGTTAAAAGTCCCACAGTATGTTATCTGCCAAGCTGGAGAACCAGGAAAACTGGTGGTGTAATACAGTCCCAGCCCAATGGCCTGAGAACAAGGAGAGCCAATGAAGTAACTTTCAGTCTGAACCTAATGGCTTGAGAAACTGGGGAGTCACTGATGTAAGTCTCAAAATCCAAAAACCCAAGAACCTGGAGTTCTGTTGTCTGCAAGCAAGAGAAGACAGACTTTCCAGCTCCAGAAGAGAGAGTGAATTCTCCACCTTTTTCTTCTGTTTAAGACCTCAACAGATTGAATGATGCCTATTTACTAATTCAAATGCTAATCTCTTCCAGAAACACCCTCACAGACATACCCTGAGATGTTCTATTATCCTTCTGGGTAGCCCGTAACTCAGTCAAGTTGACACTTAACCCTCATACTTCTATATCTAATTTGATGCGTTTTGATAATGAAACAGTGTTAAATTCCAACAAATGCTTTTTCTGCATTTATGTGATGATGATATAATTTTACCCTTCATTCTGTTAATGTGATGTATATTTATTGATTTGCTTATTTTAAAATTAATAGATAATATTGGTAAATATTTGAGGGTATATATATTGTGACACATGTATACAATATGGAATGATTCGCTTGAATTATTTGTCATGCACTTAATAAACTTCCATTTCTTTAGAGTTGGCTACTAGTCCTTTATTTACTCCTTTGACAGTGTCAGGTTTCCCTGATTATTTGTGATCCTTGTGGCCATGCATTGATGTCTACACATTTGAAGGAGGCATCAATTCCTGTTTCTATGCCTGGGCTTCCACAGTAAAAACCCTTTACCAATCACCAGTCCACAAGAATGATGATAAACACTGGGAAGCACAAGACAGAAAAGGGAAGGATGGGAAAAAACTACTTATTAGGTTCTGTGCTCACTACTTGGATATGGATTCACTCACACTCCGAACCACAGCATCACGCAATATACCTTTGTAACAAACCTGCACATGTACCCACTGATTCTAAAACAAAAGTTGAAAAGAAAAAGATGAAATTTTGATGGAAAAAATCATACATTTTCTTTCTCCATTCATGGAAGTTTAATGTATATATACATAAAGGGCTTATATAAATTTTGTGAGGTTTATTTTAGGCACCTTATATTTTCATTGACATTTTAAGTGCTGTCTTTTTTTGGTTATAATGTCTTTTCTAACTTCTAATTGCTATTACATAAACATAAAATTCATGTTTGCATATTAGTTCAGTACCAGGAAAACTTGCTAACACTTAACAATTCATACAGTTTACCTGTAATTTGAGTGGAAAACTTTCCATACAGGCAATCATATTATTTGTAAATAATGAGAGTTTTGAACCTTCCTTTCCAACCCATCTACCTTTTATATCTTTTTCTTTTTTTGCTCTTGTCTGGTACCTCCTGCAAAATATTGAACAGGAATGGTGAAATGTTTCTGACCTCAAAAGGAATGCATTAGGTTGTCATAGGTGTGATATTTGTGTAGGCTTTTGTGGGTGCCTTTTAGCACATTAACAAATCTATTCCGAATTTGCTAGTTTTCAAATCATTAATATTGACTTAAAAGTAATGATTTTTGAATATGTTTGTTGAATATTGTATTAATTGTATAATACTATCCTTTCATCTGAAGATTATGGGTTATTTTAATCAACTTTCTAATTTTAGCCAATGTATATTTCTGAGCCAACCTTGCATTCCTAGGGTAAAAAGAAATTGGATAAAATTTATATTTTTAATATATTGCTGCATTCAATTTGTTAATATTTTGTTTAGGTTTTTTAAATCTAACTTTATGTTTGACACTGGCTTATATTTCTCTGACATATTTTCTTTGCATGGCTTTGATATCAGGTTCTACTAGTTGGAGAATATTCTCTTTTTCTATTCTATAAGAGTGTGTAGGAAGGTGGGATTATTTGTTTTTTTAAATTAGCAAGTCAACATCTTCAAAGCATTTGAAGAAGACTCAAGATCTCATAATGTTTTAAATGTCCAGAATACAATTTAAACTTACTCAGCATATGAAGAACCAGGATAGTCTCAACTTGGATGGGGAAACATTAATGGATTCTAAGGCCAAGATGGCACCAACATTAAAATTACCTGGCAAAGATTTTAAAGCAGTGATTATAAAAAAATTCCAAAACAATAAGGAAATAATGTATTTGAAAAATATATATTTATGTATAAGTGAGATGAAATATATATTGACTACATATATACATAACACTTATGTAGTGAAATGAATGACAACAATGATACAGGAGATGGGATGGAGGAATTAGGATTATTCCGTTATTACAAGGTACCTGTACTACCTATGAAAAAGTTTAGTAGTATTTGAAAGTGGACTTGTATTAGTAGTAAATGTATATTGTAGACACTAGGACAACCACTAAAACATTATCTATATGTTACACAACTTTATATATTATGTATATAAAGGATAGAGAATGTAATCATATAAAATCCTCAGTGAAACCACAAAAGGAAGAAAAAGAGTGAAAGAGAAAAATAGGAACAAACAGGGGTCAAGAAATAGAAAACAGCAAACAAATTCAAAAGCTAGCAGAAGATAAGAAATAACCAAAATCAGAGCAGAACAGGAGACAGATACACAAAAAACCCTTCAAAAAAAATCCATAAATCCAGGAGCTGGTTTTTTGAAAAGATCGACTACATAGATAGACCACTCGTCAGACTGATAAAAAAGGAGAGAAGAATCAAATAGATGCGAAATAAACTGCTTTCTGTTAGATCAATCAAAAGTAAGATAAAATTTTTTATTCTACTTTCACTTACTCTTTCTCTGATGCTCTTCTTTATGTAGATCCAAATTTCTAACCTATATTATTTTCCTTTTCTCTGAATCACTTCTTTTAACACTTCTTGCAAGGTTGGTCTGCTGACAAGAAATTCCCTCAGTTTTGTCTGCCTGAGAAAGTCTTTATTTTCCCTTTCATTTTTGAAGGATCATTTTGCAGCGTACAGAGTTCTAGGCTAGTGAGTTTTTCTCTCAACACTAAATACTCCACTCTTCTTGCTTGATTGGTTTGAGAAGTAGATACACTTATTTTCTCCGTAATAGGCAGTGTTTTCCCCCTCTAGCCTTTTTCAATAATTTTCTTTATCTTTGATTTTCTGCAGTTTGAAACTCATATACCTATATGTGGATTTTTAGTATTTACCCACTTTGATGTTCTCTGAACTTTCTGGCTCTGTGATTTGGTGCCTGACATTAATTTGAAAAAAATTCTCAGTCATTATTGCTTCAAACATTTCTTTTGTTTCTTTCTTTCTTTTCTTTCTGGTATTCCCTTTATGTGTAAGTTATACCTCTGTAGATGTCTAATATTTCTTGGATATTTGTTCCAGTTTTTCTTTCCAGTCTCCTTTTTTTCTTTGCTTTTCTGTTTGGGAAGTTTCTATTGACATATCCTCAAGCTCAGCAATTCTTTTCTCAGCCATGTCCAGTCTACTAACAAGCCCATCAAAGGCATCTTCATTTCTTTTACAGTGATCTCTAGCATTTCTTCTCTCTCAGAATTTTCATCACTCTGCTTACATTGCCCATTTGTTCTCACATGCCGTCTATTTGATCCAGGAGAGAACCCTTAGTATATTAGTCAGTGTTGTTTTAAATTCCCATTCTGATAACTAAGAATGATGTCATATCTGACTCTGGTTCCGAGGCCTGAAAAGTCTCTTCAAACTGTGTTTTTGGCCTTTTAGTATGCCTTGTAATTTTTTCTTGGCTGCTGGATACTAGGTAGAAAGAACTGTGGTAAACAGGCCTTTAGTAATTTGGCGGTAAGGTTGCGGGGCAGGGAAGGGCACAGAAGGCATTCCATAGTCCTAAGATTAGGTTTCAGTGTTGTAGTCAGCCTGCATCTGAACTGCAAATTTCACAAGTGCTTCTCAGTTCCCCAGCTCCACTCCTTCGGTGGAACAGGATTGACTGTGTGGACTGACGGCAGATACTTCCCTTCTCTCGTTGACTAGGCTCTGATAAAACTCCAGTAGTTTATGCTCTGGAAAATAGTTTCACTTGAAGGCCTTGCTAAGAAGAATAGGATGATCTGGCATACTCCAAAATGGTTTGATTTCCTCTCCTACTGTTAGAAACATGAAAGGATTTTCCTTAAATATTCACTTGAGAATACAGCCAAGCTCCAGAAGGGAAAACTCACAAAGGTGTGGAGGCTCCCTTATGACTGGGTCTCCTGGAGTTTTTAACTCTCAGACCTGTCCACTCTGGGCCTCCAGGAATTAGCTAATTGCAACTTCAGGTTTCCTTGCCTTGATACTAACTCTCATGGAGGTTTCTGCTCATAGGCTTCTGCTGCAATAACCTGTGATTCTCTGTATGCACCTGTCTTTTTCCCCAAACCACAGAACAGTGGTTTGCCCTCGGACCTCACTTCTCTGATGGATAAGAAGAGTCATTGATTTTTTCAGTTTTTCCCTTATTAGGACAGAATGACATTTTCCAAACTCCTTATATCTGGGACCAGATAAGTACAGATGGAATTTTAAAAATGTATGTAGATATAATACACAAGAAACTACAACATAAAGAGGAAGGGTAATGGGAACTATAAGGCAAATGTCAACAGGATTCACCTGTAACTGTGTTATATTTTTTGAGGCAAGGTTAACTTCCGATATTTTTTGTTACAGGATTATTCAAGTTTTCATTTTTTTATTTAATTTAAAACTGCATTTTAAAAAGAATAATCATTTCATTGAAGTTTTTGTATTTACTGGAATAAAGTTGTTCAACACAGAATTTAGCAGAAACTACCAGTGTGAAAGTTGGTTTGGGCACAGGCTGATCTCTCAGGATTTCTGCTTTCATGCCTTTCATGGCAGCTAAGCATAACACAAAAAGGCATATTTATTGTATTTTCCCAGCGTTTAGTGTGTCAACTCGTAGAGTTGGCCATGGCATACAGCCTGCCATGCAGAAACAGAGTGTACATTTGTTCTTTTTTAGATTAGGACATAAGTCTTCAAAGCCGGAGAAACACTTTACTCTGTACTAATATATTATTCAACTAGACTAATGGTAGAAGTCCAAGCCTTGGTGTTATTCATAGTATGGCTTTCTCTGTAATATAATGAACCCTGGACTGGGAATGAGAATACTTGGCTTCTTGCTCAGGTCACCTGTTTTGTTTATTGCTGGGTCACTTTAAGGCAACACTATACTCTGATCCTATATTTTTCCATCTGTGACTTGGGATGTTAATTTTTTTGTGTGCATATTGCAAACACAGTAAGACTATCGTGAGGATCAAAATTTATCCACTTAAGTGAATGAGGTTTTTGTCACTTTACACAAGGTATTATGTTTCCGTGTGGCACGACACTAAATGGGATGTATACAAGTCATATTTTCAATTCCAACCCTCCCCTCACAGCCTGCCAACTCTTGCCCAAGCAATCCTGATTCACAGCCAGTCTGAAAAACTCCTGTGCCATAGTATACAATCTCCATAACATTATGAAGAAGTGGAAATATACAAATTTTGAAATCAGTAAAAGCGCGCTATAGGAATTTCATGCTTATAAAAGATATTAATCAAGGAGAATCCACAATTGTCCTTTCAACCACTAAGAACAACAGTCTTATATTTTAAGGTTCTTTTAAGCATTCGAAGCCCTTTTCTTTGATTTCCAGAACAATATTTCGAGGATGGTGGCACAGGTGAGACAGGCCTTTCCTTTGCAGATGAAAAAATAAGAGCTTGGAGATGCTCAACTACATCTTTTAGCTTGCTTTCCTAATTTATTTCTTCTACAGTTGAGCTTTTTTCAACTTGTATTGCAACTGCCCATTTTCTTCTCTGTTCCCCCACTGAACTGGAAGTTCCTTAAGGACAAGATTAATGTTTTATTGTTCTTTGGAGCCACAGTGCCTAGTACAATGTCTGAAAACAATTTAATTTTGTCGTTGAATGAATAGGTCTCTATTTAGTGCATATAAAAATGAGGTGAAGAGAGGCTAAGTGACTGACCCAGATCAGAAAGCACCTTTTCAAAAGGACTAGGCCTAAAATTGAGGCCACCTGACTCCTAATCATAAGGTCTTTTCTTTATATCATATTGTCTCCTTAAAGAAGTGGACTTGGAGTGGCTATCTAAAACCAGAATGAACCCTGATAAAACAGAGATGAGTAAAGCTTGGAAAAACATCCAGAAGTAGTACTGGAATTATCAGGCAAACAAGATTCCTAGCAGATGAGCTTTGATAGGGTGAAGGAATAGACTACACAATAGAAGAAAAGGGAGAGATGGCGTGAGCCAGTGCCACTGTAAGGATCGATAATACACATGCAAATGATGAGAGGGACTGAAATGAAGGACAAAGACAACCAGGCATCAGAGGAGGTGATGAAATTGGAGGGCAGCCTGGGGAAAAGTACATCACTGTTACCAAAATGGAAAGGGAGGACCAGATCCAGATGGCAATGGTTTTAGAAGTAGGGAATGTGAAGTGTATGTGTATGTGTGTATGTGTTTTATGATTTGTTATTGACATTTTGGGGAAAAGTTGAAAATAAAACCCAACTCTCATCCTCTATCCATCCTCATATGATTAAAGTCTGGAGAATGTTTAATGTTTTCTTTTAGAATTACTTGTTGATTGCTTTTTTTCATTTTTGTGAGCTGTTGAGTGTGAAAGATGAGTATTTCACACCATACGTTCCCCCAGGCAATGAGTAACTACTTAATTTTTATCCCAAACGACTTGGTAAAATAAAAGCTTCAGTTTCCGCACTTATGACTAGAGATCTAAAGGAATTTCCTAATTTTTATGCTCAAATAAATAAGAAAACAGTTCATTTAAATACAGAAGATAATATTAAAGGATTCAGTGAATATTATAGACCTAAATTTCACAAAGTAGTAAGTGACTTGAGGTTTGCCTTAATCAGTGTTCTAAGTGAGAAGATAAAGTTCCTAGATTTTTTTTGTTTACATAAAAGAGTTTACTTCCAACTGTTCTTCATATTCAGATGATCTTAATGTTCTTTTGGGAAGCTGGCACATAGAAATGGGAGTTCATAGGTGACATCATGAACTTCTCTTTCTGGAACTGGTACCAGATGGAATACACATGATTACTGTAGCCAAACAGAATTTAGTCAAATTAATAGCACTTTAAACCTCTTCACTCTCTCCAGTCAGATGATCCTGAAGCCAATGAAAAGGCTAGGCCCTCTTAAATTTGATAGATTTCTGTGAATCTTTTATCTAAAATTGACCCTTTAGTCAGCTGGGATACAGGACTGACTCAATCCCTTTTGGGACAACTCATGGAGTGGCTAAGAAATAAGGACTAGTAGAACTGAGTCTGAATGTATATGGCAAAACAGCTCTCTACAAAACCAAGGGCACTGAACAGATAATTGCTGATTTGCTAGTCCCTAAAGATTTGCTGATATTTCTCAGGCGACAATTAACAAAAATGAAAAGTAAAAGTGTACTTACAAAGCTAAGTCAAGGCTCACATTGGCATACTTAAAGAGATCTACAGCATATTTAAAGGAATTTTAAATACCTTACTATTATAGTCTGAATGTGTGTCCCCTCCAAAAGTAATGCTGAAACTTAATTGCCATTGTACCAATATTTAGAGGTGAGACTGTTAAGAGGTGATTAGGCCAGGGGGGCTCTGCCCTCATGAAGAGATTAATGTCATTATCTTGAGAGTGAGTTCATTATCAAAAGTTGAATTTGGCCCCCTACACGCTCTTTCTCTCTTGCCCTACCTTGCTTGGCTCTTCTGCCACGCGAGGAGTAGCATTGCTTCCTGCTTCTGGAGGATGTAAGGTGCCATCTTATAAGTGAAAATGGGACCCTTACCAGATATCAAACCTTCTGGTACCTTGAACTTGGACTTCCCAGCTTCCAAAATGCTAAGAAATTAATTTCTGTTCTTTATAAATTACCCAGTCTGTGGTAGTCTGTGGTATTCTGTTATAGCAGTATAGAACTGACTAAGCACTTACAAAATCCACCCTTTCCACCTGCCACACTCATACTTCTATCCCATACATATTTTGGAGTTATGTCAACCACGGAGGAAATTAACAAACAAATTATTTAAAGTGTAATTTCTATTCCCCCTCTCCCTCTCCGTCTCCCACTTGTTTGCCCCTGTTATAACAGATTTACTGTGATGCTAATCAGGCTTAAATTTCAGGGCAGTTTCTTGCCCAGATGCATGATCATGTTTTTGTATAATTTAAAAAGATACTTTAATTGTGACTGGTGAAAACTACTGTCTCTCCTGCCTGTCTTCCCCTTGTAGCAGGCATTGGAAGGGTGGTGGCCTTGACAATCTGGCTAAGCAGAAGTTGAGTTGAAGAGACATTTAACTTGGGTTAGTAAGTTGCAGACAACTCTGTATATGGTTAAATTATTGGCAGCTGTTCTGCTGGATGAATGGATTCCAGGAATATCACTACCTACTACTTCTCTTACTTACCAAGTGTCATGAGAAGAAGATATAAAGCAAAATGCTGTATCACTAGATAAGCATGTTCTATGCAGCCTAGCACCAGAAGCATAAATAAATTAAAAATAAAACATGATTTGAAACATATGAAATCTGACGTTCTGACCATCAGACATGTAAAAGCATAAGCAGTAAGATTCCAGTTTCATGGACCCCAAGTCAAAGCAAAACTTCTTGTCTGTTAAGAATATATTTGATAATTCAGAGTACACAATTACAAACTCATCATAAAATAATTTTTCCCATATAACTCCTATATGAAATGGACAAAAGTTACTCTATAAATAAGCAAATTATAACAAAAACATTTTCAAAGCATACCAAGATTAACTCATTAAGATGAGATGATAAATTTGAAAAAGAATAAACAAGACTTTAGTTTTGTCTAACAATCTAGCTAATGAAGAGTAAATCACATGAACATATTCCAAAAATATTTAAATATCTTGCTGATTTGAAACAAAATACTAGTGGTAATGAAGATCATTTCGATAAGCATTTTGATGATAAGCTGGTTAATGAGTTGTCGATTTCCACAAAGACCAATGGAACAGAATAGAGAACCCAGCAATAAACTCGCACACCTACAGCCATTTGATCTTCAACAACAGCAACAAAAATAAACAATGGGAAAGAGGTCCCTATTCAATAAATGGTGCTGGATATAAAAAAATAAAAAATAAATAAAACTGGACCCCTATCTTTCATTATATAGCAAAATTAACCCCAAATGAATAAAATATTAAATGTAAGACCTCAAGCTCTAAGAATACTGGAAGAAAACCTAGGAAACATAATTCTAGACATAGGACTTTGGAAATAATTTATGACTAAGTTCTCAAAAGCAAATGTAACAAAAACAAAAATTGTTAAGTGGGACCTAATTAAATTAAAGAGCTCCTGCACAGTAAAAGACACTGTCAACAGAGTAAACAGACAACTTACTGAATAGGAAAAAATATGTGCAAGCTATGTACCCAACCAAGGTGTAATATCCGGAATCTATAAGGAACCTAAACAAATAAACAAATAATCCCATTTAAAAATATGCAAAAGACATAGATAAGCATTCAACAAACATGAAAAGATGTTCAACATCAATAATCATCAGAGAAATGCAAATTGAAGCCACAATGAGACACCATCTCACACCAATCAAAATGGCGATTATTAACAAGTCAAAAAAAAAAAAATAGCTGGCAAGGCTGTAGGAAAAAGGAAATGTTTATACACTTTTGCTGGAAATGTAAATTAGTTCAACCAATGTAGACAGCAGTTTGGAGATTTCTCAAAGAACTTAGAACTACCATTCCACCTAGTCATCCTACTACTGAGTATATATCCAAAACAAATAAATAATTCTACCAAAAGGCATATGGACTTACGTGTTCATTGCAGCACTATTCACAATAGCAAAGACATGGAATCAACCTAGGTGCCCATCAATAGTAGACTGAAAAAAGAAAATGTGGTCTATATATGCCACAGAACACCATGCAATCATAAAAAAAAAAAAAAAAAAAAAAAAAAATGTCCTTTGCAGCAACATGAATGCGGCTAGTGGCCATTATCTTACGCAAATTAGTGCCAGAACAAAAAACCAACTAGCGCATGTTCTCGCTTATAAGTGAGAACTAAACAATGGGTACTCATGGACATGAAGAGAGCAACAACAGACACTGGGGATTACTAGAGGTGAGGAGAGGGGACAAGAGTTAAAAAAATAGCTATTGGGTATTATGCTTAGTACCTGGATGATGGAATCAATTGCACTCCAAACCTCAGCACCACTGAATATCCCCAGGTAGGAAACTTGCACATGCACCCCCTGAATTTAATATAAAAGTTGAAATTATTCTAAAAAAAAAAAAAGAGAGTTGTCAATTCCATGACTATTTAAAATGTATCACTGTATAAGAAAAATTAAAATGCCCTGATAATATGATAATCCTAAAAACCTGCCTGACATTACAAATGATGAGTTTTAAAGCTGAAAGAAGTTTTTGCAACCTATCAGTAATTTTTAAGTCTGATCAACAATTTCAGAGAAAAAAATTATATTTTAATTCACTCTGTAAAAAATGAAATTACAAATTGTTAATAATTAAACAAGTGAATAAGAAATGTGTGCAAAAAATGCAGAAGTATTAAAAAGGTATATCAGGGAGTTAATATGAATAATATATTCATATGAATTTTGTGATATCTATGGTGATTATAAGCTTTTTACATTGTGATTTGTTATTCTTATATTCATTTTTATAACTGTTTTATTATAATTTTTATTCCTTTTATTTAAAACCTGAATCCTGTGTTTAAATCAATGTTACCCAAGTATTCATGAACAAAATTATTAAGTATTGAATTTTTAAGATTCAGATCTGTCTTAAAAGCCAAATTTAAGAAAAATAGTAGGATAGTCACATCAGCTTCCTCTCAGCTAAATTAGAAAGGTTAGATCACAGCCAATGTTCTAAATAATTGGCTTCTCCTTTTCTCTATGACTTGTTGACTTCTTTGAGGAAATCAGTTGATCTTTTGATACAACTAATATTTACCAAACAGAAAAACTATCTAAGAACAGTTATGTCCAAGGAGCTTGCAAATCTATCCCACCAGGAAAGGAAAACATGACTTCTGAAATACAATAAGTCAGAGAGAGGTATATAGAGAGGCACAGAGTTTTCCAGGGATTTTAAAGAAGGGAAGATGATTGTCAAGAAAAGTGATCAGGAGAACTTGAAGAGGAGACAGTGTGACTATATTCATTTCCCCATTCCATTACAGAAGTGATTTAAGAGGCATATAAGAGAGACACAAGACAGAATACACAAAATGTTGAAGCAAATGAAAAGACAAAAATGAGGAGAATATAATAAAGGGCCAGATTATGGGGCTAAAAGCACAATCCATGATGCCTTGTCCACTTATTCCAAGAGGACCTCAAAGGTGGCTCTTGGTATAGGGATGAGGAGATAATTTATTCAAAATGAGCCTTGAAGTGAAGGGTTGGGGTCTGAGTTTACAATTAAAACGAAATGATGGCAAACCTGGGAAGTAGGGTGTTTGCAATGTTTTCCCACATTAGCCAGAACAGAGACCCTCTCTCTGCCCCAGACATTAAGCACTGGGAAATGTGGTTATTCCAACAGGCATCTTACTCTGATTAGGCCTTGGCAGTTACGCTGTACCATAAGTTATATCCTTTAAAGTTCAAAGCAACAAAACCCTTAATGCATGTGATGTCCACATAGCTTCCATAGTTCAGATCCTAAAATAGAAAAATAACACCAGCTAATTCACACTGCATAAATCACAGGGTTATTAAGACGGCATCCAAAGGAATCCACATAGCCTTCTGCTGCTCTTTCAGAACCATCGCTATAATTGTTTTTATATTTCACTGATGTATTTGCTTTTTGAATCAGAAGACATGAAAGACTTAAAAAGAAAATTATAATTTCAGTAAAATTTTGTGCTCATATCATGGCTATAAATGATCATAATCACGTTATTTTGATAATACATCTGCATCTCCTCAAAGAGTATGCTACAAATAAATAATACAGCCTCTGCAGTTTTGTTTGGTTTTGTTTTTTTGACATTTCACATATAGAAAAACCATGAACAACTTTCCCCTTTGTACAGAGAGGCATTCCAAAACTGGCAAAGACATATTTTTATTTAAATAAATCAGTCTCACAACTGTAATTCTAACTTGAAGTTGGCAAACTTTCTTTCATTTCTTATACATAAAAACCTTAAATTTTAACTGTAATAATGTGTGAATCCTTTTATAGCCTGGATTTTTTAAAAGGTGTCACCCAATGGGGTAATGAAAGGGTATGTTAATATGCTAGCTTTCTTGAAAATATTTAAACATTTTCATATAATACTAGAAAACTTACCTTCTTCCACGGTTAGCCTAATGGAACAAATCATATGAAAGTTTCATAGCGGTTCTTTTATTTCTAAAATAATCACGTTCAGGTCTTACCATGGAGTAGCAAAGTTTTCGATTCGTTTCCTTTCCTTCGAAGAAATAATGTAGAGCAATCACTTATAAATCCTTCTAATTATAAATAAAAAGCAAGATATTGTTTGACAATGAGATGCTTTATTAAACTTGATACATGTACTCTATAAGAATTCTGTGAAAAAAATGGGTTATCAAATTATTTTGGATCTGAATCTCTGCATTATAAAATCTATCCCAAAACGATGTCAACTCACTGTATTCTGTGACTATTAGCACATGGATGACCAAAGGCAACTACTTCCTTTCCTGGCAAAACAAGACAAGTTTAAACTGACTTGCCCATGGTGTTACAAGTCCTCCTAGCAAAATATAAAGTCCCAACCCCCCTCTCTATGCAGTGTCATCTCCAGGAAGGTAAGCTTTAGGAAGCACCTGCACCAGCCCTATAACTGTGCTTAGCATGAGGTTCAAACAGGTTCAGCCTTGAGACGGGCATGTTCCTCTCAACCAAACAACTCTATTTGGATTATTCCGAGACTCCTTGGAGGGGTGAAACTTCTGGAAAAAAAGAGTAAGAGAGAAAGAAAGAGAAAAGGTCTGAATAATGACAGGAATACACAAAAGATCAAATTCAGCTGCACCAGTGCTAAGGGGAAGGATGAAGAAATTGGAAAACAAGCAGCTTTACAGAATGCTCTCTGGTATGACAAAAACTGTACAGATTGTCACTCCTTCTGACTTAACACTGTGAAGGCCACCCATTCTCTTACCAGGCCTGGAGGTCTCTGCAGTGAGATGTCTGTGGTTGGTAAACAGTTCTGTGGAGTCTTGTTCTACTGATCTTTCTTCTAAGTCTGACTCTGGGATTGTAGTACAACCACCTAGTTGAAAAATACAAACAATATTTTATGCAATGTGTAAGAAAATCTGCCTCTCCACACAGCAAGCATAGCTTAGGAACACACTGGTCATAAAGATAATAAATGACGTGACAACAATCTTCAAGAGTGGCCCGAAAAGAATGACCTTAAATGTTTCTTTCTGGTGAAAATACTGGGAATGAGTTACTGCCCCTAAAGACATGTTATACTGATTATGACTTGGCAACAGCAGCAACAGTATTGTCTTTAAATTTATCCTTTTTAAAGTCAGAAAGGACAAAACCTATAGCATATGTGATATCTAGAATATAAGGGCCCCACGGCAGGAATTCCACTTAATACCAGAGCATCAGAAACTATAAAACAAGCGAAGCACGTGAACCATGAGGGAAAGAAGTGTTCCTTGAGCAAAGAGAAATCCTGCTGGTGTTCTGGGACGGTGGTTGTGGTGGTATTTTTCTGGAATTTGATTCTATTCCTGAATCCCAACACTTTACAGCACAGACACAAACACTTCATAATTCAACAGCAAAGCCATGAACTGCAGTGTGGAAGATTTCAATCCAAAGGTGACTCGAGGATGAGCTGGCACTGCTGTGCTTTTGAAGAACTAGGTATAACTCATTTGACTTTATCCACCCAAATCTTGTATGGGAAACTCGCAATCATGCGAGAATTTCCTGACTACATCTGCAACTTGATTTGACTGATTTGCCATCACTTCCTGGAAATGTACTAACATGTTGTATACTGTACACGCTTTTTTTCCAAAGCCATTCTTCTTGTTAATGAAGTGTGATTTCTTTTTCTGAGGCTTCTCACACACAGACTCCAAAGCCTCAGCACTCAAATTTGGTTTTATGCATGAGGGGGCTTATGAAGCGCACATCACTCTGAGGAAAGAGGGTATCAGCAGCACTGACTTCAAAATCACATCATTCAAATGAGAGGGACAGTGGCAAGATTCCAGTTTTGAAGGAAAATGCACCTGACTATCCACACCTCTGCATCAACTCTGAAAGAGAAATCGATGCTGAGGGAAATGAGAGAAAAGCATTTCCATACTCATAAAATAAGACTTAGAGCTAGCCTCAGAAATTCTCTGAATGGGAAACATTAGAATTACCCATCAATGCAATGGAACTCGCCCAGCCATATCTGAAAATGGCAAGTGCCTTATCCAGAAGGAGAACCAGGCTTATTTTTAATCTCTCCAAAGCCAGTAGATCATAGTAACAAGAATTATCATTATTGAGTACTTTCTAAGGGCTAGAAATCTTAACCATATTATCTCATTTAATTCCTACACACTATACCATGAGATAGATGTTATTATTCTTTTATAAGAAAACTGAGGTCTCTGTAATCCCAGCACTTTGGGAGGCCGAGGCGGGTGGATCACAAGGTCAAGAGATCAAGACCATCCTGGTCAACATGGTGAAACCCCGTCTCTACTAAAAATACAAAAAATTAGCTGGGCATGGTGGCACGTGCCTGTAATCCCAGCTACTCAGGAGGCTGAGGCAGGAGAATTGCCTGAACCCAGGAGGCGGAGGTTGCGGTGAGCCGAGATCGCGCCATTGTACTCCAGCCTGAGTAACAAGCGCGAAACTCCATCTCAAAAAAAAAAAAAAAAAGAAAGAAAGAAAAAAGAAAACTGAGGTCTCGTGATGAGATTCAGTAACTTGGCAATGTTTCAGAGCTCCAGTCTGGCACACAGTGGAGCTGGGATCTTTGGAGAAGCTCAAAAAGTCAGTTCCTTTCTTCTCTTCTTCACGCTCATCCAACCGAATAAAAATGAAAAGGGTATATGCGGTGGTGGCAGGGCCTGGGGGAGACCTGGAAGACTGATGACAGGGAAGAGCAGAAAGAAGAGATGTGCTCCCTGCTGAACAGAACCCTGAAAAAAAGGCAGAAGGGCCAGGTTTCTCATTCTGGACTCACAAATCAGATTAAGTCACTTCTCCATCCCTGAGACAGAGGGAAGCAGGGGGAGGCCAGGAATGCCACACTCATGCAGCTGCTTTCACACACAAGGCAACTTGAGGGGAAGGAAGAGGCGTCCCCCAGCCAACTGATGAGAGCGAGTATGACAAGCAGTTAGCACAGCTGCCACATGCTTGGGGAGAGGCAGGTCTCCACTGATAAATTAGTGTCCTTTCATTCCAGCTGACTCAGTATTTTGACAAAAACAGAAATAAAAGACTTCCTAGTTCTCTATCATGTGGGCTCAAAAAGAAAAGCCAGTTGCTATAGATTATCAACAATGCATGTCATTTCCTCTCTTCTCTTTGCCTTATCTTGTGTACAGAGATGGCCAGATGTCCTGCCCTGGGCCTCTGCCCCTCACGTGCTATACTGGGCAGATCGCATGCACGTCCTCAGACTCCACACCCACTGCAGAGGCTGACCAGCCACTTGCCCTGGTAATGCTATCCCCCTTGCTTTGGGTGCCTCTTGTAGCCAAACTGCCCAACTGTACACCCAGAGTGTCTGCCACTTCCAGCTTGGGAAGAACAATGATGGTGGGCTCTGGCATCCTGACCAGTGAGTGTATCACGGGAAAAGAAAAGAAGCCAAAGCTGAGAAGAGAACTCCCCCGCTGCTCCTGCCAACCAGGAATATGCTGGATGATTAGTTGTGTTTTGCAGGCCTCCAAAAAAAAGGGCTGTGTACTGCATAGCTGCACCTGCTCGGCCTCTTCATGGCTCTTAGAGAGAGGCACTCCCAGGTGCAGGCAGCACCACTCTACATGACCTTACATATTCCCTTGGTTGTTGCCCTTTGTCCTCACCCTCCCTTCCCTGAGTTTTTGCTCTCAAACAGCCATCACTTTAATCTTGGCCTCAGGTTCTGTCCTCTAGAGAAAATCACTGATACTAGGAGTAGTTCTATAATAAAAAGTAGGTCTTCACAGTGGAATTTTTAACTTAGACTAGCCACCTATCTGTAAGGACTAGAGGCTCCATAGCTGGAGGTGAACAGGATGATAATAGTCCCTGGTGTGCAATTACTTAAGCTTTTACCTATGCTTAACTAGGATGATGTGCACACAGATGTCAAGACACTAGGAGATCAAAGGGTTGTGGCATGGAAACATGTAATTGTAAGGATTTCAGATGCTGCTTCTGATGACTAGGTATCTTACAAAAAGAAAATAGCAGCTCATGCAATTAATGGGCAATGGAAGGCAAGTCCACAAAGTCAAAAGGCCTCTTTGGCCTTGCTCATGTAAATGAGATCATCACACCAGCCAAACAGGAATCACCTGAAAGCTTGTGAGAAATACAGACTCTCAGGCCCCATCTCACATCTACTAAATTAACATCTTCTAGGAAACAGCAGATGAGTATATCTGATACTTTTGCTAAGAAAAAAATATATTTGTTAAAAATTTAAGAGTAATCAAATAAAAGAATATAGATAAAATATAAAACTTCCAAACAAACTGAAACCCTCTGAAGTCATCCATGGAAATAAAGCCTGGGTTCCATGGATGCCAGATGAAGTACCCTTGGCTGAGAGTCCATCCCATAAAAGGAGAGGGGGCTGCAGCTGGAGGAAATCATCCAAACACAATGGCAAGTGTTACACAAACAAGACTGCAGTCAAGTACAAGCAGAAATGCAGGATCCTAGCCTGGAAATCAGGTCAGCGCCTCTAGGAGGGCAGGGGACTTACAATCCTGTGGATCTACTGTGTGCTAAGCACTCTACCTTTCATTTTTAGTACAGTAACTCACCCCATCCTCCAATAAAGCTGTCGTGAAGGGCTCTCTGCCCTCATTTTGCAAGGGTAAATGTATTGATAGTAATGTGTGCTTTCCTTCAACTGCCCTTCCCCCTACCCCTCCTCTTCCTACAATGTTACCCAGGCATTTTGTGCTTCCTTGCCTCCAGGGAAGTTTGTAATGGTGACCCCATGAATAAAAGTAGCCTGGAAATACTTCCCTTTCCAGCTTTGGTTTTCCATAGCCGGGGTTCCCTGAAGAGGGGGAACTGAGTGTCCTAACTCAGAGAGTGAGAGACCGGGCTGGTATCTGGGTTGGCTTGGAGGCAGCAGCCCACAGCTCAAGGTAACAAGACATCATCCAGAGATAGAGGCATGGGACACAGGAGGACTGGGCACCAGAAGCCCCAGCCTCGGCCACAGGGAGCCCTGAAATTGATGACTCTACTGATGGCTCAGGCAATGAGGCTGTAGGTAGCTACCGTGTCCTCATTTTCTGGGACCCATGTATAAGCCTCCCTGGATGCAGCGGGGTATGGCAAGGGTGGGCAATAATAACTGAGACTGAATCCCCTACCCTCTTGGTATTAAAGAAAATATAAATTTTACATTTCTTGCATCTCTGACTTAGCTATGCAGAGCCTGCTAGAAAGTCTCAATTTATTACATAAAACCAAGAGATTATGTTATTTGCTAAGCCTTATACAAGTTTCTACACCACTGCAACCCGGCTCCCTATATACTACAGTGATGCTTCTCAGAAAAACTTGCTTTTCAAATTTCCAATCTAACTAAATCAACACTTTTGTAAAATGTAATAGAAATGAATAAAAAGAATTGCTAGAAAAACTAAATAAGACATCAGCTTTCACCTTCTAGAATTAGGTTCAACAGTTGTAAAAGCACCCTTTCAATTGCTACAAAAGTTTCTCAACACTTTATTGTGAAGGTCAGGTAACAAAAAGTTTGCTGGCAGATGCCAGTCTTTGGGCCATACTTAACTATAAGATATGGTCTAACTTAATTAATGAGATACACAGAAAATAATAATACAGCAAATTCTTAATTAAGGTTCAAATACCAGCAAACTCCTTGTGGCAACTAAATGGGTTTTCACAACTTAACGTTCATCCTTTCTGGTCATACATCTAGTGACCAGATGTGGCAGCTCTCTCTCTAGTGGTCATGGTGTATAGAACAAACTCTCTCTCCCACCAAGGCAGGATGTCTAGGTTCCCCTCACTGCCGCTAGGTGGATTATAATTAAGGGAATCTGGCATCTGAAGTCAGAACTCTAGATGCATTTCCACAATGGAATATTGTTATAAGTAACAGTTTTATTATAGAGCCCTATTACAATTAACTTATTACTTTAAAAACTTTTCTGGACTAATCTAGAAACCTAACTTCTATGTCAAAATTATAAAATATGAAGCATATATGATGAATTTTGAATCATCGGCATAGAACCATTTGGAACAAAACTGTTCATAAATTGGAGACCACACCAATGATGCTAAAAAGGATGTCTTTGAGGCACTTTATTATGGGGCCTATGACTGAACTGCTAACAATCAAGTTATACATGGCCATCTGTGTTAATTAAACTTTGCTGTAAAAATTTGACTCTTCCATGTTGGTAACATATTAATACATATGCAACCATTATTTAGTCAAAAATCTATTTAAGTAGAAAATCTCACTTAAATTTTTGAATAGGAATTTGCCCTATATTTATAAAGATAACACAACTCTAGGATTTTTAGGAATTTCAAGCTATTCTCTAACCTGCTTGTACATTCAGAAGTTATAAATTGGCTGCACTTCTCCTCAAAAAGTGAAACACAGGCCAGGTGCGGTGGCTCACGCCTGTTATCACAGCACTTTGGGAGGCCAAGACAGGTGAATCACACGGTCAGGAGATGAAGACCATCCTGGCAAACATAGTGAAACTTTGTCTCTACTAAAAGTACAAAAAATTAGCTGGATGTGGTGGCACGTGCCTGTAGTCCCAGCTACTCTGGAGGCTGAGGAAGGAGAATCACTTGAACCTGGGAGGTGGAGGTTGCAGTGAGCCGAGATTGCACCACTGCATTCCCACCTGGGTGACAGGGCGAGACTTTGTCTCAAAAAATAAGAAAAAAAGTGAAACATATTTTGTCAACAGGTGAATTATATTAAGATATTTCTACCTATTGTCAGAAAAACAAACACAACAATGAAAGGAGCTTAGGCCTTCTCTGCAGGTTGCTACTGCAGAGTTAACTGAAAAAGGTAGAGTTCAAAGATTAAGATAGGAAGTGAAGCAGAAACAGATTTGACTGTCATCTAGAATACTGGAGATCAAAATTGGAATGCAAGGAAAGCAGTGGTATGCTGGTAAATGTGGAAGAGCCGGCTTCCCAGGAAAAAGAGGAAAACTCCAATCCATAGTGTTTACCCATCTCTGCAGGACGAATACTCCCTCTATGGCCAATTTCAGATAACCAAAGTGACATCAACAAATGCACTGCTTGGCAGAGAAGCAGCATTTTTACCATACAGATTCCACGGATGTAAATAACCTCAAGAGAATACATCATAGTAAAATATAGTAAAATAATTAGGAAGGAAGAGTTTTGAGTTTGTATTATCTTTGTTTTTAATATAATTTATTTCATTGTAAATTTATGTAATTTTTAATAATGCCTACATATTTGACAATTGACTCACAAAATTCCTAAAAATTCAACAATTGGTTCTCAGTACCTAGCACAAGCCAGTTCTAGCACTGAAAGTGGGAATGGTATAGGAAGGTCAAGGTTATGCTTTGAAGTCTCAACTCATGGCTCCACATTTACTAGTTAAGTGACCCTCTTGAGCAAGTTATTTCACTAAAATCAGTCTCAGCTTCTGCCTCTACTAAGAGACTAACATAGCCCTTCTTCACAAGGGAGAAAGATGAATGTGTTTAGTGCCTGGCACAATGAAACACAACTTAAGACCTGACTATTTTCAGGCCAAATCAGGAACACCAAAAGAAGAGTAGGGTAGCCAGGTCAAGATAAAGTCCCTAATGTGGGGGTTTGGCAGGGTAGGTATGAAACAAACTGATACATCCCTGGGGCCATAGACAGCTCTGCAGCAAAGAGAAAAGTGCCTGATAATCTTAACCAGGTGGTCACTTAGGGAGTTGGCCAATCTATTTTACTCAAGCCCTATCTGATATCTCTCCTGCTATTTAAACTACTGGGTATCAATATTTGATTCTACCCTAGGTGAATCGGGCCTCCTAGCTAACTTGCCTCACAACCTACTTTGTAATTCAAATAGCCTAAACCAGAGGGTTGGCCGTATAGTAAATATGTTTTAGGCTCTGTGGGCCATCTGGTTTCTGGTACCAATATTCGATTTTGCTGTCATAGTGCAAAAGCAGCCATAGTCAATACATAAATGTGAATGAGCACTGGCTGTGTTCCAATAAAACTTTATTTACTAAAACAAGTGGTGGACCAGGTTTGGCCTGTGGGCCATAACAAATTAGCCAAACCTGGCCTAATCTAAGGCTCATGGAAAGCTTCTTTGCATACAGTATTGTAATTTTCAAAGTTCCTAGAGGCATTTAACACTACCAGATGTCTTATCTTACAGTACTACTACCAGATTATCCTATAGTGTTATTATTGTAAGTTTAAAAGCATAGTTTTTGTCCAACTGTGACAAATGTTCTTTCTTGTTGGGTAATGCTAAAAAAAATTTCTCTAATAGATTTTACTTTTTAGAGCAGTTTCAGATGTGCAGAAAACTTAAGCAGATAGTACAGAGAATTCCTATATATCCTCTGCACAGCTTCCCCTATTTATTTGTATCTTTCATTAGCACAGTACATGCATTACAATTAATGAACCAATAATGATACATTATTATTAACTGAAGTCCATAGTTTATTCAGATATTTTTCTTTTTTACCTAATGTCCTTTGTCTTTTTCAGGATGCTATCCAGAATACTACATAACATTCATTGTCATGTTCCCTTTGGCTCTTCTTAGTTATGATAGTTTCACAGACTTTGTTTTCAATAGCCTTGACAGTTTTGAGGAGTACTGTCAGGTATACTGCATGGTATCTTTCTATTACAATTCATCTGATGTCCTTCTTATGATTACAGTGGGGAAATTTTTAAAACTCTAAACATAAATTCTTAGAGTTTCCAATATTTTACAATGGTCTCCAGGAGTTTCTCTTTTCCTCTATCAAAAGCAAAGAAGCCAAGTGGGCAGTGAATGGAGAGGCCACTGAAAGAGAGGGGGCAAAGCAGAAGGCTTTGGCCTTGGACAGCTCCACTGTGGAGCTCAAGTTATCATAGTAGTGGACCAAGCTGCACCTAGCTGTAGGACCCAGGGCAGGTCATCAGTTGTCCCATCTTTAAATAGGAGGTGATGATGAGGCTGACTGTGAGCATGGCATGAGATCATGTACACCTAGCATCGCGCTCAGCACATCATGCATTTTATCACCTCCTGCCTCCTTTTTTTTTTGGTATAGATGCACTTTCTGCCCCAATTTTTGGAGGAATCAAAGAACTGTAGCTTTTAGTTCAATCACTTTCATGTAGTAGATATCAACACAGAGGTGCAGAGAGGGAAACTGATGTGCAAATGTCCCAGAGCTAGTGCAGGTTCCCCTCCTTTTTATCACACTAGAGCTTTCTCAAGAACACATCTCCCCGCTTCCCCTAGGAAGATCTTAATGGATTTGCTTGCAAGTTGGCTGCCCTAACTAGTCCTTCCTTTCAGTGACAGAAAATCCAGAGGGCCAGCAAGCTGTTCTGTGAGTATATTTGAAGACTTTGCTGCTTATTTTCTTGCAATAGTGATCTTTGTGATAAACTGGGTATTCTATGAGAGCATTCCACTCCTTCACAGAGAAAAACAATCTTTTCTTCTTTTTTCTTCATATATTTAAGAAGAATCAGACAAGGAGACACTTTTCGAGAATCATAACTGACCACAGACCTTGCTCTGACTTGCCAAAGAATCTTCTGTTTGCATGACCTGAATTGCCACTAAGAATTAAAAACAGCAGAAACCTCAAAAATATACACCAGTGAGATTTTTCTTTTGATCAAGATTTACTTGATGGATAAAGTGTTTTTCTGAGATTTCATTTCAATGATTTATAATTTATGTGCAGTATGAAAAATGGGTCTTTTGAAAAGAGTATCACACTATCTTAAATATGAAGCTTCCCTCAGACTCTGAGACTCTCTATAAATACATTCATTTGGAGAAATTTCTCTCTCTCTCTCTCTCTCTCTCTCTCTGTGTGTGTGTGTGTGTGTGTGTGTGTGTGTGTGTGTGTGTGAGAGAGAGAGAGAGAGAGAGAGAGAGAGAGAGATGATTCATATATACGCACATAGGTACACAGGCTTGTACAGATTTCATGACAATTCTCTACTCAGTTTTCCCAGTTGTTTCAAGTAAGTTTTTCTAGTGTAAAGAGAAAAAAGACAGCCATCTGCTGTATGCTTGTGTAGCAATACTGGCTGAATATTTAGAAACATTTTGGCAAAATGGAAGAATAGAAGAAAGGGGGATGGGCAGGAGAGAGGGAGACAGGATGGAAAGGAAAGGGGAGGAGAAAGAATGGATCACAGCATATTTTATCTTTCTGTGTATGCACTTCTACGTAAGACATTTGAGGTGATTTACAAAAGGTGTAAATGACAAAATAGTAAATCGTACAAAATATATAGCAGTTAGAAGAATGTAAACAAGAACAGGAGGCATAGCAAGGAAGAATCATGGATAAACACAGACAAGGACTTACACAACGGCTAGAATGGAGACAAAATGCAAAAAGGTACAGAGAAAAAGTGGGACTGGACTTCCTCTGATCCATCCTCCATGACCTCTCTTCTTCCAAACTGAACTTCAGACCAAAGGGCTCAGTTTGCCCTTACTTGGATTTAACTTTTCCTCCTCAAGAGCACACAATTGGTGAAGCTATAATGGTGAGAATTTTTTTTGACTAATGATACATGTGCATGTGTTTGTTTCTGTTCTGTGCTCAGGGGCCATCTTGGAAAGTCAACATTTCTGTGAAATTGTTTTTGTTTTTTAATTTTATTTTAAGCTCCAGGATACAAGTACAGAATGTACAGGTTTGTTACAAAGGTGTACAAGTGCCGTGGTGGTTTGCTGTACCTATCAACCCATCATCTAGGTTTTAAGCTCCACATGCATTAGGTATTTGTCCTAATGCTCTCTATCCTCTCGCCCCCGATCCCTTGACTGGCTCTGGTGCCTGATGTTCCCCTCCTTGTGTTCATGTGTTCTCACTGGTCAATTCCCATTTATGAGTGAGAACATGCAGTGTTTGGTTTTCTGTTCCTGTGTTAGTTTGCTGAGGATGATGGCTTCTAGCTTCATCTATGTCCCTGCAAAGGACAAGATCTCATTCCTTTTTATGGCTGCATAGTATTCCATGGTGTATATGCGCCACATTTTCTTGATCCAGTCTATCACTGATGTGCATTTTGTTGGTTCCATGTCTTTGCTATTGTAAATAGTGCTGCAACAAACATACACATGCATGTGTCTTTATAGCAGAATGATTTATATTCCTTTGGGTATATAACCAGTAATGAGATTTCTGGGTCAAATGGTATTTGTGGTTTTAGATCCTTAAGGAATCACCACACTGTCTTCCATAATAGTTGAACTAATTTACACTCTCACTAACAGTGTAAAAGTGTTCCTATTTCACCACAGCCTCATCAGCATCTACTGTTTCCTGACTTTTTAATAATTGCCATTCTAACTGGCGTAAGATGGTATCTCAATGTGGTTTTGATTTGCACTTCTGTAATGACCAGTGGTCATGAGCTTTTTCTCATATGTTTCTTGGCTATGCAAATGTCTTCTTTTGAAAAATGTCTGTTCATATCCTTTGCCCACTTTTTGATGGGGTTGTTTTTTTCTTGTAAATTTAAGTTCCTTGTAGATTCTGGATAGTAGGCCTTTGTCAGATGGGTAGACATTGCAAAAATTTTCTCCCATTCTGAATGTTGCCTATTCACTCTGATGATAGTTTCTTTTGCTGTGCAGAAGCTCTTTAGTTTAATTAAATCCCATTTGTCAATTTTGGCTTTTGTTATCATTGCTTTTGGCATTTTTGTCATGAAGTCTTTGCCCAGGCCTGTGTCCTGAATGGTATTGCCTAGGCTTTCTTCTAGGATTTTTATGGTTTTGGGTCTTATGTTTAAGTCTTTAATTCATATTGAGTTAATTTTTGTATAAGGTATAAGGAAGGGTCCAGTTTCAGTTTTCTGCATATAGCTAGCCAGTTTTCCCAGCACCGTTTATTAAACAGGGAATCCTTTCTCCATTGATTGTTTTTGTCAGGTTTGTCAAAGATCAGATAGTTGTAGATGTGTGGTGTTATGAAATTGGGTTTCAGAGGCACTCACTGAGCAGACACTTTCCAGAAAAAACACATATATAGGAGATTATCCATAAATACAGCAGGCATAGACCTCATCAAAGCACATCTTGGAAATAAAGCCCTGAGGAATGGAATATTTTGCTTACTGTGTGCTCTTAACACAGCACAGTGAATAAGGTTAACACCATTCAATGCTGCTGCTCCTGTCTAGGTAAGACTGGAAGACTTATGTCCATTTCTCTCTCATTTCCATTTCTACTCTGCTTTTCACTGTGTTGTCTGTGTTGTCATGTAGAGGCAACACCCTCTTAGCCAGGTATAATTTTATAGTTGCAAACTCAGCAAAGCAGAAAGAGAAAATGCCTTTCTAGATAGTCTTAAGTTTGCAGTGGCAATATAAGAAACTCAGTTTTCTATGCCTTGTAAATCCATCCCATGACTTCCCTTTCTCCCTGTTTTTGCAGAAACCATGCTGACCACATTGACAGAGACAACAGTGGTTAGCTGCAGAGGGGCAGGTGAAGGTCACTGTAGTGCATGTCCAATAGGATGCCATTTGAAATGTATGGAGCTCAGTTCCACTGCCTAATAACCAACTTTGATCCCCCCCTACACAGTGGGAACTTAAAGTATGTTCAAGACTATGCACGTACCTATGTTTGAAAATATTTCCATTTCACACCTCACAACAGAGACAAAGTGTGTGAATATAAGAAAGTCTAATACATTTTAAGAGGTCTAGCATGTGTCTCAACAAGTTTTAAAACCCCTGTAAAGGCTGAACACTTAAGTCCCTCAGGGTATAAGGGCTCCAGTCAGAGAGTCAGAATTTAAGAGAGCAGGGTGCTCCTGGTATTAAGATGTTTCCACAACTTGAATAATGATGGCTGTCCAAGTATTCCTTTAGCTGGATTGCTGGTTAGAACTTAGGCTCACTTGATAGAGAGAATTAAGAAATTTCAGAAACATAACCATTTTCATCCATTGATAATTATGTAAACAGAATGTACTAAGCAGAAAAAGAGTTCTATTTACAAAAAGCAAGCACAGTCCATAAATCCTACAGATTGGAATGGATCCAGGTTAAGAATTTCTCCAGATGTCAGTCTGTAAACAGGGCTTCATAAAGTGAATTCCCCAATTAATTGTTGGCAAGAGCGGTCTCTACACTATGTTGGTGCATTGCAACCCCCTACCATATGTAGGTGAATTGTTGTCTGCCCCTATCGATCGGTAATCTATTATGACACAACAAAACTCAGAGAAAAGCAGCTGGGGTCAGCACAAATTCTTCTGATATGGTGAGAAGTTACTGTAAAATTACTGCTCAGGAACTCAGAGCTCTGTTCACTGACGGAAATGAGAATTCTTCTATTTATTTGCATTACATCTGTTTTTCTAACACATTTAGTTCTTAACCTAGAGCACTTGGAAAGACACAAACCCAGTAAGAACATAAACATGGAACCTAAACAAAACAAAACAAAACAAAATGAAAAAAACCTCTGCTTACTATTTTGATAAAGTCTCCAATCACAATGTTTTTACACATGTTAACAAGGCCATTAAATCCTCCAAACAGGAACACAAAAGTATTGCCCAGCCATTATGAGAAGGTGGGGAAGAAAAGAAAGTTAATATTTGCTTTTCCTTCCCATCTGATCAATGTCTGGAACATTCTGCAATAAAATGTAGATCTACGGTCTTTCAACTAACTCTTCACTATACAGTACAATGTTTTCTAGTTCAAGAAGAAGGTATTTGTAATTTTTAATTTCCATTTTGTTTCTAAACCCTAAAGAAATCCAATGTACAACTGGAAAGAGACATAATTTTAAGATATTTCCATTTCAAATACTTTCCTTTTCTAACTCCCTCTTCAGAGACCAACACTCTCTCAAAAGTACACATGCACAAATAAAACATTACAGCTACAGTTGAGAAAGAAAGGAAGCCAATGGTTCTGCAATAATAATTTCTAAAAAAAATGAAATGAAATAGTAAGAGCATAACTCCACTTTGCCTGGACACCACATAATAAGAGCTAGTGTTCTTCACAGCTTTCCCTCTTACATCAAGTAGCTATTCATGCCCCAATGATCCTGGCAACATTTCTTCAACTTGAGTTTCTTTCCACATCCCAATTAAAAGCCATAATCTTGACCAAACTGTGTTGTTTTTAATAATGACAGAGTTTAGGTGGTGATTAGGAAACAGAGTCCAGCCGGGTCATTGGCTTAGAAACAGGTTGAGAGAAGAGAGAAAAGAACATAGCAACTCTGGAGTGTGCCTTTTCATCATATCCTTCCACAAAGGATGAAGAAACTGAAGAAACACTCAGGACTCATTCCCAGGCAACTCTACTATCTAATGACATATTTTTTAATAGCCCATTAAACAATGTGATATTTTAAAGAAAAGAGAAATATACACAGAGTGGCAAACTAAACCACTGATCATAGAAAGGGACACTATGAAAGGGAACATGGCATCGCAAGTTTCATGTGTCTTGAACAAAGTCAAAGTCTGGGCCTTCATTCCCTTTCCTTTCAATGCAGAAAATATAACATGTGCTTTCTGAGAGATTAGGATTAAATTAGATGATTCTTGTAAGGGGCTTACCACAATGCCTGGCACAGAGAAAGACTCCCAGTAAATGTTAGCTATTATTTTCAGTTCTAACTCCCAATATATATTAGTTATTACAGTTACAGCCAAATACACATGAAACGGCAGGCCATGAATAGAGCATGAATTTATATATGACTTTCCATAAAATGCTCAGGTAAAAAATTTGAGGATGAAGTAAGTAGACCAGTGGTGGAACGTTTTCAGTTGAACTCAGTGGTGAACGGTAAAACTGTCACCAGAGCATTTGAAGTAATTCACATGAAAATACTGTCCATATCCCTTTTAAAATGAAACCACAGATATTCTTCTGTCATAGATAACCACTCTTCTGAGATTACAATAGGAATTTTTAAAGGGCTCAAATGATGATGATGATGACGACGACAACAATGACAACGACCGGGGTACATAATCACAATCACTGTTTTCTATTTACCAGCAGTGCTATTACTACTGAGAAATGCAAACTCACAAGATAATATGACACAAATGGACGAAACATTAAGATAAAAGGGTAAAACAGTGGTAGGTTTGCTTTCTCATGGGAAATTGAAATGGCCAGCAGCTGAACCTTGAAAGAGGAAGTCTGCTGATCTAATGTTACTAAACATAGGAGGCAGCCAAGGAACAGAGAAATAGAGCAATGTATTTAAATGTATGCCTTGAAGGAAGCAAACACCAATTATTTTTATATGACTTTAATTCTCCCAGTGAATACTTTATAGGTGTTGGCAAGTCCTTCTGGAAAAGGAAGGGATTATTAATGAAGGATTCAGTGGCAACTGCTCACCAGTGCTCTAAGAAATAACACTTAACAAAGAATCATTTAGTTCACACCTCATCTCTAAAGACATAGAAATTTTAAGGATCCTTTTAAAAAATAGTAAAATATTATGTTCACATGCAAAGCCCTTTCTATTATAGTTTCCAAATGATTCCATAGCCTATGCGATAAACAAATCAGCTTCCCACAGGGAAATAAACATATAGAGGGAAGGAGTTAAATTCTTTTCCACTTATGCAAAGAGTAGGTGCTTAATATTTACTTGTTGACTTAAAAAGGAATTCATAAAACTTGAGGAAATACAATCTTAAAAAAAAAGTCATCATTTAAGAATGTTCCACCACATCATTCCAGGACTGTGGGCTGAGCATAGCCCACTAATGTATAGGCTAGTAAATCTGAGGAAATGACCAATCAGCTCCTGTATTCTATCCTGTTTCTCCAAAAACATAAGCCAGTCACTCTGGCAAATTCCTATAATATGTAAAATGAAATCTCTCTGGCTAACTGCCTGCTCTTAAAATTCTCCAGTTGCTTCAAAAGCATGGCCTCTGGAGTTAAACCATCAGAAATTTAATCCCAACTCCACCATTATTAGCTTTTTTAAAAAAAGAAAAACTAGTTACTTGATCTTTTTCTGCTTCCATTTCCTTATGTGTAAAATGCAGATAATAATTATACCTAGCTCACAGGGTAAAGATTAAATGAGTAAATTGATGTAAAGCACTTCAAATGGTGCCTGACTCATAGTAAGTAACACACAAGTGTTATAATAATAAGCATTTCCAGCATCAGCATCATTTTTGCCTAATATTGCCAAATTATTCTAGTCTAAGCCTGAGATTCTCATGTAAGATGAGTAGGTACAAAGGGTAGTAAATGTTAAGAAAACAGGGAGCAGCAACTATAGCTATTTAGGAACACCAATAGTTGGGTTAAATAGTCAAATAAAACCTTAATTGGTTGTCTGATCTGGCAAAAAAAAAACAAACAAACAGTAGCCAATAAGAAATAACAGCTTGGTAAAGAAAAGACAAAGATTAGGATCCAGATAAATAATATAGGACAATTTACTGTCTTTTGACCCCACTTTCCTGCCAGCATCTTCTTCCGTTTCCTTGCTCCTTTTAGTGGCAAAATTTCTCCAAAGAGTTCTCTATATATGCTCTTTACAACTCTTCTCTTTTCCTTTCTCTTGCACTTCCATCCCAGTCTAGCCTTTGCCTCTGCCACTCTACAGAAGCTGCCCAAGATCACAATGAGCTTCACACGGCTCCATCAATGGGATAATTTTCAGCTCTCAGCTGACTTGACCTGTGAGCAGCATTTGACACAGCTGATCATTTTGTCTTCCTTGAAACTCTATTTTTGCCTGACTTCTAGGATACCACATTCTACTGATTCTCCTGTTACCTCACCGCAGGCTCTTTTTCAGTATTCTTTGAGGGTTCCTCCTCTTCTCCCAAACTTCCTGAAAGTTACAATATTCAGCACTCAGTCTTTGATTCTCATTTCTCTTCTACACTTACTCCCTTGGTGACTTTATCCAGTCTTCTGGCTTTAAGGTAACACTGTCATGCTGACAACTCCTAATTTTGTAACTCCAGCTCAGATTTCTCTGCTAAACCCCAGACTCAAACCCAACTACTTACTTAATATCTCTACTTTGATAGCTAACAGCATTTCAAACTCAACATGTCCCAAACTACTCTTAATCTTCTCCACAAACCTTTCCCATCTCAACTCTATCCTTTCAGTGGCTCGAGTCAGAACTACTAGAGTCATTCTAAATTCTCTTCTTCCTCTCAAATATCATCTCCCTTCTGTTAGGAAACTCTGTTGTTTCTACATTTAAAATATATCCAAGCCGGGCATGGTGGCTCAAGCCTGTAATCCCAGCACTTTGGGAGGCCGAGGCGGGTGGATCATGAGATCAAGAGATCGAGACCATCCTGGTCAACATGGTGAAACCCCATCTCTACTAAAAATACAAAAAAAAATTAGCTGGGCATGGTGGCACATGCCTGTAATCCCAGCTACTCAAGAAGCTGAGGCAGGAGAATTGCCTGAACCCATGAGGCAGAGGTTGAGATGGCACCATTGCACTCCAGCCTGTGTAACAAGAGTGAAACTCCGTCTCAAAATAAATAAATAAATAAATAAATAATAAAAAATAAATAAAATAAAATAAAATAAAATATATCCAGAATCAGACCATTTCTCACCACTACCACCACTTTGGTACACTCCATCATCTCTTACCTGAATTACAGTAATCTGCAGTTTTGCTGTTTGTAGGTTAAGTTACCTGTGATCAGCCATAGTCTGAAATATTAAATTAAAAATTCCAGAAATAATTCACAAGTTTTAAACTGAACTCTGTTCCGGGTAGCGTGGTGAAATCCTGGGTCATCCCTCTCCATGCTGCCTAGGATGTAACTCATCCCTTTGTCCAGCACATCCATGCTGCGTATGCTACCCTCCTGCTATCGTGTAGGAGAAAACAGTGTGTACGGGGTTCAGTACTATCTGCAGTTTCAGGCAACCACTGGGGGTCTCAGAACACATCCTCCATGGATAAGGGCATATTACTGTATTGCTAAATTGCTTCTCTGAATAACCCTTAAATTGGACTGCCCATTTTTACCTTCTGACCCCCACTATAGTCTATTCTCAAAAGAGTAACTTGTGATCATTTTAAAATGTAAAGTCATGTCATTCCTTCATTCAAAATGATTTTTCCCATTTCACCCAGAGGAAAAGCAAATGAGCAAATGTCTGCACAAAGGCTGCATGTGATCTGATCCCTCTGACCTCATCCACCATACCGCCTCACTGTCCTTGCTCTCCCTGGAAGACACCAGCCCCATTCCCACTTTAGGGATGGTGCTGGCCATTCCCTTTACTTGGAACACTTGTCCCTCTGATTTCTGCATGAATAATTCCTTCACCTTCTTCAAGTCTTTGTTCAAAAATTGCCTTGTGAACAAAGCCTACCCTGACCACCCAATTTAAAATTATTACCATGTGGTCCTCACCCCTTTTCTGACACGCAGTTCCTTTTTCTGTAACACTTAACATTAGCACTTATTACTTTCTCACATACATAGTTTACTTATCATGCTTATTGTTTATTATCTTCTCTTGGAGAATAAGAGTTCCAAAGTGGCAGGAATCTCTGTCTAATTTGGTTGCTACTATATCTTAAGTCTAGAATAGTGCTTGGCATAAAATAGGCACACGATATTTAGTTGTTGACTTAAATGAATGAATTTACGCTGAAAGATTAGGAGGAAGCAATGGGAACCAAAATCAATTCTAATTTTTACATAGTATTGTCTACCTTTTCCACTGGGAGGTTGGAAAGCAGTTACAACAGAACATAGTATAGAATGTCTTCTTTCTACTCCCCGAGTAGACCTGGCTGCTCTGTGAACCAAAAAATGTTCTGAAAAAGTTCTTTACTTTAGTCGATACAAATCTTTAGAAAACGAATCTCACTGGATGAAAACACATGGAGAATCTGAGAATGAATAGGTGCGACAACAAAATATCCATCCCAGAGAAGAAATAAGGTCCTGGCAGGAATTTCTGTAGGAGTCAAACTTAAAAAGAAGTAACAGAGCACTTGTAATTCTAGTTCTTGATAACAGTTATTTGTGGATGAAGAAACTGCAAAGGAAGGTACAAAGACATCTGTCTGCTTGGGAAATTTCTCAAAATGAGTGAAAAAGGATCCATGTTATGTCCACTGGGGCATCAAGTTACGGCCTGGAACAGTTTATTTTTCCCAGGCTACTTCAAATCTAAACGTGTTTTTAAAAGCAAGCCCAATAAAAGATTAGATAAACAACTGGACAATGTTTTTTACACTCTGGTAACATAAACATTTCAAATTCCTTCCTAACTCTTTACTAGCATAAATCTCTAATTCCAGAGAAAGTGAAATATCCTGAAAGTTTAAACATTACTTTGAATTATTCACATTTACCTCCATTTCTATCTTTTTTTTTTTTGCAATAAAAATCCAGGCTTTGTCCAAACTATGGTACTATGACTCCCTTGCAATTGTCAAGCAATTTGGACTACCCCAGCTCTACTTTGTTTGAAGATGGAACATAGCAGCCCTTCCTAGTGGTTTCTGTTCTTTTCTTTCTTACCTCCTATACATCCTGCACTGCCCTTTTTAAACCAAGATTTTATAAACACAAAGGAAATGTAGAAGTGTCTGCCTTCAATTAAGCTATGAAAACAATTTAAAAATGGTATCACACACAAAAGAGATCAACTGAAATAAAAAACATCAGGCAGAGGAGAGCGCTCTCTATGGTTAAAGAAAGGGGATATAGAATAAGAGTCCAAGAAGCAGCTCTGTGGAACCACTACAGAAAGAAGAGAAGGAAGGGAGAGAATGGAAGGAAACAAAGGATGTGAAAACCCAGAGGGAATGAGGACAAGTGGCTCACTGTACAATCCACAAGTCAGAAGGTATAGGAATGACAGGGTGGTGGGTGGGAGAGAAAATACTGAGCTGAGAGAGCTGTCCCATTTACATCATAGTCCCGGTTTATTAAAGAACTTCACCTGACCCTGGAACTCACAACTTTGAGCAGTAAAGTAGGTAAAAATCCGCACGTTTTCCCCCCAATTTTTACTTTAGAATCAGGGGTACATGTGTAGGTTTGAAAGAGGTATATTGTGTGATCCTGAGGCTTGGTGTATGAATGACTCCATCACCCAGTTAGTGAGCACAGTACCCAATAGGTAGCTTTTTTCAACCTTTACTCCACTCCCATCCTCCCTTCTCTTATATTCTCCAGTGTCTGTTGATTTCTATGTTTATGACCATTGTACCCAGTGTTCAGCTTCCACTTATAAGTGAGAACATGTCATATTTGGTTTTCTGTTTCTGTATTACTTTATCCATGTTGCTTCAAAGGACATGATTTCATTGCCATTTGTGGCTGCATAGTATTCCATGATGCATATGTACCACATTTTCTTTATCTAATCCACTGTTGATGGGCACTTCGGATGATTCCACATCTTTCCTACTGTGAATAGCACTGCGATGAACACACAAGTGCATGTGTCTTTGGGAGAATGATTTAATTTTCTTTGGATATATATACCTAGTAAGGGGATTGCTAGGCTGCATAGTAGTTCAACTGTCAGTTCTCTGAGAAATTTCCAAACCACTCTTCATAGTGGCTGAAATAATTCACATTCCTACCAACAGCATATAAGCATTCCCTTTTCTCTGCGGCCTCATCCACATCTGTTATTATTATCATTATTATTTTGCTTCTTAACAGAAGCCATTCTGACTGGTGTAAGTTAGTATCCCATTGTGCTTTTGATTGGCATTTCTTCGATGATTAGTAATGATGAACATTTTGTTAGGTTTCTTGGCTGTTTGTATGTCTTTTGAGAAGTGTCTGCTCATGTTCTTTGCCCATTTTTTAATGAGGTTATTTGGTTTTTACTTAAATTCCTTATAGAACATCTGAACCCTTGAGCCCTAGAAAAACCAGACATCAAGTTAACTCTTAGGCAAATTACTCAATGCCTTTGAGTTTCTATTTCTTCATTTGAGAAATGAAAATATCTTCCTAAAACTGATTGTGAGGAGTAAATAAAATATTATATAAGGCATCAGAAACAAAGTAATGCTCAGTAATTGGCAGTTATTACAATAAATGATAAAAAAAGATTGACTGATCGAAGGTCAGACAGTGAGTCAATGACCCTATTAGGAGTAGAGCCCAGGCCTGCTGTGTCATGACTATTTTCTACCAAAGCACACTGCAGTAGCGAGAGAAACACAGAAGGCAGAAATTGAAAGAACTCATAAAAAGTGTGGATGTACAAGGCAGGAATGTACAGATGATCTACAGTTTAGATAAAGCAGACAACTAGATCCAGACTATGGGTTTTGAGGGGTGATGAACTGGATGCAATTTTTATATAAGAATATGGTAAAACCATGGTGCATAAAGAGACAAGGGTCTTATTAATCATAATTGAATAATAATTATGTTAGTATCATTTTTTCGTACTTATCTGCCAGCCATCGTGTTATGTTTGCTCATTTAATAGTGATATGGAATGGTAGTTATTAGTGTCTCATTTCACTAATGATGAAACTAAGCTGTAAAAAGCTTAAGTGACTTGCTCAAAGTCACATACATAGTGATTGGGAGAACTTGAATTCAAATGTGTTATATGCTGACTCCAAAATTCAAGTCTCAACTATCCCATTATCTTGCTTCTCCTTGTCAGAAAGAAAAGACACACAGAAATGCAATTGTGAATTACTGTCTAAAGAATCTGAGTTCTAGATTGGCAAAAATAAAATCACAATGTATACTCCATCTCCTCAACACCTGCTGCATCCCTTGCTCAAAAGAAAAGTGAAGGGTTTGGGAAAATGACTAAAGTTTCCTCTTAGTAAAAAAGGAATTAGCACAGAAGTAACTTAAAGGGACACCAATGAAGACAGACCCTTAGACTGTCCAAAAACATCTTACACTGTTTTAAAAGAATTCAGAATTGGTATATACTTCCACAGGAATCCAGTATATAATTACAAAGGAGAGAAAGTGGCTCATTAGAGTAGATAAGATTTACAACCAGAAAGAAGTAAAATAATAAAGTGGAAAATAAAGCCTTTACTAATTATGTTGAGGAAAAAGACAAAATCCGTCTTCTGAAAGTTGGGAAAATTCAAAGGAGTTCATAAAGGATAAAATTTAATTGCAACAAACATAAAGAAAAAATGATTAAAAGAATGATCTTAGGGAAGGGAATTTGGTATCTTTCTAATGATGCTGGACAGTAGTAAATATTTAACATTTACAGGGAGATCTATTTTCCAAAGTTAGCATCACTGTGCTAAAAAAACCACCCAAATCCCTGAGTACAAACTCATTCAGGAAAAAACTTGAGAGCAATCTCATCCAAGTATATGTATGCAAAAATACAAATTAAGGTTAATATCTGAGTAAGTCAAACTCAGAATCGTATTTTTAAAGTATAATTAAAGTTACTTCATGCAGAAATGCAAAATGATTCAATTTAGTGTAAGTCCTCAAATCAATATATCAAAATGGAATCTCAATAGAGGACAGTATTTAACATGCACTTCTAATTTTTTTAAAAAAATAGAGATTCTATGGTGTAATGATCAGCACTTTGAACTCTAATATAAAAAAAAAATGCCAGTGAACTAGGAATAAGGATCTGAAACTAATAGGCAATATAAAATTTACAAGAAAAGCAGATAAAATATTCGCATTAGTATGAGGTTAAAGATGAGGATCTTAGCTGTCACAACTACTACTTAACATTGCTCTAGAAATTCAAGGCAGTATACGATATTTTAGAAAGGAAGAAATGCATGCATTATAAAAAAGATAGAATGATAATTTCCAGATGTATAATTGTAGACCAAAAAAATTCCAAAAATAACAAATAAAAAGTCTTATTTTCCACCTATCACATAGACTAGGTGGAAGATTACAAAATATATATACAATATAAATATAAAAAAATTGATTCATTTCTCCCTGCATTAACAATATCCACTTAGAAAATATAGTGGAGGAGTTATTATATTCAAAGTAACACAATTAAATTATATCCTCTGCCATGAATGTTCCTTTAAATAATATTATTCATGAATCAGCTTAAAGAATAACTAAGATAATAATTATAGAAATAATAATTACAATGGCTACTATCTATCAAGTGCTTCTAAAAGGCAACTGCTATTCTAAATGAGATACATATAAGAACATTCAACACTAGTTACAACCTCTACAAGGTAATGCTATTATAATCTCCCCTTTACAGATGAGAAAACTGAGGCAGAGAGGGGTTAAATAACTTACCCAAGGTCACACAGCTAGTTAGTGGGAAACTATGATACAAACTCAACCATAAATGTGGCTCTAAAACCATATTCATAGCTTTGGCCTCTCCAGGTCACTTCCTCTGTAAAATTTTCTCTAGCTCCAAATCCAGAGTCAGGCCCTAGCTCTCAAACACCCTAGATGTTCCCAAAGGGCACATCACATGTTTTAGCATCTTTATTTGTGCATCTCCTGTACCAGATTCTCCTATGCTGAGGATTTTATCTTATTCCAGCTTGTATCTCCCATAATTAAGCACAATCACTGGGATAAAATGGCTTTCAATAAATAAACAAAAATTATATAAGAAAATTAAAGAATACAAATATCAAGAAACCAATGAGAGAAATATATATATATAAAGACAGTCAAGGGAGAAAGAAAAGTAAAGAGAAGAAAGAAAGAGAGGGAAAGAAATAAAGAGAAAGAAGGAAGGAAGGAGGAAAGGGAGGGAGGAAAGAAGGAAAGAAGGAATGAAGGGAGGGAGGGAGGGAGGGACGGACGGACAGACCTAGTCTATAGATACATAAGTCTATCTATCTACCTACCTACCTATCTATCTATCTACCTACCTACCTACCTACCTACCTACCAACCTACCTATCAATCATGGATCTATCAAATGGATGTGGGCTGATGTAACAATATCAACCAAAACACCAAAAAGCAAAAGAAACAAATAAAAATAGGGAGAAAGGGTAGAGGGGAGAAGAAACAAAAGTACTGAGCATCCACCACTTGTCAGGCATGGTGCTAAATGCTTTCATATTAAGATATGTCACTGAATTAGTCAAAAGATTTCTTTACTACTATGTCTGAGCTGATAAGGTTAGCCTTAGAAAAAATACAATTGTTTTCAGACATATATAGGTCAAACTGTAGATACCAGAAAAATGAAACAAAAGAGTATATTAAAGATAATGTAAAATATAGGAGAAGGGACAGGTTTCCACATTACTTAGTTCTGGACCAGCAGTCTTATTCCAAAGGCTGGTCCTCTGGTAGCAGGAATAGATGTGGTATGGAGCTCCCACCAACTGAGCAGATAAGCAATAGCATGGCAGTTGTCAGGGACACATTTAACAAGGCAGTATAAGGATGGGGAAGGATGTTGCCAAGTTTGAATTAAGAAAAGTCTTCCATCACCCAAATCCTCATGTTCTCTTTAAGTCCATGTAAATACACAATGTGGCAGATCAGCTCCTGGAGGGCTTTAAGATGTTCCTAACTGAATGTTACTAAATTGAATAAAATGAATGGGCAGGAGGTAAAATGAATAGAAATAGAACCGAAGGGCAAAGGTGTCCAGAAATGCTAACTGTGTAATTTTGACCTTGTAAGCATCAGATGCGTGTGTGTGTGTGCGCGTGTGTGTCTGTGTGTGTTGCAGAAATGAGGTATAACTATGAAAAGGGAACAGTGATCATATCACTCTTGTACTTAAACGCCTTAGGTGGTTCCTCTTAGCTTTTCATAGTAGACTGCAGGTCTCACAACCTGTCTTGGCCTTCACTTAGCCCCTTCCCAGCCTCCCTTGATGGGCACCACCCCTTCCAAGCAGCCCTATGGGTCTGCTCATGTGCCCGAGCCTCCTCCCACTGTGCCCCACTTCTATGCCTCTACATACATATAGTTTACTCCACCTGCAACACCTCTCCCTCCTTCTTGACCTAACTCCTCCATATTTTCCAGTATCCATTCAGATGTCTGACAGGCCTTTCCTGCCCTTGGACCCTGATTGAGCAAACTCAAGGACTTTGGGTCAATATTTGTCACAGCAAAGAGTGGCTAAGGGAAGGTGAGAAAACCAAGCAGAAAAAAAGACAAGTCACAATTTTACATCAAGCCTTAAGGAAAAGAAAAGAAAATCACAATGTTCTGCAAAGGCTCTCTGGAACGCTCACCAATGCCTGACTATGGTGTAAAATAATGGAAGTAAAACTGTCCAGACAACACAAAAGGAAAATAAGAAAAGAAAAAAATAAAAGAATACATTAATCTGTTAAGAAACTGATAGTAAATTATTCAATTGTGTGTGTTTAAATTCATGTGCATGAAAAGCAAACTGAAACAGAATATGTTATATATATTATGGCTTTTACTTTCTAAAAACCCTATAAGGATAAAATGAGAGCATATAAATAATTTTGGAAAGGTCAGAATATCATATAAATGTTAGTGGCTGTCATCATTCTGGAACCAGTAAGGCTTTTGCTCCCAAACTACAAGAATAACCCTCTTGGCAGGTGATACTTCTAACTTTCATGAAAACAAAACCAGCCATTTATCAGCTGGGCTCTGTTTGTTACCACTGAAGGCTGTTCAGGTAAGTAGATCTAGCCAAAGTCTCTAAGTAAGTTACATGTGCCTTCCTGCACTACAATTGCTTCTTTATTTGATGTCTATTTGTCAAGCAGAGATATAGCTAGACAGGCTATAAAACAAAGCTCTGTTTTTACAGGAACAAGTTAAGGCTGAGGTAAAGTGGCTTTTTATGTACAAGAACATGGGCTTAATGTGCCACAGCCTTAATGTTTATAGATGTAAATTAAAGTCTCTGGACATACAGTGATCTTCCATTTTGCCAGTGAGAAGAACTTACCCTGCTATCATTTAATTCTACCAGAAAAACTACTTATTTTTTAAACTAATGTGCTATTTTACAGTCTTTTTCCCCAAAACAAGTACAAAGTGTCTTGGTCCAAAATCAACATTTTAGAACAACAACAACAACAACAAATGATTCTTCTCACTCTCTTCCTCTCTCTCTCTCTCTCTCTCTCTCTCTCTGTCATACACACACACACACACACACACACACACACACACACACACACACACACTACACACAAACTTTTGGTAAATGGTAGACAAAGGCTTTCTCTGATGGCCATGGCCAAGACTGGTTATATAACACAGCTTGGTATGGATACTCACCAATGTTAAAAATAATCTTTATTTTTTCCAAAGGTTCTGCTCTAAACAACATGGTTCACAATGCAGAGACAGTATTAAACCTCTAGCCCTCTAAGTTACTGAATCATGGGTTTCAGTGATACTCATGGAATCCCTAAGCATATAAAAAAAAAACAAACCCGAAAACCAAAATTGTCTTAGGATCCTGGCTGAATCCACCACCCTATATATGTTCAAACTGGAATGATTTCTGTTGCAACCCTTTCAGCTATTTCTGGAAGAGAAGAATGAATAAATCCCATCTGCCAATTTGATCTGTAAAAAATTATCCCTCAGTGAAATTATTCTTTTAACAACCTTCTAGAACACTCTCTGGTTGAGTCTTTTGTAGGAGTCTTTGATGTTTTCTCTGGTCTCTTGTGAACTGCATATGGGTAGCCATTACTTAAAAAGGAAAAACAAAGTCTTTTCTGGCAACGCAAGCAATAGCTATCATTTTGCATACAAATAAGCAATCTTGTTTCTTTTTCTTTTTTCTTTTTTCTTTTTTTTTTTTAGATGTAATCTTGCTCTGTCACCATGCTGGAGTGCAGTGCTGCAATCTCGGCTCACTACAACCTCCGCCTCCTGGGTTCAAGCAATTCTTCTGCCTCAGCCTCCCCAACAGCTGGGACCATAGGTACGTGCCACTACGCCTGGCTAATTTTTGTATATTTAGTAGGGACAGGGTTTCACTGTGTTAGCCAGGATGGTCTCGATCACTTGACCTCGTGATCTGCCCGCTTTGTCTTCCCAAAGTGCTGGGATTACAGGTGTGGGCCACCGCGCCCGACCGCAGTCTTATTTCTTGACTGTTACCTACTTTATTTTTATCTAAGTCTGCGTCTATAAACTTACTTCTACAGGGCCCACTACAATCACACTGATGCTAAATAAGCATGCTAAAAAACTGTCAATTTATCCCACTATCCCTGCAAGACAATGTCCATGATTAACTTTCTGTTCTTGAGTGATCATCTAGTAGATGTGTCATCAACTAACCATGTTACCTGGGCTAACTGAGCTTCATGACAGAAAACCATCTAGTATAGACAGCACAGTGCTGGAGTGAGACTCCCGGGCTTCAGTTTCTGCTCCACAGCAGAATGGCCTTTGGCAAGGAACCTAACCAGCAGAGGCCTCCATTGAGTCATCTACAAAGTAGGAGAGTAACAGTACCCATCTTGCAGGATTTTTTAAAAATTAAAGTTCACATAAAAATATGCCAGGCATACAAAAGTAGTTGACAAATGTTAGTTGTTATCATAAAATGGTTTTAAAAGAGATAATAATTAAATAAAACTTTTTGCTGCATTTATGATGTTCTAATTAACTAATGACACAGAAAGGAGAGTTCTTCATTAAAAATATACTAGGTATGAAGTAAAAATTATAGATTACATTATTTTTGGTTGGTGTTCTGATCCAAATGAATGAATTCATCCAGTTGAACATAAACTGCTTAGTTTTAAATTTTTAAACAAACATTTGCCTTAGAGTGAGGACGTGTAGGGAATTGGGTAATTCTCTAATCTGTCTTGAAAAGCTTGGCTGACATTTTATTTTTTTCACCATCATCAGGGGTACTGGGAAGCTCACTAACACTTTACTGAAATGGATTCTGAAGTCTGGTTGTTGTCTAGGTCATCTTATAATTTAACTTCTCTTCATCTGATCATTAAAATGACAAGTAATATCCTAGCCACTGTTGAAACTCTTTTATGTTTGAGGCTCAAATTGATGGAAAACAAACCTCAGTGCCTCAAGACAGGGCTGTGATACATGCTGAGGCCAAACCTTCTAGACTATAATAAATATATTTAAACTCTTAACAATTTAGAAAATGAATTCCCCTTTGCATGCCACAAATAAATAAGACCAACTCGAGATAGTGCATGGCTTGGTGACCCTAAGACCTGGCAATACTAGGAAACAAGACAAACACACTGTCCTGTTCCATCTCAGATAGAATGGGGTCTTCTGTACTGGCTCCCTTTCAGCTCATAATGAAGTGTTTCAGAGGATAAAGTGGTTAGTCTTTTTTGGAGGCCCCTGCAGGGCAGGATGAGTTCCAAGCTAAACACTGAAAAGGATGGCCCTTCAGAAATTTCCTACTTTTATTAGGAATTTCAAATAGGAATGTCCAATACTAAGATTTTCAAGTTGTCAGGACTTAGGGCCAAAGAGCAAGCTTTAGCTTTCTGACTGTGGGGAAACAGACAGCCCTGAAGCCTGGTGGGAGAGCAGAGCCTGCAAAAGGAGGCAGCCAAAAGCCGCCTGAATGCTCTTTTTTGAACACTGAGGATTTTCATATTCTGGTGCTTTTAATGCATATTTCCTCTGAGCTTTACTCCAATGCTTCATACTAGTTCTTGCATATGTTCTTGCATATGCTTTGCTAAGTATATTCTGAATCCAGTTGGAAGACTACACCATTGTCCTTTGTCCTAGAGATATAGGGAAATATGAACGCTTATGTACTGATATGGAATAGATTTTTAACAGCTCAGGAATCTCAGAGATGAGTCCTTCTCAAAAGGCAATGCAACATAAAAACATAAATTCCTACCTGATACCTTGGTACCTTTTTCTCTCTCTCTCTCTTTTTTTTTTTTTTTTTTTTTTTTTGCATGCCATGGCACAGAGATCGTGCTAGGTGAGTGGTAATACACTCAACTTCATATGTAACTTCTGATTTATCTTCCAGAACTTGTCAAAACTCGGCTTCAATAATTTAGCAGAGTTCTCCACCAAAACAACAGAAATATGCAGAGCAGTGTAAAAGTCGTCTTAAAGGGCCTGCACAAGCAGGTGACTTCCTGTGACAGAGAAAGAAACAGTCCCTGACATTGTCTTGCTCCATTCCAGACCATAGCTAAACAATTATTGTGCTTTCAGGGGTCTGTAAGTCATCCCACTTGGGAGTGTCCTACCTAGTAGGGAAGAATAAGCATTGGAGTCAGGAGTCAAGCTTACTCATTTCCTACCAGCTCTACCTCACCACTGTACTGCAACCTTGGAAAAATTCCTTAAAAATCTCTAAGCCTCAATTTTCTCAATACGCTGGTGGTAATAGCATCCCTCCTTATTTCGAGATTGATGTAGAAATCAAATGTGATAACTTGTGAGAAGGCACGATAATAATATAAAATTATTACAAATAATGATAAAAATAAGGTAATGGGGCAAAGATATATCTGAATCCAATTTCAGCCTTCTTAGCAAGAGGACATTTCTTTAAGGCCTTTAAAAGACGCACTGATAAACTGTTTTATGCAAGGGTAATTGAATCTATGAGATCACCACTCTTATTCATCCTATAAAAAGTTGAAAGGAATACTGGGCCAACCAAGAGCATATAGCATCAATTCTTTTCTGTCTTCCTCTACTTGGGAGAGGTTGGAATATCTTTTTTTAAAATCATTTCATATTTTTAAAAGACAAATATTTACCAGCCTGAAGGCCTGAAGTTTAGATCATCCTATCACCAGACCTATTCAAGTCAGGGAAGGTTACATAACAGCAGAAGCCAGGTAAGAGCCCCACTTGTGAATAAAGAGATAACTTCTTTTTAATTAAGCATAAGCAACAAGCCCAAGCTATAACTTCAAGAAAACTTGATGTTTTTAAAGTATGTATATTTTAAATTTAAAAATCATACAGCAATCAAATAACAGCTAAAAGGAAAAAGCTTTAAAATGTCTTCAAATTTTCCACTCACTCTGAAATAACCCGTCAAACTCTCTATAGTTTATAAACTATCTAAAATAAATGAGAGAGAGAGAGAGAGAGAGAGAGAGAGAGAGAGAGAGTGTGTGTGTGTATGTGTGTGTGTGTGTGTGTTTTCTATGACTTCCAGTACAACTGAAGTATTCTTCCCTGTATCAGCAATTTCTAGGATAATCTGTGTGGTCCCAAATATCTCTGGCTCTGGCACCAAATAATTTGGCAGGGGAGAAATAATAAAAGACATGAGGGAGACATCTTCTTGTCTGTGCTGCCAGGACTTTATCATACAATCAGCAGGCCAAACCTTTGAACATGCATGTGACCCTAAATGAGTTACTTAGCTTCTCTGGGCCTCATTTTCTTCATCTGAAATCATCTCTACCTTGTTGGGTGATTGGAAGGGAAAAATGCTTTAATACATGTAAAGTGCCTAGAAAAGTGGCTAGCACATAGCAAGCACTGCCCAAGTATCTGCTGCAAACTGCTGACCCATAGTTGGTGAGAAAGGGCAAAGAGTTACAGCAAAAATTAAAGCCAAAAAAAGGACCTTAAAGGTTAAATTCAAAATGAGTTCTTTAGCTTCTTACATTCACTATTTGAAAAAGGTTTTTCCAACTCCATGCCAAAGTTTGATGTTTATAAAAGAAAAGATGATGTGGTGTGGGTGGAACAAGTGTGTGTTTGGAGTTCCAGTTCTAGTCACAGTTCACCACTAAAATGCTATGTGATATCAGACAAGCCTGTGAGCACTGGGACCCCACATGAACAATGGAGGAGTTGAAGTGGACAGCCTTTAAGGCACTTCCTGTTTTAATATTCTACCAGTGAACCACCTGAAGACACAGACAGCATTGCCACCACTAATGCCAGCAGTAAAACCTCAAGCTAGGTGCAAATAGCCTTGTACATCTGAAATGGGAACAACCAAATAGCCAGCCTTTATTATTCAGGAGTTAATGTTCTCATACCCTGCTTTCTTCCACTCCTTGGCTATCTGCATCTTGACTATTTTACTGTACATTACTATCTCTATCAGAGGGTAGATAAGAAATAAAAAATAAAGTAGAACAAATCAGTCAGTAATAACCCTGATGAGTACCTTTGATAAAGTTTTATTTCAGAAATAGCTAAAATGAAGTTTTAAAATTAATTATCACTACTTTTAAGAAAACAAACATGTATCCGCACAAAGTAACTACAACATTTTTTTGCAATAGCAAAATAGTTGAAACTACTTAAGTGAGAGTGGCCAAATAAACCATAGTATACCCATAAATTAGAGAATGATAAAGCTTAGACAAGAATAAACAAGAGCTCTATGAACTGGTAGGAACTAATATATAAGGTATACAGTGTTACCCTGCAAAATAAAAGTACAAAAGAGAATATTTCATGAGCTACCATTTTTACATATTGAAAAAGAAGACTAGAGAATAGAAGAAAAGCAAACAAATCATAAACATTTACTTCTTGGTGCATTTTTCCTGTCCACTGAAGAATCAAACGGCAATAACACAGCAATAGCAATAAGCACACCTACTACTCAGATATTGGATTCTTAATAATATCACCTACTAAAAGGAACCAAGAAAAATTGCTTATTTCAAGTTTGAGAAGGTACAAAATAGGCTAAAAATGCCTCACTGTACCAGAAAAATTAGAAAATTAGGGAAAAAAAAATGGGGGCATGTTAAAAGGACATAGGAAGGTGAATTTTGTGGCATGTGCATTGTATCGCAAAACAATTATAAGAAAGAAAGGGAAGAAGACAAAGAGGAGCCGAGGAGGGATAAGAGGGAAGGAGGACACAGGAGCCTGAATTATTTTATTCTGGTCAAATCTGGGAAATTTTCAGTATCAAAATAAGCAAAGGTAGTAGTAAACTATAACCATTGAATAAAATGAATCCATCAATCCTATATTGATTTTTTTAAATGGATAGGTAAATAGTGGACTGATTGATAGACAAGAAGAGAAAGTTCTCAAACAGCTCAACAGAAAAAAAGGAAATCCAATTAAAAATGGGTAAAAGACTGAACAGATATTTCTCAAAAGAATGTATACAAATTGCCAACACATATCAAAAATATGCTCGACATCACTAATCATCAGAGAAACACAAATCAAGACCATAACGAGACATCATCTCACACTAGTTAAAATGACTTTTATCAGAAAGCCAAAAAGTAACATGCTGGTGAGGGTGTGGAGAAAGGGGAATGTCTGTACACTGTTGGTGGGAATGGAAATTAATACAGCCACTATGGAAAACAGTATGGAGGTTTCCCAAAAAACTAAACTAGAACTACTATATGATCCTGCAATCTCACTGTTGGATATATGCTCTAAAGAAAGTAAATAGGTATATTGAAGAGAGACCTGTATTCCTGTGTTTATTGCAGCACTATTCACATTAGGCAAGATATATAATCAACTTAAGTGTCCATCAATGGATGAATAAAGAAAATGTGATACATATACACAATGGAATATGATTCAGCCATAAAAGAATGAAATGCTTTCGTTTGTAGTAACATAAATGGAACTACAGGACATTATGTTAAGTGAAGTCAGCTAGGCACAGGAAGACAAATATTGCTTATTCTCACTCATATGTGGAAGCTAAAAAATTGATCTCATGGAAATAAGAGAGTAGAATGATATTTACTAGAGGATGAGAGGGTAGTGGGGAGCATGGGAAAAGAAGAGTTTGGTTAGTGAGGATAAAAATAAAACTAGATGGAATAAGATTTAACGTTCAGAAGCACAATTAAAAGACTACAGCTAACAATAATTTATTATGTATTTCAAAATAACAATAAGAGTGAAATTGATATGTTCCTAACACAAAAAAAGATAAAATACTTAAGGTGACAGATATTCCAATTACCCTGATTTGTCCATTATGCATGGTATGTTTGTATCAAAATATAACATGTACTACAAATTTATGATATGTACAACTATTTATTGCCATTATGTAAAAATTAAACATTTAAATTTAAATGGAAAAAGAGAGTTGTTTTTTTTTCCCCAAGAATGCTGCCTGATGAAAGTAAACTTAATTGCACGTCAAAGTTGAGTGTACCTTACTGAGACATCTCAAATTCCAAAATAATCAGAGTTCTCTACAAATGAAAGCATGTAACTATAGAAAAAATACAAAATAAACTTCTTCTATAACCTGGGACTTAGAAAAAATTCCAAATTATAGCTAAAAATTAAAAGAAATGGCAAAAAAAGAAAAACTAAATGATCATTTCAAAGATGCAGAAGATATATCTAATCAGCTTAAAACATCCACTCATGGTAAGAATGTTTAGCAAACTCGGAATAAAAGAAACTTTCCTTAATCTGACAGAAGGAACATTTTATGTTTTCCAGTCATCCTCCCATTTTCTTCCTTTTTCTTGCCTCGTTTAGTATCTTTCTGTTTTATGTCAATTGTATTCTTTCTGTTTTCAGTAGTTTCCCTTAAAATGATAAAATACATACCTAAATTATAAAAGTCAAAAGTTAATCAATCACCCAATAGCTTCATTCTAAATATCTGTATGTATCTGTTTTTAAGAGGAGATCCTAGAGCACATTTGTAGCTCTTCTTTATAAACTTTTTTTGTTGTTTTAAATAATTTTAGAGAAAAATTGGGAAAAAATAGTACAATGAGTTCCCATATACCCGTCACCTATATAACATATAACCATAGTACAATTACCAAAACCAGATAATTAACACTGGTATTATATTGTTAGCAAGTTAACTGACAGACTTTATTCAGCTTTTCCACTAATGTCCCTTTTCTGTTCCAGTATCCAATATAAAATTCCACATCACATTTGCTATTATATCTCCTTAGTCTCCTCCAACCTGTGATAATTCCTCAGTCTTCATGACACTGACACTCCTGAAAAAAACTGATGAGTTGTTTTCGGAAATGTTTTTCAATTTGGTGTTTTCTGATGCTTCATCATAATTATATTGAGGTTATGTGTCTTTGTCATGAATACCACAGAAATGATGTTGTGTACTTCTCAGTGCATCATATGTGGGGCACATGATGTTGATATGTCTCATTACACTGTGATCATTTGGTTAAGGTGATGTCTACTAGGTCTGTCTTCTGCAAAATAATAGTTTTCCCTTTAAGGTAATAAATGTATTTGAGACTATGCAAATATTTTGTTTCTCTTCAAATTTCCTCTCAATGATATTAGCATCCACTGCTGGATCTTGCTTGCAATGATGACTGTTGTGATGTTTGTCTAATGGCGATTTTGCATTTCGCTCATTTCTTCTTCATGTATCAAATGAAATTTTACTGTAAGGAAGAGCTGTCCTTCCCCCCTATTTTTATTCAATTATTTATTTATATCAGTATGGGTTCATGGATAATTATTTTACTCTACAGGTTATAATCTAACATCATCATTATTTATTTTGTTGCTCAAACTGTTCCAGCTTTGCCTGTTGGAAGCTCCTCGAGGCTGGCTTTTAATGTCTTTTGAGTTCATTTTCAGCCTTCTGGCACTAGAAGATGCTCAGGCTCATCTTGTGTTTTCCTGACTCTGCCCTTGAATCAACTACTTCTCCAAGGAGCTCTGGTTCCTTTTTCAACACAATTAGTTTTTATATATTTTGTCATGTAGATGGAGGTGCTATTACTATTTATATTTAATGCAAAAACTCCTTGCTTTTGGATGTGCTTTGAATCATGAAAAATGCTTTTTCTCACTTGGGACAGGGCCTATAACACAGAAAGAAAAGCAGAATAAAGCCACTTTTTAAGATAAGCATGTATTACCCATATAATCAGCCTGGTTATTTTTATTAGAGATGGTAATTAGAACCCAAAATCTGAGCACCAGTTATGTTCACTATGACTAGTATGTCTTTGCTCCCTGTCTCTTTCAGTAGACAGAGCTAGGTACATGTATTATGTATGCATCTACATGCACACATACACCTATTTTATTTTTGCATTTATATATCTGCATACATATGTCTTTATACTACACACATATATATACATGTATGTGTGTATATATGTACATACAGTATAGACATATGTCTTTATAGATGTGTGTATATATACACATGTATACATATGTATATGTATACACATATACATATGTATACATGTGTATATGTATGTATACATGTATATATGTATGTGTACATATATAGTGTGTGTGTATATGTGTGTATACGTATGTATACATGTATATATGTATATATGTATGTGTACATATATAGTATATGTGTATATATGTGTGTATATGTATGTATATATGTGTACATGTATATATGTATATATGTACACATATATACATATATACACTTATATATGTTTGTGTATATATGTGTATATATGTATGTATATATGTGTATATGTATATATGTATACGTATGTATACACGTACATATGTATATATACATATGTATACACGTACATATGTATATATACATGTATACACGTACATATGTATATATACATATGTATACACGTACATATGTATACACGTACATATGTATATATACATATATACACGTACATGTACGTGTATATATGTATATATACATATGTACGTGTATACATATACACATATACACACATATATACTATACTATACAGGTATTGATCGACTTACGACCTATGCAACTTACGACCATTCGACTTTACGACCACAATCGCTAGCCACAACGGCTCCACGTCTGGCAGCGCAAACGTTGCCCAGCTGGGTGTACGACAGTGCACACCAGCTTCCGGCAGCACTACCATCTCTGCGTGCACCATTTCAACTGTACATATAGCCTACTCAACTTACGACCAAATAGTGTTATGATCGTTCCACAGTCCCAACCATGGTCGTAAGTCAAGCACTAGCAGTATATACATACGCACATATATACATATCCGTGTACATACATATATATACATATACATATATACACACATATATAAAGACATAAATGTCTATACTATATGTACATATATACACAAACATGTATATATACATATTATGTATATATGTATATATACACATGTATATATGTATGTATATATGTATATATACACATGTATATATGTATGTATTTGTGTATATGTATATGTGTATATGTATGCATATGTATATACGTATATATGTATATGTATATATAAGCATGTATTTATACACATGTGTATATATGTATATGTGTATTATATGTGTATGTGTATATATGTATACATATATGTATATGTATATATACACATACATATGTATACATGTATATGTGTGTATAAACATGTATGTATATGCATATGTATACATATATGTGTATACATATACATATATACACATACATATACTATACACACACACACACACACACACACATATACACATATATAACACATCTATATATACTAAAAACCATGAGCTCATACTGCTGCCTCTGGTTCAGTTTTTAAGTACAGGGGTCCCTCTTCCATACTTCTAACTTCTTTGTTTAATCCCAGTATACACATAAAACTGTTTTGGAATTGATGACCCACACTGCTATGAGAAACAAATTCACTAACTTAAGTGTTTGTGTGTAATATTTTTGCCCTTGGCCTCACAATATCAGTCAAAATATTCAGGTTAGTGCTTTCTTTCCCGCTCCCTTCAGCGTGGATACGTCATCAGTATCAATTCACAATAGAGTCAGGCTCATCTGTTTGTTAAATTTGTATTCAATTTTACGTTCCCCTACATTCTGGTATTATTGATCTATTTATTTATAGAGAGAGGGTATGCAAAACACTACTGTGTTTCTAGGAATCAAAGCAAAACATGAAGAGGTTCTCAGAAAAGGATTGCACCCTCATTATCCCTATTATCTTGTTCCCATCTCTCTCCCCTTCTTTCCACCTCTTTACCATTCACTTCCTGTAGGTAACCAGTCTCTTTCATTTCTGATTTATCCTGCCCATATTTCTTTTGCACAAATAAATATATACACATGTTTTCTTATATTCCTTCTTATCCAAAGGGAAGCATACCATAATACTATCCTGCATTTCCCTTTTTCATTTAACAGTATATACTGTCCAACGTGTTTTGAAGTTAAGCTCTTACAGAAATTAAAAGAGAGATTCTGAAAATAAGAGATAATACATGATGACACTGGCAAAACCACTATGGAAACAGTGAGGAGTTGTCACAGTAATTCATGCACACACTCAATTCAAGAAATGTTTTTGTAGTATCCACTGTGTTCCGGGAACTACTAACAAGTTACAACACAGATAAACCCACTGTTAACCTTAAGGAACTGACAGTCTAGGAGGGAATTTTGAGAGTAAAAAGAGATTTTTAATACATTGGGATAAGTCTATTATAGGGGTAAGCTATAGGTTACCTGGGAGAAACACAAAACTCTGATTAAGTGGGAGGAAGGAAGTAGGGATGTCAGCAAGAGATTCTGGAGGAGATATTGTGCAAGGTCAAAAATGAAGTCAATTAGAAACTCACCAAGCAAAATTAGAGAGGAAGAAACAGCAGCTCCAGAGAGGAAGCCATGTACAAGTTTTTAAACAGTAAATTTCATATCATGCAGTGGTATGGGGAGTGCTGAGAGACAAGGCTAGAAAAGAAAACAATGATGAAATCATGAAGTCATGAAGGGCCTGATAACCATGGTAAGGAACTGATACTTAAGCTAGAGACAACAGGAGGCAAAGAAGCAAGACTACAAGCCAAGGAAGTTCTACATGTTCTGAAGTATAAAAAATGTATTGAAGAAGAAAGACTAGATGAAGAGAGAACAGGCTGCTGCAACAAAGCAAATGTAGCAATACTGGTGGCCTAGAGTGGGCTAATGTAAATGGAGACAGAAGGATAAGTTTCAGGACAAGAGAATTTATGCATCAATTTAAATCTAGCTTGGGCACCTACAGGTCCCAGTATTAATCCTCAGATATGAAATACAAAGAGAAATAGGTTTGGGGTTAAGATGGGATATGGAAGATAATAACTTCAGTTTCTGAAAATGTTGAGGTTATGGTACTTCTGGCACATTTAAGTGGAAAAGGTCAATAAACTGTTGGATGCATGGATCTAGAGCCTGGGAGAGAAGACATGGTGAGAATTCAAATCTAGAAGTCATCAGCATACAGAAAGTAACTATTAACAGAAATTAAAACCACCCAGCTAAGTGAGAAGTGCCAAGGACAAAATCTGAAGGGATATCAACTTCTCAGGCTAAGTAGTGAAGAGAGGCCCACAAAAGAGGCTGAGAAGGAGCAGCCAAGAAGATGAGATGACCAGGAGAAACAATGCCCTGGGACCTGGGGAAAAGTGCTCCAAGAGAAAATGGTCAGCAGCTCCAAATACTGCTCAAAAGTTAAGAAAAATAACAAGGTAGGTGATTTCAGAAAAGTGTGCCTCTAAAAGTAGGAGAACAAAATAGCAACAGCTATTGAGACTCCTGGCATCCAGAGATATGTATGTAATATATGCATTTAAACAAGAGAGACACTTTGCTGAGTTTGAATGCTGTTGGAAGAAGAGACGAGTTTATATATTTTCAGGTCAAATAAAGAGCACTGTATCAGAGATAGAATGAAAACACAAAAAGATAGGACCTCGGGTAGACTCACCCTAAACATTTAATAGAGAACAGACTGGACCTGGACCTGACATAAAGATTCCTTAAGTAATGTACATATAATTAAATCTACTTCCACATGACATCAGGCTTCCATTCTGAAGGGGAGCAGAACCTAATTACCATTCCTATCTCTCCTTGCTTTTATTGGTCTTGTTACCTCCAGTGAACTGGCACTGGAAAGAGACATACAACCTGGGGAAACTTAGTTCGTCATATACAGTTATTTTTCTTATGTTTTTAAATTGTAGCTGTTTATACTTTTAAGATAAAGGATCTAATATTATAATTTTCTTTGAAAAAATGTGTCTCTAATTTGTCAAATATACAGTCTTCTTCAATGAAACTGAAGCCAATTTAGCATCTTTGATATGAAAGTTTTGTCTATATATTAATAACATGTGTTTTATAACTTTTGGCAAAAATTCACTGTATAACATACAGTAATGGCTCAGTAATTCACCTTGTTAAAAAATAAAAAGATAGCACTCTGATAATAACCAGAGCTATAAAAATAGAATACAAGCACTTAAATTTGAAAAACACTAAATCTTTTATGTCTACCTTTCAAGTCTACCTTTCAAATCATAGATATTTCTTCAAAACAAGCAACAGAGCAACTCCTCTTTAAATTTTTTTTTTTAATTTATTTTTTTTTATTGCATTTTAGGTTTTGGGGTACATGTGATGAACATGCAAGATTGTTGCATAGGTACACACATGGCAGTGTGCTTTGCTGCCTTCCATCCCCTCACCTGTATCTGTCATTTCTCCCCATGCTATCTCTTCCCACCTCCCCACCCCCCCGCCCCTCCCCCATTTCCCCCCAACAGACCCCAGTGTGTAGTGCTCCCCTCCCTGTGTCCATGTGTTCTCATTGTTCAACACCCGCCTATGAGCGAGAATATACGGTGTTTGATTTTCTGCTCTTGTGTCAGTTTGCTGAGAATGATGGTTTCCAGGTTCATCCATGTCCCTACAAAGGATGTGAACTCATCGTTTTTGATGGCTGCATAATATTCCATGGTGTATATGTACCACATTTTCCCTATCCAGTCTATCATCGTTGGGCATTTGGGTTGGTTCCAGGTCTTTGCTATTGTAAACAGTGCTGCAATGAACATTCGTGTGCACGTGTCCTTGTAGTAGAATGATTTATAATCCTTTGGATATATACCCAGTAATGGGATTGCTGGGTCAAATGGGGTTTCGCTCGTTACCCAGGCTGGAGTGCAACGGAGCGATCTCGGCTCACCGCAACCTCCGCCTCCTGGGTTCAGGCAATTCTCCTGCCTCAGCCTCCTGAGTAGCTGGGATCACAGGCACACGCCACCATGCCCAGCTAATTTTTTGTATTTTTAGTAGAGACGGGGTTTCACCTCGTTGACCAGGATGGTCTCAATCTCTTGACCTTGTGATCCACCCGCCTCGGCCTCCCAAAGTGCTGGGATTACAGGCTTGAGCCACCGTGCCCGGCCTAAATTTTAAGTTAGAAGGTCCTTGTTATAAGTGTTTGATTTTCTTCATTAAGTGAGAATTTTAAGGCTGATGTTACTCTCAAAACTTTCTGTCTTCCAGGAAATAACCTACCATCAGAATTTCAAAATACATATATATAATATATACATATACATTATAGATGTATAATATTAATAGATTATGTTATGTATTATGTATTTTGAATATATATTTTACAATGCAAGGTCCTTCAAACTTGGCAAAAATACAGACTTTTTAAAAAAAGCATTACTCCTTGTCTGCAGCATTTCTTGACTGCTAACCTAACATTATGCCAATACCTTAATGATGAGAACCAATCTTTTCCATCAGTATATCAATCTTTTGTAAATCCATCAGTAAACCAATATTCCATCAGTATATCAATATCAGTGTGAATGTGTGAAGTATAGAATGGTGTCTGTGGCCCAAAGGCAGAAGTCAATAGAATCTATGTCTAATAGAAGCAAACTTAAATAGACATTTGTAGATAAAACTGATCCAGATGTTATCTGTAGACCATACTCCTTATGTGTTTTTCTCCCAATAGTAAATAAGTGATTCAAATAAGATATTGGGACACCATCTCTTCCACTTCTCACCTTGCTATGGAAGTATATATATTACTGATAGCCTTAATGTTTTGTATTGATCTGGGCTCTGACTTCAACCCTACTTAGATGCTGGCTACTATACAAGTTTCCAAGTCAGACCTGAAGATAGACTATTAAAACTTAAGTGACAACATGCATGTCTTTTGCTTTCACTGGTAAGACAATACCCACAACCTGGAAGCTCTGAACTAAATATAGAATTTAAAAGAATCTCTGCTATCATCATGCACTCTGGAAAACAAGAAGACAGGGAACAAAGAGAAATAACAAAAGGAAATAAACTACTGAATAACATCATTCTGTTAACCACAATAGACTTAGTGAACAGAAGTCATTACCTGGCACTGATGCATTTTTTGGGAGCTCACAAATGTTTCAGCCAGTACACAGTTAGCATTTAATTTCCCTTTAAGTCATATTTTCCTGAAACTCAACTTATATGACAGAATCAGGCTTCCACATACCAAGTAAGCACACATTGGAATGGTTCAGAAATGAGAGCTCAAGGTCAGAAAGTCTAAAAGCAAGACGAGTCAGTGAAACAGAGATAGTGCCACATGGAGATATGTGAAACACTGTAGGAAGGGCAGAAAACAAGAGGATTTACTGAGCATCTACTATGTACTAAACACTAGGTCGAGGCACTTAATATATGTTATGTTTTTTGGTATTTCAATATCCTTATGAAGTAGGCCTTATAACCACCATTTTAGAAATGACAAACATTAAGCTATTTTCACTTCCCTGTGTAGTCTCATGCACTACATTATATAAATATTTCCTTTTGATGTTAAATCTACACTGCATTTCTACAGCCAGGGATTCTTAAGTGTTAGTTCCAAAACAATTAATACAAATCATTCTTTACCTCAAAAAGAGAGATTATGTCCCAGCAATGAGTTCAGTTTTTGGAGAAACAGGCTGGACCTGCTTTCAATCTCAAATGCCTGGTAAGGCAACATAGAAATATTTGTGAGATTGTTGTTATTCTCCTCATGGAATGAGCACACATTACATTTTCACCTCTCTTCCAAAAGAAATGGATGAGCGCTTTAGCGTGACAGTCAAGAATTTATATAATCTTCTATTGCAGTTTTAGAATATCTGAAGCAAAAGAAAGAATAAATCACCTTTCCATTATGATAACCATAAGAAAACAAAGTCATCATGAATTGAGCACTATAATGTAACAAAGATAAAATAAATAAGATCTCTCTCTTCCCTAATTTGCCAGTAAAACAAAGAAGGGGAGGTGATAGCTCAAAAGGCGACAATCTTCCTCTTTAAAGCAAGATTCAGTAACATGATGAAATATTTTTAAAAATATTGATGAATCTCAGGCAAGATTTTTCAAAAATCTTTCAAAACTAAAATGAATAAAGCATAAGTTCCCGTAAGCATTTGGTCTTATTAGCAGCAATATACAGAGATCTGAAGTCTTAAGTTAGCTGCTTTCTCAGAAACTCTGATCATGCAATAAGGCCCACTGTAAACACTATTCAAAGCAGCTCTCACTTCGCATCTGAGGACTTTGTTTTAGCACCGAATGCAGACTGGGACAGATATTATCTTATACTCATACTTAGACATTCCTTCCCTTGACCATCACTTACAGGACACACTGCAGGTAAACTGACCCCATACGTGCAATTCAAGAGGCATAGAGGATTGAGTTATTCACATGAGAATCAATTTTATACCAGATTATAATAAAAAGTTGCTTTCAAAATGCCATAAAAGAGGCCAAAAATACACACTATTTCTTTGGCAGCAAAAGCACCACACTGTCTTCACGCTAAGATAGAGGGTAGTTGTATAATAGGCCATAGAAAGGTTATCAAAATTCAATTTTCTAATCAAATGTCTTGATTTCAGACCAAAATGACATCAGAAATAGCTCAAATAGAACTGCTTTTTCAGTATAGACTCTACCTCCTGTGTTAGAGGAGACTGTAAATTCTTTTAAAAGCATTCCCTTAGAATGATGGCCATAGGGTGACAATCAATTAAAACAAAACAACTGTTACTAATCCTAACATCAAACCCATATCCAGATCCCAGGTTCCAGTGGCCTTGACCTTGGTTTAAAGATGAAGTGAAATGCATAGATGTCTTAAAACTGGGAGCATAAATCAGACTGAGTACCTACACATATTCTAGCAAATCCTTTTTTGATTATCTGAACTTATCCTTTTGACACCAGAGATGACTCAACACATCTGGAGTACTGTTTTGACAGTATTTCTGATTTACACTCCTAGACCCATTGCAATCAGTAGGCTTTAGCAACATAAATTTTAAAAATATACTCTATAATAATAAGTACACATATACTCTCCATTGCATCAATAATCAATAATATATCATCAAAATAAGCATTTTTTGGTTTTGTTAAAATATATATATATATATATATATATATATATATATATATATATATATAAAGAATGGTCTCCTTTCTCTTTTTTCTTTTTGAGATGGAGTCTTGTTCTGTCAGTGCAGTGGGGTGATCTTGGCTCACTGCAACCTCCACCTCCTAGGTTCAAGCAATTCTCCTGCCTCAGCCTCCCGAGTAACTGAGACTATAGGCTCATACCACCATGTCCAGCTAATTTTTGTATTTTTAACAGAGATGGTGTTTCACTATGTTGCCCAGGCTGGTCTTGAACTCCTGGCCTTGAGCAATCCTACTGCCTTGGCCTCCCAAAGTGCTGGGATTGCAGGTATGAGCCACCGCGCCCCCGCCTCCTTTTTCTTTTCTATGGCTTCTGTCACTACATTTCCAAGAGATTCAGCTTTTTCAGTTTTCATAGTTTAGTCCATTTTAAGATTCAGGGCTGTACCATGTAATAGGGCACTTCTTTGACTTAATGAAAGCCAATTAAATAAATTTGGGGGAAGATGGAATTCTATCTTGCCTGCAGATTTAAACTTTGGTCAAGTGGCGCCTTTTCGGGGAAGCAAGAGAAAAGAATATTTCATTTCTTTTTGAGTAGATGTTGTTAATTCTGAATAGTCCTAGGTAACAAACATGCACATTTAAAAAGAAATCTCTCCTTAAGGAAACCCCCAAAAGTGATTATTATTATATATGTTTATTGTATATATCACCTTGTTGTATATATCACAGAGACTTCACAGTCCTCCAACCATGCACTTCAATTTCATCCTTTGATTTTCAATGGTAAATCTAAGGGTCAACTAGTTTTTCTCTGAAATGCCCTATATAGCACTGTTATAAGAAAGGCAGACTATCATTCACATAATCTTCAATTAATAGAATAAAACATAAAACTACTTATATTCCTACTTTGAAATTGAAGTTACTTTGATGTTAAACAAATTTCAATGGCAATTCTATTTACAGTCCAGGATTATTCCTAAAAGATCAGACTACATAGAATTGTTCAGAGGTCAAATTAATAATGCCTATTTTTCAAGAAAGAAAAGACAATTGCCGGTAACATATCTATGTGATATCTTCGAATCAATAACAAAGTACATAGCCATCAATGGAAAATACTGCTGTACTTATATTACATATTCAAATCACTGTTCTTATTCTGGAATTTTCAGCTGGTTTATTTTTAATTTTACTAAGAAATCTTACCATGACATTTTCCGGTTGGGAAATCACAAACTAAAGCATTTTTTCTTCTTCATACTTGATCGTATCTGTTTCTTCCTGTTCTTCTTTTCTACCTTGTTCTAGTATTTGACTCTCTCATTCACACTTTTAATGATCTCCTTTCTACTTTATAGAGAGAAGTCTCTATTTTTAGGTGCTGGATGCAAGGCGTATTTTTATTTTCGGACTCATCTTCCTCCTCATATCATTCCCAAATTCTCATCTTAGACTCCCAAAAAGATTGGTGTTCCAAGAGCTGAGAATTTATCATTTCTGTCAACTCAGGTGGCTACTACGACTAGGATTTGGGAAAGGCTAGAGGAAAAGAGAATACTGTTCCTTTCCTTCTTCCTCCATCCCTTGAGCTATCTTGGCAGAGCAGGACTCAGAAATACTGTTGTCATGGCCTGTATCAAACTTATGTATGAAGAAGCAGGAAATAAGACAGGACACATATTTATCCTGAAGCATGGAAAACCAGGGTGGGGTTGGGCAAGAGAAGAATATTGGACAATGGTAGCAGTTCACTTAGAAAAGAATTCCACAACTCTAAAGCACTTTAAAATGGTGTCCATCCATTCTTCTTCAGTGTATTATGTGGCTTACTAAGGTCATACAGATTGGCAAATTGAAAAAATGAACTGCAGGATTAAATGACAGAATTGATATGTATAGTACCTAATACTTGTTGCAGTAAAAGCAAAAAAAAAAATTTTAAAGGAAGGGTCTCCAAGAAGTAGCGTAAGGAGAAAAAGGCAAAGTAGGGTCCATTTAGCACTAGAAAGAAAAAGCTGCCTGGGGAAGTCAGACATCTTTAAGTAAAAATAGAGATAGGTAGGTGCTAGTGAGTTATTTTTTATTTCCACTGAAGCCAAGACAAAAGGAAATGAGCTTAAATTGCAACAGGAGGGATTAAAGTTAAACATTAAGGGAAAAAACCTTCCTGATGAGAAGGCTGGTGAGATAATGGAACACATAATTGAGAGGGCTGTGGAAGCCTATCCCTAGAGATGCTTAAGAATACACATCTATCTTTCTGGGGCAGTTTTAGATGCAGAAGGGCCTGGAGTATTCGAATGGAGACTTTTAGATTTATCTTCAACTCTAAAATACTATTGCTTTATTTAATGAGACAGACTATTTCCTTGGTGCATTCACTGAAGTAAAATGAATGGGGGAGGGGGAAGTAAGCAGCAGCACTATTTTGACCCTGTTTGGATAAAAGCAGTTCTCAAAGCACCTGAACCAAAGCTTATACCCAGATGTGTCTAATCTTATAATAGTTAATGAATGCATCTCATGATGATTTCACAAAGTTAACGGCAAGTTTGGACTGTGCTCCTTCATTAAACAAAGGGATTGGAAAAATGTCTTCATTTAGAAAGGGAAGCAGTTGAATTGTTCGTAATGTGATGGGAAGACTAAAGTTTGGTTATCTTGTTCCTACCCAAAATAATCCACTATGATCCCTAGGATGGTTTGGAGAAAATCCAGTTGTTGTACCTAATTTCAGGGCCAGGAAAGAGATATACTACATATTCCCATCCATCCTGCAGCAAGCATCTACCATGTACTGGCTCTATGTTAAGTGCCAGGGGTACCAAAGCCACAGAACACATCCACTATCCTCAATAATCCCCCTGTGGGCTTGGATTAAGAGAAACATCTCTATAATACAATGCAATCCCAGATATGGTATCTGTGCAAATTGACAGAGAAGTGTGTTGCGGGTCAGGGAGGGGAAACTTATGAATGGTGTTAGGCAATATTGGAATTATGAAGGACTATAGGAGTCATCCAGTTGCAGCAGGCAAGGTGGGAATCCTAGACAGAGGAGTAACATGTCCAGGACCAGGAAGATTTGGGAACAAAGAAGAACATGCATCCTTCTGGAAGCTGCCGATAGGTGAGAATGATAGCAGCATAATTGCTGGTGACAAGTAAGAATAAAGGGGCTGGAGACACAGTAACCAGATTATGAAGGGACTCATGAGTCATGGCAGATAATTAGGAGTTTATTGTTAAGGTAATGAAGGACTTCAAGCTCTGGAGGGATATGATCAGATCACAAATGTCTACAGGGGTTGCATAATATAATTAAAATCAGCTGGCAGCATATTTGGCTGTGATTTTTCAGTACATGGATAGTGGTTAGGTCAGGTGAAAATGCGAGTAATTTCTAAACTGTTAAGTTTCATATGCCCAAGCCACAGTCCTGTTTTTATTGGGTTAGGCTGCTATCTGAAGCTTCAGCCAAACAAGCCTGCTAGCTCATCCTGCTTCTATGCCCAACAGCTAAATGATGAAGTCATAATCCTGAGAGCTACTCTTGGTATATATTTCTTAAAGAAAAAGAAATCATGGTTGGCTAACTCCACTCTTAAAGAGCAGCTTGTATCACTTATACCCCCAAGACACCAGAAATTAAAAAATAAAATGTCAAGAGTTACAGAGTTCCACTTTATCTTCATCAAATGCCCTGTGGTTTCTGGGCAATTATTATAGTGCTTTACCCATCAGCTGTGCAGTGTTTATTCCTAGCCTTCTGTGGACACAAAAATGTTTAGGAAATAATCTACGAAGATGAGTGTGGCCATTGGGGACAATTCTCTTGCTGATGATCATTTTCACCAAAAGCAGGGAGCACCATTATGAATCATCTATGACCACTTATGCTTAAGCTGAATACATTAAAATTTAATGGTTTCAACACAAGAAGTGAATCGTAAGTCTGCACATCAAGACACTAATGTGTTGAGCCCAATTGTACTTAGATGAAGTATGTCAGGAATGCATGACAGCCAACTATATTTTGCTATAAAATGAAAATTATGAATCTCTAATCACAAGTGAGGAATCTTTTTAAAAAATTCATTATTCATGATTTCATTCTCTAAATTATTCATTTCCTCAAATGTTATTGCTGTAGCCTTTTAAACTTTTCTACTCCTCCACTTTCAAGTGATAAATGCCTGAGAACTGAGCAGTCTTTAGCCTTTGAATATAATATAATGCTATTTCAACATGCTGCAGGCTTCTGCTCACAATTATTCCAGATTATGAATGCAGGCTGGTCATTCAAGGTTAAGACTGTCACCTTTCATTTGGTCTAAGGGATAACAGGTTCATAAAAAAGAGGCCTGTCTCAAGAATTTTCATTTCTAATAAAACCTAAATTTTGAAACAAGGCCTCCTCTATAATCTGGCCCCAGCCCGCCTTACCAACACCATCTCACACGATTCTCCCCAATCACCTTGGCCTCCTTGCTTACCTCCTTTGAATCCTTTTCCTGCCCTGTTCCCTCCCTCTAGAATGTCTAGCCTTACCCACCATGCCCAACCCCATCAAGTGCATCTTCACACAGCTGGCTCCTTCCCGTCATAACAGCCTCACCTCACATGCCCCCACCTCAGTAAGGCTTCCTCAAGTACCTTCTCCCCTGTCATTTATTCTTATCACACTACCCTGCTTACTGTCTTCATCTACTTGCAACAGTTAGTAATGATCTTTTTTGATGCTTGTGTACCATTTTCCCTTCCCAGTAGGATGGATACTTTATCAGGGCAGAGACTTTGTCTATTTTGATCCTCATAATACATGCAGTCTGTAGTATCAGAATGGGCACAAAGTAGGTAGTCAATAAGGATTTATAAAATAAATAATTTATTCCAAGAGATAAAGGTATATTTTAATGCAAAATCACCTCTTTAGTTAATACGTTCAATTTGTTCCCAATATGCCTTACTTCCTTCTACAAACTAACTTCATGAAGCATACCTAGAACTTGGGATGGTGGTGTCAGAGGGTTACAACATAGACTCTAAGGTAAGGATCCTGGGATCCTAACAGTTAGAGGTAAATAAAGAGAAACTGTGGTTCAGAAAGTTCAAGTGAAAAATATCTTCCAGCATTTTGCAATCCATGGAGGATGTTCCGATCACTGGAAAAGAAAGAGTCTAGAAGCAGCCTACAGCCCTATCAACTTAGATGCACTCCTTATAAATGCCATAAATCCATGTGCAGAGTAGTTTCATACTAAAACCTCCTCTTAAGAGGACCCACTTTGTCCAGGATGACCCCTCATCAGCTGTCATGGTCCACCACACCATTCCATCCAAGGGACTGATGCTAATTGCAAAAGGAATGGAACTAAATGGGGCAAGTTTGTAGAGGATAAGTCTGTCAGTTATTGAAACATATTTTCACAATAAAAACCAAAGTATGGTACCTTTGGGCATTTTACGCTTTCTCAAATTAAGTGATGTTTCTGGATAGCACACAATGTATTACTACAATTAAAAAAACCTTAGGTTCAGATATTAAATATAAATTAATGATGACAGCCTTCTAACTAATTCAAAAAGCTACTCAAATGGAAACTGAGTGCATAATTACTAGACATTCTTGGCAAGTGAAAAAAAGTAAAAGATCTTCAGATAAGTAGTCCAATTAAGCACCTTTGGATAATTGAAGAGACGATTTTACAAGTATTCTAGACAGGGTTATCATACCATTTTTTTGGAGAACTAATAAATTCTTCAAAGCATTTCTTTGAAATATTATTATTGGCATTTGTAGGAGACCTGAAGCCACGGAAAAAGGTAACTGGTCTTGTTATAAAATTCATGCCTAAAATGACAAAGGCTCAGAAAAGGGGGCTTAAGTAAATACTTGCCGAATAACTGATGAGCCAGATAAAGATCAGAGACACAGAAAAGCTTAAATTTCAACTCCCAGTCCCACTACAACCCTTTAGATTAGGCTGGGCTTCTTGTAGACAGGCTTGTACTTCTTATTACTCATTAAAACAAGATTTTGGAATGTCTACTGAAGTCATTCAAACTGTTCTTTTGTACCTTAGGTAGCTAACGTGGCAATATAATTTACAGAGGATACATTATGTTAGACCTTACAGCAGTTCTGTGATGTTCTCAGATGCCCACCAAGCACTCCAGCAAATTGACACGTCTAAAGTCATTTTCCTGGCATCTTAAGTTGAATGTAGTGCCAGGTCTTCAAATGTGAATAGCTCATATGTCATCCCATTATGCCACCTGGCCTCTGACCAGTACACCTTTAAAATAGATTTATTTAGGCTATAAACTTACAGGACAGTGCCTCTGTCTTCAAATATATTACATTTAAACAGCTGGGAAAATAAAATACCAATTTTCCAATGCTGAAATTTCTGAGGCTAATTTGAGAAACGGTATGAAGAAAGCAATCAAATTCTATTAAAGACACAAATTTAAATGATGTTTTGTAATGTACTAAAGGAAAACTCACAGAAAGCAAAACATAAGACTGGGAAAACCCTCAAGGGCTTATCACCCTTATGTTTGACTTGAGGTGTGGTTAAATATATTTAACTAACACAATAAATGGGGGTAGGGATTTCATGACTTTAATTAGAAAGTGTTCCAGAAAACAAATTCCTCTAGTACATCAGAGGATATAATTCACTTCCTGTTAATAAACTCACTGCTTCCTGTTGCCATGAAAGAGACTTGTTGTCTAATAAATTTTTGTAGATTATGAATTAACCATAAGAAATGAGGCTACGTCTCAAGGAAATCACTTAGTGACACTGGTAATCCAAATACGTACTACTACATTGTGCTCTATGTTATCAGTTATATAAACAAAAATAATAATCATGTATTTTGTACCCACATGGATTTTCTACTCACTTAAAACACACAACATAGCAATTAGAGAAACACAGTGTAACATGAAATGACAATGGGAATGCTAGCAGTAATTATTAAATTGAAGAATATGAAACAGCTAATAATTAATCTATAGGAGTAAGAATAATTAGCAAAGGGTAGAATATTCAGGGGAGGCTTCCTGCAAGAAAAGCAAGCATGAGCTAAGCACTCAAATTCAACATTTACAAAACCAAATTCATGATCTGACTCCCTCAAATTTTGTGCTTTTCCAAAGATGGCTTCTTAATGAATAACAACATTGGCCAACTAGAATCAGCAATCTGGGGGCTCTTCCTGATACCTCTCATTTCCCCCTCAATCCTTAACTCCGATTAACCACCACATCCTTTCAATTTCATCTCCTGAAAAAGTTCTAATACCCATTTGCTCCTCTTCTTCTCAATTACTGCTTCCTATGTCTGAGTCTCCATCATCTCTTGCCTTCATACTATTTACTTTATTTTGTAATTGAGTATCTGCTAAATTACTACTTCATTATCTGAAAAAATAGGTTCCAGGATGGCAGAGACCAAGTCTGCTTTGTTCACCATTATTTTTCCATTGCTTGTGACAGTACCTGGAATACAAGGAAGGAATAAGTAAAGAAATTGACATAAATGTAGTTAAGGGTGTAAGATAAGAAGGAGTGGGATAAAAAGACACAATTAAGCCAGAACGAAGAGCCTGGACCTAAAACAAGAAGCCTGTTTCTTCATTCAAATTAGGAATGGGTCTGGATACGCGTCTCTCTGAAGAAATAACAAGACGGCGCGGGGCTCTTTCATTTGATAACAGTGTTTATACTTGCTATGTTCTGTATACTTTCAAAAAGCAACACAGGTGTAAAACTTTAATTTATATTATAAAGAAGGAGTGAATATATAAAAGGAGAAATGTTAAAAATTTATAAGACTCTTAGGTAGAAGTATGTCAGCTCCCAGCCCTGCCCTCACCTTGCTCCATCTGCTGACCTTGGAAATCCTCCCTTCCCTTGGCTTCTGTGTGGCTACTTTCTCAGAGTTTTCCTCTTTCTCATTCCTTGGCTGCTTCTCTTCAATTTCCGATGTTGGCTCTTGCCCTTCTACCTGACCTCTAGAGGTTGGAAGGCCTCCAGATTTAGATCAAGCTCTTCCTCATTTTCTCCATTTAAGTAAAACCCATTCAGTTTCAAATACCATATATAGGCTGCTCTCTCCTGACAGTCCAGCTGCAGCCCAGGCTTTTCCCCTGAGCTCCAGAGCACTTGACATATACAACTGGGTGCCAACTAGGCCCCTCAAATGGAATATTGCCAAAACTGAGCCTTCGATTCCAACTCACATACACACATACTGTTCTTCCTTCAGACTTCCCCATTTCACCAATAGCATCATTGTCCAACTTGGTACTAAAGCCAACGTTCCAGGAGTCATTTTGCTTTCTCCCTTTATCTCACCACTTACATGCAATCCAGCACCAAGTTCTCTGTATTCCAGCCTTTAAAACATGCTGTAGATCTTTCTACTTCTATCTCTATTGTCACAACGTCAATCAACCTCATCTCTTGCCTACATTTCTATAATAGTGTCTTAAGCTGTTCCTGTTTCCATTCCAGCTGTTTTCCAAAACATTCCCCCACATAGCAGCCACAGTAATTTTTAAAGGCATAAATCAAATTATGTAACATCTGTAATACTTAAGACTATCTGATGGCTTCCTACTACTCATAGGATCACCATCATTGAAATTCCTTACCATGAGAGATAATGAACATTACATGATCTAGTTTTCCCTGCCATTTGTCCTTATCAAGATCAATCCAGGTAAGCCATGTATCTTGTGAATATGCCAAGCCCTTTCTACTCACCAGGCCTTTAACTTCTTCTATTCCTTCAGCTTGGAATGCTATTCCCCTGCTTCCTCATTTCCTCATCCTTCTCCTCACAGAAGCCTTCCCTAATCACCCTATTGAAAGTAGACTCCACCACAAACTCTCTCAACTCACTGTTTCACTGTGCTTAATATAGCCTGCAATTCTCATGTTTAGTTGTATAACTGTGAATTATCTTGGCTCCTCCCGGAATGTGAGCTCCATGTGTGTAGGAATTCTGTCTTTCTTGTTAGTCATCATACCCCAATGCCTAGCATAGAGCCCAGTACACAGTAGCATTTTAAAAAACATCTGTTAAACTTTTAAAAGTTGTGCTATTCATGAGTAAATATTTTTCCCCATTTTAAGAACTCTGTATTTGTTAACATTTTTGCTCCTAATATTGTTCCTTTGGCCAAAAGAGGAATTGTTTACAGATGCTGCTATTTAGCTTAATCCCAAATTTATCTTTAAGAGGCCATAGTGCAATTGGTACAATTTATAGGTCTGGAAGAGAATAAAAATAAGATAGTTAATATAATACCATGAAGAGTCAGAGGACATTACTGGAACAGAGGAAAAGTGAACCAAGTTTAGAAACGGAGAGAAGACAGCAGCAAAGGTCAAGTGAGACAAATATGAGGCCATAAGGTCCCTGAGGAAACAGGAAAAAGGAGAGGATGCAATTCATTTACTAGCTGTCCTTGGGACACCCATTACATGGCAGACACTAAGCTATACCACGGTAGCTAACACAGACACAGTCCAGCTCTTCATGAAACTTAGAGTACAGTGGGGAAATATTAAATAGCCCACAATGAAAATGCAATTATGCTTCAGCTACAAAGAGAAAGTCAAAGAGACCATGAGTGAGAATAATAGGGGTCACAGAAGACATCTTACAGAAAAGCCATCTTTAAGTTGAGATCTGCAAATGGCTATAAGTCAGCCAGTGTGAGACAGAGTGTGTGGCAGGATGTGGGAGAGGGAATGTTTGGGAATAGATAGAGGACAATATTCAAGGCAAAGTGAACAGCATATGCAAAACCAGAGGCAGGAAAAAGCTTGGTGAGTAGAAGTGAAGAAAGACTTGTGTGGCTAAAGCAGAATGGGCAAGGAGAATTGTGAAGGAACTGCTGGTGAACAAGTGGATGGAGAGACAGATGCAGAGTTCTGCAGGCCAAGGTATCAAGTCTGAATTTAATCGTAAAACCAAGTCATCTTCTGAGAAAGAACAGAAAGATAAAAGATTAATAAAATTACACATAAATTTTGAAAAAAATGGATGGGAAGGCAGTTTGCTTGGAACTTCATAGTACAGTAGAAGTGAGGTCTTCTGCACAGTTTGAGATGAGATTGGAGCTTGAGCAAAATGGCAGTCACTAACTTCTGTTGGAAATGAGACAGGAAATCAATTAGAAACAAGTAAAGGAAACTGATTAGTACAGAAGGGCCCAGGTAAAGTTAGCCAGATAGGAGGTGGAAACAGCTGGGTCAGTTTTATCATTGATTTAGGTAACAATTTCCAGTTGCAGAGTAGAACTAAGAAAAGCCAAAGATTGACTCAGGGCTGGAAATGGACAAGGAATCCAAGAGAGAAACCCATGGGGTTCCAAGGGCAGAGCACAAAGGGCTGGTGGAGGGGCCAATGGAAGTGGAGTGAGTGGATGTGTTGGGAGGTAAGGTGGGGAGGAGTAGAGAGCTGACTGATATAAAACTGAGAAAGGGACAGAATAATGTTCGCATAAACGATTCAATTCAAATCTACTCCTCAAAGGTCTGTTGAGCATCTTCTCTGTTCCAATTATGTTAGATTCTAAAGATGTGAAAATGAATGATAAAGTCTCTGCTGTCAAATATCATAGTGTAATAAGCTGATGTCAACAGACAACGGACATTTAATAGTGGCTCATGATATAATATAAAAATAAACTCAAAATAAATATATAACAATAATATGAAAATTGTTTCATGCACAAAACATTTTAAGGATCATTACAGATATGTTATTTATTTTTTAGGAACACTTCTCAAGAATTGCTTTGGCTTTTCTGAAATTGAAACATATTCTTTGATCAGAAAACTTTAAAAACTGTGGTACTTCAATATTACTATTAATAGTAACAAACTAAACTATAATATTATATAGTGAAACAGAATTATTTTAACTAGTCACAAAAGGAATTTGTCTCACATAATAAAATATCTCTCATATATTTTGCCTCACATTTCACTAAAATTTGTCTCGCATTTCACTAAATGATGGGAAAGAGAAAATCATGAGAAAGATGTGGCACAAATGGTCAAGAGCAGGCATTCTTTCCCCTTATCTTGATGTATTTTTCTGCATTGCACTTGTTGCTGTCTGAAATTTGTCTCCCTGTATATAGACTGCCCCCTGACAGAACATGATAAACTCTATGAGGGCCAGGCTTGTATTAATCTGATTTACCACTGTGCCCTCAGTACCTAGAACAGTGCCTGAAACATAATAAGCACTCAAAAAATTTCACCTTGAGGTCTCAGTCTTGGCTTTGTATATGCTGTGTTTTTCAGTGGAAATAATATACAAAGTGTACAATTTCCACAGCTAAGTGATTTTCCATGAGTTAACAGGTTAAGTTTAAAAAAAGATCACAGTCTGGTGTCTCATCTTATTTTGAAACGGAAGATTCATCTCTTTTAAAAAAAAACAGATAAAAATATCAGATAATTTATTTACACAGCACATAGTCAGATATACTGATGAGATTCTCCATTCACAAGGTCTGCTGCAACTAATCTTATCTTTCTTTGAAACCCAGCCAGACTCCTACACCTAGCCCTTAATATCTATTGCTACACTTGCTCATAACTAAAGCGGCAGTAAACTGAGGCCTGGAACCCCTTGCTATGATCCTTACAAGGACAATGTATTTGCTTCTTATTTTACCATTGTAGTCACGTCCAAACTATTTTTAACAAATGCCAAAAAATATCATAGAGCAACCAACATGCAAACACCTGTACTAAATAAAAACCATCCTATTGGTATTAACATAAATCATAACTTCTGCAAGTTAAAGTGACATCATTTTAGTTTTTGGTAACATTTTCCACATGAGACTGGAATATGGCTCAGAAATCAGATTTGAAAGAAATACAAAAATCCTAGCTAAGCAAAATAATTATTTTTAAATAAAATATTAAGCATTTCTAAAAGAAAAGGCCGAATTTTAAATAATATACAGAGTTGAGACATCCTGTAAACAGGAATACAACTAAAGGTGTTTGCGTTTTAGAACTGGACATTTATATGTTCTGAGAGCCATCAGGAACAAAATAATTGTTTTTCATTTTAATTTTTAATTGTTTCAAAAATATCCACATGACACACAAATCAGAAGGACTTCACTATTCTAACAATTTATTGGAATAAACATATTACAATTGTTTTTAGAAAAAGTTTAGTATGAAAAGATTTTTTTTAAAGGTTGGCAGCATATATCTGGCTTCAGTGAGCATGACAGTTCTCAAGAACATCATCTTTGCTTGTTGTGGCTGAGTAGAGTGTTGCTCCTATTTTAGGCCAGTTGTATTGGCCAGAATTAAAAATGACTAAGCCAGAGGAATAGGCCAAATTGTTGTGTCTGCCTCATTTACTTGTGGATACTCACATTATGCATGTATTTGAAAAATTTAAATGAAAATAATGCAATATAAAATAAGTCTTAATGACGGTCTCACATGAGTAACGGATTGATGAGTTGCTTGTAACTAATTAAAATTCTTTATCCAGGCATCCTAAAATCTAGAGGAAAATACAAAATAAATAAAACTTCAGTAATAGTCATAAATTTGCACTGAAAACAGAAACATTAATCTTACTGTTGGAAACTAAATTCCTCAGAGAGATAGCAGATACTGAGAGTAGAAGTTGGAGGAAATGAAACAGGAAGTATGTTTATTACAAGTCTGAGGTGAATCAGAAAATCATACTGTAGATGATAGATACACTGAGGTAGCAGAAGTTGGGGGTAATAGTTGGAAAAAAAACCAGATATATGAATCAGTAAAAGTATCTTCACGGTTTCATTTTTACAGCCAGAATCTGCTGGAATAAATATCAACTTTTCATTCTCATATTTGAAGACAAAACAGTACCAAATGTCAGTAGAATATGTGAGAAAAGTTATTCTTGATATGATACAAAACCTCAAAGTTAAATATCCCTGAGGAATACTCCAATGTTCTTGAGATACTCTATCTTTTGGCAAATCTATTCAATTTTTAAGGACACTGAAAATTACACAGAGTTGGGATTTCCATTGTACTATTTCATAGGAGAGTAGAAAAGACAGTTCACATTTATAGCTGGGTGAAGATAAAAAATTGGCATTTTACAGAGTTGTCCGCATGACGTAATTAAAGAAACAGGAATAGTGATGTCCTTTAAAAGCCATTTAATTTATCCCCCCCACTTTCAGGCAGACTTTTTCCCCCAAAATTATCTTTAGACTGTTGAGTATCCACATTAGTATAAACATCTGCAGAGAAGGAAATTACTCAAACTCCCCTGGTATTCTATTCCTGTATTAACAACCCTACTTCCAAGAAGCTGGTCTTTGGTCATCACATTGTAATTAGTTACCAGCCAGCATGTCTATCAACAAGTATTTGCTAAGTACACACAGGGAGAATGTTATTCTATGAGGTCTTTGATGGTAGACCTTTCCCTACAGTTGTTCCTAATTGCTTCTCCTGTCAAATTCAACTCTAATCCTAGATTGAAATATTCTTCCACTAATCTTCATCTCATTATGGACTCCCTGTTACACTGAATAAGAATGAGCATACTATTAATAACTGAATGCTTCCTTTATTTATATACTATAGCTTGATTTTCCAAACAATTGTGAAACAATAATGTTTCAAAACAAGGAGGTAAGAGAACTATGAAAGTGAAAACTATGGCTCCAGAAAAATAAATAGCTGCACAATTACTAAATGGATGGCCTTGTCCTTTCCACAATGGCTAATGCAAATCAACTTTAATGTGATTTAATTATAACCTGATCATTTATCCCTCTTGCTCTGTCAAAAACCATTATAAAACTTACTTCTCTAAAGCCTATGTGGCTAGACTTCACTAAGCTTTCCTTTTTAAAAAAAAAAAAAAATTTGCATGTACACCCTGCATATATCTAGGTTCTCACTTTTTCTCTTCTCAAATGCTAACTTTATTCAGTCTATAAATATTTTAGATTATTCTTTCTGCCTCCCAAAACTTTTCCATTTAACACAAATATTGGATTTTGGCACTCTCATCTTGCTATACCACCTGAACTTTAAACATCTCTAAATGTCTTTTAGGGGAAAAATAAAAAAAGAAGAAATTAAAACTCTGACAATAGCCACTTTTTCTTCCATTGCTTTCCTATATTTTTTCTTCTAGTTACAGACAGATCCTTCCTGACCTTCTGCTGCCTTTGATAGTAATGACACCACCTTTTATGTGAATTCCTTGAAATTCACTGCTCCCTATAGAGTCTTCTTCTTGTCCCCAACCATAGCTCTGTAGCTATCACCACTAGGGGACGCAGAGTGAAGAGTACATGAGATGCTATGTACTATTTTTGCACTTTCCCATGAGTCTATAATTATTTCGAAATAAAAATCTTTAAAAATACATGTGTTTCTGCATGTGCGGCACAAGTGGGGTGCAGAGATCATAAAGAAGAATAGAATACAACCCAACACCTTCTACCTGAGGGCAAAGCATGGAATCAATGTATTAAATGATGGTACTCTATGATACAAGTACTATAACAGCCATATGCTCAGGGGACCAGGGCCAAAAATTTTTCACAGACGAAAAATGTATTAGTGAGCTACCAGGGAATGCGTTGTGGAACATCATTTCAGCTGGGTGTTCAGAAATTAGTGGTAATTTTACCACCAGGCCAACACTGCCTGTCTGGGCCAAGGAAACTCTTTAAAAGCATAGAAACTTGAAATGCATGATGTATTTGGAGAATAATGAATATTTCAACATAAGTAAAAGGTCTTAAGGAAGAAAATGTAGGAGATATGACTAGAAAAATAATGTTCTAGAAAAAGAACATAGTATTTCTATGTAAAGAACATAGTTTTTCAGGCTTAGAAATTTCAATTTAATATGGAAGATAGCAGGGAACTATAAAATCTTTTAAAGCAGGGAAGTAACATAACCAGCTCCAATTCATATTCATGGAAAAGTGTAATTAATCAGGATATATACAGATTTAGCTACAAGAATATTCATTAACTGTGTACATACCAACATCAGAAACAGTTTATATGTTTGACAAAAGGGGACCAGTTAAGTGTGTAGTTTTAAAAATAACGTATGCTATTGAATAATGAAATAATGAAAGTTTTAAAAATGGATTATAAAGCAGTAGGTACAGGATAATGCAATTTTTATAAAACAGAATGTATATGCAAAGAAAAAGTCTAGAAGGATATGGATACAAACGTATACATTTATCACGCATGTATACACATACACGAAAATTTACATATATTGAATAATAGTTGGATTTATATGTATTTCAGGATGGTTAGATTATTAATGATTTTAAATGTTTGATTTAGGGGATCATGGCTGACTGGAGGCAGGACTAGATTGCAGCTCCGGACAGAGCAGCATGGGAGGTTTGCATCTTGAATTTTAGCTCCAGATTGACTATATCAACAAACCAGCAATCCCAAGAGGACCCACAGACCCTCTCAAAGAAGCACACTGTTCCTGCAGGACCCGGGAAACACCCCAAACACTGTGAGTGCCCCGACTGCAGTGGTGGGAAAGGGAGAACTTCCTCCTCTTCTGAACACACCCCCAACTAGAAAGCTATAGGTCTATCTGCTGAAGAAGTTTCCAACTTTACCTGGAGCTGAGTCAAATTAGAGAGCCAAGCAAAATATGGGGGTAGAGGAAGCAGCAGAAAGGCCCCAGGAGCTTGCTGGGTCCCCAGGCAGCCCATTCCTGCCTGGAACCACAGGGATCCATTGGCAGGGTACCCAGAGGAATGGGGGTAAAACTGTACTGGAAGAAGGAATTCTCTAGCTGAACTTTGTAACAATTTGAAGGAGAAGGGCCAGAAGCATGAAGCCTCCTGGTCAGAACTCAGGGGGAGGGCATGAATTGGGTGTGCAGATGCCACAGGCAGGGGAAGAACCAAAGCCCTTTTCTCTAGCAGTTGGGAGGTACATAGTCTCGGGCAAATATTCAAGCCCATCCCACCCTCTGCCTGGACACAGACTCAGGACTGTTGTGGGGCATGGTGGAAGTGAGACCAGCCCTTCAGTTTGCGTGGGAGCTGGATGAGGCCTGTGACTGCCAGCTTTCCCCTACTTCTCTGACATCCTGCATGACTCAGCAGGAACAGCCATAATCCTCCTAGGTACACAACTTCAGTGATCTGGGACTCTCGCCCCCATTCCCGACAGCAGCCACAACAAGACCCCCTCAAAGAAAGCCTAAGCTCAGACACGCCTAGCCCTGCCCCCACTTGATGGTCCTTCCCTACCCACACTGGTAGTGGAAGACAAAGAGCATATAATCTTGGGAGTTCTAGGGTCCCAACCACTGCGGGTCCCTCTCCGCACTACTACAACTGATGCTTTCTGGAAAGCACCACCTCCTGGCAGGAGGCCAACCAGCACACAAATAGAGCATTAAACCACCAAAGCTAAGGACCTTCATGGAGTCCATTGCACCCTCTGCCACCTCCATGGGAATAGGCACTGGTATCCACAGCCAAGAGACCCACAGACAGTTCACATCACAGGACTCCGTGCAGACAACCCCCAGCACCAGCTGGAGCTAGGTAGACTCACTGCATGGCTAGACCCAGAAGAGAGACAACAATCACTACAGTTTGGCTCACAGGTACCCACATCCATAGGAAAAGGGGGAGGGTACTGCATCAAGGAAACACCCTATGGGACAAAAGAATCTGAACAACAGCCTTCGGCCGTAGACCTTCCCCCTGACAGAGCCTACCCAAATGAGAAGAAACCAGAAAACCAACACTAGTCATATGACAAAACAAGGCTCTTCAATACCCTCCCCAAAAATCACACTAGTTCATCAGCAATACGTCCAAACCAAGAAGAAATCCCTGATTTACCTGAAAAAGAATTCAGAAGGTTAGTTATGAAGCTAATCAGACCAGAGAAAGATGAAGCCCAATGCAAGAAAATCCAAAAAATGATACAAGAAGTAAAGGGAGAAATATTCATGAAAATAGATACCTTAAGAAGAAACAATCAAAAATTCAAGAAACTTTGGACACACTTTCAGAAATCAGAAATGCTCTGGGGAGTCTCAACAATAGAATTGCAGAAGTAAAAGAAAAAAATTCAGAATTCAAAGGTCTTCAAATTAAACCAATTCAACAAAGACAAAGAAAAAATAAGAAAATACGAACAAAGCCTCCAAGAAGTTGGGATTATGTTAAATGAACAAACCTAAGAATAATTGGTATGCCTGAGGAAGAAGAGAATTCTAAAAGCCTGGAAAACATATTTTGGGGAATAATCGAGGAAACTTATTCATCTAAATTTCCGTAAAGAATGGCTTCAAGCTTATAAAAACTCAAAATGTAAAACCAACAGTTAAATCACACTGACAATATGAATGTAAACACCAAATGTCTTATCGGGCATCTAAGTGAGATCTGGGAAATTAAATTTAAATTCTGTTGAAATGGGTCAATTGAAAGTAGCCTCAAAATAATATCAAATCTTTAAGGCAAAAGGTCATTAACTCAAGTTTTAAATTCTAAAGAGTGAGAATTTAAAAATCTCTCTCTCAAAAGTCTAGAATAGATAGCTTATTCACATTTATACTCTGTATTCAGACTTATACTGTATATTTTGTCCTATCTATTTAATACAATGAAGATGTACAAAATGCTAATTCCTGGTTGGTTCCTACCACATCTCAAAATAACTTTTAAAATCCATCTCTATGAAAAGATATGGATTATATAAGACATCTAATCTTATTTATCAAAACTTCTTTGCTTCCTTTTACTCCCTTCTCTTGTCTTCCTTTCAGCCCAAGAATCTGGCAGTGTGAAAGAAAATACAGCTGAAGCTATGGCCCATTATGACAGATGAAGTCATTTGATCATGTTAAGAGAATATTCACTTGAGGCACTTGATCAGCCTGGATTGTCTTTACACCGATTTTCCTTGCCCAACTTTCTATGCCTTCCCTGCTGTGGCGCCTACACCATTTGCTCACCAAGCTTCGATCTGATGGGCCATTACTTACCTATATTACTTCTTGGGCAAAGCATCCCCTAGACAAAATTAAGTTTAAGAAAAGCATAGAGGTGACAAAAGCTCCAGTGTTCATGAGGTTAAAATGGTAAGTCTCCAAATATCATGAGTTTGGCCCACTCAGGTATACATTAAGTTTTGCATATATGCTTGAGAGCTTCAAATCTTTGCTATAATTAGGGCCACTGAAATAACCTTCCTAGACACTGAGGTCATAAAAGAAAGCCTCCTGCAAACTACAGCAAGTCTTTTAGTCCTAGGCAGCTGCAGGGACAAGGCTGGGAACATAGATGCATGAAAAGGCCAGCTAGACCACTAAATCACTTACATTCAGATTTTTAAATAACACTAATCAGGTGGCCCTCTGTGACTTCTGCTCTAAGAGTAGAATACATACAGCAGAGATTGGAAAATAGATGTTTAATGAAAGTAGATTCCTTGCAAGCTATATTCACCAGCAGAATCATGTGAACACCGGAGTGGCAGATGAGAGAAATAAATCTGATGGCTCTGCAACGACAAGAAAGTTCACCAGGAAAGGTTAAGGGAAAACCTGATAGAGAACTGATAAAGCCAAGCAGGAGAAAATGTGAGGCAAAGAAGTTCATAAGGTAATTCCCACTGGGAAAGAGTTTCAAACTCTGGACACCAAGAAGGATGTTGTCACCACAGCCTTCACTAGAGCAAAAAAAGGGCACATCCAAGAACCTGGGCTCATAAAGTCATGAGGCTAGAAAAGACCAAGGGTTTTTTATTCTGAGATGTTTACCCATCTGCAATTTAATAGGGAACATGGCAAAATTACACACACTCCTGCCTTTTAATACTAAGCACTTAGTCACTTCATCTTAGACCTTCATTACCTCAGCTCTTAAGTGACAGAGGTAAACCAGATGATTTCTAGGTCCCATCCAAATCTTTAAAAAAGATAATGTCTGCAAGAAACGCTTATATGCTTATACATTCTGCAATCCAGACCTTTCTAATGTGCCACTTTGTATATTCTGATGCAACTATTAGAGCTAAACCAACATTGTAAACTGCACAATTACAGGCTTGGAGCAGAAGTAACTCCTCACAGTATTTCTTCATAAGAAATATTCATGAAAATGTTATCACATCACCTTTGGACATAATAAAAATTAAGCACAAATCAAATATAAGATAAATCTTTAATATGTTTCTCATAGCAAAGCAAAGAGACTGTCTGAAACTATTTCTGCCCTTTTCCTTTCACACTGCTAGACTAAGTTGGGGGGTGGGGGAGGCCAGATCAAGAATAGCTTACACAGGAGAAGGCTCTGGCTAGAAACATATTTGTACCATTGTGGTCTGTGGGGTGTAGAGGGATGCACAGTGGGCAGGGAGATTTGGATTCTAGACCTAACCCTTCCAGTAACCATGTAACTCCAGGCAAGAGATTTTTATTTTCCTGCCTCCATTTTCTATTTGTAAGACAGCAATAATTCTACATGTCTCTTCTACCTCAAAAATGTGCTAATACAGAGATAAATCATGTGGGAAAATTTCAGTTATAGGGAAAAAAGGTATTATAAGCATTAATTAAGCATGTTAATGACAACAAGTGCTGATTTAACAATTTTTTTAAAACCTCATTATCCTGATTAGATCAAGACAAGCGGGAGGGAGAGTGGCAAGTGGGTCATCAGCAAGGAGAGGCAAGGCATTACGACTGTGATGTGCTTCGACCTGAAGCACATGCACACAGCCTAAATCTCTCCAACAGAATCAACTCAGCTACACTAGGCACGAACCTGGCTGATGGCCCCTGTGCTGTGAACCAACACACTGTCCATCTTTCTTCTTTTCTTCATTTCTTTCTCCCTTCCTTCTTTTCCTCCTTTCCTCTGCCCCTTCCTTACATACATTCAAAAATTTTGCACTGAGGTTTTCAAATGTTCCATATCCTAGCTATGTGCACAGCCCTTATGTTGCTTACAAATCTAGTTATTTAAATGAAAATGACCAAGACAGGGATTTGGGGATGCTTGAACAGAAAAGCTCAGACGAGGACCTGAGAAGAGAATCCAGGGTTTCTGCGGCATGAACCCACAGGTAATCAGGCAATCAGGTGGGCCATCCCATCCTTCTTCAAATTTTCTCTCTCTCTCTCTCTCTCTCTCTCTCTCTCTTTTGTATTAATATATCTGTCCTTTTCCCTCACGTTTCCTTAATTTTCCTGTGGGTAGGCAGGGAAGGAGAGTCATAAACTGAATGCTGATTATAATGAATAGTTTTCATTTACTATTTCATTAAGCCTAAATATCTCTTAGGAAAACAATCCTGTAACAATGGACAGAAGATGAACAGTGAAACAGGAGGATGTTACAGGAAAAGACAAAGAAGGTCTAAATGAAGGCAAACAATGTCAGAACTATTTCTCTATGGAAAGGCATTTCTATTATAAAAGGCAAAATAAAAAATATTCTTCTGGAATAAAGTTGGCTTCTACTTACGTGTGGCTGAGGTAAAGATATTCAAATCATAGAACATAGAATCCATAACCCCAAACCAGCTATTTTTCCACCTTCAAATTTAAAGCTTGAATCATGCATATATCCATAACAATGATAATAATTACAGCTTGAATTTTTTTTAGAATATCTCTGTTCCAAGCATTGTGGTAGGTGCTTTATAAACTCATAGGGTCCCAGTGGCAGGGCAAGCATTATTACATTCACTTTCTAAAGGAAGACATAAAGAGTCTGGAAAGGAAAGTAACATACTTAGGGTCATATAAGTAGTAAGGGTTAAAAAGAGGCAGGATCCAAGTGTTGCTGTATCTGTCTCCAGAGCCTATGCCTATTAGATTATGCTATGCTGTCTCCATGTTTATCTTTTACAATTTCACTTGCATTCCTTTTCACTTCTAGGAATGCTAGATTGAGTGAGGGAAAGGAAGCAACAACAAAACTACCAGAGTGGGAATGGGGGTGGGGTGGTAAAGAAAAAGGCTTATAAGTAGGAAGAAGAGAAAACCACACCACTTCCCACACTGTGGTTCTTGCTGTAGGAAGATACTATAGCTCTGCATCAACAGATCCATTCAAGTAATGCTCCCTGCTGCTGCCACAGAGAGGCTAGGAAGAGGGAAGCAGGACATGGGAACTGCTGCCCCTAAGAGACCTGCCCCTATGACCATGGGAAGGACAGCCCTGGGTGTCCATGACCATCACTGACTGCACACAGAGGGGCACGTGGACTCTCTCTCCATGCTGACCCATGAGTGCCTGGGCTCTGAAGCCTGCTCACGTCTCTTAATTCCCATCTTTCACTTTGTCTCTTCCCCCTTATTCTGATGATCACAATCCCAGCCAACAGCAGAAGAGACTGGACTCATCTGGATTACATTAGTTGCTAGTATCATGTTATTTACATTTATGAAATATTGTCTCGCGCGATCACATTTAGTAAAACTTTTTCTTAAAAAATAGTTTTATCCTCTAATCCGCTTTTTATTGCTTAGAAGCAAAACAAAATGGATCATATATTTAAAAGCAAGAGAGAAGAAAAAGGACATATCGTTCTAGAAATGTCTAGCAAGCAAATATCCCAAGAATATTTATCCAATGGGTTACCCTGGGATGTTGGAGGGAAAATGTGAAATCAATTTTCTTGCCTATCATTACTTTAATATGAAATTTAAACCCCAAATACAAACACAGGCACATTCCTTTAATTTGGGAGAAGTACAGTTGCGTTTAGGGAGCACAGACAGAGCTCTTACCTGGCATGACCATAGTCTGTGGGGCCGCTGCATCGGTACTTAGGCAGAGACGGCCACCTTTGGCTAATCTATCACAAAGCAAGGTGATATGTTTCTTCAGTTGGCTTGTGTCTTTGGGAATGTTCAGCTGGCTGTTGAGGTTCAAAGCCTGCTCCTTTGAACTCTTTGATAGGCAAGTCTTCAACAGGTGGGAAATGGCAGCATCCACCGTTTCTTCCCAGCCCTGGATACAAAAGCCAATTTTGAATTAATACAAAGATGACAATGAGAAAAGTGGGCACTTGATGTATTATACAGATTATTAAGTGTTTATATTCAAGTACTGGGGACCTGTGAAGAGCGTGGTATCTGGAATATTCCAGACTAGGCTGGTTTGGAGTTCTAGCTCTGTCACCTTTTTAACCTTGAGCAAGTTACTTAATTCCTCTTAGCCTCATCCTCATCTACAAATGAGGATGTTAATAGTCTGTCCCTTCAAGGGTTGGAGATCTATGAGAAGGGTTTAGCCCTGAGCCAATCATAGAGTAATGAGTAACAACAAAAGGAGTCTCAGGCACAGGCCTGTTTGATGATGTGGTGGGTAAAGCTGCCAGGATTACACTTTGTTTTGCCTTATCTTTCTGCTAAAGAAAAGCTGGCCAGGAGAGAGACGACCTTTGGATGCCCTGGGGGAAACTGGAATGGAGAGAAACCCTGGTGTCTCCCTCAGGTACTGGTCCCACAGTCTTGGAGTTACAGGCAGAAACAAAGGAGCTATTTGAAGAAGGATCCTGTGAGACACGGGGCCTGCCTAGAACTGCTCACTGTCCAAGTAATGGTAAATGACACAAAATGAAATAGGCCATCACCTCCACTTTTTTGGGGAACAGTGTGGCTGTGCTGCAGTGAAAACTTGCAGTGACAGCTGCAATTCTAGGAACATCAGTGCTAGGCAGGAACCTCAGCCTTGTCACAGAGAGTCCTGGCAACAGCAGGACTGGCAATGGGGAGACAACACCCTCAGGTGGGTTCAGCTAATGCTGGCAACAAGGAATATGGGGTAAAGAGCAGGAGGAGTCAGTTTAGGAGCTCCTTCTAGGCATCCCCAGGGGCTCCCAGAAATAACTGGGTAAGATCTTTATGGGGATCTGGAGGTCCTAAGAAGTACAACAAGGAAGCAAAGCATAAGTGAAGTCTGTGTGTTGCTATGAATGTGACTCCATCTGTACACAAAGGCCAGTAAGGCCTAGAGCACCAAGAGCCTGATCATCTAATACAATACTGCAGAATAGTGCAAGTCCCTTATATTAGAGGTAAGAGACCTGAGGCTAAGAGAGAAGGTTCCTCTGGAAGCCCTCATTCCATCCTCAAACATGATTTGAGCCACCATTCAAACATGCAAATCAGATGAGGTTACTCCCAAGCTTCAACTCTGATATGTTTGGTCGTGTCCCCACCCACATCTCTTCTAGTAGTTCCCATAATCCCCACGTGTTGTGGGAGGGACCCGGTGGGAGGTAACTGAATCATGGAGGCGGCTACCCTCATGCTTTTCTCTTGATAGTGAGTGAGTTCTGACAAGATCTGATGGTTTTATGTCTGGCATTTCCCCTGCTGGCACTCATTCCCTTTCCTGCTGCCCTGTGAAGAGGTTCCTTCTACAATAACTGCAAGTTTTCTGATGCCTCTCCAGCCATGCAGAACTGTGAGTCAATTAAACCTCTTTTCTTCATAAATTACCCAGTTTCAGGTATTTCTTTATAGCAGCACGAGAACAAGCTAATACAGAGGCCTAAATTCAAACACTCAGTTTGGCATTTAAGGCACTTTCTGCTCCAGCTCTTGCTCCATTGTATTCTGTTCTCATCCACCTGCACCTACTCTGTCTCTCCCTCAAGCCTCTGCACATGGCCGGAGCTCAGGCTGCCCTACTCTCCACTCTTTACCTGGCCAACTCCCACTTAATGACTTGCTCAGGTACTGCTATCCAAGGATTCCTTGGTGGGCCCTCTTGGGACTCTGAGACTTCACGCACCTAGATGCATCATAGCGCTTATCACCCTGTGATGTGATTGCTGTTTGCATATCTGGTTTTCCCTGAGAGTACCTGGAGTTCTCCACATCCCCATACTGTTCTTGGTATACAGAGGATGGTCAAAAAATAAGGACAGAGAGAAGGTGAGATATAAAACCAGGGCCTTAAATCTGAGAGGGCTTTGGAGATCTTTATGTCTAGTCTTGTGGGGTTTTCCCAGGGTTTTTTTTTTTTATATACAATAGCAAGCATCTGCCTAAGCATAGCTGTCCTCAAGATCCAAAATCACTACTTTTTGGGGCAGTTCACTCCTTTCAGGGACATGTGTAAACAATAGAAAACTATTCCCACACTGAGGCAAAGTCTATCCCATTGGCCCTTCTTCTACCCTCGAGAGCCATGCAGAATAAATCTAACCTCTCTTCCACATGACAGCCCGTTATAGCTATGAAGACAGCAATTCTGTACCCTCTCCTCCAGAATAAACATCCTAGTTCCTAGTTCTTCCTTATATAAACAGAGTTTGAAGTTTTTTCTCCATCCTGACCACTCTTCTTTGAATAGCCCCAGTTTGAAACACTTAAAAATTTATACAGCTAGGCAGAGAATCCCAAACTGACCTCAAGACACTGGGCTGCAGCTGGGAGTGTAGGTAGCCCACAGCCTTCCCTCCCTTTTTCTAGGAATTCTCCTGCCAGCCTGGCCTCCAGTTGCCTCTGCTCTCTTGGCAGTTGCCTTACACTCTTGATTCACATTGAACGCACAGACACCTAAGCCCCAGGTCTTTGCCACGCTTGCCACGTCTCTTTTAGGTTTATGCAGTTCTTTCTGTCAATCTCTCTCTATTAAGACAGAGTTTCACTCTTTTCACCTAGGCTGGAGTGCAATGGCAAGATCTCAGCTCACTGCAACCTCTGCCTCCCAGGTTCAACTGATTCTCCTACCTCAGCCTCCCAAGTAGCTGGTATTATAGGTAAGTGCCACCACATCTGGCTAATTTTTGTATTTTTAGTAGCGATGAGGTTTCACCATGTTGACCAGGCTGGTCTTGAACTCCCGACCTCAGGTGATCCACCTGCCTCGGCGTCCTGAAGTGCCGGCCTCCTGAAGTGCTGGGATAACAGGTATGAGCCACCCTGCCTGGTCTGCAGTTGGTTCTTTAGATCAAAGAGCAGACTCTACATGTTTCCACTGGAGAACTTCCCACTGACTGCCATCACTTTTCACTCTATTGGCCCATTTCTATTGACCCACCTATAGGTGTCACTAGACAAGTTAGGGAATAAATAGATGATTTTAAGCGATCTTGAAAATCCTTTCAAGAGATTCAAGAGACCTGAAAGACCATAAAACAGCTTCCTACCCCAAACTACTAAAGAATAATAAACCAATGATTGTTACAAAGACATCTCTCTACTACTACCAAAATCTAAACTAGACTAATATCTAGAATTGACTTTGTATTTCAGTAATAATGGGAAGAGGTAAATGAAGGCAGAATAGTAACCTAGACATCATTGGAGAGGACATATTTTCAATTGAAGCCATTAACAAAGGCCTCTGGCATATAAAAAGAAAAAATCCTTTGAATATAATTTGACATTTGTAAGCTCTGTGGTCATTTCAGCATTAAAATAGTTCCTACTCTCATTCATTTAGGCAAACTACTGTATCATAAATAGATTACAGTAACATATTAGATAATTTAAGTAGACATGCCATTTAGTTAATACAGAGTACTACAGAATTTCTTTTCCTAATGCCAACTTGCAGATTAAGTCAAAAATCATGCCATGTTTAGGTATGTGGCATGGATATTTCTTTAATATAAATGAGGTGTGATGCCAATGATTCAGAAAGATTGCCACTAAAATCCAGAGTTATTACATGGAGGGCCTGAGTTGCTACCTAAATTCAAATATAAGAATATTTGTGATACAAAAGAAGAGCCTTTGACAAGTTTGTTAAATAAAAATGCAATGTGATAATTCACTGATCAAACATGTAACAAACTTACCTATGGAAATATGAAATAAAACTGTGAAATGAATCTCAGGTGTGAGAAGTACCTTAAAGGTAAGCTATTTTAAACACCTTCTTGGTATTTGAGTCTGTTACCATTATTCATAGCCCTTAAATTGGTAAGGTTAATGTTCAGTTTTAATGTCTAAATACACACACATAGTACATGCACATACCTAACCTTTATCCTTTAAAGATGAATATCAATCATATGAATATTTTTGTCTTACATTGTGAGAGTAAAAGAAAATCTTAATTTGGGAAATATAGCACTAAAAATTTCTGGAAGGAAATTGAGCATGTGCTCTTCAGTGAGAACTGGTTTTTTTAATAGTTCTCAAATCCACAATTTGCTGTAAATACCAGGTTGACCTGTGTATGGCTTTTAGAAAACAATATTGGTCGGGGAGTGGGAGGGCGCTCGGGGAGGGAAGGAGGAAAGGAAGAAAGGAGGGAAGGGAAGGAAGAGAAGGAGGGAGGGAGGGAAGGAGAAACGGAGTGAGAGAGGGAGGGAAGGAGAAAGGGAGTGAAAGAGGGAAGGAAGGAAGGGAGGGAGGGAGGGAGGGAGGAAGGAAGGAAGGGAGAGAGGGAGGGAGGGAGGGAAGGAAGGGGAGGAAGGGTGGGTTAGTTAAATATACATGTTACTTTATTTTATCCTGCCCACTGCCCTTGTCATTATTGGAAATTAACTTATCCACCGGGTTTGTGGTATTTTTTGGTTTACTTTGTCTAGTTTAGTATTGGTAACTGGTTTTCCTTTGTTCACAGACTTTGGCTTTACCCAAGTCTTCTACCAGAGCCCTTGCCTTGGGAGCCTGCTTAAAGTGTCACTTCCTGATAGATAGCTGCCTAGCTGCTGCAAGATCCCTCTAAGGAACTAGACCCAGGGGCTGAGGCCCTGCCTGCTACCTGCTTCCACATCTTGCCAGCCTGTGCAGAGGCTCCTATGCTGCACGCTGGTCTCAGATGCCTTTGTGTACCAGTGTGATGCCTGGTGTGTCCTGTTTCTCTGAGCCAGTTCTTTAAATTTCAAGGACCTGGCCTTGCCTAGTCTGCTCTTCCTGAGTAAAGTCAGCTTAGCTATGCTTTTTGCTGTCTAGAGACTAGACAGCCACAGCTGAATTTCTGATTGCTTTGCTCTACCTACCCTGCTAGTCTCCACTGATCAACAGGCCTAAATACTAGATCAAGCAAGTGGCTTATCCGAAACAGTAAGATGCAGAAAGTTTGACCACATTTGTAAAATTAATTTCCTTGGGTATCAACCAAAGAAAAAAATAAACAGAAAGTATTCCCATGAATACTGTGAATAAACAGAAAGTATTCCCATGAATACCTGTGAATCAAAACAGCTGAGTTAAAGACAGCTGTCCCGAGGCTCCTGGGTTCTGACTTAACCTCATTCACCTCAACTGCCCCTTCATTATGTGATCTTAGATAATTCATTTCATCTCTCTAGGGTACATAGGAGGTCTCCGCAAAACAAGAATAACACTATTCCTTATGCCAATCTTATACTGTGTAAGTGATACTGCACTCTGAAATCTTAAGTGGAAGATACTATGAAATAAGCAAATATATTCACTCTTACTATTTTTAAAATCAGAAAATAGAAATATGTCATTGAAATCTAAAGTTCCAAGTAGTATCCTTAAACTTTTTTTCAAACAAATTATAAATTCCTGCAAACCTATGTTTATAATAGAAACACTACCACATCCTTAACTACAGTGGTATAGGGAAAACCCACAAAATGCCACGGTAGCATTTATTACCAAATGTGCACAGTTAACTTTAAGGGAGAGAGAAAAGGTTAAAAAACAAGACAGAAACAAACAAAAAACCATGAGACCTGTTAAAAGAACAAATGGAGATTTTGTAGTAGGAGTCCAGATTTCAACTGAAATGAGAAGACTCTTAGAAATGGTCCATCTTGCATTACATATTTGAAGGTGAAACAACCTTCATATCATATTCATTTATCTTAATAACAAACTGTATTAATGGGAAAAATATTCCTCTTCAATTGATGTAAAGGATTCACAACGAAGAGTCTTTGGTATTTATAATTGACCAACAGAGCATTATGGTTATTATTACTTTGCATCGTATTATATGGAATTGTATTAGATTATACTTAAATATGCTAAAGTGAATCATATAATGGGTCACTGTATAAACTGCAGAACAAATAAAATTTTGTACTTTAATTCTAAATTAAATATCTTGGAATATATAGGGCCTTTTCAGGAATTATCTGAAATAATTATCTGAAATAATCTATTACCAGATTATTTCCAAATATTCTTTGCCTGATTGTAATCAGTGAAATCTCCCTGTCATGCAAAGAGGGCTCAGAATGTTGAGCAATTCGCCTTTGAAAAATTAAAACAGCTCTTTGAACCTAAAATAGAAACTAAAATAAAAATGAAAGCAAGTTGTATGGTCTACATGGCATCTTAAGTTTAAAATCGCATTCAATGTTTTTATAAAATAAAGCACTGAAAAAAATCAGCTTTAATTTTTTCAAGTCATCATAAAATGAATAAAATTCCACACGTAATCTACTAACTCTCAAACTCTCATTTGCCAATATCATTCCTTTTTATTTTAAACGAAAACAATTTATTGGACTTTTGCAATTCTCCGTATCTTTTTCACAATTCACAAACTGTAAAATTTAATTGAGGTTTCAACCAAAAGTAGACCAGTGTGCAGGCTTATCCATACCATTTTGTAAAAACTCAAGCATATTGCCTCCTATCGGATCAAAATCTAAAACCTCTTTAACAAATACGAGCTAAGAGACCTTCAGAGAGTTTGGCTGCAGTGCAAGCAGAAAGCACAAAGTGGCTGCAAACCAACCCACTCTGACCCTTTTTGTAAGCTTATGTTTTGCCACGAACATTTATATTTGACCTGTACTCTCATTCCAACTCCAATTCTTTAGATGGAGGAACACAAAGTAGATTACCTGAATTATTATAAAACTTGATCCTGGATGGAGATCATGAGCTTTAAAACAAAGCAAAATATGAATGATGCCTGGTGGAGCCAGTCACCTTGACTAAGCTTTAAAGTTTGCTTCAGGCAAAAGCTTCCCACTACCTGCGCTACTCAGAAGCAACTTATAAAAAAAGAAAAATTAAAGACTGGAAAATCAAATTCATAATGCAATTCCAGGGGAAAGCTGTTCCTAGTGGTGGTATATTACATTACTTGGACCAGATTTCCCACTGAGAACAACTGGAAAAGAATATATGAAAATCATTCCTTTAAAGGCACAGGAAAGCTAACAAGATAGTGGTAAATCACTAGGTCAGGATCCAGTGGACAATAGAGGCCCAAGAAAGATGAGCCCTGAGTTTAAGGCTGCCTTTTCCCCTGTGGTCATTAGCTATGTAGCCTAACATGCAACACTGAGCCTTCACTTAGTCACCATCTCACACTACGACTTGTACTTATTTACATATTTCCACAAAAGGGGCAGTATGGGTCATGAAAGTACGTTGGATTAGAAGTCAGAAGACCTCAACTGTAGCTTTATGTCTCTGGGAAAATTTAACCTTTAAACATAAGCTTAATGTCTCTGGAAAAATTATTTTAGTTTCCTGTATCTCATTTTCCTTCCCAGGACAGTATTTCCCTTGCCAGGTGCTTATTAACATCTAGGTAGTTAATTCCATACCATTATTCTTACCTGTGAGAGTTGTCTCTAAAGTTTATCTTTTTTGTGTGGGTTCACACGAATAACAGCAGCAGAAATAGCAGCAACAACAGGAGTAAAAACTATTTAGGACCTCTTACGTGCTAGAAAATGTGCTGAGAATCTTACAAATATTATTTCATTAATTCTTTCCACCACCCTATGGACGGGTATTATAACTTCCAACTGAGGATCTAGATGTAAGGTACTTCACTGAAAATGACATAATTATTAAAAGTGGGAGCTGTAATATAATCCAGGACTATGCAGCTGTAAATACCACACTTAACCACTGTGGCACAGAGCCTTTCTTTCCCATTTCATTGTGTTTGTCTTTCAGTCTATTGTCATTAGATCTGCTTAGGCTCTTTTTACTTTCTGGGCTTCAGAAATGACTTCTCCCAGAAGATTCATGGTCACAATGAACATATTCACGGAACCAAAATTTAAATCAGCTTCTTTATCCAAATGAATGATATGCATATAATTAAATGAGATGTTACTGCATAACAATTAAAAAAAAGCAAAATGCTCTATGCCAGTTTGGTTGGGCCAAACTTTTTATAAGAGTCCACCAAAGCTTTTAGCACCTCTACAGACTACTGTAACTGATATATGGTTATAGCCAGGCGTCCCCAAACTTTTTACATAGGGGGCCAGTTCACTGTCTCTCAGACCGTTGGAGGGCCGCCACATACTGTGCTCCTCTCACTGACAACCAATGAAAGAGGTGGTCCTTCCTGAAGTGTGGCGGGGGGGCTGGATAAATGGCCTCAGGGGGCTGCATGCGGCCCGCGGGCTGTGTTTGGGGACGCCTGGTTATAGCCTTTGGAAACCATGGCTCCCGAAAACACAACAATGGTCAGACATGATTCTAATGAATCTGAAATACAAACACTCATTGCAGGCACTCATCACTGAGAACAGGTGGAGCAGCCATTCCTATTACCAAGACATAACACATGGTGGGGTCACATAAGACTCAAGTGTCCATATATTTGACAGAGTCTGGGGAAAACTTTATTGCCACCTAGGATAAGAGAAGAGCCACGTGAGTAAGCTAAAGGTATCAACTCCTCTCCTGAAAATGCTGTGCTCTTAATAATCTCAAAGAACAAGGAATGACTAAACTCTGGGGGAAAAAAGTGTCTAAAAATATATGAGATCACTGATTTAAGTGAAAAGCACTACAGGTTTTTTCTTCTTTGTTTTTCTCTCCTCCCTTTAATTACTTGGGATTATTCAGGGCCACCCAGAAACTTCACTATCTTAGGATATGGCTATTTATTTCTCTCTTGATTGGGACCTCCAGTGGGTAGGAAACAGCTCCCGAAGGTCCACATGCTAAATTTCTATTTCTATTTTCTTCAAATAGAAATCAAGTCTGGAGAAAAAAAATATTTAGAATTGCATCTGGAATGACAGAGCTGTACATCATTCAATGCTAGTGTCATTTTTCACAGCTATCAAGCTAAGATAACAGTAGGAGAGCAGCACAAATCTCAAAACTGTAGAGTAATAGTGATGAAGTATATGTTTACCCACACGTTCATCCTAATTGTAAATATTGTTGTCTATTAAAGTATAAATTTGAGTCTATACAGTCATTTATTTATTTTGAAAATATTTACTTAGAGCCAACTAGTACAAGACACACTAAATACTGTGTTATTTTTTCCAAAAAGGTGAATCAGATATGCATCTACCCTAAAGTAGCTTACACTCAAGTGATATATTACAATATACACAAAAATATAATGGCGTAGAAAATGGAATGCACTCAGAGAGAGGTAAAGTTCTTTAGTAATTATTTCTTTTAGCTCCCATGCCCTAGCCCCCATCCTAGAACAATAACAAGAATTATTTGTCAAATAAAAGTTATTCACGACAGAAAGGTTTATACAATAATGTAAATATAAATAATATAAAACATTCCCAACAGTTTTGTATAAAAATTAATTATGATTAGCCAGGCACGGCAGTGGGCACCTGTAAACCCAGATACTCGGGAGGCTGAGGCAGAAAATTGCTTGAACCTGGGAGGTGGAGGTTGCAGTGAGCCAAGATTGCGCCACCGCACTTCCGTCTGGATGAGACTCTGTCTCAAAATATATATTTATTTTAATTATATAGTTTGAGTTTGTTTTAGTGTTATATGAAGCAAATCAAAAGTTGATTAAATTTGCCAGCATTTTTTGGTATAGGCTTGAGCATAGGCACAAATAACTATAAAGTGTAAATCTACATTTATACTTGTTAAATAGTCACATTGGAGAAGAGTAAAAATTCAGTATGATCACTTGGTTTAAAGTTATTCCATTGAGTCAGACTGTTCATTTTTGTGAGGCCCCTTAGTTTGGGTTCAAATCTTGCCTCTGTTATTTTCTCAGTGTGGGGCCTTGGGTTTATTTCCTCATCTATAAATTGGACCTAATAGTCCTGAGACAAAGATACAAAGCATAAGTAGTTGACTTGAGAGCCTAGCCAAGAAGTGCCAATGGGGAGTGGAGAAGTGAGATGAAAAGTGGAGAGAAAGCAATAAAGGGTATGCTGTTGAGCAGCAACCAGTGCTAACTCCTGCCAGAGAACTGTGGGGGATGGTGTATAACACAACTCTCACACTTACCCTGCATAAAGGACGAGGAGTCTGGGTATTAATCTACTAAGTCTGTCAGTCATTGGCTGAGCATGGTGGCTATGTAGCCTCTGCCAAGCAGGGACAGTCCTCAGGCAAAAGCACTGCAGGTGTTGAGCAGGTGGAAGCATTCAGGAATGGTGAGAGGTTAAGAGATAGGTGTGAGACACGCATAGCATGTGCTACCACCTCCTACTTCAAAGGGACAATAGTAAGGATTAAATGAAATAACATATGTAAATCCTTGATCAATGCCTAGCACATAATAATGCTCAATAAAAGTTAATTTTCTTACATTCCTTTGGCATATCTTATTTGGGTGTGTGTTTAAATTCCTCTCTCATTTTCTTTACAAAACAGAGAAATCTAATTAGTGAAATTCACTGGACTTAGTTCTAAGACTGCTAACCAATGTTTATGACCTTGAATTCAGATCCAATAGATTAGAAAGCAACTAACAACTGCCATTAAACAATACAAGTTAGATTTTACTTCTCAGGCAGCTGGAAAGTTTTACCACTCCAAATGCAGAAAATGAAACACATTCCTGCTAACACTGTCAGTGATTTCATCCACAAACTTTTTTTTTAATTGCATTTTAGGTTTTGGGGTACATGTGAAGAACATGCAAGATTGTTGCAATAGGTACACACATGGCAGTGTGGTTTGCTGCCTTCCTTCCCCTCACCTATATCTGTCATTTCTCCCCATGCTATCTCTTCCCACCTCCCCACACCCCCCCATCCCTCCCCCATTTCCCCCCAACGGACCCCAGTGTGTAGTGCTCCCCTCCCTGTGTCCATGTGTTCTCATTGTTCAACACCTGCCTATGAGTGAGAACATGAGGTGTTTGATTTTCTGCTCTTGTGTCAGTTTGCTGAGAATGATGGTTTCCAGGTTCATCCATGTCCCTACAAAGGATACCAACTCATCGTTTTTGATGGCTGCGTAATATTCCATGGTGTATATGTACCACATTTTCCCTATCCAGTCTATCATCGATGGGCATTTGGGTTGGTTCCAGGTCTTTGCTATTGTAAACAGTGCTGCAAGGAACATTCGTGTGCATGTGTCCTTATAGTAGAATGATTTACAATCCTTTGGATATATACCCAGTAATGGGATTGCTGGGTCAAATGGGATTTCTATTTTTAGGTCCTTCAGGAATCGCCACACTGTCTTCCACAATGGTTGAACTAATTTACACTCCCACCAACAGTGTAAAAGTGTTGCTATTTCTCCACACCCTCTCCAGCATCTGTTGTCTCCAGATTTTTTAATGATCGCCATTCTAACTGGTGTGAGATGGTATCTCAATGTGGTTTTGATTTGCATTTCTCTAATGACCAGTGATGATGAGCATTTTTTCATATGTTTGTTGGCCTCCTGTATGTCTTCTTTTGTAAAGTGTCACAAACTCTTATTCATTGCTGTGGATGAGATGATCTGTGTTCACTCGGTTCTCAAAAACTACTTATCAGTGAGCTCTAATCCTCAATTTCCTATGTTATGCAATAGACACAATTTAAAATGATAGCAATAGAGACTCAATCTTCATTACTTTCCACCGTTTATATATGCCTTTCTCATCAAAAAGCAACAACTGGTAAGATTTTTCCTATGTACTGTATACGAAATGTGCTTCTAGTCAAAAACACCTACTCCAAGACGGGAAGTCATGGACTTGCCTTTTTCTATAACATCCTGTCCCCAATTCAAACCACTCACAAAATTCCCCCTTAATAAAAAAGACTATAAATACAATTTCTTTACTCTGTGCTTACAAATATGTTCCATCAATTCTAGGACATTTCTCCCTCACATCTCAGAAGTACAGCTGTTTCTTATACTCAGTGGTATATGACTCTGGCTTCCAGGTTCCGGTCATGCTATAGTTTTCATTGCCTGAGTATGTACAGCCTTTATCTTTGCTGTTCATATCATGCCATGTCCACTGACTTTGTGCAATGTTAATACTCCCCATTGAACTAATTACCATTTAAGTTATCTTTTAAAACTACACCAGACTTATCATTGAGCAAAAAAGTTACTATGCGCACAGAAAAGTATGGAAGTAGTGTAGCTAGAAGTATAAAGTTGAAATGAGTGAGGCAAACATTCATGACTGAAGAATCACCACAATTTCATATTTTTTCACAAAGCAAAAGCAAAGAAAGCTTTCCAGGATGTAAGATAAGATACACACACAGAAATTACTATCCTATGTCAAGGACAAGCAATACAACTAAGGTCAGGAAAAACTGTCAAACCCCTGAAATAGATGTGGTTTGATTAATTAATGTATCGTACAGGACTATTGTTAGAGCATTAAACACCAATTTGCCTAAAATTTCTTGCTGACTTTGGAGAGAGACTGCTTAACTTCAGGCAACACAGAGTTGAACTGAGGAGGAAAAATGAAGTTTTGAGTTTAGTCAAAAAGGAAAATTTTTGAAAGGATATCAAAGACTCAGAAAAAAGAAATTGTGAAGGCAGTAGTGGCACACTCAAGAAATGCTGCATGAACAATGATCTTTGTAGTATACAGGACAATGCTACATGGAAAAACACAGCAGTGAGCTGCAGTTTAATAACCTGTCATGATTTAGGGGAATGAAACTTTGAATATGAAGAAGTTTCAGGGATACCTTACTCAATTTATGTTGCTTGTATCTTTCTTATTCAGGTACAAGAGTAATGTCTGATAAAATTTATGTCTAAATAAGTCTAAGAGAGCTCTTTCAATAATAAAAAAATTTAAGTGATAAAAATATGTAATAATTTAATTGGCAGCATTTGGGTTTTACATTTTCCTGATTCATCCACAAAGCAATGCCATAACTTAAAGTAGATGGCATCTTATTGCTGAAATACAGTGACAACAATAACTACTTACTGGATGCCTGTCACATGCCAGACACCATATTTGGCACTTCATGTACATTATCTCAATTAGTCCTTACAAAGCTTTAAGACATATATAAAGAGCGTCCTTGTGAAACCTGCACACCCTTGAAAAGTAGGTGCCAAACAGGGTCACGCATGTAATGCAGTTTTTACAGCATTTAGCACCTCTGTATTATTGTTATTATAACTGTCTTCAAAATGATATAGATAATTAAGCACCAAAATCGTGAATCTGAAATGACAGTGAGGAGATCCCAGGGAAACTAAATGTGCGGTTTAATTCATTAAGACCAAACAAGCAACGCCATTTTTAGTTACTTTGTGTGAGCAATATAATTTGGATATATATTTGCACATATTATTCAAGGAGAAAAAAACTTACATATTTTTTCACTCAATGTTTATTAAGTTACAGTACCAAAAGCTAGTGAAGGCTGGATTCTATAAATTTTTTTAAAGTATAGGAAAGGATATACCTGAAACATAGAAAGAAATTCCCTCTGTAACAGCCCTTATCCTAACCCTGTGAAAGAGGTGAACCTGTGGTTCTGAGCACCTTGGACATGGCAATTCCTCATTCTGCACAGACTGTGTTTTCCATCAAACTCCAGTTACCCCTTCATGAGGAAGGCACTAGGGAACTGTGTTCATTAACTTTCTTAATGTCCTGTTCCTCTTCTGTACCATTTTTTACTGGCTCAGTAAGAATACAAAAAGAAAGCAACGTGAAATCAAATCTGAATGGCCACTCTCACCTCTACAAAGCAGAACCATTCCTTGGGGAATAGTCTAGTACACCTCTGTACAGATAAGGAAACCAATACTCTGTCAATTTACCACTTGCTTAGGACACACAGCTAGCTAAGTATATGTTTCAAAAGGGATTTGAACCCCAGTCTGACCTAATTCTATTCAACTGATATACTACAATTTATATTTTTCAACTATTAGCTTTTAGGTTGCCTTTAGTACTTCATAATTCTAAATATAAACATTATGGTACCAAATGGATTTTAGTTTACTACTTTTAGTGCATTAAGTTAGATGACTGATGCCAAGTATAAGATTAGTTTCATGACTGACATTTTCCTAGAGGACTCTCAGGAAAGACATCAGAAGTAAGTGGGCACGTCTATTTCACCATATGTCTGTCAGCACTAATTTATTAACAAATTTGGCCAAATCAATATAGGCAAAGTGTACCTAACAGTCGCTTCACTTGTATATATTCATCACCGGTAAGATTGGAAATTTTTGTGTTTACTGACTTGAATTATGAGGATATGTGAATGAACATGTATATGAATATATATTTATGGTGGTTTGACTATAATCTATCTATACCTTTAAACATCTGTATGGGAGAGACCAGGTTTTGCTCTTATAAAACACAAAAATATTTGAGATATCTTAGAAAAAGGGGAGGGGGGAACAGAGGTAGTATGCTTCCTTTTCAAAAAGTGATTTAAAACTACACAGTTGTTGGACAAGAATCTGTAATTATGTGAGACATTATGAAAATCAATGGAGTATCAAGCAATATTTATATACAACCATATGTTTAATTGCTTTAATTTTGTCAGGATGTGGAAGAATCTTTCCTTATATTTATTAGAATATAGGAAAAGTACATGTAATAATTTGAGTATTTAATGAGAACTAAATTGCATCACACCCTCCTAGTGAAATTCACAAGAGAATGGAAGCCAGAATAAAGAGGGAGGAAATGAACACTGATTTACCTCTTAAAGAGGACAGATAGAGGGGTAGACAGGGGGCACAATTTTAAGTGAAAAAAATCCTTCTTCACTCTGACTTAAAGGAAGATTTGTGTACCCATGGTTCAACTTTCCCAGTGGGGATCCAGGGAGTCACAGAAAATGAACTTTAGTAATGAGATATGGCAGAGCCAAGGGACTGAAAGTTCTCAAGGCCTGACCCTGCAGTTCAATCTGAACAGGAGCCAGAAGAGCCATGTAAAGTGTGTACACAGGTGTGTGATGGGAGAGCACTGGGCTGTGAGTCCAGCAAAGATGTGGGGGGTACACCAATGCAGAGACACAGGCAAAAAGGCTACTTTGGATGCCAACACAGAAAGTCAGGTGGAAAAACAGGGCCTGAGTCAAGGGGCTTTCCCAGAAACATTTCCAAGTGAACAACAGCAGGCCAGGGAGATGAACCGAACATAGAGATGCACGGAGACACAGAGCCACATGTGGTCCACAGCACAAAGGCCGAGTTGGATTTAAAGGAAGGAAAGCCAGCAATTTCCATGTATATGTTTCTAAAACAGTGTACTGTGACAGAAATGTCAAAATCCTATCTTTGTAATTAGTAGATCAAACTAGGTCAGGGAAAGGCATTTTAAGAAAACTGAATTAATATAAACATGCCTCTAGCCAGGAATCAAATTGGTAATCATTATGAGGTTGATGATGATCACTATTTTCCTCACTGTGATCATTTGTATTTAATTATCACATTATTCACATTCAAATCCTACTTTATTTCACAGAGGATTTGAAGAGGCATACAGAGAAAGTGAGGCTTCAATTAATTCTTTATTAATTTAGTATCCTTGTTTTAAAATACATAAATATCAAATGTGTCCATTAAAGCACCATTCAATATTTGATATAAAGAAAGTTTTTAAAATTACACATCACAACTTTTGCATTGTATTCTATTTGACTTCTATCCTATACTATATTCTATAGTATTTTCAACTATTTCACTTTTTCAAAGCAGCAAGAAAACCATCAGAAAGGCTCTAAGATATATTATATTCAACTCTAGTGAGGCAGATTATTATACAATTAAGTAATATCAGTTGCATCTCACTAGCAACAATACGGAGTATGTGGTCATTATAATATGAAACTAATTCTTTCATGTTTCTCTTGCTGGCTAAGATCATGGGAATTACCAAAATATTTACTTTCTGCACTGTGTTCCCATAGACAATTATAATTGAGATGATACTTTTAACAGTCATAAAGGCAGACTTAATACTGACAGCAGACTTCCTCCTTTTGTTTGCCTTTTAAGAAGAGGTCATTAATAATGGTAATGATTAGCTATTGCAGTCATCACTCAATCCAGACAGCAAGCACAATGGCCCTTACATCAAATCTGACCTATGACGTAGAAGTCTTTAAACCTTTAAGTGAGCCTTGATAAGTCCCTCCACACAACAGCATTTCCTATTATAAACATCTGTTTTCTCACATGAACCATGTTGAACATGTTAAAAATAAGTTTCTCTTTCCATATCAGTTTATAAAAGAGATAATCAATCAAAAAATAAGGCTGAAGGCCCAAGTCTCCTTCCTCCACTGATGTAAATTTCCATCCTAACTTTCCCAGGGGATTTTTAAGTTTGGTACTAGGAAAGGTTACTATTAAACCCTTAATAACACAATAAAGATTTCCTTCCTCAAATTATAGATAATATCTATTAAAGACATTGAATGTACTTTAAAAGAAAAGAAAAACTCAGGCATAATGCTATACCATGTGCTAATCTTCCTTCAAAGTCTAAGATTCTATGCAATCAGGTCCCCAAACCAGTGCACTATAGCTCTTTTCATTAGAGATTCCTCAGGAGTCAGGTGAGCATAAATGAATATTAGAACAGAAGTCTGATACAGCCAATTTGGAAATATCAACACTGCTCCTCCTTGTTCTCTTGCCATAGGCTGGATGAAAAATCTTAGTCATCTAAGCTATTTACTGAGATAATCAGAAGCAGATTTGTACAGAGATCAGGAAGGGCAAAGAAGATTCATCTATACACCAACTCCAAGTGACAGTGACCACCTAAAATGCTGTATTCAAAGGATTCTGAGACCATGTGCTGGCTCAACAGAAAAAAATTCATCATGGTTACAATGTTTACCAAGGCCACATGGCGAATAGGAATAGCAGCACTTGTGCCAGCTTCTTGCCTCTCTTACATGCATATATCTCCCCAGAGAAGTTTCTTGTTCCTAAAAGTGTCTGGTTATTGCACATATGACCAGGCTGAACCTAGAATACCACACGAGTACTGCAAATGCAAACACCATGGTATAACTTAATGTCAGTACCCTACCCTACTTTCATAAGTTCGTTAAAATGTGCTCAGGTGGTTAACTCAACTGATAAGATGCTTTTTCTCTTGGTGACTGACAGTGCTATACAACAGAACTTTCTGCCATGACGGAAATGTCCTAAATCTGGGTTCTCCAATGTGGTAGCCACTTATTCACATGTGGCTATTGGGTAGCTGAAATATATCCAGTGAGTTTTAAATTTTGTTTCTTTTTAATTATTTTTTATTATAAGTTCCAGGGTACATGTGCAGAACGTGCAGGTTTGTTACATAGGTATACACGTGCCTCGGTGATTTGCTGCATCCATCCCTCCATCATCTACATTAGGTATTTCTCCTAATGTTAGCCCTGCCCAATAACCCCATCCCCTGCTATCCCTCCCCTAGCTCCCTGAACCCCTGCCAGGTCCCAGTTTGTGATGTTCCCCTCCCTGTGTCCATGTGTTCTCACTGTTCGACACCCACTTAGAGTGAGAACATGCGGTGTTTGGTGTTCTGTTCTTGTGTCAGTTTGCTGAGAATGATGGTTTCCAGGTTCGTCCATGTCCCCATAAAGGATATGAACTCATCATTTTTTATGACTTCATAGTATAAATTTCATGTGGCAAAGGGCTACCATATTAGGCAGCACAGGACTAGAATATTTGCTTGCAATGTTGAAGTAAATCCATAGAGGATTGGCTCTAAGTCTGTGTTCCTTACGACGCATGCTATGTGCCTAGAACACTGCTCAAGACATAGTATGTGCTAAGACATTCATTGAATGAATCAATGAGTGAAGAGATCTGTCCTATCAGGCCATCCTGAAGTACGGATGGTTTTGCAGCTTTTGGCTTCTGTGCAGCATGATTAGAGGGAAATGCATATAATATTACAATTAAACACTCTCTCAGACTCAAACCAGTAACACAGCCCTCACTGAACTTAGCAGATAAAGTATTTTCTACTGAGCTTCAAGCAGATAGAGGGTCAATCGAGACATGTTTAAATTCTGCATTGAGAATTCAAATATCTTGAAATATCCCCAGCCCCTAACCTGAAAGATATGAAAACAATTTATTTTAAAATTGCCCAATCTGATACTCTGCTAGAACATTATTTTGGTAACACTTCTTTATCATCACAGGAATATGGTAGGGACAATACTAGGTTATCAAACAGAGCCAAGTTTAAGAGCTTTTTTTTTTTTTTGGAGACACCAATTAGAGTATTTACTATTCTTCTATAATGAAAAGGGGTATCCCCACAAAAACACATCTGGCACATATAACTTTGAGCACCTTTAAAATTTACATATAACAGTGTGCCATACCAGCATTTATTTGTCCCAAAATAGTATTGAGGAGTGACAAAAAGGGAAAGGCATTATTAAAGAGACAGATCAAAGACAATGATTAATTCTGTTCCAAAAGCAATGGCATTTTAAACAAAATACTACTGACAATATAGTGTGGAGAACACTACTTTTCATTAGCAATAGCACATTCTAAATATTTTTGAATTGCGAACCTGATGTCATTAGGAAGAAAATACTCCAGAGTTGGCTATTGCATTCAGGATGCCTTTTAACACATGCCATCAAAATAACAAGTCATTATGCAGTGCTGTTTGAAACATAAACAAAACATCTTCTGAGCACTTTCTTTTACCTCTGAATACTTGTGGGACATGTGACCTTGAGCTGAGAGGCTCTTCTGAAAATGTTGTCCACATGTCTAAAGTTCTCCCCCTCACATGTGTACTCTGCCATCCACCCTCAACCAAACCATCTAAATTACATTCAGATTTTTGTGGTATCATAATAACTTCAATATGGAATATATTTTCAACATTCTGGTAAGAGACTCCTTTCTTCCCTGCCTCACCCTTCTTCCAAGTTATTTCAGGTTTGCATATTTCATTTTCACATCTCAGTGGGATACCCATCACATAACATTTATTTGTGAGGTCTAAAGGCATAACGTGGGGGATTGTGAACTAGCATGTCAAAACCACATACTGCATGCGTATGTCTTAAAGAATGAAAAAGGATTCCTTTTTTTCAAGACGTATAAGCTGTCTCAACAGTATAAGTCTAAAGCGAATACCACAACCTAATTAAAGATGAAGAGCGTAATAAGCAGTATTAAAATGTCTTTTTTGATTCATTCTTCTCCAAGTTATGTTTTTATCAAATGTCTTGTCTCATTAATGACTCCAAAGACATAATGAGTATACATACCTTCTAATCTCACCAAATTCAGAAGAGAGTTGAAAGAATTTTCTTCTATATATTTTGGGGGCTATGACAGTGGAGAATGTACAGGCAGGAGAGAAAGGGGCTTTCAGAAGAGACTAAGTCCATTCACCTGCATGCAGGGATAAGCATGCTTATATATTCCTAGACAAATAAGACTTTTTAAAGATCTCTCAAGTAAGGAATACCACAATCTCTTCTGGGTACCAATTCCTACATTTAGAACATTTATTTCTAGAAAGGTCTTCCTTTGAGCCTACCCATGCTTGAGGGCCACCTTCATGAGCATTCAAGCTCTGCAGTAACAAAGGGGCTCATGCTCAGAAAGACCACCTACCAGCCCTGCCTGGCTTAATGTTTTGTCATCGTCTTGAAATTTTTAATAATTTTACCTCCAAACTTGTTTCCTAAGTGAACTCTGATGGAGCAATGAAGCGTGTGTATAAAAAGGGAAGATATATGCAGTATGCATGCCCTCTTCTCCTTTCTGCCTCATTCACATGGAGCCCCAAGAGCTCCGAATTCCTGTGGCCCCACGCTGAGTACGGGTTCGGGAAGACTCAAAGCAAGTACAAGGCAGGCATGTTACCTCTAGACTGATTAAGTGGGGACACTGAAAGCCCTGAGAGGCTTTCCATGAGAACCAGACACATTTTGAATGAAGAGGGAAGGCAACAGATTCAAAGCAAAAGGAATGACTGAAGAAGCCTACTGTATCTTTTCTTACTCCTGTTACTTCCCCTGTATTACCTAATCACTTACAGTGAAAATGATAACATAGAAGGAAAGAAAAAGAATGATACATAGTTCCTTTTCCTTTCAGTCCTTCCTTTCTCATCAGTCAGCTGAAAGTAGAGAGCACTGGAAGATAGGTACATATCAAGAAATGAAATAAAAACGGTTAAGACTATTGATTCCACATTCTGTAAGAACAAAATATTTGTGTAAGTACAAGCTACAAAATATAAATTGTGTAATATTGTTGATTTTGCATGTGAGTCTAATGCTCTCATATTTGTTTTTCAAAAAGGCACTGCACATTACAAAGACCAATGGTAAAATTCACACTAACAATTTAAATTTTGTATTTTTCTTACTTAGAACATAAAATAGCAAATTAAAAAACGCCATGACAAGTCAAGAGAAAAACTACAGAAAGAAAAACCTTTGCTTTTAGTACCTTTTTTAACAGCACTTTAGCACCTTTTCCCCTACTTTTTGAACAAGGAGGTCTGTGTTTTCATTTTGAACCGGGCCCTGCAAATTACGTAGCTGGCCCTGACCTGCTTCCTCATGCTCCAGATTATACCCACTGCATCTATTCTTCCAGGTCACCATTTGTTAGTTTTCACCCTTTCCTTCATTCATCTACTCAGCAAATATTGACTGCTCTGTGCTCAGGCACTGTGCCAGGTACTGAGGATATGAAAAGGAATAAGATAGCATCATTGCCCTCAAGTGTAGTTGTGCAGATGGACAAATAACCACGAAAATTTAGTAAGACTGAGCTGGGTGTGATGGTTCACACCTGTAATCCCAGCACTTTGGAAGGCCGAGGCAGGTGGATCACTTGAAGCCAAGAGTTCAAGACCAGCCTTGCCAACATAGTGAAACTCCGTCTCTAATAAAAATCCAAAACAATTAGTTGGGCGTGGTGGCACATGCCTCTAATTCCAGCTACTCAGGAGACTAAGGCAGGACAATCACTTGAACCCATGAGGCAGAGGTTGCAGTGAGTGGAGATCACACTACCGCACTCCAGCCCGAGTGATGGAGTGAGAGTCCATCTCAAAAAACTAAAAATAAAAAATATTGATCTTGTGTGACTTTAGTGAGGACAATAATACACATAAAATGTACAAATCACTTCCAGTAATGATTGCTAACTTTCAGCACTGTACTTAATTATTTCATTTAGTTCCTATTATAACTTACTGGGTAGGTCGTATTATTGTTCCCATCTTACTGCTACAGAAAGATTTAGAACAGTTAAGAAACTAGGCCAGGAATGGTGGTTCACACCTATAATCCCAGCACTTTGGAAGGCAGAGGCAGGTGGATCACCTGAGGTCAGGAGTTTGAGACCAGCCTGGCCAACCTGGTAAAACCCCATCTCTACTAAAAAAATACAAAAATTAGCCAGGCGTGGTGGCATGTGCTTGTAATCCCAGCTACCAAAGAGGCTAAGGCAGGCGAATTGCTGGAACCCAGGAGGCAGAGGTGCAGTGAGCCAAGATCACGTCACTGCACTTCAGCCTGGGCAACAGAGCATGACCCTGTCTCAAAAAGAAAAAAAAAAAAAAGAAACTGAACCACAGTGATTTTGTCACTAAGTGGTGGAACCAATAGCTAAAGTCACCCAAACCTGTTTGACTACTAAATCTGAGTTCATAAGTGACAGCTATCATTCTGCTTAATATAATCTTAACCATTATTTATTTTCTAGTATTACAGTTGTGTCTCCACTTCCAGTTTCTCAAAGGTCAATTTTAGTTGCAATTTTGTCATTCACCACTAAAAAAAAAAAAAAAATGTGTATTCTTTTTCCAATTTACTTATTAATATTTTGTTTAGGACAAAAAATACAGCTTTTTAAAAAATCTGACAATCCTCTGACCCAACTGTAGAAAATTCAGTTCAGCTGATGAAACTTGTGGTTTTCAAAATTACATTCATGAACTTGTTCACTAAAATATAGGCAGACAGACTGGGTCCAAATCCTGACTCTACAGCCAGGGCTTCAGAAAAGTACTTAACTCTCAAAGCCTAAATTTTCCCATAGGTAAAATGGTGTTGGAAATAGAACCTTAACTACCTCACTGGCCCATGCTTAAAAGTAAATAATTCTCACAAAACACTTAAAATAGCACCTGGTACCTAATAACCACTAAAAAAAAAAAAAAGTTAGTTTTAATATTATTATTTTTAGTTCTCAAGTCTAGGTTTTAAAATGAATTTGAAATGATTTCCCCTTGAAATTTTTTCATCTAGTACAAAGAACTAAGTTCGAGGGTCTCTAATTTCCCAGATACCTATTATTTTTTTGTAAATAAAGGCATACAAAAAGTCTCCCAAAATGGCCCATGGAGGTCATATGCACCTCTACAATTCAAAGGACCTGAGATGTTTTAATTTAAATAATCCTTTCCTGAAAATGCCAAATACCACCCTCATTTTTTCTCTTTTCGTGCTAAACTGCCTATTTTAGGATTGAGGGTAAAAGAGTTTATAAACTACACATAAAGAACTCTAAATGTAACAAACTATTCACATCAGTTTTAGCAAGGCTATCTCTGTTCTCTCTAACCTTTGAAGTGACACTTAAATTTAAGAAGGTTGAGCAAATTAAAATGGCTGAAGTGTTCTCTCTGGCGGAAAAGGAAAGGATTAGCTAATCTGAAGGTTACTGCCGTCACCAGCCTGTCAGATGACTATTTCCCTGGCTTCTAAGTGACTGAAGAACACATTAAAAAAAAAAAAAAATAGACTGGACCACATAAAAATGGACTACATACCTATTATTAAAATAGCTCTACAGTGCCTTCATTTGACATTTTTACTATGGCTTAAAGAAAAGAAAAATAGCATTTTTGTAAAAAGGCAAGCCCTTATTTCATATCTTGGAAAACCTGATAGCCTTATGTGATATCTTCCTAAAACCAAAACTTCAATAACACTGACTATTCCCACCACAGGCTTTTAGGTCCTTACCAATTCTTGGGTGTCTTCCTGTAGTGGCAGAAATGCCGCTTCCAGAATAGCAATCTGGTCAGCACTAAGCTTCTGCCACAGCCCAATCAGCAGAATCACCAAATGGGTGGCACTCTTCAGCCTGGTGAATGACTGGAACAGACTGCCTTGGTTTTCCTCCACTGCGTCTGCTAGAGCAATTACCTGCAGAAATTACAAACTTTGGTTAGGGATAATTTCAAAATTCTTGAGCCCTCAACAAATTACGTCTGGCACACTTTTGTTTTTCTTTAAGACAACTTGATGAACTTTGTCTTCCACAAACACAAGCTATGTTGAGTAATAAAAGAGTTATCACTCATCTGCTCACTTCCTTCTTTAAAAAAAAAAATGCCCAGAGTGATTCCAAATCCATATGGCCAGAAGTGGAAAATATCCATGAAATAAGCTTAGCAGGGCCAGTGTTCAGTGTCTGCTTTGCCATCTATTGATCTTCATCAATATATGGTAATATAAGTAACCTCTAATAAAGTTATCACAGTTTTTATCACCAGCCACATAGACTGATCGATTAAAACATTCTCAGAAGAATAATTACATTTGCCTTGTAGTTCAAACTAACAACTTCACTACACTTTTTTCAGAACATCATCTTCCTCTAATATTAGTCTTTAGCCGCTACATGGTACTGGGAATCTAATATTTCTTTATTATATCTAAAAGGTAGATAATGTTTAAACATTTGACCAGTTGAGTAATGTCATTTTTAACACAAATGCCAGACACCAGCCCACAGGGACCTGAAAGAAAAAAAAAAGTTCAGGGTGTGTTAGCTTTACAATGCCAAATCTACTTAGGATAAAATTGGCAGGAGTGAGTAGAACTGACTTTTTTTCATCCTTTTGAATAATCCTGTGGAAAAAAGAACTAACGCAACAATTGGATGGAACATCCAAAACTGCCCATTCGTGTTTTATTTTAATGTCTTGGTGAATTTTGTGCTCATTAAAAGTAATGAACTGACTGCCACAGAGACTGAAGGCATCTGATAGTCCCCAGAACAGGATTAGCAAAAGCCTGAGCCATATGAGCTCCTTTCTACAAGCCCCCACAAGTTTGGAGGACTGGAATTCAGATGAGTTTCAGAAGTCTGGTGCAGATGAACCATTTGGTGATGTTTCATGGTTTATTGACACTGGCCCAAAGGGCTTGTTAAAAAATCATCATTCAAACAAGTAGAATGTACAGCTGTGTGGTCTCCCAAATTCCATATGGGGAGAGGTGCTGTACAGAGATAGCTCTGAGTGTCTCGGAGATACTGGAAAAGAGATGTAGACAGAGCAACTGAAGATCCTTGCCTGAAATCACTGGGGCAACCAAAATTCTTTGCCACTTGGCTGAAGGCTTGCAGGAGTTATAAAAGGCAATCACAATTCATATTTAGCCCTACAGGAAAGCATGGGAGTTTGAACGAAGGCTAGCATAACATAAACTGCATTACTTGCTATGTGCCTAGTACTGTGCTACTTCACAACTACATTCAAAAGAACTACACAATATCTTATAGTCCACACGGATCTTATAATTTGTTGGAAAGAAAACATACATATACAACCAATTAGTGGGAAGAAACATTACTGTAATAATGTCCTAATTGTGCAGAACAGAAAGTAAGTGTGAAAGAAGTTAGCAAAGGGATGGATTACTGTGGGCCGGAGTTAATATCCCTGGGGCCTCTTTTACTCAAATGGAGCTTGGAACTCATCCCTTCCCCATTACTTTAAAAAGTTACTTCGAAGAGACGGAGAGAGCCCACTTTCCTTAAACCGAAACACCTGGAATCATGTTCCTCCCCAACCCCACCATGATTACAACTGACTCCTGTTAAAGTCTGAATTTATACACTTTTTCTTCCTGTGAATGTTACCAATTAAGCCTCATTGTGGGGCCATCACATTACGACACAGATGCTTATTGTCACATAGTCCAAATCATACAAGGATCAAGGTCATAAACACCTACTGAGTGCCAGATATGTGCAAGAATTTGCGGGAAGTACTGCAGGGAATTCATTGGTGACAGATCTAATCTCTACCTCCAAAGAGTTTGTAATAGAGAAAGGAAAATAGGTCACAGAGGCAAATATTGACCACATAAGGAAGACCCTACAGGCTATAGAGTTCCATTAACATTGCGATTATTATGGGAATAACCATCCCTCCAATTAATTGAACACAGACCACATGCCAAGCATTCTGCCCTGTGCCATACAGGTATCAGTGCTTTCAATCCTCACATCTCCACTGTGACTTAGTTGACATTATCCTTCTTTCACAGATGAGAACTCTAACCCTCGGCAAATGTAAGGCATTTGCCCAGGACTGTATGCAGGGTGTGCAAACGGTGCTCGAGCTTTGATGGGCCCTGTACTTGTTTAATGCTTTGCTGTATCTGCCTTGAAATTCTTAGTAATTTTATTTTTGAACTTGCATTTTGTAAGCAAAACTGATGGGGCAATGAAACATGAACATGAGCCAGGAGTTATGTGCACTCATTTAATATGAGTTAAATGCTCATACTTGCATTTAAAACTGCATCAATATAAAGATTAATGGTAAAAATTCATGCTAATTATTTACAATTTTAATTTTTTCTTACTTTCAAGGCTACTAAATAGAAAACAAGAAAATATCATCAGAAGTTGTGAAAGAGAGAATACTGAAGAAAGAAAAAAGCCTTGTATTAAGTGGTGGTTTTAATAGCACTTTCTTCCTGGCTTTTGAACAAGGGCCCTTCGTTTTCATGTGGCACTGGGAGCCATAAAATAAGTAGAGAGCCTGACCATCACCTAGTAGATGAAGGAACAGGATTCAAACTCTAGAGTCTGTCTTACTCCAAATCTTGTTTGAGACCTTAAGCACGTTGTAGGTTCAGAGATGGGCATATTACTACTAGCTGAGTATAGGGGCCTTAGGAAGGAAGAGATGGAGGAATAAGCAGTGGTATGCCAGAGAGGGCTCAGTCAGCTCCTCCCACAACAGGAGAAAGAACCTATTGTTCAGTTTTCAGAAATTTTGCAAGCCAGCTGTTACACATGGCCATTACTAACAATTATACCACATAAACTTAAAACCAAATAAATTGCATTTAAAACAAAGGTAATAAATACTCAACATTCATTACTTTCTACTACTACCTAGTCTCTTGAGATTGTTTGTGCCTATTGTATCCGTACGTTGGAAACACTGCAATGGTCTGCAGGCGTCCCCAAACTACGGGTCCCACGGGCCGCATGCGGCCCCCAAGGCCATTTATCTGGCCCCCCGCCACACTTCAGGAAGGGGCACCTCTTTCATTGGTTGTCAGTGAGAGGAGCACAGTATGTGGCGGCACTCCAACGGTCTGAGGGACACTGAACTGGCCCCCTGTGTAAGAAGTCTGGGAATGCCTGGTCTATGGTTTACATTTCTTTCCAACTCTGCATTCAGGGACCTCACATTGGTAACTTGAAATCAGCCATGGTGGAAGTATTTACTACGTGAAAATCCATGAATGTTACAAAGTCAGGCTTCCTACCCTCCCCCTCTTCCCCAGAGAAACACTTGTTAACTCTTTACTAGGATACCAGTGAGTGAGAAGAGGTATCTGAAATGTGTCCTAAAGAGTAGATACTGAATAAGGGAGCTTTAAAAGTGAAAACAACATGAACAAACCAGAAAGCAGAGGCTGCTTGTTCAGGGAAGAGAAACACTCCAGTTTAGGAACAGCATTTCATGACATTAGAAAGGTAAGCTGGGCACTGTTGTAGAGGAACCAGAATGTCAGAGTGAAAGCATGCACTTAACTCTGTAGGCACTAGGTAGCCACCGAGTATTCTGAGTGTGGGTGTTACCTGATGGAGGCTGCACTCTAAGCAGCTAGCAGATCACAATAAATATTTGGGGCATTTTTTGGACTTAAGGGACGCTTTTACGCACGTTCCTCACTATCAAGGGAACATTCTCACTAAGTGCAACAGCATGTCAGTTCATGGACCCACCCAACTTGCTAAACACAGCTGTGGTGGAAGAATGACTTCTCAGTGAGACAGCAGCCCAAGCCACAGGATCTTTCCTGAGCAAAGCCCAAACTATATCAATCCAGGAGAAGCATCATCTCTCTCTAAGTCTCAGCCTCATTGGATATATTCCTGTGCCATTGTGGAAAGAGTCTGCTATCCCCAAATGGTCACAGAAACTGGAAAGAAATGGAAAAAACAATTCCTTATGTAAATTACCCCCAAGGAAAATCTTCCTGACCTACTGGCCAGCATGAAATACTAAACAGATCTCCATGTTCTTAATTTAGTTTTACACATAACGGCCAAGTTTACTGTGTTCCCCGTAAGAGCCAAATGAATTTAACAGAATTAACATAGTAAAAAGAGCTGGAAAAACTACACCCCATCAAGATTCAGATCTCTGTGACCAAGGCCTAGATCTCACAGCTCACCTGGAGCTGAGAAATAAGGCCAACCAGCTGCTAGGACTTAAATTTGAGGGATAGTGATTTTTAAGGGTGCATCACTGGCTGAGCAAGATGTGTGTTCCCTAGTGTTCAACTGAACTACAGAAAGGGAGGGGTTTAGGAAACAATAAATGCTAACGATTTCAAGCACAATGTGTTGATGCCCTTTGTTTTGCTTTCTCAAATTGAAGGTTTCCAAATAAGATGGAGACCCCAAAGGACATGTCTGTCGAACTGCCGTATCAGCTGATGCCAAAGTAATGAGGCAGAGGCCCAGGGAGCTGCTTGCAGGAAAATGCTCAACTCATAAAGTGAGTGTGAAATTAATCCCAAATACTTCCAGCTGCCAAGATAGGCTCTAAAATTGGTTACAGGAAAGTAGCAGCAACAGCAGAGTAGACATGAATCATACTATGTGAACACGGACATGTCCAATTTCTTCACCTAAGCTTACTGTTGAATCTGCCTCCAAATTTCATGTGTGGCACTACCATTGCCTAAACACTACATTGCTGTTTAGCTGTCATTTCCTGAGGCCTGATTGTGGGCCAGGCACTGTGTGCAAAACTGTCATAACCAGGTTATCATGTGGTCCTCATGACAACCCTCTGAGATAGGAACTGCTGACCTCCTCTGCCCCGACTTCCCAATGAGGAACAGAAGCTTAGAGACATCTGAACACACTGCCTGTGGTCATAAATAAGGGAAGAGAAGGGTTAGGATTCTAATCATGCCTTCTGATTTCCTACCGGATGCCCTTCCTTCTACACCAATATATATATACAAATTATACATTCAGCCCCATAAAATAATCCAGTGGATTTTCATCTTGATAATTAAGCAAAGATACTAAGGAAAAGCACTACTAATATATTTCACCCATGACAGGCATACATGCTTTAGTTAACCTTTCCTATTGTTGGAGCTGTAAACATGGGGTCAGTTCGAACTGGTTGGTTTCTGCACAAAGTTGTGTGGTGCTGCCCAGTTACGTTATAAAGAAAATTAGCTCATAATTTGTAAGGATGGGAAGTTAACATACTTTTTTTCTTAACAAAGGGAATTTTTTTATGTCCCATACAGCTCAAAACTATGAAGACTTTAGAAAATAGACATTTTCTAGGCCCTTTCCTTTAGCGACACTACTTTTTTCAAAGAGATGATTCACTTATTTTCTATAAAATCTCACATTACAACATTTTCAGCGGTCTGAGCAGGTTAATGTTTTATAACAATAATTACAACATTTATTGAGGGCTTTCTAGAAGCCAGGGACTGTGCTAACCTTTTTACAGAAATAATTTCATTTAATTCTCAAAACAATACTGTGAGATATTGCCATTTTTGCCTCCTCTTTAAAAATAAGACCAGAGAAGCAAATAAAGTGTCGAACAGTAAGTAGTAGAGCCAGAATTCATACACAAGCAATCTGAATCAAGATACGTCACTATGAAGCACTGCCTACATTAACTTTCTGCCTACATATCAGTCTCATCATGTGCAATATGTGAAACAAATTCTATCAGGAGCTCCCCGATGGGAGGTTGCAGCTTTGCTGATCTCCCCATACCTGATACAAATTAAGATAGGTTTATTGTAATAAAAGTTCAGCATAGATGAATGAGTTAAGAAAATGACACTTCTATGATATGGATGAATCTATACATTCCCTAGGGAAGAATGCAACAGACTGTGCTGGAACAGGCAATGTCCTGGGAACCAAGGAGACAGAGCTTCTAGTCCTGGCTTTGCTACCAAGCAGCTTTACATCAGTTTTCAACTTACTTCCCTTTTCTGGGCTCTGGTTTCATCACCTTTAAAATGTAGGAAACATGATCTCTAACATCCAGCATAGCTATAAGTGTCTGATTCAAAAACTTTTAAATTAATTTTGGATGAGGTATTGTTTTGAATTATCCATGCCACTTTTTCCCTTTTATTTGCACACATAATAGGATTCTTGTTGAAGTGGGGATTTTATCTATAAAACAGCCTTATGAATATTTTTCTTTGGCTAATTCATAGGATTATGAAAATTAAATGAGAATGGTAAAAAGATGGACAATAACAAGTGCTGGCAAGGATGTGGAGAAATTGGAACCCACACACTTTGCTGGTGGAAATGTAATACAGTACAGCTGCTGTGTTAAATAGTCTGGCAGTTCCTCAAAAAGTTAAACATAGAGTTACCAGATGACCCAGAAATTCCACTTCTAGGTATACGCCCAAAAGAAATGAGAATATATGTCTATTTAAAAACTTGTTAATAGTTATAGCAGCATTACTTATAATAAATAGCTAAAAAGCAGAAACAACTCAAATGTCCATCAACAGACAAATGGATAACCAAATGTGGCATATTCATAAAATGGAATATTATTCAGCTGTAAAAAGAAATCAAGTACTTATACATGCTACAAAATGGATGTATCTTGAAAATATTATGCTAAATGAAAGAAGCCTATCACAAAGGAACACATATTGTATGATTCCATTTATACAGAATACCCAGATTAGGTGAATCTATAAACACAGACAGTAGATTAATAGCTGCTTAGGGCTGGGGGTGGGTGGTAAATAGAAGGAACGGTAAGTGGCAGCCAATGGGTGTGGGGTTTCTTTTAGGAGGGGTTAAAATGTTCTAAAATTAGACTATAGTAATGGTGAGACAGCCCTGTGAATACATTAAAAATCATGGAATTACATACTTTAAATTACTGAATTGTATATATGTAAATAATATCCAACAATGCTGTGAAAATAATAAGAGAATAAAAGATACTTTGACAGTATAAAATTCCTTTAAGGTAAATAAAAACAGAAAGGCACCTTTACTTAGGCAACAATTTTAATATATTAATGGCCATATCATATCGCAACTAGGACTTAATTACCTTAAGAATGATGGAATAACCATGTGACTCTGCAGTCAACCACATCTAACTATGACTACTGGTAATGCTACTTATTAGCTATACATTTTTTGCTAGTTACCATACCTCCCTCAAACTTAGTTTTCTCACCTACAAAACAATACTCAATAAAAAAACTAGTGAATATCCCTGCTGTTCATTTCTAATTGGTTTGGCTCCTGGTTAGTTTCTTAATATCGCCTATAGTTTAGGGCTCATTTCAATTTAGTACCACCAAGAAAATTCTGCTTTTTCTATTAGATTAATAATGACATTGAAAAAGAAAGACTCTTCTGCTTGAGGCAGTCTACCAACTACTGCCTCCCAAAGTTAGGCAGGATAGCTGATCGCCCTGCTCCGTTCCCTGACCCTCACTCTGTGGTCACTCAATGAAACAGTGTTCATTTTGCAGCTAAGTTTAACCAAGTTTCAAAGCTTGATTAAAAGCTTGTAAGTTACTCACATTGGATTTCCCTTTATCCACCCCTTTAGCAAAACTATTAAAACATGCACACACAGTCATACAACTTTGCCTGGTATGACTTATTCTCTAGAAATCCTCTGAGGCTTGCTACTTGGGGAGCCAGGCATTGCTTGTTTTTCTCTATATCTTACTGAAAATGCTAGAAAATTTGGCGATTTGAATAAAATGCTTCTGAAGTACACTAAGAAAAGCCAGAGAAAAAAACAAAACTCATGCTCAAAAAGCCCAGAAAATTCTGGTGTATAAATATCAGCTGATAAGACCCCAACATGCTCACAATTTTCCAGTATGAAGTACACATTGGGTGTCCCTTAAATGCTGGGTGAATTGATTAGCTTCAAAGTCAATCCACCTAAAAATATAGTGCAACTGTATTTTTTCTGCCTCTTAAATCCTGGACACACTGAATCAGGCACTGTCAGGCTCCCAATTTGAATGGAACCCAAGTGATGTCACATGGAAACAACAGACCTACCTCAATATATCTGTCATCTACTTTTTTAAAAATTGCTCCAGTTCACCTTTAGCCAGAGCTTCCTAACACCAAACTACAGACAGCTCTAATGACTGCTGAAATGAATTTATTCTTCAGATGGCAGCCTTTTCGTTAGAGAGGCACATGCTCAGTCTAGGAGAGAACTGGAAGCAGACAAGAAATAGGGCATACTTCCCTCTCGATGTTGTTTGTGATGGCATTTGTTGCAGACTCCAACATGGCAAAGGCTTTGCAATAAGGAAAAAAGAAAAGATTTACCAGGCCTAAGCTTTTACTGGCTGAAATGATCCAATTTGTATCCAAAAGAATTGTTCTTTTACCAAAAACAATGAAATAGGGCTCAAAATGAAAAAGAAATGGCATGGAGATGGCTTAAAGGCCAGACAGGCATGTAAGAAGCATTTGGGTAGCAAGCTCATAACTAATTAATTCATTACTTACATGCATTCATTACCTCTGTGCTGAACTTATGACTAGGTAAAAGAGAACCCTGAGGTTTGTACTTTGAAGGCATAGCAAGAATTGAATTCTTAGCTATTTTCGCTACTATATTATTTTGTATTAATACAACAGTGAGCTGGATTTAATTCTATTGCACCTCACATTGGAAAGAAAACCCTTTAACATGCATTTAGCTTAAATTTGTAAACCAAAACCAGTATCAGAGTACATTTTTTTTTTCTGAGAGGGAGTCTCGCTCTGTCACCTAGACTGAAGTGCAATATGACATGATCTGAGCTCACTGCAACCTCCGCCTCCTGGATTCAAGAGATTCTTGTGCCTTAGCCTCCTCAACAGCTGGGATTACAGGTGTGCACCATCATATCCAGCTGAATTTTTATTTTTAGTCGAGATGTAGTTTCTCACCATGTTGGTCAGGCTGGTCTCGAACTCTTGACCTTGTGATTCACCTGCCTCAGCTTCCCAAAGTGCTAGGATTACAGGCGTGAGCCACCACACCCAGCCCAGAATACATTTTTAATCATAGTATCCTTTTGGGTAGCCATTAAGACAACTGCAAAAGTGTACCCCTTCAGTAAAAAACTTCAGTCACAAAAATGATTTGTCTTCATAAAAAGAGACCTACTAATGAACTAAACCACCTGATGCTTCAAAAACACTAATGTATGATGATGCAACTCTTAGAAGTCATAATGGTTTTCCTGGTCTAGGATTACAATTTTCCCCAACACCAATCCACATTTGCAAAATGCCTTGAGAATTCACATAAAACTGGTTTTACAAAAACAAATTATTTCTGAGAAATTTCTTTATAATATATATAGTACAACTCTTTTTTCTGTTTTTAATGTTCTGCTGAGAAGAATATAAAAGGTAGGCAGTGTTGGAATATAGACTTCGGCTGGGACTTTAAAAATATATACCATTGATACATAAAAATGTTAAATGAGAGAGACAATAAATAATTTACAAGTGACATAGAGACAAATTTTGCTATTTCTGCAAAGTGTATTCACCAAATAGACATGTAACTTAATCAGCTGAAAGGAAATGAACTCCATTGCTTGGCTAATATAAAGCTAAAAATACAACTGATCTCAAGCCTGATTACTATTTTTACCTTTTTCCCCCCCTGGCTGACCAAACTTTTACCCCTTTCCATAAAATTATCTTCTTATAGCCAAGTGAAACTCCAATTTAAAAAATAATAATTAATGGAATCAGGCTGTAAAAAGAAGAATGAATGTTCTCCGGACTATGGTTACTCATTGAACAGGTCGCTATTAAAGCTGGGATCTATGGTTGGCAATGTCAGAGCTCATTTTACAAGCCCTGGAGAATGCCACAGTTATCACTCTCCAAAAACAACATCCACAAGGTCTGATCTGAATAGCTTCTAAGTTTAGAATGTTTCAGGCCACATTCCTACATGCAGACATGTCAGTAATTATGTAACCATCCACACTGCCTCAAGTGCCATCTCCAACGAAGGGAAATGATGGATACACAGGCAGTTGGCTGGGTGTCCTAACAGCATTCCTTTAGCTAAGGTAGCAAGTGCTGAGACACATTACTACATGTGATCAGTTAGGGCCTGCTCCCAAAAAGGCAAAAAGGGAGGCTGGAGACCCCAACAATGCTGGTGATGCTGCCAACCATTTCCTTGGTTCCAGAGTTTAAGAGATGAAAGTGACATTTTCACAATAGAGTGAAATTGTTGAAGTTTTTCTATGAATCCTCTTTTAAAACACCTATTTTTTTCAGCGGGTCTACTTCTCTTCAATATTTGTAGTTTTTATATATGTTTGCTTTTTTAGACAAAACAGTTATAACACTACTATCTGGTAGTTCTTTGGCAAAATATGTAAACGTCTATATGGCTCAGACCACATGGAAATAATACAAAAGGCAATAAGGAGAGCTGCCTAGTTTCATATGGAGTGAAACTAGGGTAAACTGTGGGTTATTTTTACAATCACAGGCTACTGGCACACTATAACTGGAAGTTGCCTTAGTGAAGATATGTTATGCCTGATTTCTACTGTGCTGTAAACTCTCCCAGGCCAGAGACTATTTTATTGTTTGCTGTACCCTCCTACAGTCTCTGGCTCACAGCAGGCATTCAATGAATGTTTGTAATACTAAAGTAAATTTAAAATTCTGGTGACTCAGTAGCACAAGAGTATCCATTAAGATGATAATTTATAGGACCACTATTTGGGCAAGGGAAGTCCATCCCTACACTCCAGGTAAACAAGACCAAAGCCTACCATTTTTGAAAAGTTTTTGCAGGGTATGTTATTCATTGGGTCTACCACAGGTTGTAAATAACTGGGCACTAAATTCATACCTTCCATATGTATTATATTACAATGAATTCCTAAATTCATTCACGCCTTTACTGCTGAGTTTACTGAGAGTGTTATGAAGTCTGTAATTTAACTTTAAAATACATCATCACAGAATCATATGATGTTAGCATATGAGTCAGTTTTAAGTGCACTCTAAAGCAGAGTTTATCACCCTCCTCATTAATGACATTTGGGGCCAGATAATTATTTGTTGTTGGGGCTGCCCCAGGTACTATATGAAGTTTATCTGCGTCTCTGTACTCTACACACTAGACGCCAATAGCACCTCTCACTACCAGTCATGACAACTATAAAATGTCTCCAGACATTGTCAAATGTCTCTCTGGGGGCAAAATCACCCTGGTTGAGATCCATTGGTCTAGAGTCAGTGAGACTGTGCTCAAAACAGTTAACTTTCTCATCAGCAGCAAAACCCACAAGCCAGAGGACTACCACAAGCACTTAGGTTACTGGTATCCCTAGCAACACTGGAGACTTTTTATTCCATAGTAAATGTCAGAAATGGATTTTGATTCAGTCAGCATTATAGATATTAGAATGGATTCATTAACAAAAATTAATGGTATTAAAGATATGTGGATTGACTGAATATTTTTATACTCAGCCTCTCCTTTGTATGAATAGGGTATATGAATTCCAGCAAGACACTGATGGGATGGGGTCCAAAACGTAAACCTAAATGATTCTGTGTCTTGACCTTGGGGAAACAGATTTCTAGCTACTTGATGCCCATTATGAGGGAAGAAAGACGCTCCCTTGGATTATTGTCCGATCTGCCCCAACTGAATCTTTCCAGAAACGTTGTAGTCTAGTACCTGCAGGACAGCTGGGCCTTCACCCAGCCTGCAGTTTAGGATAGATGAATTGTCCCATGCTTATAAATGTCTGTTTAATAAATGTCTTCATATGTGACAAAATAAGTCATGAGACTTACTTTCATCAGAATCAGAAAGAAAGGTTTGGGGGAAGTCACCCATTCTCATTTATCTCAAGCTTTTTGATGGCTATCATTACTTACTGAAAAGAATTTAAGATTTGTGTGTGACTTAATTGGCAAAGGTAGTGTGCAACATCAACTGTGTGCTAAGTGATGGGGATACATGTGTTTAAGAGCTACCTATAAAGAACTAACAGTCTCACAAGAGAAATAGGCCAGGCACTGTGGCTCACACCTGTAATCCCAGAATTTTGGGAGGCCAAGGCAGGTGGATCACTTGAGGTCAGGGGTTCAAGACCAGCCTGGCCAACATGGTGAAACCCTGTCTCTACCAAAAATACAAAAATTATCCAGGCATGGTAGCACATGCCTGTAATCCCAGCTACTTAGGAAGCTGAGGCACGAGAATTGCTTGAACCTGGGAGGCGGAGGTTGCAGTGAGCTAAGAATGCACCGCTGCATTCCAGCCTGGGCAAGAGAGCAAGACTCCAATTCAAAAAAAAAAAAAAAAAAAAAAGGGAAGAAAAGGAAGAAGAAAGAAGAAGAAGAAGAAAGAAGAAAGAAGAAAGAAGAAAGAAGAAGAAAGAAGAAAGAAGAAAGAAGAAGAAGAAGAAGAAGAAGAAGAAGAAGAAGAAGAAAATCAAGTGCAGAGGGGTTATGCAACCTGGTGAAAATCACACAGCAATGCCAAGATTTAAACCAGCTATCTCCAAAACCTACAAAACCCAACCATTTCTGACTGTGCCATACTGTACCCTTAAACACACACACACACACACACACACATCCCCCTACACTAGATAAGTGCTATACAAATGGCTATCAGACTAAATGAGTATGAGAAATGCCTATAAATACCTCCTCCCCAACAACTGATTTCCTGGGGTGAAGGGCCCACAGATTCCTTTGTTTGTCCCTTTTTTAAGTAGACCCACAGTTGAATGTTTGAATGCCTTTGGTTCAGAATGACATTGAAGTACTGCAAATTAGTCCTTATTGTTTCCCATCTACCTCTGTGTTACCTGCCTGGTCCTGTAGTCATTTGAGTTTGTAACCACTTCAGTCATCATAAACTTTAAACAAAAAAAACCTGTAACAGCTATAGAAAAACAGAGATCATCCTCATTATAAGTGAGTAAACTGAATCTGGGCTCTGGTAATTTAACTCCAGGAGGGTCCTCCACGTCCTTAAGCTTCAGTTTTCCCATATACAAAGGACAAGTATGTGGCTTGAAGATTGAAATACAACATAAAATGTGTATGTCATTGTGACGAGCACATAGGAAGCATGCAGTAAAGGTTAGCATTGTTATTATTATTATTCATTATTCCCTGGCTAAACACTCAACCAACATACTTTTTTTTTTTTTTTTTTTTTTTTTTTTGAGGTGGAGCCTCACTTTGTCACCCAGGCTGGAGTGCAGTGATGCGATCTTGGCTCACCACAGCCTCTACCTCCCCAGTTCAAGCGATTCTTATGCCTCAGTCTCCTGAGTAGCTGGGATTATAGGCATGCGCCACAATGCCCAGCTAATTTTTGTTGTTGTTGTTGTTGTTGTATTTTTAGTAGAGATGGAGTTTCAACATGTTGGCTAGGCTGGTCTCAAACTCCCAGTCTCAAGTGATCTGCCTGCCTCGGCCTCTCAAAGTTCTGAGATTACAGGCATGAGCCACTGTGCCCAGCCCAACATAAGCTTTAATAAGGCAAAATAAAATTCAAAAAATGTCACATACCCAAAGACAATAACAACACTCCCTTTTGCCCCTTCATCTCTAGTTTATAAAATCCCTATAATTTCAGTACCTCCTTCCTGGGATTGATTTTGTACATAGAATACATTATTTCCCAAAGTGTGTGTCATAATCTCCACGTCTTCTCTCTCAAAGCACCCTGTATGTCCTATTCAATTATATCCATCACGTTTAAAATGGCTTAATACCTGTAAGCTCTGTGAAGGCAGGGATTGTGTCTTGTCTTACTACTGTGTCCCCAGCATATAGCCGAGGGCCTAACACATAGTAGGGCTGAACAAATATTTTTTAAACTGAACTGAATTAAATCCCATTTGGTATATCCCAGAAGGGTAACATATTAGCTTAATACTACTAGCAGAAGATTCTCTCAGAAGTGGAGCTAGAACCTAGAATACCACTTGTGAGGCAGAGCAAAGAATAAATTTCCTTAATTCCATAATGCCCTTTGCTTGTTAAGCACCTCTCCCACCCATACACACATTTCTGAAAAACATTTTAATGGTTTTCAAATCAGGATATGCCACATTTAATGTGGTGGTTTTACTTTTTATCCTCAAAAGTTATCTAATCAATAGTGTGCTCTAAAATTAATGTCTTAGAATTCATTAAATAGATTTTTGTGTGGTATTTTGTTTGGAGTTATATCTCCCAGTGTCTTCATCCAGTTTCTAGGAAGTAACTGTACTAATAATACTCCCTGGCTACCCTTTGTGGAGTATTCTCTCCAATTATACAATGATCCCTCTTCCCCGTACTTTCTAGTGGGACCTACTATAGGCCAAGCATGAGTTCCTTCATATGGTCTCTACAATGAAACTGTGCAGTGGGGTTATCTGATCTCCTTTGGCTATGATGAAACTGAGGCTCTGATGGTTTGAGACACCGACTGTCCACAATCATGCAACAAGATGTAAACCCAGGACTGGCTGGCCAACAAAGCCCATGTTCTGTCACCATCCACACTGCTTTGAAAGAACTCTATGGAACTAGAAAATTCACTTCCACACAGTTGTTACTTATTTTCAAATTTAATTATACTTATGAATTCAATGAAAAAAAAGCTATGCATTCTGGGAAGGTAATAAGGTTTATTTCTTGTGAACAGAATAGAAGCTAAGATCAATTTACTCAAAGAAAAAATAAAACATATGTTTATTCAATCTATTCAACAAGTATAAATTGACTACCCACTAGATTATCAGGTGCTGCATGAACCTTAATGGAGGAAGATATGTGGCTCAATGAGCAACTGAAACTGGGGTTAAGTCAATAAACATTTATGAGATAGTGACAGTTTTCAGTTACAAAATGACTCTTAATGATTATCTTTGAAGTGATTTTGAACTGTAAAACTACCCAAAAGGTAACAGATACCTACGTATAATTCTAATACAGACTAGAATTAAATAAAACTAAAAGGGACATGATAGTTTGGGTCCTGGCATCGATAGTTAAATGCAAAGTTTCTCTGTTAAAACATACAAATAAAAAGAAAATCAAAACAAGCAGAAAAAGAAAAAAGAATGATTATTTTTAAACTCAGCAAATAAAGAAAAACCTACAAACTCACTTTGGGAGGCTGAGGAGGGTGGATCACTTGAAGTCAGGAGATTAAGATCAGCCTGGCAAACATGGCGAAACTCCATCTCTACTAAAAATACAAAAAATCAGCCAGGCGTGGTAGTACACACCTGTAAGCCCAGCTACTCGGGAGGCTGAGGCAGGAGAATCACTTGAACCCAGGAGGCAGAGGTTGCAGTGATCTGAGATTGTGCCATTGCACTCCAGCCTGGGTGATAGAGCAAGACTTTGTCTCAAAAAAGAAAAAAAAAAAGGTCTGTCCTGAATGTTACCTGGTGTCTCAGACACACATGCCACTTACAGGTGTTATCAACCACCAGCAATTCTCTGCTAAAAACCAAGTGAACTCTATTCCCTCATATGAAAACTACTTTCCTTTGTGAATTCCTTTCCTCTGGAGAGAAATAAACTCTAAAATTGAAGAGACTGAAAGGAGGTAAGTTTTGAAATCACAGAATCAGAATTACAGGGCTAGAACAGAAGAAATTTACTACATCACACTACGGTCATTTATTTACATCTGTCTCTTTTCCTTAGATTATATGTTTTTTGAGAATAAGGGTAATGTTCTTATTTATAGTTCATGATGCTGTAAATATTCAATATATTCATCTGAATTCAACTGAATTTGAAAAGACCTTCAAAATTATCTAATTCTAGTCCCATTTCTTTTTTTTTTTTTTTTTTTTTTTTTTTTTTTTTTTTTGAGACGGAGTTTTCGCTCTTGTTACCCAGGCTGGAGTGCAATGGCACGATCTTGGCTCACTGCAACCTCCGCCTCCTGGGTTCAGGCAATTCTCCTGCCTCAGCCTCCTGAGTAGCTGGGATTACAGGCACGTAATCCCACCATGCCCAGCTAATTTTTTGTATTTTTAGTAGAGACAGGGTTTCACCATGTTGACCAGGATGGTCTCAATCTCTCGACCTCGTGATCCCCCGCCTCGGCCTCCCAAACTGCTGGGATTACACCATTTCTTAATGTAGAAAAAAAAAAAGTTCTAAGACCCAGAGAGGTTTGGTAACTTGCCTAAAGTCACACAGGAGTTTAGTACTGGAACCAGGGTGAAACCCTCACATCAGCATCCTCCTTTAAGGATGTTAACTACACTATCACATTAAGTATTCACAACAACTTCTTAAATCAAGCAGGCAGAGCACCTAAGTCCCCCTTTTATGAGGAAGAAATGCCACATGTCAAGGTTACAGGGAAGGTTAATAATGGTATCAAACACAGAACTTCTGGCCTGAGCTTTTGTTCCTATGGCACAGAGGATTTGAAACATGCCACTTCTTACCTACAAGGCATGAGCTAGAAAAGGGGAAGTGAATCTAGTCCAAGTGTGCAAGTAGATGGACAGCACAAAAAAAAAAAGGGAAAAACAGGTGTAGCATAAAAAGAAATATGAAGAAGCATGAATACAGTTGGCTAGAAAGGAGAGCTTGCAGCTGGGGTAGCAGCCCTCTCCACAAAATGGGGTCAGAGTTTGGCTTTGTTTCGATTTTCTACTTTTTCAGAAACTTGGTAATTTCCTCCACTGTCACAGTTTTATAATTTGCAAAGCTAATTTCATGTATAGTATATAGGCCTATCACATCTCTGATATTGATCATTATTTTCCCCATGATTACAAGGCTAGAGTAGTGGGATATCAAGTTGAGACATTCTTTTTATGTTAAAAGAGACACGAAGGGCATGTGGAAAGAGAGCTATGAGCCTCAACCCTAACATTTCTCAGATTGGGCATAAGGTGTTCCCAGATGGCTGAGAACAACATGGTTCAGAAAGGGCAGCCACCCATACACATCCCTTAACCATTCTCATCACAGTTACTAAGATGAGGGGTGAAAATGTGAGTATGGGATAAAAAGGAGAAAGAAATGGCCCAGATCTCATCCTCCAGCAGCAAAGCCTGCTTAAAGCTTGCTTGATGTGATGCAAAGAACACAGGCCTTTGACTCAATAGTTTACCACAGGCAAATCATTTTACTTTCCTAGGCAATTCTCCTGTTTCTCTAATGTAAAAAGTAGCTAAGTAATACTAACTTGCCTCACAGAGTTAGTTTTAAGTTCCAATTTAAATGATCTATGTGATGAATTTTAGTAAACTGTTAGATACTATATAAATGTTAGCTATCATTATACTAGAAGCATAAGGAATTTAACCTCTCTAAATAACCTTAATTAATATTCTCCAGACTGAAGCCTACTGTTCAGCTACTTTGCAAGGAAAGACCAGAAAAATCAGTAGCTTATCTGGAAAAAAATAGCATCTGGAACAAATTACAGTTTAAGAAATGGAGAAACCAATGAATTACAATGAATCCTGACCTTACGGCTTTAAACAAAGAATGCTATTTAAGAGTAGTAAAGATTGGCCAGATTATATAGGGTAGAGGGGACATTGAGTAGTCACAAGGTGAGCATCAAAGGACTTCCAATATCATAAAACTTTATAGAAAGAATTTTTGCTTTCTTTCACACTGGCATTGAATTCCAATTTATAAAATAAAGCAACATCATTGGTTCAGGACATACAAATGATGAAGACATGAGGTAAGACATTACCCAACAAATCACAAATTCAACTTGTGCTTATGATGAATTTTGAGAAGCTATCACAGCACCTTTATTCTGAGAGCGTTCAGTATTGTAAGCTGAAAAATGAATTTAGCCTGGATTGTTTAGATTAAGGGGGGAAAAAAAACCCTGTGCCTTAGACTCAACTTTGGCAGAGGATCTTAAACAGTAAGGCTAAATTATGCCCTTGAATTTTGCAGAAGACGGAGGCTGCTTTGGTTTTTCCCCTTTCCCCCTACTCGCACACAGCCAACACATGAAAGATTAATTTCCAACGTTAGGAAATCAGCCTTCAACACACCATTGTGTAGTCATAAGAATTACACTCAACTACTCATGAGTCACAGGCACTGGATTCAATCAGTGAATGAATTCATCTTTTTTTTCCTCTTTAATGGAGGTGACTGGCTACCTCCATTTCAGCAAAGAACTGGCAAAAATGAATAATTTGGATAAAGTGAATCAATAGCCTTCTTAAGAGTCACACCTAATCAACTATTTAGTTTTGGATTTGAATGTCAACTAATTTGACCATATCTTCCTACTATTGTCAAGGTTGTTACTCATTGTATCACACACTGTCTACCTTACAAAGACTCAGACGAAAAATTCCTCTCAAACCTCATTATTAGGAAAATGTCTCTTTTTAATCAACTTTTATGTTAAGTTCTGGGGTACATGTATGGGAAGTGCACGTTTGTTAGATAGGTAAATATGTGCCATGGTGGTTTGTTGCATAGATAAACCCATCACGGAGGTATTAAGCCCAGCGCTCATTAGCTGTTCTTTCTGATGCTGTCCCTCCCCCAGTACCCCAATAGGTCCCAGTGTGTGTTACCCCCCAAACAATGTGTCCATGTATTCGCATTGTTCAACTCCCACTTATGAATGAGAACATGCAGTGTTTGGTTTTCTGTTCCTGTATTAGTTTGCTGAGGATAATGGCTTCCAGCTCTATCCATGTCTCTGCAAAAGACATGATCTCATTCCTTTTTATGGCTGCACAGTATTCTATGTACCGCATTTTCTTTATCGACTCTATCATTGATGGGCATTGGGGTTGATTCCATGTCCATGTCTTTGCTGTTGTGAATAGTGCTTCAATGAACATATGTATGCATGTATATTTATAATAGAAGGAGTTATATTCCTTTGGGCATATACCCAGCAATGGGATTGCTGGGTCAAATGGTTTTTCTGCCTCTAGATCTTTGAGGAATTGCCACACTGTCTTCCACAATGGTTGAACTAATTTACACTCCAATCACCAGTGTAAAAGCATTCCTTTTTCTTTCTCCACAACCTCACCAGCATTTGTTGTTTCTTGACTTTTTAATAATTGTCATTCCAACGGGCATGAGATGGTAATCACTGTGGTTTTGACTTTCATTTCTCTAATTACCAGTGATGTTTAGCTTTTTTTCATGTTTGTTGGCTGCAGTCAACCTGCTGTTGAAAAACCGAACAACAAAAAACAAAAAAAGCAAACCCCAAAACAGACTATAATAACAAGAAAAAAAGTGTGTGTTCTGTTTCTTTAAAACATTAAGAATCTTTTAAATGGCTATGATTCCAACTTTGTATTGATTAGAGAGAAGTCATATCCTAAATCTGGCAACATAGAAATATATATATATATATGTTGTATACATAATATATTTATTTTTTCATCCAGACTGCATGAGGCTTTTGAGAAATCTACTTTGATGTAACCTTTTTTTGTAGATTTTCCTAGTTACTTATGGGCTAACTCTACTGATTAACATGTATAACTTCTGCTGAATTTGATTTAAGTGGCTTATCACAGTCAGAGAAGAATAAAAATGATTTCAATTCAGAACAATCAATATTCACAAGTATTTAGGTGTCAGCTCAGTAAGTCACATTTCAGAACTTTTTCTCCACATTGCATTAATAGGAATACCAAATAATTATTTAGTATTTACTATATTCCCAATACTTTGTCTCAAAAAGAAGATTCTTGGAAAGCTTGAAATTAAAACTCAGTAAAGGTCTGTAGAGGTCAGTGCAGTGGCTCACCTCTGTAAATGCCAACACTTTAGGAGACCAAGGTGGGAGAATCACTTGAGGCAAGGAGTTTTAGACCAGCCTGGGCAACAAAGCAAGACCCTATCTCTACAGAAATAAATAAATAAATAAATAAATATTAGCTGGGCATGGTGTGTACCTGTAGTCTCAACTACTCAGGAGGCTGAGGTGGGAGGATTGTTTGAGCCCAGAAATTCAAAGCTGCAGTGAGGCATTATCATGCCACTGCACAGAAGTAGTTAACAGAATGAGACTCTCACTCAAAAAAAAAAAAAATTTTTTTGTTTGAGACCAAACTTGAGTCTATTAAACCAAGGCAAATATCAAAATGTCACATGGCATTGAATTCAGTGGTAAACATCAAAATGTTTCCCAGAAATGACCTTGATGGGATTAAAAAATGAAGGTTGAAGTTATTAGAAAAGACTCATTGGAGGCTGAAGAACCTAAATTAGTTCTGTTGAAGGAATGAGGTGATTCCAGGCAAGGTATATATGCCAGTGAAGGCTCCAAGTTAAAATAGATACCATGTTTCATACATCATATGCAAAAAGCAAAAGTTACAGCATAGAAAGTTCTGGAAAATTTTACTTATGAAAGGACTTAGTGACTAAAAGAAAGATTTGAGTGTAATGATTGCAAACTTCAGAAAGGGTTCCTCGTTTTTCCATCTTGGGCCAGGTCAATATAGAGGGTCACTATTCTCTTTACAGAGTATAAGGATTTTCTGCTCAAGGTCTAGGACCAAATTAAAGTAAGGCAGGATACACTTATGAAACACTTTAGTCTGTTTTAAAGCTGTTTCTCCAAAGAAAATACAGAATTCATTTAGAATTCATGACATATTCAAGCTATAAGATAAAAATGTAAAATTGTCCCCTTTTAAAAATTTCTATCCAGAATCTAGTCCACTCTTTACTAATCCACTCTTAAAATAGACCTAACTTACTTATATTCATAAGAACTGAATCAATCCCATTTCCATCCCAGAATAGCCCAGAAACAGAAATAGTAAGGTATGAATGGCCAGAACAACAGGAGGACCTTAACCTCTGAAAATCACTGAAGCACCAATCCTTTAAATCCATTTCTGCCAGTCTATAGAACCTGGAAAGTTATACATTTAATACCATATAATTTCAACTGAACTGGAAATATGTAGTTTCTAACATAGTTTCAGCAGACAAATCTAAGGCTGACTAACTCTTAAATTGAAAGAAATGCTTTCTAAAATTAGTAATTAGGGAAGAGAAAATACCCATGTAATTAGAAACTCTAAAACTTACTAACCTAACATAATATTATTTCCAGGATATCACTTTTGGTCTCAATTATACAATTGTATTTCCTATTTTGAGCCATCTTTCATGGCATCTCACCTATGTTATTAGTTAAACCTAAAAAATAGGCCATGACAGACTGAGGAAACACAGCCCTTTTTTAAACTAGATTGAAAAACAAAAGAATAGTTACAATGAGAGAACCAATCACAGTGGGATACAGGAGCACCAGTGATGGATGTATTCCTCTATTCAAGGCAACATGGTAGTCAACCAGCAGGGAGGCCCTCTCTCTGCCACTTGGTGAACACCTGAACATAACTGTCCTTTTCTCCATTTCCCTAATTCTTGCTGTATCAGTCTCTAAAATGAGAACAAATTGTATTTTCCCATTCTCTTAAAGAATATGTGAAAGTTGAGTAACTGTCTGATGAATGTTGAGTTCTGTGGTAGGAAAAAAAATCACAATTTAGTACCAGTCCTCTGCTTACTTCAATCTCTACCTGATCAGAGTCACTATTAATTACTATTCCAGTTTCTGCTATATGTGTTTACATAATAGTTCAAGATGTGGACATTAATAAGCCAATTTTCCCATGAAAAATGTCCTAAGCTACAGGGTGATATCCCTCTCAATTTGCTATTAATTAGGCCAATGGACTTGAAACCTCAAAATCAGACCTAACAATTCTGATTTTAATACCCTTTATTAAGACCCCAAGTCCTTTCAATTCTGCCCTCAAAATATCTTACCATAGTTAGTTCTTCCTCTACACTCCAAATAACACCATCCTTTGCAAATCACCCCCAGGTTACTGAAACAGACTTCAGCTAAATTTAAAAAGGGCAGAAAAGATCACTTAAAATTATTTACTACCTAGAGAGAGCCCTTAAAGTATTAATATTTAGGGAAGCATCTTTTCAGACAATTCTCTCTAAGATTAGCTACACATATATGGACATGTATGCAAATTTAGATTGTATTTCATACTCATTACATTGTATTACATAATCATATTCATGTAAATTTATAGATTCTTTCATGTAACATTATATATTATATAATTTAATTCTAATATCATTTTCTGAAATTGTATTTCTTCACTTATCTTTTCCTGCCCTTATTTTATAGAAAAATACATGTTGAAGTTATAGGTTTTACCCATTCTATGGAATAATTTAATAACAATATTCCATGTCTTTCCAATCTTGCCAGTGTTTATCTTGTTCAATGTCAACCTATACTACTCTGCTGCTGCTGTTGTTAACATTAGGAAATAAGAATTTGACTATGACTAGCAATTTCAAGCTTCTGATAAAAATGTGAAAGAATGTTTTAATCATTACAACTGTTCTTCATATCTCTAAGTTGTTTCCACTTACCTAAAACCTCTATTGAGACTGTCCTCCCTACTGAGCGTTACTATATGAAAATAATGCTACAATTCCTCCTGCTGAGTTTAGCAGTGTTAGGCAAAAAATCAACAAGTTTGACACTCAATGTTCTGAAATCCTTTGAAAAAGACAGAAAATATTTGCAAACTATGTATTCAAGAAAGGCCTAATACCCAGAATCTATATGGAACTTAATCAACAAGCAAAAAACAACCTCATTTAAAAATGAGAAAAGAACATGGACGCTTCTCAGAAGCAGAAATACCTGAAGCCAACACAAATATATGAAAACATACTCAACATCACTGATCATTAGAGAAATACACATCAAAACCAAAATGAGATACCATGTCACACCAGTCAGAATGGCTAGTATTTAAAAACGTGGAGAAAGGGAATGCTTATACACTGGTGGTGAACATGCAAATTAGCTCAGCCACTGTGGAGAGCAGTTTGGAGATTTCTCAAAGAACTAAGAGTTGAACTACCATTCAACCCAGCTATTCCATCACTGGATATATATCCAAAGGAAAATAAATCATTCTACCACACATTAACTCGTATGTTCACTGCCATGCTATTTACAATGGCAAAGACATGGAATCAATGCAGGTGCCCCTGAATAGTGGATTTTATAAAGAAAATGTTGCACATATACACCATGGAATACTGTGCAGCCATAAAAAGAATACAATAATGTCCTTGGCAGCAATATGGATGCAGCTAGAGGCTATTATCCTATGTGAATTAACACAAGAACAGAAAACCAAATACCACATGTTCTCATTTATAAACAGGAGCTAAACACTGACACATGGACACAAAGTTGGGAGAAACAGACACTGTGGACTACTAAAGGTGGGAGGGAAGAGGCATGGGTTGAAAAACTACCTATTGATCTTTTGCTCACTACCTGGGTGATGGGATCATTTGTAATCCAAACCTCAGGGACACAAAATTTACCCACACAGAAAATCTGCGTATGTACACCCTGAACCTAAAATTAAAGTTGGAAGAAAAGGAAAAAAGAAATATTCAGCCTTGAAAAGACGAATGTATAGCCTTGAAAAGACGAATGTATAGCCATACCTTTAATTGAGCCTGATTGATTTGCTTGCTAATTTTTATCTCAGGAATGACAGCTATCAGTAAATGAACATCAAGGTGGCATTATTAATCAAATATGAATCGTGTTCAAGGCAAACAAAAGCACCATATTTAAATTGCTACAAAAATTTTAAAACCCACTAATATCATCTACTTCCCCTGCCTACTTGGGAGAACAAACTGCATTGACTGTTTGGCAGACATGTCAAGAGTATCTAAATGAAGGTTCATGGTTATAAAATATCTGGCTCTAATAAAATTTATGTGGAATAAAAAGAAAAACAAATAAATAATAAACAAAAAAACCTGGCACCACCACTGCAGTAAAAAAAAAATTACAAATAAATTGCTAACAAATATTCCAGATTGTGTTGACTAGGCCAAAGCTCCTAAGAACACCTTTCATTCTGAAATAAAATTACATTTAATGTGCTTTTCTGTATTTTTTTCGATGAATATTTGAAATTCCTACTTTTTTCAGTTAATTTTAACTCTACTGCACCTTACATCAGCCACTAACCGAGGTGTTCTATAAGAAATGTAAGAATTACCATGGCCATGCCAACTCCACAGTCAGAAAGCTATAGTGGCTCCCAATTGCTTTCCAAATGAATAATAAAATTACAAATACTGGCATGTTCCTAAAACCCCTAGCTTTTCCTTTAGCTTAGAGATCTATAACCTGGGCCCAAGAATGGGCTCCAGGTGTTGGTAAACCCCTTGAAACTGAAACTAACATTTTGCATGTTTTTATGCATTCTTCTAGAGGAAAGAGCCCAGTGTTTTCAGAATCCCACTAGAGTCTCTGACCTCAAAAAAGGTTTACAGCTATAATTTTAATATTCCCCTTTTGTCACCTCTCTCATATTTAATGGCCTTCATCCATAATTATTTCACAAATCTGGAATTTCTAGCAGAGTCAAGAAAACTTACCTGCTTCCTTGAAGCAAGAGGCCTATGATTTCCTTCGCTTTTTATGTCCTAACCCTCACAATAAGTCATGTTTAATACTTTCTGGCTTTTTTTCATTTCTCTCTAAAAACTCTTCTTCCAAAAACTCAACAATACCAAACAAAAGACGACACAACCCAAAAGTTTCAAATGATACTTCCTTCCCATTTCTGATGGCTATTCCACCTAATAGCACCACACAACTAGTGGTCAGCACACAAATTTTAATGAACTAGTTAACCCCCTTCTAGAAGCCCATTGTATCCATTCCATGATTAAATGCCTATGGTCAACAATATATCTATGGTGAACAACCTAATGCTATACTTACTTAATTGTGGTGCTTCAGGACACTGAAAAACAGAACTACTATGAAAGTTCAGTCAGACCTGAACTTCTAGTTCTGAACTTCTGAAAGCTCTAGTTGAGCCAGTACTTGCCACTGGCTAATCAAATCCATGTGATTGGGAGAGCCTTCCTTATTCTCTTGAAATTGAAGTCCTTACATTCACACAAGCTTTTAAAGAAAAATAACCTCCATTATGAGATACTAAGGTATGCATCTCTGTGTTAATTTATGTATGCACAGTAAACAAACTCGAAGGAAGAAAGAAGTGTTTGGGGGAGCATATATTCAAATGGGCTTTTCTCTTTGATATACATTTTCATCTTCATTTCCTATAGAAAATTCATTTTTAGGAGCTATAGTCCTTCAAAGTGACTGCCTGGCTCAATCAGTTATGGCTAGAATATAAGCATAACAAAAATGATGATGATGATGATGATGATGGCTGATATTTATTGGATGCTTATAATATGCCAATTACTTCTCAAAGTACTTTCAGTTATTACTGCCTTAATCTTCCCAAAAATCACTTTGAGACCTAATAGTTACCTTTATAATCAACATCTTATGGACGAGAAATCTGAGGTACGAAGAATTTGGATCTTTTGCTCAAGGTGACAAGGCTAGTAGGCAGAAGGGGCCACTTGAACCTGGACAGTTCAGCTTCAGAACTAGTATTCTTTGTCACTAGGCTATAATGGGTTCCCAGGTGAAATAATTTACCAACTTTAAACTTCTTTTTATGTTTATAGGAATCAGACACTAAAGCTACCCAGATAGATATTAGAATATAAATTATTACTGACAATCTATATACATAATTTACACTTTATTTTAAAAACAACAAAATCCATAATGAGGTAGAATCTTTTAGGGTTATATGACAAGACAGTTGGGATTGACAGTTTTGTATCAGCATGAGTTTAATCAAGAAAACAAATGATTTCGAGTGTGTACAATTGAGGGATTTGATGTGGGGTTTAGTAGGTAATTAAGGAGTTGAGAAGTAAGACAGGATGGATGATGGGCTAAGCTAGAGATTAGCAACAGCAATAACCACTCCCCCCAGGTTGGAAGAATAATGGGAGGAGACAGAGCTATCAGAGTCCAGAGGTCCAGGTTTGTTTAAAGGGGGCTAGAGCCAAGGAGGTGATGTAGCCATGGACAAGATGCTGCCCAAGGCAGAGAGGGAGAAGGAAAAACACTGACTTCAAAATTCCTACTGCCCTCGGGTCTCCTTCCAGTGCCTCCCAGCTGACGTGGATCCTGAGAGATAAAGCCTGCTCCCTCTAAGACAGAGAAGAGCCAAGGAAGGGTGAAGAATGGCTCAGAGTAACTATACAGGTTTCCACTATGGCTTTCTTACTCATGTAAATAGTCAAAGTGGAATCCAAATACTATCCAAGATTTAAAATCCCACTAAGCCAAAAAGAAGTCCATAAATTCACCAGATTTTTCACATTTCACTTATGTAAAATAGAAAACCAACTGTATTAATGTTCTTTTTGAAAATATAACAGCGTTTTATAAATGTAACTCTTTTACAATCTTGCATGAAAAACATTCTGTAAGACCCAAATACAGATGTCACCTTTAACAGAGGTTTTACTTAATAGAATATTTTACTTATTAATTGACCATGTCTTTGTATTTATTGCACCAGATTCTAAGCTTTCTTCAATTTTGTGATTATATTCCAGGCTCATGAAAATGTTATAAAATGTGTATTCCTGTTCCATTTTCTAGAACATTTTAGCAGTGACGTCTTTTGTTCTCAGGAGTTATGACATGATTGGCAGTAGACACTGCTGGTTGTCTGTCCAACAATCATTTCTCTCGCTCTTTCTTTACATAACAGTGATTTTGTATAAACTCCTTCCCCAAATGTTACAAGGAAAGGTAAACCTATTCCCAGATCCATGGGATATATCTGAAAAGTCTATGTCTAAGGGAGAGGGAGAGAACAGAGAGCTTGTCCCACCTAGTTTGGCAATATTTCAAACCCATCATACTAGAGGAGAGGCAGGGTTGCTATTGGCATCTAGTGGGTAGAGGCCAGGGACACTGTGAAACATCATATAATGCACAGGATAGCCCCACAACAAAGAAATATTTGGAAACCTTGGTCTTAAGTGAGGTTCTTGAACCCACAGCCTCAACATCACCTGGGAACTTGTTAGAAATGTAGATTCATTGGCTCTATCCCAAGTATGCTGAACCAGAAACTCTGAGGATCAGATCTTGTATTTTAACAAGTCCCCAGTTAATTATAACAAAGGCTAATATTTCAGAATTACTGGTCCAAGGTTCCAGGAGTTAACAAACTATGGCCCATGGGCTTACCACCTGCTTCTGTATATTAGGTTTTATAAAATACACCCACACCCATTTATTTATTTATTTATTATCTATTGTTGCTATTACAGCAGAGTTGAATACTTGCGACAGAGATCAGATGGACTGCAAAGCATAAAATAATTACCATCTTGCCCATTAAGAAAAAGTTTGCCAACCCCTAGAGCCAGTCATGGTAATCTTATTATTCTTGCCAGTTATTGGTTTGGGAATGGATTGCTTAGGAAGGCAAAGACTATTAGGATCAATAGGATAGAAGAAGAATGTTGCTGGACATGAATATGGGACATTAGAGAAAGCATTCCTTATTTCTAAGGAGCATAGACAGAAAGGGATGCACTCCTTTTTCCTCTGGATATTATGTTGTCTGGATGTGATACTAGAACTGCAGCAGCCATCTTGCAATTACAAGGAAAGCCAGGCTAAAAGCAAAAACAATATTCCAAAGATAAGGAAAGTGAGACATGGAAAGACCCTGATATTTATATATTAAGATTTTTTCCCATAGTGAAGCTGTTATTACTCGAGTACTAAGAAAAAAATTAAAGTTAAGGGGCAAAAAGACTAGAGAAGAAGACAAGCGGGGGAAGTTGAATCCAAATAATCACAGAAGTTTTTAATTACCTTAAGACTGTTTTAGTGTATGCATGCTTGGATCCATAATCCATACAAATGTTAAAGTAAAACAATTCTGGTTTGAAGCAAATTAAATTTTCCCCCCAACAATAGTGAAGAGTAACTACTTCCTCTTGAATTGTAACCAGAGCAATTTAAACAGTCCACATTGGCAGAAATATAATCAAAGGTTCACGACAGGGAACACAGAGCAGAAGCTCGGTATACTTGAAATCATTTTCTCCAAGAAACCAACAGCAACTGAAGAGACCACATTTTGGATTTTAATCAATTTGAATTTGTGATATACCAAATCGAAATAGATATTTAAAATTTCAAAGTGTAAACAACCTCATTTTCCACAGAATATAGTGTAGCCCAGCATATATTTATGTAGTGTATAATGCATCGTCATAATATATAATGAACCTGGCATGGGACTATGTTCTAGAGTTCACTAGCGAGAAAAAAACACAAATAAAATATGATCTCCTATTTTGAGTAGCTTATGTCTGGTGAGGAAAGTGATAAATATACATAGAGAATTATAAAAAAAGGAAACAAAGCATACAAGTTTGCAGAGTTTTATGGAAATGCAGAGGAGAGACAGATAATCCAGTTAGAATCAACGTCATTAGTATGAAAATATTATGGAAACTATAATTTACCATATAAATACAATGATTTTATAAGCTGCTGTGTGAAAAACTAGTATTTAAAAGTGTTGGCCGGGCACAGTGGCTCATGCCTGTAATCTCAGCACTTTGGGAGGCCAAGGCGGGCAGATCATGAGGTCAGGAGTTCAAGACCAGCCTGGCCAACTTGGTGAATCTCTATCTCTACTAAAAAAATACAAAAATTAGCTGGGTGTAGTGGTATATGCCTGTAATCCCAGCTACTCGAGAGGCTGAGGCAGGAGAATTGCTTGAACCCGGGAGGTAGAGGTTCAGTGAGCCGAGACTGCGCCACTGTACTCCAGCCTGGGTGACAGGGCAAGACTCTGTCTCGAACAAAAAAACAAAATGTTGCATGCAGAGAAGTTTGTATAGCCAATTAATGTGAATGAAATTATTTAAAATACATTAGTCTGCAGGCAACATTTTTGATTTTCAAAACACTATTCTTATTAGAAGTTCATTGAACTTGGAGATTTATCTTCATTAATTTCTGGTAGGGGAAGACATAATCTTTTAAGATTAACATTCCAAGCATGGTCCCAGTTTCATCAATGACAGTCTTCCCAAGTTCAAAGAAGAATCCATACCAGAGCTGGAGCTCAGCAGGGCCAGCTTGGTCAACTTAGGGCCTGAGGTAAGGTGGAGGTAGAACCCTGTGGAACCAGGAACTAGATCAATACCCAGCCAAGTCACCATGAGGAAGAATTCTTGGGATGAATCATTTTATTACATATTTGACCAAGTGGAAAAGCAATTTGTTCTGTGGTTATGGTCACTGACACTGCTGACAATGTCTATTATGTGGCAAGTTCCACAAACAATAAAGTGTACATGTTCACTACAGGAAAAAATAAGGTTGGTTGAGAGAATGAGGCTAATGGCACTGTATGTTAGGACCCAAGAACCACAAGATAAAAAGAAGCCGTTTGGCCCAAATAGCTTACACAATTAAATATGCCATTAATTTCAACTATAAACTCTGCTTGTCGATGTATTCCACAGTGATTTCTTTGCTAAAGAATCTCTCAAGCCATTAACTAATGCCAGACTTGCTAGGGACAGCCTGTCCATAAATACTACCTAAGCTCCATGTTATCTACCATCATGCCCTCATCTAATTAGATCTGAGCAGTCACCCGGCTTCAAGCTTACTTATTACATTTGGCCCATTTACCAGAATTAGATCCAAAATCTTTGAGAGATATTTTCTCAAGTATTGCATAAGATATCAGTGCTACAGTTTTTTTTCTGGAAAATGATCCTCCTTATGAATTTTGCTTTGCTATTATCCACTATAATATCAAAAAATAAATAAAATCCTCCATGATCAAGGTCTAGGCCTTTATCCAAGATTTTCATCTGCTCCTCATCTATTTCTTTTTCCTCAGAAGTTAATAAACTCACCTGGACATCTTCACAGTGTTTTAGACATGCCTATTGATGCTGAAGAAATAAAAATATCATTTCTCTGCAAGAGTCACTATTTATCCTTGAGCAATCACTCCTACTATACCCTCTGGCTTACTTCACTAATTCCTAGTTAGAGCCTACAGAAAAATGAGATGAATAAATGTTCCTCTAGAAGTTTCTCTGTCAGTCAAAAGGCCCTAAGAGGAAAGTGGAGTTTTTGCCCAAAGAAATGCCTAAAAGAACAATTCCTAGCAAGTAATTTTAGGCACTTGTAGTCAGAGGCTATCTGGCCTGAAGAAGTCCTCAGCCTGAGCCACCATAGTCTACTCTACCAGCTGTGCAGAACCCTGGCTTCCCATAAAATCAACTTCCCTGACCAGGTGGCAGCTCATGGTTTTGAAAATTCCACTTTAAATGGAAATTTTAGAAAATGGTTCTGTTGCTCTGGTTTGTCGACAACCAACCTTTACAAATTTGGCAAGAACTCCTGTCACCCAGCTGCCTCTGATTTACTATCCGTGGGCACAGTCTCCAGCTTGGCTGTTGGGCTCTACACAGCTAGCACTGCCATTGCCTCTAGCAATGTGATGTGGTGGAAAGCACAGTGGATAGTTAAGGAGATCTGGGCTCAGTCCTTCTTCTGTCACTAATGAGAATGCCCTTAAACTTCCCAGACCTTAGTTTCCACATTTCTAAGCTCCCTTTTAGCTCGTCATACTGTTGTTCCACCAGCAGTTATGAGCACCTACTATGGGCTATATGTGTAACAAGGGATACAAGTCATAAACCCCACCCTCAGGGTTCTAACAATGCTCTAATCCAATGAACAGCTGACTTGCTATCTTTTATGCTAAGATGAGAAATACTAATGAATGATAAAGCTAAAATCAATTCCAACATCTCATTTTGGGTAACTCGTTTTAAACTTTACCAACTTCTATACAAGCAAATAGGTAACAATTTTAGAATAAATGAAAGACCATCACTCCCAGCATTTCTTCCCCCATTCCACTAGGACTGTACATTTGAAAAATCAAGTAAAGGGAGAATGAAACAGGAGAAACAGCTTGGATAAGTCAGCGATTAGATAATTAGCCACTGCAACAACAAAAAGTTGCCCAAGTTGATGCTGAAGGAAAACACACTTTTTAGTGATACCAGCTAAAAATATCAGATTATTACACATGTGAAGATGTCACACTAAAGACTGGTTAATGAATAATTCACAGGAAAATGAACCTGTATCAGTATGCAGCATGATGACATTATAGACTCTTCTAAGTATCATCACTACCTCTCATCTGATTTCTATCTCTCTCATCTTTTGAAAAGCCTACTCAAAACTCACCATCTATCCTATAAACCCCAGGATGCCCCACTGAGTGAGTGTCCTTCAGGATGTCTATTTAGCTGCCCAGGTCTCCACAGAACACAGCTGGCCCATGGATTCTCTTGCATTATTCATGTGTTGTTTTGTGAGCTTGTGTGTGATTACTCTTCTACAGGGGACTTTAAATTCTTCAGAGGTACTATATTATAACCCATGGTGAGTAGGCGCTCACTATTTTCTGCCTCCCTGGCTTTACATCTTCTAAACTCTTAAGATACAAATCCAGTGCAGCTTTGAAAATAGAGAATTCATCATAGATCATAGGCATCATACATTTCAATAGAGAAAAAAAGTTTGCTATGTTGATGGAAAATTGAAGCATGATCTACAAAAGAACAATAAATAGGGGTGGTAAAAAAGTAAAGGGGTCGAAATGGAATCTACATTAGAAGCTTAGGGAGAGAACCTGAATAGTAATAGAAAAGGAATATCTTTAGAAGGTCCAGAAGTGATTTTAAAAAATAAAAATAAAACCTAGATTCTAGCTTCCCTCTATAGTTGAGTGACCTGTATCAAATCATTTTATCTGAAAAAAGGGATGCTGGTGTTCAATGTTTACAAAAATTTAGGAAGCTAATATGAAAATAAATGTGAAATTCTGGAAAAAATATTCTTGTAATTCTATACTATTATGAAAAGGCAAAGTAGTATCACAGTTGGATTTAGTACGATAAGCATTTCTTGAGGGCCTGCCACGGCCCCAGGCATTGTAGTAAGTCCTCAGTTCCAAAGATGAACAAGACATGGCCTCTACCCTCGAAGAGCTTACATTCTAGTTCCAAGCCCAACAAAGGCTTTCTCAGAACAAATTCAATTTAACACACCAACATCTGCTATTAATAGTTACAGTAATTAAAATAAAGAAAACTTAAATGTGCTCATAAGTATATACTCTAGAGAAAATGAAGATATTATTTTAAGAAAAACAAGACAACAGAGCCAGCTGGTTTGTTCAGGGTCATATCATGAGGTAAAGTGAAAGCAAAGAAAACACCCTAGGGCGCTTTGAGTTACAAACCAGATTTACATGCTTTCTGGAACCAAAAAGGACCAAGCAGCTTTTTTTTTTTCTTTTCTTTGCTCTCCTCTTTTTTTATTTAACAGCTGGGAATGTTGTGGGGTAAGGTGCTTGATCCAAAAAAAGTTACTTTTTTGGCTTTGCTTAGTTTTGTAAAAATAAAAAGAGTTTCAAATAGAGACTGCATTTTTGTAGTTCATTTAACCCTCTAGATATTTTCCCACTTTGTCAATCATTTCATTCTGCATCTTCCCCTACTCCTTATCAATTTCTATATCATTTTTCTTCTTATTTGATAATGACACCCCTCCTGTCTATAAAAAGATAGGACTTTGTAATATTATAGTACATTCCACAGATATTTGCCCAAATAAAATTGATGTTGATGAAAAAAAAAATGGCTATAAAATAAAGTCCATGAACTCACTGTCTAAAAATAAAGATATCTGCACACACTGATTTTACTGACTACTTCATGGGCCTTCTCTTCTGAGATAGGGTAAAAAAGACATCATGAGCTGCAATTTACAGCAACCCAGACACGGACAATCTTTCATCTCATTGCACTTGGTACAGATGTACTACTCATCTGTTCTGGGCTAAGGTGGTTTGGCAAACAATGCATTCCCGAGTCTCTTTATTCTCCCTCAGATTCGACTAATGAATTCCTGAACAGGGTGATGACCAGTCTGACACTACTTACCAATGCACAGTCAAGCTAGTCCACTTTAAAAGTGGTTTATTAATAAAACCTCCAAAAGAGCACATGACTTCTCAAAAGAGTGGTCTCTGACAAAGAAAACAAAATCAGTAGATTGAAGAGAAATCTGTACACCTGTTTAAAGCAGCACTATTCATAATAGCCAAAATATGGAACCAACCTAAGTGTCCACCAATGGATGAATGGATAAAGAAAATATGATATATGTACACAATGGAACACCATTCAGTCACAAAAAAGAATGAAATTCTGTCATTTGCAGCAGCATAGCTGAGCCTGGGGGACATTAAATTGAAATAAGCAAGGCACGGAAAGACAAATATTGCATGTTCTCATTCATAAGTGGGAACTAAAAAATTTGATCTGATGGAGGTAGAGAGTAGAATGATGGTTACCAGAGGCAGGAAAGCATAGTGGGGAGCAGGGGAGGCAGATGGGTTGGTTAATGGGCATAAAAATACAGTTAGAAGGAATACATTCTAATGTTTGATAGCACAGTAGGATGATTATAGTTTATTATATATTTCAAGATTGCTAGAAGATTTAAAATGTTTTCAACACAAATAAATGATAAATATTTGAAGTGATGGTTATCTCAGTTACCCTGATTTGATCAATGCATTGCATGCATATATCAAAATATCACATGTATCCCATAAATATGTACAATTATTCTACATTAATAAAAACAGAGTGGTCTCTGAATGCAGATCAGAAATGAAGGACTCAAGCACTTATCACTGTGTAATAGGCTCAGCCTTCATTGTAGATTATGAAATGGAGCCATTAGAACAGTTTTCTAAAAGTATTGAAAAATATTTGGGCTTGAGACAACTTGATTTGACTCACTATGTCCACACTGCCTTCATTAATGCTAGGAGAGTCTTATTCCCCACCACTTTACCTAGCTATTTTATCTACTTCCTGACCTCCCTGTTTTCATTTTCTTCCTACCACTATTTTCTAGAACACCAGAGTGAAAGAACATATGTGTCTTCCAGTAGCTAGATTTTCCCCAAAAAATGAATAATCACTTCAACATTTAGATCACAGAGCACATGACGGGCTTGATCAATTATTAGCAAAGTGATGAAAAAAATCATTTTAAAGGTGACCATATGGTCTTCTACCAGGGTTCAGACCAACTCAGTGAATTAACTACATTTTTAGATTTCAGCTTCAGCACTGGGTTGATTTCTCTTATCACTTGCTTCCTCCCCAACATTAACAAAAAGTGTCACATTTTCTCCTCACCAGTGTTTCACCTAGGCACCCCAACTACTCAGAATCTGTTAGAATTTCTACACACTAAGGGATCTATATCATTTATTATCTTTCAGTACAAGAAAAATCTATTTTTTTCACTGCTAATTCTGATTCTCGATTTAATTTCTACCACCTAAGGATGATCTAATGTTATGTGCAATTTGTGTTCTGTTGGTTGTCTGTGTGTATATAAGAGAAACTCCTAAAACCAAAGTCTAGTTTAATCTTAAACAGATAATGTCAAAATCTCCTGGATTTTATTGATTTAATTACTGTTCATTATTAAAATACTGGAAAATAGAGCAGGTTTCTCAGCAGCTGGGACATTACTTAGGATCTTGTATTAGTCAGGGTTCTTTTAGAGGTACAGAACTTTTACATATATATATATATACACACACACACACACATACATACATACATATAGGGGAGATTATTAATATTGATTTACATGATCACAAGGTCCCACAATAGGATATCTACAAGCTGATGAGCAAGGAGAGCCAGTCTGAGTCCCAAAACTGAAGAACCTGGAGTCCAATGATCGAGGGCTGGAAGCATCCAGCATGGAAGAAAGATGTAGGCTGGGAAGCTAGGCCTGTCTCTCCTTTTCACATTTTCCTGCCTGCTTTATATTCACTGGCAGCTGATTGATTGTGCCCATCAGATTAAGGGTGGATCTGCCTTCTCCAGCTCCCTGACTCAAATGTTAATCTCTTTCAGCAACACCTTCACAGACATACCCAGGATCAACACTTTGTATCCTTCAATCTGACCGAGTTGACACTATTAACCATCACAGATCTCTAGGAGATGAACAGATTGGTGGAAGAAAAATATTTGGAGATGTAGTCTAGGATGTAATTTTCAATGTGATTAAAAGATTAAAGGAGCTGTGATTGTGCTTCAGAATGGAGAAACAACTACAGTATCATAAAGTTACAGCTATTGTTCTGTGTCAAAAGGCTGTTAATGGAGCCTGTCATCCACATTAACCTATAATAAGTTAAAAAGAAACCAGCAAATGTCTTCAGCCAGTTTAATAGATGATCAATATTTCAACAAAAATGAAGACAGACAAGAACTGCATGCCTAAAAGAGGAGAAGAGGGGAAAGAAGGAGAAAATATAATAAATTCTGAAGGCATAATTTAGCATTCTAAACCACTATTCCAGCAATTTTCATTTACATAGAAAAACTGTATTATAAACCTGAGGTAAGGAGAGAAGATTAACACATTATATAAAGAGTCATTATAAAACAATTACAATAGTAGAGGCAGTGGGGGTTCCCACAGCACTGGTAAAGTAGTGAAAAAGGAGGACATCAGGGGAAAAAAGGCCAATTAGGTCCAGGTACAAAAAATATACAAATAAACTAATAGACTTATTTGTGTAAACCAGGAATAGAAAACCACAAATGAATTGAAGTTAATAATCTTGTCCAGCCTCATAGAAAATCAAAGGAAATAACACAAGGTCTGGGATCTCTAATGGTTTTAAATAGAGCTGGAAGGTGATATAAACAAACAAGGAGATAGCATATCATTCTGGGTCTAGCAAACTAACCAGAACTAAAAGATATTTTGGTAATATAAGTAACTGGGCAAGCAGATAACCTAGAGATACTGCATGGAATGTTCCCCCCCCCCAGAATCAAGTCCCTATCTCTAAGGATGTGTTCAGAAAATGTCTTCAGACCATCTTCAATCCAGCCTCCACCCCCACTGAAAAGGTAATCCATATTCTCTTTAAAGATCAACAGTCCTTGAATGGTAATCCATATTCTCTTTAGGTAAATCCATATTCTCTTTAAAAGGTAATCCATATTCTCTTTAAAGGTAATGGTATCCATATTCTCTTTAAAGGTAATCCATATTCTCTTTAAAGATCAACAGTCCAAAAGGTAATCCATATTCTCTTTAAAGATCAACAGTCCTTGAATTGCCACACTGAGGCAGAGCATCTGATGAGCCCATGCTTGTGACACAGTCCCTTGGTCAAATTCATGCCAACTGGACTTCCCTCTGCATGTCTCCTCTGACTTATCAATACTTGGCATTGTCCTATTCTTTCCTGGTTACAAAATAACTCTTCAACTGACATTTATCCTTCTTTTTTTCTAGTGTTTTTCTGACTTTTAAGGATCTGAAATGTGATGTCATGATTCTCACTCTCCCATTCAGTAATTAATTCATGTTTTTCAAGAGTATCATTACTGCAGCCTTGCAAGATATGGAAACAACCAAAGTGTAGACAAATGAATGAATAAAGAAAATATGGTACGCACACACACATACACAAAAGATTAATATTCAGCTTTAAAAAAGAAGTTAGCCCTGCCATTTGTAAGAACATGGATAAACCCAGAGAATCTTATGCTAAGTGAAATAAGTCAGACACAGAAAGACAAATACTGCATTATCTCACATATATGTAGAATCTAAAGAAGCCAAAGTAGAATGGTGGTTGTCAAGGGCTGGAAGGTGGGGGAAATGAGAAAATGTTAGTCAAAGCATAGAAAAGTTTAGTACTTATTCATGGAGGATGAGTAAGTTCTGAACATCTAATGTACAGCATGGTGACTATAGCTAATAATATTCTACTGTACACTTGAAATTTGCTAAGAGAGTTGATCTTAAGTTTTCTTACTACATACAAAAAAATCACAACTGTGAGTTGATGTATATATTAACTAGTTTGATTGTGGTAACCATTTTACAATGCATATATGTATAGCAAAAGATCATGTTCTATACTTTAGATAGATACAATTTTTGTCAAGTATACCTCAATAAAGCTGGAGGGAAAAGACTACCATTACTACTAATTAAGTGATCTTCTTTGATTTTTATCAACTTAATATATTTTTATAATTCATCAAATATAGTAAGAAATGAAATCCTTTTCATTGCTAGAAACGGTATTTTTTTCAAGTTAATAGTCCAGTTAACTGTCAGCAACAAAGCAAGAAAATAATAACATATAGTAATAGCAGCTAACATTTATTGAGCATTTAGTATGTGCCACACACTGGTCTAAATAAACATGTATCTATGTGTATTAACTTAATCCATACAATAACCTTACAAAGTGAGACCATCATTACCCCATTTTACAGATGAAAAAAAAAAAAAAGATACAGACATAACATGCCCAAGAACATACAACTAGTAAGCGAGAGACAGTATTCAAACCCAGGCAGCCCACAGAAAGGGATTTATAATTCAAAACCAGACACTTTGGAAAGAATAAGAGTGCCCTGAAATCAGTTAATATTTATAGTGTTCGTTTTATCTTTTTAATACAAGAAACTACCAAAGAAGGAATAATCCTTCACTGTATTAACAAAAGTACTCTGGAGCCGGGCGCCGTGGCTCAAGCCTGTAATCCCAGCACTTTGGGAGGTTGAGGCGGGTGGATCACGAGGTCGAGAGATCGAGACCATCCTGGTCAACATGGTGAAACCCCGTCTCTACTAAAGATACAAAAAAAAAATTAGCTGGGCATGGTGGTGCGTGCCTGTAATCCCAGCTACTCAGGAGGCTGAGGCAGGAGAATTGCCTGAGCCCAGGAGGCGGCAGTTGCGGTGAGCCGAGATCGCGCCATTGCACTCCAGCCTGGGTAACAAGAGCGAAACTCCGTTTCAAAAAAAAAAAAAAAAGTACTCTGGGCACAATAACATTCATGTTTCCCCTGCTGGCATTACTCTGCAGGTGTACAGTTCACAATGACCCACCCCCACAACTTCACCCCAACAAGAGAACTGCACTGGGAAGAGTAAGGATTATAGGATTATAAATAGGATTATAGGATTATAGGATTGTAAAATAAATATGCCTATGGAAGCATTAATTAGAGAAAGCTGGAAAAAAAAATCAATCAATCATACTTTTTTCCCCCTACAGACACTGGCTTTCTAGCACCAAAAAAGAATTCCTCTGAAGCAAAATTAACAGGAATTACCACAGATTTCAATTCTACAAGCCTCAAAATAACTGAGGAACTACAAGCCTCAAAATAACATACAGGAACTCTGGCTTTTATGGAAGAACCAGCAAAATTATTAAAGAACATAATCAGCAATTAAATAATCACATCTGATTAACTGACATACCATCAGTGGTACCTGGGGTTGGCAGAAAAAACAATAATTAGTTTTAAAAAATGATGGTGGCATGCGTCTGTAGTCCCAGCTACTCAGGAGACTGAGGCAAGAGAATCAGTTGAGGTCAAGGCTGCAGTGAGCCATGATCACACCACTGTACTCCAGCCTGGATGACAGTGCAAGACGTTGTCTCAAAATTAAATTTAAAAAACAATGTATTTCTAAGTCTTGTTTTCCTCATCTATAAAACGTGCATTATAATAACAGATATGTAACAGACTCGTGAGAATGTAATAAAATTAAATATGAATGTGCTATATAATATCAAATATTAAATATATAATATAAAAACTGAAAATGAAATCACTAGCACATTTATAACCTAACAGAACAATCTGAAAAAAAATTAATGTACCTTCCTATACTAGAATAGGAAAAAAATTATTAAACAGATGTTATTATATTTTCATCTGAATTATCTAAACAGAAACCTTTAAAAATTCTGGAGAAAAACTGAAGTTTACAGCAGACTGGTCCTTACTCCCTCTCCAAAAAAATCTTTACATCATTGTAAAGAAGTTTTTCAGTCTCATATCCATTACATATTTATTATTCTCATTCTGTCTACTATGAAGATAAGAGATATTACTCCTATTTTACAGAAGAGGAAACCAAGTCAGGCAGTAAGTGGAAAAGCAGGAAATCCCAAATCTTCTGATCTACAACCCTTAGTTGTTAAAATTATCGCAGGTTACCAAAAAATAGTTCCCTCATTTTTATAAGGCTCATTTTGACCTAGCTTTTCTGATAATGTTGGTCTCAGTTAAATAAAGCTAAATTAATATTTTTCAATATATTAGCATTTTAAGCAATCCTACTAGTCAAAGCAGACAGGCAAATTTATAAAATGGAATTTCAGTAAGCATTACACAAATTTGGATATATTATAAATGATGTATGATTTTAACTTAACAAAAAATTAAGAACTGCCATTTAAAAGCACAAAATATACTGTATTTTAAAATTAGCACATGTAAAAATACTTAAGGACATTATACTATAACATTTGTCAACCTCACTGAATAACAGGCAATGGATACAGAAAAATGTTACGTTATTTTAAAGTTTTCATATACCCACATAAAACATAAATGTCAACTCAGAATTTCAGAAAGGGCTGGGTTGATAGGAGATCAAATTTAAATTTTAAGTGTAATCTTTCCATAAGTGAATTTAGCAAGTTTGCATTTGTTTAATATTTGGTGGGTCTCATTCTCTTTTGCTTTGGAAAACAGAATAGCTTAACTGCCTAAAATACTTGAAAAACATGATTTTAAAATGTTGTTTACAATCCGGTTGCTATAACCCGATTGTACTAGCTGAAGCTTGTTCCAGTGTAGAGGAATCTAATTAGTTTTATTTCAGACAAAAATAAGAGATTAAGGGAAATGGTAAGAGCATATCATGGCTCACAAAAATACTATATAAACTCACAGTCTAGAATCACAGAATTTTTAATACTGGAAGGATCGTTGTAAAAAGGAAATACTTTGGGACCCATTTCTCCCACTGATCTAAACAAAACAACTATTTTTTTTCTTCACAAGTTTCCTAACTGAAACTGGATCTGCAGAGCAAGATACAGGTATTCCCCTATCAAAAAGTTAATGTAGTAACTCCCTTTGCTATTTCACTTCTGCATACACAATGCCAGCACAATTGGTTGCAAAAGGAAAATCTAAGCTTTTGCCTGTCTGTTTTGGTCTACATGATACCAAGCAAGGACTTTGGTTTGGTTTTGTCAATTAACTGATTGGCTGTTCAGCTGAACAACAGCCTCAATCCTCTGGCAGTGACAACTAAATACAAAGAAAGCCTGGGCACACCACTCCCTTTAAGAAATCTTGGCAAATCTCATCAAACTACAAGTCCATTACGTGTTAGGCAGACCCAAAAGCCTCCCTCCCCCAAATCTTCTATATTCTCCTGGCTTGTTCCTACTGTCCTAAGTCCTGTGAGGTTTAACATGCAAAGTGGTTGTAATTAACCTACTCACTCGGCTGTCCTTTAAATGTTTCCTAATTTTAAATCCCCATTTTTTAAAAAGTGGACAGAATATGGCTTCATAAATGCCTCTTGAGAAGATCAATCTCATTCTTCAAAAAGAGCTACCCATCCGAGATGTGTCCTTTCACCCTTCCTGGGAACCCGAATCTGATTTATTCTGAGTAATAGCCCTCATTTTTATGGAGTAGGTTTGGAAGAACCCAATCAGAATATTTAAACATTTTCCATAAGTATGTGCCTAAGTTCATTTTTTTAAAGTTCATTTAACAGCAAGTAGAGCTTACCACCACTTTTTTTGTCACTACCAGAAATAATGTGAACTACATATATTAGAAACATTTACAGCTTCAAATTGAGCTACTGCAATTTTCCAGATCAACCTACTGTAATAATTTTTACTGTCAACTTACAGCATTTTCAGAAATATGCAGCCATTCATGGGGAAATATTTCTGATATCTAATAATTGCGGTAACTTAGAGTTAAATTTACTATGTGCCATCTTCCACTGCCAAGTCTCAACTATATTATTACATTTCCATAGTGACATTATATTTCTTGTCAAAAATCTTTACTTATTTCCTTAACCAAGAAAACGATTACAAGGAAAGCCTGACTGACTTCAAATGTAAATGTAAAATATATCTGGGATACAAAAGACAGCCATGGCTAATGATCCAAATTTGGAATATTTTATACATTTAACAGAATGAAAACATTTCATAATAGGAGAAGCTAACAAGGAACCAAGTATTATCCCAATAAAACATTCTTGTTTAATCAAACTAGAGTCAAGGTTTTAGATTTTGATTTAGTTTATTTAATAATTAACCTAGTGTTCCTACCTTAAGAAAAAACTATACATCATCATATTTGAATATTAGAAAGATATCAAATAAATAAATGAAATTAAAATGATCTTAGATATGGGAAAAATTAGCTTCACCAGCACTTAGAAAATATTTGTGTTGTGCATTCGTGTTCATCATTCATTCATTCAATAAATATTTATAATGTGGAAGAGATGGTGGCAAGTGCTGGAGTTCTCATGAACCAGACAAATTTGCTTCCTGCACTCATGAAGTCTCCTGTCTGGAAAATTTACTATCAATTCAGCTTAACAAGTATTTACCAAGCATGTATAAGAAGCTAGCACTGTGTTGACTCATTTGAGGATAGGAAAAGGCTAGCATAGGATTCCTAACTTTCTACGTCTTCAGAAATAAAAAGTTTACATAAATGAAGTACATGGAAATCAATACAAACTGACTGCTGGCCAAAAATCAAAAACTACAGAATTCAAACAGTATTTCTGAATCCACTTGGTAATGAGATATGTTGTGTAAAGTTAGAGTCCAATCTAAAAGACTATCTTTTTAGGCAAATCTTCGAAAACCCCAGCAACATGACAAAGAAAAAAAAATTCTATTTCATAGGGAACTGTCCAATGCAGATCTTTTTTTTCCCTATTCAGAGTAAATACTTACTAACTCCATAAATATATAAAGTCTCACTGAATACTCAGCCTAATTTTTAAACTTTCGTTTCATTTTCTTGAAGTCATTTGGAAAGTAGATTCTGTGCCCAAACTTTTAAATTGACTTCTGTCATCTTAGGGAAGAGCTAGTTAATTCTCTTAGAGCAGAAGACTAGAAATTAAAAGCCTGGAATCTTTTTCTGAGAGTCTTACAAACTCTCCTAAGACAAATATGGAAATTATCCAAAGTTTTTTTTTTTAAAGTAACTTTGGAAAAAGTGGTGGATATGTTAAAGAATAACCTATTTTTAATAACAAAAATCAACTTTGTTCCTCAAAAAGCATTGAGGAAAGTATGTTTCCGAATTGAGTATTTTGATTTCTAAAATGAACATAAAGTTAGGAATAGCTTTAAAAAATCATTCCACTGCCATAGAAGACCACTTGGCTGTTCCTTGAGTTAAACATATAATTACTATATGACCCCACAACCGTACTTCTACATATAGGCCCAAAAGAACTGAAAACAGGTACTCAAACAAGTACACACATATTCATAGCAGCTCTATTCACTATAACCAAGAGGTGGAAATAGGCCAAACATCCATCAGTGAATGAATGGAAAAACAAAATATGGTACAGCCACATAGTGGACTATTATTCAGCCATAAAAATGAAGTACTGCTACATGCTACCAACTGGATGAACCTTTAACAAATTATGCTAAGTTAAAGAAGTCAGATGCAAAGATCACATATTGTATTATTCCAATTACAGGAAATATCCAGAAAAGATAAATCCACAGAGAGAGAACTCAGATTGGTAGTTGTCAGGGTCTAGAGAAATGGGTTAATGAAACGCATTAAATGTCAATGACTTCTTCACTTTAAAATGATCAATTTTGTATCACGTGAATTTCATCTCAATTTTTTTTAATGCTACATCACCAAAACTTCAGATAATATAGAGGACAGTAATGTTTGGAAAAATATACACATTGACAACTCTGAGTTTAAAAGTGATCCCAAATAGACTCTAAATGTGAAAAAAAATTTAAGAATACCTTGAAAAATTTATTTTGCTTGTATATTTCTTTACATGTATATTTAAGTGTGACGAATCATAAAATTTTGTCTAAATCTTAGAGTTTTTCAGTACATAAAAAATATTTAATAAGAAAAATATTCATTTTAAAACCAAAATTATTTTCACTTGTACCTAAAATAGTTTAAAAATCAATAATGCTACTTAAAGAGAAAACCCTGACAGGTTATGTCAATCCATTATGGGCACAGAAGAGAGTTTGTGAAATAAGCAAAGCAGTTAAAAGCCACGAAATCCTAGAAACCATTTAAATTTCTACAGAGATATGAACATTGACCAAATGAAAGATTATCAGTTTAACTTAAATCACAATAGAACTCTTTTAGCAAGGTTCACCATTATGCAGATTTTCACACACTTCAGAACAAATTATCAATTTGTTGACAAGGCCGGATTAAGTGCCTTTCAGCTGTAGGAGGCAATAAAATAAAACTACATGTGGTAAAAGTGTTTAATAACAAAGCTGCTTTAAAGCAACAGTAGTTTCAAACACCATCAGTATATTAAAAAAGAAATATATTTAACAATTCATGTTATTGTAGATTTCATTTAACTTATAAAGATTCACTTCAAATTTCAATATGACTTTGGTAATTAGAATGTTCCATATAAGCTCAAACATAAAAATATTTTTAAAGTACATTATATAATACATGGTAAAGAAAGTTTTAAAAACTGATCTCATTAACTTAGATTTTGGAGTTTAAAACACTAAGTGCCAATAAGCATGCCTAATGCCCAGATCTTGGTTTTACTCACTAAAAAGAACCAGGGCTCCCTGGAGAAATGGCTGATTCCAGCACAGGGCAAGAGACATATAAGATAAACCTGGAACATCCTGTAGTGCCAGAAAGTAAATGCTCAAAACAAAAACGTTTCAGAGCCTTTGCTACTTTGAGTGAGAGATTTTGAATATCTGCTTGCACAAACCGGCTATGAATTTATAGAGACAGGCCACTTCCTTTAAATGACTTTTCATTTCTTCATCTACAGCAGAGTGTCTCAACCTTAGACCTGTCAACATTTTGGGCTGGATACTTGTTCGCTGTGAGAGCTCCTCTGTGCACTGTAGGAAGTTTAGCAGCATCACCGGCCTCTACTTACTAAATGCCAATAGTATACTCTCCCTTCTCCCCAGCTGGTACAATCAAAAATGGCCCCAGACTTTGACAAATGTCCTGGAGTCTCAATTCCCCTACCCCCATTTGAGAACCACAGCTCTAGAGAAATTTCCAAAATGCTGAGCAAAATAAAACATGATAGTTAAAACAAACAATAATACCGCAAGATTCTGGCTAGTGTTAGAGAACCAGCAAAGGGAAAAGGGATCTCAATGCAAAGGAGTTGGTTTTGTCTTCTTGAGTGTTTCTTTTCTTCTTCCCTCTTCAGTAATTGGCAATAAGGCTCGTTTAATAATTGGTTTAGCACTGTACTCCTGATCCCCTAACTTAATTCCCACTGCTGCTAACAAGTCTCATGGCAGAAAAGAAAAAAAGCCCTAGTGTTTGACACATTTCACAAAAGCTGTCCTTCAAAGACACTGGGTTGAGAAGCACTTTAATTAAAGACAAGGACAACAGCCTGCCAGTTAAACTCAGAAACACTAAATAAGGAGTGGGCTACAGTTTCTGGAATCCCATCTTTTCTGCTGCTAATAAAAAAGCTCAGTGAGCCCAGAGTACTAAAAGAATTGCCATAATGTATTCAGAGTGTGAAACTGAGAAATGTTCACCTACTCTAGTGAATCACTCTTCCATAACACTTAAAGAGAAGTGCAAGTATACTCCCCTTGGGCAAACACCTGTTTACAAACAGGATCACACAATTAACAGAGACTAGTTTCTTTTACACCCTGTGCCAAATTCACTGTAACTCATTTGGTTTCTGCCAGAATTGAATTCTAATCCTTTGTGCTAGACCATTAGTTATAAACTTTAGCTTCTTGTTACTTATTTTAGCAAAAAGCAGAGAAAAGTACTCCACAAAGAAAAATGGACACAGAATAATATAACACTCTCCAAAGTGACAGAGTAATTCCACAAATGGATTAGAACTTTAAATGAAAGTCTAATTATAAATACTGGTATCATATACTCTCAAAGAAGAAATCTATGGATCAAATGAACAAACTGGGACCTTGTTCTGAAAACTTTGGTTTCAAAAATACTGAAAGAAGCCTGTTTTATCTTTTATTTTTTTTCTCTCATTCAAAAAATCAACTTTCTACATTTTTCAGATGTGTTCCATTCAGCCTTTCCCCAATTGACTTTTACATTTCTTCTTAAAGAGCGACAAAAACAGTTTTGCTAAATCAGACATTTTCTATAATAAGAATTACCCACCTCCCCCCAAAAAGTGCACTGGTTCATCCAAGCCAGACAACTGTCTCTTTTTGTCTCTTTTTTTACAAGCACACCTGAGGACTCCATTTAAATTGGATAGTGCTGATGTCAAATCAGAAACAACTAATTGTCTTAGAGCTAAAAGACTAGAAATTAAAAGCCTCAAACCTTTTCCTGATCCTGCCACTTGCTGTGTTACTTGAACGTCACTTAACCTCTTTGGACTTTTATTGATCTATAAATGGCAACTATTTGGCAAATGATACAGTGATTTATGGAATGGGCACTTTAAGAGCACTGACTAACAGTGGTTAAATTAAAAGTTAAATTGTGTTTTTAAACTTTAAATAGAGATACTGAGGTCTTTAACACTCTTTCAGACACAATGTCATGAAAGTTTCTTTTTTACAGATAAATATATCATGCTTCCAGACAAACTAACCTTGAGTTCAAAATCAGCTAGCTGAGGAAAATTCAAACACCTGTTTTCATCCTAAGATACCATACATGTTTTCCATATATTCTGTGAAATGTTTTAGTATAAAATTGTATCTTATTCCATCAACAAATAAGTTTCAGAAAGCATCTGATCTCCTAACATATGGAAATGAATATGGTGACATTTCTCAGAGAGTGACTATAGTGGAAGTGCCTATTACAACAGTAACATTGGCCAAGACTCAAGAGTCCTTTTTCTTTGGTCCAGAGAAAGTCTTAAAATCTTGCCCTTGGCACAGGTAAAATAAAGGCCCTGAAATCTGTCCTATTTCTCAAAGTGTATCAATATTAAGAGACTAGTTTTTAAGAAGCAGAAATTCCTCTACACATGCATAAGCTAATTTATTTCATTCTTGACGTTCCTCTTGTGCCTTAGGAAAATATGTGGTCTCTTACCAATAACACACAGTATTATAAGGCTGATTGCTCCTGTGACTCATTAATCAGTGTGTCCCGTGCATCTTCAAGAAAGATGACCCTCTGTGTAAACAATGTCTGAGGAGGCCTACAGAAGTCAGAGAAGAGGGCAGAAGGATAAATCCTAATCTCTCTCCCAAAGGACTGACTTTAAAATAGTCTGAAGTGCACATATGGCCCCGTCTTAGGGGCTACATAGACATTTTCCACCTTGCACCATGGTGACCAAATCTCAGCCCCACTTACTCCTTGTCCACTTAATTAATCCTCATACCACTTAATAGTACTACTCATTTGTTCTACACATTTTCTATTTAGGAAAATTAACTCATAATCAGAATCAGTTATAAGAAGTTAATCAATAATCCTTCTATTCATGACCTATTTGTTCTATTTTAAAACTTGAACTTTTTGGAGATGTTACATCTTGTCACTTTTCAATCAAAGTTCCATGTGACACTCTGTACAGGAGATGCAGGGTTGTTACTCAGTAACATCCTACAAAATTCCTGGTTTTTTTGTCCATGATAGCAATCCTGAACTTGCCATTCTATCTGGAAGAGACACTTATTTATCCACATCTAAGATACAGAGAAAAAAATACTTTAGGTGAGAGGGGGGAAAAATGAAGAAAGTCCTAGTTTTAATTCAGGGTTGTTTTATTTTTAACTCAAAAACAACCACAAAATCCACCTAAAATAAAGTAAAACAGAGTGTTCTAATTACCATTTAAATATAACTATGTATTAGACTAATATGAATTAGTACAGGCACAGCTATAAAAGGAAAGACTAAAGTGAAGACAGCATCTTAGTTCTTTTATTATCTACCTTTCCTTGCATTCAAGTACTACAGCAATACACTGCCACTTTGTAAATGATGCTTAATTAAATGCACATTTTCCCTTCTTTATGGAATAAATTCTAAAATCTACATTCAAATTCAAAGCCTATGGGAAATTTAACATTACCTAGCAGTTTAAAGGATTTCAAATTATAGCTCAACTTTTTAAAAATGTACATTATTCCCAAATCGGTTCCAAGACACTCAGTCTCCATCCCTCTGTATACTATAAAAATATTTGTTATTTCTAGGATTAAACAAAAATTGTTCACCAAAGGACACAAATATTACATAAAACATCTTGGATGAATGGGCTATACATGTGTGCACATGCGTGTGGGACCTCTGCTTTGACAGCTAATTTTTCCCCAGCACAATTTCATTATCTCCACATAATCTAGATACTTCTGAAATTGCTTGTTATTAAATATAAAAGACAGACATAGTGACGTACTCAATGGCACTAATAAACCATCTCTTTTTTTGTTTAATATTGTAACAAGATATGTTGGGCCAAATAAGCAACCACTTATCACTAACAGCTCTGTTAAAAAGGAACGCAAGGGACAACCTAGATTTTTCTTATAAATATAATCCTCTGTAGTTCTGATCTTGGGTTAGCTGAGGTCCCAATTCAGACATAGCCTTTTAAAAGAAAATCAATACCCTAAGTACCATACCACATGGGGGTGTTTTCACCATTGACGGTTTTCTAGTCTCTAATGTCATAGTAGCCTGCTAATTATTGCTGAGGGGATAGTTTTGGTGAAATAAAGCCTAGAAAAAATAAGACAAACTTTGTCAGATTGCCTTGAGTAGTGACAGGACATGAAGACAATATTTTGGAATATGGAAAAAAAAAAAAAAGAAGAAGAGGGGATTACTTGTCAAGAATTTCTTTTTGGGTTAGTAAGTTGAGTTTCTTTAAAATATGAGCAAATTTTCTAGTCAGAGGCAGATTTTACATGGAAAATTTTACCTAAAAAATTATGAAGGGCAGCAGTAGCCGAGAATCATCATCTCCTCTCATCAAAAACTGAGGTTTTCTGACAGCAGAGACAATTACGGAGGATAGGCTTTGTGTCTTACATGTTCCCTCCCACTGCAGCATCAACAGCTCTGAGGTAAGTATCACCATCACCATCCGTATTTTACATATGAGGAACTGATGTCTGAGGAGGTCAAGTGATTTGCCAAGGTTTTTTCATCAGGGAGTGACGAGCCAGGGAACAATGTGTACCTGCTGGTACTTAAGACTAAAAGCAGCTAGCATTTAATGAATGCTTTGCATATATCACCTCCATTACCTCATAACTTGATAAACTGAATATAACTGGGATTGCTCCTCCTTTATAAAAGAAAAACGAATTGTTGGGGAATTGTCACTTGCCAGTGGACTTACAACTCATTGGAGGTGCTCTGACACCAAGAAGATAAACGTTTGCCTTGGGCTCTGAGTTTTGTGAGGCCAGAATGGATTCCACTCTTAACCAAACTCCTCCCCAGAGGGAAAGTTGTCTATAAAACCAAAAGGATGTACCAACAAGGAGACTGTGCCTTGCCTTCTAAATATGCTCTTTTTAGCACAGAATTCCCTGCCCAAATTGCCCCAAGACTACCTTCCAGGGCCTCTCCCCAAATCCTTTTCCAGGACTGACTATACAGCAAGTGTGCCCATGCCTACATCCATCAACCTAACAGTGCAGTAGCCATTATGATTTAGGTGGCCTGACCCCAGCTCTTGAGATGAATCATGATTTGTCTGAGCCAATCATGAAAATCCCATCCTCTTGGCAGTGACTTGTTCAGGAACTTGGCCTAAGCCACTTAATTCTTCTCCAGTATCAAAGATTATTTCCAAAACGAGCAAGTGATAAAATACAGGCCAGAGAGAAATAAGGAAATGTCCGCAGGGAGGTTCTTAGAGTTTATTTCCTCTAAGAGTAAGCCTTTGGATAGTGTGTGCAGCTGTGAGGTCCAGGACTGCTATAGACATCTCACTACTACAAACCTGAGGGATAAACCAAAACACAGAGGAAGTCAAAGCCAAGTGAGTCATAGAGCAACAGAATAGAAACTACTAGATTAAAAACAACTCTGAATCCTCTGGACTTGCAGTTATATGAACTCATACATTTCCTTATTGTTTAAGCCAATCCGAGTTGGATTTCAGTTATTTACAGCCCAAAGCATTCCAAATTGGTAGATTCCCAAAGTCCATGTTTGTGACCACTGTGTGATATTGCCTCCCACGCAGGGAAGAAGGTGGAGGAGGACCAGGAGCATCAATGACCCCCAAAGGCTACTAAGCCCCATTCCATCCTAAGTAACATGTATAGTTGATACTTGAATAATGAGGGGATGAAAGGTGTGACCCCCACCCCATGCCATGCAGTCAGAAATCTGTGTACAACTTCTGACTCCCCCAAATTTAACTACTAATAACCTACTGTTGACCTGAAGACTTACCAATAACATAAACAGTCAATAACACATATTTGGTATATGTATTATATACTATATTCTTACAATGAAGTAAGCTAAAGAAAAAGTTATTAAGAAAGTGATAAGGAGAGAAAATACTGTTCATTTAGTAGAAGTGGATCATCATAAAGGTCTTTATCCTCATGGTCTTCATGTTGAATAGGCTGAGAGGGAGGAAAAAGACGGGTTGGTTTTCCTGTCTCTGAGGTGGCAGAGGCACAAGAAAATCACCGTATAAGTGGATCCATGTAGTTCAAGCCCTCATTGTTCAAGGGTCAACTGTGTTTACAGCCAGCCTAACACTACCAACACAGCAAAGGCCATTTAGTCCCTTCTTCCCTTTAACTCAGATGCTTTGTGAGTAAGGCTAAAAAATCTGAATACTCCATAACATAACATCATGTAAAGAGCATAAAGAGTGTGTCTTAATGACATCAACACTCTTAACCCATAACCATAGCTGAGACCTAGCATAATTTCCAGTACTTCAAAATTTCAGTCATATGGAACATTATGGACTTCTGGAAAAGCTGAGTGTATAGTTAGCAGCAAAACATATTATTTTGAAAGAAAACCTTTCTAAATTGCACTGCCAATTCTATTGCCTTCTTAGATGAAGTGCATAGCCATGTAATTTAATTTTTTCTTGATGACTCAGAAGTCACCATTATGAACATCAATTGCTATATTTGATTATAAATCTATTCAGCCAGAAGAAATTATGGACAGGTAGAAAGCTCTTTTGATCCTATACTATCCAGCTATAACTTTTTCATTATTAACACTTTTATATTTAATTTTATAGTTTTTGTCCTCTTTCTTCTGATTACACTATCAGTGGTTACTCCCCACTTTTGCTAGAGTGTGTTCCCATAATAACTTTTTACCCTCAAAACTTATGACATCTACCCTATTGTAATTTTGGAAACCGATAAACATGTAAGTATGCATTTAAAAAAATTTAATAGATATTTAGTGAGCACTTAGTATGTTTCATGAATTATGCTCAGAGCTTTGTTTCTATTACCTTATTTAATATTCAAACAGCCCCATACGGGACATATGATCTTTTCCACTAGAAAAATAAGAACATGGAAGCTAGACAGACATTACAGGCAAAGTTCCAATAAGGATATACAGGACTTTCCTACAACTGAAGTGCAAGGGGCTTTGTGAACATTGTTTTGACTACTCAGAAAACTGTGGTTCTTGGTGAGGGAAAAGAAGAGCTGAATTTTAGAAAAATAGAGTGTTATTTTAAGAGGTCAAACTTGGAAATGAACTCAATTCTATAAGCTAATGTTAAAGGGGTACTTTTCAGAATTAAACACTTAGTAATAAACTTAACCAAGGTGGTGAAAGACTTACATTCTGAACACTATAAAACATTGCTTAAAAATTTTTTAAAAAGATAAAAATAAATGGGAAGATATACTGTATTGGTAAGATCCTTATCAAAATTCCAATGGTGGCCAGGTGCAGTGGCACATGCCTGTAATTCCAGCACTTGGAGAGGCTGAGGCAGGCGGATTGCTTGAGGTGAAGAGTTCAAGACTAGCCTGGTCAACATAGCAAAACCCCATCTGTACCAAAACTACAAAAATTAGCTGGGCATGGTGGTGCATGCCTGCAATCCCAGTTTCTTGGGAGCCTGAGGCACAAGAATTGCTTGAAACCAGGAGGTGATGTGTCCAGTGAACTGAGACCACACCACTGCACTCCAGCCTGAGTGATAGAGCAAGACTGTCTCGAAAGAAAAAAAAAAAAAGTTCCCAATGGCATATTCTGCAAAAACAGAAAACAGTTAAAATGTCCATTGTACCAAAAGCAATCTCAGAGTTACTAAAATCTCTATTAAAATCCCAAAGGCATATTCTGTAATAACGGGGAGGGGGGGGAGTTCTAAATTTCATATGTAACTTCAAAGAATCCAGAAGGACAAAAACAGTGAGAAAGGACAAAGCTGGATACTTCACATTTACTCATTTCAAAACCTAGCACAAAGCTATAGTAATTAAAACAGTATGGTACTGGCATAAAAACAGATATATAGACCAATAGGACAGATCAGAGAGCCCAGAAATAAACCCGCAAATATATGTTCAAATTATGTTCAGCAAGGGTGCCAAGACTATACAGTGGAGGAAAAGATAGTCTCTTCTACACATAGTAGAAGGAAACTACTTATTGGGAAAACTAGATAACCACACATAAAAGAAGAAAATTGGACCCCTATTTAACACTATATTAAAAATTTACTAAAAATGGGTTAAAGATGGAAACATAAAACCTGAAACTATAATTCCTAGAAGAAAACACAGGGGAAAAGCTTTATAACATTGCATTTGGCAAGGACTTCTTGGATATGACATCAAAAGCACAGGCAACAAAAGCAAAAGCAGGACTACATAAAAGTTTATTAAAACTTCTGAACAGCAAAGGAAACAATCAACAAAATCAAACAGCAACCTATAAAATGGGAGAAAATATTTTAAAACCATGTCTCTGATAAAGGATTAATATCCAGAATATGTAAAGAATTCCTACAAACCAATAACAACAAAAAATACTAACCTGATTTTTAAATGGGCAAAGAATTTGAATAGAGATTTCTCCAAAGAAAACATGCAAATAACCAAGAAGCATAGGAAAAGATGTTTGACATCTGTAATCATCCAAAAAATGCAAACTGAAACCACAATGAACTATAACCTCATCCTCATTAGGACAGCCACTATCAAACACACACAGACACACACGCACAATAGTAAATGTTGGTAAAATATGGAGAAACTGGAATCCTGGTGTACTAGGCAAGAATGTAAAAGAGTGCAACTGCCATGAAAAAAAGTATGGCATTTCCTCAAAAACTAACAATAGAACTACAATATGATCTAGCAACCCCACCACAGGGTGTACATCCAAAAGATTTAAAAACAAGATCTCAAAAAGATATTGGCACATCCATGTTCATTGCAGCATTATTTGCAATTGCCAAGGGGAAGAAGCAACATAAATGTCCATCAAAAGATGAATAAAGAAACTATGATATGGCATATATATGAATATTATTCAGCTTTTAAAAGGAAGGAAATCCTGTCATGTGTTATACAACATAGATGAATACAGAGGACCTTATGGTAAGAGAAACAAGCCAGTCACAAAAAGACAAATACTGCATGATTCCACTCATGAGGTATCTAATGTGGTCAAAATGAAAGAAATAGAAAGTAGAATGGTGACTGTCAGGGGATGACCTGACAGGGAGTAGGAGGTAGAGAGCTGTTGTTTAACATATGTAATAAGTGGGTCTGGGGATCTATTGCACAACAGTGTACATGTGGTGGACAATATTGTACTATACACTTGGAAATTGCTAGGAAGGTGAATTTTGTGTTCTTTGTGTGTGTGTGTGTGTGTGTGTGTGTGTGTGTGGTTTTTGAAATATCTTTATGGGTTTCTTTGACACAATAAAATGGGAGGGAGGGACGGAAGAGTACTTCTGTTACTGGCCAAGAAAAATACAATTTGTTTCCTTGATTCCTATGGTAAAACCACAGGTATAAGAAATATAGTTGGTTCAGTTTGTTTATTTCATTTAAATGTTTTGTTTCCAGATTCTATATGGAGAAATATGTCCTGAAAATGTCTTTGTACTCTAATATACATACATGTGGAACATTCCAATAATGTAAAACCTTATTCATTAAACTTTGCTTATAGGAATTTCTCAAAAATAGTAAACCTTGAGGCCACCCCAAGCCCTCACTCCTGGCTTCCTGTCCACACAGGAAGTCCTCTGTCCACCCAGCCTCCAACCCTCTCCAGAGCTCTGGGGCCTAAGAACTATTCCAGTTACTATAGAGGTTAACTTAGCTATTTATTGGTGAAGGATGCTGAGTTCCAAACAGTGAAATTACACATTTTGGAAAACAAACCTGTCCACAAATTGAGAATTGCCTGTAGCCAGTACCATTCTGCTAGTGATGTACTGTCTACGGCTGGTAATTCATGTACCCTCTCCTTTACTTCTGCCCTTACAGAAGCCCCAGGGAATAAACAGACCATTGCAGTTCTCCCCAAAGTCATCCATTCAGGGCTCACACCCCTGCTAAAGTAGCAGCAAAATTGAATTCCACCGCACAACTACCACAATCAACGCCCAGCACAAGGACTCAGGACCTGGGTTTCTTCTTTGTCCTCCCCATGTTCATCACAATATTTATTTAGAGGCAGTGAAACTTTGGAACCAGACTACCAGCATTCTTCTCGGCCAGCTAAGAGCTGTGTGACCTTGTGCAAGTTACATGAATTTTCTGAGTTTGAGTTTATCTCCAAAATGGAGGTAATAATACCTACTCTTGTGCTCTGGGAGGAAATGAGTCAATACATGTAAAGCACTTAGAACAAATTGATACAAATTAAGTGCTCACTAAATGGTAACTATTTTTCTTATTATTATGTGCCAGAACCTTCCTGCCAGGGACTTTGTCAGATACTAGGGAAACAGCAGTGAATGAGACCAACATGGTTACTGCCCATGGAACACTTAGATTTGCAGATCTGGCATCAGTTCTGATACTTTATGAATAAAGTGTCTCAGATTCCTACTTGTTAGAAAGGAAAAAACAATCCTATTCAATGCTTGTTGGTGGTTTAGCATAGTCATCATTAACATATCATTTGAATGGTATTGAGCCAATTGCTTCACAAGCTTTACCTCATTTAATCCTCACATCAAAGTTCTAAGCTATACTATCATCCTCTTTTACAGTTCAGGAAACTGAGGAACAGGGAGATTAAGTACAATAAGATTGGAATCCAGGTCTGACTCTGCTCTGGAGTCTACCCCATGTGGCCTTCAGAATAGTAAATGAGAGACTACATGAGAGCCCTTAAAGTGAAAAACTGCCAAGGCAAAGGCAACGCACTCAGACTCCATCACAGACGGGAAAAGACATGATCTGGAAAACCAACCCAAGTTAAAAAAAATAGACATCAGAAAGGCTATGAAATAAGAGAGGGAGAGAGGCCTGAACTGGGGCAATTTCTAAAGGTCTGACCAGAGCTGAAATCAGAACAAGTCTTTGGTTTCCCCCAACAGGAAACCAAGGCAATGTTGTAGCTATCAGGATAAGCAGAGTCCAGAAAACTGGCAGCCAGGAATTAGAGTGGCAGAATATCAAAGAAGACAGGAGGCCTTCAACTTCCAACTTACTGGCCAGAACTGTGGAACACATCCACTCTAAGCTGAAAAAGAGCCTAGAAAATAGAAGACTGTTTAAAAAAAAAAAAAAAAAAAAAAAAAAAAAAAAAACTAGGTATCAATAAAGCTTGCTCACCCAGTCCCTTCTCCACTACCCTCCCTACTTCTCAAACAAAACTGGAGTTCTGCTAGTAATGAAAACAGATAGCAGGTAGGCAACCTGCAGAACCTGAACAATATATATCCAGCTTTCCTTATTCATTAAAATCAGTTCTAATTCTTTAACTGTTCGGAACGTTCCAAAAATAGCCTGCTATACCAAGGGCAAAAGCCATCAAAAGTCAGCATTTGTGTGATTTTAAAATCAGAGAAATTCTGTAACAGATACACGACCCACAGCAGCCGTCTCAAATCATTAACCTAATCATTCCATAGGCATCAAATATTTAACACCCCAATAGGAAACGTCTCTAAAATAACACTAAATATTTCTAGTAGCAGATTAAGATACACATGAGAAAAGCCTTTTTGGGAACAGTTGGATGACTAGCATTAAATCAGATCTAAAACTTCTATATGCACTTTTTTAAAAATATTAGGACAATATTCAAAGTCAACTGAAGCAATGACTCCTAAAAATGTTAATTGTTATTACTTAATTTATTAAGTACTGCAAATGCTCATTGTAATGAGGTTTGTCCTCTAAAACCCTAGGTCTGACCGAATGGTTTTCCTCTGACATCTATTTCTTTGTGAGATGCCCACTCTGATTGCTTCCCTGCAGCTTCTGTAATTAACTGTGGATCTCAAGCCTCTTGTTGTGATGTCAATCTGTGGCCATCTGGTCTAGAAAGTAAAGAGAGAATCTGCCAACCAGGAATAAAGTGGAATAGTCTGGGTTCTCTCTTCTTGCACATCTTTAGCAATCTTTGTTTTCCTATTTCTTCCTCCATGATAATGTGTAAGAAACACAATCCTAAAAATACTTGCATGGCCTTTGGACGGATGCTGCTAAGGCTTGATCCCTTGATAACGTAACATACTTCTTTGCTTATCATATAAATTCATTAGTTTCTTTCCCACCTGTGGTTGGCTTTTCCCCCTCTAAACTATTAAACCTTCTCTTGGTAGCAGAACTTACCACCTTTAGCCAATCTAGGGTGAAATGAGCCTAGCAGTCAACTCAGACTGAATCTGTTCTCCACATGTTCAGGCTTTGTCCAGATGCCAGCTGGAAGTCCTCTGAAGTGCTCAACATCAGACCAAATTAGGGATTGGTGTGCTTCAGACAAAGGGAATGGAAAGGCAAACAACCCAATTTCTTTCACTAATATTACTTGCTATTCACTCCACAGCATGACAGTGAATAGGTTGACCAAGAAATATGTGGTCTCATCTTTGATGAATAGGAGAACTGCACGTAAGACAATGAAAAAGGCAATAATTAAGCCGCTTTTTCATTTAATCACTTTCTACCTTTCCTAGGGCAAATACCAAGCTTCCAACTTAAAATAAAGCTTAATTGAAGGCCTCATTCTCTTTTAGATAGGCTGTTTGATCATGGTAACAGGCAGGTATGCAATCAATACCTCATGTTTGCCTGCTTTTAGACTTGATATAATGACAGTTATGACACAATATAAGGGAATTTCAAGCTTTTTTTAAAAAATAGCTTTAACATTTGGTTTTATTATTATTAATATTGCTTAATTAATAATTAAATGTTAACTTAATATTTACTATCAAGACATTAACCAAATGGCAATACTATGGACTAAGAATTGTACCTTAATATTAGGCATAGAAGCGCAAAAACTTTTGGCTCAAGTAAATTACTCTCTTTGCTCTCAAAGACTGAATTTTTAAGGCCTCCTGTATTCACCTGTAAAGTGTTACGACTATCATTCCATGGAAGGAGTTTTGTTGCTGCGGTTGCTATTTTAGTCTTAAGCAACCATATTTTAGATGTTTCATTCTCAAATAAAATAAATTTAAAATTGGAGTTTTTGTTCTTAATATATCACTTGAAAGAATAATACAAATTATACATTTTCTACTTCAAAAATCTATTAATATCTGTATTAGTCCATTTTCGCACTGCTCTGAAGATACTACCTGAGACTGGGTAATTTATAAAGGAAGTTTTAATTGACTCACAGTTCCACATGGGTGGGGAGGCCCCAAGAAACTTACCATCATGGTAGAAGGTGAAAGGGAAGCAAAACCTTCTTTGCATGGTGGCAGGAAAAAGAGAAGTGCATGCAGGGAAAACGCCAGATACTTATAAACCACCAGATCTCATGAGAACGTACTCACTATCGCGAGAACATCATGGGGGAACCACCCCCATGATCCAATCACCTCCCACCTCGTCCCTCCCTGAACACGTGGGGATTATGAGGATTACAATTCAAGATGAGATTCAAGTGGGAACACAGCCAAACCATATCAATATCATTTAGATGGATTAAAATAGTTTCAACAATGCGATAAACAGTTTACTAAACAGAGAACATTCCAACTAAGAACAAGACAACCTTTTTATACTTCAGTTTCTCAATCTGGTCATTGAGGTCTTGTTATAAAATTTCACTTTATCCATCAACATACAAGTAGTTTACTAAGTAGATATTTACCATGATGTACTGGCATTTCTAACATAAATGGAATACATGCGTTCCTGCAAAACTTCATGTTTTGCAAAATTGCTATGAAAATAACGGGGCTTATGAGAAAAAAGGGATTATGGGCAGAGCACTCAAAACTTATGCAATTCCGTAAACAGAACATTAGCTGAAATAATAACGGTTCCAACAGGAATATTAGCACAATTCAATTTCCACTGGCATTTGCATTCAGCAGTCAGTCAGTCAATGCTTAAAGGCCTGAAAACCCAGGCTTATGCTTCCTCCTACAGGATGTAGGTCTTTGCGTAGATTCTCCAACAGAGACCAGTTCCATCAAAATTTAAAACGTGACCTAGAGATGTAACCTATTGTACAGGCTTGTTCCTCATCTTCCTCTCCCTTCTCTACTCACTTCCCCTCAACATACATGCACCATTTTTCTAAATGCAGGGAAAGATGCACTCTACCCTCCCAGCTTCCCTAGACAGCTGAATATTATTAAAAATCCAGCCGTTTTGGAAGCAACTAAACCAGCCACTACTTGCCCTAAAACAAGAACTTTCTGCAAAAATTTCAACTATATTTTAAGGTCTTCATATATTGATAAGGCTTTGTCTTCAGTTGTGAGCAAGGAGAATAGATTATACTAGGCATCTACCCTCCACTAGCGACAGACTCCAAAGCATGAGCTAGAGCTCCTAGAATAAAAAGCAGTTAGATGATCTTCCATCATGAGATGTTCTGGGCTCTTACTTAAGATCACTAAGCCTTGACCCTGGCATAAATCCAAGCAGCACTCATTTAGTACACGTGCTTTTGGAGCCAAGACATCTGTATGTTGTAATAACATGCAAGTTACGAAAGAGTGTTTATATCTCACTTTAGTATAATGTGAACATTTAACTATTGCAAATCAGCTTTCTCTAATGACTAGTCCTTACTTAAAAGATCTATTATATTTCCAATTAAAGTCCTCCACAACAAATTTATATGAACTGATTAAGCTGTTCATTATGGCAACTCCGGAAGTGCTTAATACAGTAGCTAGCCACACTGAAAAAAAAGAACATTTAAAAGAATTGAGATCATGTAAAATAACTAATCATATTTACTTCCAAATAACCATTTGCATTTTTATCTCCCCAATAATAGAGTTACTGTTCTTCAAAACTGACAATAAAGAAACAAGTTTCAGAATAGAATGATCCTTGAGCTATCAAGATGCAGACTGGTTTGTATTTGGGGAGCACTTCTCTAAGCACCCATCTAAGACAGCAACAGTGGTGGCCATCTCTATTCTGAGGTTCTAGTGAAATACAGATGTGCAGGGTCATATCCTGACCCAATATGCTGCACCACGGGTATCACCCTTCAAAAGGCAAAGCTGAAATTCTGGCTAGGGTTGCCTCAGGGGGGAAAGAAGAGGAGAGTAATTATCTTTCAGACCTGAGGAGGTAATGGGAAAGGTCATTTCAGAGGTCAGAGGACAAATTCAAACAGCTCATCAATTCAAACACCTTCACTGATTTTTAAAACTACTTGTGGTGAGCACAGTTTGAGCTCTCTGTTTCGGTAACTCATAAACTCCTGCTGGTGACTTCTTTTCTCGGGCATTCACTTTATTGTCTTAAACTTGTCTCAAGTAAAGTCATTTTCTAAAAGTTATGATTCACACAGAAGGGGTATGGTGTCATATGTAACCCATTTTGGCATGATTACAAATCCATGCTTGCTAAGACTATAAGAGAATGCCAACATGAACTCCTTACAGGTAAAATAGAGAATCAAAAAGTTATTTTCAGTTCTTTTAAAATCACAAAAACTGTTTGTTTAGGTGTAATTGGGCTTCCAAAGTAAACCAAACTGTCAAGCCTCTTTGTAGCAATTATTTCACACTGATCACTTTTACATGCAGTTCTATCCAGTATTAATAAAAGCATGTAAAAATTGATATATTATCCTTGAGAGACAATTTTTAAAGCATGGAGTCTATAGGGAAGAAAAATATAGGGGTTTCCAGTTGGGAGTGAAGGGCATGAAAGACAGGATATCTGGATTTAAGAGAATCCCAGTGACAAATTTAGTCCTCCATCAGCTAAGTCTCAGAATATGAAGGAATGAACTTTTCCGGATTTCTCTTTATAAACCAGCAGACATAAGGACAAGCAAGTCTTCTTTTCCATTTCCATCTTTCTATCAAACAAAAATTAAGTAATTCTCATGAACAGTTAGGATTGAAGGGTTTGGGTTTTAAGATATGTGGCTTAATACAAGTTCCATTGTTACCAAAACCAATCTCCAATTCATAAATTCTTGGTAATGGTGCCAGTTCTACTACAAAGTAGTCATAATTTTTCATAGAAATGAGTACAGGATCTGCCCATTTATCCATATACAAGGTGTGACAGTACAATAATGAGACCGATTCCATAAGCCAGTCATAAAAACCAATTCCATTAACTTTTCATACATGACATATAAGATGCCAAATATGCTTTATGTTTCCAATAGACTTCCTCAGTTATCAAAGCTATGTCTAAGGAGTACTTTTTTATTTCTGCCTATATTTATACAGTGTGAAAATTGGACAAGGACCAATGCAGGTAATAGTTGCTTATAACTCTAACCAGACCTGAGTTAACTAAAGAAATCTGATAAACATCAAGCTAATGAGACCCAAAAAAAAGGTGATCACATTATCCTTAACACACACACCTTCTTTGAGGAGCAATAATCCTTACACTTGGCATATTTATAGTGGAGATTCCCATCATCACTGTTGATTTGTGAGGTGCTAATTACCTTTTCTTTCTCAATCAGAAGAAAGAAATAATTTGTCAGATCAAAATGCACTTGCTTCCATTTTAATCAATTGTAAAACTTTAGCTTACTATTTTAAAAAACACTAACATTATTAATGTTCACTCCCTGCATTTCACTATAAACTTAATAATTTGATGAAGTGTTTCCAAAGTACTTCAAATACATGCCACTGATACTTTCTTGAGAACATTTATTTTTAAAAGTTCATCTGTATGCTACATATACCGCACATACCACAAACCACACTGCTTATTCTCTATGTTTTATATTACAGCCTGAATTATGCAAACTATTGTTATCTAAATCTCTTTCCTGGTCTTTGGCAAACATAATATGATAATTAGTATCAAGGGCTTTTAGACCAAGAGTTAATGGATTCAACTGTCAAACTGACTGAAAGTGGAAATTTCTTAGAAGCATATGCCAGCAGCCTGGTACGGTGCTCACACCTGTAATCTCAGCACTTTGGGAAGCGGAGTCGAGTGGATCACCTGAGGTTAGGAGTTTGAAATGAGCCTGGGCAACACGGTCAAACCCCGTCTCTACTAAAAATATAAAACTTAGCCAAGTGTGGTGGTGGTCACCTGTAGTCCCAGCTACTCAGGGGGCTGAGGCAGAAGAATCACTTGAACCCAGGAGGCGAAGGCTGCAGTGAGCTGAGATTGTGTCACTGCACTCCAGCCTGGGTGACAGAGTCTGTCTCAAAAAAAAAAAAAGAAAAAAAAAAGAAGAAGAAGAAGTATATGCCAGTATATGCCAGAGATGGTTGAAAACATTGCTATCATGGATAGGCAATATTTGAGCTGAGATAACCTATAAAAGGAATTCCTTTAACACATCCTAAACTTCCTGAGCTCCACAAGAGACCAAGTCCTCATAACGGATTCTTAGGAAAGAAATCAAATCAAAAAGGTAATGAGATAAAAGCCATGAAAGCATACATTAGTTGCAATTAAATGGGCTAATAATCATGCAAACATTAACTTCTTGATTTAATACAGATATTATATAAATACAAATGTGGGTTTTCAAGCTTCAGGCTTTACTAACCAGAATACTCAAGATCTCAAAAAGAATGTTTTAAAGAAATACATAATTTTTTTATGTAGTAATAATCCAAAATATCATTAGTGATGAATTAAGTTTCCACAAGGTATTACCGTACTTTTCATTTTATAAATAGGTACATTAAAACAATAAACATAAATATGAACATCTAATTGTGGGAGAAAGCAGAGTAAAAGAATCATCATCAACACAGGCTGGAGTGGTGTCAATCCAGGAGTGCCCCCTGTTTGTGAGTGTATGAGCTGGGTTTTGGGGAAAGGATGAGCTGTAGACGGGGCAAAAAAAAATAGCATGGAGAGAAAGATCTTTCAAATCTTGGAAACTGTATGCCCAAGGGCTCAGAGGGAGCAGGATACAAACTGAGGCAAGATGCCAGATAGATTTACAAAAAATATTTAATGTTCATATTACTAAGCATGAAAGCAATAATCAAGTGGATATAGATTATTGCTTTCATGCTTAGTAATATTTTTCCATTTAAACATTTTTCTTATTTTATTTTTGTTGAAGCATTCAGAAAATGCACAGATTTTAAGTTCTCCATTCAATGAACTCTGACAAATACATCTACCTGTATAACTAATACTCCACTCAAAATATGAACAATTTCCATCACCCTTGAAAATTCTATTTCTTTTTCTAAGTAATGCCTCTCCCTCCCCAAAAGCAACCATTCTCCTAACGTCTATTGCTGTTGATTATGCCCGTTTATTAAATTATAAATTGTATCACTGCTAAATGGTATACACCAGGCACTAGGTCCTGTGCTTCATATGAGCTTGGCCTACCTCATCCAATGGTATACTGATGGACTTCGAAATTTTTCCACATTCAAAAATTCCCTATGTCTAACATCAATTAACACAATGTGTTGTAATTCAGTACATTTTCAGGTTCTTGATAAACAATTTGTTTAGGAAGGAAATTTGAAATTTTGGCAGCTTTCCTTTCTTGACCTTGAACCTTTAGGCACAGCCTCAATAAACCTGAGTGGAGTCCCTCAAAACAAAAAACTGTGGCCCATGACCTTCCATGTGCTACGTAGCAGCATCCCCACCAAGTACCATTCCATATTTAATATTTTGTATGTGTTAAGGGATGTCCTCAGCTGTAATGCATTTATGAATATTTAAAACTACCCTTTCTTTAGAAAACAAAAGCCAGTAAGAAGACAGGAATGACTGTTACTCCATGCTGAACTAAGAACATACTGACACCATGTACTGATGAGGACAAATGAGACCAAAAGAATGTTAGACATCACATCATTCAAAAGAAATATTGACAACACTAATATCTCAAATTTGTATGGTACTTTATGATTTACAGTGTACCTTCAAATAAATTAACCTACACAACTCTATGAGATAAGCTTTATTATTTCCAACCTTCAATGGATGAACCTATGGCTTAGAATTTTTATGAGTCTTTTACAAGATCAAAAGTTTTTTTAAGAATCTTTTCCATAATCCTATAGCTGGAAAATTGCCAACCCTAATGTCTAAGCCTTTTTGCATTATACTACAAGGAAACATTATTGCATATCAAATTTCTCCTTGCATACTGTTCTAGACAAGCATCTCATGCAAAACCCAAACACTAAGGTTGACTCACTTGCCTTGCCTATCTCACAATCAAGTCATATGCTTTTTTGCATTTTATTGCCAGTGGGTTTGAATTACTAAAGAAGAGAGCCTACGTGTTTTTCATTTCTATATTTCAAAACTTAACACCATGTCCAGCAAAAATACTTGTTGAATAAGTTACAAACCTGTTCAAAATAGCTGTACAAAAGCTGTGGGGTTTTTTTGTTTTGTTTGTGATGGAATCTTGCTCTGTTGTCCAGGCTGGACTTCAGTGGTACGATCTTGGGCTCACTGCAACCTCTGCCTTCCTAGTTGAAGTGATTCTTCTGCCTCAGCCTCTCGAGTAGCTGGGGTTATAGGCACGCACCATGGTGCCTGGCTAATTTTTTTGTATTTTTAGTAGAGACGGGGTTTCAGCACATTGGCCAGGCTGGTCTCAAATTCCTGATCTCAGGTAACCCGCCCACCTAGGCCTCCGAAAGTGCTGGGATTACAGGCGTGAGGCACTGCCCAAAAGCTGTTCTTAAAGATATGCAGAACATATACACGTTTTATCTAAGAAGCTCTCACTTCTTGTGTAGTAGTAATCTGCAACATAAATCAAGCTATGTTTCCAGGTAAAGAATTTATGTGAAATTCAAAAGAATTTTTCTCCCCAGAATTAAAAATGAGTCTGACAGATACCACTCTGACACATGTCTAAATATCCATTAAAAATACTCTGGAGTTAACCTGATATAGCACTTGGTTCTATTCGATGATCACTCTCAGGTCACTGGAAAGAAGACTGGTGTAGGAGCAGAGAGGTCAGCTGCATGGCCTTTCACAAAGGGCGAGCCATGCTCTGACTCCAAAGAGGTTAAATGCCAAAGCAAGTTTCAGTTTATCTTAACTCAATTTACCTTAATAGAAACAACCTGAATTAGATGGTTTCTAATTATCCTTCTAGACAAGGCTTAAATGTTTGAGAAGGGCCTAAAGCAGAGACAAGCTTGTGATGGACAGATAGATTCCAAAAGACTGGGGCAATTGACACATAAAAGCTGCAGATGGTTTCTTTCCCTTTTACTTAATCCCTGATATTTTAAATTGTATATTAAATTTCCTCACTCATGTATACATCTTACCACCTAAGTTAATGTTAAATAAACTATGTCACAGTTACAAGTCAAGTTACACAGAAATTATCTCAGATGGCTAATGCTTTATAACTTAAGTGTTTTATATAGTATTCCATGCTTAAGTCAATTCACGATAATTTGGAAAATATTTATCTGGCACCTACTAACAAAGAGAACACTTACTAACAGTTAGGGATATCAATGAAGAAGACGTTCCCCTTCCATTAAACAGCTTACAGCTTTGTTAAGAAAACAGATGTGTAGCCAAGTTATTGCAAGACAGCATTATAAATACCATGATTAAGGTGGATCCAGAGAGAACAGCCTGACTTCAATGGGAGTTAGCAATGGAGGCCGGTTCTTAACAAATATGTTCATTTTAATTAATTTCAACGAATTCAGAACCATTGGTTTGAACTTGAAAAATGAAATGTTTTTATTCATTATTTCTAGTACAAGAGTTTGAGATTACAAATAATATAATTACAAGTGTCAATTATATAATCCTTAGGAAACTTTCTGAGGAATGATCACTTAAAGTTAGAAGATCGATGATTCAAAGCTGGGACAGTGATTAAAGAGCTATTACATTAATCATTAGTAATAACAAAGTAAAATTTTTAACCATTGAGCATCTTCCATCAAGTACACAATAACACACTTATTTCATAATGCAAAAATATGATCTAAGTTCACAAAACTAGCAATAGCAATGGCATATGTTTTTGCTACAGGGCTCCCCCATCTCTAGGATTCAGGGAATAGTTAAGTAGCAAAAACATAGTAGGTAATGGTAAACCAACATTTCCTGCTTAAGTAGGGCAAACTGTTGGTTCCAGCTTCAGCACAGCAATCTACTTGGAAGTTAGGGGGCTGACTTGTCTTGAAGTAGCACTTGCACAGCACTTTACAAAAAAGACTACAAATATGTTAACTCTCTATCTCAAAGAATTGGGGAAGGCTGCTAAAAGGTCATGGGAAGACCAAAGCCACCTTCCCCAAGTAAACATTTGGTGATACTTCTGTCCCAAGGAATCCACTGATAACTCTTTAGAGTACTCTTGCTTCACTGTGAAGAGTGGCTAATAGTCAGTACTGATAATAATGAACACAAAAGTTTTCACACATCTGAGGCACAAGGGACCAAAAACTCAGTGTCACAAGGGAACACAACAAATCCTCTTCGAACCAAGTGAATGGCCTTTGTGGAAAATATTCTCCAGAAAATATGCACTGCTATTTTGTGAATATTATTTTTATCATTATAATTCCTGCAAATGGGGCAAACTAGTTCCAACACTGCAAACACAGGATGTTGCCAACCCACATACTATGCTTGGTATTTAATTCGGTATCTATTGATGCATCTATATTGCAAGGAGAAGACAAAAACATTTTTGAAGGCATTACTTTCTGAGTGCTGTATACTTAATGGATTTAGTTTCTTTCAATAGAGTCCTTGGTCTAGCCCTAACCCTGCACATATTTTACATACAAGGATAAGAAACTAAAACACTTTTATTAAAGAACATCTACAAAAGGGATATTTTACTCATTATTCAATTCAATCTTTGAGGTAATGTCATTCCTCATTAAGAGACAAGAAATTGTACTTATAAAGTATCAAAGATTTAGCAAATCCTTGATAATAACAAAGGTCACATAGCCAGTAAATATTAACAAAGGTCATACAGTCAGTAAATTGTATACACAGAATTTGTGATGACTCCAAGTATTCTGGTAATCCCTATGCTTCCTTTTTACTTCGTTTTACCATCAATAAGATATCAATCAATGCAGAACCTAAAGAGAAGTGTTGAAGTAGAAAAACCACCAACCAAAAGACCTTCTTAACATGCAGTATTTATTATACCTAAATTTTACAATTTATTATACCTAAATTTTATAATTCAATAAAATAGTTTTCCAGACAAATTGGGCAGAGAAAAAGAAATCATTATCCATTTTATGTAGTCTTTATAAAGGAGGTAAAATTTCATAATATTCCTCAAAATGCCTTGTGATAGAAGGGTAAAACGGAGTCACAATACTTTAATTAAAACATATTCTCTGAACTTAGAACTTTCTGCATATTTCATATGGTCAATGCCGCAATATTACATTAAATTCATATAATATCATGTCATGACCGTCCCTGTACATTTTAGACTCCATTCTTTAAGGTCCAATAAGCAAATGAGCAGCAGTATGTTATTTCAAACGTAACTTGTTTTGATTAGATCACCTATACTTTACACTAATTTTGACATAATTACAAATACAAAATTAAGTCACTAAGTGGTTCTATGAAAGGATAAAAACATAGGTGAAACACAACATAATCTCAGTTATTATTGATGAAGCCGCAGACAGCAGCTCTCATTTTTCCACAGCAGACTTAAAGAACTGTTATCTGTCTGAATGCTCAGACCCCTACACGATATTTCCATTCAAACATTTAGCTACAGGATCTGGCAATTTAAATCATCAAAAATTACACACTAAGAAAAGGTGGCCCACCAATATGCCAGATAGCTTTTAGCATTAGAAGGCTATCCACTGAGTCGCTTTGGTTGTTTAGTAATCTAATGATGTTCTAACTCGTCTATTTTAATGAACATATTATTAAAAAGACAGATACACGTTAAATCAAAAATGACTTTACAGCAACATAAGCTAAAACAGAAAGTTTTTTTTTTTTAGCAAACAGGAAATTAAAATGCAGTGTTTTTAGAAAGTTGTTTGGCAATATGTATCAAGAGTTTTTTAAAGGCTAATTTGGCCCAATAATTTCACTTCTAGAAATCTATCGTATGGAAATAAACAGAGATAAGGTCAAAGATTTACAAATGAAGATGTACATCATTATTGATTAAAAAATAAACTATGAAAAAATATTTGAAAATTGAGAATGGTTGAAAATAAATAAGTGTTCATCAAAAATCAAGTTTTAAAAATGTTATATGGCAAAGTATGCATCATGTAACGCTAAAAATCAGTATTCAAAACTGCATATACAGCCTGAACTTTATTCTTTAAATAAAAAAAGACTAGAAAGTAAAATCAGCATGTCAATAGGATGATGAAACACAGATGAATTTATTTCCCTACTTATATATTTCCAATTTTTAGACATTCCAAATTTTTCAAATTTTACATAACTGTTTGTAAAATTAAAAAATTTAAAAGGTTATATTTACATCAGCCTCATATTAGTCTCTTATTTCATTCCAGTCGACACCAACAAAATAAAAAGATCTACTCTATAAAGAAGTCTCTCCTGTGAATGTGTAACAAATACAAAACAAGACTAGCTGGTCCAGAGGGCTCTTGACATAATTGTATCTCTTAGGCTGAATACTAATACCCATAGCACTAATGGAATGAAACCAGAATTGCATGAATAATACATTACTTGCACTAATCAATGTTATGATGTTATAAGCTGATGGAAAAAAAATAAGAGTAAAAACAAAGGAAGAAATTTCAAATGCAAGTACAGTATAGAAATCTATCTGATATCTCTACTGGATCAGGGTATGGGAAAATTGTTGCAACTCTGCCAAAAGAATGCAAAATCAGTAAGAACTGTTGCTTTCTCATTGCCAATCTCTGCTCTACCAGTGATGTATCAGAGGAAAGGCATCATACAGATGACTGTGATTGAAGGTAAATTATTGATTAATATATATGCATTTTCATGTAACTAAGTATACCCATTAACAAGACTTGTGATACTAGGAAATGCAAAATTTTTATTGCCTATCTCTGAAATTAGTATAAAATTATATGTCATACGTTAAAACAAAGAACAGAAATAAAATATATAAAAGAGTTAATTATAGCCCACATTACCCATATTCCTAAATCAAGTGCCTTCTAGCATGTGGCATTGGAAGAAATGATTCACAGTTTTCAGCCTTTAGGTAAAGTGGCTAGGTGACTGATGGAACATACCTCAAGGAATACATAAGCCCTCTCTTAGTCACATATATGTCAGTTCCTTTTCAACTGAGGGTCTGAATTATAGAATAGATCAGTGTCCCAGGAGAGAATGAGCAAGAGAGGAAACTAGCAGGTAAGAGGATTCTTAACTCTAAAATCATGTAGGGGAAGCTTTTAGGGTATAACGTTCCAAATATGATACAAATGAGGGAGAATATCTGGGAAAAAAGGAAAACGTGCTTATCATAAAAACTTGCCTAGAAATGTTCATAAATAACTCTTCTATAGGCCTCATAAAAATGATTCAGTTTTGATTTCAAATCATCTTCCATTTTGAGTAACAACATGTACCACTTTTCTTTTGCAGGTGCATTTTTTTCTGCTAAATTATTTCTTCTAAAACAACAAAGAAAAGAGACAAAGTTGTGTTGTCTTAATGATTTAATACTGTAACCTAATGACCAAAAAGAACACTTTAAATTGGATGATATTAGCTAGTTTTCTATGGAACTTTTTAGGTTTACCATAAAAGAAACAGAAGATGTATAAAATCACATTATAATGTAATTACACTGCAAAATAAAGATTTTTTTAGAGTAATTAAAGAAAAAAAAATCCTGGCACGAATGTCTAACAAACGAGAATGAGTTTCTTGGGGATGTTATAAAATACTCTTTCTTTGGTGCTTATTACAAGGACAAATGTAAGGGACTTTTCAATTGACATGGTAATTATCAAGTGGTGCTTGATTTGCTCTTTTCTCCTATTTCAATGTTCATTCCCTCAAAAGCATATATTATAAAAAGATGCCCAGTTACAAATCAGTACAAAGTATGAACATTCATGGTGTATTATGTCCACCACACATCAGGAGCAATTTCCATTAAACATACGGCTCTGATTCTGTCTTAGTCCATTTGGGCTGCTATAGCAAAACATCAAAAACAAAATATCACACAAATTTGTGACTTACAAACAACAGAAATCTATTTCTCACCGTATGGGAGGTTGGGAATTCCAAGATCAAAGTGCTAACAATTCAATGTCTGATAAGAGCCCTGTTTCTATTTCATAGATGCCACCTTCTAGCTGTGTCCCCACATGGTAAAAGGGGCAAGGCAACTCTCTAGGGCCTCCTTATGGAGGCAGTGATCCCCTTCGTGATAGCACCACCCTCATGACCTAATCACCTCCCTAAGGCCGCACCTTCTAATACCATCACATCTGTGATTAGGTTTCAATACATGAATTTGGGGTTGGTGGGAGGGGCACAAACATTCAGATCACAGCAGACTCTGAATAGGAAAGCCAAGTTTAGTAGAGAAGGCTGGAAGTTCAAAAAAGATTTCCACCAAATTCTACTGCTTTTACCCAGTCAAAAATCTACATCAACCCAGATCCAGAATGCCAGTAGTCACCTCTTTATTAGACAGAAACTGCTTTCTCAGGTAACCAGCACCTTTTTTTTTTTTTTTTTTTTTTGAAACAAGGTCTTACTCTGTAGTCCAGGCTGGCTGGAATGTGCAGTGGTACGATCTTGGCTCAACACAACCTCTGCCTCCTGGATTCAAGTGATCCTTCCACCTAAGCCTCCCAAGTAGCTGGTATTACAGGCACATGGTATCATGCCTATTTTTTTTTTTTTTTTTTTTTTTGCAGAGACAGGGTTTTGCCATGCTGTCCAGGCTAGTCTCAAACTCCTGTGTTCAAGAAATCCACTCACCTCGGCCTCCCGAAGTGCTGGGATTATAGTCATGAGCCACCATGCCAGGCCAATACCATTGTCTAACCTTTTTCTTCTACCTACCAAACACCTATTGCCAACTCTTTCCATATTCATTGAAGATTGCAAATCCCAACTGTACAAACAGCCAACAATGGAGAGGTAAACATGCCCTGTTTCTTATGATGGAAACACTCATTTGTTAAGTATTTATTCAATTTCCACTGTTTGTTGGCCACTCATGAGCAAGAAAAATGTCCCAGATTTTATCATATTTTAAATCCCCGAGATTGATAAAGGAAAAAAAGTAGAGACAAGGAAAAACAGAAAGAATAAGTTCATTTGGACTTTAACCCACTGCAATTAACTAGAGTTCTTCAATTTATCTGAGATAAGTTACCCCCACATAAGTGACTAGGCAACGAAGTAAAACAAGACTTATCATCCACCCAGAAGAGTACTCAAGTTTCCTTCATATGACAAGCATTTATTGAGATACTACAACATACCAAATATTTTCTAGATGCTAGGGATATAGTAGAGAATAAGAAAAAAAAGCTGCTGATTCCAGGGAATTTATGTCTAGTGAGGACAAACATAATTATTAACAAATAAAGAAGAAAAATCTTTGGTGAAACCTATGTCCTATTAAGTCTGGAATCTTCTTTTTGTTGACTGATAAATTCAAAATGCCTAAACAGTACTTGACAGAGCAGACTCTCAACATCTTTTGAGTAAGTGAGTGAATACATGAATTTCAGTTAACAGATTGTAGGGAGACCATATTAACTATCTTTTTTCACTACTGCTTTGTAATTGCTACACATCTGTGTTAGTCTACTTATTGGTAACAGAACTAACCTTATATGGTCACCAGCATGAGCATGTAGTCCAGGCTGGACCCATCCTAGTAGCATTCTCCCTGGTACCAGTAAGACCCATACATCAATTTTTTCAAATTGACCTGATGTTATGAAGAAAAGACCCTTTCCTCAAGGGCCAGAAGCTAACGCAGGCTTAGAGCTTCCTAAAGACAAATCTCCCCTCCCACAGAGAAGGTATCTCAGAAAAAAACAAAATTCAAATAGTTTACAACATTAGAAGTTTTTTAATTTCGTTATTTGGCAAGTAAAGTTACTCTCCTAAACAGCTACTATGAAACTACTGTGACAAAGCTAAATCAAAATTGAAATTACAGAGTATTTATAAAAACATAAAAGATAGGCAATCATTGGTCAACCATCTACCTTTTAGGTACTGTGCTATGAATGCCACAGAAAAAAAAAATATTTTTTTCAATCCTGAAAGGTAAGTATTAATAATCTCATTTTACAATAGCAGAAACTGAGGTTCAAGATTATGGAATCTGTGGCAGGATCCTAGTAAAGATCTAGCTGTCTCCTAAGCCAGTGCTATTTTCACCAAGCCATACTGCAACTCACTACACTTAATTGTCGGCAAAGCTATATTCAAAGACAAATTCATAGCCTTAAATGCTTTCAGTGTCCTAAAAGAATAAAAATAAATGATAATTAAAGTAAAAAGTTTTAAAAAGAAACAAAGCAAATCATGGTAGGCAGGAAAAAGAAGATTAAGATATTCAGAGTACAATGAATTACAGTAACTTTGATAAAGTAACACTTTTGGTTAAATTTTTTATTTTAATTTCAAGCCAAAAGCTACTCAAAAAAGGGGAGAGAGTGGCAACACAAAATTACAAAATAAAGGGAGATACAGCAACAAACAGAGGTGGCATTTTTTTAAAAAAGAAAGAAAACTACACATATGCCAATGTGTTCCAAAGTGTGATTGCAGGGTTCCATGAAAGTTAATACATGCTCCACTAAAAAAGCACTCGGTGTCTGAGTTTGAGAAATGCTGGGCTAAACAAAGTAAGTTATCTCTAGCATTCTAGGACTTCATCTAGTCTTCAACATGCTTATACGTATATTGTTAATATTAAAAAGATACATCATTTGACCACAGAATCGTTTCACAGAATATATTCTTCAAAAATATTTTAATATAGAAAAATGCACAGAATGTATTTACAAAGCCAGCCTAACACCAATGTCAAAAAATTTCTAACAAGTAGCACAATAACAAAAATTAATTGAAAACCACAACCATCATTTGTAGAGGCTAATTAATTATGTATGAACCACAAGAAAACTATTATAGTTACCATAGACTTCTTTATTAATTATCATTCTCTTTGTTAGAACTGTCACTGAAAAGGATGCCAAGGAAAGCAAAGTTTAAGAATCTTATCCTTTGTCAGTTGACATTAAGAGGACAAGATAGTGTTGCAATTTTCCATCCTCGGCTGGGTTTCATTTAGATGAGGAATGTGTACCATATAAAGCCAAGTCAATCATGTTCTTCAGTTTGAGGGAGTGGAAGAAGAGAGAAAAGAATAATTCTCTCCTGTTTTGCTTTAAAAATGTCATAAATATTCCCTTTACTTTAGACTGCACTAAGTTCTGGAAACTCATAAAACACTAAGGTGTGAGAAAAGGATGTGCAGTAATCCATTTTATCTATATTGGAACTGTCAATAAGGGTGGGTCTACCTTGGCAATAAAACACTTTTAAAAGCACAATAAAATATTTAAAACTATTTGAATTCAGCATATTGACTCAATGGGAAATAATATCCTAGAACCACGCCTGTCAAAAATCAATTGCACAAATATGACTAAAATCTATCCTACCATTTACTTGGGCATTTCATTTGCACAGTAGAGTGAACACACACCCTGCTTTTCTATGACAGTCTGGACTATGCCTGTTGTCCTGGTGCAATTATTAATATTGTTCCCCTTTCCTCTCAAAAATGTCTAGTTTGGATTATAACTACAGGCTCGCCCTCAGTTCAAGCCAAATAATGCCATAAAACTTTAATTTGGCAGAGGGTGGAGGGGAACAGAGAAAACTGGATATTGAAGTCATACACACATACGAGTATTTAAATCATAGCTTTACTAATTACCTGACCTGGGGGTGATCACTTCCTCTCTAGTTATCAGTTTCCTCATGCATAAAATAAGGATAATAATAGTAACTAGTTAGGGTCATTATGAGAATTAAATAAGAAAATCTCCTATGCTTAGCTACACAGTAGCTGGTGTTTAATAAATACTTCATAAATGATAGTAATGAACATTATAAGAACCACCTCACAGAATGTCAAATTTCTTCACATCTAAATTTCAAAAAAACAATACCGAAATCCTGAATGACATGAATGATTATATCAGAAAACCCATGTAAATTGCCTAGTCCTTCTTTTCATAAATGTACAACAGCTATAAAACTAATAATCCAGCACCATTTGGTGTTTCATTATATAAACAGAAATTCTACACCTAGAAAAATCGAGCACAGAAAACAATAGTACCAAAACATAATTGAAGTATAGTAAATAAAACCTAAAAGGAAAGCTGTAGGAACTGAGATTAGTTGGCTCAAAGCAGCAACATTGCCAGGACAGTCAATAGTCTAGACTGTTTAGAAGATGCTTAACTTTGGAGTCTTTTATTTTCTCCATTCTTCACAGCTTTGCTCCAGCCACTCTATTCTTCTCTCTCACCCTACTCTACCCAACCCTGCAGAAATTGTGAAAAGTCTAAGATTTTACTCTAAATGCAAGTTAACAAGTTAATCTGCCATGGTTTCACAGACGCTTACAAAAGCTTCCTTCAAGACTGCGAGGTCAGAGGCAAAAGATTTTACTACTTAAAGCAACAATGGTAGCCAGAAAGTCAGCATTTGTGCTAGTTCCCTGGGCCCAAATTCCCACAGGTAATGTGAAAAGGGCCAAGAAGGTGACATCTGCACATGTGGAGGGGTTGTGTTACAGGAAAAGAACCCTGAGCTTAGGGAACCCCTGAATATTTTATAATGGTCAGGAAGCATGCCTAAACTTTGTCCTGGAAGGATCTATTGTCTTTGTCGCACTAAACAACCTACCTCTGCTCTGCAAGGAGATACTATCTCTATTGTCCAAGGTTATTCTCGATAAAACATCCTTCTTGAAAATATAATACAGAACAAAGGCAGTCAGTGTCTCTTCTTGCAAGATGTATGGAAACAAGAGACATCCAGCAGAATTGTCTCCCAGCACCAACTAGGCACTCATGGAATGTTCTCCCATCCTCCCTCCCTGACCATTCTTCTCAAAGTGTTCTGTACTTAAATTAAGAAAATAGTAAATATCATTTTTTAAAATGCCATTTTATTTGAAGCAGAACTTCTCATATCCTTTAACAGCCCAATGTGGCTTAGTTGTGAATCCCCAACAGAAGGATACAGAATGCAGTGCTTCAAAACCCATTTTTTACAGAACATCTAATAATATCTCCCAGAAGAATATTCCTTGGATCACAGTTTGGGAAATCTGGGGAGAATTTATAGCATATGCCCAACACTATCATTCTCTCTTGTACAAGATTAGCTAATATTTTCCCATTTATTTCCTAAAATTTCAAATCCAGAGGGAAGTGTTTACATAAAGAAATGCTCTTTAAAACTATTAAGTTATTGAGACCAAAAAATTACAGAGTCCCTCTGTGCAACAGAACTCTTTAAATAATTGAGATAATGTAGGTAAAGTGCTTAGCAATAGCTGGCACTGAGTAAGTGCTCAAAAAATAGCAGTTATTAATAGTATTTGCCATTTTTATCATGGTGCGTTTACAGAACACTCTTTGTTGTAACAGACTGAATTCCTATTATAAGTAAGCCGGTGAGGCTGTAGTAACATCGGGTCATGACTAGTGATTTTTCCTTCTCTAATTCTACTCCCGTACATTTTCCTACATGCAATGTTTCCATTCTCTTCACGCCAATATTTCACTCCACAAACTGGACCTCATAAACTTCTTGGTTTATTTGAGTCTAAATTTGATAAATGTTACCTAAAGTCAGCCTTCCTTTTTTTTTCTTTTAATGTAAAAAATTAGATCCACATTTGTTTAGAACTAACTCTGAGTTTCTGTTTGTGCTTACTTTAGTTTCTTCTCCCTTAACATGATTGCCACTGTAAGGTCAAGCTGGATCTCATAAGTGAGCAGCAAAAGACACTGGCTTAGGTATCTGAAGCTCAACACTAAAATAAAATACAGCGAGGCCCACTTGGTATTTCAAAAGTAAACAAGGTCAACTCTGCTTAACTAGGTCCCAAAAGAAGTCTCTTAATTCCTCACTTCTTCCAACTCCTCTCCTAACAGTGCCTTTAGCATCTGAGCCTTTTGAGGAGAAAAGACCAGACAGACAAGCTGGTGTCCATCCATCACTTGACTAGATTGTCTCTCAAAAGTGTGCCTATGAGAACATATGGACACAGGGAGGGAAACAACACACACTGGGGCCTCTCAGGGGGTGGGGTTAGGGGGAGGGAGAGCATTAGGAAAAACAGTTAATGCATACTAGGCTTAATACCTAGGTGATGGGTTGATAGGTGCAGCAAACCACCATGGCACACGTTTACCTATGTAACAAACCTGCACATCCTGCCTGGACGTACCCTGGAACTTAAAAATAAAATTTTTTTAAAGTGTGCCTGTTTGTATTGTCATCATACTTTAAGTAATGATAAAAATTAATTAATAGTAATTAATAATTGAGCTCCACTGAATAAAGTCGGGTCTAGGTAGGAAGACTAACAGTGGGATCTATAACCAGTCTGTAAGTTTAGACATGGGGTTGGGAAGGGAGGAGAACTTCTCCTTTTACAGTAGAATGGTAGATAACAAAATGGCACAGGAATCAAAATAATCCAATAGTCTTCTGTGTGTTTACTGTAGATTAGAATGTCCTTAGATAAGTGGTTTTCCTCCTCACTGCTCAGTTTCTTGTCTGTAAAATAGAATGTGATCACTTCCCATTTATTTCATAGTTTAGGGGAAGAAGAGGTTAATAAACATTTTTAAAATATTAAATTATATCCAACAAATCATAAACTTTTAAAATTTTTTACCATAACATGATTGTGAGTATTGCACATCCATTACTCTGAGTGAGCAAATCTCTTAAGTCAAGTTATAAAAGGAACTTCAATTACTCTGACATTCTAGATCTTTCTTAAATAGCAGCTAAATAAGAAAGTACATTTCCATTTCCAAAATTTAAAAAGAAAATCTTATAATTATATGGCTATCAGTATAAAGTAGAAACCCCCAAATAAGAAATTTCATTACACTATGGTCTGCATATTAAAATTTTCTACAAAATTCTGTTAAACCCTCTGCTTAAAGTCTTATTACATGTGCTATTTGTAGATATTTTTAAATACCTGTTTCTAATAACGGGAACTTTTAAAAAGTTAGTTTTGAGACATTCTCTTACTAGTGTCGTTCTCACACATTACAAGAGAGAAGGCTGCCAGGCATTTTCCTAGACCCTGCCTCAGAATCACCAGGGAAGCTTTTAAAAAAAATCCCTTCTCCCTAGAAATTCAGTGAATCTAAGGGTGGAGCTCAGGAATCTGTATTTTTTAATGCTCCCCTCCAGACTGAACCCAAAGCAAATTTCAGAACTACTAAAGTATCAAGTGTATACATTTCAAGCAGCATCTAGCTGGCAGCAGAAAACTGTTCTTTGGAAAACGAATAGTTCTTTTTAGAAGAATAGAAAGCAATCTTCTCTCTGTTCTTTGGAAATGATAAGCCAAGTTTTCCTATATTCTTCCATAATCACCTTGCTGGAACTACTTGTTCTTCAAGCACAAAACCAAAAAGATGTAATTTTTTAAAATGTATAATACGCATGGTATATGTGTGTGTTTTTCAAGCTACAAGGTGATGAGAAAAGCAAAGTTCATCATTAGTTAACGTCAGGTTTGTTGGTGACCGGAGCAAAAAATGCCACTGAGTAGCTGAAAATTCAAAAAAATGTCCTTTAAACAAAGTCAAGAAATTAATTCAAAGTTTAGTAAAATTTAGTGAACTTTCTTTTCATTTTATTTGCTTTAGTTCAAAAGGAATCAAAGTGGTCCTTTCACTTTCCCACCTGGGAAAAAGCTTCACTAGTCAGACTTGTAATTTTAACCAAATCATGGCTACCCCCTAGTGGCTACTTACCCCAATTACAAGGTTTTTAGAGAGGTTTAAATTAACGCAAAAAGACTTCAAGTTTTATCTTTGAAGTAGCAACAGAAACTAAATTTGGTCTCAAAATGTCCTGGTATGCTTATATTTGTAAAGTAATGATCCAAGGCCTTTAATTTATTTCCTGGGGCATCTATAATTTCTGAAGTTTACTGACTTTGAATTGTGTTGCTAAACCAATGGAAGATTTTAAAATATTTTTATTTTTGCCATTTATATATTCTTCACACATCATATAAAAGGCCCTCTTAATCCTAGACCCTGCTACCAGAAGCACAGTGTGCACACCCATGGGCCCTGATTCAAAAACCTTTTTCTCATCCCTTTATAGCTAGACACACACACACACACACACACACACACACACACACACACACACCAAGTATACATTTCATTTGAAAATTCTATCTTTTTGATTTTGTGCTTGAAGAACCAGTGGTTACAGCAAGGTGATACATATCTCCCCTGCTGCATTCCCACAGGCTCAAGGCTGTTCCTGACCCCAGTAGCAGAGGCAGATGTTCTCTGCTACAGAATCAGGTTCACACTTGTGCTTCTGTGGTCAACCTTATCACATAGCCAGGCCTGTTAATGTCTCAGCCCCTCAGCAGGTAGCTTCTGTAATAACTTTAACATGGCTACAGCTTCCAATCTGGCTGACTTTCTAGCTCCTTAATCAGCAAAGTGTTCTGATCCTCAGCACTCATGATCACTGTCCTGGCCTGATTGGAAAGTGGCACTCACTTCTGATAGAAGGGTCATTGACCTGGTCACTCCAAGTTCTCTCCCAGTCAGTATTCCTTCAGGGACATTCATGTGCCAGACAGAATTCAAACAGATGTGCTCATATGTAAACTGAGGCCAGGCACAGATGGCTCATGCCTGTAATCCCAGCACTTTAGGAGGCAAAGGCAAGAGGATTGCTTCAGCTCATGAATTTGAGACCAGCCTGGGCAACATAGCAAGACCCTGTCTCTGTTTTTTAAAAATAAAAATAAAAAATCAACTGAATATTCAAATTCATTAGTTACACTCTTCTAAAAAAGTCTGATAGCTCTATTTCTCTGGTAATTAGCTCTTTTCTCATTGTTGAAAGCCAAATATGATCTTTTATGCTTCTTTTCTTAAATTATCATATTATAAACCTAAGGCATTATTATTATAAAGTAGGAATTTAAAGCAGGACAGAAGTAATTGAATTATGGTATCTAGAAAGCAAGAAAAGTTGGGCAATTATTTTCCTACTTAGCCATTATTCTTACAAACACCAACACATTTAAAGTATCATCACTGTGTAATCACAAACTAGTAAAAAATATCACTCTCTCTAAAAATGGGCTAGAAGTTAGGAAGAGAAGCTTCTTAAAGTAAATCACCAACAGTAAGAAAAATCAACTAATTCTGCGACGGTAAATATTTATTCCTTGTGGTACACATCAAATATACAGTGGTCTGCATCAGAATAATATTTATTCCCAAAGTAAAATGAATTACTTACATGTTACTGTGAAGCAATATGCCGCACATTTTTTGAAAGACAGAAGCATACCACACAAACATAACTGAAACTAGCAACTAGAGTTAACTATATTTATGAAAAGTTATAGTAGCTATAACCATACATATAATTTATATTTATAAGAAAAAGCACTTTCCAAACAGTATGTACCTTATGACCCAATTTAAAACTATTTCTCTTATTTATATTTATACATAATCTAACACATTCATAAATCTGGAAGGCTATATACTAACTTTAAACTATGATTTCTTTCTGGGTGGTAGGATTAGGGTAATATTTCATTTTATTTCCTTTCCTTATCTGTATTTTCTGACAAAGAATTCTGATATTTAGTACTTGTGTACTTTTTAAAAGTTATATTGGAAAGAAAAGAAAGTAAAAATACACCATGCTAATTATCAAGTGTTATCTGGAGGTACCACCTTGTCCTTTCTTTAAGAAAGATTAGTGTTACTTAGTAAATTAGAGAATGCTTTTCTTGTTTGAAGCTTTCTCAGAGGATAGGGAGCAGTGGTGCACATAGAACACTGTTCCAAGATCTCTACCGTTTGTTTCCATCATTTTTTAAATCTGAAATCCCTCTATATCTCTATATTCCAGACTAAGAAAAGACAAAGTATGCTTTGCAATAACAAGCTTTTGCTGCACTCTGCTGGAACATTCCCTGATGTTCTGTACAAAATGATCAATAAAGTATGCCTAGGTCTTTGCTACATCTGGTTAAAATGTCCTCATGGAGGTTTATACATTTCTATTATTAATTAAGTATATTTTCAACTAATAAAATGGATATAGTTTACAAACATACACACCAAGTATCATCACGCTCACATATTAATAAATGGCTTGGGAGGCCGAGGCGGGTGGATCACGAGGTTGACAGATCGAGACCATCCTGGTCAACATGGTGAAACCCCGTCTCTACTAAAAAAATACAAAAAATTAGCTGGGCATGGTGGCACGTGCCTGTAATCCCAGCTACTCAGGAGGCTGAGGCAGGAGAATTGCCTGAACCCAGGAGGCGGAGGTTGCCGTGAGCCGAGATCGTGCCATTGCACTCCAGCCTGGGTAACAAGAGCGAAACTCCGTCTCAAAAAAATAATAATAAATGGCTATACATGCAATAGTTGATTATGATGAACTAGTGATTATGATGTACTAGAGGAAGTATTTTTAAATGGTATATGTCTTGCACTCCCTCAGGACTAGATCTTTTCTTATCTTTTCTAAACAAATTCAAAGTTCTATCTTCAATCATGTAAAAGTTGCTTTAAATTCCTTGGATGTACCTACTTGGACTCATAGTTTGTAGAATAATTTGTTTACAGTAAAAAAGTAAAATCAAATTAAAGCAGGCTGTTCTACAGTTTAAACAGCCAAATAACTTACACCTGCTTTATCTACTGATCAATCCTTTCATTTTTACTCCTTTACTGCCTCCTCTAAAACACACCTGCCGTCAACATTCAGCATGAAGTTCTCTTGCTGAAAAGCAAATCAATTTGTATTGGCCCATGATTCCATAAAACAGTGTCTAGAGAGGCCTCAATAATACAGATGCAATGGAAAAGAATAGTGGCCGGCTTGTTTCAACGATCTTCCAAGAGTAGTGAAGAAAAACTTTCACCTTAGCAATGTCTTGGGAGTTGCAAACACAGATGTTGGCAAGAATCCCAGCATACACAAAATACTTCTCAGTTTTTACTAATACCTGCTAAAATTATGTTTTGGTCTCTCTGCCTGGAAAGAAAAGTCTTGAATGACCCCTTCTTTTGACTTTATAATCTACATAAATCTCTCAAAGAGGATTCACAGGAAAAGTTTCCATGGAACATTTCTTTTCTAAAAAAAAAAAAGGGCAGCGGGTTCCTCAGCATTATCTCTGTCTCTGTGGATTTCTTGGCTGTGGTATCAAACAAGAGTGAGGAAATGCAGGAGACCCGAGGCCACAGAACAAAAGCACCTGCTGAAAGGCTTCAGCATGGATTCCTGCGCAAACCTGGTAACAGTATCGTAAGCCAGGTGCATACTAGTGTCCCCCTGTGTCTGGTGCTGGTCAGGCAGCAAACCCAGACCTCACCGCCAAAATAGCCCGGGTCTTGTTTTGCATAAATTACCTGCTACAAGACAACAGTGTATTGTCGAGAAGACACTGATCTAGCAAAGGGAAGGGAGCCAATACCGTTAAGACATTTGGAAAGGGCAGAACCTAAGCTCGGTCTCTAAATCCATTATCTCACGAAATCACCCAACGGAATATTAGCCCCATTTTACAGAAGATAAAACTGAGGTTCAGAGCACTTCAATCATCTGCGAGAGGTTGCAAAGGTAGTCAGGGTTGAAAAATAGATTTTCTGACCCCAAAATCTCTTTCAAAACCAACAAACTATCTCAGAAACCCCAGTTCTTGTCCCATCTCAGTTATTAATAGTGCAGAATCTTAGGCAGGTCATTGAATATTTAAGACTTCTTTTTATTCTCCTGTGAAATGAGGTAACTAAACCTAATTTCCAAGACTTCTTCAAATTCAAAACTCCATTATTCTCAGAATCTGTTCATATCTTTCTTTCACCACCTGCCCCCGCAACCAGTATTTTTTGGGTTTTTTTTTTTTTTTTTATGTGACATAAAGATGTTAACTCTCTAGGCTAAAAATCTTAAAGGTAATTTTAAGGGCTTCATATACCAGACACTCTCTGCTGCTGAGAATAAAGTTTGCAATTATCAGTAATCTCTCTGAACCTGATTTTTAATGAAGTATACAGATAATCAAATAAAAATAGGCCAAACAAAGCACCAAATGCTCTTAAAATATTTAGCTTAGTTTCAGGAAATTTCATTTCCTACTTATTATTTATTCACTACAAGTTTGAAAAATACCAAAAAAAATTTTATCTAACATATTTGGAATCAAGAAATAAGATTCCACACCACTATTAGGATCTGGTTCCACAACATTTTATTATCATAAGACAATCTCCAAGCATATTTATATAAGGTGACAGTGAACTTAATTAGAAAACTATTGCATTTAAAAAGCAAATGTTTTAATACTTTAAAATGGAAACAAGCTCCCTATTTCCATCAACAGCTTAACCAATCATTTGGCCTCAACCAAAGAATGGTTATTTCAAAAAGAAAGAAAGCAATATTTTCAAACTCTATTTTCAATAAAAAGGTACATTTTATTTCATTTTTGATGTACAATTTTAATTAAAACTTCAAGTCCATATATTGCTTAATTGACAGATATTTTCATTAACTAGCAAATAGTTAACCCATTGTCAGAATCCTGAAATAATGTGTGTGATGAAGAATAATTAAGGTAGCAAGGGCAAAAGGTTACTCAAGACTTTACTATAGTTTGAGTTTAAATTATAGGTTTTAAACAAGATGTAAGGACCAATTCACATGAAAAAAAAAAAAGAGCAATTTTAATGGAATGCAGAACAAATTAACTTTTTAACATTTAATACTACCCAATTGCATAATGGGATTTTGCTAAGTGCTACAGGGAGCAGAAAATAAAAGTAACACTGAAAGGTATGCTTGTTAACTACTTCAAGCTGAAGGTATTATTGATCTACTAAATGCTGTAGTAAATGGACACATTGTGACATGAAAGACTCTGGGTTCTGCCATCTGATTGGCATGTTTTGTGTGTTGTTTCTTTTTTTAAAAAGGAAATGGATCACAAAACTTTTAAGGAGTTTTGTTAACATATTCCCATAATGTCTTCTCAACACTTTGCAAGACTGGAAAAGGCTTCTCTTGCAGTTACCTTCTTCCCTATTAAGTCAACCAGAAAGGTGGCTACAAGATGCTTTCAAACCCAGCCCTCTCCATGGGGGTGGAGCCACCACAGCATTCCTGTCTCCAACAACCTAGGGAGTCTGCAATTCAATCTGAGCCTGTAGCTTGTAAAGCAATAACCACAGGGCATGGGGCAGCCTTTGTTTTCATCCAATTAATTGAGCGAAAATGGTTTCCACTGTGAAAAGACCCTTCATGACCTAGCCCCAAAGGTTGGCAAAAAAGAAATAGAACACAAGTCTGAGCTTCAGAATTCCACTGCAAGAAGTCACCCTGCCAAACACTGGCCACACACTCAGTCTCCCAAGGGAGAGGGCTTTTGCATGGTCAATTTTTGTTCCTAGTCATCGGGGGTTAAAATACATCATCAATCTTCCTCTGACCAAAAGAAGCCCTTCCACAGAAATGGCACACTGCAAATCTCAAAGGAACTATCACAACCACAACCAGCAACAAATGAATACATGGATCTGTCCATTAACACACATTTGTAATCAAAAATTTATCTAATGATCAACCTTTTCATTTTTACTCCTTTACAGAAGATAAACCTGGCCGTTAACACACATTTGTAATCAAAAACTTACAAAGCCAGAGGAACCAACACAATGCTACTTTCGAGAGCACTGAGAGCTCATTTTTAATTTCCTCCAAAGATGCCAAGGGCTATAGTAATTCACTCTATAAACTTATCGAGACACCTATGCTACGCTAGGCATTCTGTATGCAAGGCATTGTGCTTGGTAGAGTGAACAACATGGCCCCTATCCTCAAAGAACCTAGGACCTAGTGGCTGCACACTGGACCAGAACACAGTCTCAATCACCTAGGCTTAACCCTTGGCAAAAATAAAAGTGCCCGAACTCAGAAAGTGGATGTAGCAAGTCAATAGAAACCTTTATTGTTTCTATCTCTCCTCATTACCTGATCTATTTTCTGTTTTTTAATCTTTTGGTGAAGTTCCCAATGAACTTGGCTGAATGAAAGACTGGCCATTTGAAAGAGAAAATGGTACTAAGACTTATGTTAACCAAAAGTTGACAGTGAAAACTCACTCTGATTAGCTAGAAAATCCCCTTTCTTATAGTCAGGCATATACTAAAACATTGTGAATTCCCATGATCTTAACAGACTCTGCTAAACAGTTATGGCAACCTCTGTCTTGGAGCCTGGATAAACCTAAGACTCTCTCTCAACTCAGCATTTTTGGCAGTCATTACAAATTGTTCAAAATCATCATAGGAGATGAAAATTATTTGCTAATGTAATCTTAGATTGCATTGAATGACAGAGTAGTTATGCCCGATAGAAGGTTGGACTACATGACTAAGGTCAGTAGCAATGCCCCAAATCTAGGAATATGAAATTCTAAAAAGAGGAAGTATCCAACTTAAATGAATTATAACATTCCAAAAGTATGTTTATTGTAGAGTATTCAAGCCCATAGAAGGAATTTCCCCAGTGAGACAATGCTGTAAACTGTGTTTATTTCAAAAACTCACCCCAAAGATTATTTTAGCCCATAATGTGCTAAAATAGAACTGAATCTGAAAACAGGCATACTGATGTACATTAGTAAATGAAGATAGTGTCAGGGACTACTTAAAAGAATCACCCGCACATTTTCTATGCTGCATCAACTCATAAAATTAGTAATAATCCAGTAGTTTAGATTAGGCCTTAAAATGCTACTGTTCTTTGACTTTGTAATTACCATTGTAGAAATCTATCTTAAGAAAAGAATTTTTATTTAAAAAAGAATAGTCAAAAGAAAAAGTTAAACTCAGCCTAAGTCTTAATAAAGAAATCGTTAATTAAATTATCATTCATGGTTCCAGTGGATGCTCCACCTAGATAAAATTGATAGTTAAAACAGATGACAGTAGGAATGAGACTGCCAGGATTTTTAGATACCAAGAGTTGTAGGAATGCCTGGTTCGCCACACCTTTACTATTGAAACGGTATTTTATCTGAGTCAGTACTTGATTGAAGGCTATCAGAACTGCCATTTAACTCATTACCCAGTATTAACTATGAGGAGACCAGAAAAATTTACTCATAGTAAAAAATGACTTGACTCTTTTTCTAGGTCCTGAGTATCCAATTATTCCGTAACATTCCCTACTAAACTATATCAAACATTGTAGTCAACAGCTTTCAGAATTTTATGTAAAATCATTTTTATTTTAAGAATAAAAGCCTAACTCAAGGAAGAATGCTATCAAGCTAGAAACCAAACTTTGAAAAGATGAAGTATTTTATAATGTCATTTCTAGCCTACGATTCAGGCTCATGAAAAATATGCTTTAAAAAGAACTATATACCTAACTGGGATATAGCAAGTAATTTACCTCAAGTGATATAAAGCATAAACTTTCAAATGTTTGCAACTTAACACCAGAAAGATGATGGGACCTATTCTTGTTCCAAAATGATAATTGCTTTTTAAGCATAAAAGGATCTTAAAAATTCCATTGTGACAAAACTGGGAGTCCCAAAACAACTTGATAGTTAAAACACAGTTAAAGCAAAGGAGCACCTGCAATGACTGCTGAACTCCAGGAGCAGGAATGATAAGCATAGGCATGCAAGTTGTAAAGTGCATATCTCATTAGCAAAATAATTTCCTGGTCCCAGAGAAATTACTGGCAGAAACAAAAGGCATACCTTCAGAAACTCCCTGAAGAAAGGCCAGTTGCCCTTGGTACAGGACCAGAGAGTTCAGCAAATGTGTACTGAGCACCTAGAATGCATCACACCAGGCTCTGTGTTAAGCACTGCAGCATAGTAGTGAACAATGTTAGGTCTGGCAGTTAGTCCTACTCTAGAGACAAACTAAAAACAGACTGAAAATCCAATTCAACTAAATTGTACAGTACTTACCTCTACATAGTTTAAGGTCTTGGAAGAAAAAATGACACAGAAGCATGGCTATAAATTTTTTTCTAACAAGATGGGATCTATTACAAAAATACATTAGAATAACCTATCATTGAGCTATGCAGTTCCTATTAGTCGCTAATTTCAACCAAAATGATTTTCATGTAAGACATTTTAGTTAAAAAATTATGTATGATGCATATGCTCATATTTCACTTAAACACCATTTTATTTTTTCAGATATGTAAATAATCATCCTCAATGGCAAATGACTACAATAAGAAGCAATATTTATCCATGCTTATAATTATTATCTGTATAAAATATCATGTTCCTTGAGGCTAGACACCATATTATAAACATCTTTATATACTTCCTCCAATCTTAAAGACCCCTACATAGAGTAGATGCTTGATAAATATTTGATAGTAAAATCCTGTAAATTGGATCTCTAATCTCTAAATTTTAATGATAAAATAATATTCATTCTAAGAGCTTTTTTCCTTACTATCCCCAAATATTCTTACATATTACACTGAACATTTGTAGACTAACACTTTCCAGACTGAAAACTACCATAAAATATATTTCCTAGAATGAATCTATAGAAGTTAAATTAAGTACATATAGAAGTTCATGTAAAAAGCAATAAAAATACACCATTTTTGTGTTGTTTCTTGAAATCTGATCAAAATCTAAGTTTAAATTCACGTGTATAAGAAAAAGGAATAAATGTGGTTTGCCTCAAGAAGACAGTTTTGCAAGGTTTTTAAACTAGCTCCGCAAAACACAAAGATTGCATCTGTACTTCATGTGCTTAACAATAGGTTTGTGGACAAGCAAGAGTGTTGAAACCTTCTCAAAAAAATATTGTAAATATTAAAAAACTATGTCAACCTTTGTTCCACTCATGACTGAACTTGATACAATCAATAAAAATTAGTTTTGGATGTGGGATACTTCAGGGATTTGAAGTAGTTTGCTAAATAGGAAGCTAAATCCAATTACTTTTATGAAGATTTGGCATCTTCAACTGAAAACCAATATTCCAATTAACATTAGACAAATATCCAAGCTTATCCACATGTTCCAGGCATCCTTTCTGGCTAAAAGAAGGCTGCATTTCTGCATATAATTATTCCCGTATGCACATGTAGGGTCTGCACTATATTGGAGGTATAAAAAGCACACACACACAAAAAAATTTAAGTTCTTCTGTGGTCTGTGGCCAAGATTTTTTTTAACCATATATATGTATATTTTAAGTAGAGGGATACATGAAATAAGAGGTAAGAAAGCAGAAAAATAAAAGTACAGTGGATCTTATGAGACACGTGTGAAAAGGAGAAAAAGATAGGTTGCATTTAGAAGAGAAACACAAAGAAAAATTGGAGGATCAGATCTATGCTGGCATAAACCTCAACATGTTTTTAGGCTGTAAGGAAGCAAAAGAACAAGGGAAAGATAAAAAATATAACAGCCAGAAAAATAGACTCTTACGTAAATCAGTATTCCAGAAGCTAGTGGAAGATCAAAGGGATCAAGGAAGGGCTAATCTTAAAGAGAAAGTAAGCCAGGCGCGGTGGCTCAAGACTGTAATCCCAGCACTTTGGGAGGCCGAGGTGGGTGGATCACGAGGTCAAGAGACAGAGACCATCCTGGTCAATATGGTGAAACCCCATCTGTACTAAAAATACAAAAAATTAGCTGGGCATAGTGGCACGTGCCTGTAATCCCAGCTACTCAGGAGGCTCAGTGAGGCAGGAGAATTGCCTGAACCCAGGAGGCGGAGGTTGCGGTGAGTCGAGATTGCGCCATTGCACTCCAGCCTGGGTAACAAGAGCGAAACTCCATCTCAAAAAAAAAAAAGAGAAATTAAGTACTTGATCTTTCGAGACAAGAAGGACAGCAAAAAAAGTTGAGAATAGATGTAGACAAGTTTCTAGAAAGGTTGGTGAGATAATGAGGGAGACATAGCTGAGGGTCTTGCTGGGAGAGAGAAAGAAGGCTGAGTAGTAAGCTTGAGGTGACTGCTGACTGGCTAGGAGAAATTGGAGAGGTGACTGACTAAGGTGAAACCAACATTTTAGACAAATGAGTCTGGATGCATGAATTTCAAGTGGCAGCAGAAAAAGAGACAGTGTTCTGATGAGGCTAAGCTTCCTAAAGGAAAATAATGTACAGAGAAAGGGACTCATAGGCACAGAGTAGAAAACATTTGAAATGATCATTACTGGATTTCATGCCCTAAACAGAACAGGGAACATGAAAACAAATAGAAGAATAAGCCATCTCTTCTTTAACATACATCTTTCTCTGAGGTCTATTTGGCAAACAGTCATGGAGTGCTTCAATTATGTTAGTGTTCTGTGCTTTGGTGGGCAAGCACAGAAACAGCCCCAGGTGTCCATCCAAGCTCATCAGGAGAAAAGATGGAAGTACTCAAGAAACCATAATATAAGACAGAATAATGTAAGTAAATTTCACAACAGAGGTTTAATCATAGTGCTCTTACGGTTTAAAGTTAGAAGAGATCACAGATAACTGGAAAAGGAATGGTGAAATAGAAAAAGCTTGAAAGACAAAAGGGTCTCTGGGAATCTTCCAGAAAGAAAGATGAAGGAAAGAAAGGAGAAACACATGTAGCAAAAATGACATAAGCAAAGGCATGGTGGGAGAAATGTATATGGCAAATTTGATCAAAAAATTATAGTCTAATAAACATATGAAAAAATATTCAACATCATTAGGAAAATGCAAAATAAAACCACAGTGAGCTATCACTACACACCTACTCGAATAGCTATATTTTTTTTAAAATGGCCAACAATAAGTGATGTAAGGATGGGGAGAAACAGAATCTCATATACTGCTGGTAAGAATATAAAATAGGGCAACCTGGAGGCATCACATTACCCAACATCAACGTATATTACAAGTCTACAGTAACCAAAACAACATGGTATTGGTACAAAAACAGATATATAGACCAACAGAATAGAGAATCCAGAAATAGAGCTGCACACCTACAACTATCAATCTGACAAAGTCAATGAAAAAGTAAGCCTGGGGAAGAGACTCCCTATTTAATAAATGGTGCTGGGATAGTTGGCTATCCATATGCAGAAGAAAGAAACTGGATCCCTGCTATCATCATATACTAAAATTAACTCAAGGTGGATCAAAGACTTAAAATGTAAGACCTCAAACTATAAAAATCCTAGAAGAAAATATAGGAAATACACCTCTCAATATCAGCTATGGCAACAAATTTATGCCTAACTCTTCAAACATAATTGCAGCAAAAACAAAAATTGGCAAGTAGGACCTAATTAAACCAAAGAGCTTCTGTGCAGCAGTAGAAATTATCAACAGAATAAACATACAACCCACAGAATGAGATATAAGGAATTTAAACAAATCAACAAGAAAAGCAACTTCATTTTTAAAATGAGCAATGGACATGAACAGACACTTCTCAAAAGAAGACATACAGTTAGCCAACAAACATATGAATAAATGTTCACCATCACTAATCATCAGAGAAATGCAAATAAAAACCACAATGAGATACTATCTCATGCTAGTCAGAATGGCTTTTGTTAAAAAGTCAAAAAATAACATACTCATGAGGCTACAGAGAAAAGGGAACACTTCTACTGTTGACAGAAATGTAAATTAGTTCATCCACTGTGGAGAGCAGTTTGGAGATTTCTGATAACTGAGAGTTAAAATACCATTCAACCCAACAATCCCATCACAGAATACAGACCCAAAGGAAAATAAATAGTTCTACCAAAAAGACACATGTACCCGTATATTCATCACCACATTATTCACAATAGGAAAGACATGAAACCAACCCAGGTACCCATCAACAGTGAATTAAATAAAGAAAATGTGGTACTGGGGACTATTAGAGTGGGGAGAGAGGAAGGTGTGGGTTGAAAAACTACCTATTGGGTACTATGCTCACTACCTGGATGACAGAATCCACACCCTAAAACTCAGCATCACTCAAGCTACCCATGTAACAAATCTGCACATGTACCCACGAATCTAAAATAAAAATTGAAAATTTTTTTAAATTTTTTAAAGAAATTGTGGTATATAAACACCATGGAATACTATGCAGGCACTAAAAAAGAATGAAATCATATCTTTGCAGCAACATGGATGTAGCTGAAGGCAATTATACTCAACTAACACAAACAGAAAACCAAGTATTGCATGCTCTCACTTAACAGTAGGAACTAGACATTGGGTATATATGGACATAAAGTTGGGTACAACAGATACTGCAGCAATATAAGAGAGGAGAAGAAGGAAGAGGGGTAAGGGTGGCAGATTCATTCAGACTGTATATTTACCGTTGTAACAAGCCTGCACATGTACCCCCTGATTCTAAGATAAAAGTTGTGGAAATAAAATAAAAGGGAGCAACCATTGAGGAAAACTGACAGATGAACCTCAAAAACATGATGCTAGGTAAAAGAGGCTAAAAACATATTGTATGATTCTATTCATGTAAAATATCCAGAAAAGGCCAACCTATGAAGACAGAAAGTGGATTAGCAGTTTCTTGCAGTTGAAGTGGGACTGAGGATTAGATGTAGCTGGGCACAAGGGGGCTTTTTGGGGAATGGTAATGTTTAAAATTGGATTGTAATGGTTGCACAACTCTACAAATTTACTAAAAATCCTTAAATGATACACTACAAAAGATGAGTTTTGGTATGCAAATTTTATCAATAAAGCTGCATTGTTTCTTTTTCAGAGGATAGGGTAGCTTGACCAGCATGTAGTTTATGCAGAAATAGGAGATGAGATTAGAAGAACTTGCGTACAACTCTTCAGAAATTTTTGAATGTCGGAATGAGAAGTTTCAATGTAATCTAATAGGCAACAGGGATCCCCCTGAAGGTCGTGGAATAAGACAAATACAAACAAATAAAAACTACACATAATTGCATTCATAAAATTAACTTTAATGTGGCAGATAGATAATTAACTTTATCTAACATGGTCAAATTAGTTGACACATTTGACCATAAAGACCAAGACCTGTGAGCTTCCTTGAGACCATGGCCTGGATTTAGCAAGGACATGAGGAGTCACTCTATAAACCATAAAGTATCATCAGAGGGGTTTTATTTATTTTATTTTATTTTTTTTTGAGATGGATTCTCACTCTGTCACCCAGGCTGGAGTGCAATCTCCGCTCACTGTAACCTCCGTCTCCCAGGTTCAAGTGATTCTCCTGCCTCAGTCTCCCAAGTAGCTGGGACTACAGGTGCATGCCACCATGCCTGGCTAATTTTTCATATTTTTAGTAGAGATGATGGGGTTTCACTGTGTTAGCCAGAATGGTCTCAATTACCTGACCTTGTGATCTGCCCAACTTGGCCTCCCAAAGTGTTGGGATTACAGGCATGTGTCACCGTGCCTGGCAAAGGGTTTTATTTAACCCTATATAACATGGCTTACTTTCTAACCTGACTCTGGCATAATATCACATGACATTATATAAGGAATGAAATCAAAATATTTTACCCCAAATATGTTTCTTTGTCATACTTGAAATAGCCCTGCAAAGCTGTCTCTTGTGGGGAAAAATCTACATTCTGTAGAATCCCCTTCCCTTTCCAGGACTTTTTCCTGGACAGAATCAACTGAGAATCTGATACAAAACATTTGCAGTCTGTTCTCTGAAGCCTGCTGCCTGAAGGCTTAATTTCCATCAAAGGAACATTGGTCTCCACAATCTCTTATCTCATATATATATATATATATATATATATATATATATATATATTTTTTTTTTTTTTAAATTGCATTTTAGGTTTTGGGGTACATGTGAAGAAATGTCAGATATAGGTGAAGGGGAGGAAGGCAGACAATCTCTTATCTTAACCCAGACATTCCTTCTATTGATTCTAGGTCTTAAGACAACAACTTAACTCTTTCAACCAATTGCCACTTAGAAAATCCTTGAATTCACCTGCCAGGAAGCCCTGACCCCACCCCTTCAAGTTGTCTCACCTTTCCAGGCCAAACCAACATCTTACATGTATTGGTTGATGTCTTTGTCTCCCTAAATTGTGTAAATCCAAGCTGTAGCCCAACCACCTTAGGCACAAGTTCTTAGGAACTCCAGAGACAGTGCCCCAGGCCACTGGTCACTCATACTTGGCTCAGAATAAATTTCTTCAAATATTCTACAGTTTGACGCTTTTTGTCAACAGGCAGATCCTCTCAAATATTTCACCTTGAATCACAAAAGTAGGATAAAAGATGGAGGGAAATGGTCCCATGAAAATCTATGACATCCATAGGAAAAACATCTCCAAGAATATGGCTTCTGGCTCATCCTTCCAACTAGGAATCAACTGAAAAAGAATATTAAGTGATGGGCTAGAAGTCAATCCTAGATGAGGTGGGGTGGAAGAAAGTGGGGAAATCAATATTTGGGTGAGGGCCTAATTCTCTGAAATTAATATCCTCTTATGAGAGATTTGGAAATCACATAAAAAGGAAACTTAAAAACTACTTTCAAGCAATACTCTGAGCACTGTTAGCTCTCTGGATATTAATATACGGAGAAACATATCAGGGTTGATAAAACTGCACAGCTGTTCATAGATATAAAGACAGTACACCTTTTTCTTTTGCTGAGAAAGTTTACAAAATAATCTCTCTAGGAAACTGGCTTTGGTTTCCTCTACTTAAAGAGAAAGAGAAAATGAGGGCAAGGGAAGGAAGGTGGAGGGGAGGATTGTGAAGGTTATAAGGGTTGTAATAATCACCAATTCACAATTCAACCATTGAGAACTCCTTTACAAAAAACTAATACAAAAAGAATAGTTGTACCAAATGGGATTAAACAGGAAGACAGATAACATAAATGAAAGAAATCCTTATATAATTATAGATAATTGGAGGCCACTTATGTATTTTTCTGTCATCACTGACACAAAAAGATAAGATTTTCATTTCCTTATAATGAGCCCATTAATAGTTTTATTGTAATATTAGAAACATCTTCTTTCCGAGTATATCTCAAAGGACTATTTTTTAAAAAAGATCAAACAACAAACAGAAAGAAATTTTAGCAGAAGAGGGTACACACTGATTACTTCTGACTCAGAATAGTTTATTTCAGAAAGGTGATCAAATTTCTGAATCTGATAAACTTACCAAGATAAAATCCTAATATTGAACTTACAATAGAGGCAGTTGTTCAAGCTAACACTAGCAAGCAGAAAACTCAAATGCAGATTGAAGAACATGAAGATAAAGAAGCATGCATTCAATTTATAAAAAGGAACACGCCCCAGGGAAGTAAAGCATACCAGATGGTTATTAAAAGAAGAACCTTTTCATATGATAATAGGTCTGTTCTCCCCTCGACGTATATACAACCCCTATTAATGTCAATTAGCATTACATACCTAAATCCAGGGAAGCATAATTCCAGTGTTATAATACTTTGCACTTACTTTTCTGAAACTAATTCAACTGCACAAAGCCCTATAACTTACATCATTATCATTACAGTCCACCTAACAAATGCTGACTAGGCAACGATCTCACCCCAGTTTAGGGGCTGGCACTAGATGATGCTTAAGGCCCCACTGATTTCTGAAATTCTAAATTGATGAAAATTTAAGATTCCAAGTCCCTTTCCATAATCACTATGGAGGTACAATAAATAATTACTGAGAATTTTACTGCAAGACTAGCACCATGAAAGAAGGTACTCAGACACGTTCTATCAACAGGGTCCACAAATTAAAGCGAAGAAGGTGAAACTCAGAGAGATGAAGTGATATGCCAAAAGTCAAAGAACTGAGACTAGGACTCAAGTCTGTTGACATAAAATTTGATGACATTGTTTTAAACAATATTTGAATGTGTGGTTTTTATGAGCTAATGTTTCTGGTGGTTCTTTAATCACCTAAGAGTGCTTCACAAGTGCCTGCTATTGACATCAGTGAGTGAAAATCATTGGCTCAGTGATAGTCTGTTCATGAATAAGAATGTAAAAGGACTAAAGGAAAGAAAAAAACTCAAGAAAAAAGATATTATAAGAAACAATATAAAATGAAGAGCTGATGATTCTCTATGCCTGGTACTGCACTGTCTAATAGATAGATAGTCACAGGTAGCTAATTCACTCTTGAAATGTGCTGCAAGTATAAAATAAACCAGATTTTTGATGATGTACTATGAAATATAAAATATCTCATTAATAATTTTAATTTTACTACCTGTTGAAATGATATATTGAATAGATAAGAGTTAAATAAAATACATTGTTGGGCTGAGCATGGTGGCTCACACCTGTAATCCCAGCACTTTGGGAGGCCAAGACAGGCAGATCACTTGAGTTCGTGACCTGCCTGGCCAACAGGGTGAAAGCCGGTCTCTACTAAAAATACAAAAATTAGCCAGGAATGGTGGCACATGCCTGTAGTCCCAGCAGTGAGCAGAGATAATGCCACTGTACTCTAGCCTGGGTGACGGAGCAAGACTGTCTAAATAAATAAATAAAATAAAATACATTGTTAAAATTACTTTAACTTCTTTCACTTTACTCTTTTAATCTTCTAGGAAATTAAAAATAATATATGTGGCTCACATTTGTGACTTGAACAAATTTCTGTCAGACAGTGTTGGCTAGACTCTACAGCTACACACAGATGATGAATATATCAGGGATGTATTTGCAACAAACACTCTTTGGAGATTACTCTGAGCCAGATGAAGAAAATTTTAAAAAATTCTGAAAGAGCTTTGTATATTGTTTTGTTTGGCTGAGAAACTAGCAAGGGTCAGACAGAGCAAGAGAACAACCACCTTTATATTCACTCAAGCATACCATTCAGTTATCTAAGTGCTTCAGGAATAAACTAACTCATACACGGAATACTTCAGAAAACTAAACATTCTGAGACAAGAGAAACAAGTTCATAGGGTATAGACAGGAATGAGAAAATAGCTCCCACAGAAATACCAATGAAGAACAGGAGTTCCATGCCTGTATCCCAGTTTTCAAAAAAACTGTTATCTGAGGTTTTACATGTGGTAAAACACACATAAAATAAACTTTACCACCTTAACTATTTTCAAGTGTACAATTCAGTATATTAATGCATTCATATTGTTGTGAAAGTTATTTTTATGTTCATCAAATTTTTTTTAGTTTTTATAATTTTTTTCCTTCAACTATTATTTTAAGTTCAAGGGTACATGTGCAGGATGTGCAGGTTTGTTACATATGTAAACATGTGCCACAGTGGTTTGTTGCACAGACCAACCCATCACCAAGGTATTAAGCCCAGCACCCATTAGCTATTCTTCCTGATGCTCTCCCTCCCCTGGCCCCACCCCCACGGGTCCTAGTGTGTCTAGTTTCCCCTTACAATGTGTTCAGGTGTTCTCATCATTCAGCTTCCACTTATAAGTGAGGACATGCAGTGTTCGGTTCTCTGTTCCTGTATTAGTTTGCTGAGGATAGTAACTTCCAAGTCCATCCATGACCCCGCAAAGGACATTCCTGCATAGTATTTTACATGCAGGAATGTCCTTTGTGTAGTATTCTGTGATGTATATGTACATTTTCTTTATTTACTCTATCATTAATGGGCATTTGGGTTCATTCCATGTCTTTGCTAATGTGAATAGTACTGCAATGAACATATGCATACATGTATCTTCATAATAGAAGATTTGTATTCCTTTGGGCATATGCCCAGTAATGAGATTGCTTGGTCAAATGGTATTGCTGCCTCTAGGTCTTTAAGGAATCACTACACTGTCTTCCAAGAAGTTGAACTAAATTATACTCCCACCAACAGTATAAAAGCATTTATTTTTCTCTGCAACCTCACCACTATCTGTTGTTTTTTGATGTTTTAATTATACCCATTCTGGCTGGTGTGTAAGATGGTATTTCATTGTAGTTTTGATTTGCATTTCTCTAATGATCAGTGCTGTTGAGCCTTTTTTCAGATGTTTTTTTGGCCACATGTATGTCTTCTTTTAAGAAGTGTCTGTTTATGGCCTTTGCTCACTTTTTAATGGGGTTGTTTTCTTCTTGTAAATTTGTTTTAGTTACTTGTAGACTCTAGATATTAGACCTTTGTCAGATGGAGAGACTGCAAATATTTTCTCCCATTCTGTAGGTTGGCTGTTCACTTCATCTTTAGTTTTCATGCATGGTGTAAGGAAGAGGTCCAGTTTCAACTTCTGCATATGACTAGCCAGCTCTCCCAGCACCATTTATTAAATAGGGAATTATTTCCCACTGATTGTTTTTGTCAGGTTTGTCAAAGATCATATAGTTGTAGGTGTGCAGTCTTATTTTTGAGTTCTCTATTCTGTTACATTGGTCTATGTGTGTGTTCTTATTCCAGTATCATGCTGTTTTGGTTACTATAGCCTTGCAGGATAGTTTGAAGTCAGGTAGGGTGAGGTGTCCAGCTTTGTTCTTTTTGCTTAGGAATGTCTTTGCTATTCAGGCTCTTTTTTGGTTAGAAAATAGTTTTTTCTAATTCTGTGAAGAATGTCAATAGTAGTTTAATGGGAATAGCATTAATCTATAAATTACCTTGGGCAGTATGGCCATTTGCATGATATTGATTCTTCTTATCCATACGCTCATCAAATTATAATATTGTTTAAAATTGCATAAAAATATAAAGTCATCTAAAACAAACGCACACATTTTCAATGTTTTGCATATGTATCTTAAAGATACATCTATTTCATTATTTGTAACTTACTATATACTATTTAATAATCTGCTTTTTTCAGTTATATAAAATGTTTTATATCACTCCAATTTCGAAAATAATGAAGTGCAATAATGATATGAAATAACATCATATCAAATAGTTGTGCTATGATAAACCTAATCACTTTCCAACTAGAAAGCTGGTTACAATTTCTTGCAAAGGTAATTAATCATAAATGAACATCTTGATGAATGTATTATTTTTCTTTGTGAAAAAGAGAGAAATATTTCTTTCTTTTTCTTTCTTCTTTCTTCTTGCCTAAATATTCAACAGTAAATTATAGGGTGAAAACAAAGAAATATTTAAATATTATTCAACAGTAAAATTATAGGATGAAAACAAAGAAAGAAATATTTTTCTTCTTTCTTCTTGCCTAAATATTCAACAGTAAAATTATAGGGTGAAAACAAACAAATTCCACTTTTTCACTAACATCTCAGTTTTTTTTGTTTTGTTTTGTTTTTACTTAATACCCTCATTCATCCACAAACATATGATTGCAAATTTCTGTGTCCTCCTCCTTTCTAACTTGTTTACTCTATTACCTTCTGAGGAAGAATTTCCTTTTACCTCCTAAGTGGTTATATGAAAAACAAGCCCAGCAACATCACCACATCCATGAAAACTCCTTCTCAGTCTCTCAGCATATTATTTTTACTTGTCCATGACAGTGAGGAAAGTGGGCCTCTGAATGGTTTCATTATATATTCCTCTGTGTTATCAGCCAAAATCATGCTCATTTACAAAGCCATGGACCAAAAAGCTCTTAGACTTCTGCGTGACTTAAAATGATTTTTATATATCAATACTATACAAATAAACAGTAAAAGGAAGTTTTAACTACAGAAAACGTAACAAATAGCAAACTTCAAACCACAGGATCGCTATTTAAAATTATGCCTAATACAGCCTCTGTTTTGTAGAAGAGAAAAATCAGCCAACTCCTTCTCCAAAACATTAATGACTATCAGTCATTACATCACACATATGTCATCTGACACCAACTTTTAGCCCAGTAAACATTTTCCCTCTGCAACAACAGAGGGTTAGTGTTAAAGTGAGGAGAAAAACCCTAGCACATATAATAGCATCAAAACATAAGCCAAGTCATAGGATGAGTCTAATTTCTCCCATTTTCATTTACTCAATCAGTCTTGCTTTGACTAACAAATTTATGTGAAGATTTTATAATATAAGAGAGAATTTATCTGGCAAAGCTTTTCTGCCAATAAGCATTAGCATTTGAAAGCAAAGAAACTGAACTTTGGTATAAGTGAAATCAACAAAGTCACACACACACAAGAAAGTCCTCTGATACTTAAGTTTCAGATATAATTTCAGACTTGAGGGAACTCTCCAAAAGATTTTGTTACCTTTCTAATAGGTGTGTATACAATGACTATTAGACAACTATGAATATACCTATACATGTATGAACATGTACAAAAAGTTTGCACACATCTCCATTTTCTTTACCCTGACCATAATTTTGCTACAGAAAATCAAGGCTGTCTATGTCCCACCTGGCAATGATTAAAGTAAAATTGCCACATGACATTCTAAAGCCTGGACTTTGGAATATAATGCTTAATATCTGTGTAACACTGAGCAAGTTTCTTAACTTTCAGTTTCTTCCTCTATAAACAATAATGCCAACCTCACATGATGATTCTAAGTATTAAATGAAGTAATAAACAAAATTTACTTCAGACTCAGCACACATCCAACAAATAAGAATTTCCTTTCTTTTCTCCTACTTTATTTCTTAAGTCCTCCAAAAATACATTCAGTCGATTGAGAAGGTAGTATTCCAATTTTATGAATGAGGAAATTTAGGTTTCTCACTACTAAAAAGAAGCCATTCTCAACATGGTTACACTCTTTCAACATTATACCTCCAAAGCTAGAAGTAAAGTTGAAAATTCTTTCAAAAAGGATGATATTTTCCCCAAAATTTTGCTTGTTTTAACTTGCATTTTAAGTTCAAGAGTACATGTGCAGGTTTGTTACATAGGTAAACTTGTGTCATGGGGGTTTGTTGTACAGATTATTTCACCACACACTTATTAGGCCTAGTACCCATTAGTTACTTTTCCTGATTATCTCCCTCCTCCTAACCTCCACCCTCCAATAGACCTCAGTGGGTGTTGTTCCCTTCTATGTGTCCATGTGTTCTCATCATTTAGTTCTCACTTATAAGCACGAATATGTAGTATTGGATTTTCTGTTCCTGTGTTAGTTTGCTAAAGATAATGGCCTCCAACTCCATCCTTGTCTCTGAAAAGGACATAATCTTGTTCTTTTTTATGGCTGCATAAATACAACACAATTACTGAAACTGTGGTGAGCAACTGAAAAATCTTTATTCACTAGAGGCCAAATCCTTCCCTTGTAAGAATCATACTATGCTTTTCCCAGAATGATAGCCCCAGGTACCCTCTCCTTGCTTCAACCTTAGACTGGCCTCAGTAAGGGTGCTTATTGTATGCTCCCAGTGGAGTATGATGCAGTAGTAGACATTATGTAGGAAAGGCATGCTAGCACAAATAAGATGGGAATGTGGCTTTGAAGGTTCCTATACAGGATACAGGAAATAACCTGCATTTGAAAATAAGGAGGGAAGTGGTTGGCTTTTGCATCAAAACTCAAAATTATCACTGATGCATCTTGAAGCCAGTGACCCACCTGTTAGAAATACAGTAAGAGGCTGCCACCCATAATAGGCCAAGAGAGGGCTAATTGCAAGATGATGGTCCTAAATGAGATATCCTTTCAAGAATGGTTGCCTCATTGCCAATTAACCAAGATGTTTGTTCCAAAAAGAAGCCCTTGAGCTATCCAGAAGCGCTACCACTGATGTCCATTGCATCTCCTTTTCTTCATCTTTGGAGAGGGCTACAAGTGATTTGAGGGTAGGGGTAACAAGGCTGTTCCATATTTGAACTTTGCTCTGTGTTTGAACTTCCAGGTGTCTTGTTCTACTCATCAGAAAATTGTTAGTATCTTAACAGGGCCAGGGCCAGATACATTATTTGAGGTGCCGAGAGTGAAATAAAAATACAGGGCTCCTTATTCCAAAACTATTAAGAATTTCAATATGGCTACTACAGATCATTAAACCAAAAACAGGGCTCTACGTGATTGTGCAGGTCACATGCCCATGAAGCCAGTCCTGGACAAAGCTAAGACGAAGACCTATTAAAAAAACTGGATAATAGAGTCCTTGAAAGAACTGACCATAACTAAGCACATGGACAAATAGTCTAACAGTTTTAATAGCCTAAAAACAGCACTTGTGCTCTGTTTGCATTATTTTTTATTTATTTATTTATTTTTATTTGTTTATTTGTTTTGAGACAGGGTCTCCCGCTGTCACCTAGGCTAGAATACAGAGGCACATCACGGCTCATTGCAGCCTCAACCTCCAGGGCTAAAGCAATCCTCCTACCTCAGCCTCCTGAGTAGCTGGGACCACGGGTGAGCACCACCACACTCAGCAAATTTTTAAATTTCATGTAGAGACTAGGTCTTCCTATGTTGCTGATAGGGATCTCGAACTCCTGGGCTCAAAGGATCTTTCTGCCTCAGCCTCCCAAAGTATCAGGATTACAAGCATGAGCTATCACATCCAGCCTGCTCTGTTTGCTTTAAACAACTCTTGACAAAACTAATTAATTTTAAGATAAATTATCTTCAGAGTCCATAGACCACAACTGCTTATGAGTGAATAAGATTTTAATGATAACAAACCTTTAAGTTTAAATGTCAAAAGTATAGAAGAAAAGACATCTTTAAGTATAGAAAACCTAAATTCAATAATTAAAACTATTATTAAGATGTGTCCTTTAGTTGGGCGCGGTGGCTCAAGCCTGTAATCCCAGCACTTTGGGAGGCCGAGGCGGGTGGATCACGAGGTCAAGAGATCGAGACCATCCTAGTCAACATGGTGAAACCCTGTCTCTACTAAAAATACAAAAAAAAATTAGCTGGGCATGGTGGTGCGTGCCTGTAATCCCAGCTACTCAGGAGGCTGAGGCAGGAGAATTGCCTGAACCCAGGAGGCGGAGGTTGCGGTGAGCCGAGATCGCGCCATTGCACTCCAGCCTGGGTAACAAGAGTGAAACTCTGTCTAAAAAAAGATGTGTCCTTTAATAAACTGTGGTTATCCATACTACAGACTGTCCATATCATAAACTATTATGTAACCATTACAAATAGAGAAGTATATCTATGCATTAATATGCAAAGAATTTCAGTATATACTTTAGAAGAAAAAAGAGAACTAGATTAGTACATAGAGTATGATACTCTTTACGGAGTTTTTTTGCTGTTGTTTTTTGCCCGATGCAACAATATTTCATTTCTATGTGCCAAAAAAAAAGGTGTGGAAAGAAACAAAAACAGTAAGAATGATTACATTTCTGAGCAGATGATAAGGAACCAGTATGGAAAATTCAGCATTATGCATAACGTTATAATTTTCTTTGGGAAATTATATACATGTGTTAAGTATGTCATTAAAAATTTAACTAAAAGGAATTAAAATAGACTTTACTATACTCAAGAAACTTATCGAACAATCAATGCCTCACTCTAATTTATTACACACACACACACACACACATATATATACATATATATATATATGTATATATATATATATAAAAAATAAAATTGAATGGCAAGGTACATAAAACTAAGTCAAAATCCTTATAGTACTTATATTTTTCCTTCAAATGCTCATTCATTCTTTTTGTTAATCTAAAAAGGATGGGACATAACAATCTACATTCAAGTGAAAACCCATAGTTTTGATCATCTTGTCTATAAAATTACAAATTATGGAAAACCTGAACCCTGAGGCTAGGCAGAAAAAATAAAAACCTCTGCACTTTAAATGTATAAAAGACAAAGTCTTACTACATAGAAAATCTGGAAAGCATTAAATCAGGCATCGTCTTCAAGATCCTTTAAATGCCCTTCCACCACTGTGTCTACAAAAAGATAAAGCAGCATCATTAAAGACAAGATTGACCATACCTTCAGCCTCAAGTATAGCAGGCAGGTATGGCAGTAGACCTCAGAATGAGACAGAGAAGTGAACAAAGAAATGGAAGAAAGAAAAAGGAAAAGAAGGAAGGAAAGAGAAAACAAACCAAAACAAGAAAAGTACTTAAAGAGTTTCAAAAGAGGTGTGGAACAGACAGGGCATTGGTGCCTACTGACTGAAGGGTCATATATTTACCCCTGCCCCCAACTCATACACAAAATTGGCAGTCTACATTTGCGAAAAAAATTTTGTAATTTCCATATGTTATGGAATATAATCTTTGCAACAGAGTAGTCATCCCATTTCATGGAACAAAACAGAAGTTCTAGGAGGGTCAGGGAATTGCCAAAAGCCACATAGCTAATAAGCAACAACACTGTGGTATTTGAATTCCAAGCCCAATGTTCCCTCCAATATTCCATTGCTACTATAGACTGTCTTTTAAATTGCTACTAATTTTCAAATAACCATGAAAATTTTAAGAAACAAATGTATTATGAACAAAAACATAGTAAGCTATTTTTCTGTCCCCTAGGAAAACTAATTCTTAAAAAAAAAAAAAAAATCTGATTTGTCCTTTCAAAATCAACAGAATGGAGTGGGCCAGGGGAGTAGGGCAGAAATATGGTGATAAAGGACCACATGAAGAAGTCCTGTGGGTGAAGGAGCTGTTCAGTGTCTAGAATGTGGTAGCAGATGCTGAACCTACACACATGATAAAATTGCACAGAACTTAATACATACACCCACATAAACGAATACAGTAAGTCAGAATAACACCTTTGGATTTTATCAATGTCAATATACTGCTTATGGTATTATACCATAGTTTTGCAAAATGTTACAATTGGAAGAAAACAGTTAAAGAAGACATGAGATCTCTCTGCATTATTTGTTACAACTGCACAGAAATATGCAATTATCTCAATGAAAAAACTTAGAAAAATCAACAGAATGTTCACATCAGCAACACTGATTTTGAAACAGGGGAGTGACATTGTGAAGAAATATAGGAATATACAATGTAGTCATTCAAAGTCTTCATTATAATCATATAAAGACAGAACTGGTAGAAAGAGGCCTTCTCATGATTTTTAAAAATTATTTTAAAATTTAAACAATAATTTTTAAGCCAAAGATAATAATTTTGAATAGTTTTGAAGAGACAGTGCCTTAAGAGTGATAGCCAGATCACACCAGCCATGCAAATGATAAACTATAAATGGAAGGTGAACCAAGAAGAAGAAAAAATATGTTTTGAGCTAGAACTTTTTGAAATATGCTGCTTAAGAATTCCACCTCGCCGGGCGTGGTGGCTCACGCCTATAATCCCAGCACTTTGGGAGGCCGAGGCGGGTGGATCACGAGGTCAAGAGATCGAGACCATCCTGGTCAACATGGTGAAACCCCGTCTCTACTAAAAATACAAAAATTAGCTGGGCATGGTGGTGAGTGCCTGTAATCCCAGCTACTCGGGAGGCTGAGGCAGGAGAATTGCTTGAACCCAGGAGGCAGAGGTTAGGGTGAGCCGAGATCGTGCCATTGCACTCCAGCCTGGGTAACAAGAGTGAAACTCTGTCTCAAAAAAAAAAAAAAAAAAAAAAAAGAAAGAATTCCACCTCAAAATATCAACTGACATAATACTAGAAGTTTGAGTCATTTGCTTGTTAAAACAATCAGAAAATTATGGTAATCATTATGGGATGTACCAAGAACTGTCTAATAATACTATCATAATAGCTACTATTTATCAAGCACATATTACATGCCTGGCATTGTCCTAGTTACATAAACGATTAAAAATCCTCACAACAACTTTGGGAGGTAATGTGTGGAAACTGATGTCATTTAAGTAATTTACCCCAGGTCATATCATTAGAAAGCAGTAGAGTTTGACTTTGAACCCAGGTTTTTTTTTTACTCTAAAGCTTGTGCACTGTTCACAGTTCCTTAAAGCACTTATCTTGATATTCTGGTACATGACTCTAAGGTGACAAAATAAAAGTATAGACAGTAATAGAAAACTGTTACTGACATTATACTGACCTGCTTATAGGTTCCATCTAACAAGGTGTCCAGGTGTTGAAGAGGGGCAGGGGTTTTATCTTTGAATCTTGTTAAGAGCCGGCGTTGAATGGCCCGAAATTGCACAGCTCTCTCAGATAAGAGTTCTTCTAATTTTTCACCATTTATCCGTAGCTGCAATGAAGAATTTCTTAAATTGAGATTAAATGGACACAAAAAACATGTTTAAAGAAAAAATATACACACTGATAATAAAAAGAGTAATGAAAAAATGTAAATGTATTATAGAGTTAAAGGAATTAAAACAATGCGGTATTTGGTACATGACTCACTAATTCACAGATAATACACTGGAACAGATCAAACGGAAAATTTGTAAAGGTTATCCAGTATCACTGGAGGAAAAACAAATCATTTAATAAGTGGTTTTCAATAAATGGTTACATGAGAAATAATAGAAATCTTTTCCCATTCTTTACAGCAAAATTAACGCAGAGATTAAAAGTTTAGACACAATAAAAGCATTAGAATAATCAGAATTTAAAAAATAATCTTGGTATAGTAAAGGCCTTTATAGTGTAAGTCAAAAGCTAAAAGCCACATGCACACACACATAAACACACCCTTGATGAATTATTAACTTAAAAAACATTTAATTCAAAATGATTTTTAAAAATTGTAAAGAAAATAAGACAAATAGCAAACTGCAAAAAATAATAGCAACAACAACAAAGTTATGCCCATATCTAAAAGCGTCTAAAAATCAATGAGAAAAAAACCACGACCCAATAGAAATCAGTAGGAAATCAGCAACAATACAATAGAAAAATAGGCAAAGCTTTATATAAAAATTAACACAAATAGCTCTTAAACATATAGCCTTAGCTCTAACAATCCCACTTCTAGAAATGTATCCTAGATAGATACTCGCAGAAAGTAATGTATATATAAGAATATTCATTATAAAATTGTTTGATCTATTATCACAGTAAGGCATTATTAATAATCAAAATTCCTATCAATAGGGGAACCAGTTAAAGAGGGAAAACTACTCTGCAAGACTACTAAGGGTGCTGATATGCAATGCTATCCAAAGATGATAAATGAAAACAAAGCAAAACAATACAAATAGTATGTATAATGTGCTACCATTCATTATTTTTTATTTTAAAAAAAGAAACCTATATATTAGCAGAGTTGTGACTGCATAGGATATTTCTAGAAAGATATACAAGAAACTGGACACCAAAGAAGAGACTGAGTGGCTGGGGAATTCGAATCATTAACGACACTTTTCACTGTAACCCGTCTCATTTAAGTTAATATTGTTAAAAGAAAGCTAGTCAAAGCCACAGGATAAAGGAACGCTTCATAAAATTGGGTCATGTGAATCACTAATTTAATTTTACAAAACAATAAGAAAACTAGCTGAAATAAATATCATATTCAAAACGCTCAGAAGTCAAACATATCAGCCTACTTTTCTAGTAATAACCCAAATTCCTTACCCTTACAGTGCATGCATTCTACAATTACATGTGAAATAAAAGTAACTTGGAATTTTAATCTTTTTTAAATCCCAGTTTTAGAGGTACTCAGTAGCTAACTAAATCAAAGAATATTCTCTTGAGGAAAAAAACACTAATAATGAAGTAATAAAAATATTTTCAAATGAAGTTTTAAAAAGAACATTAATGTAATTATAATTCATTCTTCTAATTGTATAATTTACTGCTATAATTTATTTCCTGTAATAAAAATATTTTTAAATAATGTTTTTAAAAGAACATTAACCTAATTACCAATATTCGTTCTTCTAATTGTATAACTTACTGCTATAATTTATTTCCTGAATTTTTGATACACCAAAAAATTAAAAAGATATTCTCAATACTCAGACTATCAACCAAGTTATCATTCCTTTGAATGTGTAACCAAGTAGCAATGATTGAAATGTTTTCCCATGTCAGAATTTCAATGCTTAACAAATATTTATTGATGCCAGGGCCAAACCCTGGTCCAGGGACTAGAAATTAAAGCATTGAATGAAGCAGACAAAAATTTCTGCCTTCATGAAGCTTACACTCCAAGGGACACTTGAACTCCAAAAGCCATTTCCATTCAAAGTTTAAAATATTTACTAAGGGCTGAAAGCAGAGAAAGGAGAAGACACAGAGCAAAGGGAGCATAACCATGCCCCCTTAATTTATGTGTATAATAAATGAAAGTGCCTGTCCTTTACCAAATTCTCTAAGTTCTTCCTCAGAAAAGATGCACCCCTGAAGTAGAAACTCCAGGGAGTTACTTACTAGCCAGAAAGTATGAAGGGAAATTTGTATGTCAAACTTATTAGTCAATAAGTCAATAGAATCTATTATTAGTCAATGGTAGCTAATATTCTCTATTTCAAATATTACAAATATGTAATTAGTGTAGTCTTTCTATGGACTCTTTCACAAATCGCTAGAACTCAGTTTCCAACAGTGAAGCAAGAATTTCTTAAAATATATCCCAGAGAATTGCAAAGATTCTCAACCCTTATGATACCTAAACCTACTCTCACAGACTGTCAGTTTTCATGCTACAATTTAATTAAAGGCACGAGTCCCTAGAAAATATTGTCATCACAGATCCTCATCATAGATGAGAAATTATGACATAATTATTCATAATTTGATTGTGTACACCTGAAATTTTCTCCTCATGTTCACACTGCATTAAAAGAAGTCTGCATAGCTCAAAGTCAGTGCTGTTAGAATGTTCAATACTTGGCTGACAAATTATATGACTAGTAATTCTCTCTCTTTCTCCTTCTCTCTCTTTCTCACACACACACACCACACACACACACACACACGCACACGCACACGCACACGCACATCCCTAAATTGAAATGGAGTTCCCGAGAACCAATGCTTACTTCGATAATGTTCAAAATTCTCTCAAAATTCTTCTTTTGTATTGTCTATAGAGTCTGTTTATAGACTATATATGTGGAGCCTGATGCTCCACTTATTTTAATACACAAGAATTTTAAAAAACAATGACTGTCACTGTCAAACCCATTCACAAAACAAGTATTTGGCTAGTCTCAAACATCAAATCAATCTTCAAAGGATGAAGACATGTCACCATTGAGATACTCAACGGAATCTAATATAGGCTCTGAAGGCACTTCCAAAGAAGAAATGCAAAACATTGAGAGCAACAAAGCTGTTAGATCTCATTTATTCATATATTTAATCATTCAGTATTTACTAAGCACCCACTGTGCCAGATACTGGGAAATATTTTAAGTGTTAACCCTCATTCAGATGCAGAAGTTCTGGTATGCTTGTTAAAAAAGAAAAAGAAAAATCACTTTACTTTATAATCACACCTCATTTATGGCCTGCTAGAATTAGTTAGCCAAATGGCTGCTGATAAGCTCAAATAGTTTTAACACTGGATTATTGGGGTCAAGGGTTAAGTCTCCATGTGGGAGAATTAAATCAGCTCTGTTCCAGGGCCAGACAACATGGTTAGCTCCAGGCAGCCACTCTGTAAATGTCTGTAACTGATCACAAACTGGGCAAGTGGGCAGGAATGGATTCACGAAATCTAGCATCCACATAAGAATAACAACTAAAAGCGTACAACCTGATGGTATGTATACAGAATTCTTCTATAGCATCTGTTTCTCTTTCATATATTTAAGGATTATAGATTACGTGGGTTATCATTATACATACCTCAAAATGATGATCAATCAACTCAAAATATTCTTGAAGGGGCATAGATCCAGAAAAAGAACATGCAAAATCTTTGACTCCCTGTTTTTCAAAATATTCTTGGAGGCGAAGAATAAGCTCACTGGTTATGAGCCAAAGATCTTCAAATTGTTCACTCTGAATGCGATATCGTTCTGAGAGAAAAAAAAATTAATATTAAGGACAAATGCTTAGTAACACAGAATTACTAGATAAAGCTACATGAAATGCCACTAACCCTGACTTTAAAAGTTCAAAGTTTTCATTTTTGTAACATAGATATGGTTCTACTAGCTTTATAAAAATACTTTTACTGCTTCATTGCTCCCTGCATCAATCACTTAACACTTTCAAATCTAATTCCAAAGGTAGGTGGTTACAGCAGCAAACTGTAAAAGTATGGTCCTTCACATGCACACGAATGTTCATTGCAGCACTGTTTACAATAGCAAAGACCTGGAACCAACGCAAATGCCCAACAATGACAGACCGGATAGGGAAAATGTGGTACATATACACCATGAAATATTACGCAGCCATCAAAAACGATGAGTTCACATCCCTTTTAGGGACATGGATGAACCTGGAAACCATCATTCTCAGCAAACTGACACAAGAGCATAAAATCAAACACCACATGTTCTCACTCATAGGCAGGTGTTGAACAATGAGAACACATGGACACAGGGAGGGGAGGACTACACACTGGGGTCTGTTGGGGGGAAATGGGGGAGGGACGGGAGGGACGGGAGGGTGGGGAGGTGGGAAGAGATAGCATGGGAAGAAATGACAGATACAGGTGAGGGGACAGAAGGCAGAAAACCACACTGCCATGTGTGTAACTGTACAACAATCTTGCATGTTCTTCATATGTACCCCAAAACCTAAAATGCAATTAAAAAAAAACATATAGAATCTATGGGTCACAGCTAAGGCAGTTTGTTAAGAGAAAAATTTATAGCAATATACACACTTACAAAGATCTTAAATTAACAACCTAACATCACAACTAAAAGAGCTAGAGAAGAGTAAACCAATCTGAAAGCTAACAGAAGACAACAAATAACCAAAATAAGAACTGAACTGAAGGAAATTGAGACACACATACACACACACACACACACACACACACACACACACACACACATACGTGCGCAAAAGATCAAAGAAACCAAGAGCTAGTTTTTGGAAAAACTGATAAGATAGACCACTAGAGCTAGACTAATAAAGAAGAAAAAAGATCCAACTAAACATAATTAGAAATGACAAGGGGGATGTTGCCACTGACCTCACAGAAATTAAAAAAACACACATACACACAAAAAAACTATCAACTACTATGAACACCTATGTGCACAAAAACTAGAAAGTCCAAATGAAATGGATAAATTCCTAGGCACAAACATCTTCCCAAGACTGAACCAGGAAGAAATTGAATCCCTGAATAGACTGATAACAAGTTCTAAAATTGAATCAGTAATAAAAAACTTACCAACCAAAAAAAGCTCAGGAGGAGAAAGAGTCACAGCTGAATTCTACCAGATGTATAGAGAAAACCTGATACCATTCCTGCCGAAACTATTCCAAAAAAATTGAGAAGGAAGGAATCCTTCCCAACTCATTCTATGAAGCCAGCATTATCCTGATAGCAAAATCCGACATATGCATAACAAAAAAGAAAACTTTAGGCCAACATCTTTGATGAAGACAGATGCAAAAATCTTCAAAAATACTAGCACACCAAAACACTAATCCACCACAATCAAGTAGGCTTTATCCCTGGGATGCAAGATTAATTCAACACATACAAATCAATAAATGTGATTCATCACATACAAAGAGCTAAAGACAAAAGCCACATGATCATTTAAGCAGATGAAGCAAAGGCTTTCAATAAAATTCAACATCCTTCATGTTAAAAATCCTTAATAAACCAGGCATTGAAGAAACATACTTCAAACTAGTAAAAGACCCTTATAACAAACCTATAGCCAACACCATACTGCATGGGCAAAGACTGGAAGCATTCACAAAATCAATCACATTTATTGATTTCTATATGTTGAACTAACCTTGCATCCCAGGGATAAAGCCTACTACTAGTTTGAAGTATGTTTTTAGAAAACTAAAAACATAACTGTCATTTGACCCAGCAGTCCCATTACTAGATAGATACCAAAAGGAATATAAACTGTTTTGCCATAAAGACACATGCACACATACGTTCACTGCAGCACTATTCACAACAGCAAAGACAAAGAATCAACCTAACTGTCCACTGACAATAGATGGGATAATGGAAATGTGGCAGGTATACAGCATAGAAAGAATACTATGCAGCCATAATAAAGAATAAGATCATGTCCTTCACAGGAACATGGATGAAGCTGGTGGCCATTATTCCCAGCAAACTAATGCAGGAACGACAACAACAACAAACAAACAAACAAATACTGCATGTTCTCACTTATAAGTAGGAGCTAAATGACGAGAACAAATGGACACAAAGAGAGAAACAAGGGGCACTGGGGCCTACCTCAGGGTGGAGGGTGTGAGGAAGGAGAGGATCAGGAAAAAATAATTATCAGGTACTATGCTTAGTACCTGGGTGAGAAAAATAATCTGTACAGTACACTCCCATGACACAAGTTTACTTATATAACAAACCTACACCTGTACCCCTGAACCTAAAAGTTTTTTTAATATAAAAATCATAATAAACATTTAAACAGGTGGGATATTTACTCTAACTTTAAATTTTTAGTTTCTGTTTCTTTTTTATTTTTTCATCAACACATACAGAAGAAAAATTTAAAAAAACAATTTTTCTGGAATAAAAAATTTACAATTAGGCCAGGTGCAGTGGCTCACACCATCCCAGCACTTTCAGAGTCCAAGGAAGGCAGATTGCTTGAGCTCAGGAGTTCAAGACCAGTCTCAGCCACACAGTGAAACACCATCTCTACTAAAATACAAAAAATGAAGTGAGCATGGTGGTGCACACCTGCCCAGCTACTCGGGAGGCTGAGGCACAATAATCACTTGAACTGGGAGGCAGAGGTTGCACTGAGCCAAGATTGTGACACTGCACTCCAGCCTGGATGACAGAGTGAGGCTCTGTCTCCAAAGAAAAGAAAAAAGAAAAAAAAAATTGGAATTAGTCCTGGAATTTATAAACACAACAATATTTTTTATGTTTTTACAGATTACCAAAAATCCAAAGAATTAATGAGTCCAAGATTTATAAAGTGTTATCTTGATTACTAAACATTTTTCTCAGTGTTAGTACTCCAAGATGGTTAATATTGCCCCTGGAGACTTTCCAAAGTATATATTTCATGGATGGAGAAATGCATTTTTCTATTTATAACATATGAAATAACCTGTATTTTAAATTATGCCCTTAAAAATTAGTATTCAAAATAGCTATCAAAATGAACACTCAATTTGTTTATCTCTTTTCTTTTCCATCTTGCAATAGGAGCTCAGTGGAAATAAGCACTTGTTTCCAAATAAAATAAATTTAGATGATCACAGTCTAGACAATTGCCATTCCACTCTATTACAAATGGAGAAAAGAATATATTTAATTAAGGAAGGTATAAAAATGCATCACATCAGTCTTTATGTGTGTCAGAAAGTCTGAAGCTCATAAATATAATGTTTTTATTCATATCATAAACAGTGAACTACACAATTCATGCTATTTGGAAATTCATAATGTGAGATGGAAAAAACAGATGAATGCTTTTTAAACCAAAATGTTGAGGAAATAACATAAACTATTTCAGTAGGTTTAACATTTTAAATACATAACTTCTTCAATATTAGAAACTAAGGGTGGTTTCTCAACACTTACTTTTCAACAGGCTTTTTCCAAGCTACATTTATATAATATTCTCATTGTCAATAATATTGCTAAGAAATTCTAAAATAAATATTAACAGTAATATTATATTGATGAATCACGTATAAGTTAAACTATTCACAAAGGCATGAGGTGGGCATCAGTTGACTTTAGATTTGGTCATTATACTTGTCCCTGAGATTCTTGACTTCATTAAAAGACTGTCACAGACTCCCTACTACATGAACTCTCAGCACACAAGAAAATCCACTTACCCTTTGAAACCTCATGCTTTATCAAGCAGCAGGACATACTTTCCCCTCTTCCTCGAATGACCTCCATCTTCTAATGTCCCACTCATTCCTCAAGACCCTCTAAAATTTATATGGAGTGTCAATCCCTTGGGATACAACAGCACTAAATAACATGCTTCTATAAGCACATCAAGCATTTCATTATTGGTTCTCTTTATCTGTTTGTCTCTCCCATTAATCTAGGAGCTCCACAAGAGCCACAACAATGTTTATACCTAACGTGTCTACTGAATGAAAAAAGAATAAATGTATTGTCTACCAAGATGAAATAAAATAATACTCCCACTTCCTTTTTCGCAAGGTATTTTGTATAATACAGTTCAGGATCACATATACTTTATTTTGGAAGATGCAAAAAGAAATCCTATTTCAAGATATCCTATTTCAAAACCATTTCTCACATATGTGACTACAATCCTTCTATTATACCTGAAAGCAAAATAATCAAAATGGACAAAGAAAGGACTTTTAACTTGACCTTATTGAATTCAATCACTCTTCCTAGCATGCTAAAAATCGTTCAGGATATTGAAACGTTGGATATATTTGTTATCTTTTCCATTTTGCAAACACCTACCTGAGGCTATACCATTTGCTACAAATTAGGTATGCTTTATCCAAAATGCTTAGGACCAGAGTGTTTTGGATTTCAGACTTTTTTCAAATTTAGGGATATTTGCATATTATATACTTATAGCAGTTCGGCATTCCACATCCAAAAATCCAAAATCTAAAACGCCCCAAACTTCCAAACTTTTTGAGCCCTTTGGATTTCAGCACTTTGGATTTTGAATTATCAGATTTGGGATGCTTGACCTGTATTTGCAATTGGTTAACCCTACTTTGTGACACTGACAGTATGTGTCTATTCAGCATTCTTTTCAGATTATCAACTTAGCAAGACATAGCGTTCTAAGTTGAAAACTCCCTTGAATCTTGGAGAAAACTTCTGTATTGTCTTCTATCATCCAATTATTTTGATGAAAAGCTAAATGCCATCTTGATTCATATCCCTTGAGTAACTTGGTTTTTTTCTTTCTAATCTTTGAAAATATGCTCCTTGGTGCTCTAAAATTTCACAATGACGTGTCTGAGAGTGTGTGTGTGCTTTCTCATTCATTGTGATAAGTATCAAAACAATATAAAAGGTCAACAAACAAAGAGCTGGTTTTTTTGAAAAGATAAACAAAATTGAACAAACCTTTAGACTAAAAAAAAAATAGAAGGGAGACTCAAAAGAAAAACTAGAAATTATATCTGATACCAAAGAAATACAAAGAATCATTAAATGGTCATGAACAATTATATGCAACAAACTGGATAACTTAGAAAAAATGGTAAATTTCTGGATACATACAACCTACCAAGATTGAACTAGGAAGAAACAGAACAGACAAATAATGAGTAAGAAGACTGAATCAGTTCTACAAAGTCTCCTACCAAAGAAAAGCCCAGGACTTGATAGTTTCACTGCTGAATTCCATCAAACATTTAAACAACTAATAACAATTCAGCTCAAACTATTTTAAAATATAAAAGAATGGAGTACTTTCAAATTCATTCTGTGAGGCCAGCATTATCCTGATAACAAAATCAGACAAGGACATAATAAAAGAAGAAAACTACAGGCCAATATCCCTGATCAACAAAGATGCAAAAATTCTCAACAAAATACTAGCAAACCAAATTCAACACAGCACATTAAAAAGATCATTCACCATGATCAAGTGGGATTGATTCCAGAGATGCAAGGATGGTTAAACATAAGCAAATCAATAAGCATGATACATAATACTAACAGAATGAAGGACAAAAACCATATGATCATTTCAATAGATGCAGAAAAAGCATCTGACAAAATTCAACATCCTTTCATAATAAAAAAAATTCAATAAATTAGTTATACAAGGAATGTACCTCAATACAAATAGGCCTTTTCAATATCCACAACTCAATATCCACAATATCCATACCTCATTTCCTCTAAATCCTTGTCTGCCATTGGTCTTCTCTCGATTTTAGCAATCCACTACCCCAATAACGAGCTTGTTATTATCAGGATCTGCAATTTCTCTGAACTCTTATTCTCAACATCTGATCCACTCTCTGACCACTACCATTTTTTTTTAACGCCTAGTTCACTTGCTCTATAACTCCTACTACTTTACTTCTTCAAACTTCCAAGAAATTTGATCAGGTGAACCCATTAATTTTTCAGCATGTATCAGTTTTCTCTAATCTTCACTTACTTCCTTACCATATCAGATTTGGTAGTCCATTATGGTAATCAGTCTCATAAAAACATTTTATCTGTAATTCTCTGTTTTAAAATCTGAACCCTGCTTTTAGTTGCTTAGATGCTGATAAACAAATTACTTCCAGGGGAAATCACCTAACAAGGATGGCTGATTTCAGTTCAAAATTTAGGATCTCAAACTCTAGATGGGAATTCTACAATACCTGTTTCCCTCATGAGTTTGCTTTCTTATTTTCATACTTTTTTCAGATTTATAGATCATCAAACCTCCTTTATCTCTCCACTAACAAATCTACAAAGTCTCCCTAGATGTACATACGATTCCTCCCGTTACAGAGAAGTTACAAAGGCCTATTCCTCAACCCCTCCCGCTAGCTTCTGCATCCCATTGCCTCTCTCTTCCTCGAGGACTTCATTGCTTTATGATCTGATTCTCTTTCCTGATCATCAACCTCTCCCACTGAACTCAATCAATTAATACTCAAATGTGTTCTAATATTGTTTATTTAAAAACAAAATCCATAGCTCTTTCATCCTACTTCTCAATTCTGAGTTATTGAAATTGGCTGCTCAATCCTTACTGAAAACACTAGATAATGAAAACTTGCAAAATTAGATACCCAAAATGTATCCTTGGATTAGGCTGCAGCTTAGACTGCACTGATTTGGGCTCAGTAGAATTATATTTACTAAATAGTAAATTATATTTACTAAATAACAAATTTCACTCTATTTAGTGAAATTTGTTACAAATAATTACATAAGCATAAACTTTATAATTATAAAATATAAAGTATAGAGATATTTAAGGAATTGTCTTTTTGAATATTCATAAGGAAAACTTCATCTTTGACTCAGCATCAGTAAAGGGTGTGCATCTCCTCAACAAAAGATTGAACATTCCGAAAACGGAAACTAAATGATTTCTTGTTATTTTAGGTGGCTAGTACCTTTTTAATCATACAGTATGCATTTCTGAGTATTAATCTCATTTCTACCTCTATTAGTTTCCTATCCTGATTTTCTCTTTCTGGTTCTTGAAATACTTATATATTCTTTTCATATTTTAGATATTTTTAAACTCTTCTAACTTATTTAAGAAGCAAGTAGAACAAGGCAATGTACAAATAGAGAATAAAGATAAAAACAGATATAGAGATAGGCAAGACCAAGAAAAATATAGAAGCAGAAAGGGACAGGAGAGACTGGGGAGAGAGAGGTAGCAGCGTTTGATGTATACGGTAATAAGTCACTATGTGGATCTGGATCTTAGGAAAGCAGCATAAGAATATATACATATTTACGTAATAGCATATTTCTTCTGAAATCTCTTTATACTGAATCACTCGAAATTATAGACATCTACGTAGAAATATTTTGCAACATTAATTATAAAAACATTTATCTTACAAAATTAGAACTGCCTGCCCTGTTATTTTCAATTTAGGATTGTGTTAACAGTTTTCAGAAATGTTGCTAGCATATTTTTCCCAAACTGAAGCACTACTTTCCTTTTTTTTTTTTTCTTACAGGGTCTCACTCTGTTGTGCAGGCTGGAGTGCAGTACATGCAATCTCAGCTCACTGTAGCCTCAACCTCCTGGGCTCAACCTCCCACCTCACCTTCCAGAGTAACTGGACTACAGTCATGTGCCACCATACCCAGCTAATTTTTTTTTTTAAGTAGAGACTAGGCCTCGCTATGTTGCCCAGACTGGTCTCAATCTCCTAGTCTCAACTTATCCTCCCACCTTGGCCTCCCAAAGTGTTAGGATTACAGGTGTAAGCCACTACCCGCAACTAGTATTCTGCTTTCTAAAAATAAAATCCTACTCAGTTCCCCAGGGAATGTGGTTTGGTATCTGAGACAATGAGCTATACTTTACTTTTCTCTTGTCTGCTTTGACTGGTCTATACTGAATCAGAAAAATGAACTAAAATTGCCATACAGCACACATGAAGCCTTGGTTGATTACCAAGCAAGTTTTAAAAAGAGATGAATATGTGGAACCCACAGAAAATACTATACAAGAGCCCAGGACAATTCTATTTGGCTTATGAATCATTTGACTGTTTACTATGGAAGAAATACTAGGTTCTTTCCAGTTGTAAGATTTTTTTGTAAATCAGATTCTGGACTGTAAATTAATACTAGGTATCTTTCAGAAAATAAAAAATGTCAAACACAGGTTAGATACAAATTACTTCATTCCTTTCTTAGGAATGAATACTCTGATAAAGCAATAGGAGCACTAACGTCTGCCTCAACCCCAGAAAAGCACACTCTCATTATATCTATCTCTCTCCATCATCAAAGGCACCTCCTAGGTAGGATTCTGTGTGTCACTGAAGCCAAAAACCACCATAGAATCATAATGACTTTTATTCAGGTATCAATTTATACAGTTCATTTGGCTCCTGGTTTAAAAGGTCCTGTCCTATTCCATTATTTGATTTTGTCTACCTAACACTATGGTTAAGTCAGAGAATTGCCATACATTCAGATAAAGAGAGTAAATCAGCTATATACTTGATTTTGGTAAAATTTAGATAGCAGTAAGGTAATAGTGGGCAATATCAGTGTTCTGCTTGTTACTTTTACTCAAAGTTATAAACAAAATACATTAGGATATAAATATCTTCATTTGTATAAACAAATTTTTGCCTTTTTTAATGGTCTCAATTGCAGATTCATTATACAGCACCATCAACTGCAGTCAAACAAATGGGTACAATTTCCCAAAGAAATATTAGCACAACTTTTTTAGTTTAACTAAGGAGAATTGTTAAACTAAGAGAAATGCACCAAAATGGTTCTACCATCCAAATGGAGATTAAAGCTAATCAAAGCAAAATGGAGCTATGTACTTACAGTTAGCAATATTGTACTATACATCTGAAATTTTGTTAAGTGAGTAGATTTCAGGTTAAATCTTCTTATCAAAATAAAATGATTTGTTTTTTTAAAAAGACGGTGCCAATGTAAAGAATACTGCAATCATGACCAATCGCAAAAAAACAAATGAAAATAAAAAAATCTTCTCTTTCTTCTCAGAGTTGTTTTTTATTTCTGTGACCTATTACAGTCTTCAGTAGTATTCGAGTCTATTTTACCAGTCACCAATTGACATATTCCAGAAACTATTGTTTTAGCCATAAAAACACTGTTAGACTTTCTAAATGGAATCTCTGTTCCTCCTAATATCTTTCTTTTTCAAAAACAGATGGCCTTATTGTACTCTTATTATTAGAAAAGTAATAACCAACTACAACTGCAAGTACATGGGTAGAAAGTGCAAGCTCACAGAAAAACTAAAGTTTAAAATTGGAACATCCTGAGTCAGATTATGTGAAGGGGGTGTGTGTGTGTGTGTGTATGTACATGTGTATGTGTACTTTTTCCCCTCAATACAAATTTGTTAAACACTTCCTTTCTTAATATCTTACTTTATTTCCATGAAGGTGTGTATAACTCAGTAAGTTCTGTAGCTTCAGTATACCATAAACTTCAAGAGCCAGTTGTACACTGACTAGTTTCAGCAATTATTTTCACATACATAAAGCAACCAAATCAATAAAGCATATTTAAATTCAAACTTGACTATACAGTTACTATCTTTCTGCCTATTGAAATTACACTGAGCAAAAGTTATCTACTTTCACTGTCATCTTTTCCAATGTCTAAAAGGAATAAATAAGAATATATGCAAACAAAAAAAATTACAGATTTTAGGAGTTCCCAAACCTAGTTCATCATATACTTATCTCAAAAATATTTTTCATTTCTTTAAATTCCTCTCTCAGACTCTCCTTAGCTCCAAGACCAAATTACATACACTCAGATAAAGTGAATATATCAGTTACATATCTGATTTTTGGTGAAACCTAGATCATGGTAAAGTAATCATGGCAACATCAGTGTTCTCTAATAAAACACAATCCTAACTTCACAACTTCTACATCCTATACACTTAATATGGCTTTTATTTACTGAAATCTAACTGAACATTGTGCTTTGCAGGAATCATTGATGTGAGGATGCTCTGTGATGTGGTAGCCTTAGAAAAAAATTTGAAAAGCAGTAATAACATGGTTTTACTTACGAGAAGTTTTGGAAGCAAGAAGAGTAACTCGGGAACCTCCTAAGAAGTGAAAACCCATTACATTCACCTGATCATCATCTGACTGACTGGCAAAGCCTATAAAGAAAAGAGAGAAATCACCTTATGTAACCAGAAGGCAAAATTAACTTATTTGAAATAGAAACCTTAGTTGAATGATGGGTGTTTTTTATGTCACTAGTCATGTATAAACTCCATGTGTGAACTATAATATATTAACTTTGATTTCCATAGTAGCTTCCAATTAATGAAACTTCTGCCTTACAATAAAACTCTGTAATCATTTAATTTCATTTGTTCTAATGGTTGATTCCAAATATGAGACAGAATACGCACAAGACGAACCTAGAATATCTTTTCACACCAGATAGCAAGGAAGCCATCAGCGAACCATTAGGGTTTTATAAAAACGACTTGAAAGACAGCTTAAAGAGACTACTACTGGCCAGAGATAAAAATATTTGGGTATAAAAGAAAATAATAATTGCAATGGAGTAAAACACATCAAATATGTTTAAAAGCATAAATTCATATAGAGACTTAAAAACAAAATAACAAATAGTCACTATTGAAGGATCCCAGAGAATTGACATTATCTATTTTAAACTCTATTTATTTAAAATATTTTTAAAAATAGTAATTAAGGGAAAGAACCAAGCATTTTTCCTGAAGACCCTACTCATGCTGCACCATATAACCACTATTAGTTAAAGGAAAGGTTCTCTGTATAGAAATATTCCAGCTAAAAAATGAAGAAAGTATGAAAGCAATAGATTATCTATTTTTCAGCCTATAGTGAACTAATGGATCTCAGCATTGAATACCAATGGCTGTTACCACCAGACACAAAAGAAGACAAATATTATGTAACCTCTGCTGAAAGTCTATACTACCACCCATGAAGAACTCCGGTCAAAATAATCTTGACTCTACTAGCTCTAGATCCAATTTACAAACAACTTGACAGACAAAAGAAATATTAAACATCATCGCAGTGGTAAAGGATGTCACCAAGATGGTAAAGTAGGGGACACTAGTCTTTCTCTCTGGCAAAAAATAGAGTGAGAGAAAGACAGCTATTTAAAAACCAGAATAGCCCTGTAAGAGCTCAAGGGCCCCTTTGAGAAGCTCCAGCAATACACAACAAATGGCTCGTTGTATCAATATGCCTAAGATGCCTACAAATGGCTAGTGACAAAGAATAAAGGCAACAGGCTATTGGTGACAGCCATGGAGTGGGAACTTGCATGGTTCCCAGCAGCCTGCTCCACAGAAAACACCAGCATCTTTTGCCACTGAGATAACCAACAGCCATTTTTACCAGGGAACCCCAGAGAGGAAGGCAAGGCCCTACATTCCCTTTTCAAGAAGTAGTTGCTGTTGTATCACCCCAGGACCAAAACCACCGCCTCTCCAGACCTTGCACATTCCCCTAACCCCCAGGCCACAGTCACTTCAGGAATGTGCATACTTCAGACACTGGCTCTGTGGCTGCACTATGTCCAACCACGTCTCAGATACCAGAGCTACCATAGTGAGCCAGCTCACACCCGAGGTCCTAGAGCTAAGGTCTCTCTGCATGTTCCGGTAGTTCAGTCATTACATCACCTGCCATAGATGACAAGGCCCCATTCTGTACCCTAGAGCTAAAGTAACAAAATCCATGCTCCCTTCTTGGGCTCCCCAGCTGTTTCATAAACACTAATACCTCACATACCATCACCAACAGAGTAATGCAGGTTCCTGTGTGCTCTGGGTACTGGTGCCTTTACCACCCAAAGCCCAGAGCCAAAGTACTTTTACACATGCCCATGCTTCAGGACTTGGCTCCATGGCATTTCCATAGGTGCCACTCACCAGGCACTGGAAACTGGCCCACATGCCAGTCAGAGTGCCAAGGGGGATCCCCTGGCCATGATTTCACTGGTGGAACAGAAAGAGATTGGAAGTACCCTAGTATCCACTACTGCTAAAGATCCCAATAGCCCTCACTATCGCTGAGAATACTCACTGAGTTGGCAACTGAGGATACCTGCAATCTTTACCAACACCAACCCCAGCTAAGAGAGCTGCACACAGTCTACATTGTTAGGCCCTTGCCAGGGCCAGGACCTCTACACCTCATACTGCCAGCAGCCTTGACCGTCCCAAAGAAGGTCTTTCCATACCAAAATCAGCACACGAAGTTGGAAAGAGGAGGCTGATCCACCAAATGTGCAGGCATCAAAGTATGGCAGCAAGAAACATGAAAAACAAAGGAGACATATCCCTACCAAAAGAACACTATAATTTCCCAGTGGCTGACCCCAAAGAAATGGACACCTACAGATTAACAAAGAATTCAAAAGAATTGTTTTCAGGAAGCTTGGTAAACCGGAAAAAACAAGAGAGAGAGAAACAGTTCAAAAAACTTAGAAGAATAACAAATTTTGGAGCTGAAAAAATACAATGAATGAAATTAAAATGGCTGAGCACCGTGGCTCACACCAGTAATCCTAGCACTTTGGGAGGCCGAGACGGGCAGATCACTTGAGCCCAGGAGTTCAAGATTAGCCTGAGCAACAAAGTGAAACCTTGTCTCTACAAAAAATAAGAAAATTAGCCAAGTGTGGTGGTATGCACCTGTAGTTCCAGCTACTTGGGAGGCTGAGGTCAGAGGATTGCTTGAGCCCAGGATGTCAAGGCTATAGTCAGTCATGATAATGCCACTGTACTCCAGTATGGATGACAGAGCAAGATGGACAGAAGGGAGAGAGGGAAGGAGGAAGAAAAGGAGGGAGGGAGGAAAAGAGGGAGGGAGGGAGGGAAGGAAGGAAGGAAAAAAGGAAGGAAGGACGGACAAAACGACAGACATCAAAAGTAGAACTGATCAAGCAGAAGAAAGAATCTGTGAACTCAAAGTCAGATTATTAGAGAATATGGGGGTTGGGTGGTGGAATGAAAGGAAAGAAGAAAGCCTGTAAGATTTATGGAACAGTATCAAGAAAAACAATAAGAGCAAACCTTACAAATCTGGAGAAAAGTAGAAATATCCAGATATAAGAAACTCATAACATCAAAACATAAAATGTTGAACAGACTAAAAATTAGTCACATAACTATGGAAAAAAATACTAAATTACAGATCAATTTCTCTCATGAACTTAGAAATAGAAATTCTAAAATACAGTTTGGCAAATTAAATCTAAAGATATAGTGAAAAGATAATGCTTCATGACCATCTATGATTTATCTCAAGAATGCACGGCTGGTCTAACATTAAAAATTAATCAATGTAATTTACCATATTTAACCAAATAAAGAAGAAAATGATAAGAATGTCCCAGCTGACGTGGAAGTAGTCTTGAAAAAAAAATGCAATATCCACTCCTTATTAAAATCTCAGCAACCTAGGAATAGAAGGCAACTTCCTCACCCTGTTAAAAAACATCTAAAAACTGCTTATAGCTAAAACATACTTAATAGTGAAAGACAATGTCTGTTCTTACCATTTATATTCAACATTGTCCCAGAAGTTCTAGCCAAGGCAAACAGCAAGCAAAAACAAACAATCCAGATTGGAAAGGAAGAAGTAAAACTGTTTTCATTTGCACATAACATGATGAGCTATATAGAAAACTGACTGATTAAATCTACAAAAAAGTTTAAAAAGCCCCACAAGTTATTTAACAATATTGCAAGATAAAAGATTGATATAAGAAAATCAACTGTAGCTAAGCATGGTGGCTCACACCTGTAATCCCAGCACTTTGGGAGGTCGAGGAGGGTGGATCACCTGAGGTCAGGAGTTCGAGACCAGCCTAACCAATATGGTAAAATACTGTCTCTACTAAAAATAAAAAATTAGCTAGGCATGGTAGCGTGTGCTTGTAGTCCCAGCTACATGGGAGGCTGAAACAGGAGAAATGCTTGAACCCAGGAGGCAGAGGTTGCAGTGAGCCAAGAACATATAACTGCACTCCAGCTTGGATGACATAGTGAGACTTCATCTCAAAAGAAAGGAAAACCAATTGTATTTCTATGTATTAGCAAAGAACAGTTTGAAATTGAAATAAAACACAATAACATAAAAATAAGTGAAATAGGGATATTCTGACAAAATATGTGTAAAACCTGTACATGAAAAACTACAAACCCTCACAGAGAGAAACAAAATAGGCTATAAATAAATGAATGACAGTTTGCACTTTCATCTTAAGAAACTAGAATAAAAAGAGAAATTTATACCATGTTCAATATTGTTAAAATATCAATTCTCTCCAAATTGATTTATGGAATCGATATAATCCCAATTCCAATCTAAATCCCAACAGCCAGTTTTGTTTAATTTACAAGGTGTTTCTAAGATTCATATGAAAATGCAAAGGACCTAAAATCTCCAAAACAACTTTGAGAAGAATAAAGTTGGAGAAATTACACTACTTGACTTCAAGACTTACTATAAATTTACAGTGACCAAAACACAATGTTATTAGTGTATAGCAACAGACAAAGAGATCAATGGAACAAAATTAAGAAAACAGAAATACACCCACATAAATGTGATCAGATGATTTTCAACAAAGTTGAAAGGTCAATTCAGTGGAAAAGGACAGTCTTTGAAAAATAGTGCTTTAACAATTAGACACCCAGAGGCAAAACATGAATTTCACCCGTATCTCACACCACACGTAAATATCAGCACAAAATAAGAAGATATTTAAATGTAAAGTTTAAAACTAGAAAACTTCTACCAAAAAAAGAGAGAAACTTTGTAACCTTGAATTAGGAAAGATTTCTTAGATATAACAGTAAAATTATGATTCATTAAGAAATTGATAAACTGGCATTTATCAAGATTAAGAACTGCTTTTCCAAAGATTCTGTTAAGAAAATGAAAATACATCCCTCAGACTGGGAGAGATTATTTGCAAATCACATATCAAATAAAGGAGTGAAAGAAGACAGATGAAAAAGAACACATACTGTAATAGTTCCATTTTATAAAATTCTAGAAAATGCAAGTTAATCTCTGTAACAGAAACCAGATCAGTAGTTGCTTGGGATGCAGGATAAGGGATTACTCATAGGCAAAAGGAAACTTTTGGCAGTGATGGATACGTTCAGCATCTTAACTGTTGAGATGGTTGCACAGATAAATACAGAAATCAAAACTTTTAAAAATTATATACTTCAATGTGTAATTTATTGTACAAAAGTTATACTTCAAATAAGCTTTATAAAAGGCATAAAAATAATTCATTGAAGCTGCGTTTGCAAATAAAACAAACATAAAAATCTATCAGAAAAAAATAAGTAAATATTTTATAATCTTAGAACAGAGATCATTCCTAGCATAACATGAAAACTTGAAACTATGAGGAAAGCAATTAAGAAATTTTACTAGCTAGATGTGGGATATTCCTCTCCCAAATCAACTCAACATGAAATTAGAGAAAGGCTCTAAAGATAATTTAGGCCCCATTTTTTGGATGATTAATTTGATAAATATAATTATATTTCTCATGCTATTTCCCTCGATTCTTTTAAAATTTTCTTCCTTCCATATTCAAAACTGACATGAAAATTGAGGCAAATACTTTTACAACATCCACATCTGAAATAATTTTCTTTGCTAAATTTTTACAAATGTTTGTATTTATCTTTTCGTTATAGCTTATATATATCAAGTCAAGTAAATTACGACATTCCTCAAAGCAAATACTTAACAATTAAACTCACAAAGCATTTAATTTTGCTACTTCCAGGTTCCTGTGATCACTACAAACCTGGAGCCATTTAAAAGTAAAACTACTCATTTTGAGATATTTCAGATTATCTATGCAATGTCAATTCTAGCCTCAAACCCACATAACCAAATACTCAGCTTGTGGTTGTGATCCAGAGTAAACCACTGAAGCACACACACACACACACACACACACACACACACACACACACCTAAAAATATAAACATTAAAAGAAAGAATTAAAAGAACTGCAAGTCGTTAAGAAAAATTGTAACTATGCTAACAAGTAATTTAGAAAAGCAAGTTAAAAATGAAATGTCATTTTTTACCTAATAATATCAAAAATTTTTAAAGACGTAATGAATCCAGCTGCTTTCATGGGCATAAACCTTGATGCTGGGAGTATAACCTGATACAATTTTTCTGGAAAGCAGCTAGTATTTGAATAACGATTTCAAATATTCATACCCATTAATTCACGCATTTATCTCCAAAGAATTTCTCCTATGAGAAATAGAGAAGTACAAAAAAACTGTATCTACATGACACCTTCAAATAGTGGAATATTATGTAACCAGAAAAATACGAATATATTGACAAGCAAATGTAGAAATATACTTGAGCAACATAAAAGACTATTATCAAATGACACTTTGTCTGTTAATTACATTTAAGTAAAATTTTTGTCTAAAACTACTGATATGACATACATTGATGGTCAGGTAATTTAACCTGTGTTCCCAGCCACCTTTTCTCTAGCCCATTTAGTTCTCAGCCTCTTTTACTGCTAGAGGAAGCCATGTGACAAAATTATGGCTACCGAATTTCCCAGGGAATCTTTTGAAAACATGCTTTTCTGATAAAAGTTAACACCATTACTATATAGCTATTTCTTCCCCCTACCTTCTACCTTGTAATCAGATATGATGCCTGAAGCTGAAGCAAAAATATTTTCTTGCCATGGAACAAGTCAACGCACTAAAGATGGCAGATTACAAAGAAAGAAGAAATGCTAGTTCTTTGATAACAGTCATGAACAACTGCCACAGCTTCCACCGTCCACTTCTGGATTTCTCTTTATGTGAGATAAAGAAATACCTTGGCCAGGCGTGGTAGCTCATGCCTGTAATCCCAACACTTTAGGAGGCCAAGATGGGAAGACCACTTGAGCCTAAAAGTTCAAAACCAGCTTGGGCAACATAGTTTGACCCTATCTCTACAAAATAATGTTTTTTAATTAGCTAGGCATGGTGGTACATGCCTGTAGTCTCAGTTACTCTGGAGGGTTAGTGAAAGAATTGCTTGAGCCCAGGAGGTAGAGGCTGCAGTAAGCCATGATTGTGCCACTGCACTCCAACCTAAATGACAGAATGAGACTGTCCCAAAAAAGTTTTCATTGCTTAATTCACTTTTCTGGGGTGTCAGAAGCACCCCCGATAGCTTTTTATATATGTAAATAAATGTTTTCTATGTAACTATTAAACATATTAAAAGGTTTTTATAATTATAATATTCTCTATTGGTAAGGATTTGGGTATTAGACACCTTTATTCAAACATTCTTGTTAGGGTTAACTGGTATTCCTTCAGGAAATCAATTTCACACTTATTTCAGAAGCTTTAAAAACATTCTGATTCCTTCTTTGACCCAGCAATTTCACTTTTAAATATTCAGCAAATAAACTAATACATTTAAAGAAGTATTGTTACAACAATGTTCATCACAGGTGTATTTATAATATTAAAAAACTAAAAACAACATGTATATCTAAAAGCACAATGCTGGTCAAATGATTTTATAGTATGGATTTATGACAGAATACTATGCAATCATTAACATCATATAACGAAAATATCTAATGATGTAAAAAGATGTCTCAAAAAAACAGTATGGCAAGTAAAATTTTTCTTTTTGGGGACAAATGCTTAGAAAAAGTACTTCTTTAAAGTTTAGAAAAATGTACTGAAACATAAAAAGGTATTGTTGGATGGTAGAATTACTAGTAACATTCACTTTTTTCCTTTTGGTTATCCACATTTTCTAAATCTCATATTTCTTTTGTAATAAGAAAAGTTAAAGCTATTTTAACTATACCTGTATTTGTTCACAGCAAGAGAACTGGAATAAACAAATGGAAAGACATGTTGAGTAAAAGTTGTTTTATTTCTTCTCTATGTATTTTTTCTCTAGAAAGCTCATTAATTTTGCTTTTTTCAGTTAAAAAAATAGAAAATTTGCAATGGCAATTTTATCTCAGTCTTACTTTTATAAGAGTGAAGTGATACTTATTTTAAACAAGCACATGATTCCATTCAGTATGATTAACATGAATACAAATCCAGGAATTTAAAAAAAAAAAAAAAAACCACTCCATATCATATATATTGGACCCCAGAAGAAATTTTTTAAAATTGTCACTGTGTCTCATTCCTAAAGTGGGTAAGAAGCAAATACATGTTGATAAGCATAATGATATCAAAACAATTGAGCCCAAAATCAGAAGGAAAATGGATAAGTCATCTAAGCTTTCTTTAGTGCACATGATCCAAATCATATCTCATGGAGATTACCTTTCTGCTCAAAGGCACTCATTTTTATTCCAACTCTAACTGGGTTTCATTTATCTACAGTAAAGATCAATTGTTCCTCAGAAGTCAGGTGCTTAAACATTTTTCAAAGCCACCAATAAATTTGCTGTTATTCATATAATTTCCAACTATGTTCCTAAGGTAGTAGAGGAGACCCAATAAAATAGTAAGTTTGTGCAAGATGTTACAAAAGGTAGTGAGTCTGCCTTTTTCATAATCCAAGTTTGTTATGAGAAATTGACTAAAAAATAAGGAGGTAAAAGAAGAGAAGAGATGGGAGAAAGAAAGAACCCAAAAAGTAAAAAATATTTTGCTAACAATATATATACACACATACATAATACATGAAAGTACATATATATATACACACACATATATTGGATATATATACACACACACACACACACACACACACACACACACACCCATATATCCAAACTCAATTCACACTTTAGAATAATTATAATAAAATATTAAATATTTGAGATTTTTTAGTTACATATAAATAAAATTTTTGAAATGCTGCAAATTGATAAAAAATAAATTTTAACCACTTTAGTTAATAATACAAAAGTTGACTTACCATAAATTTCTGAATCTTGGGGGAAGTATTGTTTGTATCCTAAATCTTATCCACTAATGCAAAGGTGAAGATGCATCTCATAGCCAACAGTGCTGATTTTTAATGAAGGGTTTAAAATGGTTGATTTAATTCCCAGATTTTATTCTTCAATTCTACCCCACCACCAAGGAAGTTAATGACACGACACACTAAAAATCTTTGTTACTAAGGATGTTTTGTCCAATCAAAGCCTCTTTAGTTTCTAAGCCATTCAGAAAGAAAAACTGACACTTGAAGAAAGTCACACTGTCACAAATTACCCCAAATGTTCACTGTGATATTGAAGCATTAGATACAAAACCATTCTAAACAACCAGAGGCACAGGATGAACATTCACCCACACTCTAGCTGATGCAGGCAGCAGAATAAAAGAGCACAAAGAGCATCCACTTATAAGATTACTTTTCAGAGACATAAGTATATACTTTAAAAAGGTACATATACAAAAGCCTACTATGAAGATAAATAATATTTATATACTTAGAGAACAGATATATCCAAAAACCTACAATAAAGATGAATAATAACTATTTACATTCCAAATCAAAAAAAGTCACAGTCTAAAGAGAACCTTTTTATGTTTTTATTTCTGAATACTGTAGCAAAATAATGATCATAATAATTTTAATCAAACTTAAAAGGAACATCTTACTACCTTGTTAATATAAGCTATTCACCTTTGAACAGGCAAAGGAGGGAAAAATCCTTGGGGCATTTTTATACTCTAACTTAACAATTATCTGATAATTACCCCATCATTATCTGCTGATGAAGGATTCCATTCTAAATTCTTGGCATTTTTTATACTGCAGGCATGTTATTTCAAAAGTCTTACCTGGGAAAAGACTAAGAAGACTGACTGGAGATTTGTTGGTATCAATAGTAATTTTGTGGCTTGCAGTTTTTGAAGGCTGACCTGGTAGGCAAATTAACTTTAGGGGAAGTCTAAATTTACATTGCATAACTCGAGGAATACCTGAAATAAAAGAGAGAGACGTAGATTTATAGACTTAACAAATAATTTGGCAAAAAGAAATTGTACTCATAATAGTTTGAACAGCAAAATAACTTGGTTTGTTTGTTGCCTGCCTACTTTGTTTAACAAAGCTAAAATAACTGTGAATTGTTACCATGATTCATATTTCATTACTATTTTTCCAAAGGTACAAGGCAAAAATAAAATTTTAAAAAAGCCTAGACATGAGATCTTTAATAGTACTATCATATTTTTTAAATCATCACATTTGGACACTATATAACATATAGTTACTTACATTCGACTACTGAACTAAGTCTTTAAGACCTGCAGACCTCTAGCCTTAATCCAAGACTAACAGCAAACACAAGCAAAGAATATGAAGTTTTTATCATATCAGTAAGACCATATCACCATATCTAAAAATTTCCCTACTCAAAAACATTTTAAATCTTTAGCTTTTTTTACTTGATGAAGATTTAAATTATGAGCATGAAAGCAGGATTTGCTCAAGTTCTATTGAAATCCATGTCCATTTTACACAGTAATATGTAGAATATTGCCTTTATATGAATTATATTTTTCTCAAGCCAGTTAACTTTACATATTACCTTGAGTGACATTTTGGAAGGCTTACATAGTCATTCCATTGTCAAATTATTTTAATACTCATACATGCATACTGAAATAGGTAACAATATATGACAATGAAGACTTTCATATTAGAATTTTTATAAAATTTTTCAAATTCATTTTCAATATTTTTACAGAAAATGAAATTAAAACCAAAGAAAATTAGGCTTTCTACTATCTATCTAGAAAAGCAATACTGAAACCCTAGTTTTTGCTCCTTTTTTTCTAAAACACTGTTTTGGACTGGTTAAGATGAAAGACAACCTATAAAAAGCCTATGTTGTGCCATATTGCTGTCGAAAAATTGAAAACTCAAAATGTTCTAACTATACTTGATGAATCCACACATTAATTCCTTTATTTCTTTATAGAGGAGTCAATGAGCAGCTTAAAAATAGCAAAAGCAGAAGCATTTATTTTGGAGACATAACCCCAAAGCAGGATCCCTGGAATTAGCAATGTATTTTGCTAAAGTCAGTTGGAATTGTATGGCTTACTCCACATCCAAGCAAGGAGTACACTTTTCAGTACTACTTATTCACTAAGATAGTGAGAAATCACCAACAATGGCAAGCATATTGATATATGAGGTCAATTAAATACTTTTTCAGAGCATGTGGAGCATATTTGTCATTCTCTTCAATATAATCTATTATCCATCAAGTTTTACATAGCTCATTTTTTGCTCATAACCAACAGATGTTAAATTCACTTCTCCTAGAATCCTAGATGCAAATTATAACTGGTGTCTCCTAAGAAAAGTCCCAGGGTATTATTTCATGACATTCCGTGTGGTTTTTAGAGGCATGTGTATTTGTACTTTACAATGATGAGATGTTTTGACTCAAAATATTATGGTAACATGATCTAAGATACTGCACAAAGCACAACTATCAATATCACCACAAAAAAATTACAAAGCACTACTTTCTCCAACTTCAAGGAATTTCCATATACTCTATATATCCTCAAATTATGAAAATATAGCCACTGTGTATGTTTCCTCTACAATAAGTAAATTGTAGAAAAAATTATAGATTGTATCAATTAATAGATATGGTCTGGAAAGAACAAGGAAACTGAAACTTATTTCCATCTCCTTCACTTTTAATGACTAGTACAACAAAAACAAATGCTTCCTCTTCTGACAAATTCTGTATGTGCACAAAAAGAAACTATCTTCTATATACTTTTAACCAAATTCTGAGCTAATTGTTCAAACCAAAATTTGACTGTGAATGTTCCTCTAAAACTATACTGCTAACACTGTAGCCACTACTTTACTTGGACCAGATACCGACTAAATTCACAATTAAAAAAATAAAATAAAACATAATTAACAACGTTGCCTTTAAGTGACTGAGCCTATATATTTGAAGATTATTACACTAAATCTGCAAAACTCAGCGTTACAGAAACTGGTAGTGTATATAAGTTTTCAGAAATTGAAACAAATTGCAAGCACTAATAAACCCAAGAAGGAAAATACATTATAACTCAATTTACAGTTTAGTTAGGTCACTTAATGACAATATCACACACGAGGACAACGTTTTGCAGTTGCTAAGATTTGTAGAACCCCTCCAGAATATCTTTTATCTGCAGGAATTATAAACCTATTTCATAGGACATTTGGAAAACATTACTTTGAAAAATGATGACACTCATACTTAATAAAATTATAGCTATTTTTTAAATGATAGCAGCTCAAAAAGTTTTAGCATTAGGGAAAAGAAAAGTTATGAAATCCTTAAGAAACCAGTCTATGGAAACCATTCCTTAAAAGAAAAATTAGAATGTCACTATTTTATAACACTTACTATCAAATTAAAATCCAGGGATTTTACAATACAATCTCTAGTTTTCAGACATGAAGTTTATCAGAGGCACACTTCTACTAGGATTTACACCTTCTTAAGAAACCTGAAGTGTAAATTTGGCTACCAATTACTCTTCAGGCTGTAATTGTGTCTAAGAACCTGAAGCCAAAGACTCATAGAGACATGTGTGGGTGTATGTGTTTGTAATAAAAAAGGAAAAGAATTACATGTATTTAAAGACTTTTCACAGTTGCTAGTAGAACAGCTTTCAACTTAGTTGAAAGAGACTAATTAGTCCTAACTTTGCCTACCATCAGCAATATTTTCTCTATATAGTTGGCAAAGTAGTCTCTGTATCAGTCTTACTGAATTCTCTGAGTGCTATGTTGAGAGAAGAGAAAGTTTTTTCATTTATTTTACTCTAATATTAGCCTATTCATTCATCAGACTGATTTTGTTCTGCTTTTTTTTTTTTTTTTACCAGATATAATCACCTCTCCTTCAAACACTTCCCTTCCTAACCTACTAGAGGAAATGGATAGTCATAACTATTATGGGGCAATTAATCACAAAATTATTTAACACTCAGAGAGAATATTCTCTCAAAACTAGTTCTAACAGAACATTTTTTTTTCTAGAAAGAGACTTCTAATTACATCTGGCACACCCAAAAGCCCAGTATCACTGTCATACTGGAAGCCAAAATGTGCATTAAAAAAATGAAAGGAAGAACATAGAAAAAAAGATATGTATGAGTAAAATAAGTATACCTATATATTACACATCTATATAATGCCTTTAGAACTCTTTCCATGGGCCTGCTAGAGTAATTTCATATTGAAAACAAGGACCCCAAAGCAGTAGCAATGTCTGGTAGCCAGAACTTCCTTGATCCCTTCCTGTTATGTCTGGCTACGTACTGTGCTTCATCTGCAGTCATGTTTTACACTGCCCACATCATGTAACTTTAATGCAGAAATAATGGAGACTAACCCTTATGGGACAACATAAAACCTTGTTTGCCTCTCTTTTTCCACATATAAAAGCAGAACAACTTATCTGCAATACAGCCTGAACAGATCAAGACAATAAAATGGATCAGTCTTTGAAATATGAAGCCCTGTGTGTAAGTAAGATCTAAGTGGCAACATATTATTTTCTTGCCTACTAGGTGCCACTGAATAGTTCAACTCCACTCCCTAAAGCTTAATTATAATTTAAAAATATATCAAAAAGATTATTAAAACCAGCTTTCACTTTTTATTGAAACACTACAATTTCTATAAATTGTGAGTTTTTTCCTCATAGTTTGGGCTCAATTTACAGTAAGAAGGAATAAATATCTTTCAACAATAACCTTAACTGATTTTTTTAAAACTTAAAACTAATCATTTAAATAATAATATGATATTTTACAAAATTCAGTCTAAAATCTTAACAATTACATGCAATCTAGCTAATTAAAATATAAATATTCATTATTAATATCAGGTTATTTTTAATGACCCAAATTCTAAATTGATAAGTATACTACATGTTGTTAAGCTAAACATTTACTTCTATTAAAACACTTCTCATATAAATATATATTCACTTTCCAGATATCAAGATGACATGTGCTATGCAACTCAGGTTGTTGGTATCATCCAAACTGCGTGAGTAAATATTGCCACTACCTTTAAATAATTTCATTATATTTATTTAATTATTACTAATTGATACTGCTATCTCAAATGTATCTTAAAATAACTAGTAAAGATAAACTACCACAGTAAGTCTATATCTAAGAGGAAAAATAATCAGAGATACTTGCAGTGCCTGCTATGTACTCTGTTAGCATGCAATTCAAAGATGAGTGCTTGATCCCTGCCCTCAAAAAGCTCAACACCTATGTGGAGAACCTCAGGAACAAACTTAATTAAGCTCATATTATGATGAGAATTATAGCAAAGTGAAGCAAAAGATTTGGGGGAAACAAAGTGAGTAACAACACTGACCCAAGCGAGTTAGAGGAGGTCAGACCTTTGATAACATTCCCTACAAATTCTAAACAAGACAAGGAATAGGCCCACAGATCAAATACATACACTATTCTTATCAGAGAGAGGTGAAGTTCTTGGGCCATGTAGAAAAACACAATTTAGAATTCAGTAACAAACACCCTTTTTAAAAACTCTTTCTTTAAGTAAAATAACAGAGCATGCAGCTAAATAACCAATGACTTGCAGAAATAAGTGGTCAATAACACCTTTAATATTTTTCAAAAAAGCCATTCTATTCTTACTCCTAATTTCATTCATTCTCATGACTCAAACAACCAATAAGGACAGCTTTTTGTGGAAATATCTACTATGCTTTTCAAAGCAGAATCAAGGCACTGTATCACCCTAAAGAAGTTTTCTACAACAGCCCATAAGAAGAGTTCATTCATGGTATAATATACCAATTCAACTCATCAACCAAATTTCAGTTCTGAAATTCATTTTTTTCTAAATTATCTTACTTACCATCAGGATTTCGATCTATCCATTACAGGCAATGCAAAAATGGATAGGAGAAAAAGAATGCAACAAATTATCTGTGGTAAAGTTACAACACAAATTTGATACATATCTGCTTAAAATACAAATTAAAATTTCAAAATTCTCACAGATGACTTAAGTAACTCTCCAAACACAAGTAAAGTCAATTCACAATTGAAGAGTATAACATAAATAAATAAAATCCAACAATATACTTGTTTATATTTCCATTCTCAGAAGTCTATGAGAATGTGTTTTTCCGGTGTAAATGCGGGGAAAAAAAAAAAACAAGTAATGATCTAGCCAAACAGCAAAAAAGACTCAATATGTAAATGACATCAAGAGCATTAAATGAAAAAAACTGAGTAAAAGGGAAAATATGTAATATTAACATTTCCAGTTACTTTTAAAATTTATTTTAACTTTCCCCTTTAAAGTCAATCCAGTTCCTCTTTTTTATAATAAATGTTTTAAAATACTACTGTTAATAATGTCTGTTTTTTTGTTTTGTTTTGTTTTGCTTCTCCTGGCATTTTGCAGACTTTCTCAATGTTAATTTCTAATCCCCTTTCAACCAATACCAATGATTTGTAATCTTTTAAATCTGTCTTTTAAATTACAGAAAAGCATAATAGCCAAAAATGGATGAAAAAATGCAGACTAAGATTTAAAAGATCTGTTCTTAACCCATAAGATGCTAAAGAGTTTTATTTAGTCACTAAAACAGCGTCTAAAACTCTGATTACTGCCCTAATGTTGGAGTAATCTATAATATTCTTTTCTACTAATTCATACTGATAGAGGCAGGAGGCAGACAAATGCTTAGGCAAATAGGGAAAGTCCCCTGCAAAAGCGCACTTTCAGGCTTACAACAGCTTGATGAAACCCACGACCCAGAAGGAAAACTTCTGCCCCTGTGTGCCCGACCTTTCCCAATTGATTCTTTCCAAATAATGTCTTAGCCAATCGAATGTTGCCTTTTCCTATACTACCTATGGTTTGCCTGGGCATGCCCGCAAGTGCACTGGGGAATGGGGTGAAGCCACTAGGAATTTGCACCTTATGCAGGGGAGGAGTCTTGCCTCATCAGCTTATGTGTGGGAGCCCTGGTATTCAATTTGTGAGGTGGAAACCTGCCTGCTGGACCCCTCTCTTTGCTGAGAGCTTTCCTATCGCTTAACAATTCCACCTTCCTCACTCTTCATTGTGTCTGCATACCTAATTCTTCCTGGTTGTGAAATAAGAACCAGGATATAGCTGAATTAAGGAGCAAAACTCTGCATCAATACTAGCCTTTAGTCCAAATAAATGAAGTCTGACTAGATAACATTCTTCTATTAGGAATAAAAATGTATCCAATTTTTATCTGAAAAGAGAGAACCAAACATTACATATGGAAATCACCTAAATAGACTTATCATGAACTACTCATAAAACATAAAAATAATGAGAACATATAATTTTACTTAACAGTACAAAATAACATGTTCTCATTTAATTGTATTTCACAGTATGTTTTCTTATCTTAAATGTGTAAGCATTTAACTCATAACTCCAACAACGTAAAGGAATGATTAGGGCTATATGTTTACCTGTTGGTCTGGAATAAGAAACAACAGCATTTCCTTCCAATTCAGATGGTGTATAACTTCTTTTCAGATAAACAGAAAAGCTTACTGTTCTAGTCAAATCTGGTGCTATAAGCAATGAAAAAATAATATAGATTACATAAGTTGGGGCAATTGTTATTAACAGTAGTTAAAATTTAATAAGTACTCACCGCATGCCAGGTACATGTACAAAAGCATTTTACATGAAATAGCTCATTAAATCTTCACAACAAACCTGTGAGATTGTTACTATTATTGTCCTCATATTTTATGCATGAGAAAATTGGAATACAGAGAGATTAAGAAGCTTGCCTAAGACCGTGTGCAGTGGCTCACACCTGTAATCCCAACACTTTGGGACGCCTAGGCAGACGGATCATGTGAGGCCACAAGTTTCGACACCAGCCTAGCTAACACGATGAAACCCCATCTCTACTAAAAATACAAAAAATTAGCTGGGCGTGGTGACGCCTGGAAGGTGGAGGTTGCAGTGAGCCAATATTGCTCCACTGCACTCCAGTCCAGGTGACAGAGCAAGACTCTGTCTCAAAAAAAAAAAAAAAAGAAAGAAAGAAAAAGAAGAATCTTGCCTAAGGTAGCACAGCTATTAGGGACTGACTCCAGAACAAAGTACAAAGAATCTGGCATTATACACCACTGCTGCTCTTTACTTAGATGAACAGACAGCATGAACAGAGAAAACGGTACACAAAAGGGCAGGAGAATTTGGGAGGAAAATAGCAATTTATCATGAGTAGAACATAATAGACTGAAGGAGAAAATGGATGAGGGGCATTGAATAGGGATGTAACAGCCACTGAGCAGACTGTGCATGCTCATCTATGTTAACATATTTGGCGCCCAACCTGTATTAGAGAGCCATAAGTGATTTTTAACAGGAAAAAATAAATTATTCAGAATGTATTTTAGAAAGACACATTGGAATTATACAAAATCAGAAATGCAAGCAAAAGTTCAATGGCTGGGTATCACCTATGAGGTTACTTCACTCAGTCATTTATTCATTCATTCTATGAAGATTTATTGAATTCCCACTAATGGTAGGCACTCAGCTATGGGTTGGTTACATGGAGGCAAAACAAGAAAGGTATGTTCTTGACTTCATGATAAGAGATAGAAGCCTTAGCAGAAAAGCTATAGTAAACAAAAAGAAAAAAAGACTTGAAAGGTAATTCAAAGATCATGTTAACAGGACTAATGACAATTTGGGAGTGAGAGATTCTATACAAAGAAATCTTACTAAGAGTTGCCATTAATGAAATGTCTACTATTTTAAGCATTACTATGAACATTTTACAGATTTACTTTTTAATTAAATCCTCAAAGCAACCTTGTAAGACAAATATCTTTATTGCCTTTTTGCAGATTAAAATAACTAGGCTCCAAGTGATTACTAAAGTAGTTTTTATCCAAAGTTACACATCAAGTGAGTATAAGAGCTAGGATTCAAACTCAGGCCAAACTCCAAATCCCAGATTTGTTCTTCAAACATTACTTATTCAGTAAATAGATCACTAGAGAAACACCAATAAAGAAAGCCTTCTCAATTTTAGTATTTAGAAGCAGGCCAGACCCAGTGGCTCACGCCTGTAATCTGCTCTTTGGGAGGCCAAGATAGGCAGATTGCGTGAGCCCACCGTGTTATCATAGATAACACGGTGAAACCCCATCTCTACTAAAAATACAAAATATTAGCCAGATGGTATATGCCTGCACTCCTAGCTACTCAGGAGGCTGAGGTGGGAGGATCACTTGAGCCCAAAAAGTCGAAGCTGCAGTGAGCCATGTATCATGCCACTGCACTCCAGACTGGGCCAATGAGAGTGAGACGCTGTCTCAAAAATAAATAAATAAATAACAATTACAGGTCCAACAAGTTCAAAACAGCACTTAGAAATCTGTAATCCTAAAAGATTAATTTGACCCAACAATTATTGACTGAATGTTCATGCTGATGCTAAGAGGGAAAATATAAGCAAAACAACACAATCATTGATTTTGGTATGATCCCAGTCTCACCATTCAGACACAAAATAATAGCCATTAAATGAACAAACTAGTATTTTTTTTAAAATTCACAACATGGTAGACTTTCAGCCAAAACAAAAAACTTACTCATAAATTCAAAGGTGAACTGATCACAAGTCAATTCTAATGGTGGTTGCACGCAGACTGATAATTTGACTTTTTGCAATACCACTCTATTCTGTAGTGTGACCTAAAGAAACAGAAATTGTTACCAACAGAAAATTACATTTTATTCAAATAGATAGATGAGCCTAACTACTTAAAAATACCTAGCAAATAAATAGAAAACATTACCTGAGGAAAAAATGAGTAGTCACAAAACAAACACAATAAGTAATAGATTAAAATATTCCATCAAGTAGAAACTGTGCAAAAAAGTTAAACAGACTTTACTCAAAAGAATAAAAATTGGCAATATGTACATACAAAGATGCTCAATATCCTTAGTTATGAAGGATATACAAACTAAAAACAACAGTCAGATACTACTACGTACCCAATAAAATGGCTATAATCAAAAGTACAGACAATAACGTGTTAGAAATGATGTGGAGAAACTAGAACCTCATACATTGCCAGTGAAAATGTAAATTCGTACAGCTACTCTAAGAAAAGTCTGGCAGTTTCTTTAAAGAAGAAATATAAATTTACCATATAACTTCACAATTCTATACCAAGAGAAATGAAAAAATATGTCCACTCAAAAACTTATACACAAATGTTCACAACAACAATATGCTAATAGCCAAAAAGCAGAAATAATCCAAACTCCCATCATGATGAATGGATAAACAAAATGTGATATACTCATACAATGAAATAAATGAAATACATTAAGAATAATATTAATGATAAAAACCATTAGCAATTTTCTATACTCAAGGAACCACGCTAACAAATTTATGGGCATCATTTCATTTATATGCCACAACATGGGTGAACCTTAAAAACATTATGCCAAGTGAAAAAATCTAGTCACAAAGAACCATTTTGTGGTATTGTATGATCCACTTATATGAAATGTATAGAATAGGCAATCTATTGACAAATAAAGTAGATTAGGAGTTGCTTAGGGATGGGGGGATGGGAGGATGAGGAATGACAGCTAATGAGTATGGCATTTCTTTTAGGGGGAATAAAATGTTCCGAAATTAAATTGTGGTGATGGTTGTAAACTTCAGTAAATACACTGTACTAAAAATCTTTGGATTGTAACTTTAAATAACTGAATAATATAGTATATAAATTATATCTAAATAAAGCTATTTTTAAATGTTCCATCATGGTGACTGGTGTGTCATAAGAAAAAAATTAAATAAATAAACCACCATTCTATATGATAACTTTTCTATAGAGCAGTTCAGTCTCTAGACTTTGTTATATGAGACAGATGCATACATTAACTAACATAATTCAAAAACCATTCATATTGTTAAGAAAAGTAGTTTTAAAATTTCTTTTCAGTAAAAAGCATGTATCACCACCTCCTTGATTAAAAGTATATAATATTTTTATATATACAAGAATATACAATTGGTCCTCAAACATTATGTATATATAATTGATTCAGTAAATATATTAATTTTAAGTGATGTGAGTACTCTGTGCAACTTAAAAATAAGTTAAACGTAAAAAGTTTGACTTGCAAAGGAAAATTTTTAAGACAACTATTCATGCAATTAAATAGGATAAACGCAATGAACAATTAATCCTCAATTTTTACTTTGCACATCCTGGTAATACACAGGGAATCATCATGCCACAAACTAAACTTCCTTGATGATGTCTGGCCATTGTAAACACAGTAACTTTTTAGTAAAACCCTGATGGTAATTACAGCAAGAAGACACCATGCAAGTGCTACAAACAACTTTCTTTCAACTAGCTAGTCCATTAAACAAACAGGACACAATTTAAGTATTTTACTATTACAGTCATATAATGCTAGTCTGTACATATATTTTAAAATAAAATGAATAATATAAATGACAAAAATGATTAGCAGTTTCTATAATCATGGAACAATGCTAACATTATTTATGTACATTATTTAATTTACTCTTTATAAGAATGTTTAACAGATACCATCATAAACCATTTTTCAAAAAACTGTGGCTCACAGATGCTAGTAATTTGCCCAAGGCCACTCTAAGTGGAAGAACCACAACTTAACTGCTATCTACCAGAATCCGGAGCCCATGCCTTTAACCAAGTTTAGATAAGACTCAAAATAACTTTGCAAATAAAAAAGTATCACCATTTCACAGTTCACAAAATAGAAGTTCAGAGAAGGTAAATAACATGTGCAAAGCCATCAATCCAACTAGAGAGTTGAAAATAGTGACCAGGAAAGTCTCATGAGAGCTCAGTTTTAAAAGTAAAAATGAACATTCCCTTAAGTAGTAATAAGCCATTTTCAAAAAGAGCAGTCTGACTTTTCCTGGCATAATGATGTCTACTTAGACAATAATCACAGACTTTTGCATTGTAAGAAGAAGGATTTGCATTTGGTTTAAATGAACAATCATGATAGCTCTCATGCGCTTATTTATTGAACCCCAACAATGGGGTAGGCCCTTTCAAAATACAAATCAAGGAGACAGGTAACGAAAATAACAACAGTAACAAAGAATAGTTGTGTTTGAGCCAAAAAAGAGTTAAAGACTTGGCTAGATCATAAGCCTCATATTTTAAGAGGAAAATAATTATAGAATATTAAGGAGAAAATATAAAACATTAATACAGGAATTTTCCATGCTATTTTCTGCCTCTTATGAAATATAATCCTTAGGAAATATAATACCAAATTTTTATCCTAGATATATAAATATGACTCCAAAGGCCAGGTATGAACAACCACTCTGCCTAGTTGCCTGGAATAGATGGTCAACGCATCATGCACACATACTCAAGGTAGCCACATCTCCATTCACTCGGAACGGATGGAAAAATTTTCTCAATTAACAGGATTTATTATGATGGAAACTTGCATGGTTATATATCTTGGCTGCTGTTGTTATAAAAGGCCACAAGGAGAGATTTATAGTAGAAATTTGTATAGAAACTGTCAGACAGGATCAGGAAGTCATTGTGTCTGCTGTGTGGGTCCCGCCAATTTTCTGCAACCCTTGCCTGTTGCATTCTTTCTCGTGCTTTTATAATGGCAATGAGAAAGAGAGTTATGACTTAAGTATTCTCAAATATAAGTTCTATGAATGAAGGAGAATTTTCCAGTAGTGTTATGTCATCATTTTAAGGTGGCTACTACACATAAAAGCTTAAGAACTACACAGGAGGTAAAGGTATGTTTACTTATGGTGCTAAGTCCTGGTTGGTTGGGGATACAATTAACATGAGGAATGTTATCTAGTTAAGGCACAAGATCTATTTTTGCAATAAACAGTGCACTCCTAAATTATTACATATATGTGTCTGAACGTTATCAGTAGATATAAAAGGGGTGTCCCTATACAAAAGTACAGATCATTCCTGGAACTCTACAGTTATTTCTTTTTCTTAAGTGTTTGATTTCTTGCCACTAATGCCTTTCCAGATTCAGAAGTATTAATGAGATACAGCCTTTGATTGGATTGGGGGAAAGGAGACTGGGGAAAGACCACCCTTGTTTCCAGTGGCAAGCATCCAAAAAACTTAGCTCAGGAAACTGTTGTAAGATTCAGCTTCCCTCAAGTTCGACCAAAGAGCTCCATACTTGGGCCACCCGCTGGCTCCAGGGTAAGCGAACACAATTGGTAAAGCTTGGTGCCCTGTCAAGCTCCTCCAAGGACAGCAACACATAATCTAAGAAAATATAAAGCTCCATCCAAGTTTTGACTAAGTGAATTGCCAAAATCCACAACTTTCTCTTGCTTCCAAGGTTTGGGCAGTGATAAATATTTTCAGCTTAATAATGTGCTGACTGATTACCATATTTTAACCTAAATGCTTTAAGAGGGTTCTACATTTAAGTTCTAGTTCTAAAAGTCTACAATGACAGGACTAAAATTCTTAACCAAACCACATCCTTAGTATTCTATTTTTCCCAGACTACCAATTGTCACTACTCTAACTTTGTGGCATCTTCATTTAATGTTTTCTTGCTGTAAATACATTCACTTAAAGCTATGGTAGAGAGATAGCTGGGAATTCTTTTCAAACACACACACAATCATAGATCGAAAAAAGATATTAGCATCCCTGTGCTTCTCCAATATCAGTTCACAGTATACTATGTATGATGATACTACTATCAATTAATTGGTCTATTATGAATGCTGATGACACAATTCCTTTAGAAGATTTAAAATGTTAACTTTATTTCCAAAGAAAAAGAGTCTGGATCATGCTACACATTTAAATAATGATAATAGCACTTCATAACAATTGTTTATATTATATACATATTGATATAAATACAGTTATCAGTTTTATATTTCCAAGTAACAGTAAAGGTTTTCTATTCACTACTCAAGGCTGGGGAAACATCTACGAATGCCAAGTGTTTATTTTACATTTCTGTAAGCTACTTACAAGTTACCAACAGTAACAGATGTGATAAAACATATAATATTGTTTGTACATTACAGTATAAAATCTGGTACAATACCTTCACTGTGACAGAAGGGACAAGGTCAGTTCCCACCTCAACATCGGTTGCTTGCTGTAAACACAAAATTGAGAAGGTGAGAAAGAATGATTTCAATACTACACAGCAATGAGTGAACACAATGGGTGCAATGTATACTTCTCACTACCAAAATAGGGAATTATAAAGGATTTATCACTCTAATGACAGACTAAAAGAAAAGATGTGGCTTTTTTGATGCCTTCATCCGGAAAGTCATAAGCTAATATTAAAAAACTCATCCCCTAAAAATGAAAGAAAATGTCACATACTTTATCAAACCACTAAATTCCCAAATTTGCTTAAATATTTAAAGTATAATTCTATTAGCTTGTTATTTATATTACAGAAGAAGACCTCCCTGTATGTCCCAGAAAATATTATGCCATTCTTTCAGATCCTTGTATTTTCACCTTGCGGAAGGTATGTGTCATTATGATTAATAACATCTATCTAAGACATGCAACTAATGATATAAAGATTGAGTGGCCTTACACCTAGAAAACAGAAGTGGGCCGTGTGCAGTGGCTGATGCCTGTAATCCTAGCACTTCAGGAGGGCCAGGCGAGTGGATTACCTGAGGTCAGAAGTTCAAGACCAGCCTGACCAACATGGTGAAACCCTGCTTCTACTAAAAATACAAAAATTAGTTGGGCATGGTGGCAGGCACCTGTAATCCCAGCTACTCAGGAGGCTGAGGCAGAAGAATCACTTGAACCTGGGAGGCAGAGGTTGCAGTGAGCAGAAATCACATCACTTCACTCCAGCCTGGGTGAAAGAGTGAGACGCTGTCTCAAAAACCAAAAAGGAAAAAAAGAAAAGAAACAAAACGTGAAAGTATACTTTTTTTTAACGAGTGCATATCATAAACTAATTCAATAGGCATTCTTTGAGTGTCAGCTTACATTACCTGCTCCTACCTGTTAAAGAATACATAGTATAATGTAATATATAAAACACTTTCCTTATCACTTCAACCTTATTTTTTAGAGTAATACATTGATACAGAAAAATGCTTTAAGATAGAATAAGACTAAGGGGTATTATGTTTTCTACTAATACCCATATGATTCTTGGGATTAAAATTATGTCTCTATCCAACCAATGAATATCATCCATTGTGCTTTTTTACTTGAAATATTTTTAACTAAGAAAAACTAAGCCACTTCTAAGCAATGGGATCCTATAATATAATGGGCATCAGCAGAATTCAAAGTTGAGAGATTCACATTCTACTTATGGCTCCACAGGAAATAATATTTGAACTATGATCCAGCTTCTCAATCAGGAAGACGGGATAGCAATGCTTATGTCCTCTAAGAAAGACTTCATTATAATATAAATGATATTACTTTTTTGAGATGTATGCTTTCATAATAATGATTCAAAGTAAAATATTAATCCAGGCTTTGTGCTCTAACATTACCTAAAATCCAGGAAATATTTTACAGTTAGCTATCCACAAATCTAAAGGAGAAATCAACATCTCCTGTTTCCTGCTCCTTTCAATCCATGACTAAACACCTAGATACTTCAAGGATAGCAGTCCTTTGGGAACACAAAGCTATAGCAAGAAAGAAATGGCTTTAAAAAGACGTCATGGCACCAAAGCCACATAAATTATAGGGCTAATGTTTTCCAATGAGATGAATACGATACTCTCAAGAAATTGCTTAAGAAGGAAAAAACAGTAACACAGGGAAAATAAAGCTGGAAAGAGACACTTAAGAGAAAACAGCATTCAGGGTTACCAACAAGGAAATATACATTATAACATAGTGCTAGTACATAAGGCATTTTCCTACAAAGACTAAAAGTTCCTTAAAAACAGAAAGGGAATTCCTCATTCCAAATAGCCTATGTTGAAGAGAACCTAGAAAAACTTAGTTGCCCAGAGGGGGGAAAAAAGTCATTTCCACAGCAAGAAAATATGTGTACATTTGTCAGCTAACGAAGCAGAAATGTTCCACTTAGACTACACACTTAGGTAGAATGAAAAATGGCGTGTGCTGAATGGCCAATGTTTAAAACAGTGCCTCTACTATGTGACTCATATAGTCGTACTTTTCCATGTACCCAGTTTACTATACTATAACAATGTTAATGTGATTTTTATCACAAATTGGATTGGCTGTTAAGATTAATCTTTGGACACTCATGATATACATGTTAAGGTATGCTCTGATACCTAAATAATGAAGACATTTCCCAGGCAGAATTTTATGATATAAACTCCACATATGGTAAAATGAGTGAATTCAACCACTTCCCTAAATTGATCATCTGCTGGTAGAAACACAGATAAACTACAGTCAGTGAGACATAATCAATCATTCATAGAGCAAATACATATAGAGCACCCATTACGTGGCAACCACTAAGGATACAGCAGTGAACAAGACAACTCATGGACACAGATGGTTGTGATAATGATAATGGTGATGGTGATGGTGATGATGATTATAATACTGAAAGAAGTAAAATGTAACTAGATGAAAATGACAATCATGACAATTATAACAATCAACAAAGTAGATTCTATTATTATTCCCGTTTTGCAGATGAAAAAATTCAGACTAAGAAAATTAAGTATCTTGCCTTGTGTCACACAGATAGAAATAAGGGAAAAAATAATTCTTGAACCAACTATATACTCTTAAACTACCCTACCATCACCACCACCACCACCAAGTATTAAAGACTAGAAATCATTGAACTTTGAACTAGGCCACTCACAAACATTATCTCATTGAACCTTCAACAAAAATCTGGTAGCATCAGTATTATTCAGCTATATTAATATTATGTCAATGCTATGGTACCAAGGAAGTTAAAAAAATTTTTTTAAGTAGGATTAGAACTAGGGCAAGAAGCCCTTCTACTGCTCTCTACCCCCACAATCCCACTTCTTTTTAAAACAGAAATCCTGCCCAAGGAACTCCTTACTGGCACTAAGGGTCTATTAATGTTTTTATCTAGAAAGTAGCAAGGCCTACAATTTGTTATCCTCCCTGAAGTTTCTACCCGAAGGACCAAAATTTAAATCAATGCATTTTGATCCTAATTCATCAGAATCTACCACTATTATAAACCCCTTTAAAATCTGCAAGTACACCTACAGAAACTGAATCAAAGTTAGGAGAAACCACAACAGAAACGTTCAAGTCATCTTCTCTCTCAGTGATGGGCCAAACACCTGTGATTTAAAAAAAAAAAGAAAAGGCATTTAATCATAAAGTAAAACCTTCTGTCTATAGTTTTTCTTTAAAGGTGTGTCTATACCATAAATAAAAACAGCCCCATAAACATACCCACAAGTTGATAAAAACTAATATATTACAGTATTAGAAGCTTGATACTAATTATTTACCTCTATAATACAGTAAAAACAAACAAACAAACAAAAACATTGTCTCCTTCTGCAGATATTAGCTAAGATGTGAGCCATTGACTGACCAGCAGTGGGAATTTCAATGCCCTCTCTTTTAACTACTAGTGGAAGCCCAAATTAGTACAGCCCTTTTGAAGGTAAGTTGGCTATAACTATCAAAATGTAAAATGTACATATCCTGTGACGTAATTCTACTCCCAAGAATGTATCTAATACCCATAAGCATGCCCACGGAGGTCTCTAATGTTAGTAGCTACTTTTTCAAAAATGAAAAGAATCTAAATATCTATATATCTATTAATAGGCTAACTGTTACATAAAGTATGGTATATCTGTACTATGCAATGTCCCAAAGTTGTAAACAGGAGTGCTATCCATCTTTACATACTAATATTTAAAAACTGCAAAATTTATCTATTAAGTTTTAAAAAGCAAGATGTAATACAATGTATCTAATATGCACGTATTTGTGTCAAAACAATTACATAAACATGAATATTTTCTAGAAGAATACACTAAAACTTTTTTTTTTGTATTTATTCTACTTTAAGTTCTGGGGTACATGTGCAGCTCATGCAGGTTTGTTACATAGGTATACACATCCCTTGGTAGTGGTTTGCTGCATCCATTGCCCTGTCACCTACATTAGGTATTTCTCCTAATGCTATTCCTCCCCAATCTCCCCACCCCCTGCTATTCCTCCCCTAGCCCCCTAACCCCCAGGCCCTGGTGCGCAATGTTCCTCTCCCTGTGCCTGTGTGTTCTCATTATTCAACACCCACTTATGAGTGAGAACATGTGGTGTTTGGTTTTCTGTCATTGTGTCAGTGTGCTGAGAATGATGGTTTCCTGTTTCATCCATGTCCCTGCAAAGGACATGAACTCATCCTTTTTTATGGCTGCATAGTATTCCATGGTATATAGGTGCCTCATTTTCTTTATCCAGCCTAACCTTGATGGGCATTTGGGTTGGTTCCAAGTCTTTCCTATTGTGAACAGTGCTGCAATAAATCTAAGTGTGCATGTGTTTTTATAAAAGAATGATTTATAATCCTTTGGGTATATACTCAGTAATAGGATTGCTGGGTCAAATGGTATTTCTATTTCTAGATCCTTGAGGAATCGCCACATTGTCTTCCACAATGGCTGGATTAATTTACACTCCCACCAACGATGTAAAAGCATTCCTATTTCTCCACATCCTCTCCAGCATCTGTTCTCTCCAGATTTTTTAATATCGCCATTCTAACTGATGTGAGGTGGTATCTCAATGTGGTTTTGATTTGCATTTCTCTAATGACCAGTGATGATGAGCTTTTTTTCATGTTTGTTGACTGCATAAATGTCTTTGAAAAGTGTCTGTTCATATCCTTTGCCCACTTTATGATGGGGTTGTTTTTTCTTATAAATTTGTTTACATTCTCTGTAGATTCTAGATATTAGCCCTTTATCAGAGTGGTAGATTGTAAAATTTTTTCCCATTCTGTTGGTTGCCAGTTCACTCTACTGATAGTTTATTTTGCTCTGCAGAAGCTCTTAAGTTTAATTAGATCTCATTTGCTTATTTTTGGCTTTTATTGTCATTGCTTTTGGTGTTTTAGTTATGAAGTTCTTGCCCATGTCTATGTCCTCAATGGTATTGCCTAGGATTTCTTCCAGAGTTTTTATGGCATTAGGCCTTATGTTTAAATCTTTAATCTATCTAGAGTTAATTTTTGTATAAAGTGTAAGGAAGGGATCCAGTTTCAGCTTTCTGCAGATGACTAGCCAGTTTTCCCAACACCATTTATTAAATAGGGAATCCTTTCCCCATTGCTTGTTACAAAAACTCTCAGTAAGAATTGCCTTTATGGAGTGGAACTAGGATCTTGGGTTGAACAAAGATTCGCTTTTCATTATTTATCCTTTTAGTACTGGTTGAATTATTTTTATTATATACATGTTATTTTCATAATTTTAAACATATTTAAATTTCATAATGAGATACTTATTCATAGTATCAACCACAAAGATTTTTTAAATTTACAAGAAAAAACAAACAATCCTGTCAAAAAGTGGGCAAAGGATATGAACAGACACTTTTCAAAGATATTTATGCAGCCAAAAACATATGAAAAAAAGCTCATCATCACTGGTCATTAGAGAAATGCAAATCAAAACCACATTGAGATACCACCTCATGCCAGTTAGAATGGCGATATTAGAAAATCTGGAGACAACAGATGCTGGAGAGGATGTGGAGAAATAGGAATGCTTTTACATCGTTGGTGGGAATGTAAATTAATTCATAATTTTAAACATATTTATATTGCATAATGAGATACTTATTCATAGTATCAATCACAAAGATTTTAAACAAAAAACATTTTTAAATTACATATGTAATTTGTATATATGTAATATTACATATATATATAATATATCGAACTACTAGCTGCGTACTCAACATCCATTCTTCCCTCTTCCCTCTTTGTATTGGAGCCTTAATTTTGTTGAGCTATTCACCTTCATCTCAGAGACAGTCACCCCTCCCAGTCACCAGGGTCAAATCCAGTCACGGTGATTTCCTTCCACTGACCATTTGTTGTTTTAGGAATGAACGTGGGACTTAATCCTGGCAGATGGAAGGTAAGGAAAGCTGGGAATGGAGAGAGCTGGCACATGCTTCTGGGAAAGCTATTCCTTCCTAATAAGAGGGAGCATCGGGAGAAATAGCCTGATGATTCTTCCCTGGAAATCATATCTGAATATAACACCTAGAATTGCTGAGATCACCCTGTGACCCTGAGAGGAAACATCTCCCACACTCTGAGGATGGCTGACTGAAAATATAGAAAGCACCTGGATGATGCCACATGAATCAGCTGTCTCACAAAAAAGGAATTTCCTACAACTGGTATCAGGCATTCCCACCAAACTGCATAATTTGGAAAGGAAATTTCCATAACTTAATGAGAGTACAAATGGCTGTTCATTGCCCATCCCAATAACTGCTCTTTGATTCTTCTTTACTTAAAGCCCAATTTTATTCAAGCAACAAAGTACTCAACTAAATCACGTAATTTCCCAGCCAGTTTTGCAGCTTAGAGTGGCTAGTGAGACATGAGTAGGAGCCATTCAGGGTGTGGCTTCCAAGAAATCTCCTTAAGGGGGCTGACTCAGCAGCAGATGTGAGAGCAGGAGTTCCAAAAGCCATGCTGGACCAATATATGACCCTGAGATAGAAGGAATCAGAGTCCCTGATGACTGTGGAACTGCCAAGCCAACCCTGGACTGCTCATCACTGGGCCTTTTTTACAAGAGAAAGAAAGAAACCTCTATCTTATTTGGGTATTCTGTGACATGTAGCCAGACAGAATTTTAAGTGAACAGTGTCACAAAATACAAATGATTCTACTATTCAGTGATAACATCAGTGGTTATGCTGGTACAGACTTTCATTTATACCCCTACCTCTTACTGCTCTCTGTCCCTTTCTGAAGACACAGATGTATGGGCACCTATCTCAATGTTGCACCCAGTCCCTCATAATCACGCTGGGTAGACAACATGATCAACTATCTGAATCATAAATAAAATTCTGTCTTTGAAAGTTCCTACCAGTAGATGTTGTTGACTACTGGTAACAAAAATGCTAGGCAGGATTCACACTAATGAGTTGAGTATAAAAAGCTTCAGAATCTATGAGCCATACAGAAGTTATTACTATGATTTCATGCTTACAATATACATTCCTCTTATAACTTACACACATAAAATCAGCTTCAAAAACACTTTTATTACAGTAGATAATATACACCATGTGTACAACAAAATGTACTCTTTAAACTGGCCTTAAATTTTGCTGCAACTCTTCCTTTGAAAACACTTTTAAAAGCTTTAAGTACTGAACATAACCTGAAAGACTATGCACATTTTTTTAAGTTAAAGCCCCCATACTAAAATAAGTGACATTTAAATGAATGATGGGGGTCATCACAAAGTTCAGCGTTTTAACTTCTTATAATAAAGAGAAGCTAAAACTGTAATAAAACAATTTTGTGCTCTTATATAATTACAGATATTTTAATAAACAAACATACCATGGTTTTATAAGGGTATAAGACACTAATTTTTTTCCATATCTAGAAATAAAATGTTTTAAATACCTCTCAATTTAAAAAGTTTCCCTTTATTTCTTTCTCAGAAATAAAACTAAATGACAATGGCATAGCAGGGGCAAGGAACTTCAAACATTAATTAAGAATTGAGGTTATGTAAATCATGCACTTTGCACCTAAGTCTGTGGGGGTATCTTTAATTTAATTCACAGTTATTTCAAGATATACTGAAGGGATCAAGGTAATAACAAGTAAAATAGCCTAAACCTTCTCATCCAAGTTCATCACTGTAATCACCAAGAAATAACTTTTAACTGTAAGGGATTTTCTGAGAAATTTCACATTCAATTAATGTTAATAAAAATATCACTGGCACATTACTATGGAAAGGGCACAATCTCAAGACAAAATTTGGAGTGAAAGCTGTATTATTTAATGAACTCTGGAAATTTCATGTTTCATGCCTATGCCACACTTCCCCGAAATTTTAATTTACAAGATGAGACTTATAATTCTACTAATCCCAAAAATGCTAGTATCAAAAATCAAAAAAAAAATCATATACTGAGATATGACACATCCAATTTTAACCACTCTCTATTTAACATGGCAGTGCTGACAACAAATAGGTTTTTAAGTAATTGGAGGTACTTGAAAGACCTGCGCTTCACTGGTTTACTTTCAAAACTTTCCAAAGGAATGTGTGAAACCAAAGCATAATAACTTTATTTTAATATTCACATTTTTAAAATATATTATCTCAGTTCCTCAGGACCAGAGGAATACAATGTTGGTAACATAGACTCAAAGTACATAAATCTAGTAAAATGATTGGATCAGGATTAAGATTGGCTCTGTTGTTTTGGTTGGCTTTTGATGCTCAGCTTCTTTCATTATTCCTGCTTGTTTTAACATTTCTTTTATGTGAAAATAGTCCATTTTTTTCTCATTAAAAAAAATACTTTTACCTGACCCTGAAAAGGAACTTAAACTAATGCTTTTCACATGTCCAACTCAAACTGCAGGACTGGTGTTTTGTTTCTCCTTTTAATTTACAAAAAAATTACACCCTTGTGAGTCCCAAAGTAAGATAATATTGAGTTATTCAAAACTTAGGAACTGAAAACATCATCAGCCTCTGAGTCATTAGATATCAGCATACCACAAGCTACACACCATTTGGACGGTTAATTAACTACAAACATAAATTATGTCACTAAGCTGCAAATGACTATATTTTTAGTAACAAAATGGTAGCTCACGTGCTTTGGTTTCTTTTGAAAGAAAAACTAAAGTCATTTCAGGAATATCAGAAGTTAATAAATGACCGCCCTAAATTTTAATGCTCTTCTCAAGGCCTAAAGCTACCACCCAAAGTACTTCTTCCTTTCTTAGCATGTAAAGAAAAAAACTACATAGTGCTGTCCATGAAACATTAACAACAAAAACATTTTCTTAAATATGTTTTCAGAAACCATAACACACAAAGTAAACATAAAGACCTTGTGTGCTAAAGAGCAATACTGTTTTTACAAATATGACTTTAATTAAGCCTAGATGAAAAAAATTAACAAATACACAAAATAATATCTATATACAAGATAACATGAATTTCACAATGAATACTAAAATACTAAAAAGCTGCAAATGAGATACCTTGTGATTTGTTAACATCTTTGATGATTTTCTGCAGTTCTTTCATTTCTACATCAAGTTCATCATAGTTTAGTTCTCGAGATTCAACGTTTGGAGCTTGGAACAGAGAAGGATCTGTCCCCAGGTATGAACACTGCAAGTGACCATCATCACTAAGAGTGACTATCACTCCCTTTAAATCACTACAGTAAGAAAGAGAAAATAAGACATAATTGTAAATTTCAGTAATTTAGTATTGACCAACTATGCTTTTACTCAATTCAGCATCAACATACCATTAAGTAAATGGCAATATATCTATTTCTAGAGTTTTACTTCAAAGACTCAATTCAAACACTTCAAACATATTCGTATTTATAGAAGTACTCCCAATGTTAAGATCAACTAAGGCAGGGAAAGAGCTTAATTATTATAATAGCTACCACTTTGGGGGACCTAACTACAAAGCAAATCCTGCTCTAAGAGCATTTTAAGTACTGTTTTTAATCCTCACTCCAGCTACCACTTGGCATATCCATAATAAGCATATAAACAACACTTGTGGAGGTACAATGAAGCAAGAGACACAGCTGGGCTGCTGGTTGGCCTAAGACCAGGAATGAGGCACAGGAGTGAAGACCGTACAACCCAGGGGACAGAACAGCAAACAAAGTTAATACGGGAAGCCATGGGAGGTCTTGGGAAAAAAAGTGCCCCCACCCCAATCTTTCCTCATCCTTTTCACTCTCTCTATCCTTAAGATTCAAGTTTGCCCCCTCCCAGGCCCACCCATCACAGCTTCCTTCACATGCTCTCCTACTCAAGCGGTCCTCTAGTTTGTTCTCTCCTTCTCTTCACTTTTAGCTAGAAGCAGCCAATTGTCCCACTTACCAGCTCTTTCTTTATCACTCTTTTCATCCTAATTATCTCTTTTCCTCCCATTATTTCACTGTTCTTTTTCTCTTAGGCTCCTTTAGGTCTGTTTTACTCTAGAAACTAGCCATAATCTATAAATTACAGATAATTTTAGCATACCATTTTTTTTAGGTTGTAAGTTTTTGGGAACATATCATAAAAAGTAGCTGAGATGAATACTGTATTTTCTTCCTCCCTAAGTTTGCCAGAGAAACAAAAAAATTCAACATCATCACAAGCCATTTTTGAGTTGATACATAATGGAATTGTTTGACTCACTTTTGTTTGTTATGTTTTCTACAGAAACTTTTGATTTTTTAAAGTATTTTTGACTCTGTTCTAGAGGTTAGATATTAATCAAAAATAATAAATTGAAAAAAATAATAAATTGGGCACAGTAGCAGATGCCTGCACTCCCAGCTACTTGATGAGACAAAGACTCACTTAAGCCCAGGAGTTTGAATCCAGCTTGGACAACACAGCAAGACCTTGTCTCCAAAAGTAAACAAAAACAGAAAAATTGTGAGAAAAAAGAAGATTTTAAAATGTTGCTATTCATCTGTAGAAGAAAAAAGGACATAAGCTATATAACAGATGAAGCATGTAAGAGTCTAGGCTTATTCAGAATGAACAAAAATGTTTAAAACTCCCCAACTGTGGATCATGGCAGGTAGATTTCATTCATCTAAAAGCTCCACTGGGTTGGAAGTAGATACTACCATTGCCCAGTTTTGCCCATAAGATGGCCACCAGCACCCACTTCACCACCTGCCTTAAACACAACATTGCGATACAACATGCGATATACCTGAGTCTCCAGGGCTCAGGTATAGTCAGTGATGTGCAACCCTGTCATATGGCTTTGAAGAAATAAAAACTAGATTGATATCACTGGTTGAACAGCTAAAGAACTAGACTAGGACTCAAAAGACTTGAGTTCTAGCTCTGATGCCACCCCTATAGAGCTGAGTCAACTTGGGGAACTTTTCCTAAATATTCTTTACCTGTATAATGAGAAGGTAAGACTAGATAATCCTCAAAAGCTTTAAGTTTTATGAATTGTTCTGCCATCTACCCCTCAGAAAACAAATACTCCCAAAATGGAATTATCTTCCTGAAGTGTGAAAAGCAACCTCAGAGTACCTTGGGGCTTGAACCTTTCTTTGCACATAGCTGAAGCCACCTAGTGGCCATGGAAATTCCAGCTTTCAGTTCTGACAAGCCCATTACAAGAGAGCAAACCTTCCCTTCCCTCTGAGTTGTGACTATAGTCTGTTCCCCATTCTAGTCGGCGCCACTAAAGCCTAGAAACCCAATGAGTCCTCAGGAAACTCTAGGATGCTGAAGTGCAGACCTTTGGGGAGCTTCTCAGAGAATGTGAGACTCATCAGTACTTTGAATTCAAATGGGCATTTCCATTTCATCTTCATCCTTTGAACAGTCAATCACACAGAAAAGCCAGCATTACCCAATACAAGTACTACTCTCTTACCCAATACAAGTATTCCTCTCTATCTAAATTGATTTTGTCTTGAGTTGAAAAGTTTATTACTAAATCAGTTTTGTTCCATCAATTTCGACAGCAAACAGCAATAATTTAAATACAAAGCATTTATCTAAAAAATTATCTTATCCAATTAAGTTTCTGAGTTCAGATAGGAAGAGTTTGGATAATACAGAATATATATATATATTTCTTCAGACTCTCTAAAAACACTTTTTACTGATATTCCATGGGTCCAAATGGTAAAAAGAGTAGCCAGGGTCTTCCCTCACCAAAAGAACAAATCTCACCAGACTGTCTTGACAGCTAAGGTAATTACAGAACTTAAGCAATTTACTTTTTAAAAAATCAATTGCAAAAGACATTATAGGCTGGGAAACTGAGGCAGGTGGATCACTTGAGGTCAGAATTTCAAGAGGAGCCTGGCCAACATAATGAAATTCTGTCTCCACTAAAAATATAAAAATTAGCCACGTGTGGTGGCAGGCACCTGTAATCCCAGCTACTTGGGAAGCTGGGGCAGGAGAATCACTTAAACCCAGGAGGCAGAGTTTGCAGTGAGCCAAGATCACACCATTGCACTCCAGCCTGGACAACACAGCAAGACTCAGTCTCACATACACACACAAAAGACATGATAGATTATTTTGTTTCTTTTTATTGTTGAGTGGTGTTCCCTGACGATTAATGATGTTGAGCACTTTGTTATATGTTTGTTGGCTGTTACATATCTTCTTTTGAGAATTGTCTATTCATGTCATTTGCAAAGATATGAAACCAACCTAAGTGCCCATCAATCAATGAATGGATAAAGAAAATGTGGTATATATACAGCACGAAATACAACTCAGCCATAAAAAGGAATGAAATAATTCCTTTGCAGCAAGGGCTTTGATAGAGCTGGCCGTTATTCTAAGTGAAGTAACTTAAAAATAGACAACCAAATATGGTATGTTCTCAAAGTATAAGTGGGAGCTAAGCTATGAAGATGCAAAAGCATAAAAATAATGACATGGATTTTGGGGACTGGCAGGAAGGGATGGTTGGGAGGGGGTGAGGGATAAAGGACTATATATTGGGTACAGTATCTACTGCTCAGCTGACAGGTGCACGAAAAGCCCACTAAAGAACTTATCCATGTAACCAACAACCACCTGTATCCTAAAAACTATCCCTTTTAGATGAACTTCCTAGAGTAGTCAGATATGCAGAAACCCAAAGTTGAATGGTGGTTTCCAGGGGCTGGGGGAGGGGGTTGAGAGACATAGTTTTACTTAGGAAAGATAAAAAGGTTCTGGAGATGGATGGTGGTGATGATTGCACAGCAATATAAACGTACCTAATGCCATAGAACTGTACATTTTAAAATACTTGAAATGGTAAATTTTTATGTTACATACATTTTACCACTATTTAAAAAAAACACACATAGCACCAAAAAAAAAGGGTGAATGAATAAATTTCAAAAAGCTGTGTCAAGAATGATAATATAGTATGTAATTTGTTTAGGAATATTAAAGCCTTCAACCTTTTTTTAATTTTTAAAAAAAATTCAATAGTTTTTTGGGTACGGTGGTTTTGGTTACGGTTTCAGGTTTTAGATTTAAGTCTTTGATCCATTTTGAGCTTATTTTTGTATAAGGCAAGAGAAGGGGATCCAATTTTATTCTTCTACATATGGCTTGCCAGTTTTCCCAGCCCCATCAATTGAATAGGGTGTCCTTTACTTGATTCATGTTTTTGTATGCTTTGTCAATTATCAGTCCACTGTAAATTTGGCTTTATTTTTGGGTTTTCTATACTGTTTCATTGGTCTATGTGCCTGTTTTTATACCATTACCATGCTGTTTGGGTGACTATAGCCTTGTAGTATAATTTGAAGTTGGATAATATGATGCCTTCAGATTTGCTCTTTTTGCTTAATATTGGTTTTGCTATGTGGACTCTTTTTTGGTTTCATAAGAATTTCAGGATTGTTTTTTCTAGTTTGGTGAAGAAGTATGATGGTATTTTGATAGGAATTGTGTTGAATCTGTAGACTGCTTTGGGCATTATGTTCATTTTCACAATATCGATTCTTCCCATTCTTGAACATGGAATTTGTTTTCATTTGTTTGTGTCATCTGTGGTTTCTTCCAGCATTGTTTTGTGGTTTTCCTTATAGAGCTCTTTCACCTCCTTGGTTAAGTATATGCTTATGTTTTTTTGTGGTGGTGGTGGTGGTTGTTTTTTTTTTGGGGGGGGAGGTTGTATGTGTGTGGCTTTTTGTGGTTTTTGTGGGTTTTTTTTTTTTTTTTGCAGCTGTTATAAAAGGAACTGAGTTCTTCATTTGATTCTCATTTTTGTTGTTGTTAGGGTACAGCAGTGCTACTGATCTGTATACACTGATTTCGTATCCTGAGACTTTACTGAATTTGTTTATCAGATCTAAGAGCTTTCTGAATGAGTCTTTAGGGTTTTCTAGGCATACGATCATATCATTGGCAGAGACCATTTGACTTACTCTTTTCTAAGAGTACTTTGACTTACTCTTTTGGATGCCCTTTATTTCTTTCTTTTATCTGATTGCTCTGGCTAGGACTTCTAGTACTATGCTGAATAAACGTAATGAAAGTGGACATCCTTGTCTTGTTCTAGTTCTCAAGGGAAATGTTTTCGATTTTTCTCATTCAGCATGATGCTGGTTGTGGGTTTGTCATATACAGCTTTTATTACTTTGAGGTAAGTCCCTTCTATGCCTATTTTGCTGAGAGTTTTTATCATAAAGACATGCTGGATTTTATCAAATGATTTTTCTGCATCTATTGAGATAACTATATGGGTTTGTTTTAAATTTGGTTTATGTGATATATCATATTTATTGACTTATATATGTTAAATCACTCCTGCATCCTTGGGATGAACCCCACTTGATCTTGATCATGATGTACTATCTTTTTGATGTGCTGTTAGATTCAATTAGCCAGTATTTTGTCGAGGATTTTTGCATCTGATAAATATTTTAACAATATTGTTCATGTGGGCTAATGAGTATGCTTCTATGAATGATAGAAAGTTATGCTAAAAGGAATCACCAATTAAATCCAATATATGTAACCTACGGCTTCTATCCTAAAAACAGTGTTAACATTGACAAAATGAAGGTCTCTGAATTATTGCTGGTCTGTGAAAATGCATCAGCTAAGCTAAGTCACCAGAATAATGCACTTTACAAAGAATCAGGTCAAAGATACTACATTCCTAAGACATATAGTTATTTTGTGATTTCACCAATGGGGCATGAAATTAAAAAACGGGATTTTGCTAAGGAATCTGTAAATAATGATTTTATCACTCAGTAAACAGATCCCTGCCTTAACAATACATTAAAACAAAATTCCAGATGTATTTTTAAAGTTTAATTTAAAAATATGAAACTACAAAAATATTTATCTTCCTTTGAGATGGTAAGAACTTTTGCTATAAGAAAGCAACCAGATGAAACTACAAAGGAAAGAATCTCTAAATTAAATTACATTAAAATTTTAAACTTGTTACAGGCTTAAGAATACAACACAGAAAGAATAAAGAACAAACTCGGAAAACATTGGCAACCAATATAAAATACAACATATTAAGTTAAATTATATGAAGTTCCTGATATTCAACTGTTTTTAACCTGTGAAAACAATTTTATATGTTAAACCTAATATGTAAAGAACTCTTACAAATCAATGAAAATAGGATTATATGCAACAGAAAAAGGTAAAAGGCCATGTACAGACAATACACAAATAAAAATAATACAGTCAATAAATAAGTGAAATCCTTCTCAAAATTAAAAAAATGCATACTTTAAAACTATTTTTTAAAAGGTATATTGGATTAGCACCTCAAACTAGCAAATAAATTGTATTTAATTAAGAGTCCAGCTGTTAGAGAACATACATGGAGACAGAAACTCTCATATACTTTTGATACCAATGGAAATTTGTTAGAATCCTTTTAGAGAACATTTTAGAAAAATATATCAAAACCCATAAAAATACTATTGTCTTTTATGCAGTAATATACTTTTATGGTTATTTTTTAAATTTAGAAACAACCAAATGGTATGTAGGGAATATTTTTTAATCATGGTGTATCTATAATAGAATGTTTAGAAACCATTAGAAGTCATGTCTTATCAAATATCTGTTATCAGAAAAAATAATTAAAAACATAAAAGCAAAATATAATACTGCATGTACATTTTATTCTAAGTTTGTAAATATATATGCATAAAACACAGATTAGCAAAAATACCTACATGTTAACAGAATGGTGACTATCTCTAACTAGTGAAATGATGAGTTATTTTCATTTTGTCTTATAGTAACAAAATAAGATTAGGGCCAGGTGCAGTGACTCACACCTGCAATCCCAGCACTTTGGGAGAGCAAGGCAGGTGGGTCACCTGAGGACAGGAGTTTCAGACCACCCTGGACAACATGGTTAAACTCTATCTCTACTAAAAATACAAAAGTCTTCTGGGCATGGTGGTGTGCGCCTGTAATCACAGCTACTTGGGAGGGTGAAGCAAGAGAATCACTTGAACCCAGGAGGCAGAGGTTGCAGTGAGCTAAGACCAGGCCACTGCACTCCAGCCTGGCTGACAAGAGTGAAACTCCGACTCTAAATAAATAAATAAATAAGATTGGAATGAAAACTTTATTTTTTATGAAAAAAATATGTTCTATTTTCCATCCCAGAGACTAAATTCATATCAGCAACTTAGAAATTTAAATACCTGTAGAATTAAAAACATTTAACTAGTTATATTTTTCCAACAAAGCCGATCTATAAATGTGTAGCATGAAATTATTTGAAATACAGCTCAATGGATAGAAAATAAATGATTTCTTTCATTTGCTAATACACTAAAACAAATGAATAGTAGTTTTAAAAACAAAAAGAACATGTGTTGAAACTGATGGTCTCTTGTTTGGCCTCATTTTATGCAAAATAGAAACATTTTAAGTTATCCAATTGTGAAAGTCTGTTTTTACTAATATATATAGATATCAAAGAAATCTTAAAACCCTAAGTAGTATTTATTGCACCCAAGTTTTACCCTACCTCAGTAAGGAGTACATGATTGAAAGGCATTTCCCTTCAAATGCAGTCAGACACATTCAGTTCACGCAGCTCCTCCTCAGTTCCAAAGTACTGGACATGGGCATCTGAACATATTTTAATCAATCCTCCATCAATCATTTAAGACATTTTTATTGAGCAACTAGGGTACAACAGAAGCTATTCTAAAGGCAAAGACGACATGATGCTTGCGTATAAAAAACTTTGGTGTAATTGGAAGGTCTTAAAACTTATTTTAAATAAAAGCAATTGTAATCCAATGTGGAATATGTAGCACAGTAGGAAGAGAGTGCAGTCGCCCTGCATCAGAGAACAGAGCAAGGCTTCACAGGACAGAGGATGCAGAAGCTGGATCTTGACCTACAAGTAGATCCTCATAGATGAAAAAGAAGGAACAAAATGAAGGTAAAGGACTCCAGCCTTAGTGGCCTCATTCAGTCTTATGACTTTAAATACTTTCTTCATGCCAGCTCCCACCTCTGTATCTCCAGCCAGACATATACATCCAGCAGTCTACTTAACAGCTGCACTTAGAAGGCCAACAGACATCTAAAGCTCAACATGGCTACCCTTGAGTTCCTTTTTGGCCCCACCTCTCCAACTCAAAGCTACCCCTCCTGCATCTTTCTTATTTCTGCTATTGGTAACTCCATTCTTTAAGCTAGTCATCCGAAAAGAACCTTAGAGCCATGCTTAACTCCCCCTCCCTTTTCTTTTTCTTGCAACCACATAAAATACATCAGTAAATATTACCAGCCTTATTTTTTAAATATGTCGGGAATCCAACCACTTCTCACCAAGTGCACTACTACATGCATGAAACAAATATTTCCTTTTTACTGTTTCTTCTTTAGAGATAGACTCTCACTCTGTCACTCAGGCTGGAGTGCAGTGGTATGATAATGGCTCACTGTAACCTCAAACTCCAAGGCTCAAGTGACCTGCCTCAGCCTTCCAAGTAGCTGAGGTGCATGCCAACAAACATATCAAGCTAACTTTTTTGTTGTTAGAAATAGGGTCTTGCTATGTTGTAGGTCTGGTCTTGAACTCCTGGTCTGAGGTGATCCTTCTTCCTCAGCCTCCCAAAGCGCTGGGAATATAGGTGTGAGCCACCACACCAAGCCTAACAAACACCCTTTAATCAGCAATGGATGACTGCTATTAAACAGTCTCTCAGCTTCTGTCTATGTGCCTCCACAGTAACTTTCCAACAACGCAGTAAGAATATTCATGTTCGCTCACAACCCTCCAGTGGCTCCTCTGGCACTCATAACGAAAGCTCAAGTCCTTAAAAGAATCTCCAAGGCCCTACCTAATATGTTCCTCCACCTCATTTTCATTTTCTATTCAGAATAAAAAATGAAATTGTCCATCCCAGTGGTAGGAAATTGAGTTACAGCGAACCTTGCCACTGTAGGTAGAGTGTTCTATGGTCCTAAATAAACTTGAAACAAAGTCTAGGCCACAAGAACCACAATTCCTGGGCAAGTCCTAGTACTTCACTGGGCTCAGTGCCAGTGGACATGGAGGGCAAAAGACCTAATAAGACACAGATTGGGCAGCCAAGGGAGTGCTTGCATCACCTTTTCCCCAACATCCAGCAAAGTAGTGCACAGCTCTAGAAAAGACCCCTTCCTTCTGCTTGAAGAGGGGAGAATAAAGAGTACTTTGTCTTGTAACTTGGATGCCAGCTCATCCACAGTAGAATAAGGCACTGGGCAGAGACCTCAGATACCCATTTCAAGCCCTAGCTCCCAGATGACATTTCTAGACACACCCTGGTCCAGAAGGGAACCCACTGCCTTGAAGGGAAAAATCCTGTCAAGGCAAGATTCATTACCTACTGATTAAAGAGACCCTGGGCCCTTAATAGTCAACAGTGGTAGCCAGGCAGTACTCACCATGGGCCTTAAGTGGAATTCAGAGAAGTGCTGGCTTCCAGTCAGACCCAGCACATTCCCAACTGCAATGGCCATGGGAGAGACTCATTCTGCTTCAGAAAAGGAGAGAGAAGAGTAAAGGAGGGCTTTGTCTTACAGCATAGTTACCAACTGGGTTGCAGTGAAGTAGAACACCAAGTAAGCTCTTGGGGTAGCCAGGCAGTACTCACTGTAAGCCTAGGCGGTGGTACTAATGGGAAGAGACTCTTCTGGGAAGGAAAGAAAAGTGTGGGAGGGACATTGTCTTGTAGCTTGAGTACTAGTTTACTGCACTAAAACAGAGCACCAGGTAGATTCCTAAGTTTCTAATTCCAGACCCTCGCTCCCAGAGTGCATCTCTGAACCTACCTGGGGCCACAGGAAATTAATTGCCCTGAAGGGAAAGACACAAGCCTGGCTAGCTTTACCACTAGATGATTGTAGAGACCTAGGAACTTGAGCACACATAAATGTTAGCCAGGGAGTGGTTATGACAGCCCTTGGATGAGATCCGGTACATGATGGCTTCGGCTCTAACTCAGCATACTCCCATTGGTGGTGGCCGCAGAAGTGACTGTGTCACTACTCCCCCAGCTCTAGGAAGCACAGCAGAGAGAGAGAGAGAGACTCTATTTGTTGGGGAAAAAGTAAGAGAAGAAAGCAAGAATCTCTCTGGTAATCCAGAGAATTATTCTGGATCAGATCCAAGTCCACCAAGGTGGTACGACTATAAGAGCCAGAGGGTTATGAGGCTTCAGGTGCTCCCTAATGCAGATACGGCTGCAGTGACCCAAAATTTAGATTGTAACACCCAAGTACCTCTGAATACCTGGAAAGCCTTCAGAAAAAGGATAAGTACAAACAAACCCAGACTGCAAAGGCAACAATAAATACCTAAACCTTCAATTCGCAGATGATGGTGAACATCCACAAGCACCCAGGCTATCCAGGAAAACATGACCTTACCAAATGTACTAAATAAGGTAAACAAAACTAATCCCAGAGAGACAGAGATAGGTGATGTTTCAGAGAAATCAAAACAGCTGTTTTTAGAAAACACAGCTGTTCAAGAAATTCAAGATTATACAGAGAAGAAATTAAGAATCCTACCCTAAATTTAACAATGATATTGAAATAATTTAAAAGAATCAAGCACAAATTCTGGAATTGAAAAATGCAACTGACATACTGAAAATGCATCAGAGTATCTTACCAACAGAACTAATCAAGTAGAAGAATTAGTAAGCTTGAAGATGGGCTATTTGAAAATATACCGGCAGAGGAGACAAAAGAAAAAATAATTTAAAAACAAGCATACCTAAAAGATCTAGAAAATAGCCTCAAAAAGGCAAATCCAAGGGTATTAGCCTTAAAGAGGAAGTAAAGACAAAGATAAAGATAGAAAGTTTATTCAAAGAGATAATAACAGAACTTCCCAAACCTAGAGAAAGATATCAATATTCAAGCACAAAAAAGAACAGCAAGCAGATTTGACACAAATAAGACTACTGCAATATCATTAATAATCAAACTCTGAAAGGCAAGGATAAAGAAGAAAGAAGAAAGAAGAAGAAAGAAGAAAGAAGACAGAAGAAGAAGAAGAAGGAGGAGGAGGAAGAGGAGGAGGAAGAGGAGGAGGAGGAAGGAAGGAAGGAAGGAAGGAAGGAAGGAAGGAAGGAAGGAAGGAAGGAAGGAAGGAAGGAAGGAAGAGAAAACCCAAAGTAAAGGAATTAATAGATCACAATTCCCAGAAGATAATAAGCAGAGCTTCAGCTGAGAGCCAGCCTTTCTGGCTTCAAATCTGAAACTCCAATAAAACACAGCTGCCTTCAGAAGGCAGCAAATAACACTTCATACAAAACGATTTTCTTTAGAATTGGCTATGTTTTCAACAAATACAAAATTCTACAGAACAGAATGATTTTACACTTAACTGAATTGTATTTTAAATAAACTATAGGGTCTTTCCATTATTTTTCTAAGCACAATGCTCAAAGAGAAAAGGAAAAGGAGAGCACACAAAATGTTAAGTGAATATTTGCTTCACAAGGTTAAATACCAAATGATTATGGCTACTTCCTCATGTTGAAATGAATCTAGCTAACACATCTATTTGGAATTCAGTAACAAAGACATATTTGATAGCCATTTAGAAGTTACTACTTCAGCAGGTGCCAACTTTGTATATCAAAAAAAAAGAATAAAAATCTCTTGGTAACAGTTATCAATTTTTAAATTTATCTGGATTATAAACTGAGTTAATGAATATCTACAAACTCTAACAGTGATATGAACTACTGGTTAGTCTTATAAAGACAAGTATGTCTTAAATAAAAGAGAAAATATTTTCATATAGGAATTACTTCAAATTATAATTATATTCTTATGGGTAAAGCAGTTTTGGATCGTTTAGCACCTTTACCAAATTAACACTGAAACAGAAAACGAAAAGGGCAGGGGCACTACGTATAATTTTGTTACAGCCTCCTTTTTAATTTACTCTTCACTTCTCATTCATTTCTCTACTATATTTCACTGACTCATCATTTATTTATTCATTCATTGTTCATCAAATATTTTCAAACACCTGTTATATGCAGGATACCATTTGAAGTGCTATAGAACATAGACAAATAAATTAAATCAGAAATTAAAAAGACTGCAACCCCATGAAAGAATACAACTTTGATATACTTTGATACGGATAAGAGGGGGTAGAAGACATAACTACAATAAAACAAGTATAAAGTACTTTAGTATTCAGAAGTAGGAATGCCATTTCTAATCAGGAGAGTCGGGGGAATTTTAACGGTGGAAAAAAAGCTTATGCTGCTGGACATGGAAGAACAGTCTGTTCTTTGATGACTGTTTGTGATATCTGAGTTAACTCCTATGTGGTTTACAAACCAGGAAATAACGTCAATAGAACTTTGAAGTTCACACTTTTTTCCCAATATGATGTTTGAACCCCCAATATGATGTTTGAGAAAAGCAAAGCATATGACTGTATACAATGCACCATTATCCCATTATTCTCCCTCAACCCTTCATTTGAGCTATCTTCACCTTTCTGCTTACAATTAAAATTATACTTTATTATGTTTGATATTGGGGTTTGGCTTTATCTTATTTATTTGGGAATTTTCTGTTTTGTTTTGTTTTATTTACTTTGTTCTTGCTCTGATTATAAAGTTGTATAAATTTTGAGTGACCTAACCCAAGATAATTTATTTTTTTAATCCTCCATTGTTATTTTGTAATGAATTACATTATAACATAAGTGCCTGTGATATTTGGGCCTGTGGATGTGGACCGCAGGTATAGAGAACACCCAGAATGGAGGATGTTAAGAGAATAAAACTATGAAGAGATAAAAGGTTAGATTATGTATGCAAAAGAACAAGGAACCTGGATGCAACATGTAGTGGATAAAAAAAAAAAGAGGAATTAGATTATTGGCAACAAAACTGCCTAATATTTTAACTCTATGTACTTGTAGAATCAGTGAAAGCTTCTGAACTGGTAAGTGACATGAACCGAAATACGTTTTAAAAAGATACAGCCTTAAAGACTTAATATTGTTTTTTAAAAAAAAGCTAATTCTCACTAATGATCTATAGATGCAACACAATCCAGAAGAAAATTTCAGCAAGCTTTATTTTTTTTTTAAGTAACAAGTTGATTTCCATAATTTCTACAGAAATACAAAAAACCCAAAATAGCAAAATAATCTTGAAAAAGGAGGAATAGATATAGAGGGGTTTCACAAGTGTACTCAAGATACACTATAAATCTACATACAGTAATCAAGACAATGTGGTATTGTCATGAGACTAAGTAGATCAATAGAACAGAATAAAGACTCCAAAACAAACCCACACTCAAGCTCAACTGATTTTCAACAAAGATGCCAAAGTAATTCAAAGAGGAAAGGAAAATCTTTTCAATAAATAGTGTTGGAGCACATGGATATCCATTTGGAAAAAAATGACCTTACATTATACACAAAAATTAATTTGAGGTGGATCACAGACCTAAAAATCAGAGCTAAACTCATAAAGCTTTTCGAAGAAAACGTAAGACAATATCCTGATGACCTGTAACAGACAATGATTTCTTAGGATGCAAAAAGCAAAAACCTTAAAAGAAAAATGACAAACTAGACCTCTTCAAGTGTGAAAACTTCTGTTCATCAAAAATCACTGTTAAAAAAATTAATAGCCATGTCAAGGACTGGGAGAAAATATTCACAAAACAAATTTTCAACAAAGGACTTGTATCTTTCTATATAAAGAACTACCATAACAACAACAAAAAAAATTAACTGGGCAAAAGGCATGAACATAAGTTTCACAGAGTAAAGTATAAAAATGGCCAATAAGCCATAAAATATAATCATCATTAGTTATCAGGGAATTGCTAATTAAAATCACAATTAGCTACCACCATACATATATTAGAATATCTAAATTAAAAAGACTGACAGTACTAAATGTTGGAGAGGATGCTGAGCAACCAGAATTCTCATATATCACTGGTAGGAATGTAAAACAGTCTAATTATTTTGCAAAAAGTTTTGGCAGTTTCTTAAAGGAATAGATATATACCAACCTTTTAAATCAGCAAATACACTCCTTGTCATTTATCGAAAATAAATTAAAACATATGTCCACAAAAAGATTTATATGGAAGAAGAGATTTTAAAATTATGGTATATTCATTGACTGGAACACTACTCAGCAACAGAAAATTAGGTAGCCACTGTTACATGCAACAACCCACATGAATGTTAAAAAATAGTATGTTGAACAACATAAGACAAAGATTAAAATATACATACTGTATGATCCCATTTATAGGGATCTTAAATACTTAAATCTACTGTAAAAAAAAAAAAAAAGAAAAGAAAAAGAATATGATCAGTAGTTACCTAAGGGCAGGCAAGTGGGAATTAGCAGAGAAAGGACACAAGAAAACTTTCTAGGTGATGGAAATGTTCTATAACTTGAGAGACTTGTGGGTAAGACAGATACATCCATTTGTCAAAACTGCACATTAAAGGTTTGTATCTTTCAATGTATGTAAATTTTACCTTAAAAAAAGCCATAAAAAATAGGGTAGATGAAAGTATGCAGAAAGCAAGCAAGTGATAGTTCTAATCTAGCATGAACCTTGAATGTATAAATGCCAAGAAGGAAAGTGTCCAGATATATTCGCTCCCAAAGGAAAAAAGAAAATTCATTCCTGTAAAGTAGAAGATCAGGGCAACAAATCCTTCCATAAAGAAAATTTGTTAGAAAAAAAAAGAAAGGATTGAAGCCCTTACCTAATGCATAAAAGAAGACATGATTCTGGGCCAAAATTTTCCACTGTATTAACACTTTCCTGGAAATAAGTCAGGCATTTAACAAATTACCCGCATATGTTTAGCAAATGTGTTCTGGGGAGCTACTTGTGCTATTTCTAAAAATAATTATGCCTTGTTGGTCCTTTCTTACATAACCATCTCTCAGCCAAAGCTTCATATCAATACACAGCTCTTTCTGAACACAAAAACCTGGGAGCCAGGAACAATCAAACCTAAAATCTCAGTTTCCTGATGTATACTGAGTTGTGTTTTGCTCTCTATGCCAGGCTGACTTCTCAAGAGCAGAAAATTTTAAATAATTTTAAGGTGCAATTTGAGGTTTATGTGAATGACTTTCAGTTGTTATTGCCATTCACCATTAGTCTCAATAATCAAGAGCTGGATTTCTTAATGGGAGAGATATGGTAATTAAAATGCCCAAGAAAAGGACAAATAAAACGGAGAGACCAAGGCCAGCTTTCAAAGATATCAAAGTACCAAGAACTCTGCACAAAAAGAAGTTGTTACAGAAAATTGCAGAAATCACAGAGGTTATAGAAGGGAGACTGAACAAAATATCTTTTGTAGAAAAGAAATTTTTGTGTATCAAGAACTCAGAGGTTACCCTGTTCTTTTAAAACTCTTATTAGACTTACTAGAAAGTCAACACAAGACTATTAAATCTAATTATGTTCACAGACAAAACAAGTAAACTGCTAACCAAAAAAAAAAGAAAATGATGTAACTTCTAGACGTGCCTATTTCATACTCTGGAAGCAAAGTATATTTATAAGGATTTGACACAACTTCTTTTATTAATGAAAAAATATTTATTTAGCACCTACAATGTTCAAGGCATCATTCTAGAGGCTAAAGATAGGCAAGTTACACTGGTCATTCCCCTTAAGAAATTTAAAAGTATAGTGAGTAATATAGAGAGACATAAGACAAATAAACAAAGGGGAAGACCCAAAAAATCAGACAGTGAGTGAAAAGAATGCTTCCTAGAAGAAATGACCTAAGAAAGAATTTGATAAGGGCAGAAACAGGGCATTTCAACAAAGTGTTATCCATGAAGCACACAAATACATACACACACACACACACACACACACTCTCTCTCTCTCTCTCTCTCTCTCTCTCTCTCTCTCTCTCTCCAGAATACAGCACATTTATAGAAAAGTGTTTTACTAAGGCCAGAACCACTCATTTAAAAAATAAATATTGAATACCAAATATGTTTCAATCATAGTTCTCAGAATTAGACAATAAATGAAGACATCTCCCAAAAATATCTGTCCTGAAAAAGTTCAAATTTTAGAAAGATAAGAAAAGTAATTAACAAAACAAATAAATATATAGTACATTCAAAGATGACAGGTGCTATGGAGAAAAATTAAGCAAAAATTAAGAATAAAATTGAACCTGGAAGGACAAGTATAATTTGTAAAGGTATTAAAGCTGGGGAGGTCATTCTGAAAAAGTAGAACGGCACAAGCATAAGTATTAAACTACATGTGTTCCTACCAGCCAGAGAAGTCTATTTTTCCCCAAGAAGCTTCAAGTGGAAAAGTTAAGATAAAAAAATGAAAGGTGTATAGGCCTTTGAACGTCTAGCAAGATGTTGTAGGCTTTACCCCACTACCAATGAGAAGCTACTGAAAAACTCCAATGGAGGAAAAATCACTATATTTTCTCAGTCCTCCTTAATGTCTATGTGGCATTTGAAAATATTAATCACGCCCCTCCAATTCACTCCATTCAGTAAGCATTCACTCTGCAGCTACACGATGTTGTGTTAAAAATAATATTTTTAATGTAACACTGTATTACATGTCATCATGTCATAAAGGTTATAGTCACTAAGGAAGACAGATGCCCATATCCCGCTGTGGCTAACACAAGACACTATGTGCTAAATAACATCATGGATGCACAAAAATCAGTCATAACACAGAAAAAAATCAGTCATAACACAGAAAAGAGCGTTATAAAATGTTAATCTTGTGAAACCAAGAAAGGCTTCATGGAGGATTTGAAAAACAAGTAGAATGTAAACAAAAAAGGTGGACAGAAAAAAGGAATTTCAGGTGGAGAAGCAGCAGAAATGGAGGTTTAAAGGTACACAATTGTATGTTATTGCAAATGCAGTATGGCTAAAGCATTGGCAAGAAACCTTATATTATATAAGAGTTAATTCAGAAAAAAATGCAAATGTTTCTTGGACAAACTTTTTCTTTCAAAATTAAAATTGCTTTTAATATGCCACATGGGGAAAAGTAGATTTCTTACAATTTAGATTAACATTTCCATTGCACAGAAGAATGTCAGCTGGAAAAAAAATAATAGCTACTGTTTTTATACCACTAAAAGGTTAATATATAGACATTTTTTTTTTTGAGATGGAGTCTCATTTTGTCACCCAGACTGGAGTGCAGTGGCACGATCTTGGCTCACTGCAACCTCCACCTCTCAGGTTCAAGCGATTCTCTTGCCTCAGCCTCCTGAGTAGCTGGGATTACAGGCACATGCCACCAACTGGCTAATTTTTGTATTTTCAGTAGAGACAGGGTTTTGCCATGTTGGCAAGGCTGGTCTTGAACTCCTGACCTCAAGTGATCCACATGCCTCGGAATATGTAGACATTTTTGAGGAGAAAAAGCAAGGCAGCTTTCTAACAGAAGCAAGGTGGGTATATGAGAAGAATATACAGAGAGAGATGAGTCACAAATGCAAATGAGTCAGACTAGAAACAGATCTCAAATGTTGTAAGCACTCAGTTTCTTTAAGCAAGATCTAATATCGGTAGTGATACAATTAGATAATATTTTAGAAATGTGGTCTATAAAATGCAAATCTGATCATTCCCTTGATCAGAAACTTCCAGTGGTTTCTCGTTTAGAAATCAAAACCCTTTAAACAGACCCTGGATTACCTCATCAGCCTCCTCTCATCACCTACCTCCCATCCCCTACCCCAAGTCCTCCTACCACTCTGGCCCTCTTCCAGTTATCTGAAGTGGTCATCTTCCATGCCCCCTTCGTACCTGGTATGCTCTTCCTCACCTCTTCTTAAAAAGGATCTTTGTCTGGTTCAGGCCTACTTAGCCTTTGGATTTAGATCTAGATATGTGGTCAGAAAAATTTCCCCTCACTTCACATTCTAGACCAGGTCTCTTGCTACATGCTCCCAAAGTGCCAGGTACTATTCCTTCACAGTATTTCTCACTGTTGGAATGATATATTTATTTGAACAACTATATATTTAATCTTGGTCTCTCCTGCTACAAGTTCCATGAATTCAGTGACCATGACTGCTCTACTCATGAATATATTCCCAGAATCTAGCACAGTGGGTGGCATAGAGAAGGAGGTTAAATAAACATTTGCCGAATTAATTAAATGCAAAAAGCCAAGTTAAGTCTTTCTTGTGGGGACTGTCCCATGTATCACAGGGATGTTGAGCAGCATTCCTGGCCTCTACCAATAAACACCAAAATCAACCCTTCCTGCTTTGTCCCCAGGCATTGCCAAATGTTCCCTGGGGTAGGGAATTGCTCCCAGCTGGGAACCAGGGAGCCAGTATAGCCATATATCCTGGTTGCACAAGGCAATCCCTTTTAATGCCTGTTATCTTGGTAAAATTATTAACGGAATACGCTTTTACTCTCAGAAATATCCCAATATGGATAGTATTATATTGTCATCCTATCCATGGCCCATCTGGATGTGTCTTTATGGGTGCTGTTGCCCAGAATTAGTGAACTATATACATAATGACCATGGTTTCACTTCCAACATAGCAGAAATTATAACATTTCCAACAAATGTAGTTAAAAAAAAAATCTACATAGTAGGCTTTGAAATTAGTAGAAATGCTGTAATGACAATGAATAGAACAAAAACATGAGAAAATAGGATAAATAATACTATATAATGATCAATTAAATGTAGAAAAACAATGACAGAAATCAAAGATGATTCCTAAGTGTTAGCCTGGGAAAGCTGGGTATGAAGCCATCTATCAAGATTAGACACACTGTTGGAGGAGGGTTGAATTTTGTAGGGTAAATGAGGTGATGAAGCAAGCAAGCCTGGATTTTGAGACAGCTTCTCAACACTAAGGTGATACCCAGCAGATACTGGGAAGCACAGGTCTTGCAGACACACAGGTATTTGTTGTGCTATGTGCCACTTATTTGGCTCCAATGCCACTGAACTTCTCTCTCTTACTTCTCTACCTTCCCTGGTTTACTTTAAGGGCTCTTCATTCTGCCTCCCAATTATGAGAATCCCTAAATATTCTATTCATATCTTTCTTTTTCCCATGCTCCACTAACTGTCTGAGAATTCAATGTTATATTAGCTACTAATTCTGTGCTGACAGGTGCCAGACTAACCTTTTGCCTGTAACCTCCAATACCATATGGCAGGATCCTTCTAACTATTTCCATTTGAATTATATTAGTTTACATGAGTATAAGTATTTCCAGTTTAAAAGAGACTTTCATTCACATTTATTTCCATTGATGTACCTTGGTCACCATATATTCAACAGGCTAGAAACCAAGCTTTTCTTTCTCATAAACCTGATCCCTTTTCCTAACTTCTTATTTCTTACAATATTACTACAATTAACCCATAACCTACATTCCAAAGAATAACAATAATTCTTCCTCTGCTTCATGCCCCTATATAAAAAGTCACCAAATCAATTTACTTACTTGCTTCTGAGTTTCCTCATTTGCAAAATGAAGCCATTAAACTACTTCTAGCTCAACATGTTATAATTTGAAGTCTTGGAAATCTTGGATTCATTCACCATTACCTTAGTATAGGCTGGTGATTCTCAATCCTATTACGTGTTAGAATCACCTAAGAATCTTCTTTTAAATACTTCTATGTAATCCTCCTAGGATCCAGGCATCAGTTTTATTTAAATACCCCCTACTCCAGTGATTCTAATGTCATCAAGACTGAGAACCATAAATCTAAGCCCTCATTATTGTCACCTATATTTTACAGATGAGGAAACTCAGGCTCAGAGAAGTGACAGATTGGCTCAAGATTTCATAAATAATAAATGAACCAAGCTCACTTTGTTTCCAATGTCCATATTCTTTCCATTGTGCAAAAAAGCAACTGGTACTTAAAAAATACAATCTATACCAATTGACATAATGTTTGTTTTTACATTGCTTTAAAAATGCTTCATTTTCCTCCATATGTGTATAGTTAGTGGCCCCTAAGAGGCCAGAAATGAGAGATGGAGTCTTCTCATTTGCCTCATAAAAGCTATGTCAGGATTGAAAACCAATAAATATAAAATCTATTTTTAAAACACCTTTCATAGTGTGATGATATAGGTTTGCATTTTCAAAACTCCAAAGAGAGATCTATTCATCTCTTGAAAACTGCCACAATCATTTAGGTATGCTGTCAACTGATTGAGATGGAGAATCATTACGGCACAAAGTTCAGTAGGGAAATATAAATCCAAGGTAGAGAACTGTGATGGATACTGCTTTCCTATACCACTATAAACACAAGCTGCCAGACATCAGACCTTTAGTGAGTAACTAGGTCTTCTGAACAGACACCTTAGCAATGATAACGTGTTATCACGATCCAGTAAAAACAGTGAATTTCAGAAACTCCATAATCTCTACTTTCCAATCTACTTCACTACTACATGAAAGTTTAGGCTAATCTTGATATATCAACTTTTTTCTAAATTTGTTTTCACACCATTTGGGCACCTTATCCCTTAGTTCTGGCCTTAGTTTGTTCTCTAAAGAGAAAAGTGGGGTATGGGAAGAGCTGTGTCCTCCAAATCCAATCCTTCCTAACATGATTCCACATTTCTCAGCGGGTGCTGTAGACTCTTCATTGCTATGCTTCCTACTAGTGATATCTTCATGAGGCATACATTCAGCTAGCTGCCTGAGCCTCTGAGAGTAGTAGCACACTAACAACATCCTGATACCTGCCTTTTACCAGTCAGAAGATGGCATTTATTCATCTGCACAAAGAAATCCCAATCCCAGCCCCACTATACACATACACACCAATGAGCATGTGTCACTTCACTCCCACATGGTTTTTGACTTATTTATCATACAGCTATTTAGGCCACTTTGCAGAAGTGCCAACAATACCTAGCAGTTGGTTTGGGTTAGAACTGCATTTCTGGAGCATATAAAGTGACAATATTTCAATAAATGACTATCAGGGCCTACAGCTGAGGAATTAATTAGTAACATATATCATCAACCCTCTATATTCATAGCTTCTGCATCCATGAATTCAACCAACCATGGATCAAAAATACAAAAAAAAAAAAAAAAAAGGATGGTTGCATCTGTACTGAACACATGAAGACTTTTTTCTTGTTATTATGCCCTAAACAATACAGTTTTACAAATATTTACACAGCATTTACATTGCAGTCAATTTTGTAAATAATCTAGAGATGACATAAATTAAATAATACAGGAAAACGTACATAGGCTATAAGCAAATATTATGCCATTTTATAGAAGAGACTTGAGTATTCACAGATATTGGATCTACAGGAATTCCTGGAACCAATCTTCCACACATACTAAGGGATGAATGTTTACAAAAAAAAAAAAAAAAAATGCAATAGCTAAGGCAAAGATTATACTTCTAAACTAAACAAGCCAATTTTATAAACACATGTCATTGCTAATAAGAAATCTCTTTTGAAATCCTAGATGGTATATGATAAATCATCAATAGTAACAGACCACAATAAACACATGCTCTTCAAAATGAGAAATAAGAATTGGCCTTCTTTACTATTATTAATTACTTCTGCTACCACTATTGTGACAGGCTGAAAAGTCCCTTTGGGTTCAAATGACTTCAGGATGTTGCCAACAGTTAACATCCAATAAACATAGACTACAAGTAGGAAAAAAAAACCTTATTTTTGTTTTATACACACAACTAAGTGATACTTTAAATGCAAATATAAGTTACAAACTGAAAATTGGAAAGTACACTATATTGCATTTACCAGTGAATTGTTTATCATTCAAACTGCTTTGTGTTCTTGCTTTTTTAAATTATGAGGTTTAAGACAAAAGTCTTGCATTTCATAGATTTAGGAAAGATTCCTCACAGATACTGCACACATACAATCTTCCTGCAAATAGCCTTATTTCATTCAAGAGATTACTTAGAGAATTATTTCAATTACTTGCCAAGATAGTTTATTCTGTGCTATTTTTAACATATATCATGCTAGAGTCACAGGGATACTAAATTTGAAGGGGCATTTCTATGCTTAAAATATGAAACAAATTATTCTGGTATCTAAAATAACCTAACTGCAAAAGCAACTCCTACACACATGTGGTAATAATTTTCAAAAAGCTATCTTTTATTGGATTCTAGATAATATAATAACAGTAGCATATGTTTTTTGTATGTCTACTCTTACAAAACAAATTTTTCACAACACAACCTTTCAAGAAACCAAAATGCTTCAGATACTTTCCATCATACAATATCAATTCACTAACTCAAATATCTGGCTTACAGGATTTAGTAAAAACACTTTTTCAGATTATTATCAAAAGAAAAGCCGTTCATCACTTTTATTCCAAAACAATTTAGTGATTGTAAACACTCATATTTTAAATAATAAAGTTTCTCGTTTTCCTTTTTCTACATGTTCTTGTCCTGAGCAACAGGACTGACTATGAGAGACTTCACTGATGCTAATATAAAATGAATTTCGTACACGGAAGGGAAAATCCTTCAGTAGCTGATGGGCTTCATTATACATGGGCATTCATTTGGATAAAATAATTTATCTTTTATAATAACAGTCTTTTACCATTTTCAAGATCCTTAACTTTATGTAATATTTTTGAATTAACAAAATGCTTTCCATTAAAAGAAAAAACATTTGTACTTTCAAAATGTATTATCTCATCATAAAACAATAAAAAAGACAATGTTATCAAATCCATACTATAATAAGCACATGATTCCTAAAAATTACATTCTTTCCTGATGTTCTAAATAGAGGGAGAAGAGGAGAGGACAGTACCTTTTCCTTCACTTCTCTTAATTTCCTGGCTCAGAAGAGGGAAAGAGGGAACCACGTTAGATTTCCTTGAACCTTTCCTGACTCACTTCCTGCACTGCTATCATTCTTCTGTTAAGAAGAATATGTAAAAGCATGTGTGTATGAAGGAATGCATACATATACAAAAAGAATAGGCATAAGAAGGAATATGTAAAAGTAGGTAAAAGAGGAACCCAGTACTTTATATTAACTAACTCTCATTACCTAGTGCTTTATTTTCATCTTTTTCCTTTTAGAAAATAAAAACTTGGCCAGGAACAGTGGCTCATGCGTGTGAACTCAGCATTTGAAAGGCCAAAGCAGGTGGATCACTTGAGCCCAGGAGTTCAAGACCAGCCTGGGAAACATGGTGAAACCCCATCTCAACATGAAATACAAAAATTAGCCTGGTGGCACACACTGTAGTCCCAGATACTTGGGAGGGTGAGGTGGGAGGATCACCTAAGCATGGAAGATCATGGCTGCAGTGACCCGGGGTAACAGCACTGCACTCCAGCCTGGGTGACAGAGTAAGACCCTGTCTTACAAAATAATAATAATAATAATAATAATAATAATAATAATAATCCCACCTCTTTGATTCTCTTAAAACAATTGCTTTAGAAAGAAGTAAGATCTGAATGAATTCATAACTTTAAGCCTATCAGAGTAAAACTGCTGAAAATCAAAGAGAGAAAAACCTTGAAAGTAGCCAGATAACACTGAATATAAATGGACAAAACTCTCAAATCCAAAGACAAAGAGTGGCTGACCAGATTTTTTTTTAAAGGTAGAATTAAATGATCTCCTGCCTACAACAAACACATTTCATCTGTAAAGACATACACAGGCTGAAAATAAAGAGGTGGAAAAAGATATTCTATGCCAATGGAAAACAAAATACAGCAGAAGTAGCTACACTTACATCAAACAAAATAGATTTCAAGACAAAAACTATAAGAGACAATAAAGTCAATATATAATAATAAATAATTCAATTCAGTAAGACAATATAACAGTTATAAATATATATGCACAACACTGAAGCACCCAGATACGTAAAGCCAGTATTATTAGAGTTAAAGGGAGATACAGGCCCAATACATTAACAGCTGGAGACTTCAACAAACCACTTTCAGCTGGACAGATCTTCCAAACAAACCACTGGACAGATCTTCCAAACAGAAAATCAACAAAGAAACATCAGACTTAATCTACACTATACACCAAATGGGTGTAATAGATGTTTACAGAATATTTCATTCAAAGGCTGTAGAATATACATTCTTTTCCTGAGCACATACATCATTCTCAAAGATATACCATATATTAGATCACAAAACAAGCATTCCAAAAAACTGAAATAATATCAGGCATCTTCTCTGACCACAATGGAATAAAACTAGAAATCAACAAAAAGAGATATTTTGTAAAGCATACAAACACATGGAAATTAAACAATATGCTCCTGAATGAAGAGTGAGTCAATGAAGAAATTAAGAAGGAAACTGAAAAGTTCTTGAACCAAACAATAATGAAAACACAACATACCAAAATCTAAGAGACACAGCAAAACCAGAACAAGAGGGAATTTTGTCACTTTAAGTGCCTACATCAAAAAAGTAGAAAAATATCAAATAAACAACCTCACAATGCATTTTAAAGAAGTATAAAAGCAAGAGCAAACCAAACCCAAAATTATTATAAGAAAGGAGATAATAACATCACAGCAAAAATAAATGACATTAAAACGAAGAATACAATACAAAAGATTAGCCAAATGAAAAGTTGGTTTTTTGAAAAGATAAATAAAACTGTTATACACTTAAGCCAGAGTAGGAAAAAAAGACAGAAGACCCAAATAAATAAAATAAGATATAAAAAGGGAGACATTACAAACAATGATAAATAAATTGAAATAATTAGAGGCTACTGTGAACAACATATGCCAATAAATAGAATATCTAGAAGAAATGAATAAATTCCTAGACACATACAACCTATCAAGATTGAACCATGAAGAAATCCAAAACCAAAATAGACCAATATCAAGTAACAAGATGAAAGCTGTAATAAAAAGTTTCCTAGTAAAGAAATGTCTGAAACACAATGACTTTATTGCTGATTCTACCAAATATTTAAGGAAGTAATAATAATCCTACTCAAAATATTTGGAAAAATAGAGGAGGAAGGAATACTTCCAAACTCTTTCTACAAGTCCAGTATTAATCTGATAACAAAACCAACAAAGGTACATCAAAAAAGAACACTGAAGGCTAGTATCTCTGATAAATACTGATGTAAAAGTTCTCAACAAAATACTAGCAAACTGAATCCAAAAACACATTAAAAAGATCATTCCTTAGGACCAAGTGGGATTTAACCTATGGATGCAAGGATGGTTGAACATATGCAAAGCAATCAATATGATACATCAAATCAACAGAATGAAGGACAAAACCCATATGATCATTTCAATTGATACTAAAAAAGCATTTGAGAAAATTCAACATCCTCTCATGATAAAAATCCTCAAAAAACTGGGTACAGAAAGAACATATCTCAACACAATAAAAGCCACACATGACAGACCCATAGCTAGTTTCATACTGAATGGGGAAAAAAAATGACTTTTCTCAAAGATCTGGAACATGACAAGGATGCCCACTTTCACCACTGTTATTCAACAAAGTACTGAAAGTCCTATCTAGATCAATTGGACAAGAGAAAAGAATAAAGGGCATTCAAATTGGAAAGGACAAAGTCAAATTATCCTTATTGGCAGTCAATATGATCTTATATCTAGAAAAACCTGAAGACTCCAGCAAAAAACTGAGAACTGAAAAACAAATCCAGTAAAGGTGCACATACAAAAATCAGTAGCATTTCTGTATACCAACAGTGAATAATCTGAAAAATAAATCAAGAAAGTTATCCCATTTACAATAGCTATGAAGAAGATTAAATACCTAGGAAATAACCAAAGAAGTGAAAGAGCTATGAAAACTATAAAACATTGATGCAAAAAATTTAAGAGAATAAAAAAAAAAAAACAGAAAAATATTCCATGTTCATGGATTGGAAGAAACAATACTATTAAAATGTCCATACTACCCAAAGCAATCTATACATTCAATGATATTCCTACCAAAATACCAATGACATTCTTCACAGAAATAGAAAAAAATAATCCTACAATTTATTTGGAACCACAAAAAAACTGGAATAGCCAAAGCTATCCTGAGCAAGAAGAACTAAACTGGAGGAATCACATTACCTGACTTCAAATTATACCACAGAGCTGCAGTAACTAAAACAGCAATGGTACTGGTATAAAAACAGACACATAGACCAATGGAACAGAAAAGAGAACCCAGAAACAAATCCATACACCTACAGTGAACTAATTTTTGACAAAGGTGTCAAGAACATACATTGAGGAAATGTAAGTTTCTTCAATAAATAATGCTGAGAAAACAAGAAATCCATATGCAAAAAACGAAACTAAACCTCTATCTCTCACTACATACAAAAATCAAATCAAAAGGGATTAAAGATCGAAATATTATATCTCAAACTATGAAACTGCCACAAGAAAACACTGGGGGAACTCTTCAGGTTATTAGACTGGTCAAAGATTTCCTGAGTAATACCCCGCAAATACAGGCAACCAAAGTAGGAATAGACAAATGGGATTACATCAAGTTAAAAAGCTTCTGTACTGTGAAGGAAACAATCAACCAAGGGAAAAGACAACCCAGTAGGAGAAAATATGTGCAAACTATCCTCTGACAAGGTATTAAAACCAGAATTTATAAGGCACTCAAACAACTCTATAAGGGAAAAAAAATCTAGTAATACAATTAAAAATGGGCAAAAAATCTGAATAGAAGTTTCTCAAAAGAAGACATGCAAATGGCAAACAAGCATATGAGAAGGTGATCAACATCACTGATCATCAGAGAAATGCAAATCAAAATTATGAGATATAATCTCACCTCAGATGAAATTACTTTTATCTCAAAGTCAAGCAATAACAAATGCTGATGAGAACATAAGAGAAAAGGGAACCATCATACATTGTTGGTGGAAATATAAACTAGTACAACCACTATGAAGAGCAGTTTAGAAGTTCCTCAAAAAACTAAAAATAGAGCTACCATATTCTCTAGCAATCCTACTCCCTGTTATATACCCAAAAGAAAGGAAATCAGTGGATTGAAGAGATCTCTCCACCCCCATGTTTATTGCAGCACTATTCACAATAGCCAAGATCTGGAATCAAACTAAGAGTGTCTATCAACAAAAAAACAGATAAAGAAAATGTGGTACAAATACACAATCAGATACTATTATTCAGCCTTAAAAAAAAAATGGAGATACTGCCATTTGCAACAACATGGATGGAACTGCAAGTCATTATGTTAAGTGAAATAAGCAAAGCACAGAAAGACAAAATTTACATGTTCTCACTTATTTGTGGAAGCTAAAAATTAAAATAATTGAACTCAAGGAGAGCAAAAGGATGGTTACAAGAGGCTAGGAATGGTATTCAGAGGCTGGAAGGAAATGGGGATGGTTAACGGGTATTTAAAAAAATAGAGACCGGGCGCGGTGGCTCAACCCTGTAATCTCAGCACTTTGGGAGGCCGAGGCGGGTGGATCACGAGGTCGAGAGATCGAGACCATCCTGGTCAACATGGTGAAACCCCGTCTCTACTAAAAATACAAAAAATTATCTGGGCATGGTGGCATGTGCCTGTAATCCCAGCTACTCAGGAGGCTGAGGCAGGAGAATTGCTTGAACCCAAGAGGTGGAGGTTGCAGTGAGACGAGATTGCGCCATTGTACTCCAGCCTGGGTAACAAGAGCAAAGCTCCGTCTCAAAAAAAAAAAAAAAAAAAAAAAGAATGACTAAGACTTGTATTTGTTGGCATACCAGGCTAAATATATTCAAAAATAATTATACATTTAAAAATAACTAAGTGTATACTTGTATTGTTTGTAACACAATGGATAAATGTTAGAGGTGATGGATATCCCATTTACCCTGATGTAGATATCCAATTTATCCTGATTTTAACATGCATTTCATGCCTGTATTAAAATATCTCACTTAATCCATTTATATAAATATTTACACACACACACACACACACACACACACACATATATATATATATATATAACCCACAAAAATAAAAGTCAATATAGTAGCCAGAAAAGGACCAGTACCTTCAAAGAAGTAATAATTATAATAACATAGCTAACTTCTCAATAATATCTACAGAAGCCAGATGGACCAATGGATTGCTATCTTCAAAGGGCTGAAAGAAAATAACTACTAATCCAAAATTCTATACCCAGCAAAAATATCCTTCAAAAATGAACAGAAGATTTTTTTTAAATGCCTTCAGACAAAGAAAAACTGACAGATTTACTTAACAGTAAAGGGCATTTTTTTAGGCAGAGGGAAAAATAATCTCAGATAGCAGCTTGAAGATTTAGAAGGAAGAACACTAAGGAGAAAGATTAAAATATGAATATATCTAAAGGTTATTAAGTGTCCAAAGTTGATTACTATTTCATGAATCCTTATACTTACATAGAACAGGGATAGTATTGATATGGCTATTCTTATTTTATAGAAGAAGAAAAAAAGAAAACAAGGAGAGGCATATCCAAAGTTAGTCTTTCCAAAATCCTAATTATAACCCTGGCAACTGCAAAGAAAGAGTCGTGGTCTACATTCTCTCTACCATAATTAAGATGACAAAACAAAAATCAAAATAAAAAAAAACGGTTCAAATAATTAGACACAGAAATAGAAAATCCTGGCTAACCAATGCTTTGACATTGAGAAAGTATTTTCTCAGTACAGCATCTGTGAACTGGATATTTTCTGTTTGCCCTGCAAATTTCCCATCTGTTTCCAATCTGCTCTGTGCCAGAAGCTGACCACTGCATCCAAGGATCCCTTTCCCTCTGGCTTCCAGTTGAGTTTGGCCAATGAGAATCACTGGCAAGAGACTGGAGAGAGGGAGGAAAGTGGGGTCAGAATATTTATTTCCTCTGCTCCCTCCCTGCTGAGTCTCCAGGGTTGGTTGTATCCATCAGTCTAAGGCAACAACTCCCACTAAATGGCCCTCTTATAGCTATGCTACTCTTTTCTGCAAGATCCAGTAACAAATCCCTTCTCTGGCCCTTTCAGATATAAGAATGGTAATAGTTCCCATAGTTGTTAGTGCCAACATGCTTCACCATTCCTTGTTAGTGTCTCTGTTCATTTCTACTCTTTCAATTACCCCATTTGAGTGAACATCTATTTGCTGCCAAGACTCTGCTTGCCAATTTATAGCATGGGAAGGTGGTAAAAACAGAATAAAGAATAAGAACTCCAACACCAAAGTCAAAAACAACTAGAATTGAACCCCTGCTCCAAAAGGGGCATTGTAAGGGTTTGCTAACATTTCGAAGCCTCTCTTATCTCTTCTGTAAAATAAAAAATAATAATAGTAGTACCTGTTTCAAAAATTATTGTTTGGTGTGAATTATTATTATTATTATTTTAGATGGAATCTCACTCTGTTACCAGGCTGGAGGGCAATGGCACGATCTAGGCTCACTGCAACATCCACCTCCCAGGTTCAAGTGATTCTGCTAACTCAGCCTCCCGAGTAGGTGGGGCACATGCCACCGTGCCTGGCAATTTTTTTGTATTTTAGTACAGACGGGATTTCACCATGTTGGCCAGGATGGTCTTCATCTCCTGACCTTCTGATCCACCAGTGTCAGCCTACCAAAGTGCTGGGATTACAGGAGTGAGCCACCATGCCCAGCCAGTGTGAATTGTTAATAAGGGCTTACCCCAGTGCCTGAGACAAAGCGTAGGCTTAATAAATATTAAACTATTATTATAAATTTAGTATTTAGTAAATACTAAATTACTAAATTATTATTATTAAACTATAATATTAACATTGATTAATATTAAATTATAATAATATTACTATTTACTTCACAGGTATGATATGAAATTGACCACCACATGACTAATTAAGGAGTAAATATATCCATCCCAGTCCAGCTTTTAATTCTGACTGCTATTTAATAGACCAAGTTTCACACTAGAAAACCATGTCTAAAAGCAAACTATGCCTTTTTAAATACTCTAGTTTGCCTACTACAAAATTAAGATGCAACCAGTATGTATAATTTGTCTGTCAATGTAAATAAGCATCTGTACATTTTGGAAAAGAACATTATCATAATAAGTAGTTCTGCTTCACTTTTTACTGGAAAAAACCAGTAGCATAAATTAGCTCAATTTTATTTTAGCTGGCTCAGGGCTAAAGAAAATTCTAATTCAGTCAAGTCAAAACAAATAGTTTCAGCACATCATATACAACTTCCCTGAACTCCCTAAAAAATGATATATAAGACAGAAATTGAATATATATTTGTGATCAGAATTGTTCAAAAACAATGAGTAATTTGAAGACTAAAAATGAAAACAGATGAAAGAGAAGATAGACCATCAAAATACAGTACCCATCCTTCAATTTTAATGTTATGACTTTAAGTCTCAGTATGCATGCAATTGTGAATAAAAAGAACAAAATACAGCCAGCCATACTGAAGCATGATAGCTAAATTGGTTGCATGTCCTTTGGAAAACAACTGCAGCTGCTCCCCGCAGGGCCTGCGTAATAACAATATATTTGGCAGCACTAAACAGATAACCATCTTCTAAATTTTCTCTAAGTGAAAAACAGTTATCAACAATAAAAGACTGCTAACTGCTATTCTAACCATGAACCAAAATATTTTCTCCCAGGTTGGCTGTGATACTGATTCAATGGACAGAAAAAGAAAAGCATGACTTGTTCTTTTATACTGCATCAAGGTACCAGCAGTTCACCCTTGCCTCCATGTGGACTACAGTTCAAGTCCTCAATCTTAGAGGCCATAACCAGCTGCCTTCCTGAATCAAATCCCTCTAAGTAACACCATTTCCAGCTCCCTCTGATTTGAACTGTTTGATCTTGATGCAATCCAGCTAACAAGGGAAGCTAAAACAGAACTCTGCACACACGGGCACTAAATGATATTGCTAAGTCATCCATTACATAACATTCACCAGGAAATACCTTACTCTTTGCCTAGCTTTGCTATCTTGGGCCCAGTCTTTCTTTCTTTTTTTTGGGCGGCGGTGGGGGCGGAGGGTGGGGGGGGATGGAGTTTCACTCCTGTTGCCGAGGCTGTAGTGCAATGGCATTATCTCAGCTCACCATAACTACTACCTCCTAGGTTCAAGCGATTCTCCCTCATCAGCCTCCCAAGTAGCCGGGATTACAGGCATATGCCACCACGGCCGGCTAATTTTGTATTTTTAGTAAAGATGGGGTTTCTCCATGTTGGTCAGGCTGGTCTCGAACTCCCAACCTTGGGTTATCCACCCACCTTGGCCTTCCAAAATGCTGGGATTATAGGCATGAGCCACCATACCTGGCCAGGCCCAGGCTTTTAAGAGAACTATCATTCAGAGACAACTATGATTCTCCAAAGGATTTAATTCAATAACTGTATTTATAGGTTCTCTAAGTAAAATTGGTAAATGTACCAAAACTAATAGTAACGTTGGCTACAACATATATAATGCCATGTGCCAGGCACTCTAATAAAAGATTAACTTATTCAATCCCCAAAATAATCCCACGAGACAGATACTGTTATTAAACCCATTTTACAGAAAAGGGGGAAGGCACTGAGGCACAGAGGATTTAAATAGCTTACCCATGGTCCCAGAGCTAATGAGTAAGTTAATCAGACATGGTCTGAGTCTTCTGCTTTAACCTTTATGATATCCCAACACTAAAAATACAGCTTTTAGAAACATTCCTGTGTGTCAATGTTGAACCTGGCAAATAAAAAAACTTAAAATAAAAAATAAAAAATATTCCTGAACCATGACATTACTGAACTAAGATGCATCTATAGCTCCAATCTCTCCTTTCTCTTCTATTTATTCTCAGATTAAAAATTCAAAGCCTAGATTTACCAACAAATAAGAGAGCTGAGCATATCTCTTCTAAAAAAAAAAAAAAAAAAAAAGGCAGTAATAAAATTTCTACCCAGTGAAATTTGGAAAGGTTCACTATGGTAAAACCAGAGAGAACAGAAAAACTGTCTTTGATAACTATTTGTAAGGTACTATAATTATCCAAGAAGTTTCCAGTAAGATCATAGTATTTGTTTTAACTAAGTTAAATCTGCCCTATGCTCAATTTTTAAAGAGAAGCATTCTTTCATGATTCTAAATATACTATTTACCAGCCTATCTCAGAACTATTATCAAATGCCTGCTTTTGGCTTTTTCTGTTACTACATGGAATATAATCAACTAACTTCCAGGAGGCTACTGCATTGGTAATATTGTGAGATACATCTTTTGTTGCCCACTCCACAAAAAAAGGTGGCAAGTAGGTACCTAAAAAAGAATTTATTCCTTCTTGCTTCTCTGCTTCTTGATTCTTCTACTGCTTCCAGATATAAGTATATGACGCCAGAAGTACAAAACACACCTACTAGTTTTAGATTCCTAAATCTGTAAACCAAGTCATCCATCACAAAAGACTGATCAATAATTACAGTTTCTTAAAGAAATGCTTCCTTATATTCTTTAGTCATACAGAAACCTACTTTGTTCTTCAGAGTACATACTACATGGTATGTTCCATAGCAATGGTTTATGGTTTTATGTATTTAGACCAGTGGTATTCATTAAATAGATTTTCACTCTGAAACAAACCTGATGCCTACTCAGGAAGGTAAGTTCATAGGAGCAGACAAGTAGAGAAAAATCAACCATCTGAGATATCCACCAAATTCTGAAATAATTCACAACAGGTCATCTCCTGGATTCATAAGTTATTCATTTTTCATGTTCGTTTACGCTGGCTTGTTTTCTAAGGCTTATATCCCAGAAAATCAGAATGTTTTCCCTTTCATGTCAACAACAACTCTTTTAAAGGTCTTTTCTATATCAGAGAGAAATATATTTCCACTGAAATTTTCTTTTATACTCTGTAACTTTTGAAGATAACCAGGCACAGAAAGACAAAAACTTTCCTTTGAAGAGTAAATGTTACTGGCACCTAAACCTTTTCTTTTTCTGTTGTTTATAACAAAAGTACTGGGCCCTAAGATTCAAGATACAATATTTAATTCTATCTGGTTTTCTATCCTAAACAAACCACAATTGGAGGTGCCAAATTAATTCTGAACAAATTTGCTTCAGGGCACCTACAGGGGCCATGGGCCTTTAATCTTCACATACCAAGAGTGTTTATTCGCCTCTGTTGGAAAGAAACACAGGTTGGAGAAGTCAAAGGTTAGTCAGTGGAAGAGAAAAATGGAGTAGAATCTCTCAAGATGACAGAAGAAAGTAATGAACCCTGCAAGTATTTTCCCTGGCTAGCTGAGAGAACTGCCAAGTTTGGGTCAGAGGTCTCATTTAAATAGGAGTTCCATATTGCTCTTTAGGTTACAACAATCTCAATAAAGCAAGTGATTATTCCTTGACTTAAAAGAACTTCCAGGCCGGGCGCGGTGGCTCAAGCCTGTAATCCCAGCACTTTGGGAGGCCGAGGCGGGTGGATCACGAGGTCAAGAGATCGAGACCATCCTGGTCAACATGGTGAAACCCCGTCTCTACTAAAAATCAAAAAATTAGCTGGGCATGGTGGCGCGTGCCTGTAATCCCTGCTACTCAGGAGGCTGAGACAGGAGAATTGCCTGAACCCAGGAGGCGGAGGTTGCAGTGAGCCGAGATCGCGCCATTGCACTCCAGCCTGGGTAACAAGAGCGACACTCCATCTCAAAAAAAAAAAAAAAAAAAGAACTTCCAAATTACAAACCCAAATGAAGTTATCATTGCCAAATAATGCAATTTGTGAATATAAAATAATGGTGGTAAAGTAATAGGATGTAAAGATTGTTTACACTATCCATCAAATTTTATCAAAATATGATCAAATGTCATAAATTAAATTCTAATTATTTTATACATATGGTATGTAATATTTTCTGTAACTTAAAAGTACTAACTAATTCCAAGACCTGTTCAGAAAATAACTATCAGTAGTCACTAACAGAGAATTCTGGAGATACTTCTTAATCAACAGTACATCAGTTTAAGTAGCGTATTTTGGGTTTTTTAAGCTGGTTAAAATCTTTCTCTATCCATTGTAAAGTGTGTTGAATCTTTTTGGATGAATTAAAATGTATGTCTAATATATTAGTAGATTTAATTTTTATATGGTTGATTCTTCTGTGATTAATAGGCCATTGAAAAATGAGTTTGTTAATTGTTGGGATTTTTCTCACTCGAGTTTGTGTAATGTTCAGGATATCCTCACCCATGTTATATATTCCACCTTTTATTTTTATGCAAAAAAAAATCTCTTTTTGGTACAGGAAGTTTATTACATTTTCTTTGCAAATAAAGAGTTAGTGCCAATTTGTAACTTTAAAAAATTTCACTGATGACCAAAAATTCCAATTACAATATTTTCTGGACTATTTTGTTAACAGTCTGGATCAAACAGATGTCAGTATAGTAATTACATTACAATGTGATATACATATAAATTTTTCTTGATTTATCTGCCTACCATAACCGCATCTTAAGTTTTCTCATCTTTACTTCAACATCAGTGTTTTCTAAATTGGAAAGTTGCTTTATTCCAATATAATCTGGGACTGCGGGTTTTTTTTTTTAATTCCACAAACTAAAATAATAATAGACTACTATTTTTAACTTACCTGCAAAGTAGAAAAAGTTCTGCAGAAATTTAAAAAGATGTGGGGAAATGGGATGAATTAGGAGTGAAAAAAAGAACTAAAGTTCAAAATTAAAGTATCACAAAAATTCTGGTTTCTTTAAAAATAGTCTTAATTTTGCCTACTTTATTGTTTTTTCAAATAATTAAAACTTTAACTACATAGTCTATATTATTTGAAGTTTAATTTTTAAAGTACTGTTCAGTAATTTCTCATTTCAAATTTAAAATTAAGTTCCAGGAGTTGTGTATAAATAGCATTAAGAAAATGACACAGGAGGAAAATATCAGGAAATTCTCTAGTATGGTTTAAGAATTTTACTCTTAAACATCAATGACATATAATATTTCTCTTTCTCAAATGTTATGAATAGGTAGAATAATATACTTGCCTTAATGGTAGAAATCAGTGAAATTATGTAATGTCTCTGTATATCCTTTAGTCTACAACCATATTTTAAATGTTCAATATACCCATTCTAATTGAATGGGTACTAACTGAAGAAAAAGCTCCTAAATAAAATGCCTAAATAAGTACTAGTCTCATTCTAACAGTAAACCTATTAAGTTACTTCCATCTAGAGCAAATTTACTTAGTAAAGAAGGGACTATTTGAAAAAGCATTTGGCAAAATAAATTTATTATAAAAAAAAAACTTGCAATGAAGCACAGAATATCATAGCATAACTTACATTTTTATTGTGTCAGTTTACATAGATGAACACTAAAAGCAACCATTTGAATTTCTAGATGAATTCATCATTACCCAGAAAATGAAATTTGGCTTCATGAATTTAAATTTACTTTTAATGTGTATCATGCTTAGAGTTTTTAATATACAGGCATGACTATGATTGCATAAAAGCTTCTAAAACTGATTTATTTAGTAAGAACACTACTTTATCACATTAAAGATTGCCTCTTAAAGCTCGGGTATCCAGCAGATAAAAGGGTCAGCTACATTACCAACAGAGAGACGGCAAATGCCGCCTATTAATGATGCCCACTGTCTTAAATTAACCAGAGCTTCCAGTCAAGACGCCTTCTCCCTGCTCTCTCCTGCAAGCCACTCACACTCCAGGGAAGAAAGGTATGTACATACATACATACATACATACTCAGATGGATGGATGGGCGGACGGATGGACAGACGGACAGACAGACAGACAGACAGACAGACAGACAGATTAGATCAGGCGTCCCCAAACTTTTTACACAGGGGGCCAGTTCACTGTCCCTCAGACCGTTGGAGGGCCGTCACATACTGTGCTCCTCTCACTGACCACCAATAAAAGAGGTGCCCCTTCCTGAAGTGCAGCGGGGGGCCGGAAAAATGGCCTCAGGGGGCCAAATGTGGCCCGTGGGCCATAGTTTGGGGACGCCTGGATTAGATAGATAGATAGATAGATAGATAGATAGATAGATAGATAGATAGATAGATAAATGGAAGTGTTGTGCATGTGTGTGTGTGTGAGAGAGAGAGAGAGAGTGTGTGTGTGTGTGTGTGTGTGTGTGTGTGTGTGTGTGTGTTTGGCATACAGGGTGGGAGTGCTGCTGCTAACAGAAGTAAACATTTCTAAATAGAAAAATATGTATAAATAGGCTCATAGCTTTAATTGACCAGATCAAAGTTAAACAGCACCATATAATATAAAACAAATTATTTGTTGTGACTTCCAAGAAAGTGTATATTAGACTAAGATTCACAATGCTATGTTTCTATGCCTTCAATTTAGAGGTTCTTCCTAGGTTCCTCTGAGAGAAACGACGAAAAAGTCTTTAAGATGCTCCACATCAGAAAAATATTATAATTTGTGTTCCACTGAGAAATAAAGTAACAAAATATTTCTAGGAGTCACATTAAAACCTACATTTCATGTAGATCTCTTCACAAAGAAAAAGAAGTAAGTATCCTAGAAGAAAGTGATGAAATAAAGAGGTATATAATGAAGAATAAAAAAGATATTTTGGAGAAATACAGCATATTACTCATTAATAATTGTAGTAATCACAGGAATCATAGAAATCTCTATGATTTTACTAGACTATTGGGTCTTGTAAATAGTCTATAGACATAGGTTCTATATATTGACTAAATGAGACATAATCCCATTTAGACTTACAGAAAAGGGGAAATGGAAAGAAATAATAGAGAACACACTGCATTTGGTCTTATATGTCCCAAAAGATACTTCATTGCTGTTGTTGTTGTTGTTGTTGTTGTTGTTGTTGTTGTTGTTTTATTGCATTTTAGGTTTTGGGGTACATGTGAAGAACATGTAAGATTGTTGCATAGGTACACACAGGTCAGTGTGACTTGCTGCCTTCCTACCCATCACCTATATCTGGCATTTTTCCCCATGCTATCTCGCCCCAAGTCCCCACCCGCCGCTGTCCCTCCCCTATTTCTCCCTGACAGACCCCAGTGTGTGATGCTCCCCTCCCTGTGTCCATGTGTTCTCACTGTTCAACACCCACCTGTGAGTGAGAACATGAGGTGTTTGATTTTCTGCTCTTGTGTCAGTTTGCTGAGAATGATGGCTTCCAGGTTCATCCATGTCCCTACAGAGGACGTGAACTCATTGTTTTTGATGGCTGCATAGTATTCCATGGTGTATATGTGCCACATTTTCCCTGTCCAGTCTATCATCGATGGGCATTTGGGTGGTTCCAGGTCTTTGCTATTGTAAATAGTGCTGCAATGAACATTCGTGTGCATGCGTCCTTAGAGTAGAACAATTTATAATCCTTTGGATATATACCCAGTAATGGGATTGCTGGGTCAAATGGAATTTCTATTTCTAGGTCCTTGAGGAATCGCCACACTGTCTTCCACAATGGTTGAACTAATTTACATTCCCACCAACAGTGTAAAAGTGTTCCTATTTCTCCACATCCTCTCCAGCATCTGTTGTCTCCAGATTTTTTAATGATCGCCATTCTAACTGGCGTGAGATGGTATCTCAATGTAGTTTTGATTTGCATTTCTCTAATGACCAGTGATGATGAGCATTTTTTCGTATGTTTGTTGGCCTCATGTGTGTCTTCTTTTGTAAAGTGTCTGTTCATATCCTTTGCCCACTTTTGAATGGGCTTGTTTTTTTCTTGTAAATCTGTTTTAGTTCCTTGTAAATTCTGGATATCAGCCCTTTGTCAGATGGGTAGATTGCAAAAATTTTTAATACTTCGTTTTTTTATAAATTTTCTGTACTGACACTTTCCTAGATGACATCATGTGGACCTCCAGAAATGGTATTTCAATAGAAACAATACAAGTCTCCATTATAAAGTATGAAGGTGTGGCCAGGCATGGTGGCTCATGCCTGTAATCCCAGCACCTTGGGAGGCCAAACTGGGTGGATCACTATGTCAGGAGCTCAAGATCAACCTGACTAACCTCATCTCTACTAAAAATACAAAAATTAGCTGGGTGTGGTGGCGCTTACCTGTAATCCCAGTTACTCAGGAGGCTGAGGCAGGAGAATCACTCGAACCCAGGAGACAGAGGTTGCAGTGAGTCGAGATCACACCACTGCACTCCAGCCTGGGCAACAGAGAGAGACTTTGTCTCATTTAAAAAAAGAAAAAGATGAAGGTGTTCAGGGCCTCCTAGGTAGAAATCTATACATACTTTGACCTGTGTTGATGTATCTCCTCTCTTATGATAATTACAGATCCTTTTTTCTGTGTCTGTGAGTCATCTGTTTGTCTATCTCATTATTAAAATTCTGAAGTTCTTCCCAAACAGCATCAGGATACTATATAATTCTGATACCAATTTTGCTTTGCTATAACCACTTCTATTTTCACTTTCACATAATTTCATATTTTATATGGCCAGTGATGATATACATGCATTCAAGTTTAATAAAAATGGAAAATATTTTCATGGTAAAATATATAAATGAAATTTTGACACAGGCCTTTAGAAGATAATCAACTCTGCTTTTTTGAAAGTGGTATGAGAAATTTTGTACATAAAAACACTTAAACTCATGACTGTTGATATAAAATTAGGCCAATGCCAATAATTGGTTTTGAAATTTCTTTCTATAATTTAAAGTAACAGTATAGGCATACTTATCAGATAGTAAATATTAATTATGCATATAATAAGTTCAAATTGCAATTGTCACCTTAATTATATATGGATCTAAGACTCTTCATGAGATATTCATCTGACATAATACAAACAGTAAAAAGGTTGACCTAAACAAACAAATAAATGTTCCACAAATAGGCGAGTGACTCACACCTGTAATCCCAGCACTTTGGAAGGCCCAAGAGGGGGACTGCTTGAGCTCAGGAGTTTAAGACCAGCCTGGCCAACATGGTGAAATCCTGTCTTTACCAAAAATTCAAAATTAGCGAGGTGTGGTGGCACGCACCTGTGGTCCCAGCTACCTGGGGGCTAATGTGGGAGGATCACTTGAGCCTGGGAGGTGGAGGCTGCAGTAAACAATGATCACACCACTGCACTCTAGCCTGTGCGACAGAGGAAGACCTTGTCTTAAAAGAAAAAAAAAAAGTTGTACTAATAAATCCCCATCATCCACAGAAGAGAAGATAGTATTACCAACATTAAATTCCCACAAAGTAGTATATGAAATGTTGCATCCAAAAGTAAACAGTACCATTTTTTCAGTGTGTTTTGACTACTGAAATACTAGTAATTTCTAATTTACAAACCATAATTTTTCCTTTAAGTAAAAAGAAAAAAGAAATAGTTTTACATAACACTGTCCTTAAAATCCTTAAGAATTTCTCTTTCATTTTTTATTCACTCTAATTTATGTTTAAATCTAATGCATCTAAACTATTTTAGATTTAAATGAAACAGCCTTGGCAGCACCATTAGTTTTCCAAAGACCCAAGGTGATTTTTAGAACGCCTGAGACTTTCTAAAAAATATTTAAGGAACTCATCCAGACCCTTCCATCCCTCAGTTCCATACTCCAAAAGTAATAATTTTGGTTTTAGGCTTCTGCTTTCTGGTTTTTCCAGGTATTTATCCTAACAACTCTAAATAATATACATCTTATTAGATAGAATATTGGCTAGCACTGATCTGAAAGGGAAATAATTATCTTAGAGAAGGAAAAGGTATCAGAGTTTTTCAGTAAAAGCAAAAAATGTTGGGACTTCCAGCAATATGGTGGACAAATACTCTGCAGGGCCCTACCATATTCTGCTTTTCTATATTGTAACACTAACTCACTTAGACAGTAATCAGCTGCTTACATGTTTGCTTATGAACTTGGGCATGTTCTTTGATCTCTCTATGCCTCAGTTGCATCATTTGTAAAATGGGGATAACAATAATAGTAATAACAGTAACTGTTTTAGAATTAAATATGTTAATATGTCCAAAGCATTCAGAATAAATACTGCCTGGTATATAATAATATATAAATTGCTATTATCATCATATGAACTCCTAGAACAGTGTTATTGGGAAACAACATGTTACTCATTAGCCAATAAATGTATGTTCATGAAACATCTTTGTAATATATACTTCATGCTAACTATCAACAAATACTAAAATACTCTTGTTTGAAAACATTTGAACACAAAAAGTAATTTTTTGATGAAACACAAGGGGAAAAAGAGTAATAAGTCTTTCTTCACTAAGCAAAGTTTTTATCTAGCCAAGTTGTTTCAAGATTAGAACATAAGTGCTAATTATTAATAGAATATAATTCATTATGTTACATTATTCTACATTAATGAATTCTCATAATAACATCTTGTCATCTTCTACTTGATTGAAACTGTTACAGTCCTGCCAATGCACCACAATGTAGCAGTCCCTCCTTGTGAGGTATCACTCAGAGTTTCTTGTCTCACAACCAAGAGAATTAAGTAGTATGGACACAAAAAGGGTGAGGTTGGAGCAAAAGTTTAATAAGCAAAAGAAGAAAGCTCTCTGCCCTGAAGATGGGGCCTGGAAGAGGATTGCCATTTTTACAGTTGAATGCAAAGGCTTTTTATAAGAAACCAAAGGAGGGCTTAATGTCTTATTTGCATAAGGCATGAATTTCTGGTAGCTCCACTCCATTCTCCTAATGTGTATGTGTGTCCTTAGCTTGAGTTACTCCACATTGCATTGTGCCCCTTATTGCACATGTGTCAGGAGACAGAATTTTCCATTGTGGGCATGTCTGGGCAAGTCACCTGTGTACCCTTTCTTATCTGTGCAGCTGTGGGCATGTCTCAGGTAAGCCCCTGCTGAGCAAGTTCCCTTATCTGTGCCCATGGCTTGATTGTTCAGACTGTTCTTTTATTTGAAATAATATAAGCAAGGACCCACCCTAACTGCCTGCCTCACCAGTTTCTTCCTTTCTCCTCTCTCAAAACAATAACATTTTAACCTTAAATTAGTTCAGTATTCTTCTACAGTCTTAATTGTTATACACACAAAACATTACATGGGTATCTACCCTTTTTTTTAGCACATCAATAAAGCAGGTAGCAACACTCCTTTTATTTTACACTTATTTTAAATAGTAAACTTCACTTTAGTGAACAAAAGTCAGTGGATTTTCTCTATCTAAAGGCAGGAAAAGTAGTGAATACAGTTCCACATTTTAGAATATGTGGGAACCCCCACAATCTGTTAACTGGCAGGTTCAGTTGATCAGATAACCTAGAGTTAAAGACCTATTTTATCAGGTGAGACTTAATTTACTCACAAGTTTCAAGCTAGAGTTCCAAAAAAAATTTATCACTTTATTAAATGATATGATTATTCATCTATTTTACTTTTCAACCCAACTTCAAGTAATTTCAATTAATGCTGTTCTCTTGAAATGTAAAAATGCACCATCACTCTCTTAAATGTTTTTTCTTAAGATGTAGAGAATTTACCAAAGTTTTAAAAATATTAAACCCGATGTATTAAAGATTTAGACAGTTTTGAATAAGCTACCAATGTAGCTCTTTATAGAAATTAAGAGTCTAATGATGAAATGAAGCTAGTGCATAACAAGCAATAAAAATCTTGCATTTCCTTTTGATTCTAATTTTCAAGTCATCGAACATTAGCCTATGCAGTAAAAGTTACATATTACACTCTTTTTTTATTCTGATATCTCCAATTTGTGATCCTGAGCTAGTTCAGAAACACAAGTCATATACTACTTAACAGAACAAAGGACTAAGTCTACCCAAAGTTCTGAAGCCCAAAGTTCTAAGTTCTTCTACAAAGAGTTTAGGAACACATAAATCTTATGTTATCAAAAAAAAAAAAAAAAAAAACAAAAAACCTTTTTCCCTTTTCCCTTTTATATTACACTAAGCAACTAAGAAAATATAAACTTTTTCCTTTGGGAAATAGACATATAGAGGTATTTCTCTTTTTTTATTTTGGTGATAACTCAGATTTGCATTCCAATGCTAGTTCTAAAAAATAGGCCATACACTAATTAACAGAATAAAGGACTAAATCCAACCAAAGTTCTAAAGTTCAAAGTTCTTCTGCAAAGAGCTTAGTAGCATATAAACTTATGTTACTGCCCAACCCCACAAATCACTTTTTCTCTTTTATGTTCTACAGTAAGTAACTAAGAAAATATAAACTTTTTCCTCCAGGAAATAAAGATATTTCCCAGGATTCTCAGGAACCCATAAAAATAAACTCATTCTATCTTTGAAACAAGAGAGAGTAAAATTTCAGTTATCAGAAGGGTCCACTATCTGAAGTGAGAAGAAAAAAAAGTTAAATCACATGTATTTTCTAAGAAAAATGAACACAAAGTCACTAACCTAAGAGAATGATCTCCGGGTCCAAAGGGCCAAGAAGGTATGTGCTTAGTGAAAGACAAACCCTTAATAACCAGTGAAAAGCAAGCAATTTTCTGTTGGCTACAACCCTACTGAAACTGAATCCCCCAAATATAAATTGTGGGATATAGAATCAGGAACCCAAAACACAAAAGCACTTTTCATACCAGTGTAGATTAATTTCTTTGAGATTGAGAGTTTCATTTTTAAGAGATGTTCACAGTCTTGATGACAGTACGACTAAAGTTTTTCAGTGGAAATATGTGGTAATAAGTAGAATTCTACCATTGAAACATTTAATTTATAAAACAGAAAATCATAAACCCAATTGGAATTCTAACTGCAACTACTTATCCTTGGCTATACAGTGTTTCTAAAATCTATGCCAGGCAAATTAAATAGACTTACTATGGAATGTAACAAAATCAAACAATCTGGAACTGTAATTATTATGATATTGGTCATGAGAATGGAGGATGCTGTGTTTTACATTATTACATTAAAAATAAAATGATCAGAAAACATGAGCCAAGCAGAAAATATCTAACTTTTCATAAGGAGAATTTTTCTAAGATTTATAACCTGGACAGACAAATAAAAATAAAGATATGGCTTTTTAGCCTATTTAATGATTGCTACAAGGTCTTTTCCAAGTAAATAAAACACTTATCAAAGCAGCCATAACACAGTTTAGGAAAGTAGCATACCAAATGACAGGCCATATGTCAATAATGGTTTAGCCACATGATGCAAGGACATAATAAGCACAATTCTTGTGCTTCTCCAGTTTAAGTCCAAGGACTTCTGCCACTCTATCTAACATTTCTGCTTATAAACTCACTGCCCCATTTGACTCAGAATCCCAAGTTCTACATGAATCAGAAAACTGTGCAGACATCTTCTTAGTGAACTATAATTGAAGCAACATATTTTATAACTACCCTTTTAATCCTTCCAACCTCTACCACTGCCCGTGGCGCCTCCACATTACCTATAGACTTCCATACAAAAGTATCAAATTCTATAAAATTGTCTAAGTAAAGAACAAAGATAATTAATAGCATATTGTATACTCAGAGTGTAAAGCCCCAAAATAAACACTATAAACATGTTTCAAAGTAAGGTGTACTTGGTACTAGTGACTCATGGGAATTGTAACTTGGCACATACTACATTGGTTAAGAGTAGCAAAGATATAGGAAGTAAGAGGGAAGTGGCTGAGAGAAAGCACCTCAGTAGGGTAAAAAAAATCTTCCACTGTAGACATAGAAAAGAGCAAAACCTGGGCTATGGATGCTTAAAACAGTGGTGTATAACACAAATTTTACAAACTTTCCAAGAAAACAGAGAAAACAAATGACAAAGAAATGAAAATCATGAGAAAAAATATAGCAGATATTGAGAACAGAAAATAAGCAGCCAACGAAAAGATCAGTTTTCCCGAGAGATTAAATCAAACACAACTGAAGAAATACCAAAAGATATAACATAGAAAACCTTCCTTCAGCAGCAAAACAAATGGTATAAACAGACTACATTCACTACATTCCCAATAATATCAAGGAAAATATAATCATACAGATATGTGGTGGCAAGTGTGGCATTTACAGGAAAAATGAAAACCATTCTACAATCAATCAAACATAAATAACTGATTACCTACTACAAAACAAAATCAGATTGTCCATGAATTTCTCCTCACCAACAATAAAAACTAACTGACAAAGAAATAGATTCTAATCAAAGATAACACTACAAAACTTACCAAAAACAGCAGAAAGTAATGCAATAACTACCACCTCCCAGAAAAGGGAAATTGAACGAGGAAATGACTACAGTCACAAATCAACGAACATTGAAGCCTAACAAATATCTTAAATTCTAGACCACATTAAGTTAGGATACTAAGAGGTGGCACCAACTCTGCAGACTTCAAGCAGAAGAAAGAGTCAGGTCCTAGACTAATGGAATGAAATATAAGGGCATGGATGGGATAAAGGGGGAGTGACGTCAGAAAAACCAGAAGGGATTTTTGTCTTTAGTTCTGTTTATGTGGTGAATTACATTTATAGACTTGCGTACGTTGAACCAGCCTTGCAACCCCGGGATGAATCCTACTTGATCATGGTGGATAAGCTTTTTGATGTGCTGTTGCAATCGGCTTGCCAGTATTCTATTGAAGATTTTTGCATCTATGTTCATCATGGATATTGGCCTGAAGTTTTCTTTTCTTGCTGAGTCTCTGCCGGGTTTTGGTATCAGGATGATGTTGGTCTCATAAAATGATTTGGGAAGCATTCTTTCTTTTTGGATTATTGGGAATAGTTTCAGAAGGAATGGTACCAGCTCCTCTTTGTACGTCTGGTAGAATTCGGCTGCGAACCCATCTGGACCTGGGCTTTTTTTGGGTGGTAGGCTCTTAATTGCTGCCTCAACTTCAGACCTTGTTATTGGTCTATTCAGGGTTTCGACTTCTTCCTGGTTTAGGCTTGGGAGGATGCAAGTGTCCAGGAATTTATCCATTTCTTCCAGGTTTACTAGTTTATGTGCATAGAGTTGTTTGTAATAATATCTGATGATGGTTTGAATTTCTGCGGAATCTGTGGTGATATCCCCTTTATCGTTTTTTGTTGCATCGATTTGATTTCTTCTCTCTTTTCTTTTTTATTAATCTGGATAGTGGTCTGTCTATTTTGTTGATCTTTTCAAAAAAGCAGATCCTGGATTTATTGATTTTTTTAAGGGTTTTTTGTGTCTCTATCTCCTTCAGTTCTGCTCTGATCTTAGTTAATTCTTGTCTTCTGCTAGGTTGTGAGTTTTATTGATCTTGCTCTTCTAGCTCTTTCAATTTTGACGATAGGGTGTCAATTTTAGATCTCCACTTGCTTTTCAAGTGGGCATTTGTTGCTATATATTTTCCTCTAGAGACTGCTTTAAATGTGTCCCAGAGATTCTGGTATGTTGTGTCTTCATTCTCGTTGGTTTCAAAGATCATCTTTATTTCTGCCTTCATTTCATTGTTTATCCAGTCAACATTCAAGAGCCAGTTGTACAGAACCAAAGACAAAAACCACATGATTATCTCAGTTGATGCAGAGAAGGTTTTTGACAAAATTCAACAGCCATTTATGCTAAAAACCCTCAATAAACTAGGTATTGATGGAACGTATCTCAAAATAATAAAAGCTATTTACAACAAACCAACAGCAAATATGATACTGAATGGGCAAAAACTGGAAGCATTCCCTTTGAAATCTGTCACTAGACAAGGATGCCCTCACTCACCACTCCTATTCAATCAGAGCAAACAGACAAGAAAAAAAAAATAAAGGGTATTCAAGTAGGAAAGGAGGAAATCAAACTGTCTCTATTTGCAGACTACCTGATTGTATATCTACAAGACTCCATCATCTCAGCCCAAAATCTCCTGAAACTGATAAGCAACTTCAGCAAAGTCTCAGGATACAAAATCAATGTGCAGAAATCACAAGCATTCCTATACAACAATAACAGACTTAAAGAGAGCCAAATCAACAACAAACTGCCAATCACAATTGCTACAAAGAGAATAAAATACCTAGGAATACAACTAACAAATAACGTAAAGGACCTCTTCAAGGAGAACTACAAGCCACTGCTCAACGAAATAAGAGAGGACACAAACAGATGGAGAAATATTCCACATTCATGGTTAGGAACAATCAATATCATGAAAATGGCCATACTGCCCAAAGTAATTTACAGATCCAATGCTATCCCCATCAAGCTACCAATGACCCTCTTCACAGAACTGGAAAAAAAACACCTTAAACTTCATATGGAACTGAAAGAGAGCACACATAGCCAATTCTAAGCAAAAAGAACAAAGCTTGAGGCATCACATTACTGGACTTCAAACATACTACAAGGCTACAGTAATCAAAGCAGCATGGTACTGGTTTTAGACCAATGGAACAGAACAGAGGCCTCAGAGGCAACACAACATATCTACAACCATCCAATCTTTTACAAACCTGACGAAAACAAACAATGGGGAAAGGATTCCCTGCTTAATAAGCTGTTGGGAAAACTGGCTAGCCATGTGTAGAAAGCAGAAACTGGACCCCCTCCTGACACCTTACACTAAAATTAACTCCAGATGGATTAAAGACTTAAACATAAGACCTAACACCATAAAAATCCTAGAAGGAAACCTAGGGAAAACCATTCAGGACATAGGCGTAGGCAAGGACTTCATGACCAAAACACCAAAAGCATTGGCAACAAAAGCCAAAATAGACAAATGGAACCTAATCAAACTCCACAGCTCCTGCATGGCAAAAGAAACAATCATTAGAGTAAATCGGCAACCAACAGAATGGGAAAAAATTTTTGCAGTCTACCCACCTGACAAAGGGCTGATATCCAGAATTTACAAAAAACTAAAACAGATTTACAAGAAAAAAACAAACAAGCCCATTCAAAAGTGGGCAAAGGATATGAACAGACACTTCACAAAAGAAGACATACATGAGGCCAACAAACATACGAAAAAATGCTCATCATCACTGGTCATTAGAGAAATGCAAATCAAAACTACATTGAGATACCATCTCACGCCAGTTAGAATGGCGATCATTAAAAAATCTGGAGACAACAGATGCTGGAGAGGATGTGGAGAAACAGGAACACTTTTACACTGTTGGTGGAAATGTAAATTAGTTCAACCATTGTGGAAGACAGTGTGGCGATTCCTCAAGGACCTAGAAATAGAAATTCCATTTGACCCAGCAATCCCATTACTGGGTATATATCCAAAGGATTATAAATTGTTCTACTCTAAGGACGCATGCACACGAATGTTCATTGCAGCACTATTTGCAATAGCAAAGACCTGGAACCAACCCAAATGCCCATCGATGATAGACTGGACAGGGAAAATGTGGCACATATACACCATGGAATATTATGCAGCCATCAAAAATGATGAGTTTGTGTCCTTTGTAGGGACATGGATGAACCTGGAAGCCATCATTCTCAGCAAACTGACACAAGAGCAGAAAATCAAACACCTCATGTTCTCACTCATAGGTGGGTGTTGAACAATGAGAACACATGGACACAGGGAGGGGAGCATCACACACTGGGGTCTGTCGGGGAGAAATAGGGGAGGGACAGCGGCGGGTGGGGACTTGGGGCGAGATAGCATGGGGAAAAATGCTAGATATAGGTGATGGGTAGGAAGGCAGCAAGTCACACTGCCCTGTGTGTACCTATGCAACAATCTTGCATGTTCTTCACATGTACCCCAAAACCTAAAATGCAATAAAAAATAAAAAAGAGAAAAGAAAAGAAAAGAAAAACCAGAAGGGAATCAAAAGATGTGGTCCTCTACCTGTGCTTTTATCAGCTTCCTAACCAGTGAAGACAGAAAGACAAACAGCAGCCACTGATTCTTAGCACAAAGGACCTGTGATGGAGGCCTTTGGGGGCTTCTGTGAGACTCACTAGCCTCTTGAACCCTAAAAACCAAGGAAAAGGGATGCCCAGGGCCAAAGAGAAAATAAACAGAGTGAGAAGGTGAAAAGATTCGGGTGAACTGAACTCATGATGACTCTCCCTCAAAACTCCTTATACAATCCTGCAGCAAACTGTTGTCACCATTTAAAAAATTAATAACTGTAAAATAAGAAGGGATGTATGTGTGAAAATTGCAAAAAAAGGAAAGGGGTAGATATGAGGGAGATGAGAACATAAACAAGACAGAAAATATCCATAGCAAGAACTTCCTACAGAAACAAAAGAAGAATTCAGACAAATAGTTACACCTGTATCAATGAAATAAATTATTTTTTCATTGTTTGGAAAACTCAAACAAAAGATACATAGGATGAAAGCCACACTAGAAGCAATAACTAGAATATAAATTTTTAAAATTAGAATAAGTAAACTAAAAACCAACTCAAGAACATGACAAAAAGATGTGAAAAAAATCACAAAAATGAAAATCGAACAAATATACAAATAATTGATGAGGAATGATGTTTTAATTCTTAAGGATCCAGAAATAGGTCAGACGAGTATTCAGACAGAAAAAGTAATTCATCCAACAAGACATCATTTTTTTAAAAAATTAAGCTACCTTCAGACTTCTGTATAGCAACTTTCAAAACCAAATGAATGCCCAAAATTCAAAGGGAAGTTAAGGTTATCTTCAAGCATAAAAGCAATATACAATTCTTAAACTAAGAACACTTATAAGGCTTTCCAGAAAACCACTGGATGATTACAACTAACCAAGAAATGAATTAAGATAATTCAGAAATAGTAAAAGAGGTAGTGGTAACCTTTGACTCCATTTAGATGTATCAATAAGATGAAAGCACTATAGAAATTGTGATTATTAAAAATGTATGTAAATGTTTTAAATTTTGACAAAATGAATAACAATATACCAATAAAGTCAGAATTTGGCAAGAAGAGAGGAAGAACACATAAGTATGCTATTTTCCTAATGTTTCACAACAGGAAGTCAATTGACATTACCAAAATCTGAAATGCAGCTTTAAAAGACTAACAATATCAACCAAAAAGACATTTTTTCTATTCTTGTTTAGAAAAGTCTTTTAAAAACTAAAATATAATGTTATGAATAAACATGTATAAAAAATTCATATATTCCTTCCACTTCACCTATTTCCTTTTTTCATAGAACATAATGAAATAAATTTATATTTAAAATTCATGGCCAAATGTGGTGGCTCGCAACTGTAATCCCAGCACTTTGAGAGGCTGAGGCGGGTGGATCACAGGGTCAGGAGTTCAACACCAGCCTGGCCAAGATTGTGAAACCCCATCTCTACTAAATATACAGAAAAATTAGACAGGCGTCGTGGTGCATGCCTATAATCCCAGCTACTTGGGAGGCTGAGGCAGAGAACTGCTTGAACCGGGAGGCAGAGGATGCAGTGAGCTGAGATTGTACCACTGCATTCCAGCCTGAGCAACAGAGTAAGACTCGGTCTCAAAAAAAAAAAAAAAAAAAAAAAAAACCTCATATGGTCCTGCTTTGTAAATTGTATTCTATGCCTAAATTTACACGTGTACAGAAAAATAACAGGCTTGATATTTAAAAATGCTAACAAATGTTAATTCTATTTGATAAGACTGAGGTAACTTTAGTAAAAAGCTATTTTATTTTTCTTTGTACTTTTAAATAATACTCGAGTTCTTAAAACTGCAGTTCTACACTTTTTATAAAAATCACGAAGGTTATTATTTTCTCTAAAAGCTATTTTAAAAACAAATAAGGGGCCAGGCATGGTAGCTCATGCCTGTAATTCCAGCACTTTGGGAGGCCAAGGCAAGAGGGTCTCTTTAGGCTGGGAGCTCAAGATCAATCTAGGCAACACAGGGAGATCCCATCGCTACAAAAACTTTTTTTTAATCTGCGAGGTGTGATGGCACGCACCTATAGTCCCAGTTACTTGTGGGGGTGAGGTGGGAGGATCACTTGAGCCCAGGAGATCAAGGCAGCAGTGAGCCATGTTCACATCACTGAACTCTAGCCTGGTCAACAAAGCCTGACCCTGTCTCAAAAATAATAATAATATTTTTTAAATTAAAAAAAAAATAAGGAAGCATTCCTGGGAAAATTGAATGAGTCTACTAAGAGATAAAGATAAAGCTACTGGCCAGGCACAGTAGCTCACACCTGTAATCTCAGCACTTTGAGATGTCAAGGCAGGATAACGGTTTGAGGCTAGGAGTTCGAGACCAGCCTGGACAACATAGCAAGATCCTGTCTATACAAAAAGAAATCTTAATTAACTGGGTGTGATGACACCTGCCTACAGTCCCAGCTACTTGGGAGGTTGAAGTGAGAGGATTGCTTGAGCTGAGGAATTCAAGGTTGCAACAAGCTATAACCACACCACTGCATTCCAGCCTGGGAGACAGAGTGAGACCCTGTCTCAAAAAAAAAAAAAAAAAAAAAAAAGGGCATAGACGACAGTATACCAGTAACTAATATCAAAGTGAACTCAAAGCAAACAAGTGAAAAAATAAGCAAACAAAAAATATTAAGTGGAAACCTAAAAGAGGTCATTTACATGTACCAAAAAATAAAATAGCTATCAGAAATATAAGCTAACTAACATAGAATAAGTAAGGATATCTAAACCAAAAATGCTTATTCAACAGAAAACTGATAGAAAAATACAGTAATAAAAATGCAGAGGTGCTAAACATCAGAATTTATACCTTATGCAAATTCCAGGAATATTTACAAGTTTTCTGTGGAATGTAAGAATTTACAAAGAAAATCCTTAGAATACAGAATAGCAAAAGTATACAGGCTCACGTTCTCTTTCTATAATACAGAACAAAACAAAAAAAGTCAAATTAACAGTAAAACTTAAATCAAAAAGAAAAAGTCACTTTGGAACCAAAACTATTTTGCTAATAAATTTGGTTTCAAGAAAAAATCCTTGTTCCCTCTATGAATCTGTTTTTTCATATTTTAAAAAGGTTTTTCAACTAAAAGAAATTATAAGGCCTTCAGAGCCACGCATCTTCCCCTGACACATACAAACCACATTGACTTTTAAGTATTCAGGAAGCATATACCATCTGTTCATCTTTCTCATTGATTATTCAGTGCGAAATGCAAAGTAAATCGAATGTATTATCTAGTTGGAGAGTTAGGAAAATCAAATAGCCATCACCAACATAATTATAAATGTGATAGAAATTCAGAGAACAGAGAGACAATGATAAGCAGGAAAGGCTTATTTATGTGACTTGAGCTACATCTCGAAAATAGAAGAAACATGAAAATCCAGAAAAGATATAGGGAAAACGTTTTGGTCATCAATATTGTATCAATGAAAGCTAAAGAATAAAACGTTACTGAGCACACATGTACATAAACATGGGAACAACAGACACTGTGGACTACCAGAGTAAGGAGAGAGGGAGTAGGTGTGGGTGGAACACCTATCTATTGGGTTCTATGCTGACTACCTAGGTGACAGAATCTGTACCCCAAACCTCAGCATCATACAATATAACCATGTAACAAACTTGCATTTGTACCACTGTATCTAAAATAAATGTTTAAAAAATTTTTAATAAGCTAGCAAATTTTTTAAAAAGAAAAAACTGTTAAGTAACAAACTTAAAGTAAGTGACTATTGTGGACCTAGGCTAGGAAGAAAGACATTGAAGTACTAGACCAAATTGTTGATACTGAAAAATGAGCTGCAATAAGTACTGCAATAAGATTTTAAAGCTGGTTGTGAGCTGCCAGCTACAGTTTAGAATGGTTCTCATCTCTGTGAAGTTTCATTCAAACAGACTTCCACTTGTAGATATATTTGATCTTTCTAGAGAGAGTAACATTGCTGATAAATAATGATATTTATTTGCCACTTAAGAACCTGAGCACAGCAGAAGTAAGATGCTGGGCCAGGCTTCCATAGCTACTTCATGCAATGAGAGGTAAACAGTAACAGCTAAGAATTTAAAGATTATCACAGTCAGGCTCTTCTGATTCTGTAATCTGTATATTGATTGCACCTTCCCATAATCTGACCTACAAAAATTAAATTAAATAAAGAACAGTTAAACCAAGAAATTAAATAAATAATTAAATAAAGAACAGTTTAACCAAGAAAGATTTAAACTGAAAAGGAAGAAGAAAACACAGACAGACTTGCAACTGGTATGTAATAAACAAGGTAGAGAGGACTAAAGCTGCCAAGTAGGTGGGAGTGGAAGGAAAAAAGACATCTTAGACTCTGAGCAAAATGCTGTTATTAAATATAATTGCATCAACTTGATCCAAATCCAACATTTCTTATTCACTGAAAAGAGGCACATTCAAAAAGCAACAATTTCCTTCATAAATAAACACATTCAGCCAAGGAAGCTTCTACCAAAAAGGTTTAACCCTAAAGGTAATAAAAAGCAAGAGAAAATTTATTTCAGTACTCTCAATTTCAAATAACTTCTGAATATAAATACATGGGCTGAGCACTATGGCTAACATCTGTAATCCCAGAACTTTGGGAGGCCAATATTGGAAGACTGCTTGAGACCATAAGTTCAAGACCAGCCTGGCCAACATGGTGAGACCTCATCTCTACAAAATACGAAAAAATTAGCCAGGTATGGTGGCATGTGCCTATAGTTGTAGCTACTCAAGAGGCTGAGGTAAGAGGCAGAAGTGCAAGGCTGAAGTGAGCTATGATCATGCCAATGCATTCCATCTAGCCTAAGCAACAGAGCAAGACCCTATCTCTAAAAATAAATAAACCGATAAGCTATAGCTAAGTTAGTAATAACTACCTTTAAAATTCTAACAGAGGATAATATCGATTTGAGTAATAACTCTCTCTCCCACATGGTATGGCTAGACTTGCATCAATTAAATGCTCTCTCTACTGCAATATCGTGAATTAATTTTGTTTATACAGTGAGCAGGAAGAACTCGTCACACAGTTACAAATTTGGGGGCTTATCCAGGATCCATTCTTGCAAATGTCCACCCAGGCTTCGTCAGCCTCCTACCAGTATAGCAGATCTAGAGGTAAGCTCTGGCAACTGCTTATTTCTACTGAAGGCCATCTCTGGCACTGTACCTGCTGGTGAGACACTGTCGACTCATAAGGCATGGATCTAATTGCAGTGAAGAAATAGTCCTGGAACCTGTCTGAAACACCTCTTATTAAAAAATCTGTTTGCCTTCATCACATACAAAGGCCTAACCCATCTGCAATGCCACCTCCTGATATGGAAAACAGCTGTTCACCCAAATTCATCTAGTCTCAGGACTAGGAAACTAAAAAGATAAGGGATGGTATATTTAAACTTGCTCTTTCCTGTTTATCTGAATTATTTCTCACAATCTACTCATTATCCTATAGTCTGCAGTTCCCTAATGTGCTATGCTAAAACTGTAGGTGAGAATATTAACATCTTTGTCATGTAAGCCTTGGAACCCCAACCAGGTACCTGTGAGTACATGCAGACAGCTGCAAAGCAGTTCCACTGCTCTCACCCTAGGGGCAACCCACACCCCAACTATGACATTAGGAAAAAGTTAGAGTAATCCTCCCCCTTTTCCCATCTCATAACTTACACCTCAGGATTGAGGCATGCTGAAACTCAAAAAGCGAAAGTGAAACAGCCTTTGCAAAAATTATCAAAGTGAGAAAATTATGGCACTGGGGGAGACATGACCTAGCCTACACCCCTGTAGCCTCTAACCTTCAAGCTCCCTTAATTATTCCTAGGCTTAGGCCAGGCTAGCTTTAGGAAACATTTACTTCATAGTTTAAGTAAAAATAGTCCTTCCCCAAAACTCAACTGTCTTTACAAAGCTAATGAGAGACCACCAGGCTACGAGGACAAAGAAGCCTAAATTTTGCTAAGTTGTAGACATTAACAGTTGCCAGCCATTATTCCAGAGGTCACAAGACATGCAACTTCCCCCAATATTCCTGCAGATATAACCACTAGTGTAGAACCTAACGGTGGCCTTGTAAGATACCTTTACAGGTTTTTTGCATGTCTGAAACCAATGATGGTTCCACCTGGACCCACCAACTGCTCCTGTGGTCCCACCCAGAAGAGATTAAGCATGCAAGAGGATAATTTCCCACACCTCTGTGATTGCACTTTCCAAACAATCACAAGCAAGTACCCATTGCCTAGCCACCCCTAACTATTCCCTCAAACAACTTTTGAAAATCCCTTAATCTATGAGCCTTCAAGGAGAATGATTTAAGTAATAAGTCCATCTTCAGTGTGGTGTGGCTGGCCTTGCATCAATTAAACTCTTTCTCTACTGAAACACCATCAATTGATTTGGTTTGTGCAACAGGCAGAAAGAACCTGTCAAGGGTTACAGTATCTGGCCCACAATATGTTCAGCTGTCTCCAGAAAAATATTTATTCAATTGCTCTTCATATAAAAAAGGGAATCAATTACCTACACAGCCATTGGGCACAAGATGTGCTTTGTTGGCAAGATCAAAAATGTGAGGCTCTAAGAATTCCTAAGAAATGAGAAAAAGGGGAGCATTGAAAATCCAAGTGCTGTGATTTCTCATCACATTAAAGTAACAATGAGACCCTCTACTGAAATGATGAGCATACTCACATAGCCTTCTAAAGTGTCAGCACTGGCTTCCTCAAGCCTCTGCAGGACAAACATACTCATCCCTTGGAGATCTGCTATCTTTGTGGCTCACAGACACTAATTCCAGAGCCATAGTCTGTCCCCAGGTGATGACAATGGGAAGAAGGACAACACCGCAACTACTGCAATTGCATCACAGAATGGATCTTCGCAGGCGGGCTGCAGTTGAACATCACCTGCCAAGTCAAGCATGGAGTTTCCGCCACGATAGACCCCTTCTGGGACATTGGCTTAGATCTGCCTGGCTCTTCCACCATCTTGTGGCCCGTGAAGTCAGGGAGTGAAGGCAGTATGGTGAATGGGGAAAGCCACATGTTGGGAACCACCACACCTTATGGACTGCTTGCAAAGGTGAGAAGCCCACCAGCACTCACGTGGCAAGGAAGTATCTTCCTACGGAAGGCTGTTGTTGATCAGGACCAAAGCGGGGCTTTTATTTCACATACTATCCAGGATGGAGCCTTGAGAAAAGATGTGGCCTGAAGTTGGCTGCAGTCGCTCTTGCCAGTTTATGCTGTTTCTTTTTTAATTTTTTCTTTTTTTACCAGATGACTAAATATTGGTGTTCACTAGCTTTGCATTGTGTAGGGTATCTGTAACACTAGCTACTATTTCAACTTCCTACATGTAAGTGATCTCAGAGCAAAAGAGCAAAACTGGAAGCTCCCTTATCTTTTGTGGTTAATAACCTAAACCACAGTGTAAGCTAAGAGCTGAGTGCTTTCCCCATAGTCCATGGCCTTTTTTACTTGTGATTAAAATATAGTTGTGGTGTTCTGTACTTATAATTATTTTTGAAATTGTCCATTTACTGCTTCAGACTAGATAATAAGATTTAAGATGTAACTATTATAAAATGTATTTAAATAGCTGTAGCATACAGCTTACAATTATAGAGAGAGCAGAAAACCTTCCTAAACTTTATGTTAATTGAGTCTAATGTTTTAAAGTCTTTCTTTTACATGCATTAATTAAAGGTTATTGCAGAAGAAAAAAAAAAAAACCCTAGTAGAAATACAATGAAAACACAGTCTAATGCTATCTTTTGTGTTAAATTACGTTTAAGAACAAGAAAAACCTTCAGTTGAACAATTAGAATTTATTGTCATACATTGATTGTGGAAAATACTAACAGCAATATTTGGATTTAATTGTTTATAACTATCATCTTGCAAAACCTCTAAGAAATAGGAAGGTTCACTCACAAGTACCTAAAATAAGATGACAGGCTACTTTTGAACATAAGCATCATGATGCATACTATATGAAAATTTGGTTTTTTACTCATAATAATATTTCAGTTATTATTGACCCTTAACTTGTAAGTTGCACCTAGACCAAAAACTATAAATTAACAATAAATATCTGCTGAGAAGCATCATATCTTTGCACTGCCCTGAGTATGGGTGACTCCTGAAATGGGTACATCCCATGTATATAATGTATGTGTAAAAATATATATATTTCAACTGTTCTCAATAAAATCTTTCTACCCATCATTCTCCTGTGCTCAAAATGCACACCAAAACCCCAATAATGTTTAAGTATTTAAAGATATTGGCTCCTGAAGGGCATGAAGATTATAAGTCAAAATGAGCTTCATCACCACCAGTGTGGATCTGTCTTTTAGCAACTGAATTGTCACTTAGGGGGCCAAAGAGAACAGCTCCTGGATGGATATATAAACTCCTTCAAAAATTACTCTTCCATAAAAGAAATATTTGATGTTGACCTGCTGGCAACATGTTTTTCCTGTTCTAAATCCTTATAAGTAAATCTTATACAAAATGTCTGGTGGGTATGAATATTCTGTTAAACTTAAAAAGATCACGTGATGGACACTGAAAAACTCAATCTCAAAATTTTAAAATTATTTTTCAGATACAAAATAACTATAACTTGTGTTAATATTCTGTGAAACTTAAAAAGACCACGTGATGGACATTGCAAAACTCAATCTCAAAATTTTTAAATTATTTTCAGATACAAATAACTTGTGTTAAGTGCACAGCAATTAAATTATATAATTTTTCTCATAAAACATAAGAAAGCAACATCTTTTTAAAATATTCAATGTTTTCAAAACACTGTTTCCATCTTCCAAAGTTCAGGCTTTAGATTAAACATTGATGCAAATATGAATACCCTTCATTGATCTTCAACAATAATATACTCAACCCCTTAATAGGAGAGGACAACCTCATCCTGATCAGATACTATAGGTGTCACTGAAGAATTCTAAATATGCCTTTAAATGCTCAATAAAATATTCTATATAAATAGAACTGAATACATCTGAGAATCTATGAAGCTTTATCTGTTTGCTGATATTTTCAATTCCTAAGCATAATCTGAGATGCTAAAAAGTTGTCAGCATCTCACTTTTTATACTGATGACCCAGAAAAATTACTCACTTAGATGGTTCATGTCTGTCATTTTTGATAAATTGTAAATTTAATGTTAAAGTATGAATTGTTTTTCAGTTTAAATGTAAAGTAGCCCCCACTTAAAATCTAAACTGTGTAAACACATGATCATGAGCAATTCTGCATCACTTGACGTAAGAAGGTCTGAAACAAGGTGAGACCTTATTATGATGAACAGTGTAATATTGTCATAGTCTATCAATAAATGATCTCTAAATGGGACCCATCAAATGTTAAAAGAAATCTTTCTGTATTCTAAAGAATAATCTATCAAGTAAATCATTTTCTTGATATCTTCATCAGCTTTCACCTTTAATTTACTAAGGATAACTTGCTAGAAATATTAAATGAAAATGATTAATATCACTAATTATCCTTCCTTTCCAATAAAAGTTATATTTTAACTTACTTATTATTGACATTCACACTACAATGTCACTTGCAATTTTTTAATAAAATCACTTGCCGCTATTTCATAGAACTTCTAGAAAATTTCTTGACTAACATCCTCTTTAAAAACAATGTTAAATTAAATCACTTACTTCAAACAGCCCACTCTTACTGCTACAGGAATGTGGGGGAGTTGGGTGGCCCACTTCAGTGTCACATCTTGATAAATATGCAACATGTTATTATGGTTTCCAATCAAAGTATTTATTGTCCCTTCAGAGACTGTAGGTTGAAGATACAGAAAAGAGACACTAAGAAAACAGTCATTTGGAACAGCATGCCTCTGTTAGGAAATGTATAACACAAACTAATTCTAACATCTTGATTTTAATACATAAAGATTTTAAGTAATAAGACTTTTTTTTGTAACTTTAATCTACCAGTATAAAAAAGAAAGAAATCATTTTACAGTCTTGGATGCTATAACTAGATAATCGCCAACATTTTTGTATTTCATCTAGAAAGCATGAATTTCATTAATATGTAACACATTTAAGCTAATGATTTACTAGGCATTCACTACAGATAATTCATTCTATTAGACATTACAATTGTGCTTAAAAAAGAGTCTGATGTTCTCTTGAAAGCATCTTGAGCAGCCACATTATGGAAAGTATTAATGTATGCCAAAGGCCAATTTTACAAGAAATTTTGTACAAAGTAAAATGACTGACAAAATGAAACGTGTGCTTTATATCAAACTTCTAATCAAACTCTGAAAGTTAAAATTTCCATTACATATTCAGTATTAAACTATTTTCATATATGTTTAAAATATGTGTATGAGTGTGGCTTTTTCTGGTGTATATCACATAACCTTTTCATACGGAAGAGATGAAAGAAAACCTTTCTACACACCTGAGCAATATGGCAGAAAACAACTTGGGCTCCAATCAAGCTTCTTCATAAATCGAATTTGTCCATTATCCTTAAGGCAAAAAAAGTTTCTCTCACCAAGAACAAAAACAGAAGATGCTGACTGATTGAAAGAGACAATACATATATCAAGGGCTTGCTCTCCAATATTTAGAGTCCAATCCACCTACAAAGCAAAACTCAAGATCAATTTAGTTGCTAAACTGAGAACATATCAGTTATTTTCATATCAACATAAATTAATAAACTGCTTTACAAAAAAGCAGAAATATAAAGATGGGCTAATCTCTTTCGTTTCTTTATGCTTTTTTTCTCACTATGATCATTTTTCTGATATTTTACAAGATGCTAATCAGTTTTGTTCCATGTCTTACCAGATAATATTAGCTATTCTGCAGTTCAAAACACTAAAAAATTTATGTGATTCCCTAAAAATTTTCCATGAAAATATTGTGCTTAATTTGCAAATCAAATTTAATAATCTGTAGAAACTATAGTATTATTATTGTACATGTGTTTTTATATGTCAACTAAAAATATATCAATATGCATATACAGAGTAGTCACAAAGCCACTAGACAGTAAAGCAGAATATACATAAGAGCTGCTCCAGAGTATTTTCATATTGCGGGAATACAGTTAATGTTCAATAAATGCTTCTTAAAGTAATGAAAGAATGAATGTAAAATGATGTATAAAATGAGAGCTTTTCAGGATTCATCTCCCACACAATTAATATTTCCAAGTCAGTCAGGAAAATGAAAAAGAGCAAAAATATACCATTTTGAAAAATATTGGCAGACAGGTATGTATTTTTTAAGTTTTTCTTCTTTTAAAAAGTATAGAACACTTCACAAATTTGCATGTTATCCTTGCACAGGGGCCATACTAATCTTCTCTGTATCATTCCAATTTTAGTATACATGCTGCCAAAGCGAGCACATTTTTTTCAGTTTTTCTAACTTTTACTTCAGGATCAGAGATACATAGGAAGGTTTGTTATATAGGTAAATGCATTTCACAGAGGTTTGGTGTACAGATTATTTTATCACCCAGGTACTAAGTGTAGTATGCAACAGTTATTTTTTCTGATCCTCTCCCTCTTCCCACCTTTCACCTTCAAGCAGGCCTCAGTGTCTGTCATCCCCTTCTTTATGTCCTTATGTTCTCATTATTTAGATTCCGTTTGTAAGTGAGAACATGTGATATTTGGTTTTCTGTTCCTGCATTAGTTTTCTAAAGATAATAGCCTCCAGCTCCACCCATGTTCCTGCAAATGACATCTCATTCTTTTTTACGGCTGCATAGTATTCTGTGGTGTATATGTACCACATTTTCTTTATCCAGTCTACTGTTGATGGGTATTTTGATTTTTTTAATTTGCTGAGGATTGTTTTATGTCCAATTGTGTGGTTGATTTTAGACTATGTGCCATGTGGTGATGAGAAGAATAAATATTCTGTTGTTTTGCGATGCAGAGTTTTATAGATGTCTATTAGGTCCATTTAGTCAAGTATTAAATTCAGACCTTGAATATCTTTGTGAATTTTCTGCCACAATGATCTGTCTCATACTGTCAGTAGGGTGTTGAAATTTCCCACTATTACTGTCTGGCAGTCTAAATCTCTTAGTAGGTCTCTAAGAAATTGCTTTATGAATCTGGGTGCTTCTATGTTGGGTGCATATATATTTAGGATAGTTAGAGCTTCGTGAAATTGAACCCTTTACTATTATGTAATGCCCTTGTCTTTTTTTGTCTTTGTTGGTTTAAAGTCCATTTTGCCAGAAATAGGCTTGAAACTCCTGCTTTTCTCTATTTGCTTAATAGAGTTTTCTCTATCTCTTTATTTCAGCTTACAGGTGTAAATAAAGCATGTGAGATGAATCTCTTGAAGACAGCGTACCATTGTGTCTTGCTTTTTGATCCAGCTTGCCACTCTGTGTCTTTTAATTGGGACATTTAGCCTGTTTACATTCAGGATTAGTACTGATATGTGTAGATTTGATCCTGTCATTGTGTTGTTAGCTGGGTATTATGCAGACTTCTTTGTGTGGCTGCTTTATATGGTCATTAGTCTGTGTACTTAAGTGTTTTTTGTATTAGTTAGCAACAGCCTTTCTTTTTCATATTTAGTGCTTCTTTCAGGAGCTCTACTAAGGCATGTCTGGTGGTAACAATTTCCCTTCCCATTTGCTTGTCTAAAAAGGTCCTTATTTCTCCCTCACATATGAAGCTTAGTTTGGCTGGATATGACATTCTTGGTTGAAGATTTTTTTTCTTCATGAATATTGAATACAGGCCTCCAATCTCTTCTGGCTTGTAGGGTTTCTGCTGAAAGGTCCACTATTAGCCTGATGAGGCTCACTGTGGAGGTAACCTGACCTTTCTCTCTAGTTGCCTCTACATTTTTTCTTTCATTTGACCTTAGAAGATCTGATGATTTTGTGTCTTGGGGATCATCATTTTGTACAGTATCTTGTAGGGGTTCTCTGTATTTCCTGAATTTGAATATCAGCCTCTCTAGTGAGATTGAAGAATTTTTCATGGAAGATATCCTGAAAGAGGTTTTCCAACTTGCTTGCTTTCTCCCCATCTCTTTCAGGGATGCCAATGAGTTATACAGTTGGTCTCTTTGCATAATGCCAAATTTCTTGGAGGTTTTGCTCATTTCTTCTTCTCTTTTATTTTTGTCTGACTGTCTTACTTCAGAAAGTCAGTCTTCAAGCTCTTTCCAAAAACAAAGATTAAAAAAAAAAGAGTCTTTCCACAGCTTGGTCTCTTCTGCCATTAATACTTTTGATTGCATTATGAATTATTATAGTGTGCTTTACAGCTTTATCAAATCCAGTTAAGTTCTTTTCTATACTGGCTATTTTGTCTGTCAGCTCTTGTATCATTTTACTGATTTTTAGATTTCTTGGATTAAATTTTGACATTCTCCTAAATTTCAATGGTCTTTCTTTCCTATCCATATTCTGAATTCTATTTCTGTCATTTTAGCCATCTCAGTCCAGTTAACAACTCTTGCTGTAGAACTAGTGTGATCATTTAGAGGAAGAAAGACACTGTGGTCTTTTGAGTTGTCAGAGTTCTTGCACTGGTTCTTTTTCCTCTGTGTACATGGGTGTTCCTTTACCTGAGGTGTAAATTGAATACAGTCAGTAGATTTCTTTTCCGGATGTTTTCAGAGGGCTGAAGCTTTCTGCAAGGTCTTTATTTGTAGCTGAATTCTTGCTTTTGGTTTCAAAGTGGGGTATGTTAACAAATGTATTGGTGAGTGGGTAGGCTCTTGCTCACTCATGTGGCTCCTCTGTATTTTCTCTCTTTTTTTCAAGATGTAGTCTCACTCTGTTGCCCGGGCTGGAATGTGGTGGCGCAATCTCAGCTCACCGCAATGGTTGCCATCAGGCTCCCTATCAATGCTCTGAACATGTGGGCTCTTCTCCTACTTCTGTGCTGGCTGAAGATCACAGCTTGGCACCCCCAGGCACTGCTCTGCCTCTCTGGGGAGATCTCAAGCCTTATGTTCCCTCCCCAGCTTGGAGGCAGCAGTGGAAGGGACCTTAGCAGCAGTTGGGGCCAAGGGTCTTGTCTCCTGGGGCTTCACCTGAGAAAGATGCAGAGCTGCAATCAAACCATAATCAGCCCAAAATGGGAGGGCTTTACTAAAGGCCCCAAGCCAGGGTCCCTGGCAGGCATATATTACATATGAAAGGAACAGTGAGATGGTTTCACAAAGAAAAATCTGCCCAAAGAGGAAATAGGGCTGCTGTCAAAGTTAGGCTATAATCAACACACAGATCCAAAAAAAGATCATGAAAAGTTACATTAAAGACAAGATGAATTTTTGGCCATCAAGACATGATCTTAAGTATTCATCTACTTTAGATATTAAAATATTCGAAGAAGGTGTAAAATCCAAATGGGGCTAGCCAGAAAGGCAAATATTGCCAGCATACATATAAGAACAATCTATAGGGGGGAAACAGCCTAGTGAACATATGTAGGTACATCAGACTATCTTAAGTTGAACTAGAATTCAACACTAAGAAATTATTTGATTACTATTTAGTTCAAGCATAGCTTACCTATATAAAAAAATTCCACTGGACAAGACATGAATGTCCATCCCATGACCGTTATATTTCTTATTACATTGTAACAGGCCAGCATTCACCTTTGGGTGTCAGTGTCTGTAACTCAGGCTATGTGTACCTTACTCTAAGAGGTGATTTATTCAAAGTGAATAGACAAATTATGTTTCTGAGTCCACAGTCTGAGATCCAGCCACTAAATATTTCCAATTGCAAGACAGTGAATTCCACTATCTGTGACCTCCACTTAGGGAAATACACTACAATTCTGAATTAATGAGTATCATAAAACACTGAAATTTGCTAAGAATGACAATAAAAAAATTCTTCCACTTCCAGCCAAGATGGAGTAATGGGAAAGGATTTAGCATCCCACCTAAAACAACCACAAAATGAACAAAACAAATGAAACAATAGTATGCAAGGCACTGGACACCAGACAACAAAGCACAGCAATCCCTTAAAGACAGAAAACAAATGAGGTGAGTGGCCTTACACCTCCAGCCTTGAAAGGTGTAAGGCTTTCACCAAGGCTGATTGCTCTAGCCTTGAAAAAGTTTCTAGGCCATAGCACAGGGATGAAGAACCTAGGCAGAGCCCAGCAGACTCTGAATCATGGAGACGGATACTCAGAGTCTAGAGAAACCACAGCAGCAGTTGGATTTAACAAGACAGCATACCAAACAGCTGCATACAAAAGCTGCATACAGACAGAACTATGAAGATCTACAAAGAGTGCCCTCGAATATTCAGCTGAGTACTTATTGGCAAATTCTTGTAAGGAAACTACACAAGGCCAGGTAAAGAACCACCCAAAAAGATAAGAGACAACAGTGCCCAGCATTCACACAGTGTATAAAATACCTCCTCTGCCTATCAGCCAGGCTGGAAAATCTCATAATTCTGGGTAAATTGGGTACAGTTCAAGAAGGATCTTGCCTGAGGAGTAGGGAATAAGTAGCCCGAAAATGAGGACTGCCCTGGTCCCACTTAACAAGTCCTGAGAACAAAGCTCCAAAAAATCAAACTGTTTCCAAGTAACTTAACTGTGTCCCAGGGATAACCTCAAGAACAGTATACACATAAAAAATGAAAAATTCATCAACAGCAGGCCCACATTAAAAGAAATGTGAAAGGAAATACTTTAGTTTGAAGGAAAATGACACCAGATGGAAATATGGAGTTATACAAATTAAAGAAGAACAGCAGAAATGGTACCTACATGGGTAAATACATATTATTCTCATAATTAAAATCACATTAAAATATAATTAATTATTTAAGAAAAATAATTATAATATGGGATTCACAGCCTATGTAAAAATAAAATATATGACAATAGCACAAAGGCTGGAAGGTGGGAAACAGAAGCATAGCTCTTACATTATACATAAGGTAATATATCACCTGAAAGTAGACTGCGTTAAGCCAAAGATAAATACTGAAAACCTAAAGTAAACACTAAAATAATAAAACAAAGAGTTATAGCTAAACCAACAAAGGTAAAAAGAATCACAAAAAATGCTGGATAAATCCAAAGGAAGGAGAAAGAAAGAAAACAAAAAAACCTAGATAGACATATAGATAAATAAAACAGAATTAAATGGCAGAGTATATATTATGCTGATTTTAAAAAGCAAATCCCAACCAACTTGATGCTGCTTACAAATTACACACTTGAAGTGTAAAGGCACAAACAGGTTCAAAGTGAAAAGATAGAAAAAGTTATCAGAATAACACTAAGCAAAAGAAAACTGAGTATTTTACCAACAGATTAAATAGCTTTCAGAAAAAAAGATTATCAAATAAAAGGATAAAGGTCATTTCATAATGTAAAGGGGATGAGTTGATCATGAGACAGAACAATCTTAAATATTTATGTACCTAATAACAGAATTCCAAAACATCTAAAGCAAAAAATAAATAAATAAATATCTTACAGGCCTGGTGCAATGGTTCATGCCTGTAATCCCAGCACTTTGGGAGGCTAAGGCAGGTGGATCACCTAAGGTCAGGAGTTCAAGACCAGTCTAGCCAACATAGTGAAACTCTGTCTCTACTAAAAACACAAAAAAATTAGCTGCACATGGTGGTACGTGCCTGTAAACCCAGCTACTTGGGAGGCTGAGGGAAGAGAATCACTTGAACCAGGGAGGCAAAGGTTGCAGTGAGCTGAGATCATGCCACTACACTCCAGCCTGGGCAACAGAGCAAGGCTCTGTCTCAAAAATAAATAAATAAATATAGATATAGATATAGATATAGATATAGATATAGATATAGATATAGATATAGCTAGATATATTTCCAAGGAGATACAGAAAAATCCACCATTATAGTCAGAGATTTAAATATCCCATTCTCAATAACTAACAGTAACTAGTAAAGGAACTAAGAAGGATACAGAAGAGTTGAACACTATCATCCAACGTAATCCAATTGACATGTATGAAACACTCTACCTAACAACAACAAAAAATACACATTCTTTTCAGGTGCACACTGAACATTTACCAAGATAGATCATATTCTAGGCCATAAGATAAATCTCAATTAATGTAAGAGAATTTAAGTAATGCAAATTATTTTTTTTGACCACAGAAGACTTAAATAAAAATCAATAAATAAAAAAAGCTAGCTGTGAGTAACATAGGAAACTATTAAATGTCTTCCCACAACTATCTTATTATAAGCATCCCTTTGGGTAAGTTCTGTTTCTTCTGCAGTAGATTTCATATTGCTCCATGGCATTACAGTCCTGCAGAGTGACAATCATGTAACAAACTGAAGTTTTACTGCTATTTCTTACTCTAGTCACTAATTGAGAATGGAAAAACCACTCAACTGCGATTTCCTTCAGAATCCATCCTCAGGATGAGACATGGAGTAGTCAATAAAAACTGCAAATGATAATGAAAGGCTATTCCAGACAGAAGAAAAACCATATGCTTAGAATGAAGAAGAGCCATGGAATATGTGGAAGAATGAGAGGCCCTACATGGCTGAAGTGCAGACTATAAGAAACAAATGGAAGAATACCACTATTGAGGAGGTCAAAGGACAATTTGATCACCATTTTTATTAAGTTCAACAAGACATTTTGCTATCTGTTTTATATATGTATTACATATAATACATATATTTATATATAAATTATATAATTTATCTAATAACATTTTTTTTAAGATGGATTCTTGCTCTGTCAACCAGGCTGGAGCGCAGTGGTGCAATCTCGGCTCACTGCAACCTCCGCCTCCAGAGTTCAAGTGATTCTCCTACCTCAGCCTCCCCAATAGCTAGAACTACAGGCAAGTGCCACCACAAATTAGCCCAGCTAATTTTGTATTTTAGTGGGGACGGGGTTTCTCCATGTTGGCCAGGATGGTCTCAAACTCCTGACCTCAGGTGATCCACCTGTCTCAGCCTGCCAAAGTGCTGGGACTACAGGCATGAGCCACCGAACCCAGCATAGTAACAACATTTTAAAGTAGACATTATCATCATTTTGCAAATGAGGAAACAGATTTAGTAAGGCTAACAAACTTGCTGTAGCTTGCTCAAAAAAAAAAAAAAAAAAAAAAAAAAAGCATAGCTCTCAAGACCTATTTGACTTCAATCTGTTCCTTAAAATATTATTACTATGGTGCTTCTAAGTTCTGTGCCAAACTATATCATATTTTTATTTATTGTGCTCTTTTACTTTTTGCCACCACTAAAAAAATATATCATCATCTGATTCTGGACTCTTTCCAAGTTACCCTTCTATTCTACCATCTCCTAAACTTCTGTATCCTAATACAGAAAATTCTGTATAGTCTTCTCTAATAGTATTCCAATAGTATTTGAAATTCCACATTATTTCTCCATTCAGCTTCCTTCATGTGTATCCTCAAATTCACTTCACTGTTTCCACCATAATTTCAGTTGCTTCTATTTTTTGCCTTGCTGTCTATGGAAGTTCTCAAGGTAAGGAAAAATTCACAATCACCATCTGTTCCCCAATTTATATTAAATGGCAATTTTTCTTTAAACTACTTTTCAAATTATGAAACTTCACCTTTGTCTTTGAGCTAATTCTACCTTTGTGAGCTATGAATTTTTATCTTTTACTTATATATTTGGTTGCATGCCTATTAGTAACAAAATAAAGAATTAACGGCCAAAACATTTCTAAATTTTATGCACACTAAATATTTGCAGATGAAAGAAGCTTAACAAATCTTAAGCTCAAAAAAGAGAAAGAAAAGTACAAAATATAATCCCATTGCTCCAAACAAGTGATAAGAGAAAATCTAGGAAGCAGCTAGAAAAAAAAGATTCTTCAAATAATATACAAAATTTTGCCTATTATGGAGAGTTTTTTTACTGTTTCTATTTTTATTTGTTAGTTTATAATCACTCTGTTAAAAGTGACTCCATCTGGATACTCAGGGTTCTTACAACTCTACAATCTGTTATATTATGACCATGACCAAGCATGTGTCTCCATTGCTCAACAACAACCAACTCAGTTCTTAGATAATTACTATAATCATAATATAGGAAAGAGAACGGCTGACATCTTTTTTTTTTTTTTACATTTTCTTCCCAGGAATTCTTACTCATAACAAATATATGTGATTATTTATGGCATTACTGAAATTTTTATATATTAAGAAAATGCCTTACTACTAGTCTTTTTCCAGAACCAAGTTTTTGCTGTTCAGTCTCCTGCCTTTTATCTGCATCTGTTGCAAAAGCAAGTACTTGGTACCTGTATAAAAGAAATTTAAAAAATTGTAAATGAGTTTATAATTAAAAGTTATAAATTATTTTGACTTTAAAAGCACACGATAATCTATAAACGTTATAGAGCACTTTTTCCTTGTTTTTAAAAACTGTAAAATTTAATATTAAATTCTTATTGAATGACATTGTAACATAAGATTGTGTAAAATGTCATGATAAAGAAAGTTATAACCATATGTCCATTATTCAGTATTGGGAAAACAGCTCTACCAACTATCATGGCACTTCCATTAGAATTTTATGTGACAAACAATACTACTCATGAAATATCTAGCACCTAAACACCAAATAGAAAAACATGTAAATATGCAAAGCAGTCAGATGGAGTAGAAATTATCAATACATAATCTATGGAACCAAAAAGAACTCAGTTTAATCCCCAGTTTAACCACTTACTAAGTAAGTACATTTTTGGCAAATAATCATTCTGTGTCTAGCTTCCGCATCCATACAACAGAAAATAATAATCTCTAGCACAATCATTGTTAAAAGATTAAACAATAAATTATAAAAGTGCCTAGTAATTGGTATATAGTAGGTATACAATTATTGATTGATGGGTTGACAGACAAAGAGACAGATTTATACAGAGATAGAGATCAATCACCAAGGAATTTGTATCTGGTAGGTGAGTTCTCAGAAATAGACATTACAATCCATAAATATTTTACAGATTCTATTTCAACAGTGACATTTAGCTCAAATAATTCTTAAAAACAATTTATAAATATTATTCAATCTAGAAATGATCAATCTAGCTAATAAAGTTGAAATTTCTAAATTTCTCATTAACTGATGGCATATATTTAGAATAATAATCTTACTCTACATAAAGCAACTACAGGCTCACAGGTGTCTTTCCCTCTTATTGAATCAAAACTCACATTTTCTAAGAGACAGATATCTGAGAGTGTAAAAAGCAGGGACCTGAATGAAGGCAATGTGGCATATCTGAACAAGCATTGAAATGTACAATGGTCTTCAAATGTCATATACCAATTCTGAAAACATCCTATCTCAATCAAGAATAGTTCACTTATAAAAAACCTGTAACTTCAGTTGAATGCAGAATGACAATGCTTGAAGATTTTGCAAGACATATAAGCTGATGATAAACTTAACAATAGCTTATAAAAAATAGATCTTATAGTTAATATAAAAACTTAATGTATATAAATTCCATTAATTCCATACACTTACAGTAGGGATCTAATACAAACATTAGCAATGGAAAAACTACTACATGATCTAAATTCATAAGGAGCTCCCTTACTAGTTGTAGAGATTTATATATAGACAGCTAAGTATAACTCAGAGAATCCTGTGCTAATTAACAGAAGATATACACATAGTACCAATAGAACATGGTGGCAGTAACAAGTAATTGAGGTAGAAAATATATGCTCTTGGTATAGATTCAGGAAGAGAGAGCTGGGTTTTAAAGGATGAATGAAAATTCCATCATACTGGTAAAGAAAAAGAAGGCATTATGGTAAAGCAAATACACATGCAAAGGCATGCAGCAGTAAAAGAAACATGAAAGGCCATGAGAGGAGTTTAGGAGAGATGCATGGCAGGGAGGAATAAGTCATGGGGCACATGAAGTAAGAGGGAGAAAATCTCAGCCTGGTAAACCCATGCTACAAAGTCCTACAGGCAAATCTCTCTATGCCATCTGAGATTGACCTTCAAAAATCCCAAAGTCTCTAAAAGTGCAAAATAATTAGACTTCACATTCCGAACTCCAAATAGGATTGTTTTCCTATTCCCAATTCATAGTAATGAAAATAGTGTGCACTGGTGACTAGAACATCATCCCAGAGCTTGTCCTGCTATGGATCTAAGCCTTGGCAATTAATTACACAGGTGGTTCATTTCCTGCAGAAACCAACCGGCCAGGAGATAATATAGATATTCATGAGATTGTTGCAAAGGTCCAAAACTCTTTGAGATGTTTGAAGCTTCTTATATGGCCATTATTTCATCCAAGAAATGAGTGAGCCCCTAAAGTGGCCTCATTAACATTAAACAGCAGGCAGAGGCACAGCCAAAATTGAATACTGATTTCCAAATCTAAACCATTTCTCTTCCTAAAAGACAACTCAGAAGACTCTTTTATTACTTAAACTTGACAGTAAAATTAGATGATGACAAACTTACGAGAGCATCTATTTTATGGTTCTTCCTTGACTCCTCTTAACTGTAACCAATAAAGTACATAAAAATCTATTTCCAAGGCCAGACGCGGTGGCTCAAGCCTGTAATCCCAGCACTTTGGGAGGCCGAGGCGGGTGGATCATGAGGTCAACAGATCGAGACCATCCTGGTCAACATGGTGAAACCCCGTCTCTACTAAAAATACTAAAAATTAGCTGGGCATGGTGGCACGTGCCTGTAATCCCAGCTACTCAGGAGGCTGAGGCAGGAGAATTGCCTGAACCCAGGAGGTGGAGGTTGTGGTGAGCCGAGATCGCGCCATTGCACTCCAGCCTGGGAAACAAGAGCAAAACTCCGTCTCAAAAAAAAAAAAAAAAAAAAAAAAAAATCTATTTCCAAAACCAATTACAAGTAGATTTGGAAATTCTGAAATAAAATATTTGGATCTTTTTTTGTACCATTCAAGTGTTCGGTAACATAAGCTAATCAGGGCCGATATAACATCTTATGAAAGAGTGCCATTCATTCTCAGAACAGATAAGCACTAACCGCAACTACAGCAAATGCAGGTAAACAGTGGTGCTTTCTGACTCAATAACCACAAATGCTTAACAGGTCCTGTAGTGCACCAATAACAAACTCAACCACATAATTTAATATTCTTCCATACTGCATCATAAAAACAGCAGCAAATAACTAAAATACAGATTGAGGTGTCACGGAACACAGAAGTAAACCCTCCAATTTCATTTATTTTCAAATGAAACATAACTGTCACCTCAAGGAGTGGCAGGAAGTTTTGGAACCTTGATATGTAACTCAGAGCACTTTACTAGAAATGGAAGCTCTGGATACAGAGCATTGTTATGTCAATTTCAACTACAGCGAAAACATTCTTGACTGTCAGGGAGAAGCCTTTTCATTGGAAGATGCCAGGAGCAAAACAGAAGCCTTCTTTATACACTATTCACTCTTTTGTCAGTTCTCATTGAATACCTACTTTCACCAAGGTACAGTGCTAGGCACTTCAGGGGATACAGAATTCCTGCTAGCAAGCAGCACTGAGCCTAGTTAATGACAAAAATGAGCAAGAGGAGACATTGCTTACAACTAGGTCAGGTAAGAACTGAAGGGAGCAGGGAGACTTCACATAATTTCCATGTGCAGAGAAGGAAGGAAGAACACTTCAGACATAGGAGACAGTATGTGCAAAAACAAAAAAAGGAGAGTGAGAAAAGCCCTTAACATATATGGATACTACAAATTTCCATTTAGCCAGAGCCAAAGATTGGAGAAGAATATTTCTTTTTAAAATAGTCAATTAAATTCAACAAAAACACTTTTAAATATTTACTTAAGGCTGATTATTTACTTAGCAATGTATTAGGAGCTATTGACGGAATGCTGAGGAAGGGGTATAGCAGACAGGAGAGAATAACACAAATGGCAGGTATACTTTTTTAAGGAGCCTCCCTATATTCAACTCTTAGAGGTCCCATCTTGAGGCTTCCTCAGCATCCTGTGCAAAGCTCTGCAATAGTCTGTATCACAAATGGACTGAAGTAGCTGAGTGACTTCCTGCCTCCTTCAATACTAATAGAGGAAAGGAGGCACATCTATTTGACTGCATTTCCAGTACCTTGTACGGTATGTGGCACACAGAAGCCTCTTGAAAAATATTTGCTGAATGAATGACTGAATAAATTATTCAGTCAGTGAAGAGAGGTTTAAGACAGATTCTTCTCTCAAGAACCTGATAATGCAAGATCCTCTGGAAAATGTCAGTATAAGAAGGCAATATATGACATTAGCAAAAAATCAGTGTTTTAGGCAGTAATACAGCTAGGAGGTGAAAAAAGGAAGATAGTTGAACCAGCTACCCTTAAAAGTCCCTTCCAAGTCCAAAAGTCCACATCATAGAGGTACAGAGTTATTTAAGAGGTATTTATTTAAGGCTGATTATTTACTTAGCAATGTATTAGGAGCTATATAGAGAGGTATAAAGCATTAAATGTCAATATTTAAAAGTCTAGGTTTCTTAGTAATAAATAAAAATTATTCCAGCTTAAAGTGGTGTTTTAAAAGAAAAGGTATGAGAAGGACCCTTCAAAGTTTACAGAGGTTAAAAAAAAAAAAAAAAAAAACTAAGTGAAAAAATACAGGCCTGAACCAATGAGAATGGGAAGGAAAAGCTGAATAAGAGAAACTATTAAGGGCAGAGATTAGTGAGTAAATAATTCTGAAAGGCAAAGGATAGGAAAAGAGAAGAAAAGATGATCAAAGTCTGGACATATATGTCCCAGAGAACAGTGGTACCAAAGCCCTTACCCCTACCCCAAGAAAAGGCAAACAGATCGAGAGTGGTGGCTCATGCCAGTAATTCCAGCACTTTGGGACACCAAGGCAGGAGGATCACTTAAGCCCAAGAGTTCAAGATCAGTCTGGGCAACATAGTGAGACCCCCATGTCTATATTTAAAAAAAAAAATTAAGGGCAAACAATTCTCTTACTTCAAAAGAAAAACTATGCTCAAAGTGTGTCCCTGAATTAGATTCATCTGGAGTAAGAATTCATAATGATGACTTCTGGGTCTTATCCTTAAACCTATTAAAAGAAATCTAGGGGACTGGGGGCTAGCATCTGTAAATGTGCATTTTATAACAGGGTGCCCAGGTGACTTCTACACACACTTAAGTTTGAGATCTGTAGCCTTCACTAGTTTTTATCTGAACATAATTAAGCAGGGTTTAAAGACATTAAGTATCAATATCAAAAATGAAAATAAGTTATGTGTTAAAAGCCTATTCTATTAACCAGTTATATTCTATTACCTGAATATAGACAGATTTAATAAAGCCTCAGAAGAACAAACTTATGGTTTTCATGCTTTCTCCCATCCAAAAATGCAGTAGTCATTGTCATTTAATATACTCTATTAAAGTTGAAAGCATATATAAGTACAACATACTACTTAATGTTATAAACCTTCTTGATTGTCATCATTTCACAATAATCTCATGCATTTTTACCATTATAAATGATTCACACAATGGATAACGTGTACATTTTTTAGTCCAAGAGAAAGATAAATTTAATAGATTGGTATGTTGGGGAATTACCACAGTTAAAACAACGTGAGCTTCTGTACGATTAAACTCACACATTAAGGAAACCTAACATTACTTCTTTATCTAGTCACTCCTCGAGTTATTATCAAATTAATTCCTATGCACATATTTCAAAGAGTAAGTAACTGGGTGTTTAAATATTTGTACTGTGACCCTAGCATAGTACTACTTGGCAGGAGGTGAGGCACAGAACTGGGTGGAAAGCTAAAAAACAGATCTCCTAATATTGCTCAAGTTTGGGAGGCTTGAGTAAACTATACAGATATTTTTTCCCAACCTATCAAAATAAATATAATATTTTATTTATTCCCACTATCTATACCACCATTCAATCATCTCCTTTGGACAAGAGCCACAAGAATTATAGAAGAAATATGACATGATGATACACTTCCTAAATCAGTTAAATTCTGCTTACTCACAAACATTCACTTATCTTCAGAGTTTTAACCCTAGATGACTTGACAGTCATTTACAAAAGGCAAATAGCGACTTATGAAGAGAAAATGCAATAACTTGCTATATATGCAATATTGAAGCTTGAAGACAAAAATTTACATCTGTTGCCAGATGAATTTATATCTTCTTCCCATCTTGGGAAAAATAATGTGACCAAAAATGATGCTGAAAAGTTATGATAATGTGTTGCTTAGATATTTAAAGTTCTAAATGTTGCCATCAGTAAGATAACACAATAAAGTTACTAAAGACATTGAAACCCTCCCATGCTATTTCTTTTCCCAGCATGAATTTCTATTTTCTTTTCCCCATTCTCTCTGCCAATAAAAAACATCCTCTCCAAAAACTCAAAACCTTGACTTTTATTTAAATCTAGCTGGTGGAGAAGAAAACAATCTCTCTCACATGCAATTTACCAAGACCAATCAGAATTTCTAGCAAATATAAGTTATTTGCCTAGGATCATTTTCATACTTCTCTTATACTTGAATTGTTCTTTTAGAAAAGTATTAACATTCATATTAACAGTTCATGCCAGTATTTCTTCCATTGCACACACATTCCTTTTTGTTATAAAAGCATTCCACAGATAAATTTTCAGTTTGGCTTTTTTCACTCAACATTGTGTTTAATTATTTATTATATCAAGGAGCAATCACGACAATTATTAAGCATTTTCTACAGGGTGGTAACTTGACATACATTTAATCCTTATAAAAAAAAAAAAAAAAAAAAAAACTTGTCAAAATGAGCACTATTACCTCCTTTAAAGCCAGAATAAGGGCATTGACCATCAAACAGCTGGTAGTGGTAAAATCAGGATTCCTGATTGGAATCCTGCACTATATTGCCTTTCAGATACAATAAATGATACAGTTTAAGTAACCATTCATACTTTGTCAAAGAAACCAATCTCTTCTTCATTTGTGATATTGAATCTCTTTGTGGACAAAAATTAATCAGCAGCAAACCCACCAAAAATCATGAATCCAAAGATTTAACATCCAAACTTACTTATAGCTTTCCACTTGTCGGCAGGAAGAGACGGTAATGAAGGAATCTGTACGGGAACTGTAGGCAAGAGGGCCAGGCAGAAGAAAGCCAGGGAGAAATCTTCCAAAAGCATAGCTCTCCTGCTCAAATACCATCAGCATTCCATCTATAGACTGGATACAAATTAAATCTCGACCTAAAGAAGAATTAGAGGAAATTAGATGACCTATTCTTTTATAAATGTGAATAATAAAACATTTGTATTAATTACTATCTATACGTGTATGGCATAGTTAATTTTTTCTCCAAGGGGCAAAACTGGTAGTTTAAATTTTAAATTACAAACCAGTAAAGCTATCGAGTTACTGACATCAGTATACATACATTTCCCAATTTTTAAATTATTCAAGATATGACTTTAATTTTAAGTACATTTATTTTTATTTACTGTAGGTTAAAATCTCTTAGCTTAAGGTAATCCCTGAGGACTATTATGACTCTTTACCATTATCATCAAATTATTATTAAATAATTATTGAATTAAATAATTAAAATTATTAAATAATGACCCCATTATTTTCAAATTCAGAAATACAATAAAAACTGTTACTCGTGGAACTATTTATCTTTTTCAGAGTCTGGTAGTTTCATAATTTCATAATTCTAAGATGACTTAGATACCCATCAAACACAACAGACTAAATCCATAGGTATGTCTTAGGCACCAATTTTACATAAATCATACTGTTAAGCAGCATTGGGTGTGAAAAATACTAATAGTGAAAAATACTAATCCCTGATTGCCCTCAACTGTAGACTGATTTGAGATATCTTCTACCATTAGTCTATCAATATTAAATACAATATTCACAGTTCTTAAAATCTACTGAGATGATGGTAATGATTATGATTTCTATGATACAGTTTAGTATCCCTCATCTGAGAAAGGTCTAGTGGCTATAACTTTTCATGTCCTATTAGTGTGATTCATGTATCCTATAATGTATTATATAGGGAAAAATTATGTTAGAGAAAAATTAAGCTACTCATTAAGGGGATAAATAAAAGGCCAATCTTATACTTTGTCATCTCTAGCTCATACACCATATACAGTAAGTACTGTAGTAACTACTCTATATTACTTCGAATATCAGTGACAATCTTAATAGTATATTTAAATTTTAAGGAGTGTTCAAAAAGAAATCAAATTTCATAGAAATAGATGATACTCTTATTGTTGTATCTAAAGACAATCATACAGCTAAGCAACTTTAAAATAGAGCACATATCAACAAAGGAGACTAAAAAAAGAGAGAGAAAAAACAAACTGAGTTTTGGAGTGCCTATTCCTGCATTATACACTAACCCATTTCAACTGATACAATAGATATATCAACCTTAAATTGCCTGAAAGATGTTCTAGGATGAGTAATGTCTGCAAATGAATGTTCACTAAACATACATGTTAACCATTCAGGATGGTTCAGATAAAAATTGTATATTAATGCTGCTTGAAAAGTATTTCCTCAATACTCAGATTCGTTTATAACACATGGTAGGCTTTACAGTTACTTTTCTAAGCTTTGTTTTTAAATATTATCTTTATCCATTATGCTATTAGAAGTTTCCCAAAAAGATGTGAGTTTATATGCATGCTGTATGTGTATGCATGCTGTACATCTGTATTCACAGAGACACAATCAGACAAAAAGAATCCCATCTAGCTATTTGGAAGTCCTACCTGGCTGCAACTAGCAAAAATGAATACATATAAAAATGCCTCTAAGTCATTGAAAAAAATGCTACAAGGTCTTTGTAATAAAAATCATGCAAGTTTTCAAAGGTAGGATTCTCAGGTCTCACTAAGGGCATCAATTCCTATTTTAATTATGGTTCTAACAATTGTCATTTTTATAAACAAGTTACTGATACTCCTGTAGCTTCAGCCTTCTCATTTGTAAAATGAGTATATTTGTATAAGAGCTCCAAGGTTATCAGCTAATCTTCAGCAAAGGCGCCAAGAATACACAATGGTGAAAGAACAGTCTCTTCAATAAGTGGTGCTGGGAAAACGGGATATCCACATGCAAAAAAAAAAAAAAAAAAAAAAAAAAAAGGATTCTTATCTTACACTATACAACAAAAATTCACTCAAAGTAGATTACAGATTTAAACCTAAGATCTGAAATTATAAAACTCCCAAAGGTAAACATATGGTAAAAAAACTTCATGACACTGGTCTTGGCAATGATTTTTTGGATAGGACACCAAAAGCAAAAGCAACAAAACAAAAAAGGGGGGAACTAGATAAAACTAAAAATTTTCTGCACAGCAAAGGAAACAATCAACAAAAAAAAACCCTAATAGGAGAAAATATTTGCCAACCATACATCTGATAAGCAATTAGTCTCTAAAATACATAAGAATATAACACAAGTCAATAACAAAAAATCAAAACCACAATGAGATATCACCTTACATGTTAGGAAAAAAAGAAAGAAATCCAGCCATTTACAACAACATGGACAAACCTAGAGAATGTCATGTTAAATGAAATAAGCCAGACACTGAAAGACAAACACTACAGGATCTCACTCATATTTGAAATATTTTTTAAAAGTCAAATTCATAGAAACAGAGTAGCAGGGTGCTTACCAGGGGTCAGGGATGGGGAAAATGAAGGAATGTTACTCAAATGATACATACTGACAGTTATAATATGAATACATTCTGGAGACCTAATGCACAACATGGTGATTACAGTGAATAATAATGCACACTTATAATTTATTAAAAGAGTAGATCTTTGTTCTTACCACAAAAAAAAGATAATTATGAAAAGTGATTTATACATTAATTAGCTTGATTCTGGTAATCCTTACACAATATATACATATATCAGAACATCACATTGTACACCTTGAATATACACAATTTTTATTTGTCAATCAGATCTCAATAACGCTGAAAAAAAAAAAAAAAGAGTTCCAAAGTTAGAGGTAAGATGTCAAAGTTCCTAACACGGTATAGCACACATAAGGCACAAAATACATTATAGCATTATTAAGAAGGCTATTATTATCTGCTTCCCTAGCCCAGAAAAAAAGAAAGTGGTAAATTAGAAAAGGGGGATGAAGAAACGGTCAGCTGTGAGCAATGACAGCTAATATTCTAACAAAAAGAAAACAGAACATCTATAAAACATGCATCAAGTAATTCAAAAAAGAACATCAGTCTGGGCTCAGTTAGCATAGGAGCAATTATGACCCCTATATATCTCAAAAACAGAAATGTCATTATTAAGTGTATTTAGTATATTTTGATATAGCTCTTTTATTGCAAAAAAGAACTTGTAGCAGAGATGCTAACTGCTGCCCCCAACAGCCATTCTTCCTTTAGTAATAGAATCGTGAATTATATTAGGAAAGGAGGAAGTCAAATTGTCTCTATTTGCAGATGACATAATTGTATATTTAGAAGATCCCATTGTCTCAGCCCAAAATCTCCCGAAACTGATAAGCAGCTTCAGCAAAGTCTCTGGATACAAAATGAATGTGCAAAAATCACAAGCATTCCTATACACCAATAACAGACTTAAAGAGAGCCAAATCAACAACGAACTGCCATTCATAATTGCTACAAAGAGAATAAAATACCTAGGAATACAACTAACAAAAGATGTAAAGGACCTCTTCAAGGAGAACTACATACCACTGCTCAAGGAAATAAGAGAGGACACAGACAGATGGAGAAACATTCCATGCTCATGGTTAGGAAGAATCGATATCGTGAAAATGGCCATACTGCCCAAAGTAATTTATAGATTCAATGCTATCCCCATGAAGCTACCTATGAACCTCTTCACAGAACTGGAAAAAACCACCTTAAACTTCATATGGAACCAAAAGAGAGCCTGCATAGCCAAGACAATCCTAAGCAAAAAGAACAACCCTGGAGGCATCATGCTATCTGGCTTACTATACTATAGGGCTACAGTAATCAAAACAGCATGGTACAGGTACCAAAACCGAGATACAGGCAATGTAACAGAACAGAGGCCTCGGAGGCAATGCCACATGTCTACAACCATCTGAACTTTGACAAACCTGACAAAAACAAGCAATGGGGAAAGGATTCCCTGCTTAATAAATGCTGTTGGGAAAACTGGCTAGCCATGTGTAGAAAGCAGAAACTGGACCCCTTCCTGACACCTTACACTAAAATTAACTCCAGATGGATTAAAGACTTAAACATAAGACCTAATACCATGAAAACCCTAGAAGAAAACCTAGGCAAAACCATTGGGGACATAGGCATAGGCAAGGACTTCATGACTAAAGCACCAAAAGCATTGCCAACAAAAGCCAAAATAGACAAATGGGATCCAATTAAACTTCAGAGCTTCTGTACAGCAAAAGAAACAATCATTAGAGTGAACTGACAACGAACAGAATGGGAAAAAATTTTTGCAATCTACCCATCTGACGAAGGGCTAATATCCAGAATCTACAAAGAACTAAAACAGACTTACAAGAAAAAACAACCCCATTTGAAAGTGGGTGAAGGATATGAACAGACACTTTTCAAAAGAAGACATATATGAGGCCAACAAACATATGAAAAAATGCTCATCATCACTGTTCATTAGAGAAATGCAAATCAAAACCACATTGAGATGCCATCTCACGCCAGTTAGAATGGCGATCATTAAAAAATCTAGAGACAGCAGATGATAGAAAGGATATGGAGAAACAAACATTTTTACACTGTTCGTGGGAGTGTACACTAATTCAACCATTGTGGAAGACAGAGTGGCGATTCCTTAAGGACCTAGAAATAGAATTTCCATTTGACCCAGCAATCCCATTACTGGGCATATATCTAAAGGATTATAAATTATTCTATTATAAAGACACATGCACATGTATGTTCACTGCAGCACTGTTTACAATAGCAAAGACCTGGAACCAACCCAAATGCCCATCGATGATAGACTGGACTAGGAAAATGTGGCACATATACACCATGGAATACTATGCAGCCATAAAAAATGATAAGTCTGTGTCCTTCATAGGGATGTAGATAAATCTGGAAACCATCAATCTCAGCAAACTGACACAAGAACAGAAAATCAAACACCATATGTTCTCACTTATAGGCAGGTATTGAACAATGAGAACACATGGACACAGGGAGGGAAGCATCACACACTGGGGTCTGTTGGAGGGGCTCGGGGACGGACAGTGGAGGGTAGGGAGGTTGGGAAGGAACAACATGGGGAGAAATGCCAGATATAGGTGACCAGGGGATGGAGGCAGCAGATCACATTGCCATGTATATACCTATGCAACAATCCTGCATTATCTGCACATGTACCCCAGAACCTAAAGTGCAATTATATATATATATATATATATATATAAAATCATAAAATGATTATATATATGTGTGTGTATGTATATACATTTATATATATAAAATCATGTATTGTCACTAGACATATAGCCATCCAAAATAAAGCTTCCACTTGCAGTCCTCTATTTACAGATACATCATATAATTATGTTCTTGTCAACAAGATAGGAGCAGAGGTTATATGTACAACTTGCAGACATGCCCTTACATGGACCAAATACACACTTCCCTCCCCTCATTGTAGGTGGAGCTGGAGCAGTTGTCTTGGCCTCAGAGATGGAAGTCACATACTGAGGACAACAGAGCCTCCCTATCAGCCATTCATCTCCAGATGGTTAAACATGACAGAAATAAACGTCTTTTTTCCTTTCTTTTTTTTTTTTTTTTTTTTTTTTTTTTGAGACAGAGTCTTGCTCCCTCACCCAGGCTGTTGTGCAGTGACGTGAGCTCAGCTCACTGGAACCTATGTCTGCCAGGTTCAAGCTATTCTCCTGCCTCAGCCTCCCAAGTAGCTGAGATTACAAGCATGCCACCTCCCCCAGCTAATCTTTGTATTTTTAGTAGGGATGAGGTTTCACCACGTTGGCCAGGCTGATCTTGAACTTCTGATCACAGGTGATCTGCCCACCTCAGCCTCCCAAACTGGTGGGATTACAGGTGTAAGCCACCATGCCCAGCCAAACATCTTTTTTATTTAAGCCATCATTAAGTCAAGTCTTTGTTAAAGCAACAAAACCTATATCCTAAATAACACAGAAACTAATCTGAGCTGAAAGATACCATCCAGGATTGCTGCCTCTTAAAATTTAGTTTCACTTAACTCAACCCTGGTACCAAAAACAACAGGTATAGGAAAGATACTGGGACAACTGAAGGAATTTGAATATGACTGCATGTTAGATAACATTAAGGAATTATTGCTAATTTTCTTAAGTGTGATCATGGCATTATAAAATGTAAGAGAATATTCTCATTGAGAGATGTGAGCTGAATTGTTTATGGTAAAGTGGTGCAAGATATGTAACTCATTTTCAAATGATTCATCAAAAAAATGTGTATAAGACACATACATTTACAACTGTTGATGTGGTAGAAATATGGGTGTTCATGTTACTTTTTTAATATACTTTTTCACAACAAAAATATTTTAAAATTCAGTCTAAATATGTACATTTTGTATGTAAAAGTAATGTTGATACATTTTCTATTAAGATGTGAAATATTTATGCAATGATGTTTACCTAGGTGGAGCATATTATAGTAACCAAAATAATACTCTTGATATCTGTGTTATTAAAGACTATAAGCTCAGAACATGTGTACTTCCAAACAGAAGTACCAATAAAATTTGTGTTCACTTCAATATGTGTTATCATTGAACCACAAATCTTCAGTCTCCCAGAGACCTCAGATAAGTGGTCCTCAAAATGTGGCCCCCAGACCAGAACCATATGCATCACCTAGGAACTTCTCAGAGATGCCAATTCTAAAATACCAATCTAGGCCTACTATATCAGAAACTCTGGTCAAAGGGACCAGAAATGCTAGATTTTAACAAGCCTAGAGACTATTCTGATGCATGCTAAAGTTTCAGAACCACTACCTTAGCATGATAGGATGAAGAACTAGAGCCTGAAAAAAGCTTGAATCCCAGAGAAAATCTGGCCCATTAGCATAGATATGGTTTGGATCTGTGTCCCTGCCCAAATCTCATGTCAAATTGTAATCTCCAATGTTGGAGGTGGGGCCTAGAGGGAGGGAGGTGACAGGATCCTGAGGGTGGTTATTCATTAATGGTTTAGCACTATCCCCTTGGTGCTGTTCTCATGATAGTGAGTTATCACAAAATCTGGTTGTTTAAAAGTGTGTGGCACCTCCCTCTCTCTCTCTTGCTCCTACTCTCACTATGTGACATATGTCCTCCCCCTTTGCCTTCCACCATGATTGCAAGTTTCCTGAGGCCTCCCCCAAAGCCAAGCAGATGCCAGCATCATGGTTCCTATACAGCCTGCAGAACCATGAGTCAATTATAAATTACCCATCATAGGTATTTCTTTTTTTTTCTTTTTTTTTTGAGAAGGAGTTTTGCTCATTACCCAGGCTGGAGTGCAATGGCACTATCTCGGCTCACCGCAACCTCCACCTCCCGGGTTCAGGCAATTCTCCTGCCTCAGTCTCCTTGAGTAGCTGGGATTACAGGCACACGCCACCATGCCCAGCTAATTTCTTGTATTTTTAGTAGAGACGGGGTTTCACCATGTTGACCAGGATGGTCTAGATCTCTTGACCTCATGATCCACCCGCCTCGGCCTCCCAAAGTGCTAGGATTACAGGCGTGAGCCAATGCGCCCGGCCAGGTATTTCTTTATAGCAGTGTGAGAACAGCCTAATATAGCATAGTAGAAGAGGTCCTATTTGCTGAAACTCTAGCAACATAGAGAATACATTAAGTCCAAGTGGGCTATCTCTAAAGCCAAATAATCTCGTTTGAGTCCAGCTCCACCAATTATTAGCTGTGAGCTTGGACTTAAGTTTCCTTACCTGCTAGATGGAGCAACTACTTCAGTTGTGAGAATTAAATAAAATAATGTATGGAAACTAGACCTAGCAGTGGAAAATACCCAAACACATTATTATTTCTATAATTACATCCTAACTCTTATACTACATGTTGTATTAATGTTTAACTGCTTGCTATTTCCCACACACATCATGATGTTGCATGCTTCCTTGCTTTTGTTTACATGATATTCTTTCCTCCAAAGGTCCTTTAACTTTTCTTACCCTAGTCTAGTGAACATTTACTAGCTTCCCCCAAGTCATCCATTCCCGTTTCCTCCATGCTTAGCCATAAGGTATGGGTAAGACTGACCTGATTCTAAGCTTGAAGCCAGGCCCTGACATGTAAACCAGTTAGTACCCCAGTAGTCACACTGATTGGTTCAGGAATAATTTACAGCCAATGAGAGAAAAACGAAATCCCTAATTTGAGCTGGAACTAGAGGAAAAGTTACTCTTTCCTGGAGAGTAATGCATGAGGAGCATATGGTCTGGAATCATAGAGGCCATTTGGCTTTTCCAAAAGCACATTTAAGAGAAAGCCATGATAGATACTGTTTGAGTCAGTGTATCAAGCCTCAACTGGAGCCAAATCTGCCTCTGAACTCTGCAGGCAATTCATTCCTGTAGATACTGAACTCACTTTGAGTCAGGTCTCTGTCCCTGAATCAAGTGGATCAGTGCATTTTTCCTCTGAGAGACATCACAGGCTAAGGCTCACATCTTCCCATAAGTCTTCTCTTTCCCCTTCTATCACCCTCCATCTGAGATCCCACAGGGCCCCATCTCACCTCCATCTTAGAACATATCATCTATTGAAATGGTCTGCTTTTGTGTCTCTCATTTGCCCTGGCCTAACTCAAAGGCAGAAACCATATCTTACTTATCTTTGTAAATCCAACAACTATAAAATATCTGGCACACAAGAGCTACATTAATAAATGTCTGTTGAGCTGAAGTAAGCTAGGCAAAATAATTTATTCATCTGTAGCTCAGATTGTCTGAGATTTTGTTCCATGTGTTTCACACTGCATACAAAGTATGTGAAAAATGCTTTATTTATTACAATCTTGGCTACTGATTTTTAGAAAAATGTAGGGATTGATCCAAAACATTACTCAAAAATAAATAAATAAATCCTTCAAATCACTGTTTTGGAAACCCCTTCAGAATACATACCAAAGGCTCCCCTTACAGATAATTGGAATAGAAAGAACAGTCCAGAAAAAGCCATGAAAGTTTTGTCATTCTGACAGAACAGAGCCAACAGGAAGCCTTCACAAAAGCAATGGGATTTCAGAAGCTATTTAAATGACCTTGCCATGAACCACACTCAAAGAGTCTTTACCACATGCTCAGTACAGTATCAGGAGCTGTAAGAAATATGGAACAACAGCAATATTAACTACTACTGCCATTATTGAGCACCTGTTACATTTCTGGCCTTCTGCTAAACACTTAAACAGCATAGTAGTTATAATCTTTATTAATTCTAAAAAGTAGACAGTAGTCCCATTTTATACATGAGAAGACTAAAACCCGCAGAGCTTAAATAATTTGTTTGATGTCAAAGAATTAGAAAGTGACAACTAATATTCAAATAGAAATCCATCTGGCTCTATGTTAACACACTGAAACCCTGGGAGGGGAAATTTATATCCATTTATTAAAATAATATGCATTAACATACAAAATCTAAATGGTATAAAACAGACTAAATGCTACAGAAAATTAAAGAACTTCATTACAGTAAAATTCCCAGGCAAAGTTTTATGACAGATAAAATGTACCCTGGACTGCAAAATATGGGCAGGGTGAATAGCAGTCAAAGGTAAAAGTAGAGAAAAATTATCAGAGGGAAAGGAACACAGAAAAAGATGCAGAGGCTGTCATACTCGATCCACAGTGCAATGGATCATGTTTAACCGACAGAACATGAAATATAAAACCACAAATTGAAAAGATGACAGTATCTTAATAAGGCTTCCTCAAAAATTATGCTTAAACCATACAGGAAAAAATAATTTTTATATAGGAAAAAAACCAGAAGATTTCACCAGAATTTAAAATCTGGATTTTATTCTAGTAATCTTGAGCACAGTAAGAGAAAAACAACTGTTGTGATTTGAAACATTACTTGTAAGATCTGGAAACAAACTGAGAAAGAACTGACCAAGATCAATTTGAGAGGATTTTAAAAATCAATTATTTTTCATTTTCAAAGGCAAAAAAAAAAAAATCATGCCTGGAGGGACGGGGGGTAGAAGCAGAAAAGTTCTATTACAGCAGCTTCATGTCATGAAGATTTATTAAATAGTATGTCTCATTTCCTGGCATTAAAATATCATATAGTCAAAGCCTTAACGTGATGTATAAACTGGTAATCAACTACTTGTTAATCAGACTGCTAAATCAACAGTCTTCTCTACTAAATTATAATCTATACATGGAAATTATAATCTGGTCATAAAGTGTAGGAGTGTGTGGGTGTGTGTTACCATGCCCAAAACTTTTTTCTATGATGAATAACCCAGAGCATGTTCCATCATTCATTATTATGGCAACAAGGGCCCCATGGAGGGCAGTCCTGAATGCTGTATCCTCTCTTTCTATACTGTCTTTCTCTTCCTGTGATTATATGCAACAGAGTAAGTGGTGTGGCAAACATGAAAGAAAACTACCATTACTCGGCATGCTACATGTTTTCTGAATCTCTCTATGCTCATATTTCTTTTACACATTGAGTAAAAATACAAGTGAAGAAATGCAAACGTGACCTATGGCCAAGCATATACGCAGTTCAGCATGCAGCTGTCAAAAATATTTGGTCTGTCTCCAAGTCTGAAAAACACACAAAAAACAGCTGTATAGGTAGTCAAAAAGGCAGACAGGAAACATCAAGAGACTGATACATAAGAACAGAAGAGCCCAAAAGTCTGTGGAACTTCCGCTCATTTTACGCATGCACGGAAAAAAAAAAGTTGTTGTTGTTACAGAAAGACTGAAACACTAACACATTAATCTTTACTGCAAACCCACCTCAAAAATGATGCAACATGTTTGCTACGAACAAAGACATAAAAATGTTCAGAGTAGGATTCTAACAGATACTGCCTTAAAAACAAATAGTAGATGGATATCTGGAGCTTGCTAGATTGTAAATTTGCCATTAAATATCATTTTTGTACTTTCCACTCATACCATCATACAAATAAAACTACTACCATAGTTCTGAGATACATGCTATTATTTGGCTATGCTTAGTAACTAATAATTCGTAATTAGTTGAAAGAATAACTAGCTTCTTCCTTATTACCTTCTCCCTCATATTCTGTTTTAGTTTGAACACTCTAAGGATAATTAGTGCCTAATAATAATGCAAGATCCAATTAGATTCTAAGTTTAAAATCTTAGGCACAAATAAATAAATATATTTTAAAACCTGAAGCAAACAGAAGAAATGAATAAACAGAATGCATGTATTGAGCTAAATAGCTAATATTTTTAAATGATGTACCAGGGAAAAGTTACACAAATTCTCAACTATAATTCAAGTGTTACTCCAATAAATAGCCTTATGAGACTAATTGCTTAAAGACTCAAGAAAATAAAATTTAAGTCTACATATTAACTTCTCCTATGAACTTGTCTTTTGACATTTTAACGTGTCTAATTTTAATAGGAAATTTTAATTGCCTTACAAAGACCATTACTATGTGTTCTGTCAAACTATTTATCACAATCTTCTCCCCTAAACTGTGAACAAGGTTAATAACATAATATAAGAAAATTACAACCGTTGATTAAATTAGCATTATATGTGATGGGTTCAGTATGAATGCAATTTTAGAGTTTAAAACAAGGCCCTAAACATTACATTATCGTCTGCATCCACAAAATATTGGGTGAATTATTTTGTCAGATGAAACAATCATGAAAGTTTTGATAACATTTTCCATAACTCATATTCATTCAACAAATTCCATGCACATTCATTGTTCACCCAGTATGTGCTAGGAGAGACATAGTAGCTACCTTCAGAAAGTTTGACAAATATGGGAGTTAAATAATACAACAATGTAACAACAGAGATATAGTAAAGTAATGTAAGTAATGTAAAAGGCTATGGGAGGATTAAAAGCTTTAGAACACTGTGTCTTGCAGGTTAAGAAGCAGTAAAAGAAGCAAAAGCAGATAGAACACCATGCACAGAGACATGGATTTAAAAAGAGGTGTGTGGAAGCTGCTGGGAGGGACAGACTGGGTGCAGGAGACAATGCTGATGAAGACTGACATGTTCATTAGAACTAATGGCAAAGCCACAACTTGAGGACAAATTTGCAACATCCTTATCTCAAACCCCTGGGAGCTCTATCAGTTTTCTCATCTGTAAAGTAATGGTAAGAAGAGAATGTTACATGATACTGCAATAAGGATTAAATATAATTAAAATACATACTTCCTAGTACCTAGTAAGCATTCACTAAATCTTAAGTAACTGATATTAGTGGGTTATTCTGTTCCTTATAGACCAAACTTAAATAGAAAAACTTAAAAATCAAGGGAAAAAATTTCTTCAGGAAAAAAAGGATAAAACATAACATGAGAAAGTGTGCCTGCATACACAAACACACAAACACATACATACACACTCAGAAATTCATACTTTTTGCCAAAAATAGGGGGTTTTAAGACTTTAAGAATTATGAGAAGCCTCTCGGAACTTAGGTCTGTGTGACTGTTGGCTGTTCAAATGATTTTCTGCCTATTTTAAGTTAACTTTCCTCAAAATAGCAACTTCCTTAACATGCTAACTATTGAAATCTCTAAAAAAGAATATTGTGAGTGTGCCAGAATCTGCAAAAGGGAAATGAGCTGCCTCTGTTTGCACACCCTCACCCCAACACACACACATATTCATATTCACATTCATACCCTCTCTTTCTCTCTCTCCCTCTCCCCATCCCCATATTGATATTTTCTTACAGAATGACTCCCTAAGAAAGACAAGACAGACATCATATAGAAGAGCCCACGTACATTAGCATTTCTTTCTTCTCCTTCATCTAAAAGTAAAATTATTAAAAAATGAGTATAATGTTGAGGTATAAATTTTAAACAAATAAATAACTGGTTTTGAAGTAAGGTAAACTTCTCAAGGTAATTGCCAATCATAATAAAACCCCAGAGAGTATTCCTAAAAATGTTAAAAAGCAAAAAAAAAATTAAAATACTTTATTTTGTATAAATATTCCTCATTTGCAATAGTATCAGTCCCATAAACCATTAACTTCCAAAGCTAAATATTTGCTTTTTATATGTTATCAACTCTCTTAATTAAATCATTAGCATATCAAAAGAAGACACAAGACAAAAACTACAGTTTACATTGAACTCACTGTGACCAATTAATTAAGGTTGTAGGGAAAAAAAAAAACTAAAGCTAGGAAATTATCAGCTGAGGTTTAACATGATTTAAACTCACATGGTTTTAAAAGGCAAATCAAAATGAATTAGGGATAATTACAACACTAAATTTCCTGAACTGTCCATTCCTTTCACAGACTTCAATATGTCATTTAGCCATTGTTTGCTCTCTTAAATTTCCTTGGTTTCTTCCAAGGGAAGTCATTAAAATATCGTATGTTTAGTGACAAATATACCAAAATAATCATCTGAATATACAAATGCAATCATGTTATCAACCCACTCAAAAACTTCAAAGATACTTCAGTATCTCAGAATTAAGTATAAATTCATAAACAAGATAGCAAAGAACTCCTCAGTGTATGTCTACTAAATGAACATAGAGTACTCCCTCTCACCCAGTCCCATCAAGCAAATACTGCAAATAAAATAACCCTGCCCTTACATTTTAAGTCCTTAAAGTTTATTTTCTTTTCATTGTTTAGCTGATCGCATCGAGCATATTCTCTTATATGTTGGTGCTCCAAAAATATCTGTTTAACTAAATTGAACCATCATGAAAGCAAGAAACTATGTCAAGCTGTAGTTCTAGATTACCAACATATCAATTATCACCAAGAGGACCAAAATGTTTGAAAATATCACCATATTCACATGGAAACTCGATAAGAACTGCCATTATGTTTTATTCACCATGCCTCTCCATCCCTGATAGTCCCTCATATCCACTAGAACCAAAAAATATTTATTAAATGAATAACAACAAAGTAAAAATAATATATGGTGAAAGTCCTGAAATAATTACCTTTGTTTGCCATGTGACACTTAAGAAACTGTGATTCAAAATTATTACAAAACTTAGTATCCATTTGGTATTACAGAGTTAGAACTAAGTCAAAAGACTAAGTACTCATTGTATGCCTAACAGTAGATACATTAAGATCTATTAATAAGAGAGGGGAAAGATTAAGGTTAAGTCTGCTCTTTAAAAAAAAGAAAAGAAAAAAAGAAAAAGAGAGAAAGAGAGAGAGAGAGAGAGAGAGAGACAAAGCCTCCTGGAAAGACAATATTAAAAAGTACAGGAAATAAAAGAAGCATAGCTGAGAACCCTACAAGGAAAATATACAAATGAGTAGAAAAATCATTTAACCATAAAGAATAAATTGTAGAAACCCAAAGTGGATACCAAAGGAGCAAAATGATCCTTAGATCCCTTAGTATTTCATAAAACTCTGACTTCAAAAGCATACTCAGAGTAAACTTAAAGCTTTAGTATTATTAGAACCTGGATACAAAGTCTTTTTCTTTTCAATACAAAACAAGAGATTATTATCATCAGGTAAAGTACCAAAAAGGGGCACTAATTAGGATACTCTTCTGACTGTTCCCTGTTCCCAGAGCAGGATGGTATATCATAAAACAACAAATTGAACAAATATGGAGAAAGCATCAAATGTAGATATAGTACCAATAAGTAGTGGAAAGAGCAATGATTTTTGAATTGGAAACACAAGATGATAAGATTTTGAATTCTGGCTTTGACAGACACATCCTAGATATATGACTTGGGTAACTTTGTTTAATGTCATTCAGTCTGTGTCTTCAAATGCAAAACAAGCTTTATTATAACCTCTATATCCCACTAGGTTGCCATGAAAACTAAATGAGGGCAAGAGAGAACGTATATTAACTGCCCAGTACTGTACAAAAAGCATGGTAGGAATGTAAGCCAATCTTAAACCTAAATTTAGTATGCTTTAAAAAAGAATCAAACCAACTTCCCCCAGCACCCACACTTATTTATAACTTGGATATCAGATACTTTAGTTATTAAGTCTCACTCTTTACATACCAAAGGACAGAGAAGATGTCAGAGGAAGATTGGGAAAAAATGTGCCAAGAAATTGGAAATGGTTCAATTCAGAAATGTTCATTTTTATTCGCTAAAGTACTCAGTAAAGCAGTGATTCCCAGGCTCATGAATTTCATTAACCTGTAAAATTTCAGAAACTACTGGGGAACATCATAGGGTTGTCAACCTTGTGAAATGCCCAATCGGATTTTTTTTTTTTTTTTTTTTTTTTTTTTTTTTTTTGAGGTAAAGTCTTGCTCTGTCATCCAGGCTGGAATACAATGGCACAATCTCAGCTCACTGCAACCTCTACCTCCTGGGTTCAGGTGATTCTCCTGCCTCAACCTCCTGAGTAGATGGGACTACAGCCATGCGCTACCACTTCTGACTAATTTTTGCACTTTTTATTAGAGACAGGGTTTCAGCATGTTGGTTGGCCAGGTTGGTCTCAAACTCCTGACCTCAGGTGATCCGCCCGCCTTTGCTTCCCAAATGCTGAGATTATAGACATGAGCCACCCTACCTGGCCCCAATCAAGAAATTTTTTAAGAAATAGATTATAATCACCAATATTCTTTTAGAAGTATTAATACTAATACAAATAAGTAGGAAGTAAAAAACGTCAGTACTAAGTACAATCCTCTAACTGAACATATTTTAGCTTTAACTTACATTAGCTCTTTTTCTTCCATTATCTTAAGACCATTCGAAACCTTAACAGAGGATAACAATTGAGAACCTCTGTTACAGCATTAACCATTTTTAAAGAACCCTCCACGCCAGCACTTGTGAACAACTCTTATAAAGAACTCAGAAAACAAACACAGAAAGTATTTCCTTTCCAGGAAGAAAAGAAAAACTGGTTCCTATTTGGGCCTAGGTGAGAAAACCAGCATTTTCCATAAATATACTGGCTTTTTAAAAACTCAATACTACAAGAATTCTGGAATCAAAAAGTGAGACGAAGGCTCCCTCTGCTGACAAGTAGGCAATCCAATCCTATCAAAAATCTTCCCAGTATTGACTGGATACTGCAAGGGCTTTTACTATTCTCTATCAAAGACTGGCTTTATTTTATGCCTTAAAACACAGGAATTCAGCTGCATCAGATATGAAGGTGAAGGACATGTATAACTACATAACACTCCTTGTATATTTCAATAAATCTTTCTAAATTAGCTTTCAAAGTTCTTGGTTTCTGCTCTATGCTCCAAAAATTAGCTGAGCTCCAATGACATACAAAGAAGAAATTAAAGAAGCAAGGCTAACATATTGAGGTGGGTTTTAAGAGGGTATGTGAAACAACAGAATCAATCTATGAATACATTGATGACCTCTTCTAACAGAAGTCCAATGAAATTAACAGAACCAAATGAAAGACTTTAGAATTAACAGTAATAGGCATTTACAAGCTCTGGTCCACACATTATTAGCATATCCAACTATTCTGTAACTTGGGAAGGTCAAGAATTATTGTCCTCATTTACTATGGAGAGACCTAAGACTCAAGAAAGTTCAAATATTTGTTAAAGGACACACAGCTGGTAATTAGCAGGGCCAGAACTCAACACTATGTCTTCTAATCTTCATACTGTTTCTCCAACTTAATGTTATGCACAGTGTAGGCATGTAATGACATAATTTCTTTTTATTATTATTTTCTCTTATTTTTTTTTTTTTTTTTTTTTTTGAGATGGAGTTTCGCTCTTGTTACCCAGGCTGGAGTGCAATGGCGCCATCTCGGCTCACCGCCATCTCCGCCTCCTGGGTTCAGGCAATTCTCCTGCCTCAGCCTCCCGAGTAGCTGGGATTACAGGCACGCACCACCATGCCCAGCTAATTTTCTGTATTTTTAGTAGAGAAGGGGTTTCACCATGTTGACCAGGATGGTCTCGATCTCTTGACCTTGTGATCCACCCACCTCGGCCTCCCAAAGTGCTGGGATTACAGGCTTGAGCCACCGCGCCAGGCCAACGACATAATTTCTAAATTCCCTTCTGATTCCAAATTTAACATGGTCTGTCATGACAATAGCACTTCATATGCTTATAAGCAACATCTATTTTATAAAATGTAAAATATTACACTTTAGCAGACAAAACTTGATTCTTTAATTGCTGAATTCTTTAATTGCTTGTAAAAGTAAATAAAATCAAGCAAGCAGGGGACAAGTAGAGGAGAATAGCAGATAATACCCTGATTTTCACACTAAAATTATTGTATAAAATGTTTGTTCAAAGCAGTATGTTTAAGTACATCAATATGCTGCCAAACCAAAAAAAAAAAAAAGGAAATAAAATTTAAAAACTAAAAACTAAGCAAAAGTGTGAACCCCATAAAGGTATAAAGAGCCACTGGGGCACCTTCCTAAATCAAACAACCATAAGCTTCAGTTTTCATGCTCTCAAATGAGATATAATGAAGAAGAAAAAAACTTGTGGACCACATTTGTGGAGAATCTAGTATATCCTTACATTATTTTCATCCCTCCAGTATAAAGCAAAGATCACAAAGAGCTCTACCTCTACTGTAAGGAGAACTTGGAAAGCATTCCCCCTCAAGCCCAGGAGAAAGCAAAATAAAGTACACATCTCAAAACTTGGAACCAGATGAAGGAAAAAAATCTCTCCTAAGAATTCATAAACCCCAAACTGATTTTAATGTGGGTTTGCCGACTAAATTCATTCCACTGGATGACCCAAGAAACTTCAATCTGCAATTTTAGAATAAAGGGACACTGGGTTGGAAGTACCACCAAATATCTGACAAAATAATACTCAAATCTTTGAAGAAAGACACCAATCATTCCCATTCATAATGTTCCAAAGAATATGACCTCAAAGTCAAAGTTATAATACATGAAACAATTGAAGGCATCATGAGCAAGAAGTAGCAAAAATAATAGAGAACAGGATGAAAACTGCAAAGACCATGTGTGGAAATTATTGACAGAAAATATAAAAGTATTACATTTTCTATGGCTAAAGAAATAAAAGCAGGTATTAAAAATGATTAAGAGACCATATCAACAACCAAGCAAATTTTTTAAAAAAACAAAGAGAACTTTGAGGAATAAAAAATATAATGAAGAGTGAACAAAGTTAGCAAAAGTCTAAGAGCAGTTTTAATAAACATTTGTAACTAAATAGCAGTGATTTAGAAAGCAAAACATAAATAAATCTAAAAAACAATCCAGGAAGCATCAAAATAATAGAGATGAATGGAAAATACATGTGAAGTTAAGAGACATAAACAATAGGGTAAGATGGTCTAACTTACATCTAACTGGATTTTCACAAGTACATACTAGAGAAAATATAAAAAAGGCAAAATTCAAAGAAATAATGGCTAAGAATTATCCAGAACTACTGAAAGTCATCAGTGCTAAGATCCAGTTTTAAATCCAAGAAATCCCAAGTAGGATAAGTAAAAATAAACCCTCCCTTAGATATCTGATAAGAAACTGGAGAAGCACAAAGAATGTCTTAAAAGCAAATAGAAAAAGAGTGAAAGTTGACTACTTTCTATCAATGGAAGCCAGAGTAGAGTGGGATGTTACCTATCGTGTAGGAAAAGTAACTGTCAACACATAGTTTGCCTACCTGGCTTTCTCCCTGCTTTCCCCTCCAAAAAATGTTTTAAAGTAATAAAACAAAGATTTCATTCACAATGGCCATCAAGCAGTTAGGTTCCTAATGCACTGACTCTAGGTCAACTTTGAGATCTTGACTTCCTCAGGAAGACTAAATTAAGTAAGGTCAAATTAAGGACTATACCCCTAAGACACACTCTTATTAACATGTTATATTTTCCCTCATAATAGTTGTGATTTTACAGCTACTGCTATCTACTTAATCATTATCTACTTAATGTTTATCTCCCTACCCAAACTTAAAGAAGCCACAGACCTCAATTTTGTATCCATAATGCCTATCACAGTGCTGGCACATAAATGGAAGAAAAGAAGGAAGTGAGCGAGTGGGGTGGGGAGGAAAGAGACAGGGAAGATCTAACCAACCAAAAAACTAACACAGGTAAAAAGCATAATTTTTACTGAAAGACACAGAAGAATGCCTAAATAAATAATAAGTCATCCTGTGTTCCTGGATGGGAAAAATGGTATCACAAACATGCCAGTTATGCATCAAAATACTTTATAGATTTAATGCAATGCCAAACAATATTCTAAAATAATTTTTTATGGAATTCAATAAACTATCTTTTAAAGTTTAAGGGTGAAGTGAAAAGGAACAAAAATAACACAGAAATTTTTTAGAAAAACAATGGATGGGCCCAGTGGCACACACCTGTAATCCCAGCACTTTGGGAGGCCAAGGTAGGAGAATTGCGTGAGCCAAGGAGTTCAAAACCATCCTGGATAACACAGCAAGACCTCAACTCTACAAAATAAAAAAATTAGCCGGGCATGGTGGCGTCTGCCTGTGGTCCCAGCTACTCAGGAGGCTAAGATGGGAGGATCACTTGAGTCCAGGACATCAAACCTGCAGTGAGCCATGATCATGCCACTACACTCCAGTCTAGGCAACATAGCGAGACCCTGTCTCCAAAAAGAGAGAGACAGAGAGAGAGAGAGAGAGAGAGAGAGAGAGAACAATGAAGAATGATCAGTCCTCCTACAAAGCAAAACATACTGTACATTAATATTTTTATATGGTATGACATTCATTACAGATAAACTACAGACAAATAAATCAAGGGAAATAAATAGACTTTAAAAACAAATTAATGACTATGGGAATTTAGCATATGAGAAAAGAATATTCATAACAGGTGCCTGGACAAGTGGATAAATGTTTGGGGGTAAAACTGAAGCCCGACTGTAAACCAAATCTTTAAAAAATATTTTTTTTAAAGACAGGGTCTTGCTCTGTCACCCAGTCTGGAGTATAGTGGCACAATCACTGCAGCCTCAAACTCCTGGACTAATGGGATCCTCCCAACTCAGCCTCCCAAGCATCTGGAACTACAGGTGTACACCACCATGCCTGGCGAATTTTTTTGTATTTTTTTTTTAGCAATGAGGTCTGACTGCACTGCTCAGGCTGGTCTCAAATTCCTGGCCTCAAGAAATCTACCTGCCTCAGACTCCCAAAGCATGGGATTATAGATGTGAGTTACCATGCCTAGCCCACATCAAAAATAAATTTAAGAAAACATGAAAATATTTTAGAATGTTAGTATAGGAAAGGTCTTAATGAAAATACCAAGATCAGAAGCCGTAACAAAAGATTAAAATATGTGATATCATATTTTAATATGATATCACATATTTTAGGTCCCATTTGTCTATTTTGGCTTTTGTTGCCATTGCTTTTGGCGTTTTGGTCATGAAGTCCTACCCATCTGACAAGGGGCTGATATCCAGAATTTACAAAGAACTAAAGCAGATCTACAAGAAAAAAACAAACAAGCCCATTCAAAAATGGGCGAAGGATATGAACAGATACTTTACAAAAGAAGACATACAGGAGTCCAACAAACATATGAAAAAATGCTCATCATCACTGGTCATCAGAGAAATGCAAATCAAAACCACATTGAGATACCACCTCACACCAGTTAGAATGGCGATCATTAAAAAATCTGGAAACAACAGATGCTGGAGAGTATGTAGAGAAATAGGAACACTTTTACACTGTTGGTGGGAATGTAAATTAATTCAACCATTGTGGAAGACAGTGTGGCGATTCCTCAAGGACCTAAAAATAGAAATCCCATTTGACCCAGCAATTCCATTACTGGGTATATATCCAAAGGATTATAAATCATTCTACTACAAGGACACGTGCACACGAATGTTCATTGCAGCACTGTTTACAATAGCAAAGACCTGGAACCAACCCAAATGCCCAACGATGATAGACTGGATAGGGAAAATGTGGTACATAAACACCATGGAATATTACGCAGCCATCAAAAACGATGAGTTCACGTCCTTTGTAGGGACATGGATGAACCTGGAAACCATCATTCTCAGCAAACTGACACAAGAGCAGAAAATCAAATACCGTATATTCTCACTCATAGGCGGGTGTTGAACAATGAGAACACATGGACACAGGGAGGGGAGCACTACACACTGGGGTCCGTTGGGGGGAAATGGGGGAGGGATGGGGGGTGGGGAGGTGGGAAGAGATAGCATGGGGAGAAATGACAGATACAGGTGAGGGGATGGAAGGCAGCAAACCACACTGCCATGTGGGTACCTATGCAACAATCTTGCATGTTCTTCACATGTACCCCAAAACCTAAAATGCAATTAAAAAAAAATCTGCATGATTAAGCAAATAAGCAACATTAAAAGTTAAAAAGATAACCCACAACTCGTAGGCTGTATGTTTATGGGCAGATTGCTTAATTGTCAATATTACATTTCTCGTGCCTAAAAGGAGAATGATCACCTATTTTACAGGGTTCCTTTGAGAATTAAATGAGAAAGTTTACTTTAAATCCTTAGCATAGTCATAGGTAGTAGCATCAAGTAAGGGCCCAGTACATTTTTTATTATTATAAATTATCCAAATATAATAAGATGTCACTTTTTCCTGTTAAATGAAGATTAGGAAACTTTAAAAAATGATACTACCTGGTATTGGCACAGACATTACACACAGCCAATGAAAACATAAATTAAGCCCATCTCTGTGACATAAGACAATTTCAAAAGCTTTTTGTCCCAATTATCCAGTACGGGGTTTTTATCCTAAAGAAATATCAGAGATGAACATTCACAAAGATTCAAATACTAGTAATTTATAACCACAGTATTTTTAAAGCAAAATATTAGAAATGACTCCATTAACAGCAGTATACCACAGAATTCTTTATGACTGCTTAGATTTATATTGTAATAGAGTAATTGTTGACTTGGGGAAATGCTCACAATATTGTTAAGCGAGGAAAGGACTTTAAATGAGTAAATACAATATGAATCCAGCTTTACTGCATATAAATTCACAGTAAAAAGGCTAAACAAATACACTAAAATACTCATTTGGTTAAAGCTCTCAGCGGCAAAAGTAGAAAATACTTTTTTCCCTCTTAAAGCAAACTTTACAAGACGTTTTCTGCACAGAGCATGTTACTTAAAACAAAAGTAAGACTTTTGAGGAATCACACTCCCCACTATTCCTGAAGCTCAGGCCCCACTGACTGACTCTGCCATGGGACATGATGATCAAAGTTTGGACAAACATTTTTTAAAATCACACGTTCAAACATGTATATTGAACCTTGGCAAGAAGGCAAATGAGTTAGAAGACTCTTAGCAAAAATAGTGACCTAATTATTGGCGAATTTACATCCTTCTTTCCAAAAGTACTTAGATAATAAGCAGCCAGCCTGAAAAGGCTATTCTTATTTCATGGAGCAAACAATGCCCTCCATATATGAAATAGCTCTCTATTCTTCAAGATGAGGGAGAGAAGAGATGACAGAAAGAGCATGCTTTCACCTCATTAGAAAGCCATTGACACAATTTCTAGAGGAGTCCTGTTTCTATCGACTGAAATTTGTCATCTCAACCATCAAAGAGCCAGACTTCTACTGATCTTGATTGTCACAAGAATAAAAGTTTGAATAAGCATCCATTACCAAGAAGCATACTTACAGCTGATAACTCCTGAACCTTTATCAATTTATTTTCATAGAGTGAAAAGTCAATGAAAGTCTTCCATTAGTCAAACGGGCTTTCAGTGAGAAGTTTAATTTAAATGGATGTTAAAGAAGGTACTAAATGAATGTGGTAATCCTGAAGTGAAAAACCTCTTCCTCTGAGCTTATTTGATCAATCTCTCGGCAAACTTTCTAGAATATTTAGCCAACTGCCTCTATTTTCCACCACAAGATCAACACATACCACTAGTCCTAAGTGAAATTAAATGTAAATGCTAAAATATATGTCACAGACAGATCAAAAGAATACACACCCATGAGCTTTACTGTAAAGGCACATATATCAAGGCAGAGTGAGCCAATGCAAAAACACACTGTCCACAATTAAAATTTTAGAAGCAATCTCTATGACTAAATAATGAAATATCCAAATACAGAATTGTACATAGCTCAAAGAACAAAAGTCTATGTGTTTGGACATGAAAAGATGTCCAGGTAACTGAAATGAGGAAATTACAGGCTAATATACAGAGTGATCTCATTTATGTAAAACAACGTAAAACAAAACCAATTACGCTTATAAACACATTGAACACTGTTGATTCCAAGTGCAAGGTGGCTCACCATTTTATTTACCTTGGGAGAAGAGTGAGATTTCATCAGCAGGAAAAAAATGAAAAGGAAATTTCTGGTTTTGTTTCAATAAAAATGTATTCATTTTATATTTTTAATAAATATATAAAGAATTACAAATAAGTTCAATGATTTATAAAAACTATTGAAAGCATTAGATATACATCAACAGATAACTGATTAACTGTAATGTATATGCATATGTAAAACACAAATTCTATGCCATTAAAAATGATGAGGTAAAAGGGCATAAAGTTTCATTTAAACTGGAGGAATAAGTTTTTATGATCTGTCGCACTGCACAGTGACCACAGTTAATAATAATGTGTATTTCGAAATTGCTAAAAGAACAAATTTTTAATGTTCTCACTATACAAAAAAAAAAAAATTGGTGAGGTGATGGGTATGTTAATTAGCTTGATTTAATATTTCTACAATGTATACATGGATGAAAATATTGCACTGTACCCCATTAATACACACAATTATTTGTCAACTAAAAATACATTAAAAATAGAAACAATCCTACCGGCACATAATATAATGTGTTATATAAATATTTATAACTAAATCACATATTTTTTAAATGGTAAGATAGATTTTTATATATTGCCATGGAAAGATAAGCATAGTCTACAGTAAAAGAAAAAGCTAATAATGGACAGTATAAGCCATTTTGTTTAAAGTATGTATGTGTGTATATAAATAAATAAAATTCTGAATTAGCAATCACAATTAGTCATAAAATTTAACATTATCCACAGTCATAATTGTTTTATACTCATTTAACTGTATTCTTTTTCTTATTTTTTTTCCTTTTTTTTTTTTTGTTTTGAGATGGAGTTTCACTCTTGTTGCTGAGGCTGGAGTGCAATGGCGCAATCTCAGCTCACCACAACCTCCGCCTCCTGGGTTGAAGTGATTCTCCTGCCTCAGCCTCCCAAGTAGCTGGAATTACAAGCATGTGCCACCATGCCCGGCTAATTTAGTATTTTTAGTAGAGACGGAGTTTCTCCGTGTTGGTCAGGCTCATCTTGAACTCTCAACTTCAGGTGATCTGCCTGCCTTGGCCTCCCAAAGTCCTGGGATTACAAGCATGAGCCACTGTGCCTAGCCTTGTATTCCCTAATTTATAAACAATATCAGCAGTGGTTTAATAAGGAAAAATACTTCTTAAAGTAGTTTCATTACACAAAAGGAATTTCAGGTAAAGGTTATTAAAAGTCTGCAATCACCTCCACTTTTCCCCTTCACTTCTGGTATATGTACCCACTACCTCAGTAACTTTGAATCTGTCAGTGCATACGTATTTCCATCTTCAGTCATGTGGATCACTTTATAAGTACAACTGATTTTGTCAAGGACAAATAAGTGGCCAGTAAAGCCTGAAACTTAATTTAACATTATTCCAACAGAAGCTGCTACAGTTTAATGCATCTTTATAAAACCCATAAAACAAGCATTATAATGAAAAAGAATGCCACAAAACTACTAACATGATGACTTTTAACCTTTTTAAAGCACAATGGGCAACCAACAGCTTTTTTTAATTCTGAGGCCCAAATGTACGATAAGGTTTATAAGAAAAAACTCTACTCCCAAGTTCAAAATTCTCATTGCTTAAAAGTAATAATAAATTCCCTAGGAAAACACTGGATTCTGGTTTTAATTAGAAGTAAATGTGCTAAGATTGCCACCTCCTGCTGAAGAAAAGGCAAGTCCTTCAAGAGACCTCAGATCAGAATCCTGTCATAAACAAAGAAAGAGGAAGGGGACTAGAAGAATATATATTTTCATGTGTAAACGTGAATGATGCCACTTAAACTATTCAATGCTACCAAATGCAAAATTCTCACTCCTAAAAAACATTAAACATATTCTTTCTTTGGGTTCATGGCCTCAGATAGCCAGTAGAATCCCTTACTTAATGGCATTTTCACATCTAAAAGACAGTAAGCATTTCCTCTAATAAAATGCTAAAATACACTTGTCACATACTAATTTCAAAACCAAAATATATCAACAATGCCAAATTAAAGGAGAAAAAATGATTATATTAAGACCACTACTTTGACTATCTTCCATTCAAATTTCTATAATGAAAGAATGAATGCTGAAAAAAAAATCATTATTTCCCAAGAACTTTTTCTCTATTCCCTTGAGACTGCCCATTATGTCATTCAAACCTTAAAATTTTCAGATGTTTTTATTGTGTTTGTATATACCCATATGTTTATATATATACATATATACATATATGTACATGTATATAAATGTATGTACATGTGAATAGATGGATGGAGATAGATAAAAAGATAGATGACAGACAGATATATAGATAGATATCTATATATGATAGATGATAAATAGATGTCAAGGGGTACAAAGTTTCAGTTATGCAAGATGAATCGCTTCTGAAGATCTAATGTAAAACAATGTGAATATAGTTAACAATATTGTATTGAATGTAGTTGCTAAGAGGGTAAATCTTAAAGGCTCTCACCAAAATAGGAAGGGCTGGAAGAAAATGCTAACTATATGAGGTGACAGAAATGTTAATTAGCTTGATTGTGGTGAATATTTTATAATGCATGCATATATTGAATCATCAAATTGTAAAGCTTAAAGGTATACAATTTTTAATTGTCAACTATGCCTCAATAGCTGGGGGAAAAACATTATAGCAGTCCCCCCTATCCACAGAGAATACATTCCAAGACTCCCAGTGGATGCCTAAAACCTTAGTACCAAGCCCTATATACACTATGTTTTTGCCTATACATACACACATATGATAAAGTATAATTTATAAATTAGACACAGTACTCTTACACTTCAGGGCCATCATTTAGTAAAATTAGGGTTATTTGAACACAAACACTATGATAAACACCACAGTCAATGTGATCATTGAGAAGGCTACCAAGTGACAAACAGAAGATTAGTGTCTACAGGACATGCGAGACAAACCATCTTTTTGATGGTTCACATCCTGGGTGGGACAGGGAGATGTCATCATATCAGCCAGAATGAAGAGCAATGTAAAACTTACGAATTGTTTATTTCTGGATTTTTCAATTTAATATTTTTGGACTATAGCTGACCACAGGTAACTGAAACCGCAGAAAGTGAAACTGTACGAGGGGACTACTGTAAATGGAAGCATGTGCAGGCACCTGGCACAGTCCCAATCATATAACCTGCAGTCAAAAAAAAAAGATTTGTTTTTCTTAGCTTTTGGAAAGAAACAGAAATTTTAAAGTTAAGAGCCTTTATTAAAGCCATCTCTAACACAAGAAAAAGATACAGCACTGGCAGTTGTTTCGTTTCTTCCTTCTTAATAGTTGAACAGCTGATTACTGACTTCATATTTTGGGATGCCAGTTATATGATACCAGTAACTTTTATAAGAAAAAAGATGCTTGATATGGCAGAAAACCTAGTGTGTGAAATACAATGTCCTTCCTCCTTATAGAAAGTTCATATCCTTTAATAAGTCTCCTATGAAATAAAATCAGCCATTTGTCAATAAACCTCTAATGACTCCAAAAATAAACTCAGCAAAAAGTTAATAATGAAATGCCTCCCTCTTCTAGGTAAAATGATACTAGACAGATTATTTGTAATTCATAAAAAAGTCTTTGTGACCTGTAACATTTTATTAACTCCTTGAAATCAGTCAAAATTGCAATGGTACATCATAAGAGAAAATAAAAACAAAACAAAATGAGAAAACAAAAACAAAACCAAAAGATAAAAGAAAACAAAAATAAATTAACATTTTAGCATCATCAATAGCCACACAAACCATGAGTGCCAAGATTCAGATTTAACCTTTAAGATTAACTTCAGCTTTCCAGAAATGGCTCATTTCTTAATCCCCCCTATTTCTTCAATAGACAGCATGCACCATTCTGAGAAATTTCTAATTGTTAAATTCTGCTAAAAGTTTAAGTCAAGGAACAAATGCTTCTTGTTACAAAACTCAATAATTGTAATAGAATTATGGGTTTAACATGTAAAGTCCCGAAACCATTTTCTAAACAGACGAATTGTTTGAGAGTTATGACTTTCCTTAAATTTGCCTACACCAAAACACATGCTTTTTCAATTACATAGCAAAGACTATGGCTTCTGTTCAAACCTAGATTTTATTGTTTATAAAATTGAAAACAGATACACATACATATCGATATATACACACACATATATAAACATATACACCTAGGCCATATATTACACATGAACAGTTGAAAGGTTTAATGTGTTATATAAGAAGTTACTTTACACCCATATAAGCAAGTTAATATTAATCTCACAAATGGATAATTCACTCATAAACAAGCCTTTTTTATCTGATACCCTTGTGCATGTTATCACAATTATTTATACAATCCAGACTAATCTAAGTGAAGTAAAAATAATAGTGAGTTCTAGCATCTTTATTTTCTTAAAAAATGAGGAAGTGTTTAAAATCACAGTTTACCATTTTAATCCAGGAAGGGAGGATTCAATTTTAATCTGCAAAGTCTCTTAAGTGTTCACCAAAATCACACTACACTTTTCATCAGTACTTGACTTAAAAGTACATGTTTTTCTATTTATAGCTAAACTTTAGTATCACAGGTGATTTTAATTTTTTAATAAGTTTCTGTATTTCTCTAAATTTTCTTAAAATTATTAATATATTACTTTTAAAATGTTTTAAATAAAATAATTTTAAAGCAAGAATTAAAACATTTGAATATGGTATCTAAATCAGAAAAATTGGTATTGCTATAATAGCCACTTTATCAAAATAAAAGAGCTAATCTATGAATTTATGACTTCTCACAGTTTGTTCAAAAGAGACATGCCGGGCGCGGTGGCTCAAGCCTGTAATCCCAGCACTTTGGGAGGCCGAGGCGGGTGGATCACGAGGTCAAGAGATCGAGACCATCCTGGTCAACATGGTGAAACCCCGTCTCTACTAAAAATACTAAAAATTAGCTGGGCATGGTGGCGCGTGCCTGTAATCCCAGCTACTCAGGAGGCTGAGGCAGGAGAATTGCCTGAACCCAGGAGGCGGAGGTTACGGTGAGCCGAGATTGCGCCATTGCACTCCAGCCTGGGCAACAAAAGCGAAACTCCGTCTCAAATAAAAAAAAAAAAAAAAAGAGAGACATATATTAAATTCTAATCTGGGTCTAACAGTTGTAACAAGAAAAGAAGAATATAAGTTATACCTGCAAAGCAGTCCTTAATTTTTGTTAATATGAAACCTATAATGTTGAGCAGTGGGGGTGATTTTGTCCCCCAGTGATCGTCACACTGGGTGAGCAGAGGGGTACTACTTGGCATCTGGTGGGTAGAGGCCAGTGATGCTTCTCTATACCCTATAATGGCACACAGAACAGCCTCCACAACAAAGAATTATCTAGACCAAAATGTCAATATTGCCAAGGGTGGTAAAACCCTGATGTAGAGAAAGAATCTCTTATGTTTCAATTATAACTCAAACCCTAAAAACAAAGATAATTCTAATTCAAAAAGTCATTGCTCCCTGTTTCTTTTGAAGGATACACTAATTCAGATTTCCCAAGCATCTAAATTATCTACTTCTTTAAAATAGTTTTTAAAGTAAAGGGAACAAAATCCAAGTGACACTCTTACACAGAAACAGGAAAAAAAAAATCCCAAAGTTTATATGAAACCATAAAAGACCCAAATAGCTAAAACAATTCTGAGAATGAAAAACAAAGTTGGAGGCACCACACTCTCTGACTTAAAATTATATTACAAAGCCATAGCAATCAAACCAATATGGTCTGGGCAAAAAAAAAAAAAAAAGACATATAGGCCAGAGGAACAGAATAAAGAGCTGAGAAATAAACACAAACAAATACAGTCAACTAATTTTTGACAAGGGCATTAAGAAGATACAATGAGTAAGTAAAGGACAGTCTCTTCAAGAACTGGTGCTGGAGCCAGGTATAGTGGCACATGCCTGCAGTCCTAGCTATTCAGGAGCCTGAGGAAAGAGGATCACATGACCTCAGGAGTTCAAGGCTAACTTGGGCAACACAGTGACACCCCATCTCAAAAAAAGGGTGATAGAAAAACAGAATTCCCACATGCTAAAGAAGGAAATTGGGCTCATCTTATACCATACACAAAAATCAACTCAAAATGGATAAAAGAATGGATATTGACACAGATGTGGTGAAAAGGGAACACTTGTACACTGCTGGTGGGAATATAAATTAGTACAACTTAAATCAAAAACAATATGGAGATTTCTTAAAGAACTAAAGGCAGATATACCATAAAACCCAGCAATCCCACTATCCTGGGTATCTATCCAAAGAAAAAGAAGTCATTACATAAAAACACACCTGCATGCATATGTTTATTGCAGTGTAATTCACAGTTGTAAAGATATGGAATCAACCTAAGTACCTATCAGTTAATCAGTGGATAAAGAAAATGTGGTATATGTACACCATAGAATACTACTCAGTCATAAAGAAGAACACAAGAATGTCTTCTGCAGAAACGCTGATAGCAATGGAAGCCATTATCATAAGTGAAGTAACTCAGGAACAGAAAACCACATACCACATGTTCCCACTTATAAGTGAGAGTTAAGCAAAAGGTACAGAAAGGTGTACAGAGTGGTACACAGGACATTGTAGACTCAGAAGCAGGCAGGGCGGTAGGGAGGTGAAGGATGAAAAATGATCTACTGGGTACAATGTGCAGTGTTCAGGTAATGGGTACACTAAAATCCCAAACTTCACTACTCACTATACAATTCATCCATGTAAGCAAAAACCACTTATACCTCTAAAGTCATTGAAAATTTTTTTTTAAAAAATTCAACAGATAAAAGACCTAAATATAAGACCAGGAACTATAAAATTTCTCTAAGAGAACACTTACTCCTGGACATTGACCTTGGCAATGATTTTTGGATATCACACCAAAAGAGCAGGCCACAAAAGCAAAAATGAATAAACGAGATTACAGCAAAGGAAACAATCAATGAAATGGTAGCCTACAGGCTGGGAGAAATATTTACAAACCATATATCTCACAAGGAGTTGATATCCAAAATTTATAAAGAACTCATACAATTCAATAGTAGCAAAACAAATAATCTGATTTTTAAATGGACAAAAGACATAAATAGACATTTCTCCAAAGAAGACATACAAATGGGCAATAGGTATATGAAAAGGTACTCGACATCATTAACCATCAGGATTGCAAATCAAAACCACTATGAGATAGTTCCTCACACCCATTAGATGGCTATTATGAAAAAGTTAAAAAACAACAAACATTGGCAGGGGTGTAGAGAAAGGGGAACTCTTGTATACTGTTGGTGGGAATGTAAATTGGTATAGCCATTATGAAAAATAGGATAGAGGTTTTCTAAAGAAAATTTAAAAAGGATAGAACTATCACATGATCAAGATACCCAAATGAAATGAAATCAGCATCTTGCAAAGACATTTACACTTCCATGTTTATTGCAACATTATTCACAATAGACAAGATATGGAAACAACGTAAGTGTGCATCAATGGACAAACGGATAAAGAAACTGGTACATAGCAATAATGGAATATTATTATTATATTATTATAAAAAATTTGGCCGGGCGCGGTGGCTCAAGCCTGTAATCCCAGCACTTTGGGAGGCTGAGGCGGGTGGATCACGAGGTCAAGAGATCGAGACCATCCTGGTCAACATGGTGAAACCCCGTCTCGACTAAAAATACAAAAAATTAGCTGGGCATAGTGGCACGTGCCTGTAATCCCAGCTACTCAGGAGGCTGAGGCAGGAGAATTGCCTGAACCCAGGAGGCGGAGGTTGCGGTGAGCAGAGATCGCGCCATTGCACTCCAGCCTGGGTAACAAGAGTGAAACTCCGTCTCAAAAAAAAAAAAAAAAAAAAAAAAAAATTTTATTCTGAGAAAGAATGGAATCTTGCCATTTGCAAGATTTGCCACAACATGGATGAACATGGAAGACATTATGCAATAGGAAATAAGCCAGACACAGAAAAAAAAATATTGCAGGTTCTCACTTATATGCAGAAAGTAAAAAAACTCAAATACATAGAACAAAACAGTGGTTACCAGGGGCATGGGACAGGGGTTGAAAATGGCGAGACAGAGTATATAGACAAAGTACACAAGGATATGAAGTCAGAGTATAAAAAGTGGCAGATATGTACAATGAACAAGTCTACAGAACTAATGTACAACATGAAGACTATAGATAATAACATTATACTGTATTTGGGATTTATGCTTAATGAGTAGATTTTAGCTGCTCTTGCCATAGAAATCAAAGAAAAATGGGTAACTAAGTGAAATGATAAATATGTTAATTTGTCTCACTATAGTAATCTTTTTACTACCTACGTGTAACTCATAAATCATATTCTATACCTTAAACATACACAACAAAATTTACTCTTGAAAGTTAAAATAAATAAAGCCTAAGTCTTCATCTTCAATTTTAATTCTCTGTTCTCATTTTCCAGCACACATTCTCAAAAACAAATTAAAATACAACTTCCTGGCAAGAGATCTAAAAATACAGCTGATCCTTGAACAACAACTGTTTAAGCTGTGTGGGTCCACTTACACATAGAGTCGTCTTCTGCCTCTGACACCCCTGAGGCAGCAAAATTCTAGTTACCTGAAAAGAGGTTACCTCCTCTTTTTCCTCCTCCTCAGCCTATTCAAGGTGAAGATGACAAAGATGAAGACCTTTATAATAACCCACTTAGACCATGATCTGTAAATATATTTTCCCTTATGATTTTCTTAATAACTTTTTTTACTATAGCTGACTTTATTGTAAGAATACCATATAAAATACATATAACATACAAAGTATGTGTTAATCAACTGTTTATGTTATCAGTAAGGCTGACAGTAGGCTAACAATAGTTAAGTTTGGGGGGCATCAAAAGTAATACATGGATATTTGACTTAATGGAGGGGTCAGCATCCCTAATCCCCACACTATTTAATGGTCAACTGTATAAAGAAAGTTTTCCCTCTTCCTTTTGTGACTATATCTTCTGAAAGAAAGAAAATGAAAAGGTTTCTGAATTTGAATAAAAGAAAATCTAATCTAGCTGTTAAGGATTTTTATTTCAAATTCATATTTATTTTACTTTTAATTACTTTAATTAAATAAAGTTTGAAGGCTTTATGGGAAAAGGACATGAATAGACAATTCTCAAAAGAGGTGATATAAACAGTCAACAAACATGAAAAACTGCTTAACATCACTGATTATCAGGGAAATGCAAATTAAACCATAATGAGATATACCACCTTACTTCTCACAAGAATGACCATAATTAAAAAGCCAAAAAAAAATAGATATTGGTGTGGATGTGGTGAAAAAGGAACACTTTTACACTGCTGGTGATAATGTAAATTACTACAATACTATGGAAAACAGTATAGAGATTCCTTAAAGAACTAAAAGTAGAACTACCATTCAAAACAATAATCCCACTACTGTATTATCTACCCAAAAGAAAAGAAGCTATTATATGAAAAGGATGCATGCATGGGTTTTTTTTGTTGTTGTTGTTTTTATTTTTTTTTTTTTAGACAAAGTCTTGCTCTGTCTCCCAGGCTGGAGTACAGTGGCATGATCTCTGCTCACTGCAACCTCTGCCTCCCAGGTTCAAGTGATTCTCCTCCCTCAGTAGGAGAATCTACTGAGAAGCTACTCCTCCTAAGTAGCTGGGATTACAGGCACATACCACCAAGCCCAACTAATTTTTGTATTTTTAGTAGAGATGAGGTTTACTATGTTGGTCAGGCTGGTCTCAAACTCCTGACCTTGTGATCTGCCCACCTTGGGCTCCCAAAGTGCTGGGATTACAGTTACGAGCCACTGTGCCCGGCCTGCACACACAGATTTACAGCAACACAGTTGCAAAGACACAGAATCAACCTAAGTGTCCATCGACCAACAAGCAGATTTTTTAAATGTGGTATATATATACCATGGAATACTATTCAGCCATAAAAAAGGAAAAAAATAATGTCTTTTGCACCAACTTGGATGTAGCTGGAGGATATTATGCTAAGTGAAGTAACTTATAAATAGAAAACCAAATATTGTATGTTCTCACTCATATGTGGGAACTTAGTTATGAAGATGCAAAAGCATAAGAATGATATAAAGGACTTTGGGGGTGGGGAAGGTTGGGAGTGGGATGAGGGATAAAAGACTACATATTGAGTACAATGTATATTGCTCAGCTGACAGGTGCACAAAAATCCCAGAAATTGTCACTAAAAAAACTTACCTATGTAACCAAAAATCCCTGTTCTCTAAAAACTATTAAAATTTTTTTTAATTTGTAAAAAAAGATTAGGCTGGGCACAGAGGCTCACACCTGTAATCTTAGCACTTGGGAGCCAAGGCAGGTGGATCACTTGAGGTCAGGAGTTCAAGACCAGCCTGGTCAACATGGCAAAACCCCATCTCTACTAAAAATACAAAAATTAGCCAGGTATGGTGGCATATGCCTATAATCCTAGCTACTCAGGAGACTAAGGCATGAGAATCACTTGAACCTGGGAGGCAGAGGTTGCAGTGAGCCGAGATCACACCACTGAACTTCAGCCTGGACAGCAGAGTGAAACTATCTCAAAAAAAAAAGAAAAAAAAAAAACTGACAGCTTTAATGTCTCTAAACAAATTACATACTATATTATCATTCTTGACACCATTTTTTTGAAATTTATTCATTCACTCATTTTTGGTGCTATGTGTTTTTTTTTAATTGTGATAAAATATACCATTTTAACCATTTTAAAATGTACAAGTTTGTGATATTAGGTTCATTCATAAGTGCATTGTGCAATCATTGCCACCATCCATCGCCATAACTTTTTCATCTTTCCTAAGTAAAAGTTTATATCTATCAAATACCACTCCCCATTCCCCTTTCCCAAGGCCCTGGAAACCACCATTGAACTTTGGGTCTCTACAAATCTGACTACTCTACTCTAAGAACCTCATGCAAAAAGAATAATACAATTTTCTCTTTTTTGGGACTAACTTATTTCACTTAGTATCTCCAAGGTTCATGCATGTTGCGGCATATATCAGTACTCCATTCTTTTTTGTGGTCAAATAATATTCCATTGTACATATATACCATATTTGCTTAACTACTCATCTACTGAACAATTGGGTTGCTTCCACCTTTTGGCTATTGTGAATAATACTGCTATGAACAAGGATATACAAATATTTTTCCTAATCCCTGCTTTTACTTCTTTTGGGTAGATACAGAGTGGAATTGCTGGATCATAATTTTTTAATTATTTGAGTATTCATTCTAGCCATATTTCATATGGCTCTTATATTATTTTCTTTGTTCTGCATAACACTGAAAGCAGAAGAGTTTTCTATAATCCAGCAGCACTTATCTAACACTTATCAATAAAAGACCTATAAGATATAAAACCATAAGAATGTGTAACAAAAGTAGACCTGTGTATTTGTTTAAACTCTAAAGCTGATTATCATCTAATGATCAAAAAGCCACCAAAAATCATCTCCAATATTAACAGACAAAATTCTCCTGGAAAAAAATATCTCCACTACAGAGAGTATAGGAGAAATTTTCCTCTTCTGGGTCACAAATTATTAAGGGGCAGGGCCGGGTGCAGTGGCTCATGCCTGTAATCCCAGCACTTGGGGAGGCCAAGGCGGGTGGATCACGAGGTCAAGAGACCAAGACCATCCTGGCCAACATGGTAAAAAACCATCTCTACTAAAAACACAAAAATTAGCTGGGCATGATGGCACACACCTGTAATCCCAGCTACTCAGGAGGCTGAGGCAGGAGAATCACTTGAACCCGGGAGGTGGAGGTTACAGTGAGCCAAGATTGCACCACTGCCCTCAAGCCTGGTGACAGAGTAAGACTCTGTCTCCTCCAAAGAAAGAAAGAAAGAAAGAAAACAAATTATCAAGGGTCAAGAGTAAAGATCACTTTTTCAAATTGCGCTAACATTCACTCACCAGTGAAAATTCATAGGTTCCCCCTCCATCTCTTTTTTCCCTTAAGAATGAGAATCATTGCCACAAAGCCATTATTAATAAAGGGAGTGTGCTGTACCTTTGGTTATGTTGGAAAAGAAAACCACCCAAGGTGTTTATCTAAAAACATCTTCCAGCAAATAATATATATATGAATGTTGCATGTGTACTCACGTGTGTGTGTGCGTGTGTGTGTGTGTGTGTGTGTGTATATATATATATATATATATGTAGAATCGGTGTGGATAGGTAAAACGCCTGTAGTTCTACAACATAATTGGGGTTATCAATATGAAATCATAATATAGTTTACATTTAAACACTAAGTACATCTGTTTCCTAACTGACCAAAACAGTGCAAAAGCAATAACCAACCAGGATTAGTGAACATCACTAGCACCCACATTGTGATCTTCAAATGTCATTTCTCACGAAAAAAAAAAAGAACGAAGCTCCTTAAAGAAATGACTGATTCCAGTTCTGGAAGAGGAGATATAAAAGATGAGGGAGGAACGTCTCATAATATGAAGCAAGAAAGCTAACAAAGACTACTGAAGCTATGTCAAAAGGATCCATGAACCAACTGGGAAAAGCTCCCTTGGCTAAAAATTGGACAATACTGACATTAACAAAAATAGTAACTTCAGATGAGTGCAGTGGCACATGTCTGTAATCCCGGAACTCTGGGAGGCCAAGGTCGAAGGACTACTTGAGCCAGGAGTTCAAGACCAGCCTGGGCAACATAGCAAAACCCCATTTTGAAAAATTAGCCAGGCATGGTGAGAGGCTCCTGTGGTCCTAACTACTTGGGAGGCTGAGGCAGGAGGATTACTTGAGCCCAGGAGGTCAAGGCCACAATGAGCTATGATTATGCCACCGTATTCCAACCTGGGCAAAAGAGTGTAACTTTGTCTCAAAAAATAAATATAAACATATAATAACAATAATATCATTAAATTGAAGTGCATCACATATTTAAATCCATTAGTTCATTGTAACATGAAAACAACAACTACTAATTTATCATCCTCAAAGGACGCTAAAGAACCAATCCTGAATTTTGAAAAAGGGGAAAGAAGAAAGCATTTATTCTGCCTTTCTCCTACGAATATATCTCTGGATAACCTAAAAGCTGATAAGGGAGATTTCTTCCTTTAAATGTATTTCAGTTCATACATAATAAAAAATCATAATATAACCATTTTAATCTCTAACAGAATAGTAGTTCTTTAGTACTGCCTAGATCATCAATGGCTACTGACACCTCAAAAAGAGACAACCAGGCATCATGTGCTTCCTCAAAGAAGCATGAAACACTAGCTGTAAAGTTGTACTGCCAAAAAAGTCAGACCTGAACCTGCTCAGTCCTCTATGTCTAACTACAAATTTGCAGTAAATATGGACAGAAGAACACACTTACAAGACACTGCGGGGGAGGGAATGCAATTAGCAAAATTCAGACTGTGGGAAGTTAACAGGACAAACAATCTAACCTATTCAACAAATAAGTTATAGAGAAGATTGGTTGGGAGGTGAGGGAAAGACGGAGAGACGGTAAAAAGAGGAAGAATCTATTGTTAACCTATTAACATATTTTTCAAGCTAGAAAAACTTGGTGTTACCAACACATTATTTTGCCACTGTACTCTCAAGTTAAGCCTAACTGAAATGTTTGCTGTAAAAATGCTTTTAAAAACCTGAAATGAACTTACTGCTTTCAAAGCATTATTTGCAATTACTGTCATAAACACAACAGAGAGATAATAGAATAGTTAAGAATTCAGCCTACAGGGTCAGATTCAGCAGGTCCAGATCCCAGCTCTGTACTTAGTAACTGTGTAAACCCAAGTAAGTAATTTAACTTTCATAAGCATTAGTTTCCTTATCTGCAAAATGAGGCTAATTATACTGACTTGGCAACACTGTTTTGGCAATTTAATAATATAGTATACACAAATAATTTAACACAGACATTCATCAAATATGTTCAATGAATGTAACTATTAGTAGTATTATGATAAATATTTCATAGCAGAATTTTAAAAATACAAATCTGACTAATCACAAAATTTCTACTCAAAAAGTAAATATTATATTTACCACATTCAAACACAGTGAGACCCATTTAAGGAAACACCATGAAAGCAGAGGTAAAAGTAATTTTAAATATGCTCAGTCAACTTTAAATCTACATTAACAGATAAGACCAAACATTTCCCAATAATAAAGCAAGAGATTAAAAAATCAAATTAGCAATTGTTACTACAAAGTGGCAATCACCTTGGACCAGAAGTTATCGGTAAAATGGACCCAAATATAATAAATATTAAATAACCCCTTGAGCTTTTAGGATTCTATTCATTCAACAAATAGAAGTTCTATCAGGCACAGATGAAGAAATAAAGGAAGTCTTCTTTGATTTCAAGTAATTCATAATCTAGTGAAAAGAAGAACAGACAAATTTTAGAAGTGCAAGGCAGTATAAATGCTTAGGAGCACATACAGAGTATTATGGTTTCACATAGAAGACATTCCTAAGTCTTGGGGGTGAGAGGAAGGTAGGTGTAATTGGTTTCAAGGCCCTCTTCCCCAAAAAGTGAAGCATGAATTCAATCCTGAAGGACAGGAGTTGGCTAAATGAAAAACTGAAGAAAAGTGTGTTGTGTATAGGCAGATGCATAAGAAAATTGCTGTCAGACAACAACTATTGTTTTCAGGTTCTAGTTAGGAGAAATAAGTTCTAAAGGTCTACTGTACAGCATGGTGACAATAGTTAATAACAGTGTACCACATACTTGAAAACTGCAAAGAGAGTCTATTTTAAATGTACTCGTCCCAAAAAGTGACAAGGATGTAACATGATAAATATGTTACTTAATAGCTTGAATTAATCATACCACAATGTATACATATATTAATACATCATGTTGTAAATCATAAATATATAAAAGTTGTCAATTAAAAATTAATTTGGGATAGAAATATTGACTGTCATAAAAATATAAAATAAAAAATTAGTTTTTTAATGCATTGTGTTAAGTTGGAATCTCAAGCAAGAACAGACTGGGGGCTTGGCAGGGACAGAACTTTATATAAATCCTGTTATTCTTCTTAGCAAGTTATGGGATCAACAAGGTATTTTGAATTTCTTCTTTTTTTTCCTTTTTTTTTTGAGATAGAGCAAGACTGGAGTGCAGTGGGATGATCTCAGCTTACTGCAACCTCTGCCTCACAGACTCAAGTGATTTTCCCACCTCAGCCTCCCAGTAGCTGGGACCACAGGCATGCACCACCACACCCTGCTAATTTTTTTTTTTTTTTTTTTTTCAAGTAGAGATGGAGGTTTCACCAAGTTGGGCAGGCTAATCTCAAACTCCTGGCCTCAAATGATCCACCCACCTTGGCCTCCTAAAGTACTGGAATTACAGGCAAGAGGCACCACACTTGGTGCCACAAAAAAATTTCAAGCAGGACAAAGACAAGATCAGATTTGTGGTTTGAAAACATTACTCTAAAGCAGCAAAATGGAGAATGGAAGGAGGAAAAACCCGGAGGAGACTTGGAGCAAGATAAGAAGTATACAGACCAGTAGGAATGCTCTTTCAGTAATGCAGATGAGAAACAGAGAAGGCTCAACTTAAGGCAATAATGGTAGGAATGGTGATGAAGCATCTCTTTCCTTCATTTTCTGTTATTAGAATTCCCTGTTGCAAACCACAGGCAATCAGCGCCAATGACCCTCACCCTTTTGCTCATAGGATAAACAAAATGTCACCCAATTCCATGCATTCTGCTAGCTTAGAGACTATTCCTTAAACTTTTCTCTTAAACCAATCAAAAAATCAATTTGATATCTTAGTTATAAGAGATGGAAAAAAATTTAAAGGCATAACCCCATATAATATCTATCATTTCTATCAACAGTCACATGCTTGAGACTTTTACTTCTTAAGCAGACACACACACACTATATGAAATTTAAGTGTCAATTTTCAATAGAATTCATGCTAATAAACAAGAAGCCAGAAAAAATTCAAACACATCATTGTATCTGCTATTGCTAATTATACATTGGCTTCCTTCAATTTACAAAGACCCCCTCATTTCACTGTGTGCATATGTAACAGTATTTTCCTTTTAGTACTAAAATTCTTATACTGTATTTGGTCTTTAACCAAAAGTATTTCATATCATATATGCATATATATATATGAGTTTTAAGTATTTCATATTATATATGATTTTTAAGTATTTCATATCATACATATGAAATGAAATAGTGAATATATGAAATTCATATATGATATGAAATACTTTTTAAAAATGTAAACACAAATACACTTCCAAATTCAAACTTGCCACATACCTCAGTGAAGAACAGAAACTCTGGCAGGGATTGTAGGGTTGTTAAAATTGTTTGAAGAGTTTACAAGCAATTAAAAATTCACTCTAGTATATGAACAATATAAAACCTTTATCTTCAGTTACATGAGTTGCCTGAAGTACTCTAGATTTATTCCAGTATTACAACACTCTATAATTTCTGCCTAGCAACAAAGTGAGTACCTTAAAAGTAAGGAAATTGTTCTAATCAAGGACATAACCTCCCATAGTAGAAAGTAGCATCCCCAAATTTTTTTCCTTGTTAGAATAAAATAACCGAACAGAGAGATTTTAATTCTGAATTGAACTATCTTTAAATACTTTCTGCATGGAGTTCACAGTACTTGGTGATTTCCGTCTCATACACAATTTTTTAAAATAAAAATATAATTAGTACATTCATTCATTCCTGAATAGGACACAGCAAACATCAAAGCAAAGCTGTATGTCTGGAACTCGACTAGGTATTGGAGATTAAAAACGTGAATAAAATATTATCTCCGATCTGAAGAAAGAAATACTGAAGTCAAGAAATACTAAAAGAAAACAGTAATTAAAGGTAAATAAATACAATAATTAAAGGCAAGGTATAAACAAATTATCTAGGTATAAACAATCAACACAGAAGGGCTTCACAGAGAAAGTGACACCAGCAGAGCTGGGCCTCAGAATAGGCTTTGGCTGCAGTTGATAAGACATCAGTTGGTAAAGGCAATCTGGGCTGGAGAAACTGTATGTGCAAAAAAGCACTGCTAAACTTCTAAGAAATGCTTTAGATTTTTCTCTTACACTTTAGAGAAGGTACATGGCTTTAATTTTGTAGTTGTAAAACAAATTTCTTAGTATAAAATTAAAACCATAAAACATGATTTCTTTCTCCTTATCCTTAGCCAAGTGAAATTTTAAACTTCTATTTAAAAGTTGGGCTCAGAGTGTTTCATTTTTGTTATTATTACTCCATGTAAATATGAGAATTAAAAAGGGTACCAGTATTTGTTTCGTACTAGTCTGTATAAGAATAAATGTAAATAAGTAAACACATGAATTGAATAATATACAATAGGCAAACAATATATGTATAAAGGAATGTATCACATAGAACTCATTTCTTTACTAATAAAATCACAGCATGTATGCCAGAAAATGAATTATCTTCACATTTCATAAACATAAGAATGCTCAAAACTGCTTAAATCTAGCCTTTATGTTTATGGACATATTAGCCACAAAGTAGTTTTCTATCTATATCAGTCACCACAATGGTGAAGACATTCTGACCACAGTAGGACACAGCAAACATCAAAGCAAATCCCAGTGCAGGTCAATTGGAAATAGCCTCAACATCCCAATCTCAGAGAGCTTCTCACATTTGGCAACAAGGGGTCACAGTTAAAAAGAATCAGTGGCGAGCCGGGCGCGGTGGCTCAAGCCTGTAATCCCAGCACTTTGGGAGGCTGAGGCGGGTGGATCACAAGGTCGAGAGATCGAGACCATCCTGGTCAACATGGTGAAACCCCGTCTCTACTAAAAATACAAAAAATTAGCTGGGCATGGTGGCACATGCCTGTAATCCCAGCTACTCAGGAGGCTGAGGCAGGAGAATTGCCTGAACCCAGGAGGCGGAGGTTGCGGTGAGCCGAGATCGTGCCATTGCACTCCAGCCTGGGTAACAAGAGCGAAACTCCGTCTCAAAAAAAAAAGAATCAGTGGCATCTGCTCTCACCCCTCAACATGGAAATATGCCCCTACTTTTTTTTTTAACTATGCTATGATATTTAATCTTCAAACTCTTCTCATCATTTCCCATAAAGAGTTGTTCCCAATTGTGAGGCAATAAAAATGTGAATAGTTTCCTCATCTGTAAAATAATCTGCAATTATAAGACTCTAAGCAAAATGCCTGGCACATAGTAAACACTCACGAAATGAGTGAAACCTTCAACTGATAACAGTTAATTACATAAGATGTGTCTGTCACAAATACAATGTGTGACAGAAATTGACATTTAACCAATGTTGGTTTCTTATATTGGTTTCTTTCCTTCCTTTGGACTAGCACACTAGCATGTATTTATCTTGTAATTCACCTAGCAAAGAGTTTCACAAAGGAAGCCCATGGTAAATCCTAACTAACTAAATGGCTTCTGTCACACTTCTGAATATTCGCCCATCTCCCAATGTCACATATGGTTCATAAGTTCTGGCTTGGCCAGTTCAGTTACTGCACACTATAAAAATAATACCCTAAACTTACAAAAATGGCTTTCTTACCAGGAGCTTAAGCCACTTTTAAACAACAGCTCATTACTGACAATGAGAGGATCAGGCAAATATGCAACCATATTTTCAGGGAAATCCAAGGCTAAGTCTATGGACTTTATACCAACAAAGTCAGTAAATGGCAAAACAAGGACTCCAACTCAGAAATTTTTCCCTGAACTTGAGATTTTTTTCCAACCCAGAATGTATTTCCTCAAATGTCAAAAGTACAGTGATGCCCATCAATTTTCCAAATCTTCACTCAGAAAATATGTAATCTATATACAGTTGTAATTTAATATTTATCAAAGGAACAATGTAAAATTTTATCTTTATTAATCTATACCAGTGTATCCTTCTTTGTAATGTCTGAGATTAATTCTAAATCGTTTGCTTTCTTTAGAAAGGTTGGCTCTATATTAAGTACAATTATTTTTAAACCTACTACAAATAGAATAAATTAAAACTGTATACAAAATTTAATGTTTTCATCCTATGAGCTTTTTATAGTTCATTTTATTTCCTTTGGCCATTTGCTTTTAATGTACAACCAATGAACAATGGTTTTTTTTATACTTCACTTTTACAAATGCAATCTTCCAAAAGCTCAGCCAGAAATGCCCATTTCAAAAAGCTCACTCCAGCCAGTTGGCTTTGTCAGTGACATATGTGCAAAGTGAAAATTTAACCCATAGTGATTTTCTGCAGGTCAGATGGAACTACTTAGCATATTCAACATGGTTTCCAGTCCATGCCTCAAGAGGAATATCCTTCAGCTAGCAAGTGTTTCTTCGATATATCAGACTAGCTACTGTTGTTTGAACACTAGAGTTACCTCAGCATGGTTAGAATACATGTACATGCTGAGAATTATAAACATTATTCTGTATCAAAATATCACTGAAATATATCTGTATTACGAACATTATATGGAGTCCACATAAAATTTAACTAATCAGTAGGTAGTGTTTGAGGTGCTAAACATTTTTAATGTTAGTCGTTTCTTCTGTTTTCAAAGTTGCTTTAAGCTCAAAACACTTCGTAGATATAATAATGGCTCATGTAAGCAGAAATGCTGAATGTAAAATAAAAAACTTTAGTGTTAAATTAGAAACTGCAAATAATCTTAAATTATGCTATAGCAAATGATTAATAATACACAAATAATCTTAAATTATGCTATAGCAAATGATTAATATACAACCTGTTCAGCAAAATGAAAAAATACCATAAATACATGAACATATGAGAAAATTTCAAATTTCACCAAATATATTCCTTGCTTTTCCATAGGTTGTATTTTTAGTTGGTTAACCTCATTTCTTTCTTTTTTTTTTTTTTTTTTTGTTAACTTTCTTTTTTTAAGGCAATCTCAATTTTAGAAAACAATGAATTTTTTAAAAGGCAATTTGGCCCATCCAAGACTCTTTCCTTCATACTATATTAACAGACAGAGAAAACACAATTATTTACTGTATCAAATAAGGTCAAGAATCTCCCACAAACTATGACTATGTAACAAAGCCAAGCACTAAACTTATTTCTAACACTAAAATTAATTACCAATGAGTTTATTACCTGATTGCATTTATACTCCCTGTAGATTTCTTTTTTAAAAGATCAGGAATTGTTTACACAATTAAAAGGCAATTCTTTTTTAGCCCACTGGTTTGTTACCTTGATTGGAAAATAATACCTATCCTTTTTGGTATGGAAAAGAATTGCTTTTCTTTTTGCAGACACACTAATCCCTTTCTTTGGCAAACAGAAAACATAAAGTTCAGCTTTTTTTTTTTTTTTTTTTTTTTTTTGAAGAATAGGACTGAGGCCTACGTTTAAGAACGAAAAAAAAAAAAAAATGTGTGTCAACCATGAGTAAGGAACTGCTGCTACTAATGGAAGAACCATTCTATTTTTAAAGGCAGTATTTAGAAGGGGATTAGTCTTATTAAAAGCAGAAGTATAGATGTCATTATGCTAGCCAAAAGAACAGTGTGTACATTATGACATTGTATATTTAACAAGAACACTGAAGGCCCAGTGGCCTAGTGTCAGAAGTATGCATTGCCTTGTAAGGGATCAGAGTTCAAGGTCATTAAACAAAGCCTTTGATCCTCAAATGGCCAAGCATAAGGAAACTAGTAACAATGAGCTACAGATGGCAATAACAACCCTTTCCCTGCTTAATGCAAGAGTAAGTATTCACACTTCTCTTTTAGGTTAGTTTCCCAAAACATGATATTTGAAAGATAAAAGAAAATTCAAGAAAAGTAACTAGTACAAATCTAAGGGGAAAAAAATCTTAGATTTCTATTTATATGTGTTTAATCTAAGGATAAAATTACTTTAGAGCTTCTCCTCTTCCAGCTTCTACAGTGTCCACTGGTTTACCATGTTGGCTCCAACAAATGTGAGAGAAAAATCCAAAGTTTATTCCTCTTACCTAATAAGGTAGTGGGAAGTTGAAGTAAATTCGGGCTCTTTAGGCTATTTATTTGAGAATAAATACCTCCATTCACATGTGAATATAAGAATATGGATCCAGTCAACACTAAATGCATTCTGAACTATTTTCTAGGCATGAGAATAAGTTTCTATGGAACCAAGCATAGCTTTTTCTTAATCCCCAAATGGCAAAAAAATGGATGCAGAAGCTGCACAGGTGCAGTTAATTAGCCAGCAATGGGCTCAAACCTACAGCAACAGCTTTGTTAATATTATTGTACTTAATTAAACTGAGCATCTTCAATCCTTAAAATAATTTTATTCCCTCTTAAGAGGTATTCATATCACTTTGGCATACCTTAGAAATTATACACACATAAGTAGATAAAATGGTAAAGAAAGACAACATATCAGACAGAAGAGGATTGGAGAGCCAAGAAATAGTAACATACATAATTTAAAATCTCTTCGTCAAACTGTCTGTCGTTAATTTAATTTTAAAAAAAACCCTCTTTCTAAATATCTGAATAGTTACTTGGAGGAGAAAGTGGTTTCTCCAACTAAATAAAGAACAGGAAATTTATTTTGTAACATGGTATTTTCATCTTAAATTCATTCTACATTGAACAGTGATTATGTATCCACTTAATGTTTCTATTCTTTTCCTAATATCTTAAGAATTAGAGACTATCGAGGTCCGAATGAATGTTAACCTTTGTTCCTTCTTTATTCTTCCAAGTAAACATACTATAAATAGAGCAAAACAAAAATATATAAGCTTGGCCTTATAGTCTACAAATACATAATTGATCCTGAGGGCAGAAACTCAGGTCCCTTAGAGATAATACTTGTTCTCAATTCCAGAGAGGTGAGAAAATGCTGACCTAAAGAAACATTTATAACATCTTTGTAGAAAGATATCTTCATTTATGTAGACACTCTCAATTTTTTCGAGGTTACCTAAAAATATATGTAGTAGGCCCCACTTATCCACAGTTTCCCTTTCTTCAGTGATGCATAACACAAGTACATAGTTTCAGGGTACATGTAATAATTTAGTACATTCATATACTTTTTAAGATCAAATCTGTGTAAAATGAGTTATCCACCACCTTAAATATTTGTCTTTTTTATGCCAAAACCCTTCAAATTCTTCTCACTATTTTGAAATATACAGTGGATTACTGTAAACTATAATCACTCTACTGATGTATCTAAAACTACACCTTATTTATTTATTAATGGGTACATATCCTATATTTGTATCAATTAATCAACTTCTCTTCATGCCTCCTTTCCCCTATCCTTCTAGTCTCTGGTAACTCTCTTCCACTCTCTGTCATCATGAGATCTACTTTTTTAGCTCCCACATATAAGCGAGAACACGTAATATTTGTCCTTCAGTGCTTGGCTTATTTCACTTAACACAATGACTCCCAGTTCCATTCAAATAGGTGTAAATAACAGGATTTCATTTTTTATGGCTGAATAATATTCCTGTGTATGTGTGTGTGCCTGTGTGTGTCTATGTGTGTGCATTTCTGCCCAGACCAATTTCCCAAAATGTTTCTCCAGTGTTTTCTTTAGTAGTTTATAGTTTCCTGTCTTAATCTATTTTCAGGTCTTAACTAAATTCTTCATCCATTTTGATCTGATGTTTGTATATTGTAAGAGACAGGAGTCTAGTTTTATGATTCTGCATATTATTACTCAATTTTCCCAGCACCATTTATTGAAGAAACTGCTTCCTCATTGTATATTCTTGGCATCTTTGTCAAAACTGAGTTGACCATAAACATACAGATTTATATCTAGGTTTCAATACTCTGTTCCACCGGTCTATGTGTCTATTTTTTACACCAGTATCATGCTGATTTGTATACTATAGCTTTGTCATATATTTTGAAGTCAAGTAGTATGATGCCTCCAGCTGTGTTCTTTTTTCTACGGATTGCTTTGGCTATTTGGAGTCTTCTGTACTTCCATGTAAATTCTGTTTTTTCTGTCTCTGTGAAGAATAACCTCATTATTTTGAAAGGGATTGCACTGAGTTTGTAGACTGCTTAGGGTGGTATTGATATTTTAACAATGTTCTTCCCATCTATAAGCATGGAATATCTGTTTGTGTGTGTATGTGTTTTCTTTAATTTTTCTTATAAGTTTAGTTTTCCTATATAGATCTTTCATTTATTTGGTTAAATTAAGTCCTAGGAGGCAGACCAAGATGACAGAATAGACGCCTATGGACAGGCTTCGTCCTCCTGGCAGGAACACCAAATTTTAACACCTACCTGTCCACAAAAAAGGACTGCCACAAAATCAGATGAGCAACCACAGTATCTAGTTTGAATTTCATATCACTGAAGTTTAACTAGTTTTAACTTCATATCACAGTACAACCAAAAATCTGAGCAACCACAATAACTTCATATCACTGAAGAGGGTAAGAGACACAGTCTTGAATCACAGACACCATCCCTCCCTCATACCCCAGTAGAGAATCTGTACACTTCATGAAGAGACAGCACAGTGACTTGGGGACTTTACATTGAACTCAGTGCTGCCATGTACAACATAGAGCAAAGCCATGGTGGGCTGTCAGCACTCATGCAAGGAGAGAGCACCTGGACCAGACCTAGGCAGAGGGGAATCGCTCATCTTAGTGGTAGAAACTTGAGTTTCTCAGCAAGCCTCACCATCACGAACCAAAATGCTCATGGATCCTAGACACACATGAAAAGCCGTTTACGACACAGGTATGCAATTCCTAGGCAACTCCTAGTGCTAAGCTGGGTTAGAGCTAGAGGACTAGGGTGGCATGTGAGCTAGGAAGACATAATCCAGGGTGGCTAGGGGAGTGCCTGTGTCCTCCCTATCCCAACTCCAGGCAGTGCAGCTTGCAGCAATGAAAGTGACTCTATCCTCTGCTTAAGGAGAAGAGAGTGAGGAGTAAAGAGAACTTTGTCTTGTGTCCTGGATGCCACCTTCGCCATAGCAAGACAGTGCACCAAGCAGTGTCATAAGGCCCCCATTCCAAGACCTATCTCCCAAATGACATTTCTAGACACACCCTGGGCCAAAAGGCAACCTGCTGCCTTAAAGGGAAAGACCCAGTCATAGTAGGATTCGTTACATGCTGATGAAAGAGTCCTTGAGCCCTGAATAACCAGCAGCAATACCCAGGTAGTACACAGTGGGTCTTGGGCTCTGAGACATGCTAATGACACACGTGAGCCAACACATTCCCAGCTGTGGTGGCTATGCTTAAAGACTCTGTTTGAGAAAAGCAGAGGGAAAAGTAAAAGGGACTTTGTCTTGCACCTTAGGTACCAGCTTGGCCACAGTGAGACAGAGCAACAAGCAGGCTCCTAGGTTCTCTAAGTCTAGGCTTAGACTCTTGGACACCATATCCGAACTTGCCCTGGGCCAGATGGGAGCCCACGGCCCTTAAGAGTGAGTCCCAGGTCTTGCAGCATTTACCACAGCTGGCTGAAGAGATCTTGGACTTCAAGTGAACATGGGCAGTGAGTGGTCTGGCAGAACCTTTCTGTGGGTCAGTGGTGGTAGTACCCATAGGAAGAGGCTCCTCTGCCTGGAAAGATGGAGGAAGAGCAGGAAGGACTTTGTCCTATGGTTTGAGTGCCAGCTTAGCCACAGTACAATTGAACATCAGACAAACTTCTAAAATCTCTGTCCCTGACTGGGGCCTGGGGGCTCTTGCCATCCTGAAAGGAAGGACACAAACCTAGCTGGCATCCCCACCTGCTGATCATAAAACACTAGGGCATTGAGTGAACATAGGAGGTAGCCAGGTAGTGATTACAGCAGGCCTTGGGTGACACCCATTACTACACTGGCTTCAGGTCTGACCCCATACAGTCAGAGTATTGGTGGCCACAGGGCTGCTTCCATCACCAAATGCCCAGTTCCAGGTGGCTCAGCAGAGAGAGAGAGAAAGAGAGAGAGAGACTACATTTGATTGAGAGAAAGTAAGGGAAAAGAACATGAGTCTCTGACTGGTATTAGAATTCCTCTAGATTTTACCAAAGACTACCAAGGCCATACCTCTACCAGACTGCAGAAACCACAGTGATATTGGGCTTGGGGCTAAAGTCCCTTTGAATACCTGAAAGCCTTCTCAAGGACAGGCACAAATAAGCCCAGACTGTGAAAACTACAATAAATATCTAACTCTTCAATGCCCAGACACTGACAAACATCTACAAGCATTAAGATCATCCAGGAAAACAAGATCTCACCAAACTAAATAAGGCACCAGGATCAATCCCAGAGAAACAGAGACATGTAACCTTTCAGACAGAGATTTCAAAACAGATGTGTTGAGGAAATTCAAAGAAATTCAAGATAACACAGAGAAGGAATTCAGAATCCTATCAGATAAATGTAACGAAGAGACTGACATAATTAAAAAGAATCAGGCAGAAATTCTGAAGCTGAAAAACACAACTGACATACTAGAGAATACATCAGAGTCTCTTAACAGCAGAATTGATCAAGCAGAAGAAAGAATTCGTGAGGTTAAAGATAGCAAGACTCCATCTAAGGAAAAGAAAATACACAGTCAAAGGAAACAAAATAATAAAATGAAGCATGCCTACAAGATCTAGAAAATAGCCTCAGAAGGGCAAATCTAAGAGGTATTGGCCTTGACAAGGAGGTGGGGTGGGGGTAGAAAGGTTATTCAAAGAGGTAATAACAGAGAACTTCCCAAACCTAGAGAAATATATCAATATTCAAGTACAAGAAGGTTACAGCTGATTTAACCCAATTTAGACTTCCTCAAGGCATCTAATAAACTCCTAAAGGTCACCAATACAGAAAGAATTGTAAAAGCAGCAAGAAAAAAGAAACAAATAACATACAGTAGAGCTCCAATACATCTGGCAACCGACTTTTTGGTGTAAATCTTACAGGCCAGGAAAGAGAGGCATAAAATATTTAAAGTGCTAAAGGAAAAAAAAAAAAAACCTTACCCTTCAATAGTACATCTGGCAAAAATATCATTTAAGCATGAAGGAGAAACAAAAAATGAGAGATTTCATCAACACCAGAACTATCCTACAAGAAATGCTAAAGGAGTTCTTCAATCTGAAAGAAAAGGATGTTAACAAGCAAGAAGAAATTACCTGAAGGTACAAAATACACTGGCAATAGTAAGGACACAGAAATATTATAGCATCATAATTGTAATGAGTAAACTATTCTTATCTTAAGTAGAAAGAATGATGAACCAATCAAAAATAATAAATACAAAAAATTTTCACACATAGTACAATAAGACATAAAGAGAAACAACAAAAGTTAAAAAGCAGGGAGATGATAACAATCAAAAATAAACAAAAAAACAGGATGATGAAACTGAAGTATAGAATCTTCTTTTTGAATGTTTGTTTTTTGTTCATGCAATCAGGGTTACACAGTCACCAATTTAAAATAATAGGTATTAAGACAGTATTTGCAAGCCTTGTGGTAACCTCAAATCAAAAACATAACAAGGGATACACAAAAAAATAAAAAGCAAGAAATTAAAGCATACCACCAGAGAAAATAACCTTCATTAAAAGGAAGACAGGGCTGGGCGCAGTGGCTCAAGCCTGTAATCCCAGAACTTTGGGAGGCCGAGGCGGGTGGATCATGAGGTCAACAGATCGAGACCATCCTGGTCAACATGGTGAAACCCCGTCTCTACTAAAAATACTAAAAATTAGCTGGGCATGGTGGCATGTGCCTGTAATCCCAGCTACTCAGGAGGCTGAGGCAGGAGAATTGCTTGAACACGGGAGGCGGAGGTTGCAGTGGGCCGAGATCGCGCCATTGCACTCCAGCCTGGGTAACAAGAGTGAAACTCCGCCTCAAAAAGAAAATAAAAAATAAAATTAAAAAAAAGGAAGACAGGAAGGAAGAGAAGATCACACAACAACCAGAAAAAAATAACAAAATGGCAGAAGCAAGTCCTTATTTATCAATAATAGCAATGAATATAAATAGACTAAACTCTCCAGTTAAAACACAGAGTGGCTGAATGCATGAAAAAACAAGAAACAATGATCTGTTGCCTACAAGAAACGTACTTCACCTAAAAAGATACAAATAGACTGAAATCAAAGAAATAAAAAAAGAGATTCCATGCAAATGGAATCAAAAAAGAGCAGGAGTAGCTACGCTTATATAAAGCAAAAGAGAATTCAAGACAAAAACTGTAAGAAGAGACAAAAAAGGTCATCATACAATGATACAGCCGTCAATCCAGCAACAGGGTATAATGATATATATACACAACACTGGAACATCCAGATATGTAAAACAAATATCAATAGAGCTAAAAAGACAGAACTCAACACAGTAGTAGCTAGAAATGTCAACACCCCACTTTCAGCATTGGACAGATCTCCTAGACAGAAACTCAACAAGAAACATTGAATTTAATCTGCACAATAAACCAAATGGACCTAACAGATATATACAGAACATTTCATCCAAAGGCTGATACACATTATTCTCAGCATATGGATCATTCTCAAGAACAGACCATATGTTAGGTCACAAAACAATTCTTAAAAGATTCAAAAAACTTGAAATAATATCAAGCATCTCCTCTGACTACAATGGAATAAAATAAGAAATCAGGGCGGTGCACAGTGGCTCATACCTGTAATCCCAGCACTTTGGAAGGCCAAGGCGGGTGGATCACAAGGTCAGGAGTTCAAGTCCAGCCTGTCCAAAATAGTGAAACCTCATCTCTACTAAAAAAAAACATACAAAAATTAGCCAGGCATGGTGGCGGGTGCCTATAGTCCCAGCCACTTGGGCGGCTGAGGCAGAAGAATCACTTGAACTCAGGAGATGGAGGTTATGCTAAACTGAGATTGCACCACTGCATTCCAGCCTAAGTGACAGAGCAAGACTCCATCTCAAAAAAAAAAAAAAAAAAAAAAAAAAAAAAAAAAGAAATTAACAACAAGAGGAATTTGGGAAACTATACAAATACATGGAAATTAAACAATATGCTCCTGAATGACCAGTAGGTCACTGAAGAAATAAAGAAGGAAATAGAAGAAGTTCTTGAAACAAATGAAAATGGAAACACAATGTCCCAAAAAATATGAAATACAGTGAAAGCAGTACTAAAACAAAATTTTATAGCTATAAGTGCCATCGAAAAAGAATAAAAACTTCAAATAAACATCATCATGCATCTTAAAGTGCTAGAAAAGCAAGAGGAAACCAAATCAAAAATCAGTAGAAGGAAAGAAATAATAAAGACTAGAGCAGATATAAATGAATTTGAAATTAATAAAACAGTACAAAATATCAATGACACAAAAAGTTGGTTTTTTTAAAAGATAAAATTGACAAATCTTTAGCCAGACTAACTAATAAAAAAAGGGAAAAGACCTAAATAAATAAAATCAGAGAGGAAAAAGGAGACATTACAACAGACTGCATAAATTTAAAGGAGCATTAGGGGCTACTATGAGCAATTATACGCCAATAAATTGAAAAACCTAGAAGAAATGCATAAATTCCTAGACACATACAACCTACCAACATTGAACCATGAAGAAATCTAAAACCTGAACAGATCAATAACAAGTAATGAGATAGAAGCCATTATAAAAAGTCTCACAGTAGACCAGGTGCTCATGCCTGTAATCCCAGCACTTCGGGAGGCCAAGGTGAGCAGATCACCTGAGGTCAGGAGTTCAGTACCAGCCTGGCTAAAACAGTGAAACCTGTCTCCACTAAAAACACAAAAATTAGCCAGGCATGGTGGTACGTGCCTGTAATCCCAGCTAATCAGGAGGCTGAGGTATGAGAATTGTGAGAACCCAGGATGCAGAGGTTGCAGTGAGCCAAGATCCTGCCATTGCACCCCAGCCTGGGTGACAGAGCAAGAATCCATCTCAAAAAGAAAAAAACAAAAAAGCCCAGGACCCACTGGCTTCATTACTGAATTCTACCACATATGTTTAAAAAAAAAAAAAAAAAAAAAAAAAAAAAAAAAACAGGCCAATATCTCTGATGTATACTGATGTAAAAAAAAAAATTGACAATAGATCATCCATCATGACCAAATGGGATTTATTCCAGGGATGCTAAGATGGTTCAGTAAACACAAATGAATCAATGTGATATATGGACAGAATGAAGGTCAAAAACCATTTGATCATTTCAACTGCTGCTGAAAAAGCATGTGATACAATTCAACATCCTTTCCTGATTTAAAAAAAAAAAAAAAATCCTTACAAAGCTGAGTGACAGACTCATAGCTTATATCATACTGAATGGGGAAAACCTGAAAGCTTTTCCTCTAAGATCTGGAACATAACTAAAATGCCCACTTTCACCACTATAATTCAACATAGTACTAGGAGTCCTAGCTAGAGCAATCAGACAAGAGAAAAAAATAAAGGGCATCCAAAACGGAAAGAAAGAAGTCAAATTATCCTTGTTTGCAGATGATATGACCTTATGTTTGGAAAAAGCTAAAAAGACTCCATTTGAAAAAAACTATTAAAACTGATGAATTCTGTAATGTTGTAGGATACAAACTCAACCTACAAAAATCGGTAGCATTTCTATATGCTAACAAAGATATTAAAAAAATTAAAAAGTAATTTCATTTAAAATAGCCACACATAAAATTAAATACCTAAGAATTAACCAAAGAAGTGAAAGATCTCTACAATGAAAACTATAAAACACTGATGCAAGAAATTGAAGAGGCCAGAAAAAAATAAAAAGATATTCCACATTTATAGATGTGAAGAATCAATACTGCCAAAATATACATACTACCCAAAGCATTCTACAGATTCAATGCCATCCCTATCAAAATATCAATGACATTCTTTACAGAGATTTTTTTTTAATCCTCCAATTCCTATGGAACCACAAAAGACCTAAAATAGCTAAAGCTATCCTGAGCAAGAAAAACAAAACTGGAAGAATCATATTAACATGAATTCAAATTAAACTACAGAGCTATGGCAAACAAAACAGCATGGTACTGGCATAAAAACAGGCATACAGACCAATGGAAAAGAACAGAGAACTGGGAAACAAATCCATACATCTACAGTAAATTCATTTTCAACAAGGATATCAAAAATATACAGTGGGGAGAAGGACAGTCTTTTCAATAAATGATCCTGGAAAAATTAGATATCCACATGCAGAAGTATGAAACTAAACCTCTATCTCTCACCATATACAAAAATCAAATCAAAATGCATTAACACTAAAATCTAAGACTTCAAGCTGTAAAACTGCTACAGAAAACCATTGAGGAAACTCTCTAGGACACTGAACTGTGAAAGGACTTCTTGAGTAACACCCCACAACCACAGGGAACCAAAGCAAATATGGACAAATGAGATCACATCAAGTTAAAATGCTTCTGCACAGTGAAGCAAACAATCAACAAAGTGAAGAGATAACCCATTGAATGAGAGAAAATATTTATGAACTACCCATCTGACAATGGACTAATAAGCAGAATATATAAGGAGTTCAAACAATTCTATAAGAAAAAATCTGATAATATGATTTTAAAATAGGCAAAAGATCTGAATAGACATTTCTCAAAAGAAGACACACAAATGGCAAACAAGTGTATGAAAAGGTGCCCAACACCACTGATCATCAGAGAAATGCAAATCAAAACTACAAGATATTATCTTACCCCAGTTAAAATGGCTTTTATCCCAAAAATGGCAATAACAAATGCTGCTGAGAACATGGAGAAAAGGGAATGTTCAAACATTGTTGGTGAAAATAATTATTATAACCACTATGAAAAACAGTTTGGAGGTCCCACAAAAAAACTAAAAATAGAGCTACCATATGATCCAGCAATCCCACTCCCAGTTGTATACCCAAAAGAAAGGAAATCAGCATATTGAAGTGACATCTGTACTCCTATGTTTCTTGCAGCACTGTTCACAATAGCCAAGATTTAGAAGCAATCTAAGCTTCCATCAACAGACAAATGGATAAATAAAATGTGGTTACATATATACTACGGAATACTATTCAGCCATAAAAAGAATGAGATCCTGTCATTTGCAACAACATGGATGAAACTGGAGGTCACTATGTTGGTGAAATAAGCCAGTCACAGAAAGACAAATGTCACATGTTCTCACTTATTTGTGGAGGCTAAAAATTAAAACAATTGAACTCATGGAGATGAAGAAAGAGGATTACCAAAGTCTGAAAAGGATAGTTGGGGGATAGGGGAAGGTGGGTATGGCTAAATGCACAAAGAAAATAGAAAGAATAAATAAGATCTAGTATTTGGTAGCATAATAGAATGACTATAGTCAGTAATAATTTAACTGTATATTTTTAAATAACTAAAAGAATATAATTAGATTGTTTGTAATACAAAGAATAAATACTGGAGGTGATGGATACCCCATTTACCCTGATGTGATTATGCATTGTATGCCTGTATCAAAATATTCACATGTTCTCCATAAATATATACCTTACTATGTACCCACAAAAATTAAAAATTCTAAAAAGCAGAATTTTTCTGAATTCAGAAAATAACAGTGGTCACCCACTTCCCCCACCCTCCTAGAAAAAGCATAAAACCACACGGAATCCATACCTTCTGCACTACTAGGAGAAAGAACATTGCTGCCTGCACTATATGTAGAAAAAAAGAAACAAATTTCAATGGCACTTCTGCCATCAGCCCACTGCTACTACCACAAACTTCAGCGTATTGAGAGTGAGGAAAGGAAGGCTTATAAGATTCTGTGAAAAAGAGCAGAAGAAAGTAAAGGACTACAGAAAGCACAGGCCAATCATCCCAGAAGGAAAAAGTGAAACAATAAATGCAAAAATTCTCAACATGGGTTGGATCTATAAGTTCAAAGCTCTGGCTACACAGAGAAGGAATTTGAAAGTGTGCAGCACTGGAAGTAGCAGCCTCAGGGAACACGAATACTTAGAGGAATTAGCTAAAAAAAGAAAACAGAGACAGAGATTTGTTTATCATAGGGCAATGGTCAAAATCAATTCTGCAGCTACTTTAGATGTACTGTAGAAATGAGCAAATGAATATGTGGCTTGATGTTGAAAGTCAGATATCCACTTAGGAGAAACATATAAATACCGAATAGGGGACAGCAAGAAAGAATTATGCAGGGATGAACTGAAGTTGGATATACTGGTAGGAATGCATAACTTTTAAGTTATATCTATATGTATACGTGTGCACATTTATGTGCACATGAGCATGTATGTACATATTTATGTACAGTATGTACACATATGTATATGTGTATATACACGCATATATTTCCTAGCATTGTCCCTGAAAGGGCCTAGAAGTAAAGATACCATAGTAATGGGGTTACATCTAGCATCTAGATCTTAGTCTCTAATACTATTTAGATGGCTGCAGCAGGATAGGTACCAGATTACCCTGGAACATCTCACTATGCTGGAAGGTAAAGAAATGTTAACAACAAAAAAAAAGAAGACATGTCACAAGAACATCACTAATGAGTTATCAATTCAAGGGTAAATGTTGATGAAAACCAAAATATTTACACTTCCTTACTAGTGGCAAGGCATAAAACACCAGTAATTAGTAATTACACAGTGGAGAAATCAGGCAACAAGTTTAACCAGAAGATAAAATTAGTCATCATTGTGGATGCTTCCATGTGATAATATAGGAAGAATGTGATAATATAGGAAGAATGTCCTGGTAGTATTTTGGACAACAATGTAAAGTATTGACTTAATCAAAGGAAATCAAGAGACAAAATGAGAAAAATAATTTAAATGGTATGGGAGACTATATTCCTCAAAGACATCAATGTCATAAAAGACAAAGAAAACTGGAGAAAATTTTTCAAATTAAAAGATAAAATTAATCATCAATAAGGATGCTTCTATGTAATAATATAGGAAGAATGTAATATCACCTATTCTTGGCAGCATTTGGACAACAATGTAAAATCTTGATTTAATCACAGGGAATCAAGAGACAAAATGAGAAAAAAATTTAACGGTATGGGAGACTATATTCTTCAAAAACGTCAATGTCATAAAAGACAAAGAAAACTGGAGAAAATTTTCCAAATTAAAAGAGGCTAAAAGACATAATTTAATGCAATGCCTCTCTCTAGAGTAGCTTCTGTAATAGTTGGGATGGAACTGTAATTATTGCGATGGGAAATAATGTGCTACAAAGCACATTATTATATTATATTATTAGACCAACTGATAAAATTAGAATTTGGATGATAGAACAGATTAAAATGTTATATCAATGTAATTTTCTGAAACTGATTTCTGTACTATGGTTATATAAGAATTTTTCTATTGGTGAGAAATACATACTTTCACACTGTTCAGGGAAAAAAATGTATACACATTAGACAGAAGAGAGGGAGAGAAAAAAAGCAAATTAAGAGCAAGAGACAGGAAGAAAAGATAAAGCAAAAAGGTAAAAATATTAACAATAGGCAAATCTGGATAAAGGGTCAAAGTTACTTCTTATTTTTAACCTCAGAGAAAAAGAAAGGAAACATTTTCTTTTCTTTTTTTTTTTTTTTTTTTTTTTTTTTGAGACGGAGTTTCGCTCTTGTTACCCAGGCTGGAGTGCAATGGCGCGATCTCGGCTCACCGCAACCTCCGCCTCCTGGGTTCAGGCAATTCTCCTGCCTCAGCCTCCTGAGTAGCTGGGATTACAGGCACGAGCCACCATGCCCAGCTAATTTTTTGTATTTTTAGTAGAGACGGGGTTTCACCATGTTGACCAGGATGGTCTCGATCTCTCGACCTTGTGATCCACCCGCCTCGGCCTCCCAAAGTGCTGGGATTACAGGCTTGAGCCACCGCGCCCGGCAAAAGAAAGGAAACATAATCATGTCTCAGCTATCAGCAGTGATTACAGTGTCATAATAATGTAAATTCTTATGTCTATTACGGAAAAGGCCAAGCTGCTATAACAAAGATACCCCAAAATACAATGGTTTAAATTAGTTTGTACTTACTTTGCTAACTATAAAGACAGCTTCTTCTCTTAACCATTCCCACATTTCTATAAGTAATCCTCTGCTTTAAAATCCCTTCATTTGAATCATCTGCCAACTATTTCCTGCTGGGTCATTAACTGATACAGTACCTGGGGATCTGTAGAGATTTGGGGACTGGTTTGCTTACGTTTTTGATGAATGTGCAGATGACTTCCCTGCCAGGGAAAAAATGAAACAACAAAACATGGGACATGCAATAGAATTACAATTATTAAAATTATCACTGCTGCAGAGTGAAATTAAGTGCTAGTAAAGAACAAAGCTTTGAGATAGGTGACTACTGCACTTAATTTTTTGATAACAGTAATAACTAGAAAGACGGCTAAGTGGGCTATCTGCTCTAATTAAACACTTACAAAATTTAAAAAGATTGAGACTTCCTACTCTCAAATCAAGACAGAGGTAGAGAACCCAAAAGCTTCTATAATGACCACTTAACAGAATGACTTTCACCAAGGAAAAGGAAAAACACAAACATTCTAGGGTTCATTAATCCCTGAGAATGCTAAATGCCATTTGATCCACCAGTCAAAACGAGGCATTTGGAATGCCAGCAATAAGTGAAGCCTCAGGCTCAGGTCTTTCTTACAAGTTCAATGAGTGTATAGACCCATCCTACTATTTTTTTTTTCCCACTTGCTGAATGCAGATGGAACAGACATATTCATCAACTGGAAGAATCTGTATATTAGCTTCTTGTCTAATAAAGATCACTGTGCAGGCTATTATGATAAGAAGGGCTAACTGGAATCCCAAACCCCACCAAAATAGCATGCTAAATCAATACCCACCCTATGAAAACTGCAGAGACTAGTGACACTATCAAACACTTGAAAAATGCAACAAAAATGCATCCTTATTTGATACCCACTTTGACCTGTGAAAGAGCCAGATGGATCTTGAATAATAACCATAGATTATCATAAACTTAGGAGACAGAAATGTTTTTCTGTCTAACAAAATGTTAGGAGACAGTCCTAACATTTTCTGTCTAACAAAATTTCTCCTAACGCCGGGCGCGGTGGCTCACGCCTGTAATCCCAGAACTTTGGGAGGCCGAGGCGGGTGGATCACGAGGTCAGGAGATCAAGACCATCCTGGTCAACATGGTGAAACCCCATCTCTACTAAAAATACAAAAATTTAGCTGGGCATGATGGCGCATGCCTGTAATCCCAGCTACTCAGGAGGCTGAGGCAGAACTGCCTGAACCCAGGAGGCGGAGGTTGCGGTGAGCCGAGATCGCACCATTGTACTCCAGCCTGGGTAACAAGAGCGAAACTCCGTCTCAAAAAAAAAAAAAAAAAAAAAAAAAATCTCCTAACAAAACGTTAGGAGACAGTCCAATTGCACTGCTGCTATTCAAAAATATAGTATATTTCTGGAAAAGGTCAACACAGCCCATGAAACCTGGTAAAAATCTATTTACCTGGCAATTACACTTTTTAAAATCCAAATTAATAAAGACAATCAGAAGTATCTCCCTTTGACTGTCAGGGATAGCAGTATACCTTCACTCTTTTGCATTAGGGCTATTTCAATTCTCCTGCTCTTTGTTATGAGACAGTGCTCAGGGACCTTGATTGTTTGATATACCAAGAAAGATAATGCTGGTCCACTACATCAATTATGTTATTATTAGTCTTGATACGCAAGAAGTGGCAAGTACCCCCATAAAATCCCAAGACCTGTGATGTTTTCAGGTAAGTCTGGAGCATGTAGGGATATCTTCTCTGAAGAAAAATGTTGTTTCACCTTTCACTCCCTAGGAAAATGGAAAATCCACAAAACTCAGAGAACCTTTGTGAATTGCGGAAGCAACACAGAGCACATTCAAGTAGAGGTGCTAGTTTTAAGTAGAGCCCTCAGCAAGAAAGGGCTCAGCAGCTGATATAGGTCACAATGTAAGCTGACCTGCTTATGACCCAGCATACCCAATATAGATTATCTATGGCAGATAGGTCAGCTGTATATAGCCTCTGGCAACTCTAAAAAGAAACTCCCTCCGCAAACCCTACAGCTTCTCTCAACAACTATTTTCCATTTGTGACACAGCTCCTCTTTCCACTGGGCCATGGTACAGATGGAACAACCAGCTATAGGACAAGAAGTGACTACATGACTAGAGATGCCCATCATAAAATGGGCTACTTGATCTACTGAGTCATGAAATTGGGTATGTGAAGCAATATTTCATCATTAAATAGAAATAAAATACATGAAGAGGAAAAGAAGATACAAATTTAATGAGCAAGTGGGTGAACTCCTAAAGTATCTACCACTGCTGCTTCACTGTCTCTTTCATGACTCATGAGGAGTTCCCCATAACCAATGAACAGAAGAAAAAATACACAGACCTGGTTTACAGATGGGTCTGCATAATACGCTGGTACCTGAAGTCAGCTATAGTATCAGTTTCCCACTCAGGGGTATCCTTAAAATACAGTTATAAAAAGAAATTTTCCAGTGGATTTAATTTGAGCAACATATCTGGAGGTCACTTTACTGGGAATGGAAGATGACCTGGGATTTAGATTTACACTGATATGTGGACAATAGCTAATGGGTTGGGGTTAAGGAATTAGAAAGAACAAGACTGAAATACTGATTAAAAAGGAGGAAGTCTGGAGGGAAGGTATATGGGAGGATTTTTCATAATGAACACACACTGTAAAGATACTGGAGAATCTGGCTCCCAGGAAAAGAAAGCTTTCACCAAGAAATACAATCATGGTTCTACTAAATTTGAAGTAGAGATTTCTCTGGTTGAGACTCCACCACATAGGGGTGATAAGCAGAGAAGGTTAATGTACTGAAGAATAGTTGATCCTTATTTCTAGGAGAAAACTGAAAGGCTGCTTTACAATAGGAACAGGTGGGATATGGCTAAGATCCAAGGGAATCGTTGGGCTGCCTCTTAGCACAGTATTCCTCTCTCTGATAAAAATCGATGGGAAACTACAGTAACTCAGTAAACACTGGCCCACTAAAGACTTAAATCTTTGGGGTATAAACGTAATGAATTGTGACCAACCAAAGTACTGGAAAAACTAAGGGGAACATGAAATGCGTGGTGGAGAAAGGGGATTATGATTATCAACATCAGCCTCTTCACTAGCTACAATGGTGGAGACTGTTACAGCTAAGAATATTTTATACTAGTCAATTATTTCTCCAAATGCACCCCTTTCCTGCCATCTTGTATGAAGGAAGTAGTGATGGCTACATGCAACTTTGGTTTCAAATGGGAATATGACTGAAATATTAACCCATGACAACAGGGTAACTAATTAGACTTTGTGTCTCATCTGGGGGTGAGACATTTTCATCTGAATGAAGAGTAGGAAGAAGGACCTTTCTCCATGGCCCTCTCTCTTAATAAGCCCTCAAAATAATATCATTTCCTTCTCCTGGCCCATCTCCCTAGAAGTGATAACAGCTTCCACTGCCAATAATCTGTGTGTTTCACTATTTGTTCCCTTAACCCTGCCTACACTTCTATCAGTGATCCCTTCACTAAAACATCTTTTTCTTTCTTTTTTTTTTTTTTTTTTTTTTTTTGAGATGCAGTCTGGCCCCGTCACACAGGCTAGAGTGCAGCACAGTGATCTCGGCTCACTGCAACCTCTGCCTCCCAGACTCAAGTGATTCTCCTGCCTCAGCCTCCTGAGTAGCTGGGATTAAAGGCTCCTCACACCACACCTGGCTAATTTTTGTATTGTAGAGACAGGGTTTCACCATGCTGGCCAGGCTGGTCTCAAACTCCTGACCTCAGGTGATCTGCCTGCCTCGACCTCCCAAAGTGCTGGGATTACGGGCATGAGCCACCGTGCCCAGCCTAAAGTATCTCTTAATCATCCAAGATACATTCTATTTCCTTCTAGGATGCTGAATGACACAAATGTATATGTGGAAATCAGAAAAGTGGTGTTCCAATATAATAAAAATAAATAAGGACTGTTAATTTCTTTTTTTCTTTTTTTTTTTTTTTTTTTGAGACGGAGTTTCACTCTTGTTACCCAGGCTGGAGTGCAATGGCGCGATCTCGGCTCACCGTAACCTCCGCCTCCTGGGTTCAGGCAATTCTCCTGCCTCAGCCTCCTGAGTAGCTGGGATTACAGGCACGTGCCACCATGCCCAGCTAATTTTTAGTGTTTTTAGTAGAGACGGGGTTTCACCATGTTGACCAGGATGGTCTCGATCTCTTGACCTCATGATCCACCCGCCTCGGCCTCCCAAAGTTCTGGGATTACAGGCTTGAGCCACCGCGCCCGGCCAGGACTGTTAATTTCTAATACTTCTTACATGCAACCTACAGAGCAGCATTTTTCATACCACAGTCTGCTGAACTCCTGTGGCTCCTATATGAGAATTATCTGGGGTATATTAAAAATGCATATTCCTGACCTGCACCCCAAGCTTCCCAAATCTGAATTTCTGGAAATGAGGCCCCAGAAACAACACTTTTAGTAAGCCCAGAAACGTCTTTGTACACTAAAATGTAAGAACCACTGTTCTAGAGCAGTGGTTCTCAAAGTATGGTTCCCCATGCCAGCAGTATTTGCATCATCTGGAAACCTGTTAAAAATGCTAACACTGGCCAGGTGTGGTGGCTCACGCCTGTAATCTCAGCACTTTGGGAGGCCAAGTAGGGTGGATCACGAGGTCAGGTGTTCAAGACCAGCCTGACCAAGATGTTGAAACCCTGTCTCTAAGAAAAATACAAAAAAAAAAAAAAAAAAAAAAAATTAGCCAGGCCCAGTGGCAGGCACCTGTAATCCCAGCTACACAGGAGGCTAAGGCAGGAAAATCACTTGAACCCAGCGGGCGGAGGTTGCAGTGAGCCAAGACTGCAGCACTGCACTCCAGCCTGGGTAAGAGTGAGACTCCATCTCAAAAAAAAAAAAAAAAAAAAAAAAAAAAAAAAAAAAAAGAAATGCTAACACTAGAGCCTCATGTCAGTCCTACTGAATCAGAGACTCTGAGAATGTGGCAGCCCAGCAATCTGTGTTTCAATAAGCCTCCCAGGTGATTCTGGTAGATAGACACTAAAGTTTGAGAACCACTATTCTAGAGTTTTGTCTCTTCTCTTTGTAGCAAACATGTAGTTTTTATTACCCAGCATGTATTCCCAAATTCTATGTGATTCAAATAAGACTAACTACCTTACCAACCCCTACCACCTACCAAAGTGCTGAGGACTTAACCAAAACGTGGGCCCATAGAGTATACCATCCTTTGATACTAGTGGTGGACTCCAGAATTAGCATATGACCCAAGCTGGGCCACTCAGAGCCCTTAGCAAATCCTTATTGGTCACAGTCATTGGGGGAGCCCCTGGTTTTCCACTGGAGTTACTAAACTGGAGGCTGACAATGGGTAAGAGAAACACGTGACTGAGTACTTTATAGCCATTATCTCAGATGCTGATTCTTTCTCCAGATAAGTTTTGAGTAATAATGGGAAAGCCATGTTGATATGGTTTGGACTTGTGTCCCCACCCCCCACAAATCTCATGCTGAATTGTAATCTCCAGTGTTGAAGGATGGGACCAATGGGAGGTGATTTGATCATGAGGGCAGACTTTCCCCTTGCTGTTCTCATCATAGTGAGTTCTCATGAGATCTGTTTGTTTAAAAGTGTGCAGCACCTCTCCTTTCTCTCTCATCCTCCTTCTCCAACCACGTAAGACATGCCTGCTTCCCATTCACCCTCCACTATAACTTTAAGTTTCCTGAGGCCTCCCCAGCCGTGCTTCCTGTACAGCCTGCAGAACCATGAGACAATTAAACCTCTTTTCTTTATAAATTACCCAATCTCAGGTAGTTCTTTCCAGCAATGTGAGAATGGACTAATATGCATGTGTAATAGTAAATGGCTCATAATCTGTCACAAGATAAACCAGGATCTCTAACTGGACATAGAAAATTGGAACCTGAGATTATTAACATCTGTAACAAACACTGGTTAAAATGTTCATATAGAAGTTTTTGGGCAAGCACAGTTTTTATCTCCACAGTTTTTATCTCTACCTCCTCTCCCTCCAAAAATAATAGTAGAATGCTAGTAATCCTAGCATCTGCCAAAATTAAGAATGCCCCTATTCTCTGAGCAAAACCAATACTATTGACAGCAATGAAAATGAAATTGCAGGAAATTGAGACAGAGCTCTGTCAAAGATTGCCACTCTCCTTATAATACCCAATTAATTATTATGCCAAGTTCTCAGATATTACTCGCCCTGATGCCTACCATGTGCCCAAATGTGGGATTACTCAACTGTCTGAACATTCACTGGGTCCCAGAGGTGAAATAACTCACTCAACTATGGAGGGAGGCAAACAACCAAGCTTTTCACCCATGACTTACAGTCAAGCTTCTGTAATCATGACCTGGCAACAAATCTGACCCCCTTTCCTATTTCACACAGGACAGAAATTAAGAGCCTTTGGAGAAAGCCAATCACATATTCTTTTGTGACCTGACTATTGACTCCAAGGATAAATTTCTCTCTAATATTTTCTAGAAACATTATATCAAAAGAGCAGGCATGACTTCCTGCTTTAAGGTGGTGAATTAAAGACTCTATGACCCCTTCTCTCAAATTTAAAAAAAAAAAAAATGGTCCCAAAACGACAAGGATAAAAGAAACAAACATGAGCTTCTTCAAAGAAATCAGACCTGTGGTAAGCCTAACCACAATATGTGAAGATGGAAAGTGAACAAGAGGAGTTAAACAATATTACAGAGTAGAGTGAGGTCAACTCTAAATGCTAAGAGGAATATACTGATTCACTCCACAGAATTCTGAAAAGGCTCAGGAAGTAAGAGCACTGGGTATCACGGAAAGTAGAATGAGGTAAGATCTGAAAACGAAAGAGTTGTTTAGAAGTCTATGGGAATTGTGATCGCTTTGGCAGCACATATACTAAAATTGGAACCATATCGAAAAGAAAAAAATGAACAATAAAAATGAAAAGTCTATGGAAATAAACAGATACCCAGGATCCTTCTTCCACATGAAACAGCACATTTTCTGCAGAGGGTGAACTAAACAAGAGACTACAGATTAGGAGGACACATAGAAGAGCATGGGAATGCGACAGGCATCTGAAAATACATGAAGAAATGTCTTCATCCTGATAGTCAACCCAACAACCTCCTTCCCCACCCAGGTCCAGAATACATGCAACCATGTTCATGGTCCCCAGACAAGAGTGAAAAAAAACCTCTAGAGTAAGGTAACAACCTCAGGAGAAAAGACATACAACTACTGCTATTTGAGTCCGCAGTAAAACAGCCAGTTATTCCCTAAGTGTCCTAAAGTAAAAGTAAAGCCCACCGGTTGACAAACTCAGGCCCCTGTCTCCAGGGACACACAGCTTACAATCAGCCTTTATTATAAGACTATCAAATAGAGATTGATAACCAATAAAGCTAAGCCAGCTGTTCAAAAATCCAACCCACTTTCGCAGTGCTCAATTTTTTTTAATGATTCATCCTCAAACAAAATCTGATGACCAGAAATGTGAGGAAAGTCTGCAATAATAAAAGCCCAAGAAAAACAAGAGAACAAAACAAAATTACTCCAGAACAAAATGAGATCATTAAAAAGAAGAAAATTGAGGGTTGAGGGAAATCTCTTCTCTCCAGGATGACCGGAAGGTCTCCAGGAACTAGAAGAAACTGACAAATTCAATAGTATGATTGAAAGCCAGGAAAACCTTGACGAATTATAAGGCAACATAAATACATACGTGTGTTTTAGAAATCCACTAAGATCATTTTCCTTTGAGTAGCACAGCACATTGGACTCATAAAAGGACACTGAACTTACGTGATCTTAGTACTCTACAATGAATAATATTTACATATTTCAAACAAAGTATGTGTTAACTTTTAGAATCATGAGAAGTCATGGAAGACTTAAGCTATAGTTACAGACCAGTATGCAAATATTATCAACTTTGACAGTGTAAGAATAAAGGTAGTGTGGATAGAGGTTGAGAGACTTAAGGCAGGGAAAAATAACAGTAATGATGAAGACAGCCAATGTCCTCATTTTATGAAATGTAGACTCAAGATGTTGAAAGTTGGTGGAACAAGAAATAGAAGTTAAGTATACTGTTTGAAAGTGCAGAGGTGACCAGCAGCAGAAATGAGAACAGTGATATAACTGGAAAGAGAATAAGAGAAAGGAAGTATCAATAATCAAAACCTTTACCATGGTGGTACATCAAAATCTGAATAGGATAAATCCAAAAATAGGGATGTGATCACACAATCTAGGAGTTAACCATCAGAGAAAATAAAGGCAGCAGTAACTCATATTAGAAAGTAGGGAGGATAATGGGAAGAGTAAGGCCTTCCTACCCTTGTCTGTATATTTGACTTTTTATTTTTATCAAATTAACCATACATGCTTAAAAGCTATTTTGAATGTTTCTCTCTCTTGCAAGGCTTAAAATAAATGATTTATTTTTAACCGTATAACAATATACTGTATCTTCATAGCATACTTCTAACATCCCTCTCCTTCTAAGATCTCATTGCCTAGAAACTTCATCCTTATTTTTCTAGCAGTCCGGCAGTGAATTGAACCATATTAAAGAGTGTCTTTAAATTATCCCACATAAATGTGTTTGGTGTATAATCGTTTCAAGTGAGAGGAGGAGAAAAGGAAAATGAGTAAGTATAATATAAAAAAAAAAACTTTTGGCTTTCTGAAAAGCCAAAAAGTTGAGGACTGACTTCTACACTTCTAGCTTGCTTCAATAACCATGTGATAAATACAAAGAGCTCAACTATTCCATAATAAGCCCTATATAAATCCTAAAACTCTACCATGATATATTAGCCTTTAAAAACCAGAAAAACATAGCTATTGCCAGTTAATCTTGAAACTGGGGGAAATTTACAGGAAATATGTTTCAGGCATATTAGAGGTCCCTAATGTTAGTGTCTTCATTAACTAAGTAACCCATTAGGCCCAATGTCTACTAACCTACATCATTTGTCAAACTTACATTTATTCCAATATAATAAATACAAACTGATTCCCCAACAGATAATCTATTCGAAATACTGACATCAAAACAATATAGTTTTCAGGAGGTTGGGCAAGAGAAGCAAAGAAAGAATAAGGGAAGAATGATGGAGCCAATTTCTCAAGTTTAAAAAGAATTTGTCACCATCTTTCAAAAAGAAAAGAACCATTTATTGGGTTCCCAAATTATATTATGTGTTGATCAATTCAAGAATAGCCTAATACTGCTGAGAAAACCAAAGAATAACAGAATTTTGAATAATCTTTCATTGAAAGGCCAAAGTTAAACATCATACTCCTTAAGAGAACTAGCAACAGTAGACATATTAATAGTGCTAGGCACTGTTCCTAATATATCAGGACCTACATTAAAACCACTGCTGAAGTCTAGAAATGGTCATAACAAATCTTTCAACCTTACAGCATAAAAGTCAGTTGATAATTTCTTTGTCTAACACCTAATAAAATTCATTCTTCCAAAATTGTGGAAAAGCTAAGCACAGTCCTCCCTTATTATAAAGTTTCCTGTTACAAGGTTGCATGGTTTACACATATGTTACACTTTATTATTTAAAAAAAAAAAAAGTCCTCCTTATAACACCCTCTTTGTTGTAATACTCAACATACTTTGCCTCCAGGCTAGATATATAATGAAAGCAAAATGAATTCAGACAGATTTTTGAGGAAAAAAGCTAGTTCCTTTTTAGTATTCCTTCTAAAGTCTTTTTTCTTTCCTTGTAGCTTATCAACATCTCAACATTTTGTTCCCACTTAACATTTTCCTTTTCTTTTTAGATATTTCCCTTGGTAAATGAAAGATGATAGATTGTTAAAAACAGTTTGTACTACCTTGGAAACATGTACTTTTAATAAAAAAATCCTGCCTTCCAAAACCTTATATAAATTTCATCTTTAGGACAATGAACTGTATAGGACTTAATCAACCAGCTGAAAAAAGCCATATGAAATCTTAATTTTCCACTCACACATTTTATGTTCACAGTCCCCTAAAATCATGAATATAACTTTCCAAATTAGATTTAGGATTACATCTCAGTTATTGTTTCCATATTAAATAGCACTGTCTTATTTTAGCAAAGATCTAGAAATGCTGATTTAAAATGTCCATACTCACAAATTTCAATAAAAGAAAATTTGATTTTAAAACCCAGCTAATTTTTAACTTAGGTAGAAACATAATTGAAATATTAATATAATGTAGGTGAAGTTCTGCTGCCAAGCTTAACCATTTCTGATATTCTTAACAAGCCAGAAGTTACTTAAATTATGTACAATATGAAATACTGAAGATACAAATTGAGTATCTTTAAACATTAAGCATACCTACCAATATTAGAACTCTATTCTCAATATTCTTGGGTGTCTTAAAATTTTTTAACAGTGAAAAAGATTGAGAATTTTTTTAACAGTATAATTTAAAGATCATTCTAATAAAAGTATGATACTTTTATTTTTGCATTGTCCACATAAATAATTATATAAAGATCTTGATAGCTTTATTAATATTAGCCAAAAACTGAAACTACTCAAAAGTCCATCAAAAAAACCTCCTTAAATTTTATGTATTTAGTATATCTTATAATCAGAGTTGACATACTGGTAGTCAACACAAGCATTTGCTTTTCATATTAAGCACTAACATATGTCATTATCTTGTGCTTTAGAATTTAAATCTCAAAGCAAGTTTCCATGTAGAGACTGGAAAAGGGTGACTGAACCAACTTAATTTAAGAGAGACCTGGGGGAGGGAAGATTGTTCATTTCTCATGGCAATGTGTTTTGTAGATGAATTTTTGAAACTGCTGGAACCCTTTATAATGCAGTGTCAGTTAGTAGTTTATGGTAGCCATTTTCCTTCTCAATTGAGTAGAATATTTAACAGCTTCATTATTCCACTGTTTAAAAGGGGACCATGGTAAAATATATAAATGGATCAAAAATGGTTGTCTAATCCTATCAAGACCACCACATTTAACCATCTTCTTGTCAAAGGCAGTGCTGACCACAGGCATTACCCTAAGGCTTTTCCATTCTTGGCATTTAGCTATCATGAAAGAAATATATTATTTTTTTTCAAACAACACTAAGAAACTTCAAACATTCTTTTTAGTCTTTCTCTCTCTTAGCAATAGCAGGCAAGGAGGTATTTAACCAAATTTCGATAGTGTATGTATAACAGGAATCAGAACTTACCTTTTAGAAAAAGTAACAACTTTAAATGATCATGTAAAAAACAAATCTGCAGACTACTGCGAACTTTCTTTATAACCTTCCCCCAGGAACTAAGGGTTTTATACAACATAACATACAGGAAAACACTATTTGAAAGTAACATTATTTTATAGGTCTTGGACCAGAGATTTTATAAATGAATGCCATATATATGAGAAAACCCAGCACAGGATGAGAGTCAATCCTATTATCCCCTTGATCTTCCGACTTCTCACTGTGGATCCATAAAGGATTTTAAAAACAAATGAGGGAAGTTCTCCAATATTATAAAACACCTACACTTTATGCCTAGGCAAGGAACAGGAGCCAGTACACCACAGAGATTCTTCTCTAACATTGCGCTCTAACATTTCAACCATATGTATGAGAAAATGGGGGCCATATGGTTCACTGGTGAGACAAGGGCTATCAAAACATTATCCATTGATTCCCTGTGAGGAAAACAGCGTTAATCTTTTATTAGCGCTAACACCCCCACACAAAAAAGCAAAGCTGTGTTCTGGCTGTTCATTCACCCCAGCTGAGCATATCAGTTCACTCTCTGGATGGTAATCAAAGAAACCAGACAGCTTTGGGAAGCACAGCCTCTCAGCAACCGCATGTGGCCACTAATACATTTTCTTGGCAGATAAGAAAAAGGTTCCAGTTCAGACAATCAGAAGTTATTTGAAGGCTGAGGATCTGATTATCTAAGATTGTCTCAAGATGTAGCAAAATCTCAGAGTGGGGAGGATGCTTTTATAAATTTCTTTTTAATTAAAATTAAAAAGATGTGGCAAAAGGCGACTAAAATCCTTCAGTTCACTATTTTCTTTGGCAGGACTTTTATTCCAAAGAATTCATGATTTTTTATTTATGTGACAATATAATCCCATACAAGCTTCTAGAAGTCATTTTATGATTTAAAAAATATTCCACTATGCTCCTATATATTATTGGTAAAAATCTGTTCACTTCCTTTACTAACAATTATAGTCCAAATATACTGAACCTTTTATACACAGTATTTTTTTTCTAACTCAGTCACAAATGTGGAACTACTGTGCTGTCAGACCTCTGGAATCTATACCATGCTGATATTATATCTAGACTCTGACATTAAATTTTCCTTGGCAAAAATTCTTCTTTTCTGAACTTCCTTTTGACTGAAAAAAACAATCAAAGTAGAAAAATTGGAAGAGTTAAAGTAAAATAAATTTTCACAGGACACAGAAGATAAAAGTGTTAAAGAGGAAAAGAAGTGTCTTTTACACTAAATATTAGAGAATTTAAGTAATTTTTTAAAACAAAACCATTTTGATTTGTGAACATTATCACAAATACGCAATAGTTCTGAATACCACATTCCAAGCTGAAAAGTAGTAAGAGTAAGCTATAGAAACACAGTTGCAAATAGATAAGAAAGTGTATTTCTACTAGTTAACTTACATACATGCTGCAACTCCATCATATTGAGAAATAATGTGAGTAAGGGTGAACCCAGAAGTCCCTAATTGACTCACCCCCACTTTATCACTATGGGAGATAGTGACTACCATGACCCATGCCCTGTAATAGATATTTTAACACATTTGTTAAAGAAGACAATAAAACTTAGAAGTTGACTAGAATGGTAGAACTGTGCTAACATGTGTTCTAAAAAATAACCCCAAAGTCTGAAGTAACATCAGCCCTGCCCGATCACATTTCTATTTTGATTCAATCATTCAACAAATACTCATTTAGCACCCACTATGTGCCAAGGACTGTGAAATACACTAGATATGAAGTGAGGAACAAAAGACACAGTCCCTACCCTCAAAAAGCTTACAGAAAAACCTCCCTCTCATTCCTTTCTTAAAGTACATAGACTTCTCTAACTAGCAAGGCAATTAAATAAGAGGTAATGTATTAGGAAGAACATGAGCTTTGGAATCACATAGCTCAGGATTCAAATCAGACAGCTATGCCTGGATGTGTCTGGAGAAATGCATTTATCTTCTCTGAGCTCCAGTGTCCCAGTCTGAAAAAAAGGTGATTAAGTTATCTCACTGGGATAAATGTAATACTGTAACATATAGAAGAGAATAAATACTAGCTCTCTCTCTGCATTGTCATCTGTGTAAATAAATATAAAAATTCCTGCTAGATAATCAAACTCCAGGAAACAGAAACATCAAAATTCTGCATGGGAGAGAAGTTTCTAAACTTGGAAGAAATAGAATACATTGTACAAGAAAGGAATGATCTGACCATATTAAAACACTTACACAATTTAAAAGCCAAGAACAATCTGGAGAAAAAGATATTCACATCAAATACAACGAAATTAATCTGTACTAAATAAGTCTACCAGAATTATTCAAACAACTGAATTGTTGAATCCACAGGAATTTTTATGATGAACATTCATTTTTCAAATCCAGCATTGGGATTAGTTTTAAAAACCCATTCAAAAATGTAACTTGGTGGATTAAACAAATCAATAAATAAGTAAATTATAGAAAATAGCAAACACACCAATGGCATGAAACCAAAGAAAGGACACAACTTCACACCACAATCTTTAAAACATGGTGACCATAAAGCAGATGTTTCCAAGAATCTCCAGGGCTAGATTTGTTGCACTTTGTGAAGCTGCTAAGTCCAAACTCCACACAAGGAAGAGGAGGCGGCGGCTGTGAATAAACAAAATTGTGAACATTTCACTAAAACTCTCAAATGTATAGGAAGACAAATCCAGCCGGGGGAGTGGGGGTGAGGGGAGTAGACAGCCCAGAGAAATGGAAATGCCCATAACACTTTAAGTTCTGCTTCACCACATTTCTTCTGGTCACACAAGAAAAATACAGATTTTATCATTTTGATATATTTTCCGCAAAAAGAAAAAAGCAGGAAAGGCCACAGACAATAAAAAATAGCAGCCAAGCTAAATAAATATCTCCAACAATTATGATGAGTAGGAGAAACAGAAGACAGGCGAGAGGAGGAATTGCCATGTGAAGCCTCACACACACCAGAAGAAAAGTGGGGGGAGGAGGGTGGCAAATGGAAACAGCTTTTAATGAAATGCAAACAGGGGAAGCAACAAGTGGGACTGACTCAGGGAAACCTGATGAGCAAGAGAGAAGATCCAAAATCTAAGAATATCTCTCAATCTTCCAAGGTAACAGGTTACAGACCAACCAGGCAGTGTGACAACAGTTCAAGATGCTTAGCAAAACCACAAAAGAGAGGGTTGAAGCCAAATCCTACAGTAAAGCTACCACAGACAACCCTTCTTTCTCCCCATATCTTCTCCACTGCCCCCAGATAGGTAAAAAGCAGAGAGACTGCATGATATCCAGCCCTCAAAACAGTATGTCAGGAAGGAAAACAAACTCATCTCTGATTGGGTAGCAGAGAAGGTAAGAAAAATTCACCAGCACCATGAAAAAGCAAACTGGCCCAGACAGAGTTGGCCAAGCTAAGCTTAAGCAAGGTAAAGAGACTGGCCTGGCAAATCCACAAACATACTACAAAAACGAAAAAGGCAGAGAGAGGGAAAGGGAAGGACAATATGCTCAAGACAGATGAAAAACAGAACCAAGAATCAGAACAAAGCTCTCTAAAAACATTTCACACTACTGAGCAATTTAACAAGAATATGGGCCGGGGTGCAGTGGCTCATGCCTGTAATCCCAACACTTTGGGAGGCCGAGGCGGGTGGATGACCAAGTCAGAAGTTCAAGACTAGCCTGGCCAAGATGATGAAACCCCATCTCTACTAAAAATACAAAAATTAGCTGGGCATGGTGGCAGGTACCTGTAATCCCAGCTACTCAAGAGGCTGAGACAGGAGAATTGCTTGAACCCAGGCAGCAGAGGTTGCAGTGAGCCAAGATCGCACCACTGCACTCCAGCCTGGGCAATAGAGTGAGATTCCATATGAAAAAAAAAAATATATATATATATATATATGAATTGTTTAATTCATATATATATATGAATTAAATTTGTTTAATTCATATATATATATGAATTAAACAAAACACACAGTGACAAAGTAATATAGGCAGCTAAATAACTAAAACAACAAAATAAGGACCAAAATAAAATCCTAACAGATATAGATAGATATATAGATATAGTTATAGATACATGAGATATCACATTATAACTACTGGGCAGTTTGTTAACAAGTGAAAAATGGTTATGATATCATTTACCGAATCTTCAACAGTGGGTCATTTGACCAGTGGGTCACAGCAGCCCAAATCCACATCATATGGATAGGGTGTAAAAGGGATAGATCTAAAATGACTATAAGAGACTACCTGCTATGGTCTGAATGTCACCCAAAATTCAAATGTTGAAACTTGATTCCCATTGTGGTAGTATTAAGAAATGTGGCCTTTCAGGAAGTGATTAAGCAATGAGAGACCCACCCTTATGAATGGATTAGTCCTTTGTAAAAGAATGGAGGGAAGTAGCTTAAGCCCTTTGCTCTTCTGCTCCTCTGTTTTTCCGCCATGTGAGGACACCAAAGTGGTGCCATCCATGAGGAACAGCCCCTCACCACACACTGAACCTGCTGGCACCTTGATTTTGGACTTCCCAGCCTCCAGAGCTGTGAGAAATAATTGTCTGTTCTTTATAAATTACCCAGCCTCAGGCGTTTTGTAATAGTAACACAAATGGACTAAGACACTACTATATGTCAGGAAACCTCAGGTTTAATGGAACAAAAGTCATTTATAAGCATTATTCCAAGTATACAGACTGAAAAAGTAACCTGAAAAGCAAGTTAGAAAGAATAAGCAGAAGGCTTATGTGGAGTTCAAGAGGGCTTTCGCAAAATATAAAATGTGCACAGTTTTTATATTATTCTATATATTTTTTGCCATCTTAAAGGAAAGACAAGTTTTAATTTCAAGTGCACAAATTACAGGCGAAATGTATCCTTCACTAAATAATCAGGAATATCTTATAATACACCACTTTTCCTATTTGCAGCTTGACCCAAGTCACACAGGTTTTTTTTTGTCTTATAGTAAATCCGTATGTTTTTAACTAATACAAAATCAGGACCAATATTTAATAAATTTTTCAACTGACTTCAAGATACATGTATATAAAGTAAAGGCTTTTCCATTGAACATTTATTGTCATGCCTTGCTTGCATCCCATTATACAGCACCAGACTTTACATGACAAACATACTTTTTCACTGGTTGGGCCCTGTAGGTGGCAAGATGGCTGAATTCCAGAAATTGTAAAATTATTCTAAAACTACTCTGGGTTAGCTCAAGTTGGAACATTCTGGATTATATTTTACTGTACACATATATGTTTTTGGTGGTTGTGTTTGGGAGGTGGCGCTCAGTCATTTACTTTTTTTTAATGGTTCATATGTTTTCAATATGCCTCTGTGAACAAGGTTACTTTTATAACAAAATATACACATCCTCATGAGAAGAATACTGAAAGTGAGGAAAAGATAAAGTAAAAATCCTGATTTACATTATTTCAAGTTTCAATCTCTTCTGTAAATAATTTGAGACATGCCCCCCAAATTTAAATATCTATGTATACCAAGCCTAAAATCATGACAGACGATTTTGCAAAGCATTCAATTAAATTCAATTACAAAAAAATTCTCAAAATAAAACAAACATTTCAAGCAATTATCCCTACGCAATGTAGCAGAATGAGGCTGCATTCAGCCCAGGACACAGTGCATCCTTTAACTGCGTAGGCCCTGCCTTCTCCAATCCACATACACACCTGAGAGTACACCCTCAAATCACCGCTGCTGGCCTCTCCTGTCATCTCTAAAGCAGTACCACAGAGAGGTTCTAGGAGAGAAAATGAGACCAAAAGCAAGGTGGATATTTATAGTTTTTTGGCCACCCAGCACCTATTTCATTCTCTTTCATTAATGCTATAGAACTAGGTTAAATGTGACCTCTTTATATATTGACCCCATGTTGTTTACTTCCTCAGTCAGACTGACCATTAACTCAAAGCCCACAGATACCAAACTCAAATTTTTATATCAATTGCTTTAAACATAGACCAAATAATAATATTTTTAGTCATTTACAGAGTGCCTGTTTTACGTACCCTGAAAAACTGCACCCAACATCCACTAGCTATAGGTAAACAAACCCTGAGCGTGTAAAAGACTATATACTGCTGCTGCCCTCCCCAATCTTGCTTCTGAGCAACCTGGACACCTAAGCTCCACTCTGAGTCCCCTCTCCCCAGAAAGCTACCCTGTCCTCTGCCCCTTCTGGGTTGAGGCTGTCTCATTGTCTCTGGAAAGTCTCATGTTGTAAGGGACCTCCTCTTGCATGCAATCCTGTCAAAGCACCCCCGAAAAAAAAGCTCATTGTGTTCTACTGCCATATGATAGCCATATCTTTTTTCTTGATCACCTCCAAAATCCTCAGATTCACCACAGTTAATTATTCACTGATATTCCTCTGGAAGTCCACCCCTCTCCCCTCTCTACTCTTAGTCTTAGTGGTAAGAGGACTGACTCTACTTCCCACACCTGTGGCTCAGACTCAAGTTTAATCACATTCCTTTGGTGGCAGTGTTTGGTTCAGAAATGGCCCAACCAGAGCCTATGAGTTGGAAACAGACTTTTGTTGAGCTTTCTAGGAGGAAGACAGACCCTCTTTTACATGGACTAGAATGACAAGTAAAGATTTAAAGCTGCTATAGCCATCATGTAACCAGGAGGAAATAGCCTATCCAAGGAAATGGAAGCAAAGACGAAAAGGGAGAAAACAGGTCTGATCACAAAGAAGGCTCAAGTGACATTAGCCAGTCAACTTCCTATTCTTGCTTAAGTCAACTGTCAGTTACAAACAAAGGAGTCTTCAGTTTTTCCAAAGACAAAGTTGGAAAGAGAACAGAAGCATATCTAAATCAACATGAAAAAAGCAGAATTACGGCCTCTGCAGGAAATGGGAGGTTTGAGTTTTTCATAGTAATATTTAAGGCTTGAGTTGTATGTTGCCAGGTAAGCTCAAAATGTAAATACCCCCATGTAAAACAAAGCTCTATAATCAAGAAAAGTAATTTTTCAAAGGAGAGCAAAGAAGTTTAAAGTGTTGATAAAGATAAAAATTAAAGAGTCAGTCACAGTGGCTTACACCTGTAATCCCAGCACTTTGGGAGGCTGAGGCAGGTAGATTGGCTGAGCCCGAGTTCAAGACCAGCCTGGGCAACACGGTGAAACTCGTCTCTATTATTTTCTTAATTTAAAAAAATTGAAGAAAGAACCAGATGGTGGAGTAATGGTGAAAATTTCTAATAAAGTATTTCTTTTCCTTTTCTTTTTTTTTTCCAAAGGGTCTGACTTTTAATCTAATGAAGTATTAAATAGGCTTTTTTCCCATAAACCACATATTTATTATGAAAAGAAAGCAATTCAATAGGGCTATAAGGCACAAATTACGTGATGAGAAACGTTTTAAATTATAGGCACATCATAATCTAAACAACATAATTTCAAAAATAAAAATGGGGCCAGGCACAATGGCTCATGCCTGTAATCCTAGTGCTCTGGAAGGCTGAGGCAGGCAGATCACTTGAGCCCCAGGAGTTCAAGACCAGCCTGGGCAGGATGGCAAAACCCTGTCTCTACAAAAAAATACAAATAGCCAGGCATGGTAGCGCACACCTGTACTCCCAGCTACTCCAGAGGCTGAGGCAGGAAGACTGCTTGAACTCGGGAAGCAGAGGTTGCAGTGAGCTGAGATTGCACCACTACACTCCAGCCTGGGTGACAAAGTGAGACCCTGTCTCTAAAATAAAATAAAATAAAAAAGCAAAAATGTATTCAAGTTGAATTTCGTCAGCAAAATACTATCTACGAAACGCATTTGGTTTATCAGATTAAGATTCCACCCTGTGTTCTCAAAGACTTCTCCCTCCTTATAAAATATTTTTCCCTCTATCTATGGCCTTAATTGCACCTACCCTTCATGGCCAAACCCCTTAACAAAGCAGCTTTCCTTTGGGATTTCCATTTATTCTCTATGGATTCCTCATTCCAGGGCAACATGACCAATGTTCCTACCCTTCTGTTAAAATTATTCTCCCTAAAATCACCGATGATTTGCAAATGACCAAATCCAACATTTTCTTTCAATACTCCAGCTGCTACACCTCTGAACTCTTAAGTCCTTCAGTGCCTCTTGAATCTCTCCTTTCCCTCTCCTTCCATGACACCATGCTCTTCCGTCTCTAAACTCACATTCCTTAATCTCTGTGCTAGTTCCTCTTCTTATCCCACCCTTAAATTTGTCATTCTCAACAAACAAAGTCATAGTACTCTTGACGATCACTACATTCTTCTCCATTAAAGATCAGCTGGTATCCCAGAAGGAATTTGAATGGTTCAACCTTTGGGCAATGAAACCTAAAGACCATACTGAAGACCATAAAGTTGAAACTGGGAATTACTAATCTCTGAATTAAAGAAGATAAAAGTGAAGGGCTGTAATAAAAAAGGTGACAGCACTCTCTGCACTCTCGTTTACTCCCCTTGACACATATATACACATTCATGCGCCTACAAGGAGCTGCTCTATCCCCAAGTCATCATTTTGTACAAATTCATCTCTATCATTATTTACCTCATTATATTATAGTTAATGCTTCATCTTTATTACCCCTAGATTGTGAGCTACCTGACAACATAAACTGTCCTTTTTCTTTTCTTTCTTATTTTTTTTTTTTCTTCAGAGACGGAGTCTTACTCTGTTGCCCAGGCTGGAGTACAATGGTGCAATCTCGGCTCACTGCAACCTCCACCTCCCGGGTTCAAGGGATTCTCCTGTCTCAGCCTCCCAAGTAGCTGGGATTACAAGCACCTGCCACTGCGCCTGGATGCCCAGCTAATTTTTGTATTTTTAGTAGAGATGGGGTTTCACCATGTTAGCCAGGCTGATCTTGAACTCCTGACCTCAACTGTCTGCCTGCCTCCCAAAGTGCTGGGATTACAGGTGTGAGCCACTATGCCAGCCTTTTCTTTATCTTTCTATTCCAGGAAAACACAGTGCCTGGGCACTCAGAATTCTTAGTAAATATGTTATCAAATGAATGGGTGGGATGGACAAATGGACAAAGAGAGATGATGTAAGGGAGGATCAGCACACCAGACTTGCTTCAGGCCCTAAAAATGCCCAAGCACCTACAACAAACCAACAATTCCTTCCCAGTATCCCTGTTACACACTTGAAAGATTCCTACATATTATAAGGTTCATCATCTTTTCACAGCCCAACAAGGCAAATTTGGGATAACTGAGGACTATGGGTCAGTTACAACAGGGACTCTACATCAGACTATGAGTGAAGGAAATTCTAGCTCAAATATCTTAATATTACACAGACTACAAGAAGTATCTTATTTTATTAAGTTAAGTATATGCAGCTGCTGACCTTAAAACAATAATATTTTTTTCTTCACCATTGACTTTGTTAATTAATATTAATGCTGCCATTTTCCAAATACTATTTTGAAATGGCAAATGTGTCTTAACTAGGTAAAATATCATGTTAATAACCATTGGAAATTTTAGTAACAAAATGAAACAAAAGTAAGTGAAAATCTGGCAAAAATATCATTTTGTTCTTTTTGTCAAAATCAAGTACAGTTCAAATTACCAAAACAAATAAATTCCACCAATATTACTAACATATCTTAAATCCATTAAAGTCTACCTTTTCCAAATTGATTTGGTATATTTCCAAACTGTAACTTGTCTATGCTTACTCCACTTAATAAATTTTGTGAGCATTAATTTGTTAAGAGCATAAAAAAAGATAAATATTTTTATTAAAACCCAGAATCACATATTCCTTCAAAAAAGCAACTTAAGTTTAAATTTTTAAAAACAACAAATATTTTTAACTTCAACCAAACTTCCCCTCTGCAAAAAATAAATAAATAAAAGCCCAATATAACCAATTAATATTACAATTTTTGGAGGAGCTTTAAAGTATCTTTGGACTTTTTTTTTTTTTTTTTGGTACAAAACAAAGCACCAACCAGAAAAATAAAACTGAAAAAGCAAACATATAACCCAGAAGTTACTTAACATATTTCCCATAATCTACGAAGAATCAAAGATATTGACTTAACTTTAGCCAAATCAAAAGATACTCCATTCTGTTAGGAAAGTTTTTTCTGAACTGGGGAGGAGGTAAATTCACTCACAGCCCAATCAAGGAGGCAGTTTACTGTGACTAACACCAGAAGCTTCCAGATGTAGAGAGGCTGGGTAAGAATCCTCCCTCTACCACTCACACCTACTTTTTCAACCTGGAAAGCTCTTAGAACACTGCCTGGTACAAAATAAGCATTTTGCAGGCACAAGGCTGCATCACACCTCTAGATCACTGCAGCTTAGCATTACCTGGAATATTGTCAGAAATTTAGAATTTAAGGTCCAATTCCAGACTTACAAGAGTCAAACTCTGCATTTTAATCATAATCCCCTTATAATTCAAATGCAACTTAAAAGTTTAAAAAAAAAAAAAAGTTAAGTTTGAGAAGCACAGCTAGAAAGCACTTTTATATTATATTCTATGTTATCTGTTATAATTAGCCATCTTTTAAAAACTCACTCTGTTGCGCAACTTGAAGAAGTTACATTTACTTTTAATAAAAGGCAATGCATTATTATGAGATCAAGATTCCTCCAATAGTGATTTCTTGTCATACCTTTTTCTAAGGCAGCAGCAACTAAGACCAAAAGTTGTAAAGGACTGCCATCTAGTGTTGGTTCATTTTGATGCACATAAAAAATACTGCACCTGCCTTCTCCCACTGCCTTTCTATGCATTAAATAACACATTTGCTTAAAACAGTGTTGAGTTTTCTTTTTCTTTAATTTCTTTATTGGAATATATTCCTTTAATTCCTTTATTGGAATATGTCCTATATTGAGACATAACATGATTACCAAACTTAATAATTCTCTAAGATGCCATATGAAATAAGTAGAAAACAAGGATTTTCCGTTTTCTTTTATAAATAAGGTAACTCCAGGGAAGCTTTCCAATGAAAAGAATCACTCACTCACTCCTGGAAAGGTGCACATTAAATATACATTAGAGACATCAGGCTTAGAAAAGGGAAACTTGAGAGCTGATGGGACTATTGGAAAAAATTCCTTAGCGACTGACAAGCAACCACCTGAGCTTTTGTTTATTGTCACTGCAATGGGTGGGTCTTTCTCTAGCTTCCCTGAGCTCCTCACCTTCCCAACCCCAGTGCAGGTAATGCTTTTCTCCCTTCCTTTTCCTCTCTCTCTCTCTCTCTCTGTGCAAACTGCTTGTAGGAATGGTAAAAATTACTACCCCTTGCAACGTTTTAGTTAATGAGAAAAAGGATTTGTGAGGCTGGTCTTAAGCTATAGCGACTCTGAGAAACTTTCAGCTATAAATGTGTCTTTCTGTATTGTCATAAAGAGGAGTACCTTAAGATTGAACGTGGGCTTAGGACTCATAAGCCCGCTGTTCAAGCCAGCCCAGCAAACTGCTAAGTTACAAACTTTGTTGCAGGTTCCTGAAACAAACAAACAAAAAAAACTGGATGAGGTTTTCCTCCTGTCTTGTTTTATGTCCTTGGGAGTTTGACTTTGTAAGTACATGGCAGTACTTTCTCTTGTTCTCAGCCATCTGGAGGAACGGAATTTTGGAGTTTATGTCAGAGCTAGCTCTAAAAATGATCTCAAGCCATTAAAAGCCTTTGCAAGCTCAAAACTGACTGCTCTAGGCTCCTTCTGGGAAGGGTAATGAAAATGGTCCAATGCTGTAGCTTAGTAGCTAAGGCTTAATGGTTTCACCTGTGAGGTTACTTTTGTTAAAGTTTAAAAGCCAGAAATATTGTCCGTTTGGCCTGGCTAAAGTAGGATAATAAGAGGTTTATAAATAATTTCTTTAAAGAACAGTATAGTTAAAAGTCAGCTTACTTAAAACAGATATCCAAGTTATACATACATTTAAAAGGCCTTTATGTTTTCTCTTCCTGGGTTGTGTTTTTTCCGGAAAAGGGGTACTTTTCTTCTAAGTCAACTGAATTGTTTTTCTCCATTTTGTCTTCTTGCCACTCTTGATGCACAAAAGAGGACCTAAGATAATATCTAACAGCTTGGGACACGTTGGGAAAAACAGAGGAGGTGCTACAGACCCCATTTTGCGGGGGCGGGGGGAAGACTTCTGGGCCAGGAGTGGTGGCTCAGGCCTGTAATCCAGCACTTTGGGAGGCCGAGGAAGGTGGATCACCTGAGGTCAGGAGTTTGAGACCAGCCTGACCAACACAGGGAAATCCCATCTCTACTAAAAATATAAAATTAGCTGGGCATGGTGGCGCATGCTTGTAAACCCAGTTACTTGGGAGACAGGAGAATAGCTTGAACCTGGGAGTCAGAGGTTGCAGTGAGCCAACATGGTGCTGTTGCACTCCAGCCTAGGCAACAAGAGCAAAAGTCGGTCTCAAAAGAAAAAAAAAAAAAGACTCCTGTTTTCCTCGTGGAAACCCAAGAATTGAAAATAGATAGATCCCTCTCAAATTTTTTACTTTTGGGGGTATTAGAAATTACCTCACACTATAAGAGAGATTTCATCTGTAATAACTTGGTAGGAAAAACACTTTTGGGGATAGCTAATGAAAGTTACTGAGAGATATTTAGCTCTTAGCATGTTTGGATCAAAGAAGCATGCTCTTGGCCACCTAGAAGGTATGGAAATGTCCCCATCCCCCACTGAGAGATAAGACTCCCATGGGAGATAGGCAGATTCCCTCTTTTTTGGGATCCAGAATCTGGTATAAAAATGAGACCCTCAATTTTGGGGAGCCTGTTTTGCCTTTCACCTATACCTGTTTATTAGGCCCTAGAAACTGAATGCTTTAAAACTGACAAATGAAAAATCATAACAACTACTGGATCTTCTTTCATCTGTCTGCGTATTTATATGCGTTATGTGTGTGTATGATGTTTATATATACATAAAAGTTCTGATTAATTGGTTTAAAAATAATAGACACTTCAATCAAATGTTGTCAAAAGTTAAGACTGTAATGCCTTTTAGTTCACGTGACTTAAGTAATCTTAGGGAAATAAAAACACAACTTTAAAGATTATTAGACATTTGGTCTAAATTAGGCAGGTCAGATATTAGATTTGATAAACACTTTAAGGTCATAAACTGCTTCTTTGATTCTTGAAAATTGTTCAACTTAACTGCTTTGGAGCATTGGATTTTAAGTAAGGTCTGGGGACATGTGGAGTTAGCCATGACCCCTAACTATGCATGAGTCAGACCTTATCTGCACTTCTGTCTGGTGCCCTACGCTCCATACCTAGTACATAATTAAAATCATGTACTTACCAGGTTTTTCACCAAAAGTAAAAGTTTCTAAGAGTTAACAGTGTAACATGTAATTAAGACTACTAGAAAAATGGTTTTATATTCAAGCTGTGTAAGAAAAATAAAATGTGCTTTTGAAAAAAGATTATAAGTTACAGAAACATGGATTTTTTTTCTTTTTGCCTAGTTTAGAGGGCTAAAGGATTGTTTTACGTTAGATAGGAAAAAGCTGAAGGTTTGAACAAGTTGTGGAAGGTTGGTGAAAAATTAATTCTTGTAAAAGAAAAAAAAGGAAAGATATTTACTAAAGGTAAAGGTGTATTATTCTGTTTGTCCAAAAATTGAACATTGGAATAAAAGCACAACAGGTTTTTCTTAGAGCACTGATCTGCTCTTTAACAACAACAAAAAGTTGTAAAGGGTTATATACAAGCTTTATAAGAATCTTATCTTATAATCTAATTAAAATTGAGTAGATTTGTCTATAAGGTTTTAAGAATTGGGTTTGACATCAATAGTGTACTAATGCAAAGGCGAAAACTGGCTTTCTCTCTCAAACAGGATTTTCAAGTTATATTAAAAATAATAAAAGATTTGCTTGGGTGTAGTGGTATATGTCTATAATCCCAGCACTTTGGGAGGCCAGGTGGGCAGATCACTTGAAGTCAGGAGTCCGAGACAAGCCTGGCCAACATGGTAAAACCTCATCTCTACTAAAAAGACAAAAAATTAGCCATGCATGGCAGCACATGCCTGTAGTCCCAGATGCTTGGGAGAATGAGGCATGAGATTCGCTTGAATCCAGGAGGCAGAGGTTGCAGTGAGCTGAGATCCTACCACTACACTCCAGCCTGGAAATATATATATGTATTGTATGTATGTATTTGGTCTCAAACTAAATATATATATATTTCAAAACAAATATAAATAATGAAAGATTTTTGTTTGTCTTTTAAATAAATTATAGGAAATGGAAGGAAAAGAAAAGAAACAGATATCTGGAAAACTAAGTCTTCCCTCTTAATGAGTTTTTGCCTTTTTAAACATTTTGAGTTATTGTTTTGGCTAAGTAAATGACTTATGGTAACCCAGGATTCTCAAGTGTTTTAAACCTTTGCTATTTGAAAAACTTTCCAAAATCAAATGACAAATTATGCCTTCTTCTGACCTAATTAATATTTTAGATATTAGGTCCCCTAAAGTCCAAGAATGATATATTTGGCTTAACTGGTATAAAAATCATACAGGGAGCATTGTCAAATATAAAATGGTGTTTGGCTTTCTTTGGGCTGTATTTGTATAAATGTTACTGGGAAATTATAAATGTATCTGCATAAATGTTATTGGGAAATTATAAAAAATTACGGGAAACTCCTATAAGTCTAATATAACTTAGTGTACATTATCAGCAATAATTATAATTGTTATGTAAAATTGTTATACGCCACAGAGGTAACCAAAAGTCCTAGTCAATTGTAGCTTTAATAGTGGCTGTCCTAAGCCTTTTTGTCATCCACAGAAAACTGTTGTCTTGTTTTGATCCTCTTCAAAAGGTGGTTTATAATCAGCTATAAGACTTTGACAGGTGCTCCTGAATGCAGGTTTCTGCTAAGTTTGGAGACTGTGACATAAGAATAGAGGAAAAATTTTCAGAACTCTAATGAAGAGCTGAAAAGTTCATAAATATGGAGGACTAAGCTCTGATTTTTTTATCTTGCCCAAATTCCTATCTAAGGAGTCTGGGGAGTCATGCCCTACAAACCATAAATTCTCATCACATGGGTTTTATTTAACCATATATATCATGATTTACTTTACAATATGACTCTAGCATAACATTTTGAGACAAGGACAAAACTCAAAATATTTAACCCCAAAACATGTTTCTCTGCCATATCTAGAAATGGCCCTTCAAAGCCATCCTTTTGTGGGAGAAAATCTGCATCTGTAAACAATCTTTATTACTATAGCGAGATCTTTTTCTTCCAAGACCTCCCAATCCTGAAGAGATTAACTAAAACATTTGTCATCTATTGTCTCTAGGGCAGCCACTATAAGACTTCAAAAGAACCTTGGTCTCCACAGTCTTTTATCTTAACCTGAACGTTTCCTTTCTATGGATCCCAGGTTTTTAAACAAACTCAACCAATTGTCAACCAGAAAATGTTTAAATTTACCTATAACCTGGAAGTCCTCACTTTGAGTTGTCCCACCTTTCTGAATCAAACCAATGTAATTCTTAAGTGTATTTGATTGATGTCTCATGCCTCGCTAAAATATATAAAACCAAGGTGTACCCCAACTACCTTGGGCACATGTTCTCAGGGCCTTCTGAGGGCTGTGTCATGGGCCATGGTCATTCATATTTGGCTCAGAATAAATCTCTTAAAATATTTTACAGAGTTTGACTATTTTTGTCAATAATATCAAGCAGAACAAGAATTAACTGCATGGACTGAACTAATAGATGACTGAAGTAATCTTTTTTTGTTTTTTTGCTTAAAATGTTTCTGACCCTTTGTTTTGTTTTTCAGAGCCAAGAAAACTTTTAAACTATTTACAGCTTTTAATCATTGAGTAAAGTATACTCCTGTGAACAAAATTTGAAACATATTTGTTCTCTCTACCTGATTTCTCTAGAATTTGGAAACTATGAGTAATACTGACTTATGGCAATACAATTATTTGCATAGGTGCAAAAAGAATCTGTTTTCTTTTTCAACAGGACACAGTTGGAGGAACTGGTTATTTTACCAAGGCTTTGATGGGAATGCTGTGCTTTCCTTTAAGGAATCAAATTTAACTTATAGAGCCAATAAAAGCCCCTTGGGGAAACTGTCCTGATACCTTGTCTACACAGTCCCTGCACAAGGTTCCTAACCTGTGGCAAGTAAAGCATGTGATTTTCTGACAGGCCTAGGAGCCCCAAGTTATTTTGGGACCTCAAGAGGAGAGGAATGTACCCAACTCATAGATATTTGATGGTACAAACCCACATCTGGACTTGGCATTCAAAAAAAAGTCTTATCTCAGATTTCTTTCATGGAACAAAGTTCTATCAAAGCCAATTTTAAAAGCCTATGTGAAAAATAATTATTTTTACTGCATTTTATACAGATAATCAGGCCACATATAAGACAAACTTATTTTGCAAATGAATCATTCCTACTATAATTTGTCTTTAGTAAAAATGGAAAATTGGAGAGAGAAAAATTATGTTTCAAGAACTATGGTATACCCATTATTAGATTCTAGTCTCATTGGTTGCTTTTCAGGGTTTTTTTTCTGCAATTCAGACGACCCCTGCTTATTCCTGTGACCCAATCAGTGATCTATAACTGTGGCTCAGATAAAACAAGAGGGATGGGTAACATAAAAATCTGGATCAATATGCTAATTCTGAGCATATAATGGAATTGGCTAGCAACCCTATATCAGCTTGGTTCCAATAGTTACCCAGTTCAGAAAGAACCTTCTTATTTAGTTTCCTTAGGATAATCTTGCTTACTTTGCTTTACGATTGTAGAATATATTGCTGTTGTACTCTTCATGTAGGATTCCAGGATAAGTTTACTCAATGTTTTCTTAAACTGAACACTTATTAATCTTCCAGATACCACCTTTTGATAGCAGCAGGAGGTAGACAAATCCTAGGTAGGCAGGGGTGGGTCCCTAGTAAAACCTGACCTTCAAGCCAAAGACAGTTTAAAGCCAAACTGCAAGTCTCAGATAAATCCATGGACTGGATTGAGAACCTCTTTTCCTGTACTGATGCTCTTTCCTCTGATTGATCACCACCCTTCACCTATTTTACATATACCTACCCTTCTCTAATTGATTTTTGCACTGTTGTGCCCATCTTAGAGTGGTGTCCTTGTTTTAGCCTTTTTTGGATGCTCACAAACCAGTCAGCACACACTTCCCTATTCTGAACTCATAAAAGCCCTGGGCCCAGCCACACAGGGAAGGGAACATCTGACTTTAGGTGGGGAATCACCCTCAAATCCCCTCTCTACTGAGAGCTGTTTCATCACTCAATAAAACTCTTCTTCTCCCTCCTTACCCAATGGTTGTCAGGGTAATATCATTCTTCTTGCACGCAGGATAAGAACTCAAGACCCCACCAAACATGGGTATGAAGAAGACAGTAACACTGTAGCCCTCTGCCCCCTGCCCTAGTTGGTGCCCAGCAGCTACCCACACAACAGGAAGCAGTGGCAGGTCTAGGCCAGCCCCGGAGTAGTGGGCCGGAGCAGGGCAATGTTAATACGTCCCTGTTTGTCAAGCTGCAGACAGCAGGAGTAAAAGAGCTGTTAGCACACTGTAACATCCACTCTGGGACTTTGGGGTTGCAGGCATCCCCATTTGGGCACCTCCAAATTCCCCTCGTCTGGACACCAGAGTCTACTGCGGAAGTCCCTGCAACATATGTGATCCAGCCACCAGCCCCACATAGAGCCCGCTCCTGTGCCAGTACTTGGAGCGGCCAGCCAGACCCTGTACTCATTTGCTGACACACCCGCTCCTTCCAAGGACTAAGCACACAGTCATAGTGGCCGCAGGATCCGTGCCAGAGTGCAAGCCAAGCACAGCCCAGTGAGCCAAGTGGATGGGGTGCCTCCTGCAGTGAACCTGGGCCTGTGCAAGACCGGGGCAGGGTGTCACTGGCTATGGAGATCTCTGGTTGGCAAAACAGCACTGAAAAAAAAACTGCATCACTTTTGTCAAAGTTATAAATGGCCTTTACCATATTGACACTTTCTAACTGAGCTCCTCTTTATCCTGGATACAAGAGACCCTAAGAGTTAGGCAGGAATATCATCGTCCCTATTCAGCCTGAAGATGTTAAGAAGATAGATCTTTGTCCCTCTACAATCCTTAGGATTAAGGGTTCCCTTGTAAAAGGGAGGAGGGAAATATGTCAGAGGTGTTTGACTCAGAGCAACTCCATCTTGAATAGGGACTGGGTAAAATGAGGCTAAGACTACTAGGCTGCATTCTCAGGAGGTTAGGCATTCTAAGTCACAGGATGAGATAGGAGGTTGCCACAAGACACAGGTCACAAAAACCTTACTAATAAAACAGCATGCGATAAAGAAGCTGGCCAAAACCCACTTAAACCAAGGTAGTGACGAAAGTGACTTCTGATCATCCTCACTGCTCCTGTGCTAATTATAATGCATTAGCATGCTAAAAGACATTCCCACCAGTGCCATAACAGTTTACAAAGGCCATTAACAACATCAGAAAGTTACCCTATATGGTCTAAAAAGGGGAGGAACCTTCAGTTCTGGGAAAATATCTAAAATCCACACCCTATCATGAAAATTGAAAGAGCTAGAGGAGCAAGATCAAAAAAAAACTCAAAAGCTAGCAGAAGACAAGGAATAGCTAAGATCAGAGCAGAATTGAAGGAAATAGACACATTAAAAAACCCTTAAAAAATTAATAAATCCAGGAGCTGGTTTTTCGAAAAGATCAACAAAATAGACCGCTAGCCAGACTAATAAAAAAGAAAAGAGAAAATCAAATCGATGCAATAAAAAACAATAAAGAGGATATCACCACAGATTCCACAGAAATACAAACTACTATCAGAAATTACTACAAACAATGCTATGTACATAAACCAGTAAACCTGGAAGAAATGAATAAATTCCTGGACACTGACACCCTCCCAAACCTAAACCAGGAAGAAGTTGAAACCCTGAATAGACCAATAACAAGGGCTGAAGTTGAGGCAGCAATTGGTGCTTGCTTGTGTACACTCTTGCTGTTAGTATGAAAGATTTCTTATTTCCAACCAAAAAAAGCCCAGGTCCAGATGTGTTCACAGCCTAATTCTACCAGACATAAAAAAGAGGAGCTGTACCACTCCTTCTGAAACTATTCCAAACAATCCAAAAAGAGGGAATCCTTTCAAATCATTTTATGAGACCAACATCATCCTGATACCAAAACCCAGCAGAGACTCAACAAGAAAACTTCAGGCCAATATCGATGATGAACATAGATGCAAAAATATTCAATAAAATACTGGCAAACCCATTTCAACAGCACATCAAAAAGCTTATCCATCATGATCAAGTAGGTTTCATCCCAGGGATGCAAGGCTGGTTCAACATACGCAAGTCTACAAACGTAATCCACCACATAAACAGAACCAAAGACAAAAACCACATGATTATCTCAATAGATGCACAGAAGGCCTTTGACAAAATTCAACAGCCCTTTATGCTAAAAAGTCTCAATAAACTAGGTATTGACAGAACGTATCTCAAAATAATAAAAGCTATTTACGACTAACCCACAGCCAGTATCATATTGAATGAGCAAAAACTGGAAGCATTCCCTTTGAAATCTGGCACTAGACAAAGATGCCCTCTCACCACTCCTATTCAATATAGTATTGGAAGTTCTAGCCAGAGCAATCAGACAAGAAAAAGAAATAAAGGGTATTCAATTAGGAAAGGAGGAAGTCAATGCCACACATCTACAACCATATGATCTTTGACAAACATGACAAAAACAAGCAATGGGGAAAGGATTCCCTGTTTAATAAATGGTGTTGGAAAACTGGCTAGCCATGTGCAGAAAGCAGAAACTGGACCCCTTCCTAACACCTTACACTAAAATTAACTCCAGATGGATTAAAGACTTAAACATAACACCTAACACCATAAAAACCCTAAAAGAAAACCTAGGCAAAACCATTCAGGATATAGGCATAGGCAAGGACTTCATGACCAAAACAGCAAAAGCATTGGGTACAAAAGCCAAAATAGACAAATGGGATCTAATTAAACTCCATTGCTTCTCCAGAGCAAAAGAAACAATCATTAGAGTGAACCGGCAACCAATAGAATGGGAAAATTTTTTTGCAATCTACCCATCTAACAAAGGGCTAATATCCAGAATCTACAAAGAACTAAAACAGATTTACAAGAAAAAAACAAACAAACCCATTCAAAAGTGGGCAAAGGATATGAACACTTTTCAAAAGAAGGCATATATAGGCCAACAAACATATGAAAAAAATGCTCATCATCACTGGTCATTAGAGAAATGCAAATCAAAACCACATTGAGTTACCATCTCACGCCAGTTAGAATGGTGATCATTAAAAAATCTGGAGACAACAGATGCTGGAGAGGATGTGAAGAAATAGGAACACTTTTACACTGTTAGTGGGAGTATAAATTAATTCAACCACTGTGGAAGACAGTGTAGTGATTCCTCAAGGACCTAGAAATAGAAATTCCATTTGACCCAGCAATCCCATTACTGGGTATCTATCCAAAGGATTATAAATTGTTCTACTATAAAGACATATGCACATGTATGTTCATTTCAGTACTGTTTACAATAGCAAAGACCTGGAACCAACCCAAATGCCCATCGATGATAGACTGGACAGGGAAAATGGAGCACATACACACCACGGAATACTGTGCAGCCACAAAAAACGATGAGTTTGTGTCCTTTGTAGGGACATAGATGAACCTGGAAACCATCATTCTCAGCAAACTGACATAAGAACAGAAAATCAAACACCGCATGTTCTCACTCATAGGCGGGTGTTGAACAATGAGAACACATGGACACAGGGAGGGGAGCATCACACCCTGGGGTTTGTTGGGAAGGACTAGGGAAGGGACAGCAGGGGGTAGGGAGTTGGAGAGGGATAACATGGGAAGAAATGCCAGATACGGGTGATGGGGATGGAGGCAGCAAACCACATTGCCTTGTATGTGCCTATGCAATAATCCTGCATGTTCTTCACATTTACCCCAGACCCTAAAGGGCAATAAAATATATCTATTTAAAAATAAATAAAGATATTAATTTATTTAATAATTCTTGAAAAATATTTGTAACTCAAGAGAGAAATTATGTCTAAATGCATCCAACAAGAAAAGCAAAACAAAAATTATCAAATAAACTTTAAAAAAAAAAAAAAAAAAGGACACTGCAATCTATGTAATAGCAGTCCCCAACCTTTTTGGCATCAAGGACCAGTTTGGTGAAAGATGATTTTTCCACAGAGTGAGGGTGATGATCTCTGGATGACTCAGCACATTACATTTATTGTGCACTTTATGTCTATTATTATTACATTGTAATATATAATGAAATAGTTACACAACTAACACAATGTAGGATCAGTAAGAGCCTTGAGCTTGTTTCCCTGCAACTAGATGGTCCCATCTCAGTGTGATTGGAGACATTCGATTTTCATAGGAGCATACAACCTAGATCCCTTGCATGCACAGTTCACAACAGGGTTCACACTCCTATGAGAACATAATGCCTCCGGATCTGACAGGAGGCGGAGCTCAGGCTAATGAAAGTGATGGGGAGTGGCTGTAAATACAGATGAAGCTTCATTCACTGGCCCACCACTCACCTCCTGCTGTGCAACCCGGTTCCTAACAGGTCACAGAACACTACATATCCATAGCTCAGGAGTTGGGGACCCCTGCTATATAAAGTTGGATGTCATCTAAAGAATCATTGTTATGCTACCAGAAAACACTTTTATTTGGCCAAAGCAATTTTTTTCTCATGTCATAATTTTTTTATGATGTATGGAATTTAGCAATTTGCTTTTTGGAAATTTGGTAGGGGAAAGCGAATTGAAAATAGCTAATTAAACAAGAGAGGCCTAGGTTTCCTAATCAGGTCAGACATTTTTTCAAAGACAGTAAAAATCAGTTCTAAAAGCTGAGGAAGCACTTCATTGACAGACTCTCTTCTCGTCTAAATTTCTATCTTCATCTAACTCTAGATACTTCCTTATAGTTCAAATAATCCAAACATTCCTGTTACCCAAGTGAAGCAATCCTCCAATCTAACCAAGTGTTTTGCTTTACATCACTTCAGTTATGTAAAATATTTATTTGCACATCACCGCCAAGAATATCCCTGATGCTGCTTGGTACACCCAAATTCAACTATTCCTTGTCTTTATCTGTATGTATTAATACAAATAACTCAGTTTATACAAATGAATACTTCCAAAATAAAGTCATTTTCTCATGTTGATAAGGCAAAATATAATGCAACAGCTAAACAATAAACTCATAAAACATGTGTCCAGGAATAGCTAAGATATTATAAAATCCCGTTACATGCTCTGCAGGTTGCACACAGAACATAGATAGTACACACACAGACTTACACAATCACACAGGTGTCACCACTTCGCTTTCTATTCTCAATTAAGGACCACCAGCTCCTCTACCACCTGTCATGGTGCAGGGAGGGACGTTGGGTTGGAAATAAGAAATCTTTCATACTAACAGCAAGAGTGTACACAAGCAAGCACCAAGCCTTGGTGATTCTGGAAGTTCTGGGACTGGGTAGACACAATTATTACTGGAGGAGTAAAACTGCAGCTGGATTCCCTGGTTCTCACATCAGGAGTTGAACCCTGGTTCCCACACCAGGAGTTGAATTCGGGCCATCTGGATGAAAACCAGGAATCCTAACTGCTGAACCACCAGGGAAGTGGCACAGCTCTCGCCCGAACTTAGGTTTTTGTCTTTCCTAACCCAGGAGAATGGGGAAACAAGTCCCGCAGGTGCAGAGAGTTTTACTGTTGAAATAAAACTTGTGGACCCAAAGAGTATGTGAAAGTGCAGCTTATTAGGCAGAGTGAAAGGACAGCTCCCACGCTTTTGCATAAGGGGATCCAGAGAAAGGATATCGTCCAGGCAGGGGCACCTGGAGTTTTCATTCCTGAATTATTCCCTCTCCATTCATGTTCTCATCCAATGAGAGGAGTTCTTTTAAACTTCCTCTGGATTGATTGATCTTTGACTCCATTACCAGATTGGCTACTTGTTTTATAACCCTGAGTCACAGAGCCCCCTTCTGGACAGCCTCGGGAAATTCAAAGACAAAGGGCCCTACCTGGCTTGCCACGGAGGGAAGGTGAAACAACGAGCTCAAAAACATCTATTTTAACTCTTTCTGAGAGTCAAACCACTTAAGCCTCTGTTTTATATGACCAAATATTCTAAATCTGTCACTTGAAGTAGCATACTCGTGTTTAAAAGCAAATCACCTTTTACACCACCAAATGATCCATAGGTCATATTGCAGGCTGTTCTCTGAAGATTATGTTCATATATCAATTTCATCTGATATTGATTCCCATGTTCCACATTACCCAAGGTTCCTAAGGAAAAAAAAAAAAAAATTACTTTGTATTTGTGTACATTAAAAAACATTAATTTATTCTCATCCTCTACTCTAATTCTAAGTAATTCAATTTTGGGGAAATTATACTGAAAAGCACTAAAATATTATGTATTGTGATAAATATGTCATACTGATGACATAGAAAGCCAAACTCTCTTATATCCAGTTCGGGGCTTCTTACATCTGACTAGGTCAGAAATAAACTGGTAGTAAATGGCAATATTGCAGAAGGTATCAACTTTGGCTTTTGGAAATTTGCAAACATTTCTGTGTTCTACCCCTGTTGTTTCATTTTTCTTGCATATTTAGGTAGGGAAAAATCATTTGGCAAAGGAGGTCTAAGAGCCAAAGCCAATATTTGAGGTAAAAATGAGATCCTTAGTTTCTGAAGAACTGAATGCGTTCTATGTGCGTAAGTTTTAGGCCCCAGAAGAAGCAAAGTCTTACAGAAATGGTGAAATTTCACTGAAGTTACAAATGTCGAATGCTTCAAATAAACAACACTGCACCAAAGTACATTTGAAAACAAAGGCTCCCAAAATAGTCTCATCCAGGGATGCCTATTGACATGCAGATGCTTCTAAAATTTTTCAATATTTTTATTAAAAGACACTTTATAAAAGGCAAACAAAAAGCTTAAGCAACTAATTGATAAGAAAAACTAAATGTGCTAATTTTTGTCTTAGTTACTATCCTGATCCAAAAGTGAAAAGAAAGTTATCCTAGATAAAGTATTTATAAAAGGTAGGCCCTCAGGCAAAATAGGCTTACTTCTTTTCCAGATGCAACCATGCTGAGTCTTGGTATAGAGAATGCTTTCTTCACCCTATTCCTTAATGGGCTCCACTCTGAACTAAGTAATTTTAGCTAAGAAATAGTAGCTAAATTAAGAACACCTATTGGACTCAAATATGCCTTTCTGGAACTTTATTGGCTATTTTGAAACCCTTCTGTAAAAGAAATTTACATCTATTAAGGAAATCTCCATTTTTAAGGATGTCTGCCTGTGTATATTAGAAATTCTTACCATTGTTTTAAATTGACATAAGTCATACCTTTGATTAACATGCCTTTCTGGCCATCTTGTCTTAACCAAACTTTCATGAGAGCACCATTTTTCCTTAGTGTGAGCAAATGATGATACAATATTTAGTCCTAAAATCTTAGCTATGTACTTATGGAATATAATTTCTTTTTTGTTTTACCTAAGAGTTGTTATTTTAGAAATGCAAAATTTGTTGCCTGGTTAATAATTGCTTAGGGCAATGAAACAAGTAACTGAAACATTAATAGACCGAATGGGGAAAAGAAAAACTATTTAAAAGCTGGCAAATAAAAATCTTTCATATCCATGTGTGTTATGTGTCTGTGATAATATTTGGTAAATAAAACTAGTTTTAAAATTCTTGCTAAAATAGGAATGGCTTCAAAATTATCAGTTAAATATAACAAGGTATTTGCTTGATTGTGAGCTATTTTTGGTTTAGAGCCTCTGGAGCCAAGAGTCTGCATAGGTGGACATGATGTGTCTAAAGGCATGTTCTTAGTGCCTAGACTATCAGCTACAAGCCAGAATCAAGCCTAATATGATCCCTTCTTCCCTGTTTTCCCTGCTTGCCTCCTAGCTGGGGAGGGGTTGAATTCTTCAGGCACAGTCTTCACAGCTGTGTCTTCTGTCCTGACCTCTGCATACACCTGGTATGTCAGGACTCAGAAAGGTCTTGACCTTCATAGTCCTCCTGGGTACCATGAGGCTACTTGACACCCAGAATGACTGAGGGAAGACATTAAGGAGGGTACCTGTGTCATGTGCTCAAAATTCTTTTCAGAAATTTAAAATCTTCAAGTCATGTTAAGTAATAATCATAAAATGTGTGAGTCATTTGTAAGTTAGAATATTGAAATATTAGTTATTAAACATGATTTTAAGTCTATATACCTTGATGTTATTTTTATGTAATACAGAAAGGCTACCATATATTTAGATCTGTTAAAAACAATAATTTGAAGAACAATCTTTCTAAAAGCTTGTAAAATGGTTTTTATCTACAAATATTGATATAAAATTAGTTCACAATTATTTTCACCAGAAATTAGGATTACTATGAGTTAAAATTATAGTTAATATATGTAATTAAAGCTACTAGATATAAAACAATTTTATATAAATAGTACATAAACAAAAGTAAGATATGCTTTTGATGAGGAAAGTTATAAAAGCACAAAAGTATATATTAAAAATATTATCAGGTTTGAAGTTTCTTAAAGGTTTCAAATTGAGGCTGGGCACAGTAGCTCATGCCTGTAATCCCAGCACTTTGGGAGACTAAGGTGGGTGGATTACGAGGTCAGGAGTTCGAGACCAGCCTGGCCAACATGGTAAAACCCCATCTCTACAAAAAGTACAAAAATTAGTTGGGCGTGGTGGCACGCACCTGTAATCCCAGCTACTCAGGAGATAGGCAGAAGAATTGCTTAAAACTGGAAGGCAGAGGATGCAGTGAGCTGAGATTGCGCCATTGCACTCCACTCTGGGCAAAAGAGCGACTGTCTCAAAAAAAAAAAAAGTTTCAAATTGAAGGAGTTAAAAAAATAAATAAAACAAGATGAATATAGAAAACTGAAAAATGCCAAATAAAAGGTTTATGGAAATCCTGTGTGGTTAAAAGAAGACAGATTTGATAAATTTATTTATGAGATTTTATTAAAATTAGCTTTAGTATTTATAATACACCAATACAAAAGTAAAATTTGATTTCTCTTTTGAATAAAAATTTGTTGAAGCATTTATTAATAAGACACAGGAAAATATTTTCATTCATGCTTTGAGTAAACTGCAAAAAAGAGGGGAAAAAGGAGTAGAAAGAAGAGACAGGTTCTATCACACAGTCTTAGGTCTTTAAATTGTTTGAATGACTGAGTCTCCTCTATTAAAGAGTACGGGGTTTTTTCTTTAAAAAAAAAAAAAAGTCTTGTAATTATCACTTTGGCTAAATTAATGACCATTATTTTATGGTAACCTGCAATCCTATCTTGGTCAAGTGTTTTAAAACTTTTGACAATTTGATTCTCTTCCCAAAATCAAATTTCAGGTCAAAATTAAGTCTTTTTCAGCCTCTAACTTTGGGATGCTACAGAGGGCACATGAAGCATCCAACAGAGAGATAAACAGGATTATCTGAAATGTTAAATTACATGGGAAGCATTGTCAAACAGGAAATGATGTTTAATCTTCAAGTTATATTTTAATGAATATGTTATTAATGTATGTTCCAAAATTGTATGGGATTTCTAAAATTCTAATATGTCTGGGCATATGCTATCAGTCATATTTATGGTTATTATATTATCATAAACCATATAAATGACAAAATTTCCTTGTCAATTATGTCTTTAATTATAATCATTTAAAGTTATTTCCACAGTTAATTGCTTAATCCTAATGCAGTTTCTAAAAACTTTACAAGCACCCAAAATCCTAGAATATGGTATCTTTAAGGAGGTTCATGAAAGAATAGAAAGGACCCTGACAAGCACTCTTGAATACAGGTTTCTGGTAACTTTAGGATCACATAATTTGGATGGGGTAAGAATTCCCAGAACTTTAACAAACAGACTGACTGGTTTGTAAAACTGCTAACCCAAGCGGGACAAAAATATTGAATACTGAGAAAATACTTTGCCAGATTTTCATGCTAAACCAGACATTACTGAAATTGTTTATATATGCAATTTGAATGAACTCCATGATCCAAGTCAAATTACATATAACTTTCAGTTATCGGTGCTATATACTTAAATTGGAGAAACAACTGTTATTTAAGAGGTCATTAAGCCCAACATTAAGCATGGACTCATGGAGAACCTGAACAGCTGCCTTGTCCTTCCTGAGTCCTTAAAGCTTTTGCTATTAAAAGCTCTGCATTCCACGACTCATCATGGAAGAAATAAAATTATCCAAATTAAAAATATATTTATTGGTGTGATGACTGTTCTATATTGCTAAAATAGTTTACAACCAATGTTTGCTTTGTCAAACACATGTTCCTGGAAAGACAACCAAAACTTCCGGTACATTTCTACTAGCTGATGAGCCATTTAAACATTTATAAAAAGATTTCATTCAATTGTCATTTTCAATGCATGTTTGCTGGTTGTATTAAAGCTTTCCCATGCAAGAGGGCTGATGTTGTAACAGTAGCTCTATATATCAAAGTATATTTTCACCCAGGAAAGCAAGCCTTTGATAGTCCACTGACTGAGGACAATCAACCCCTTCACAATCTAGAACCCAAAGAGTAAATCTTCTGAGAAAAACTGCCCTTGCCATCCACATTACAGCAAAACTCTGGGACCTTGAAATTTTGAGTTAATAATCTCACAACTCAAAAGGACCCCTCCACTCTTGGAACTGTACACCCATTGGAAACCCTAAGGTAAAGTTAAAGAGGGAAGTTTCTCTCCAGAAGAAGATGCATCCATAAGGTAGACACCTTTTTCCCTAGATCACGGATCAAGACTTCTCTGCTATTAGGAGACTCTTATCTATTTTTTTCCCTTGCTTATGCTTCTATGAACAATAGAAGTGAAAAGAGGATGTATTGTATGCATTCATAGGGTATACTTTTATTTGTGAAGGATTTTACAGCCAGCCTTATGCATGAACAATCTTATGCCTCAATAAATAAAAGATGAAGGCCCAATTCAGGTGAGAAACTTTAATGACACATTTGTTGTCTCATAATCAGTCAGAAACAGGACAGTGGCCCACTCCTCTTAACCTACATCATAGAGAAAAGATAACACTTTAAGGAAGTCTTCATTCTTCTAAATAGGCATCATTTGTTAGGTCTCTTTTTGCGTGGTTTGAAGTAAATGAGGTAATGATTAGAAATTTATCCCTCACGGTAGGCTTTATAGCAGATTCCACTGTAAAGGCTACAGTCACACAACAGACTTTAAATTATCTTATGAATAAAAAAAAAACTTTAAAAAATAAAAAATAAATTATGAAAGTTTTGCTAAATAATAGAACTACTCTAGATTACTTACTGGTTAAACAGCAGTATATGTGCACTTGCTGGCACTTCTTGTTGGCCATGGAGAAATGCATCACATTGGATATTATAGATACTCAGTTGTAGGGGACTAATGAAGAGACTGCTTAGTTAAAGCAAATAGACTCTATCTGGTTCATTCTTTGATCTATTTAATTTTAGTTCGTTTGTTTCATGGGGACCCTGGCTAAGGAGCATGCTCCAAACTCTTGGTATTATCCTCCTGATATTATAGTAGTCTCTCTAGTGTCAAAAATTTTTAAATGTTTGCATGCAGCCATCTCTAGAATACCACATAATTTCTCTTCAATTAGAAGGACAAGAGCTTACAAAGATGTGTGACCATGAGGGCACTGTAACCTATGAATGACATGCTGAGACTAGAAATCCAAACTTGATGGTAACGGGGAGTGGGACTAAGGCCCTAACTTTTGGTCACACTCTCACATAAGTGAGAACCTGACTAAAAGGGGAAATTTTTAAATAAAATTATGGAAGGCCATTGTTTTGGACTGAGCTCATGCACTAGGTCCCAAAAGACAAGACCAAACCAAAATAGAGTCACTCATGCTAAATGTGACATAACCAAACTAAGATCTTAAGGAAACACATAGCTCCTAGAACAGACAAGGTTTTGTTTTTCTCCTATAAACATGACATTCCAGCATAAGGAGGTACCCTCTACTCTAACCTTTACAAAAAAATAACCTGAATTCTTTGTTCCTACCTTACAAAACCCACTGTTCTGCTATTTCCCAGTGGATTTTAAGATGAAATAAGTACATTTACAATGGTGACAGTGACATCAATGACTAATTTTGGTCAATCTCTCAAAATTAAGAGGGTGACCAAAAGGGGAGAATTGCTGTACCAAGTTTAAACTAAAGCTGCCTACTTACATAGTTCAAGTTTAGCCTAAAAGTTTCACTGTACGTAGTAAACTATAACCTAAATGGAGGTATAAACAGACTGTAACTAACCCTGTGCCAATCACTGAGTTTTGGCCAATCAAAAGAGGCCAAGTATTCAAACCATGTTCAAATAAGGTAAACATCAAGCTGTAACTAATCTGGCTGTTTCTGTACCTCATTCCATTTTCTATACATCACTTTCTTTTTTCTGTCTGTCACTATCCTTTTTCTGTCTATAAATCTTCTACCACATGGCTGTGCTGAAGTATCTCTGAGCCTACTCTGGCTCAAGAGGCTGCCCAATTCACAAATTATTCTTTGCTCAATTAAACTGTGTTAAATTTCATTTGACTAAGGTTTTTCTTTTAACAACATCTACAACCAGATCAATCCCTTTAAATAAGAAAAGCACTTATACATGCCTGCTAGCTGAAATGCAAGCAGGAACATTAGAAACTCAGGTCAATGAACAGAGGCGTCAGCAGCCAATATTTAAACAAACTTGGCATGAAATGACACTAGGCTTTGTATAAGAACTCCAAATGCACTGATAAATCTTAAACTTCAGGTAACTGCACTTTAAAACTTAATAATGCAACTATGGAGAAAAAGATAATTTTCCTTAGATAACTACCTTGGAATGAAAGAAGTATTTGGGAATCTAATATTTCTGATCATTTTTCCCTAAAAAATTATCAGTGACATAGTATTAAAATTATTTACATAGGGTTTACCCTGGGATATATGGACTGAATATGGCATATATGATTATAGTCTACATAAAATTATTATAAAGTTTCATCAGTTAGAAAATACATTAATATTCAAACATTTATGCAATTGGCCAGGCTTACTTAAACAAGATCTGATTTAAACCAAAACATTCTCTGGAAAATCGAAGGTCACTTTGACAAGTTTTCAGTGCAATTTTAGGTAACTGGTGAGCAATCTAAGGATATTAAATAAACTCAAAGTCATTACAGATTACGTAAAGGTGCACTGTGTTAAATAACCAAGTTAGATTACGTAAGCCTGTTGAAAGTAAAGAACCACATCTCTTTTGCCCTCCTCGTGGAAACCATTACAATTCTATAAATATGTCAGATGCTTAGTAAATGCTTCTCGAGAAGTGCACATTTTTTTGGAAAAGAATATTTAAAACAACATAATCAGTATGGCTTACCCTCACACATCTGTAACCATTTATTCAGAAACTGAAGCCTATCAGAAAGAAATCTGAGATGCCATGTGATGCTTTCTCTTTACCAGAGTATGATAAGATAGGCCAACATCAGGTCAGCAAGACTCTGTTTTTTCTCTATATTAAGCATACATTTGATGACATATAAGCCACCGCAAAGAAATTAGCAAAGTTGCCTCTCACTGTTAAGGTTGTTAGGTATGTCCAGGAGACTGACCTTAGAAGGTCTCCTCTAGTTTGCCTCAAATCTTTTACAAAAACAAAAGATATTTGAGAAGGGAGCAGTTGAAGAAAAGGATGTCAAGTTCAGCTCACACATTCATCTGCTGACACTAGTGGTTTCATTTAAATTAGAAAGTGTTTGTGCTTCCCCTGTTACAATAAAAGCTAGGTAAAAGTTCAGTCTGGAACTTCAAGAAACATATTCAAGAGAACAAAAACATTAACTTCCCAATGCTTTTCAATTTAAGCCAAGCCAGGAAAAATATACAAATTGTCAGCCCACAAATATCATTAGAGTCTGAAGAAATGAGAGACAGAAGGGAAAAGAGGTGGGGCATAAGAGAATGTAGTCTGGACAACTTCTAGTCACCATTGAATACAAAGCTTTTAAGTGAACACAAGAATAAAAGAGCAATAAAATCACCATTCCTATAGCAAATAACTTTTATTTTGAAGGAGGATACCAATGTGCCATAAACAAATTGTCACCTAATATGCCAGTTTCTTTCAGTATATTTTTTTGATAAGTACACATTTTATCCCTTGTCTATGCTCTAAGCCCCAGTGGAACTCCAAAGGGTTCTGTCTTTCTGGCCCATAGTTCAAGCAGGACTTGAAGGCCTAGTGTCTAATGAAATTTCTAGTTTCTAAGATACCCTATTCTCTGCCCCGCTTTAGAGCCCCCACAGAGCTTTCAGAAGGAACTAATTTCCGAAGAAGTATTCTGGGTAACTGTAACTGTCAGCAAATTCTCCTGCATGGCTTGTGTAACCCACATAGTAAAATAACAGGCTTACAGTCAAAAACAGAGGAACAACTAGGTCCATGCAATAAAGTAGCCTACATCATATGATAATACTTTCTCCATTTACCCTAGCATACTAAGTGCTCTGTCACTAGGGGAACAACATGAAACCATGTCCTTTCCCATGAAATCAATGAGAGAGCACTTTATCAGGCCTCTGACATAAACAGAGTAGGAAATAAAATGATAGTAGTTAACAGAGAAGGGGATGAAAACAGTACATGGTGAAGAGTAATAAAGAAAGGCACTGTCAATTGTCTCAGCACTACCCAGAAATTTGTTCACTCATTAATTCAACAAGTATTTACTGGATGTCTACCATATTCTCCTCCAGGTTACCAAGCCTGCGTTGGAAATCTAAAAGATCTACATCCTGAAATAAGACTGCCAAAGAATATCCAACTCAGTAAGTAAATATGCATCATTACTCAAATTGAAAGCAAAATACAAAAAAAGCCCAAATCAAGAGAGTAAGCCTAAGAAATCTAAATCCTAGAAGCTAACATTTACAGCCAGTTCCAAAGGAGAGGATCTCTGGTATAAGCAACAGCCTCACAGACGCTTAGTTTGATCATACCTGCAAAAAAATGCCCCCATACTGACATCCATTAAAATAACTCTCAACTTCAACTAAACTTATCTAAAAACTGAAATAAAATTTTAAGTTATATCTTAAATTTAATAAAGACCAAAATAAAATATAATAAAATCCAAACCACATACTACATTTTTAATAAAAACCAAACCACATACTATACTTGTACCCACAGAACTATGTCAGAGAATGAAACCTGATGAAGCCTCAAAATAAGTGCCTTGAGCTCTGTCTGAGTGAAGACAACCAAAAACCAAGAAATTGGAACTGTAAAGAGAAAATACTTGAGGTCCACCAAAGAAAATCTACTTCAAACCACTATGACTCAGCATCTAATCAATTCTGTTACTGTACAACATTTCTTAAGACTTATGTGTCCTAAGTACCCAGAATTGGCCTCTGTTAGTCACAGGCAATCCTGGAAACAATTCTGGAGAGGCAGGTGATTAAAAGGAATCCTCTGCTAGAAAGATATATATACACAAAAATAGTAGACCAAGAACATGTAATAGCCTGAAAGAATAAATGAAAAATGGGAAAATGCTAACCAAGAAAAGAAAACATTCAAGTAAATGTTTTGTGTTCTCTACCAAGTCAGCACTAGGGAATATCTATTCTTAGATAACATTAAGCCCAATTCGTAATATAAATTCTACATTGGAAAAAAATGTTTCTTACCTGAGACAGAGTAGACACAAAGTTTTCTAGAATGCAACACAGCCAAATGCAGCATTTCAGTACCTCTGAAAAACAGAGAAAGTTTTTAAAGTTTTCCAATATTAGTTTTAGAAGTAACCAAAAAGTTGTAAAATAATTTCAAAAAGATCTCATAACCACAGCCGCTGTGAGTAAACAAAACAATTCATTAGATAACATTCTAAACTGAAAAATAAATATAACAATAGTCAATCTGACAACCCCAGGGGCACAAGTACTCTGCCTTCAGATTGAAGCCAACAGGGCTTCCAAGAAAAAGTCACATCTGAGGTCCCTCCATAAGCACTATTTCTTCCAATAAATAAATCTAACTTCTAGTCCTGGCTTTCTGATTCATTCACCGGTGACTCTGGACAAGTCATGTAAATCTCCCTGAGCCTATTTCTCATGAAAAATAAGAGGTTCAATGAAATGAAATAAAATAATGTGAAAGCATCTTGTAAAGGTTAAAGCATCACAATACACCAATCATTATTAGAAGTAGCATATTTCACTTCTATCTCTGGAATTTTATAAAATATTGAAAATATTTCTGTTTGGACTAAATCTCAAATACAAATAAACTACCAATATCACCACTACAATTCCCAGCCTATCTCAAGTGGTTTCTAGAAACAGTAGCATAGCACAGTCTAGACATCCTAAATTCAGTTTTCAAGGGTCAAGCCAGGGGTTATTAATGAATAAAGGGTGCAAACGGCTGTGATTAACTGGAGACAGACCAGACTAAAGGAGGTGGCTACTACGTGGTTCTGTGCTTGTGGCCAGAGCCCCACATTTTTCAAGAAAAGCCAAAAAGCAGGGGTTTTATGTGAATTCTCTTAGTTCTTAAATGTTTGACAGCACTTTTAAATTTAAAATACGGAGCAGGCGGCCAGGTGTAGTGGCTCATGCCTGAAACCCCAGCACTTTGGGAGGCTGAGGGGGTGGATCTCCTGAGGTCAGAAATTCGAGACCAGCCTGGCCAATATGGTAAAACCCTGTCTCTACTAAAAATAGAAAAATTAGCCAGGCATGGTGGCAGGTGCCTACAGTCCCAAATACTTGGGAGGTTGAGGCAGGAGAATCACTTGAGCCAGGGATGCAGAGGTAGTAGTGAGCTGAGATCACGCCATTGTACTCCAGTCGGGGTGACAAGAATGAAACTTGGTCTCAAAAAATAAAATAAAATACTGAGCAGGCTCACATGTACAAGTAGGCCTCCAGTGTACAACCTCTGATACAGACTCTGTTCTAAATTGCGAGGACTATAATTGAAGTCTACAGACCTGGATGGGGGTTCTGACCCTACACCTTACTATATGTATAATTATTTAAAGTTTCAGAGTCTTAGTATCTTATTTACAAATAAGAATTGTATTAGATAACATCTGCAAAACATTGTTACAATTAATATATACTCGTCATTTGCTCTTCTACTAGAAAATGCAAATATATATATCATATGATCAATACTGCCTTTGGAAATTTTGTATATGTACCCTGGACATTCAAAACAACTTTTCTACCATACTCAGGAAAACAGCATAATGTCATAGAAAGACAGTAAAGTATATTCAGAGAGACCTGGGTCTGAACCTTGGCTGTGTGACCTTACACTCTGAGCTCTAGTTTCCTGTCTCTAAATTCAGATAATATCTGCCTTATAAGATTATTGAGACAATATTTATAAAGGCCTAGTATAGTATCTAGTTATTAAGTTAACTTCCTCCCCTTCCAGTGTGATCACATAGATGAGGGCTATACTTAAAAACTACTATACAGAATGATTACTAGTTGTTTCACCTCTTAAATGGTAAGGTAAAAACGCTTTTTAGAGGGAAGAATGCTTTTGTCTCCTTACTTTGTAAATCCCTCACATCTAATATGTCCTAGGTACATGATGGGCACCTAATCATCATCTGCTTTTAGAGGGAGTAGATATTTACCAACCACATCAGTCACAAAATCTCCCCAATCCAGCCTGTCACAAAGCATGCAAGTGTCATCTCATGTCCCAGCCTAAAGCCTCCAAGCTACAGCTTCCCAACAAATTGAAACATATCACTGGAAGAGGGTTAATGCTCATGAGTGGTTGTTTGGTTTTCAAGCAGGAGTTAGGGCCCCGACTAAATGGTCCCTGGGGCAATAAATCATAATAAACAAATACAGTATGCCAAAATCCAGAGCTTAGGGTACTGCCCAGATTTAAAAAGGCAAAGGGAACTCAAAAAGAGGAGGCAAACCAACTCTGGCTACTTGATAAGTTTTCATCACACTTTTAAATGATTAAGAAACACAAGCTTAATTTTAAGCAAGTTTTTATGTGAAAATAAGAGGATCAGCAGGGTGCAGTGGTTCACGCCTGTAATCCCAGCACTTTGGGAGGCCAAAGCAGGAGGACCATGAGGTCAGGAGTTTGAGACCAGCCTAATCAACATGGTGAAACTCTGTCTCTACTAAAATTACAAAAATTAGCCGGGTGTGGTGGAGCGCACCTGTAATCCCAGCTACACAGGAGGCAGAGGCAGAAGAATCACTTGGAACCCCGGAGGTAGAGGCTGCAGTGAGCTGAAATAGTGCCACTGCACTCCAGCCTGGGTGACAGAGTGAGACTCTATCTCAAAAAAAAAAAAAAAAAAAAAAGATCAGCAATATCATCAGTAAATAAAAAGCAGACATATTACCCAAAGTTCAAACTCATAAACAGTTTTCTAAAATACATTAAATTTAAGAATAAAGAACTTTGGAACAAAGCTCTTGTAAGAGGAAGACTTACTTTGTGGGCTGAACTGACTTCCTTAAAGAAACGATAGGGCCTCTCTACCCTAAATAAGTACTCATTATAAAACCTCAAAGCTATGCGCCAAAAAGTAATGGTCATCTGCTACTTCATCTAATTATAAACAGACACTTATATAACTTCAAATAAGTAGATACTTCTTATTTATTTCTTTATTTGGTTATTTTTAAAAGCTTATCTCTTTGTCTTTAAGCTTCTGCTAATGTCAGACATCTTAAGTCTATTACTAAGAAAAGGCCCTAAATCATTCTATCTTAAATGTATTGTATCCACATAAAAAGCATCCCATACCTGAGAAACACCCAGGTGACAATACCGAGAAAATACAGTTAATTCATGGGTAGTTTTTTTGGAGAATTCACAAAAGTGACACAGTAAAGGATTGACATACTCCAAGTAAAATACCAGAATTAGTGGGCTTACTTACGAAACAAACTTTCCTACTTCCACTTGAAGTACTGGATCTCGTAGATCCACTTCTAGCAGCAAATCTTCAGCTTGAGCTCCATCTCCTGTTTTTGTAGGATGGGGGCTAAAGATCCTTAGGTATCCCATAAAGCTACCTACAATTATTTTATCTGTAGAGAAATTTTTTTAAAAAAGATATAAGAAGAAACAAACATTAGCAAATCTCTTAGGAAATAAGCTTTCTAATGTCTAAAGGAGAAATCTAAAAATTAAAAGAATTCAGTCTTGCCTTATATACAAAGGCCACTCTTCCAAAGAAGATGTAATTAAAGTGTATTTGTCTTAATAACACACAGCTTCTCATAAATAGTTTTACATCACTACAGTCAAATGTACTAACACATTGCATTTTTTCCTAAGCCTTTATTTGGTATCAAAGTCATAATTTAACTCAATCAAAGGACTAGTACAATGTCATAAACTGATTCCATCATAGAGGCCAACTCTATAACTGGTTTTAACTATCGAAAACTCTGAATTAAAAAGGATTCTGAGTCATCACTAGATAGAGTGCCTTGATTATCAATGTTTCACCTTAAGTATAAGGGGGGAAATGACAGAATGGGTGTTGTAAGTTAAATTGTATCCCCCGCAAAAAGGGTATGTTAGAGTCATAATCCCAGGTACCTCTGAATGTGACCTGATTTGGAAACAAGAGTCTTTACAGATGTAATCAAGTTAAAATGAGGTCACAGTTAATTAGGTGTGTGATCGAACTCTATTAGTGTTCTTTAAGATGAGAAAACAGAGACATGGAGGGAATGCCATGCGAAGCTGGGTGCAGTGGCATGCCCCTGTATCCCCAGCTACTTGAGAGGCTGAGGTGTAAGGATCGTTTGAGCAAAGGAGTTCAAGGCTGCAGTGAGCTGTAATATTGCCACTGTACTCTAGCCTGGGTGATAGAACAAGACTTTGTCACTGAAAAAAAAAAAATCCTCATAATAACCCTATGAGAGAGGTTCAATCCTGGGAAATTCCATACTGAATGGAGACATATAGATCATAGGACTCTGGTGCTAGAGGAGCTAATGACAGCCTCCTGGGGGCTTACAAGGTCTCTGGAGCCATGCCCATTCCTGTCCCCACTAAAGGGTTGTTCAGTTCAACTCTGCCTCCATTTGGGAAAGCTATCTTACATTCATTCCAGTACCTTCTGTACTTAAATTTATCACAGTTTCCTGTCACTTGTGGTCAAAAAAAGATAACTGATATAAAAATGAGCATCAGAAAATAAATTGCAGGCATGAAAACATGCAAGCATATTTAGAATTGGTTCTTTTTTTTTCTTTGAGACAAGGTCTCACTCTGTTGCCCAGGCTTGAGTGCAGTGATGCAATCACGGCTCATTGCATCCTCAACCTCCCAGGCTTAATTGATCCTCCCACCTCAACCTCCTGAGTAGCTCGGAATACAGGCATGTGCCACCATGCCCAGCTAATTTTTGTATTTTTTGTAGGGATGTGGTTACGCCACATTGTCCAGGCTGGTCTCAAACTCCTGGACTCAAGCAATCCACCTGCCTTGGACTCCAAAGTATGGGAATTGGTTCTTGACATGATATGGGGTACAAAACAGTAAGATTCCTTGTGCGGACAAGAGTGACTTTATTTTAAATGCTAATCTGCCATGTGACTCCTGACTAACTTCAAGTTCAAGAACTCCTCCAAGATTTCTAGTTGACGTATTACTCTCTATGTAGAAACACCTATTCCTTGTAAGTTTTGCCTTTCCTCTGAAACAGCACTTGATGTTCTACATATATCATAGGCTTTGACATTCATAGCCACCTACACATTCCTTCCAGAGCACATATACTATTTTCCCCAAGATACAAGCCCTGGGTCTGGGGGTTGTGGTGTGGAGATCTACCTGTCTTGCAACTGCCCAAGACTACATTTCTGCCCATAAGTTTACCTAGTAAATAACCATATACTGACAAACTGGATTTGACTGCCTCAGCCTTTGGTTCTGGGCTCCTTTAGTTCTCAGGGGCCACTTTGCATATATGTCCTTTCACAGAACACTCCCATTCATATTCTAGGTGGGGTTAAGTAGCACTGTACACTGTAACAGAACAGTTAATCAAGTTATCATCTCTAGTTATCTGGGACCCTGTGCCCATTGCAGGTGAAACTCTAGTTGACCGGACAGCAGCTGCCATAGGCCAACTGAACAAGGAGGAACACCAAACCACATGTAAGATAGCTTTATTGAAAGGCACTGGATAATTTAAAAGCATAATAGGTTTAATCTCAAAATTATCATCTAAGCGTAAAGAACAAAACTCAGAGTCTTTGGTACTCTGCAGTAACATTTCTCACCACTTACTACTCAGATAGTGCTAAATTATGTTTTAAATTATAGTAACAAATGACCTGACAAATCTCTCCAGGTTTCTCTCCAGGCATTGATCAGAAAGAATAAAATTGTACTGTTGTCATGGAGTCCAGAAGGGGTACAGAAGACTTAAACCTTTAAACCTTCCTAAAACATTCCCCACTGAGCTTTCCATGTATCTTGTCATGCCCTAAATCCCCACTTTTACTCACTAAATAACCAAGATTCATGGGTAACTCAATGTAGCCCTATCTTCAGGGATAAGAGGTCAGGATGGCCATGTCTACATGGTAACAAGCTAACCCACTGAAGCAAAATGTATAATTATTAAAATATTTTCAGGACTTTTATAGTAACCAGATCTCAGATAAGTCTGACTCTCATAGATTTCAAGCTACGATTAATAAATATGGGATTCCCCAGGAATTAATGAACATGCAGGCATTAAATGAAAAGCCATTAGTCAGTCTTACTTGCTTTCTACTCCAATTCTAGTAATAAACTTTCCCTCCAGTCCACAGGTTGGCATGTAATCTAAATTGGATTATTCAGATCCTCTCTCTTTCCCTCACTCTATCTCTCTCAAGAGTCTGAATCTTGAGTTGAGAAAATTAGGAAAGTAAGTACCACTTTAAATGCATGGGGTGTTCAATTTCAATTGTACTATCAAGATTAACAAGGAATCCTGTGTTTTAACTTGGCTTCTTCTAAAGAAATTTCAGGATGCTATAACCCTCCTCTCACTTTCTCATCACCTAAAAAAAAAAAAAAAGTAGAGGTCAACTGACATTACTGTTTCAACTTCCCAACCTGGCCTGCAAATTTCTCTATATCTGAATACATTCTTACCTTCTTTCCTCTGTCATTATGGAAAAAGGTTCCCACACCTGTTCAAGATTAATCCTTCCATCTGCACACCTGATCTCATCTCTGACTGTCCTCTCTGGGTCCCTGCTCCATCAATGAAAGCCTCTATCCTACACACTGAATTTTTTCCACTTCCCTTGACCCTACATGGCCTCCAAATCATCATCCCCTCTTCTTCAATTCACAGCTAAGTTTCTTTAAAGAGTCATAAATAGTCTCCCTGCCTCCCACTCACTCCCCATTCATTCACTGAAAATGTAGATCTCATTACCATTGTGCCCATGCATCCACTCTTGTCACAGACACTAATGAACCACTTGCTACTAAAGAGCATGTAAACTTTTAGGCCAGGCTTGGTGGCTCATGCCTGTAATCCCAGCACTTTGGGAGGCCAAGGCAGAAAGATCACTTAAGCCCAGGAGTTCAAGACCAGCCTGGGCAACACAAGGAGACACTGTCTCTATAAAAAACAAAAGATTTAAGAATTAGCCAGACGTGGTGAAGCACACCTGGGAGGTTGAGGCTGCAGTGAGCCATGATCACACGACTGCACTCCATCCTGGGCAGCAGAGTAAGACCCTGTCACAATGGCTCACACCAATAATCCCAGCACTTTGGGAGGCCAAGGCAGGTGGATCACCTAGGTCAGAGGTTCAAGAACAGCGTGGCCAACATTGCAAAACCTTCTCTCTACTCAAAATACAAAAATTAGCCTGACATAGTGGCAGGCACCTGTAATCTCAGCTACTTGGGAGGCTGAGGCAGGATAATTGCTTGAACCCAGGAGGCAGAGATTGCAGTGAGCCAAGATCGCGCCACTGCACTCCATCCTGGGCCACAGATCAAGACTGTCTTTAAAAAAAAAAAAAAAAAAAAAATTCAGTCCTTATATCACTAAACTTTGCTTCCTGAGTACCAGCCTAATTGGTTTTCCTGCCTCTCAGCCTCACATTTTCAGAATCTATTACTCTTCCCACACTTCCTCCATTGAGCCTCACATTCTCAAGGTTACAGTTCTATACCTTTTCCCCTCTTATTTCAACTTCTCTCCTAGTACATTTTCACCTACTCACAGAGCTCCAAATACAAACACCATATTGTTCATCCTAAAAATCTCTACCTCTATTCTGTATACTAGACACTTCTGTCTTAAACAGAGCATATCCAAAACTGCTCTTGTTCTTTCCATTCTATAAGATCGGGAATAATAATTCTCAAACTTAAGAATGCCAGCATTCTATTCTGGAGCTTGTCAAAAATGAGGATACCTAAGTCACACCACCCACCTACCCCCAGATAATACAATCTTATAACATCTCATGTGTCTGGGATACAAAAGCTTGATATATAATAATGACCCCAGGATATTATGACCCAGGTATCCAGGCTTTGGAACACAATGATCAGTGTTTTTTTTCCTATGTGGAACATACATATGTAATGATTTCTGTATAGCAAGCTTCGGAAAACAGAGGAAGCTGCTCACAGCTCACCACAAACTGTGAGGGAAGCAGTATCTCAGCATATTGGTAACCTACTGGTGGCATGGTGGCACCCCAGTAAGGAACTCTAATACAAATGAATGAGTCAACAGTGTGTTATGCAGATAATCAGTAAGCATAGTTTCTAACCAAGCTAAACTTTAGATAGTTTGGGCAGAACTGAGTTTGAAATTGTTGTCTCTGGCAGGTATTTCTGTGGCATGACTCTTAAATGGCCAAATAATTGGGGAATCACATGCTGTAACAAATAGTGGGGCAGAGGCAGGGTCGAGGAACCTCTCAGTACCCTCTGAATAGAAGATCTACCCATCTCCTACCAGTAGAAAATCAGGGACCAAATTTTCCTTCAAAACAACTTAGTAGGTGCTCCGAGAAGTTTAGTACATCCCATTGTTCTGCTTCACCAATGTAATTTTCTCTTTTCACATTTTCCTGCAGATCCCACTGTTTTTGTTACATGCAAGAAAACCAATTTTTAAAAATGTAAGGGGGTAATATTTATATGCAGTAAATAAAAGAATAGCTATAGTAAGTTTTCTTTTTAAGAGGCTAATGACTACATGGATTACAAAAAAAAAATTTAAGCCCATAATTATAAACCAAATACAAATTTCAAGTAGCAATGATACAATAATATAGAATTAAACTGTTTTAAAGGTGACTTAAAAAACATAAAGATGCATAAGAATAAGCTAGGATGTAAGTTTTAGTATTATGATAATGAAAGCAATGATTTAACAATTGTTTTCTACCACCAAATAGAACTAGCTTCATTATGGTATGAATGGTTTCCAGGGCCAATAAAAAATTTATTTTCTTGTAAAGAATTTCTACAAAAGGAAATTTTTCAAAATTCAAAATATTTTCCTAACTCTCCCCTACAAGACCAAATTTTGATGCAGGAAAATGTGAAAAGAGAAAATTACACTGGTGAAGCAGAACAGTGGGAGGTACTAAACTCCTCTGAGCACCTACTAAATGAAGTGATGCCATATATTTTTCAATAAATTCCAGCAAAAAATATGACAGAATCAATACAAACCAGAACATAAACAAAACAGAAGGACTATAGTTATCAGTCTGCTACCTAAATATTACTTATTTTTTAAAATTACTTTCAAAATTAGGTATAATTATGATAGTTCGATTAAGTTCTAAAAAGTACATATTTTGAAAAGCAAGTCATTTTTATTTGATCTCTCTTTTTTTTTTTTGAAATAGAGTCTCACTCTGTCTCCCAGGCTGGAGTGCAGTGGCATGATCTCAGCTCACTGCAACCTCCACCTTCTGGGTTCAAGCGATCTCCTGCCTCAGCCTCCCAAGTAGCTGGGATTACAGATGCCTGCCACCAAGCCTGGCTAATTTTTATATTTTTAGTAGAGACGGGGTTTTACCATGTTGGCCAGGCTGGTCTCAAACTCCTGACCTCGTGATCTGCCCGCCTCGGCCTCCCAAAGGGCTGGGATTACAGGCATAAGCCACTGCGCCTGGCTTTATTTGATCTCTGTAAAGCTTTGCTCCAAGGTGCATGGTTATAAGTTGCTTACCTTGTCCATTTCCACTATTGTCAACATTAGCCAAACACAAACATCCTTGATCAAATTCTTCTTTTTCTCCTAGAATAGTAGACCACCAATCACGGGCTTTAAATAAAGACATTTTCTTTCACTCTAAAAAGAAAACATTTATAATAATCCACTTTACACTGTGAATTAATAATTATGTCTTAAGGCACAGCAAATTAAAATTGGACAGATTTGAGAATAACATTTCTATATTAACTTTTTAATATTTTGTACACATACATGAAACCACAAATCCAAATGGTTGGAAGCATTAATTAGATATTTTACAACACCATTAGTAAATTGGGCTTAGAAAATATACATTTATGTTGTGCTAATTCTCTCTTCTGAGCCATTTAGGAGAGAACTGCAGAAAGTAAGAACAGAACATATTCTTTGGAGGATCAAGATTCAAATTCCATCAGCACTATTTTATACGTAAGTCCTCAGTGAGATACCTAACTTCCTTTCAGTCTAGTCATTGGTGAGACTGCACTACAGTTGGCCCTTTGTACCTGTGGAAGATTGGTTCCAAGACCCCACAGATGAAAAATCCCCAGATGCTCAAGTCCCTTATTATATATAATGACCTAGTAGACCTAGTACAGTCGGTCTTCCATATCCACAGGTTTCAATCTGCAGTTGGTTGAATCCATGGATGTGAAACTGGGGGACATGGAGGGCCAACTACATCTCCTTTTACAAAGAGTTACTGAGACGAATGAGATCAAATGCATCAGTGACTAGCTCTGGAACTGGTATGTTATGTGTACTCAAAAAGCATTCACTTCTTGCTATTCTAGTTACAGAAAGGCAAGCTAGAAGAGGGAAATTCACATCAAAAACAATCAGGAAAATTGGGCTTCAGGTCCATTTATACCGCTATCTGTGTGTCCTTGGATAACCCACATAACCTCTCCTTACTTAGATTTCTTATTTAGAATGAACATATACCAGCCCTACCTACCACTGAGTTGCTGATATGGCAGATGTGAAAGCACTTGGGCCTTCTGAATTACAACACAGCATCACATGTCCCGGGATTCTACAACAGTTCGTTTATTTAACGTAAATGAGGCTTTCCTTCATGTTACACTGATTTAAATGGTAGTTAGAAAATGCAGTCAAATCTCCTTATTCATAAAAGTTATGTTTTATAAGGCCACTGCAAACAATGAATCAGCAAACACTGAGCCATTGCTCCTAGGAGAAACACAGGGTTAGATTCCTGCAAGCTTCTACTAACAACATTTTCTTCAACCAATCAATACATAATGTACTTTTTTGTATGTTTATATTTAAAGATACCTTATTGAATATGTATTGCTGGTTCATTACCATGGAAATTATGGCCACCAGCACTGGAACTCAGTTTGAACTAAGCTTATGTAATTACATATACAAACGCTTTTCAATTTATGATGGGTTTACATCCCAATAGACCGGTCATAAATTAAAAATGCTTAAAATGCATTTAATATACCCAAGAAAATGTATTTAATATACCTGAGAAAAGATAGAAATTCAAAATTCAAAGTATGGTTTCTATAGAATGTCTATCACTCTCACAACCTCCTAAAGTTGAAAAACCGTAAGTCAAACCATTGTAAGTCAGGGACCATCTGTCTGTTCTTTAGAAGATACATCACAGCCTTCTTGCATTCAGGAACATTAGCACTTCAGCATTACATTTGCAGACTATTTTAAACAGTGAAATCACCACACTCCTGCCAACAAAAAGCCTACCAAAATGTGGGGGGAAACATGACACTAAATACTGTAGACCATGAAAGAACACTTGTTTACAGTATGAAAACTGAAACAAGAAAGTAGTTGTTTAACATCAGCTGGGAACATGTGCATCAGGTGACTCAATTTTTACTCCTTCGCACTTGGCCACAAATAACCACAAAAGCATTGTGAGCACTGATTTGGGGGTTACAAATAAATTTTAGCAAGTAGGCAAATTCACAAATAGAGTCTGCACATAATTAGGATCAGCTGTACTTTTTTAAAATGTAGATCAACTTGCCTCTTAAAGTTAGCCTTCCACATGGGCTAATCATAGAAACCAAGGCCACTTGTTTTTATACAAAGTTGGCCAAGAAATTGACTGCAAATAATGTGGTGGGAAAGTACTAACTCTGGAGGCAACCTGTATGAGTCTGAATTCCTGCTCCACCACATAATAACTATGCAACCAGTGGAAGGTTACTAAAAGTTACTGAATGTCTCTGTACTTCACCTTTCTCATTTACAAAATAAAGGTAAGAGCGGTGTTGTGATGATTAAATAAGAATGAAGTTTCCTACAGAACTGGAAAAAATATGTGCAAGTCATACATATGATAAGGAATTAATATCCAGGATACATAAAGAACTCCTACAACTCAACAACAACATCAAAAACAAACCATCCAATTAAAAAATGTGCAAAAGGGCCGGGCGCGGTGGCTCAAGCCTGTAATCCCAGCACTTTGGGAGGCCGAGGCGGGTGGATCACGAGGTCAAGAGATCGAGACCATCCTGGTCAACATGGTGAAACCCCGTATCTACTAAAAATACAAAAAATTAGCTGGGCATGGTGGTGTGTGCCTGTAATCCCAGCTACTCAGGAGGCTGAGGCAGGAGAATTGCTTGAACCCAGGAGGCGGAGGTTGTGGTGAGCCAAGATCGTGCCATTGCACTCCAGCCTAGGTAACAAGAGTGAAACTCCGTCTCAAAAAAAAATAAATATATAAAAAATAAAAATAAAAATAAAAAATGTGCAAAAGAACCTGAATAGACACTTATCCAAAGAAGATATACAAATGAGCTGGGTGCAGTGGCTCATACTTGTAATCCCAGCACTTTGGGAGGCCAAGCAGGGTTGATCACCTGAGGTCACGTGTAGGGCTGATGGCCCCACAAGGTCGTGGGGTGTGCCTTATACTGTGCTGAGGCGCAGGATCTGAGAAATAAAGAGACAGGACACAGAAGTACAAGGAAAACGCAGCTGGGCTCAGGGGGCCACGCCACCTATGAGCGGAGTCAGGCAAGGCCTCGAATGTCCAGAAGCATGAGTATTTATTGTGTATAGGTTAGGGGGCAGGGCAGTGAGTGAAATCATCTTTAAGGACGGTGATAGGGTCGTGAGCAATAAAACATGGGGTCCATGCCCATTAGGTCACCTAGGCCAGGAGGTGGAGAGTGCACAGCAAGGGGCCCGTTCCCATGAAGGCAAAGGCAGTGTGCAGTAAGGGGTCCACCCCCATTACGTCACCGAGGTTTGAAGGTGGGCCATGTGCAGTGAGGAGGGTGCAGTGCACAACACTTCTATCTATGGGCAAACTACTTCTAAGAAGATTTATAGGAGGATGTTTTGAGTCATATAGCAGTGACAGAGCTGTCAAGGTTACCGCCACCTTCTGGCAGCTTCCAATAGATTCTATAGGAAGATGCTTTTCAAGCAGCACAGTAGCAAGAGCTGATAAAGTTCACAGTCACCAAGGTGGATTGCTGCACTGAGAGTAGCCTTCCATAAGAACTGGAGCAAGGTCCTACAACTCCTTTATCAGGAGGAGTGGCTCTCGTCCCAAGCCTGCCATACAGCGGGTATCTTTACAATACTGAACGCTGCTGCCTGGGCCATGGATTCTTGTCCTGTTATAACTGTTTTTCCCTTAAATCATGCTCTGCACTGTGTCTGCTCTAGGCATTCCTCTGATTATAAGCTGCTTATTCCTTAATTCATGCTCTGTACTGTGTCCACTCTTGCATTCCTCTGATTATGAACTAAGATATAATTATAGGTATATATGTAGGGAAATATTCTTTAGGCACTCATACTATCAACTATTATATGATTATATAGAGAGGATTATACAAAGAGATTCTTCAAGCCCTAATTCTATAAACTAATATATGATTATGTAAAGGATTATATAAAAGGAAATAGCTGAGTAGTAACACTATAAAGTGAGATATTCCTCAAGCCGTAACTGTGCCAGAGTTCTGCTTAGCTCTCATTCCTCAGTGTCTATATGGGGGGTTACCCACAGTCACGAATTCAAGACCAGCCTGGCCAACATGGCAAAACCCCGTCTCTACTAAAAATACAAAACTTAGCCAGGTATGGTGGTGGGTGCCTGTAATCCCAGCTACTCAGGAGGCTGAGGCACAAGGATTACTTGAACCCAGGAAGCAGAGGTTGCAGTGAGCCAAGGTCACAACACTGCACTCCAGCCTGGGTTACAGAGTAAGATTCTGTCTCAAACAACAACAAAAAAGATATACAAATGGCAAAGAAGCATATAGAAATAGGCTTGATATCACTAATCATCAGGGATATGTAAATCAAAACCATATCACCTTACATCCATTATCAAAAAAAAAACAAAAATATATTCAACCTAAGAATGATGATTTCAAGAAGAAAAAAAAAACACAAAAATAACAAGTGTTGACAAGGACATGAAGCAACTGGAATCTCTGTACACTGTTGGTGGTAATATAAAATGGTGCAGCTGCTATGGAAAACAGTGGGTAGGTCCCTCAAAAAATTAAACATAGAAGTCTTGATCCAGCAATCCCACTTCTTGGTGGATATCCAGAAAAACTAAAGACAGAATCTCAGAGAGATAATAACCAAGAGGTAGAAGCAACCTAAACATCCATCAATGGATAAATGGATAAAGAAAATGTGGTGTACACATACAATGAAATATTATGCAGCCTTAAAAAGGAAGGAAATTTTGACAGATGCTGTGTAGATGAACCTTGAGGACATTATGTTAAGTAAAATAAGCCAGTCACAAAAAGACAAATACCATATGATTCCACTTACATGAGTGCCTAGAGTAGTCACAAAAACATTAAGAATAGTTGATTGTCGGGGGCTAGGGAGAAAGCAGAGCTGTATAGTTTTAACTTTGCACGATGAAGAGTTCTGGAGATTGGCTGTACAACAATGTCAATTTACTTAATGTTACTGAACTACATAGTTAAAAATGGTTAGATGTTCAATTTTATGTTACAAAAATTTACCACAATTAAAAATAAAAAATATACAGTTTTAGTTTTTTACAAAAAGGAATGCAGTAGACCACTTAGTACAACACCTAGCACATAAGCACTCAATAAATGTTAGGTGTTGCTCTGGTTTTGATCCCTTTTTGCGATTTTTTTAAACTTACATTAAAGAAAAAAAACTCAATGTTCTGGTTAAACACATGATGGTACATCCACACCATACCAACATAACTGAAGAATTTAAAAACACAAAGTACTGACACACGCAACTTGGATAGATTTCGAGAACATTCCGCTCAATGAAAATAATCTAAAAAGGTAAAAGATTAAATAATTACATTTCTAATTCTCAAAACGACAAAATTATACCAATGTAGAACAGATAGGTGGCTGCTAGGCTTACAGGAGGGTGTAACTACAAGGAGTTAATAACAAAATGTACTTTCTTTAGGATTAATTTCTTATAACTATTTAACAAAAAAAGTGCATCTAACATAAAACCTGATAAAATCCAAATTAAATCTTTAGTTTAACTTTAGTATCATACTAACATCAATTTAACAGTGGGCTGGGCACGGTGCCTAACATCTATAATTAGCCTTGGCAACAAAGACCCCATCTCTACAAAAAATTTAAAAATTAGATGGGCATAGTGGTCCATGTACGTGGTCCCAACTACTCTCAAGAGTCTAAGGTAAGAGGATCAACTGAGCCCAGAAGTTTGAGGCTGCAGTGAGCTTTTATTTATTTTATTTTTTTTTTTAATTTATTTACTTTTTGGAAATGGAGTCTTGCTCTGTTACCCAGGCTGGAGGGTAGTGGTGCAATCCCAGCTCGTTGTAACCTCCACCTTCCAGGTTCAGGCAATTCTCCTGCCTCAGCCTACTGAGTAGCTGGGATTACAGGCACCTGCCAACACACCCAGCTAATTTTTGTATTTTAGTAGAGACGGAGTTTCTCCATGTTGGCCAGCCTGGTCTCCAACTCCTGACCTCAAGAGATCCACCCACCTTGACCTCCCAAAGTGCTGGAATTACAAGGCATGAGCCACCACATCAGGCCTACAGTGAGCTTTGTTCAAGCCACTACACTCCAACCTACATGACAGAGACCCTGTCTTTAAGTAAAAAATGGTTTCGACCACTGTACTGTTTTCATTGGGAAACCATTATTTTTGCAACTTGAAGTGAGTCTAAAATTATTTCAAAATGACTAGTTTAAAAAAAACAAATACCTCCATGGCAGGTGTGAGCTAAAAACAAACAAACAACAAATAAAAATACCAGGAGGAGAAAGAAAGAAAACTCCATCCAAGTTCCTCTCTTTATGCTAAGAAAGAAATTAGCCAGAAAAAGACTGGAAGCTGATGGAAGTGAACGAATATCTAACAGGTTAACAAATTTATAATCAGTTTCAAAATACGAGGGAGACTTTCTGAAAAATATTTGCATCGTTTGTTATTACTAATGACATTATATAAGCATACAAATTGTCAGATGACTAAACTTCAAATCTGGCAGCAAGCATTCAAAAAATATAACAAACATCTATATCATACTTCTATTGGATTTTCTGAGAAGAAAATAATAGTATTCAATAAATCGCATATATTTTTATCATATATGCCAACTACCTAGGAGAACTGTAATATGCCATACTACTGGACCACAACATTGAGGATACATCATTCTCTTGCAGCTCAGAGCAGAATATTACCCAAATTTGCACTTGAAATGCCAGTGATTCCCTAGGAGGACTCACAGGACACAGCATAGTCATCTTCATGGCTATGAAGGATAGCTATGATAAAAGAATAAAAAGCATAATCAAGAAAGGGAAAAAGTGCCTGATGAGAAATCTGGAGAAAACCAGCACAAGGTTAGAAGGCAAAAGAGTGGTACAGAGTTTAAGAAGAGGAGGAATCCACCAGAAACTTAACAGGGGCATCCACTAAGATCAAAAGAAAATCAGAAGTGAGTTATCTGGAAGGGAGTGAAAACAAGTGTGTCTAGAAAAAGGAAGTGACCAGCTGTATCAAATGCTGCTGATATACCATAAAAAAAATGAAGAGTTGGAAGCATAAGCTCCATTTGGAGACACAGCCAAGGACAAAATTAGTAGTAACCAACCAAAGAGTAAGTGATCCTCTGCTCACTTCTGCATCAACCAGTTTAAAAGTCTCAAGGAGAGAAAATAAGAAAGGAAGAACTATACAACACTCAAAGGGTGTCTTACCTTTGCCTAACACAGGCAGAAAAGAAAACTTCATGGGGCCTGCCTAGAGAACATACCAAACCAGGTAAAGGAGAAAGAGAAGAGTTTTTTCCATCAATGATAATGAATGACATACTTAAAAAATCAAAATCCTTAGATAAGTGACCAGGAGAGACAAAGCTGGGGTTCAAATATAACTATTGCATCAAGTGAAAATAGCTATCCTAGGAAAATGGCCTTAAAAACCTATTAGTTATTAAATTTTTTCAGCTTGTTGGAATGAATATTTAAAAAATCCTCCTATATTATGATCTAGTGGGCAGTTAAAAGACAAAAAAAGAATTTTTAAAATCCTCCAATATGAAAAGAACCAACTTTCCAACAACGTCTACAAATAGGAATGTCTATAGAAGACATTCATTTCTCATTAACTTCTAACAGAAAATTAGAAATCTACTTATACTGACAAAATAACAAAGGCATCATTTAAATCCTTTTTGGGCAGGCATAGTGGTTCATGTCTGTAATGCCAGCACTTTGGGAAGCCAAGGCGGCAGAATCGGTTCAGGCCAGGAGTTTGAGGCCAGCCTGGGCAACAGAGCAAGACCCCATCTCTTCCCCCGCAAAAGGAAGAAAAAATTAGCCAGTCTTCCACTTGAGCCCAGGAGTTGAGGCTACAGTGAGCCATGATTGTGCCACTGCACTGCAGCCTGGGAAACAAAGCCAGACCCTGTCTCTTAAAAAAAAAAAAAAAAAAAAATCGTTCTTGTTTCTCCTACTCTATCAATTTTTCCTTATTCACCCACCATTTTGTTAGCTCCTGAAATCCTCCTTACTCAAGGTGTAATTAATCCCTGGATCAGCAGCATCTGTATCACACAAAAGCTTATGAGAAATGTTGAATCTCATCCTCCCCAAATAGTATCTCCAGGTGAATCACATACACCTTAAGGTTGAAGAGGCACGGATGTAACTGATACCTGATTGCCTAAGTGGATATTAAAGCAGAGTGCCAGTTTTCCCCTTCTTTTTCAGAGGAGCTCTGCCATCAGTCACCTTTTGAGGGCTTGAAAAAATTTTTTACAATCAAAGATCTAAAACAGCTGGAAAGTATTCATCAATTAGCTGATCCTCTCATTTAATAGGAGAGGCCCAGAGATGTTACATGATTCCTATACCTCACACAGCTATTGGCAGGACCTTGCTTCTGCATACTCTCTCCCTGGTCTCTAGACCTCTGTCTCATTAGGCTGCCAATAAATCTGCAATTTAATATCAAAAAACTGAAAAAGTATGTCGATAGAAGGATTTTTTGATTGTTTGCTTTGTTTTAACCTTTAAAGACTATGGAGGAAGGGCTAATTTTAAACCTATGTCCAACAAATGGCTCTTCCTCACAAGACCATAGCTACCTTAATTATTTCAAAGCAACAATATTTCAGACAACAATGACTTCCATAACAGGGAAAAACATAAGGTAGTACATAGCAGAATTTCATAAATTCCATTACATAAACATCTTGTATGTTTGTTCCCCCAATGTCCGAAGTTGTATCATGCACCATTATAGACAATAATTTATTGAACAATAAGGACTTACATCTTTAAAGAATTAATAAACAATAGAAAAAAACAATTTGGGCTGATAATAAATAGTCACTATGTGTTTCCCAAGTGCCTCTCTCCAATTTCAAAGGTAGAAGCAGAGAAGGAGCACTGCCCACTCCAAGAAATTAAGAATCTACAAACTCTCATGAGTGCAAAGTTGAAATACCACTAATTTCCTTTGATAAAAATGGGTGGATTTCAAGACAACTTAAGTAGCAGTGATGGCAGCCACTGCGAAGACACTGGCTGCAGCGGGGGAGGCATGGCAGGGGCTGCCCACTCTGTGGAGCCAGAGTGGGCTGGGAACAGGCAAGAGCCCCACTCCTACCAAGTTGGAGGGGTAGGTGTCCCGCGCTCCTGGGCACAGCTGCAGCCAACTAGATACCGCTCCAGACCCAGGCATCCCTGCACTCTCGCGGGCCCGGAAAGCACCACTACCCCTGCAGTTTGGAAGTGCCAACTCCCGCTCCTTGGACTCTCTCAACTCCCAGCGCCAACTCCCATTTCAAAGTAATGTTGAAGGCGAGCCTAGGGGCTGTCGCAACCTGGCCAGGTGTGTGCGTGCTCGCGGCAGTGCTGATACACCACTCCCCTGCCACCTCGACCCCCTTGACTTTGGGCACCGACAGCACAGGAGGGACACCCAGGGGAGCAGAGGGCTTGGGTACACTCCACTGGTATACCCAAGAACAGAGGAGACCCTCTGCTGACTCAAGAAGAAATAAAATATCTAAACAGATCCATAATAAAGAAAGAAATTGAATTAGTAATCAAAAAACTATCCACAAAGAAAAGGCCAGGCCAAGACAGATTCACTGGTGGACTCTACCAAACAAAGCAAAATTATACCAATTCTTCAAAAACCACTCCAAAAAATAAAAGAATACTTCCCACCTAACTTTATAAATCTATTGTACTCTAAGCCAAAACCAAACACATCACAAGAAAACAACAGCCCAATATCCCTTTATGCATATGGATTCAAAAAATCTCAACAAATACTACTAGCTAACTGAATCCAACAACATGTAAAAAATATTATACAACATGATCAAATGGAATTACCTGAGGAATGCAAGGTAGGCATCCTTAACATCCAGAAATGAATTAATGTAATACACCATATCAATAAAATCTAAATCAAAAGCCACTTGATCACCTCCATAAACTCAGACAAAGAATTTGACAAAATCCAACTCTTCCATTATAAAAAACACTCCAAACACTAGGAATAGGAGGAATGATCCTCACAATGATAAAACACATCTATGCAAAATCCACAGCTTACATCATACTTAATGGTGTAAACTGAACACTTTCCTCCTAAAATCAAGCACAAAGCAAGGATGTCTACCTTCACCACTTCTATTCAAAATCATACTGGATGCTCTTAACTACAGCAATTAGGTAAGAAAAAGAAATAAAAGACTTCCAAATTAGAAAAAAAGAAGTAAAACTATCTTTACTCACAGATGACATAATCTTGTATATAGAAAATCCTAAGGAATTCACTAAAAAACTATTAGAAACGAAAAAATGAGTTCGGCAAGGTTACAGGATATAAAATAAATACATAAATATCAATTATATGTCCATATTCTTGCAAAGAACAATCCAAAATTGAAATTTAAAAAAATTACATTTACAATAGCACCCAAAAGAGTAAAATACATAGGTTAGCCAGATACGGTGATGCACACCTGTAATCCTAGCTACATAGGAGGTTCAGGCAAGAGGATCACTTCAGCTCAGGAGTTCAAGATTATAGTGAGCTATGATCATACCACTACACTCCAGCCTGGGCAACAGAGCAAGCCCCATCTCAAAAAAAAAAAAAAAAACAAAAAAAACAAAAAAAAACTTAGGAATAAATTTAACAAAAGAAGTATAAAACTTATACTTTGAAAACTATGAAACATTGCTATATAAAGAAGATCTAAATAAATGGAAAATATCCCATGTTCATGATTTAATATTGTTAGGATGGCAATACTTTCCAAATCAATGGACAGATTCAATGCAATCTCTGAAAGATACCCAGATGGCTTCTCTGTAGAAATAAACAAGGTTATTCTAAAATTTGTATGGAATTTTCAGAAACCCAAAATAGCAAAGACAATCTTAAAATTTAAAAAGAACAAAGGTAGAGAACTCACACTTTCCCATGTCAAAACTTACTAAAGCAACAATAATTAAGCTAGTATGGCACTAGCATAAGGATAGACATAAAGATAAATGGAAAATGCTGACAGTCCAGAAATAAACACACACATCTATGACCAACTGATTTTCAATAAGGGTGCCAAGATCATTCAACAAGTAATTGCAACAAATGGGTCTAAGACAACTGAATAACCACATGCAAAAGAATGAAATTGGACACTTACCTTGAATCATACTTTTAAAATTAACTCAAAATGTGTCAAAGATCTAAGTATAAACTAATGTATAGCTAAAAGTATAAAATTCTTAGAAGACTATATAAGTAAATCTTTATGACCTCAGATTTGGCAATGGATTTTTAGATTTGACTCCAGAAACATGAGTAATAAAAAATAAATAAAGGCAAGGCATGGCGACTCATGCCTGTAATTCCAAGACTTTCAGAGGCTGAGGAAGGAGGATTGCTTGAGCCAGGAGTCTCAGACCAGCCTTAGCAACATGATGAGACCCCATCGCTACAAAAAATATAAAAATTAGCCAGGTGTGATGGCATGTGCCTGTAGCCCCAGCTATTGGGGAGGCTGAGGTGGGAGAATTGCTTGACACTGGGAGGTTGAGGCTACCGAGAGCTGTGACTGCACCACTGCACTCCAGCCTGGATGGGAAAGCAAGGCTCTGTCTTAAAATAAATAAATAAATAAATAAATAAATAAATAAATAAATAAATAAAGCCAGATGCAGTGGCTAACGCCTGTAATCCCAGCACTTTGGGAGGCTGAGGTAGGCAAACTGCTTGAGGTTGAGAGTTTGAGAAGAGCCTGGGCAACAAAGCGAGACCCCATCTATACAAAAAATAAAAAATTAGCTGAGCATGGTGTGTGTGCCTATAGTCCCAGCTACTTGAGAGGCTGAGGCAGGAGTTTAAGGCTTGTGCCCAAGAGTTTGAGGTTGCTGTGAGCTAAAATCATGCCACTGCACCTCAGCTTGGGCAACAGAGTGAGACCTTATCTCAAAAAAACAAAATAAATAAATAAACTAGACTTCATCAAAACTAAAAACTTTTGGATTTCAAAGGACACCATCAAGAAGATGAAATGATGGGAGAAAACATTTGCAGATCATATATCTGATAAGAAACTTATATCTTTAATATATAAGAACTCATACAACTCAATAATTTTTTAAAAGTCCAATTAAAAATGAACCATGGGTCTGAACATGTATTTTTCCAAGTAAGATATACAAATGGCCAATAAGAACATAAAAAGATGCTCAAGGCCGGGCTCTGTGGCTCACACCTGTAATATCAGCACTTTGGAAGGTCAAGGCACACAGATCACCTGAGGTCAGGAGTTCAAGATCAGCCTGGTCAACATGGTGAAACCTTGTCACTACTAAAAATACCAAAAAAAAAAAAAAAAAAAAACCCAGGCATGGTGGCAGGTGCCTGTAATCCCAGCTACTTGGGAGGTTGAGGCAGGAGAATTGCTTGAACCTGGGAGGTAGAAGTTGCAGTAAGCTGAGCCCACCATCACACTCCAGCCTGAGCAACAAGATCAAAACTCCATCACAAAAAAAAAAAAAAAAAAAAAAAGATCCTCAGCACCATTAGTCATCAGTGAAACACAAATCAAAACTATGAGATACCACTTCACACCTACTATGACAGAATCGAAGAAGTCAGATAGTAATAAATGTTGGTGGGGATACGGAGAAATCAGAACCCTCATGTCCTGCTAGTGGTAATGCGAAATGATGCAACCACTTTGGAAAAGAATCTAGAAGTTCCTCTAACACTTAAACATAGAATTACCATATGACACAGCAATTTGACTCTAAAGTATCTATCCAAGAGCAATGAAAACAAATGTCCATACAAAAAAAACTTATACATACATGTTTGTAGTAGCATGATTCATAATAGCCAAAATTTGGAAACAACCCAAATGTCCATCAGCTGATGAATATATAAACAAAAGGTAGTATCTATACAGTGGAATATTACTTGGCCATAAAAAAGAAAAGAACAAAATACTGATTTATGTTACAACATAAATGAAGAGCATACAGGTTTTAGAATCAGATACATCTAGCTTTTAAAAACATGCTAAGTGTAAGAAGCCAGACACAAAAGGCCACCTATTATACAATTCTGTTTATATAAAATATCCAGAATAGCCAGGTGCGGTGGCTCAAGCCTGTAATCCCAGCACTTTGGGAGGCCAAGGCAGGTGGATCACAAGGTTGAGAGATCGAGACCATCCTGGTGAACATGGTGAAACCCCGTCTCTACTAAAAATACAAAAAATTAGCTGGGCATGGTGGCACATGCCTGTAATCCCAGCTACTCAGGAGGCTGAGGCAGGAGAATTGCTTGAACCCAGGAGGTGGAGGTTGCGGTGAGCCGAGATTTCGCCATTGCACTCCAGCCTGGGTAACAAGAGCAAAACTCCGTCTCAAAAAAAAATATATATATATTCAGAATAGGCAAATTCATACAGATCGAAAGTAGTAGTAGCTGCTTAGGTCTGGGGGAAGGGGAGAAGGAAGAAGAAAGGAGAGTTATAGCTAAAGGATGTGAAGTTTCTTTTTGAGTTGATAAAAATATTCCAAACTTGACTGTGGTAATGATTGCACGTATTTGTGAATATACAAAAAAGGAACTGAATTTTGTGTTAAATGGGTGAATTGTACAGTATTTGAATTATATTTCAAGGAAGCTGTTTTTTTTTTAAAGAGAACAAATAGTGATGAATATATGGGGCTTCATTTTGTTATTCCTTATACTTTTGCTTGTGCTTCAAATTCCACAAAAAAAAATAAGTTTAACTTTTTTTTTTTTTTTTTTAAGTAGAACACTCCTGTATTTTGGCCACATTTACTGCTATTTAAGAACAATAGGCCAGGCACAGAGGCACACACACCTGTAATTCCAGCACTATGGGAGGCCAAGGAGGTTGGATCACATGAGCTGAGGAGTTCAAGACCAGCCTGGGCAACATAGTGAGACTTCGTCTCTACAACAAATAAAGACATTAGCCCAGCATGGCAGAAAAGATAAAAATGATTACAACTTTTTTAATATGAAAAAAAGAACAATAGCAAATTAAATTCAGAAAGTTAGCAAAATAAATTCCACCCTTTCTCCTGGAAGACAACCCAAGCCATCAAGAAAATGAAAAATTAGCCATAAATTGAAACACAAATAAAATAACAACTTGTATTCCAATCTAAGAAAGATATAGGCCTTGACATTGAGATATTAAGATAAGCAGTTGGGTCTAGTACTGATAGGTTAGGAGGAAGGATAGTAAGGAACAAAACTAATAAAATATTTTTCAGTCATGAAACCTGGCTTTTGGGTTACAAAAATAAACAAAAAGTGTTCTAAAGAACAAAAAATAAAATACATATACATTGATTTTTTTAATCTGTCTTGAATAAAAATAAGAAACCAAGGTTTGCATTTTATCCCCTTTTCATTCAGTGTTGATTTCCAGTTTCTCACTGATTTTTCTTTAAGTACTTAGAAAATAAAAACCCAAAATCAGGTTTTTAATGACTTCGCCTTAAAGAAAAATATCTACTAATCATTTACTAAAGCCCAATCAGGATTCTAAATGCTTTCCAAGCATTCTATCTTAATCTTCATAACAAAACAACAAAGTAAATTGTAGATACTATTATTCAGGTATACAGAGAGATTAAGCAACCTGCCCCAGTGGTCTCAGTAGTTAAGTGATGTTCAGTACCTGTCCTAGACTGTCTACTCCAGAACCCTAAACAAACATCCTATGCACACCCTCCTCCACGTAGACTATAAAGCAATAGCTCTATTAACACTAGTTCTAATCATTACAAGTTCAAATTGTAGTGAATACATTTGATTAAATACATTTAATACATTTGATTAAATTTGTTAAAAGATTATTAGAAAACAATAATTTGAAGATTTTAACAGGTGCATTCCTATAAATAGGCACAACAGATTAGTTTCTAATACCTTATTAGAATAATAAATGGGAGATAATCTCCTTACCCCCTAAACTCTAGAAATTCTCTTCTATACTTTTCATTTGACCCTTTCTTGAATACTTATGTATATGCATGTTATTTCACAAAACAAGTTTACTGAGATTTAGGTTTCATTTAAGAGGTGGCTCTTTTAATAAATAAAGGTTTTTAAAATTATTCTTTAAAAACTTCTGGGTTTCCTAAAGTTTCTTTTTTTAATTCTTCAGTTTTTTCACGAAAAAAAAATCTCAGCAATTATTTTCTTTAGAAAATGCTAAGTTAGAAAATCTTTCTCTCCCTATATGCTGGCCAACTTAAGACTCATAACTTATCCTTCAGCATCTTTCAAGTTGTTTATCAATGAGTACGTGTAAGATGTGTATACCTATAAGATACAGCTTCATTTTTAAAGTAAAAGTGAGATACCAAAAAATATATACATTTTTCCAGGAAATTGAAGTCAAATGCAGGATTTGACTGGCAGGAGGTTCTGATAAAATAAGTACAGTTTATCTAAACTGCTGTGGTCTCCAAGTAAAAAGAGGAGAAACAATAATCCTATTACGAAAAGGATTAGGGAGTATTAGTACATGCATCCTACTTCAGTTGTAGGCTGGGAACTGCTTTGACCATTTCCTCACAAACCTGTTGAAGTGTCTCAGGAGGATGCTGATGCTCCACGTGACACTCCTCAATGAACTCCTCAAAAATTCTCATCCCCCTTTTCTCAAAGATGTTCACAGAATCTCACACACTTTGTGCTCCTAGTGTTTGTTTATTTGAATGCAAACATCTTCCTAAGAAATCAATCACCTTACAGCCCCCAAACCATTATATTGATTGGAGGATCTGGTTCACAAAACATGGAAATGGCATTCACGTGCCCGAAGTTTAACACCAGACAAACGATCTTACCTGATGCCACGTCAGATGAGCTCTGCCCCACCTTTCTGTGAACCTTAGTTCCGCAAATTTCCCTTTGCCAACGCCTGACAAGGTCCCAGTGAGCAGAGGGAGCAAGAACGGAGAGTGCAGAGAAAAGCAACCTTTGGCTTTACTGTTCCCTCTCGTTCTGGCGTTCGAACTTGTTCCACGTCCCGGGCAAAGAGAGAGCTCCACCAGGCAGCACCACTAGCTCCACAGAGTTGGAGCAATTCCCCCAAAAAGCTCCCCTGCGCCCCCCGTCACCCCCAGAGAGCAGCAGAGGAAACGGCATCTATCCCTTGGAAGACACTAAGCAGACAAGAACAACTGCAAGTCCTTCTGCTCACACAGAGGAGGAAAGGATGGAGGAGGCGGTGAGTGGGATGCAGCAGAAACCCGACGGCCGCAGCGGAAGGGACACCTCCCCTCCTCAGCCTAACTCTGAGCCATCTTCGCCCGGTTGTCATAGCACTTACAACGGATGCCACTGCGCAGGTCACGCCGCGCCGCGCCGTCTTCTGGGGGTTGGAGTCCAGAGCGGCTGAGGCGCGAAGGCGGAGACCGACTTCTGAGCGGGCCGCGGTTGGAATCAGATTTCTACTGGGGCGGGGCTCGAGTGAACCACGAACTAGTCCTCATTAGCAGAGAAGGGTAATTACTGCAATCCTCTGGCCCGTCCTAGCAGCAGTTCTTCAAGGAAGGCCCGCCTCCCGGCTGGGCTTCGGGTGCATGCCACGCCCCTCCGGCCGCGAGCCCGCCCCCTCCCCTCGGCGCGTGTGGGTGGGGCCTAGTAGGGGCGGGGCGTCGCGGGCTTGTCCTTGGTGCTCTAAGATCCCGCGCTTCTTAGAGTCGCTATCGCCCCGAGTCGTCTGTTTTCTTCCTGCTGGGACGCGCGTGAGGGCCCAGTCCGTGGACCGTGCGGCCGTGGCGAGGGTAGGTGGTGTAGCGAGCGCCAGCTTGTGCGCCCTGGTGGCGGGGGTAGTGCTGGTCCAGTACCTTATTCACATTGAAGACTGGGCGCGGAAGACCAAGATCATCGAGATGATGGAGCTTTTGAAGTTTCCAGTTTTTCCTTTTTTTTTTTTTTTCACTATTGGAAACAGTGCTGCTTTGAAGTTACTCGTACCTGCGTCCTGATACACACGTGTTAAATATATTTTTCGTAAATACCTTAGAGTGTATTTCCTGGTATATGGGGTTGGATCTATGTCTTGTCTTTTGTTTTTTGTGTTTTGCCTTTTTTTTAAATCTTTGCATTCAAATTCAATATAGCCAACCTTGAAGGGTTTTTTTGTTTGTTTGTTTTTTGTTTTTTGCTTTTTTCAATGAATCTAGCGTAGGCTTTAAATTTCCTGTATTTCACCACAAATCCACATTCCCAGTAGTGAATATCATTCTAGTTTTTGGTTTTGTTTGCTTGTTTTTACTGAGACAGGGTCTCGCTGACAGGGTCGCCCAGACTGGAATGCAGTGGCACGATCACCGCTCACAGAAGAACTGAAGCCTCAGTTTCCCCGGCTCAAACGATTCTTCCACCTCAACCTTACTGGTAAGCTGGGACTACAGGCACAGACCACCACGCCCGGCTAATTTTTGTATTTTTTGTAGAGGGAGTTTCACCATATCCGGGTTGCTCTCGAACTCCTGGGCTCAAACGATCCACCCACTTCAGTCACCCAACCTGCTGGGATTGCTGGCCTGAGCCAGCCTCAGTAGTTTCAAAATGACCTTCCAGTCAAAGCCTTGGTAATAAAACTAGTTTCTAATTGCATTCTGCTATACAGAGAGAGCAGATTTTTATTAGACTTACTGAAGTGACCTTATGACCATAAGAAGACTCACAAATGGTTTTCTAATTATGGAGGAATCAAGAGAAAGTTTTTATCTTTCTTTATGCAAGTATACTTAATCAAATTGCTGTAAATTATAAATCACTTAAGAGACAAGATTTTCTTAAATCTGGAAAACATTTGAGTTTAACGAACCTACAACATTTCAAGTAGAATAAAAACATTGTCTTCATTATTTATTTAAACTCATGTAATTAATTTTTGTTCTGCCTGATCTTGATTAATAGTTTCATGAACCTATTTTTTTTTTTTTTGAGACGGAGTTTTGCTCTTGTTACCCAGGCTGGAGTGCAATGGCACGATCTCGGCTCACCGCAACCTCCGCCTCCTGGGTTCAGGCAATTCTCCTGCCTCAGCCTCCTCAGTAGCTGGGATTACAGGCACGCGCCACCATGCCCAGCTAATTTTTTGTATTTTTAGTAGAGACGGGGTTTCACCATGTTGACCAGGTTGGTCTCGATCTCTCGACCTTGTGATCCACCCGCCTCGGCCTCCCAAAGTGCTGGGATTACAGGCTTGAGCCACCGCGCCCGGCGAACCTATTTTTTTTATTACAGTTCTGGAAATTGTTATTTTGTACATTGATCTTAAAGTTATCAGAAACCTGTATTTAAGAGTACTTTTTAGAGTTGGGCACAATGGCTTATGCCTGTAATCTCAGCAGTTTGGGAGGCCAAGGCAAGAGGATCATTTGAGTCCAGGAGTTCAAGACCAGCCTGGCCAACATAGCAAAACCCCATCTCTCCTAAAAAATAAAAAATAAAAATAAATCCATAGTGATAGTGCATTCCTGTAGTCCCAGCTACTCAGAAGGCTGAGGCATGAGAATCACTGGAACTTGGGAGGCAGAGGTCGCAGTGATTCAGGATTGCACCACTGCACTCTAACCTGAGCAACAGAGCAAGACTCTGTCTCAAAAAAAAAAAAAAAAAAAAAAAACCCAACAACAACAACAAGAGTACTTGTTAGAATATTCATATTTTACATGAATCTGTTTCTTAAAAAAAAATTCAAAACAATAACCATGAATGACAAAATCTTAAAATAGCCATGGTTAAAAATCTGATGAAGTTAACAATTGAGAACATTTATTTATTGCTATTGCATACAGTATCTTAAGATTACAACCATAAGTAAGACTGGTAATATAATAGATTTGTATGAATTTTTTTTTTTAAGATGGAGTCTCTATTGCTCAGGCTAGAGTGCAGTGGCACGTTCATAGCTCACTGCAGCCTGAAACTTCTGGGCTCAAGCAATTCTTCTGCCTCAGACTCTCAAGTAGCTGGAACTACAGGTATGTAACACCATGCTTGGATTCTTTTTCCCCAGCTAGAGATAGGGTCTTGCTTTGTTGCCCACGCTGGTCACAAATTCCTGGCTATAAGCAGTCCTCTGACTTCAACCTCCAAAAGTGTTGGGATTTATAGGCATGAGCCGTCATTCTCAGCAGACTTATATAAACTTATATAATTTTTCAAACATTCATATCAACATTCCCATAAATGCAAATAAAAGAAAATCAATTATCAGTTATTGTTTGACAATGTTTCTTATAAAATTTACCACATAACCTCTCCAAGATAAGAAAGATATCTTTTAATGCTTTCCAGGAGTCCAACTGGAAAATGCCAAAGTTTATCTATATTTAAAAAACTTAAATTGGAATGTGATTTTGAAGAAGTTTTTTAAAAGGCTCAAAACACTTTATCAATACAGAATCACAAGCTACTTGTCAAATAAGTTGTTCCTATAACCAGAGTGATAATCAAAAAGGCTTAAAAAGACAATTATGTTAAAATTATCTTAACCATTTTAAACCTCGGCTTAAAAAAAAAATCTAACAAAAAAATAAGCACAGGAAATTATGTTGATAAAATTTATAATCATTCTTAAGCCAGGTACCAAAAACTAAAGAAAAACTTTCGGCAGTGTGATTGTTTCTCCTTTGGGGAGCTCATTTAGATAACCTGGAAGTCTAATCTGATGAAAAAGGTATTTGAATTTAATCAGATACAGGAAGATGTGTCCCAGGTCATGATTATAATAATTCAGATGTATCAAGAAAAGCCAACAGTACAGAATCAAGTTACATTGAAAAAGAGCATTGATTTCTAGGCCTTCAGGATAAACATTTCAGTGTCAGGCTGTGCCAGCAGTTGGAACAAAAAAATTTACAGCAATGCTGAGAAACATTTGCCCTGCCCCCATGGCTCCCTTGTGGAGAATACCTTTTACTTTGTAATTAGTAGTAAGCAGTAACAGTTACCTACGTGGAATTTTTTTGAGTTATGAGTGAATATGGAACACCTGTTTACTAATAATGGTCACCTGTTACGTAAGAAGAACTACGTGGATGAGCATCTGTTCGGGGCCTTCAACCTGGAATGTTGTAAGCTCCTGAGGCTCTCAATAGATCCATGTTGTTGTTCTATCTGAGAATCGTCTCTCATTTGCCTTCAGCGCCGCCTGGGTGAGGGTCTCCCAGCTGAGCTGGTACTCGGTATAGCAACTGATGAAAAAATTGAAGGAGAGAGTTACCATCCCAGGCTTTCTAAAGAGGAGAAACTGACTTACAAATCAAATAGCAAACATAGCATATTAGAACCGCTGAGATATGAATCTGAGAAATTTCAAAAGTAAAACTCTACCTCAAGAAATGATATTATCAGACTGGTGCAGTGTCTGTAATCCAAGCACTTTGAGAGGCCAAAATGGGAGGATCACTTGACCCCAGAAGTTAGCGACCAGCCTGGACAACATGGCAAAATCCTGTCTCTACAAAAAATACAAAAACTAGCTGGTGTGGTTCCATGTGCCTTTAATCTCAGCTACTAAGGGGCTGAGATTGGAGGATTGCTTTAGCCCAGTAGGTTGAGGCTGCAATGAGACATGATCATCCAACTACACTCCAGCATGGACAACAAAGTGAAACCCTGTCTCAAAAAAAAAAAAAAAAAAAAAAGCAATGAAATTGCTATTTTAAATGAAGAAGACAGCATTTTTAGGATTTTTTTTTTTTTTTTTTTTTTTTTGAGACGGAGTTTCGCTCTTGTTACCCAGGCTGGAGTGCAATGGTGCAATCTCGGCTCACCGCAACCTCCGCCTCCTGGGTTCAGGCAATTCTCCTGCCTCAGCCTCCTGAGTAGCTGGGATTACAGGCACGTGCCACCATGCCCAGCTAATTTTTTGTATTTTTAGTAGAGACGGGGTTTCACCCTGTTGACCAGGTTGGTCTCGATCTCTCGAGCTTGTGATCCACCCGCCTCGGCCTCCCAAAGTGCTGGGATTACAGGCTTGAGCCACCGCGCCCGGCCGAAGACAGCATTTTTAAATGTGAAACTGGGGAAATTAAATACATCTCAGTGAAAATAGAAACTGCCTACAGTTTAGAAGACAGCTGTTAAAGAAATCAATTTTAGAGTTCAAAATGAAAGCTTCTTATAATTTTATTAGGAGCAGATCAATACTTCAAGAAAATCTTGTTTTAAATTTAGAAGACGAGACTCTGGTCCTGTATCAGTACACCTCCAACACCAATGTTTAAATTTTAGAAAACCACTTCTAAACTATTTATTTTTAATACCAGCCAAACTGATTATTTATAAAACTTTTCTCATAGGCCTATTTTTCATAAATGCTCTTTGACTTGTTTAGATTTTTTTTTTTCATTTTTTAACCCCCAAGTCTTTGTCCTGCCATTTTTCATTTTTTATAAAAGCCAATTATCTTATAGGACTAAAATTTACTATTCAAGATTATACAAAAGTATTTTTTCTAAATTCATTTTTTATTAATAGATTAATACAAAATATATTGTATTTTTACAATTAATAGTATTTTGTAAAAATACTAATTGTATTTGTATTAATTGTAAAAATACAATCAATAGTATTTTTGGTTTCTTAAAGTTCATAAAATTTTAAGTATATTTTAAAAATATACTTAGAACAAAAATGATTTTTAATCATGAGATAGTAAATTATATAAACTCAGATGAGAGGTGGAGCAAGATGGCAGAACAGAAGCCTTTACCGAGCATCCCCCAACAAGGACAGCAATTTAAAACTCCCTACAGAGAAAAATGCACCTTCACTAGCAGCAAAATCAGGTGATCACTCACAGTACCTGGTTTTGTTTTTGTTTTGTTTTGTTTTTGAGACAGGGCCTCACTCTGTCACCCAGGCTGGAGTGTAGTGATGCAATCTAGGCTCACTGCTACATCCGTCTCCCAGGTTGAAGCAATTCTCCTGCCTCAGCCTCCTGAGTAGCTGGGATTACAAGCATTTGCCACCATGCCCTGCTAATTTTTTTGTATTTTTAGTAGATACAAGATTTCACCATGTTGGCCAGCCTGGTCTCAAACTCCTGAACTCAAGTGATCCTCCCGTCTCGGCCTCCTAAAGTGCTGGGATTACAGGCATGAACCACTGCACCCAGCCAGTACTTGGTTTTAACTTAATATTGCTGAAAGAGGCACAGAAGAAGAAGAAAAAGTCTTGAATTGCCAGCACCACCCCTCCCACACTCCCCAGCAATGGTGGCATGGTGTAAAGAGCATTTCTGTACACTCAGGGCGGGAGAATGCAGAAAACATAAGGCACTAAACTCAGTGCTGCCCTGTTTTGGCAGAAAGAACTGGACAAAACTCAGCTGACACCTGCTCATGGAGAAAACACTGAAACCAGCCCTAAGCAGGGAATCACCAATCCCGGCAGCTGGAACTTGAGTTCCCTCAAGCCTCATGACTGTGAGCTAAAGTACTTTGGAGCTGTAAGTAAACTTGAAAGGTAGTCTAGGCCACAAGGATGGCAACAGCTTGTTGCTTTTGTCTTGTCTCTGTAAGCCCCCTCCCCTGATGGTCCCTGCTCATGCCGCATATGAATTAGCAAATCAATGAAGCTAAAAGATTGTAAGGTCTGATGTCCAGCAAATGAACAGTGACATAGTTCCGCCTCAGTGTCCCCTTTAGCACTGTAAACCTATAAAAGGGGAAAGAAGCTGTTTCTCAGGGAGCTTGGTGAATGAGGCTGTAACCTCCCACAGCTCCTGGCTGAATAAAAAGCCACTTCCTTCCTCAGTTCGGTGTGCAAGAGGTTTATTCCCCGCCACTCCTGCTTCAAGGCCAAGGTGGGCGTGGGAAGCAGCATGGAGGAGTGGGGAGAAGGGGATCTGAAAAAGGACTTGTCTCAATCAAAGTCCGTAAACCAGGTTCTATCAAATCCACCTCAAAAGATACAGGAAGTTCAAGTGTTAATGGCAAAAATCTAACATAATCCAATAAGGCTGGGCCCTAAAAAAAAAATTTCCACCTTTCATTGAGCCTGAAATAAAGGCAGTTTTGTGAATCGGAAAACTCCTGTGGTTTTGAGAGCAGTAAACTCTGGAGGCTAAGCTACGCCAGTTGTTAACTTTCACTTGGCACACACTGAGGAGGGCTAAAGAAGTAACCAGCCTTAGATCACTTGAGGTCAGGAGTTCGAGACCAGCCTGGCCAACATGCTGAAACACCCATCTTTGCTAAAAATACAAAAATTAGCCCAGGGTGGTGTTCTAGCTACTTGAAAGGCTGAAGCACGAGAATCACTTGAACCTGGGAGGTGGAGGTTGCAGTGACCGGAGATCATGCCACAGCACTCCAGCCTGGGTGACAGACAGAGTCTCAAAAAAAAAAAAAAAAAAGGAATAGAAAAGAAAGGAAGGAGAGGGCAGGGGAGAGGAGAGGGACCAGCCAAGTAAAAACACCTCCTCACCCCCATCAACATAGCAAGGCCCCATCTGTATTTTTTTTAATGATTAAATAAATAAATAAATAGAAAAAAATCCCCCCAAAATCCATCTGAGCTGATTTGAGGCCAATGGAACATCAGAGAAATTTGCTTCCAGCAGCTTCCTCTCCTCTTCTTTACCAAGAGATTCTTCAAGGGTTTCCAAGAGATTCTCCCACTCCCACTATTCCCACTATTGCCATCGCATCTAAATTCAAGAGGTTTGATGAAAAACTCTGGACTAGAAATCAGAACATTTGGTTGTAGTGCCACACCCTCCTTCTGAGCCTCAATTTCCTTATCTTTCTTTGTCTTGCATGGCCCCATAAGGTATCTGTGAGAATCAACCAGGCAATATATGGGGGCAGGGGGAGATCTGCACAGCACGATATAAATGTAAGGAATCACATCAATCTATGAGTAATAGAAGACACAACCAAAATCACTTCAATAATTAAGAATATACTATCTCCTAGAATAAGAAGTATGGAAGGGCAGCAGCACCAAGACTGGTTCATCAAATGTCTCTATCACATCCCCAAGGACCCAGGGGTCTCCTTCTGTCCTCTGCCATCCTCTTGGGGTTGGCTACTGCCCCTCACGTTTTCATCATGGCTGCCACAGATTCAGCTACCACATGCAGGCAACAACATCAGAGGCAGAAAGGGGATCTTTGACACTCCCAAGCATCATTTATTAAGAGCAAAGACAACCCTACCCTAAAAGCCACCTTATTAGACCTCTCCTCAGACCTCATTGGCTAAAATTGCATCACAGGTCCATTGCTTAAAACAATCAGTGGAAAGGGGAACAGAATTACTATGACTGGCTTAAGACAAGTCAAGATTCACCTCCAGAGAGGAGTGAAGGGGCCTCCACTCTCTAACCAGCCTCCTTTAGGATTCCTGAACAAAATCAAAGCTGGTAGTAAGGAACAGAAGGAGAAATGTCAAATGAGTTGCCAAACATTTGCCCCAGAATACCAATTAAGTTTGGTATCTGCCCTTCCTCCCTCAGTCTTTCATACCTGCAAGCCTAAAATAAAGCACATTGTCTGCCAATTTTACCTCTGATCCTACTGGTTACCAACTATTGATGGTTAGAAATAGTTTTTCTTTTTTTGAGACAGGGGCGTACTCTGTCACCCAGGCTGGAGTGCAGTGACACAATCATAGCTCACCATAGCCTCCACCTCCTGGGGTCACACAATCCTCCCACCTAAGCTCTGCAAATACCTAGGACTACAGCCACAAGCCACCATGCCTGGCCCTTGAAGTAATTTTAACAGCTGGTTTTAGTACATGACCAAGGGGCATCTGATGTTTCTGCCGCGCTGCAGAAGACTGTCAACATGCACATTGGCAGGCTCACTTCATCACGAGAGTTCCTTGAAGACTAGTATTTTGGGTAGGAAAAAAAAGAAAGATTTTGCAATGTACTCTCTAATCTAGACACATATTAGAATGTGATCTTTCCCTTCTACTACTGTTTTCCTTTCCCCATCTCCCCAGTGTTGAAAGGTCATTAGTAAGATAAGAGCTAGTAAAAATACACCTTAGCAGCAAAACAACGGTGTCAAGTTTACACTGTGAAGGGTGGTCAATACAAGCAGGAGGAAGTCTACTCTTTTTTTAGTTGTTCCATTCTGAAAGGTTTAAAACCTGTCCAGTAGCACAGACTAAGGACCAAGTTCAGCTGCCCCAGCACAATTGGGCCAACACCAACGCTGCTTGGCTGGCTTCAAGAATGAATCTCTGTTATCTTGGAGGCGGGGGGTGGGGGGGGCAGAAGAATAAAATGAAAAACAGAGGGGTTCATAGGCAGGAGGGTACAACAGAAAGAGCACAAAGAGAAATCAGCAAATAACAAATTACAAAAGAATTTTAAAGTCAGCTCCCAAACTGCCATAGCAGCCTTACGAATCATACTCCTTTCTTCCCCTGAAAAGAGGTTGCCCAAGATGGACATGAACTCAATCCAAGTGTATAACTCAGGTCCTAAGAATTGGTCAATTTGATCTGCCACTCTGTAAGGGTCATCTAGTAATGGCTTAAGCTCCTTTTTTAAATTCCGGACTTCTGAACTGGTTAACGGAGCATTTACAAAGCCAATGCCCACTGCCCCCCAACCTGGTGGTACCTCTTTCAAAGGGAAGAGAGTCGGGGCTGACTCTTTAGGTGTGGAGGGAAGTGGGAGATTCTGAATATCTTTTTTACATTGTTCTGCCTCATGCTGGAGTCCTGTTAGAGGGGTGTTTAGGTTGGGACGGAACAGGCTTGTGGGATAGTAATTCCCAAGAGTCAGGGTTATAAGGAAGAGGGATAACATGAGCAGGGGAGGAATTCCAAATGGGATCTGAAGTGGCAGCAGCTGCTTAAGGAGGAGGATTGGGGACGCTGAGTGGGGGAAGATACCCTAGGGGATCCCATGCACTGGACTCTTCAGACACGGGAACTGGCTTCTCGGACTTTTCATTCTGAGGTGCCAGATTGGATTCTTCCCTATTTGTTTTTACGGGAAAAAAAGAGGACAAGTCTCTGCCTCCAACAAAGAGCATGGTCCAGTTCTTCTTGAGACACTGGACTTCTATTATTAACATACTGGATTAGAAGCTTACATCTTCATTCGACCCAAGCGTTGGCCGGATGATTGAGGGTTTGAGGATGGGTCCTTGAGTCCAAATAAAACAGCAGTATTTTATCATCTCTTGCTTTTTCTTATATTTAGTTCTTTCACTATCCTTCCAGTATTTTAACATGAGACCTAGGGGGGTATCGAGGGGAATATCCTTGTTACCATCTTTGTCCTTCTTGCTCCCTGTCTTGGTTGGGGTATTCCCCATCTTCCTAGTCTTGGGGTGAGGTCCAGTTTCCCCTATTGGAAATTTCTTGCCTCTCCTACTATTAGAGGTTTGTGTGAGGTTCAGTCCCCCCCAGTGGAGATGTCTCACCTCTTTTTAACCTCCAAGCCACCCCAACCAAGAATACTTCACCTCCCCCCTGCAGCTTTTCTTGCCTTGATATACTCCGACCAAGGAATAGTTTTCTGCCCCTCCCACGGCTTTTTTTTTTTTACCTTGGTCCCTACCACCAAGAAAATACTTGAGCAGCTCCCTCAGCATCTTTTTCTTGGTCCGTACACAGAATTGCTTAGTTGCTGCAGCTTTGTAGACCTTCTTTTTTCCATGTTGCTGAGAGGCTGGGCTTGTTCATCACATCGGGTAGGTCTCCATCCCTTGCCCAAGAGGCTGCTGTAATATGAAGCAGCAGGACACGTCTCCTTACAAGAGAGGGTCCGAGACCACCCAGAGGAGAACAGTGAATCCCAGAAAAGCCCCCAGAATGGTTGTAAGTAAAATTTCAATGCTGCAAAAAAAAAAATAACACTCAAAGATAAATCCTCTTAGCAAGGCAGTTTTCTTCTATAGAAGGGTGTGGCCCATGGATGGAACAATGGTGACCACACATTTGGACAAGTGGGGAAAAGGGGTATTTATGTCTGACCAGGGTCGCCTCTACTGCTGTGTCATTCCCCTATTGGCTAGACTGCACAAGCTAGACTAATCCCGATTGGCTATTGGGGTCTGAGCCAGAGTGGCAGGATGGGTGGTTTTGCAGGAAGGACAGTTACCAGCAGGTCAGAGCAGGTAGCCAGGGGTGACCTAGGTCAAAGAAGGTGACCAGAGCAGGTGACCAGAATGAGTCAGGATGCAGCTGGGGGTCAGGGGAACAGATGTGAGCTACTGATTAGAACCGATGAAAAAGGTTGTTTACTGGAACTACAAGGAAGTTGAACTTTAAAATGAAGAACAAATAACTGAACATAACAACGTACTGATTCTTTGAAGAGAAATTTAGAACTCGTTGTATCCAATAATTCTAAAAATTATATAACCTAGATGAAAAAATAAAAGAAAAAGAAGATAATCTAGATGAAATGAAAAACCTAGACAAAATAGAAATGAAAAACACCAAAACTACCAAGACTAAATCATGGAGAAATAAAAAATATGATTAGTTTTATAACTAGTAGGATTGAATCAGTAATCAAAAAATCTCCCAACAAAGAAAAGCACTAGCTCTGATATCTTCACTGGTGAATTTTACCAAACACTTAAAGAACTAACAACAATCCTTTTCAATCATTTCTAAAAAGTTGAAGAGAAGGGAAAACTTGCTAACTCATTCTGAAGCCAGCAGTAACCTGATACCAAAGTCAAAGACACTACCAGCTAAAAAAAACTACAACCCAATATCAACATTGCAAAAATTCTCAACAAAATACTAGCAAAATGAATTTAATACCCTATTAATAGGATTGTACACCATAACCAAATGAAATTTATTCCTGGAGTGTAAGAATGGTTCAGCACATGAAAATCAATAAACTTGATATATCCCATTAATAGAATTAAGGAGAAAAAACACATAATCACCTTAAGTGATGCAGAAACAGCGACGGACAAAATTCAACACCCTTTCATGCTAAAAACATTCAACAAACCAGGAATAGAGGGAAACTACCTCAATAAAATCAGAGCCATATATGAAAAACCCACACCAAACATTATACTCAATGGTGAAAGACTTAAAGCTTTTCATCTCTAATGAGGAACAAGGAAAGGATGTTCACTTTTGCCACTTCTATTTAACATAGTACTGGAAGTTGTTGCCAGATAACAAGCAAGATAAAGAAACAGAAAGCATCATGGTGAAACTCTGTCTTTACAAAAAATACAAAAATTAGCTGGGCATGGTGGCATGTGCCTGTGGTCCCAGCTTTTCAGCTATTCAGGAGGCTGAGGTGGAAGAATCACTTAAACCCAGGAGGTCAATGCTGCAGTGAGCCATGACTACCCCACTGCACTCCAGCCTGGGTGACAGAGCAAGACCCTGTCTCAAATTAAAAAAAAAAGAAAGAAAGAAAGAAATAGAAGGCATCTAAATTGGAAAGGCAGAATTAAATTATGTCTGTTTGCAGATGATATGATCTCAAATGTAGAAAACCCTACAGAGTCCACATACCAAAAAAAAAAAAAAACCTGTAAGAACTGATAAATTCTGCAAAGTTACAGGATACAAAATCAACACACAAAAATCAATTGTGGTTCTACATGCTAACAACTAATAATCTGAAAAAGAATTTACAAAAACAATTTCAACTACAATAGAATTTTTAAAACTCTTAGAAATGAACTTAAGAAAGTAAAAGACTTGTACAATGGAATCTACACAACATTGCTGAAAGAAAATAAAGAAGACATAAATAAATGAAGACACATCCTATGTTCTTGGATTGGAAAACTTAATATTGTTAACATGTCAATACTACTCAGTGATCAATAGATTCAGTGCAATCCCTGTCAAAACCTGAATGACATTTTTGCAGAAATAGAAAAGCTTATTCTAAAAGTCACATGGAATCTAAAGGGACTTCAAATAGCCAAAATGATCATGAAAAAGAACAAAGCTGGAAGCATCACACTTCCTGATTTCCAAACTGACTACAAAGCTACAATAATTTAAAAAAATATGGTACTGGCAAGAAGATTAATTGGTAAAATAGAGAGCTCAAAAATAAATCCTCACATATATGGTCAAATGACTTCTGGACAGTTTGCCAAGACATGTTTTGTAAAGCATTTAAAGGTCACTTATTGGCCCAGAAAATTTCAATGAATTGTCTAATTGGTTCATGCATGACTTCCATCCCAGATGAAAGCCTGATTTACAGGTTTTGGGAAATATCAGTTTAACTATGTATATCTGTTCATAACCCTTTGGTGTCTATTTGGATTTTCTTTAATAAATTTGAAAAAGCTCTTCATATATCTTTACTATTGACAACATAGAATACCACATGTGAGGCAAATATTTTTGTATGTTGTTATTTTTACTTTCTCTGTGGGGTTTTTCACCATTTTTTAAAAAAAACTAAAAGAATATCACATGCAGTTTTGAAATTAAGCCTAGTGAAGCACCTAACGCTGCTAAATCCTAGCTCTACACTACTGCATCTTTGAGCATGGTGCTTTAGCTCTCTGGGCCTCCTACCTGACAGCAAAACAAGGATAGAAACAACACCTCCCACTTGAGCATCCTTCGTATCTGGGACTACAGGCATGTGCCACCACGCCCAGATAATTTCCATATTTTTGCGTAGCGATGGGGTTTTGCCATGTTGGCCAGGCTGGCCTTCTAAGAGATCCACCCACCTGGGCCTCCCAAAGTCCTGAGATTACAGCATCAACCACCACGCCCAGCCTTGACTGTTTTAAGCATTGGTCACCTGCTCTGGAAAACTGGAGAATTTATATGCAGAGTATTGCTTTCTTCCAAAGATGGCTGAATTCGATTACTAAGTAATAAGCAGCTTCCGTGTGTCTGGTCACTGGGGACATACAAACATGACTTGCACAGGACCCCTTGCCTCCAGGGGGCGAGGACCTCAAAGGGGCAGTCTGGGCCCCGGGAGGTGGGTGTGACCGGGCGGGAACCCGGAGGCTCCAGGAAGCTCACCAAGGCTCCCAACCAGCGCTCCGCCCCGCTTCAGCTCCAGCTGAACGGCGCCCGCAGCCCACCGGCAGCAGCGGGCTTGGCTGCTGGGCCAGAGACTCGGAGCCCTGACTTCGGGCCCGGAGCGAGGAGGCGGGGATCCGAGCGGCCGAGGCTGGGACTTCGAGACCGCTGGGGCGAGTTGCGGGGCGGCGGCAGGAGGGGGCGCTGCGGAGCTCCACGGGTGCCGGGCGGAGGAAGTGCCCTCTTGGCCGCGGCCGCCGCCGCCGGGGCCACGCTGCGGGGTTTGCCCGAGCAGCGCCGCGGGGGCAGAGATGTCGTCTCGGCCGGGGCGCGAGAACGCGGGGGCTGGGGGCGCGCGGCGGCCGCGGGAGCCGCCGGAGCAGGAGCTGCAGCGGCGTCGGGAGCAGAAGCGGCGGCGGCACGACGCGCAGCAGCTGCAGCAGCTCAAGCACCTGGAGTCCTTGTGAGTCCTGAGCTGTCGTCTGCGCGCCGCCCGTCTTCTGGAGCCAGGGGTCCCGCCCGCGGGGCGCCGTGGTGGGCGCTAGGCCGAGTCCTCCGAGCCGCCGCGAGCAGGCAGGGGGCCGGGCCCGGCAGGAGCCTGGTGCGGGCGACCGACGTCGGGCGCCGCGGTCAAGGACTTCAAGTCCGTCCTCCTGATGGGGAGCGAGGGGCGTTCAGGGAGCCAACTGCCGCTCGGCGCCGAGCAGAACCAGACTTGGGAGGCCCTGAGCTTCCCTGGCTCCAGGGGGTTTCAGGAGAGTCTAGATGACCCGGGAAAGTGTGGTTTAAAGAGGATTCAAATATAGGGGAGGAAAATATGGCTTCCCTCTACCCTTCTAGGTCCCGTAGCAGGGCCACAAATTAAATTGTCATAAGACAGATTAACAGGAGAAAAACTTTTAATTATGTACCCATGCACTGGAGGGTCACAAAAGTGGGAGACTGAAAGAAGGGCCAGGGAATAGGGGCGTGGGCCTTTTGGGGCGCGGTGGAGACAGGGAACGGTGAGGGGGAAAATGTATGATGAATAAAGGTTGCTTTGTTATCCAGGTTAGGCGCTCAGGCGATAAAAGTTGCGGCCGAGCAGCTCTCTTCCTGTAACAGATATATTTACTACAGAAAACCTCCTTTGTAGGTGTAAATTTCTCTTTACAACAGGAGAGTCAAAAATTAATAGAACAAAAGGGGAAAAAAGCAGAGTTTTATTTTATTTTAGGCAGTTGAGGGATAGCTGAGTAAGTTACCCTGTGTTAGTTGGTTCTGTTACTTTAGCTCAAAGTCATCAATATGCCAGGGTGGCATGTTTGGGGATGGTGTATTCTCGTCTTTTGCAGTCATTTATCAGGTGGTTTTCCCTAAATTCTAACACAAACCTCGGGTAGAAAGTTCGATCAGCAACTCTCAGTTCTTGTCTGATTCTATAATTAGCTGCATAAAACAACCTTTTACCTGTGGCGTTTACTCAGTTATTCAAGAATTCGTTTCTGTTTTAGGCGCTTCTAGTTACATATGTTAAGTAATTGTTAAATTAAGTATAGCCTAAGAGCTGCCTCCTTAAATATTTTAAGTTTAGCCTAAAAGTTTCTCTATACATGGTAAACTGTAAGTGGATGTGTAAACAGACTGTAACCTACTCTGTAACCTACCTGAGTCTCAGGCAATCACAGCAGCTGATTTTCAGGCCATCACAGGTGGTCAACCTTTGAAACTCTGTTCAAATAAGGGAAAAGCCAGGCTGCAAGGAATCCAGCTATTTCTCTCTCTCACTTTCCTTTTCCTGTCCATAAATGTTATCCCACCAGGTGGCAGCCTCAGAGTTGCTCTGGACCTATTCTGGTTCTGGGGGTGCCCGCTTTGAAAATAGTTCTTTGCTCAAGTTAAGTTTAATTTGTCTACTTTTTTAAAAACATAATTCATATAAGGAAAGATACTCAAAGAGTTAAAATCCTTCATAATTAACCTTCTGGGAGGTTTGATGTGAAATAAATTCCTATGTTGGGGGGCTGGTCTGCTCTTTTTCCAGTGTGTCCCCAGAGCGAATGACTTTTCCCCTTAGCAGGGTAGGGGTCGCAGGATAGAGGCCCTGCATTGTGCGGATCCACGTTACAAGGCAGTCTTGGCCCTTTCAGGTCACTCTGTAGCACTCTTGGTCTCCCAAGGGAAGTCAGATGTTCAGAGATCTTCCCTATCATAAGCACCAGAAGGCCTGGCCCTACTCAGCCCTCAATATATTTAGCTATAGCATGCCAGAGGATGGTTAATATCACTTATTTGTAGCTCAGAGAGCTTTTTCACAAATGAGAGAGATTATAACCTACTTTTACAGATGAGAAAATGGAGGAACAGTGGTTAAGTCATGTAAGCTAACCAGCAAATCTAGAGCTGAACCCAGGTGTATGGTTGACTGGTGGGATTTTTCCAGTTTCTGAGATTTAAAACTGAGTGAGCTGTTGAGACATTTGCTTTGGCTAGTTCAGAATCCTGTTTGAGCTTTAAATTGTATTTATACTAGAGTAAAATGTAGTTTTAAAATTCAGATAGTACTAAAAAAGCAATAGGCTGCCTGACTCCTCAGTAACCACTCATATTCCCTGTGTCCCTCTTCCCCCTCTCAAACCAGGCTTCTCTGTGTAAACTTTTAGGTTTTACTTCTGGGATTTAACTGTATATTTCTAAATTGTATATACTGCTTACTTTGATTCAACATCCTAGACATACCGATTAACTTCTTGTCATAGTAAGAATTTAGTTATTTACCTACCTTTCTTGTTTCCAGTCCTCCAGTATAGCTCCATCATAGCTGTTTTTGCTAACAAATGCTTAATATTAACATTATTATAACTAGGCTGGGCTCCGTGGCTCATGCCTGTAATCCCAACACTTTGGGAGGTAGAGGTGGGAAGAGTGCTGAGGCAGGAGTTCTAGACCACCCTGGGCAACATTTACAGACCATATCTCTGCCCCACCCCCAAAAAAAAGAAAGAAAGAAAGAAACTAGCCAGGCGTGGTGGTGCATGCCTGTGGTTCCAGCTACTTGGGAGGCTGAGGTGGGAGGATCTGCTTGAACCTGGAAGGTGGAGGCTGCAGTGAGCCATGGTTGCACCACTGCACTCCAGCCTGGGCTGAGATCCTATCTCAAAATCAAAACAAAACAAAAGTAATATAAGTATGAATTATTACTCACTTTTGAGCCAAGTAGTATTCTCTGATTTATTTTGCTTTCTCTACTATTGTTAACTTTTAAGTCGTTAATAGGAGCCTTCGGTTTTTCACTTGCTTAGTTTTCTACTGCTATTTTTTTCCTCCCAAAGTCTCCAAAATCTGAGTACTATAAAGGTGAAAAGGTACCTTCCTTACCTATCATAGGAGTCACAGCTGACACTCCTATAGCAAAAGATAGGTCAATAAGAAAAAAGCTTAACAAATGTATTTAATCAAAGTTTTATGTGACATGGGAACCTTCAGAAAGGAAGATCCAAAGACCCAGAGGAAACTATTTTTATGCTTAGTTTGGATGAAGAATATATAGAAGAAATGTAGAAATATAATTGGACAAAAAAGGGTATAATGCAGTGGTAATAGATGGAGAAAACTCAGCAAGGCTTGTCTATTCAGATTCTTCAGACCTCTCTGTATACCATGACTTCCTCCCAGATATGGGGCAGGACCCTTTCTGGAACGAGGAGTCTTGATCTATCAAACAAGGTAGGTCAGCTAATTTTTTTATGGCCGGATCCGACAGAGAAAGACAAGGAAATGTTAGGGTAATATTTGTAGGAGTTTTTAATTATTATTTTAAATACAAAGGTCCACTGAGATTTTCTTTTCTTTTTCTAAAAATATTTTTTTAAGTTATTTGTAGGTCTTCTGGCTGGCTTTGTGGGAGAGTTGTTCTAGTTTCTGTGTCCCACTGTGGAAAAGAGGAATCTGGCCTCTCGGACTGCTTTGGGGTATCATTTTCTGAGCCCCAACAGTACTTTTTCCACACATGCATACATGTCACTCAGTTCACTTTTTACCTAGAATCTTCATTCTGTCCTCCTTCAGTACAGTGGTCACTTCTTAGACCTGGTGTCCAACAGTGGTCCCAGCGCATCCTTTACCGCTCTCCTGTCGTGCAGCTCGTTCCTGGATTCCATGTCTTCCTCTTTATATGTTTACTCTCACATTTTACCCAAGCCCATTCTTCAACTTACTATGAAAGAGTGCATTGGAGGTAAATTTTTTAACACCTTGCATATCTGAAGATGTCTTTAGTCTATCCCAAAACTTGGTACATAATTTGACTAGGTATAAAATTACAGGTCAAAAATTATTTGTGGGCTGGGTGTGGTGGCTTACACCTGTAATCCCAACACTTCGGGAGGCCAAGGCAAGAGGATCACTTGAAGCCTGGAGTTCGAGACTAGGCTGGGCAACAGTGTAAGACCCTGTCTCTAAAGAAAATTTACAGATTAGCCAGGCACAGTGATACGGACCTGTAGTCCCAGCTACTGGGGAGGCTGAGGCAGGAGGAAAATAGTAACAACAATTTTCACTCGGGTTTTGGCGATAGTACATCACTATCTTCTAGCTTCCAAAACTGCTAAGGAGTTTGATCCAACTCTGACTCCCTTTCTTTTATAAGTTACCTGTTCAAGTTCACCTTACCCTTACTTTAAGAAACTTTTTTTATTGCTGCCATCCTGAAGTTTGATGATAATGTCAGTCTTTTCTAATTGACTTTTTTTTTTTTTTTTAACTTTTAGGTTCAGGGATATGTGTGTAGGTTTGTTATGTAACTTGTGTCATTGGGATTTGTTTTACAGATTATTTCATCACCCAGGTACTAAACCTAGAACCCAATAGTTACTTTTTCTGATCCTTCTCCTCCTCCCACCCTCCACCCTCAAGTAGGCCCCAGTGTGTTTTGTTCCCCAACTTGTGCAGTTGACTCATTTTTTCTCAACATGTCATAAATGCATTAACTGCATACATCAATTTATGTCTTATTTCCTCTCCTCAATTTTGTTTATTCCTTCTGTTGATTTTCTGTTGCTCTATCTCTTCTGTCTCTCTGTATTTTCATCGTCCTTTGTAGATGTATCTTTTTCTCTACAGAACATATTTTTAAATTCTGTTATATATCTAAATCAAAAAGCTTTTTCTTATTCTGCAAGTTGCTTTTTATAACATCCTGTTCTTGTTTCCTAAATGAAATCATTCATCTATGAAGATACTCGTTTTTCTTTTTTGTTGTCTTCTGTTCCCTACATTGTGTCTGTTTCTTGTTTCCCTTTTGATTGCTGTCTTCCATTTAGTAACTTTTTTCCTTCCTCTAAAGTCTGGGTATTCTTGAATCTCAACCATGTTTTCTTTTGTGTTTTTTAGAGATAAGGTTTCATTCTTTCACCCAGGCTGTAACTTTTTGAAGCCTTGACTTCCTGGGCTCAAGTGACCCCCGCCCCCCTCCCCCAAATCAGTCTGCAGAGCAGCTGGGACTGCAGGTGCACACCACAACACCAGCTAGTTTTTTTACTTTTTTTTTTTTTTTTTTTTTTTTAGAGGTGGGGTCTCACTATGTTGCCCAGGCTGGTCTGGAACTCCTGGCTTCAAGCAGTCCCCTCACTTCAGCCTCCTAAAGTGCTGGGATTACAGGCATTAGCCACTGCCCTGGCCTCAACTCATTTAAAAGTAGGCACTATAAAGCTCTTATCAGGGCAGCTGTGTGTGAGAGAGAAGGTGCTCTTTGTTAATCACATAGCTTCAGGGTGCTCATGCTGCAGGGTACCCTTTTTATCAAGAGACTTCCAAGTGTCAGTATTTTTTTTTTTTTTTTTTTTTTCTGGGTCTCCTAAGTTCCTTTAGAGAAGGGTCTTGAGTCCTCTGCCTGGGGCCAGGGATCTCTGCCTGGCTGCCAGTGTTGCTGGGTGGGAGGGGCCAACCCTGCAGGCAGGCTCCTGGCTGTAGGAAGGAGCCTCAGGACTGCATATTCTGAAAACTGTTACTTCCTCCACCCCTAAAAGCCCATTGCTGTTTCCACTTTCCCAGATTTGTTGAAAACTTTCCCTGATGTTGCCTCCTTTTGGGATATCTTTGTGGCTTTTTAGTTTTTTCACTGTCATTTTTAAAGCATCTGGGGAAGGAGATAGATAAGCATGTTGGTCAGTTGGCCATGTTAAATGGGAAGCCCCACAGTGCTGTTTTACAAATTGAATTCAAATCTTTTCATCCCTAATGTGATGGACTCTCCTAGTCTCCACCACAGTTTTCCCTTGGTGACCCTGCCTGCCAGGGCCCTAAGGGCATTGGAGGCCTCCTCCCGTGCTCCAACACTTTCTGTCACTCAGTAGCTCCGGGGCTGCCAGGCATAACAGAGCAGACCTTCTGGGTGCATGTGGCAGTTTCACCTCTGCCACACAGCCCCTTAGATGCAGCTGCAGGAACAATTGTGTGGAATGGACTACACTTGCATTAAGGACTCTTCTCAAAGAAAACCCGCCTCAAAAGTCAACAGAAAGAGTACTTTGAAACACCTAACAGAAGATTTCTTACTCTGTACACACTTAAGATAGTATGTCTCCCCTCAGACATAATGGTAGTCTTCGTAGTCAGAGAAATTTAGTACACTCTGAATGACTAAGTAAGGCTTTTCATATGACACAAAATAATGTATCTCACTCAACTTTTTTTTAATCTTAAGAATTAACTGCAGCTGGACACAGTGGCTCATGTGTGCAATCCCAGTACTTTGGGAGGCCAAGACAGGAGGATCGCTTATTGGAGCTCGAGGCTGCAGTAAGCTATGATTGCACCACTGCACTCCAGCTTGGGTGACAGCGACTGCAAAGATAAATGCATACCTCTTAACTGTCACAGTGCAGAATCTAAACTGCACATAAACATACTTAAGTTTTCTAATCTGTGTTTAGCAGTTAAACAATACTTTGAGAAATATCTTTTTGAGTATACTGCTAAGGAATTGTTCAGTGCTAGGAAACAACTTTAAACTTGTGAGACCACTTGGAAAATGGACGTTGGGAATCCCATTGCTAATAATATATTTCCAAATGTGCAGTTGCATCACACTCCTTTTCATCCTGGCAAGAACAGTTACTTTTTTTTTTTTCTTGAGAATTTGGATCTCAGTTGGATTGGCCATACGTTGTTTTTTGTATAATGTTTGTGCTCAAAAGGATTTATTTATTGGATTTTTGGATTTATAGACTTTACTGTCAAGCTCCTTCTAGTCTCTATGCATAAGGTACAGCATTAATGTTTCTAATGAATGGCTATAGTTAAACTGTATCATCTTCATAAGTTGTAGAGATTTCCATTCTTTTTGCTAAGTTAGGCCTATGTCATGCCACAGCTTTTAGAAATATTTTAAGCATCTACTTTGGGAAAGCACTGTACCACACTTATGAAGCTAATCCTGTTAATACATTTGTTTACTGTTTAATCTTCAGGGAACAGATCTGGGATTAGTGGTATTTCTAATCCATTGTCCATCAAGTTGTTTTCTCACACATTTTATAGAAGGGGAGAATGAAATCCTTTTTTTTTTTTTTTTCTCACATCTGTCAGAGTGAGACAGATGTAGTCTCACTCTGTCTCCCAGGCTGAAGTGCAGTGGTGTGATCTCAGCTCACTGCAACTTCTACCTCCCAGGTTCCAACGATTCTCCTGCCTTGGCCTCCTGAGTAGCTGAGATTACAGGTGCCCGCCACCATGCCCAGCTAATTTTAGTGTTTTTAGTAGTGATCGAGTTTCACCATGTTGGCTAGGCTAGTGTTGAGCTCCTGACCTCAAGTGATCTGCCCGCCTCAGCCTCCCAAAGTGCTAGGATTACAGGCGCAAGCCACTGCACCCAGCCAAATGAAAATTATATTCACTTTTCCCTTGGGCTATTCTTGACTCCCTTTTCCAATATTCATTGTCTTCTAAAGGGTCCCTTATACTATGCAGAAGAGGAATGTTCAGATGAAGAAAACATTAAATCATTGTTTCTATATGTTGCAGCCATTCCGAAGTATTAAAATGAGAAAGCCAGGTGCCATGGTGGCATGGTGCACAACTGTAGTCCCAGCTACTCAGGAGGCTGAAGTGGGAGGACTGCTTAAGGCCAGGGGTTTGCGACTAGCCTAAGCAACCCAACAAGACCCTGTCTCAAAAAAAAAAAAAAAAAAAAAAGGTACTTCCCGAAAGGTTTAGAGTCAAGGGCAGACCTGAGCTAAAAATATTTACATACGTATTACTCTTTTGGGAGGCGGTACAAACCACTTTAGGAGCCCAGGAGTTGCTCTTGGAGTTCACAAACACCTCACCTTCAGAATTTCCTTCCCATCTCACTGCTTGTCCCATCTGCAGACTTATATGCCCAGCATTCTGGGTCTCCTCTGGGTTCAGTCCCTGGATGGAAATAAGGAAGGCCTGGTCAGTCCCAGGTGGGTGCCGCTGAGCACAGGGAGGAGAAGCGTTTTGCTCTTCCCAGGTGATTGCTTGTCTGCAAACCAGTGGTAAAAGCTTACTGTTGGTAAAATCTGTGATTCAAAATCCTACAGCCCCCTTTTTGCAGTAACTTGATGTGTTACGTTTAACATGGTTGATGGTTTTGTTTTTTGTTTTCCAGTTATGAAAAACCTCCTCCTGGGCTTATCAAGGTTGGTGTGAAGTTTGTACTCTTGGTTATTCCACTAGACATACTTGTAGATATTTTTAGTAATGTGTTACGAAAAATGGTTGCAAGACATTTAAGTCTTCTTTTACCAAAAGCCTGTTTCTTTCCTGCCAATGCCTGAGGGATCATAATTTTTAGTTTTGTCACAAGCCTCTGCCTTTGTGGAAATTTCCTCAGCCATGTTTCCCTTCCCCAAAGAACCAGCGCAGACTCACGTGGGTTCCTTGGCCATGCCCCCCCTCTCTCTTGCTGGTGATAGCATCTCTAAGCTCCACTGCCTCCTTTTCCTGGTCAGCCGCACCGGGCTCTGCCCCTCGGTCCATCCTGCGCTGGTTTCTTGAATATGTGCAGCTCGGAGAGCAGTAAACTCTGAGGAGACCAGACAGCTCAGCCAGTCCAGCTCCCCAGTGCAGGCCTCCCTTTTGCGTCTCCCTGGCCACAGTACCAGGGTGTGTGTGCATGAGGGAGACTTAGAGTGGCAGGCTATGGCCAAGAAAGCTTGCTGTCTCATAACTCTCAATGAAGAAAGATTCTTTAAAAACATTTGTCTATTGCAAATTTAATATTCATAGAAACTTGAAAAAAAATCCAACGGTTTAAAAACGCATTAATTGTAAATGCAGTTATTGAGTGGTAAAAATGCGTATCAGAGATATAGCATGTGTGTGACTATGAAACTGACAGTTCCTTCAGAGTATAATAAGCTATTCTAGCATAACAGGCCATTTCTATTACTCCAGGAAGCCTGGCATACTTTAATCATACATTTTGAGGTGGTGAAACTTTTTCTTTTAATCTTAGAATCTAATTTACATCAAAATTTGGAGCTTACCAGTCACTGCTATATAAGGACATTTTTCTGCTTCACCAGTAACTTTTCTCTAAGAACAGCTACATTGTTTTTGGTATAGTTCTTTTGGTACGTTTGTTCCTTGTTTTTTCAATCAGGTGTAACGTCTTTCTTTCTAGTTCTGAGGGGTAATTGGGTTGTTGGCACCAGCAGCCCAGGAAAAAGCCAAGCGAGGGTAACTCTAAGGGCAGTGGGAGAGAATCCCAGCACTTTCTTGCCTTGCTGTTTACACCTATTCCCTTTGTTTAGGAAGATGAGACTAAGCCAGAAGACTGCATACCAGATGTACCAGGCAATGAACATGCCAGGGAATTTCTGGCTCACGCACCAACAAAAGGACTTTGGATGCCACTGGGGAAAGAAGTCAAAGTTATGCAGTGTGAGTGTGGGAGAGTTTCCCTAATCCATGCAACTTAACACACCGCAATTTTACTACTTAACTTGTTATCATCACAGCCCTCTTATAGGCAAGGCATGTTTTCCATCTTCTAGATGAGGAAGCATCCACCCCATCCCCCACCCTCGTGCCATGTGAAGACAAAGAAAGAGGGCTGTCATCTTAAGCCAGGAAGGAAGCTCTCACCATAGGCCCATCTTGCTGGGACCCTGATCTCAGATTTCTAACCTACAGAATGAATGAGAAAATCAGTTTCTGTTGTTTAGACCACCCAGAATACAGCATCTTGTAATGTCTGCCCAAGCTGACTAAGACATTATCTTTCTGCAGGTTCCTGTAGGCTCTCTCCTGTATTAGATCACTCATTTTCCTGTGTCTTGAGTCTTCTTTATTATTATATTCTCTCCTTAGGGTATAACATATCCTATGGTAGTTACCTTCAAGATAAGTTTATAGGTGATAAAGATGTCAAGACCTTTACTTTTGTAGAATCGTCTTTGACAGATTCTTAACTTTACCAGGATATTGAATTCTAATTTAAAAATCAGTTTCCTTGAGAATTTTGAAGGGAATGCTTCATTGCCTTGATCATTTGTTAAAAGCAAAGACAACTTGCCCTGAAACATCTGAGTTTAGTACCTATCGGTTTTTCTTCTTTGGGTGGGTTGTATTTTCCCAGAGAAGGCTCCCATGCAGAGGGAAAGCCATGCTGTGAGTGTTCTGGGAGCTGAGCAGAGGAAGTCTGGACACGTGTCCATCTGCTGTTCATTCATTCATGTGATCCTTTGCGGCTACAGCAGCAGCTTCCTTCAGACCTACCTGATGTCTCCCTGGCCAGAGACCTTCTGTTTTACCTTTTCCACAAATTAAACAACCTTCTTTACCAGGGCCAGGGAAACAGGGTGTCACTCTGTCACCCAGGCTGTAGTACAGTGATACGATCACAGCTTTCTGCAGCCTCGACCTCCCAGAATCAGGTGATCTCACCTCAGCCTCTGGAGTAGCTGGGACTATAGCTACTACTAGGCTCAGCTAATTTTTTTTCTGTGTGTGTATTTTTGTAGAGATGAGGTTTCACCATGTTATCCAGGCTAGTCTCGAAATCCTGGCCTCAAGTGATCCACCTGCCTCTGCCTCTCAAAGTGCTAGGGTTACAGGCATGAGCCACTGTGCCAGCCAATGTTAATATTTTAAGAGAACTTGTGATTTTGTTTACTTAAAACTGAGATTTGAACAGAGGTCAACTCATCCTGAGAAAGAAGCTATTCTAGTGTCTAAATTAGTAAATGAGAAACAGAGATACTTTATGAAAACATTTACTCTGAAAAATATACTGAGACACTCTTAAGAATTCATCTTTTGGGCTGGGCATGGTGGCTCACGCCTGTAATCCCAGGACTTTGGGAGGCCAAGGTGGGCGGAACACCTGAAGTCAGGAGTTCAAGACCAGCCTGGGCAACATGGCAAAGCCCTGTCTCTAGTAAAAATACAAAAATTTGCCAGGCATGGTGGCGTGTACCTGTAATCCCAGCTACCCAGGAGGCTGAGACAGGAGACTGCTTGAACCCAGGAGGCAGAGATTGTAGCGAGCCGAGATTGCACCACTGCACTCCAGCATGGGCGACAGAGCAGGACTCCATCTCAAAAAAAAAAAAAAAAAAAAAAAAAATCTACCTTTTGAAGTAATTTTCCATTGGATTGCTTCATAAATACTTCGTGATAGAATGTTACTTCTAAAGGTATTAAGACTAAAGGAATGGCCGGGCGCGGTGGCTCAAGCCTGTAATCCCAGCACTTTGGGAGGCCGAGGTGGGTGGATCACGAGGTCGAGAGATCGAGACCATCCCGGTCGACATAGTGAAACCCCGTCTCTACTAAAAATACAAAACATTAGCTGGGCATGGTGGCACGTGCCTGTAATCCCAGCTACTCAGGAGGCTGAGGCAAGAGACTTGCTTGAACCCAGGAGGCGGAGGTTGCAGTGAGCTGAGATCGCGCCATTGCACTCCAGCCTGGGTAACAAGAGCGAAACTCCGTCTCAAAAAAAAAAAAAAAGACTAAAGGATGCTTGGGGAAGCAATTAGTTCACCTCTGTTTTCTGGGATCTTACGTGGCTTGCCCATGATTATATTTTGTTTTAGAATTGGAGTTTAGTGAAGAAAAATTTGAATATATTCTGCTGATTCTTTATCTTGAGTAGGTGAAACTGCATTATCTTACAGAAATACTTCTCTTTTTGTTTTTAGGTTGGCGCTGTAAACGGTATGGTCACCGAACTGGCGACAAAGAATGCCCTTTCTTTATCAAAGGCAACCAAAAGTTAGAGCAGTTCAGAGTGGTAAGTAAAGCCCCACAGTGTCAGTTTACATTTATCAGAGATGGTGAAAATCAGTAAAGCAGCAAGTTACCAGTGAAGTGAATGTTCACATAAAATACATTCCCAGAAGCCTTTTGGCCAAAGTGTATGCTGTTAACTACTTGCTTATTAAATTACATTTGTATGACAAATTAGCTCTTTGAGAAAACTGAATTCTTACTAAAGTGTTCTTTGCTTATAACTTGGAAAAGTGATTTTTTTTTTTCTGAAGCAGACATTGTTATCTGTTCAGCCCCTCCTTTTGAAACTTACTATGTAAAAAGTCATGTTTCATAACTAAAATCAGGGATTTAATTTCCCAGTCTTTAAAGAGTACATATCTTTCCATTGTTAAGAGTAAAGTGTCCATATATTTTTTTCTTTAGATGATGGTTATTTTCTGTATTTTTGATTGTTTGGTTTTGAGGTGGCAGTGTTACAGCTCCGTGACTGCTCCTGCAGAGCAGGGCTACCCCAAAGGCACTGTGCTGAAAGTAGCCATTTCCTGTATTTTTCTAATTGGAAAATCTTTTTTTTAGCCTTATTGAGTTTTCAGTGATGTGACCCTTAAAAGGATTAGAACATGTTGAACATGCAGCTACATCAAACAGTAAAAATAAATAAATAAACTGGATTCCATAACATAAGGATTTAATTGTATTTAACTTGGAGTCCATGAAGCCTGACCAAACCTTAACCTTCTCTGACCCTTAAGGCACATGAAGATCCCATGTATGACATCATACGAGACAATAAACGACATGAAAAGGATGTAAGGTGAGGTTATCCTGATGGTAACAATATCCTCTTAAAGTTTTAAAATTATATAAAGTTGGAGAAAACCATTCTAGTATTAGTGGAATGGTATAGTAAACATGGTACTTCAATTGTGAAAATTTGTAGAGTGCAGGAGTCATGGCTGAAAAGACCAATGTTGGGGAATGAGCAGGCCAGCCTCCTCCTCCTTGGATTAGCTTAAAGCTGTGGGCTTGGTCTAGCCCTCTGGCCTCTGCAGGTAATACTGGCAACCCATGTTGTGCTGTCTACTTATACAGTACAATTGATACTTTCATGTGATTCAGTTTATCTTCTCCAGTGTCTTTCGGGATCTGAGCTTTTGTTGAAAATTATACTTAGGCCAGTCTCAGTGGCTCACACCTATAAATCCTAATACCTGGGAAAGCCAAGGCCAGCGGATTGCTGAAGTCCAGGAGTTTGAGACCAGTCTTGGCCACATGGCAAAACCCCATCTTTACAAAAAAAAATATAAACACAAAAATTAGCCAGGTATGGCAGCACACACTTGTAGTTCCAGCTACTGAGGGGGACGAGGTGGGAGGATCTGCTTGACCCCAGTAGGTTTAGGCTGCAGTGAGCCATGATTGCACCACTGCACTCCATCCTAGGTGACAGAGCAAGACCCTGTCTCAGAAATAAAAATTAGATGTGATTAGAGAGAGGTGGAAAAAATTGGAGGGTTTGTTTTTTCAAATTGGTGGCATCAAATTGTAACTGTTAAAGATGTAGATTTAGAAACTGAGCAGTAGGGGAATGGTTTAGTAAGTATGCAGCCGTTAGAAATTACAGCTGTAAGGACTGGAAACATGCAGAAATATTTTGGACAATGAAAAGAATACAAAATGGCTTGTAGACTGGTTATAGTCATGTAAAGTAGGCATTCAAGTGGAGAATAATAGAGAAAACAGGTAAAAATAAAAATAAGTACTCTTTGTGACATGGTTATTCATGATCCTCCCATACTGCTTTTGAATGACATATTTATCTAAAAACTTTTAAGTTAAAGCTAAAACTCACTGTTCTTTGATCAATCTTGAATGTTTAGGATTCAGCAGTTAAAACAGTTACTGGAGGATTCTACCTCGGATGAAGATGGGAGCAGCTCTAGTTCCTCTGAAGGTAAAGAGAAACACAAGAAAAAGAAGAGGAAAGAAAAGCATAAGAAAAGGAAGAAGGAAAAGAGAAAGAAGAAAAAACGGAAGCACAAATCTTCCAAGTCAAATGAGAGTTCTGACTCAGAGTGACAAGAACATGACTTGTTCAACATTCTCTTCTCAAACACTGGCCAAGGAACAGAGGAAGATGCAATCAGAGAAAGGACCAGGATAGAGACGCTGAGAGAAGAGGATATGTGAGTCACAGCAGTGCGTTCTCATCTGCCTTCCAGTGAAGATGTGACCCCAGGAGAGGGAGTGTCTCCTTCCAGGTGCTAGCTCTAGACAGTGGCTTATTTTAGGCAGGAAAGTTTGTACGGTGTTGTCCTCCCTGCTGGTCACATGCGTTTACGATTCCTTTGAAATGTCGTCCACAGGGTGGCAGGACTGAGGGAATCTCTGAGGCATGTCTTCCAGGCCCTGCCACAGTTTGTGCCCTCCACAATGTGGACTCAGTTCCCGTGGATGTCAGGCTTGAGTCTTCTCTGTTGTTGAGAATAATAAAAGTTCACTATTTATTTTTTAAATGGAATGTATTTATTTATGAATAATACATAAGTGTAAACAATATATAATACAAATTTAAAAGGTACATAAGATCTAATCATGAAAACTCTTCTACTACAGTTACCTGGAATGTATTTATTTATGAATAATACATAAGTGTAAACAATACATAATACAAATTTAAAAGGTACATAAGATCTAATCATGAAAACTCTTCTTCTACTACAGTTACCTTCCCCAATGTCTACCAGCAGTACTAGTTTCTTGTGAATATTTTATATATCACAAGCAAGTACAAGGTTTTTCTTATACAAATGCTATCCACATTCACTCACATTAAATTTTAAACTGAGAAGTGTGAAACCTTACAGTGGTCAGTATATGAGGAGGGTTGGATCCAGGACTAACTCCCTCAATCCCTCACAGATACCAAAATCCATAGATGCCCAAGTCCCTTATATTAAATGGCATGCTATTTGCCTATTGCCTCTATACATCTTCCCATATACTTTAATTCATCTGTAGATTACTTATAACACCTAACAATTTAAATAGTTGTTATAATGTATTGTTTAGGGAATAATGGCAAGAAAGAGAGTCTGTGCATGTTCCCTATTTCTATCTGCAGTTTGCTGAATTCATGAATGTAGGACCTGCTGATAGGGTGGGCCCACTGTTTTTATATATTGAGTATATTTGGCTTTACTGCCAGATCAGAAGTGTGTGTTTACATTTACCTGACATGATTTGTTGATTTGGGGGCCAGGGAGTTCTTACAACAATGAAAACCCTTGTGTGGCTGCATTCTACTTCACTTGCTTTCTACTGCCAGAGTCCCACAGTTTTCACAGAGTAACTCAGAACAAGTTTAGGAATATGTAGGGACTTCCATACTGGGTGAGATACCCACGTCCCAAAATTCATCCCTCCCTTTCTTCCTCTTCCTGTTGCCTGACCACAGCCCACACGTGATCTTGTAGCTGAGACTAGGCCACAGAAGAGGCATCTGAGGAGGCCAAGCTGTGCCTGCAGCTAGAGGAGAGGAATTCTATCAATCATTTGCTGAGTCAAACTAAAGCTGGGTCTTGCTCATAGGCAAGGGTGTCCCTCTATGGCTTGCACTGGTCTGTTGCTGCTTTAGGTACTCGGTTAGGGTCCCAGAAACTCACTCCCATTTTCTGCCACTTTCCTGGGGTTTAGATGCCCTCCTCTTTCAGGTACAGCCAAGCCAGGCCCAGACTGACCCTTCTTCAACTCATCAGTCAATGCTACTGTTGTTGTTGGAATACAACAGGCATCCCCAAACTTTTTACACAGGGCCAGTTCACTGTCCCTCAGACTGTTGGAGGGCCGCCACATACTGTGCTCCTCTCACTGACCGCCAATGAAAGAGGTGCCCCTTCCTGAAGTGCGGCGGGGGGCCAGATAAATGGCCTCAGGGGGCCGCATGCAGCCCGCGGGCCGTAGTTTGGGAACGCCTGGAATACAACCTCAAGAACACAATTGATCAAGAATGATATGGCCAGGACTTGATATTTCTGAAAACTCTTAAGTCCAGTGGATTCAGCCTTGCCTTACACTTATCCTTGTCATCCTTCCTCAGCATGCAGAACACAGGCCATCTGTCCTCTGCCATATGCTCAGTATTTCCCACCCAGGTAGAGCCGGTCCTCTTCTTCCAGGAACTGGCTACGGTCCTCAATCCCATTCATGATAAAAGCATTCTTATACAACACGAAAGATGTTGTGTCAATTATTCTCAAACCTTCGAGGCATCCAAATTAACTAGACTGCTTGTTAACATGCAGATTCCTGTGCTCCACCACAAACTTCCAGAATTTTCCATTCCCTAGGTCTGGGGTGTACCTGGGAATCTGCCTTGCTAACAAGTGATGCTGACGCTGTTGGTTTGGGGACCCCACTTGAAGAACCTGTGCTCTAGATCTCTACCCTCTTACTGAAATCTTACACTTCTTGCTTTAACTGGAATCTAGCCATCCACCCCTGAGGCCCTTGCAAGTGAACTGCTATCCCTTCTCTTTCACTGGTTTACTCTGTCTTAACCTGTTTCTGGCCTAGATTCTGGGGAACATCACTTCAGCCTGTCATCTCCCCAAACCTGGGGTCCTTTCGTCCAGCTTTCCCAAAAGAAACTTCAATTAAAATCTTTCACTTCTGCTTGTATATAAAGACTGCAGGGGAAAATACATAGGCATGTGGACTCATGTCCCCACAAATTCATCATCTCCAAACTCAAATATTTGAGAACTGACCCCAAAATGCCAACTAGCAAACCAAAAGCTTGCTAGTCATCTGTTTAAACCTTCTTCATTCTCAGGCATTTCCTTCAGGTTCTGAATGTTCTACTCCTATCCAGGAAGACATCAGCCCTCAGACGTCCCCTCAATTTATACATCCGACCATCCCACCATCATGGTGTACAAGTTAGGCAAAATTCTAAAATGGTCTGTGATCTCTCCCCCTAATCTTCAGTGCTGTTAATAGAATGCATTTTACTCTTGTGAATAGATTACGTTACCAGCACAAGGAGAGGGAGACCATCTGGGTGTTCCTAACCAAATCCTGAGAGCCCTATGGAACTCCAGAGTTGTCTATGGCTAGTAACCAAAGAGGAAGTCAGAGAATCCAAGCCTGTGAAAGATTCCACACATCATTACTGGCTTTAAAGTTGAAAGGGCCACATGGTGAGGGATGCAGCAGACTCTCATCAAAGGTTTCTGACCAACAGCAAGGAAATGGAGCTCTCAGTCCTACAGCGGAAAAGATCTGAATTCTGCCACCCTCAATGATTCTCGGTGCATATTCTTCCCCAGAGCCTCCAGAGGAAAGCCAACCTCTGCTGACACCCTGGGTTGGGCTTGTGAGATGCCAAGTCAAGAACCCAGTTGAGCCTGCCCAGGCTTCTGACCTACAGCACCGTGAGGTAATCAATGGTGATGGTTTTAAGCTTTTACATTTGTGGGAAAGTGTTCATGCAGCAAACTGATCCAGAGGTTTAATGAGCTTTCCCTCCTCTCAGGCCAGTCCATCACCTGTGCTCTGGACCCTACCATCAGCCAGCAGTAGCGGGCAGTGGCTGGAGCACTGGCCCTGCAACCAGACTGCCTGGCTTTGAGTCCCAGCTTTGCTAGCTGTGGAGTTTCTCCACCTCTCGTGCCTCCATGTCCTTGACTAATCATATCCACCTCCCACACTTCTAGTGAGAATGAGGAGACCTGATATGCATAAAGCATTTAGAGCAGGGTGTGGCCCATCTCATCTCTAAATGAATGTTACCTGCTCCTGCTGCTACTGCTACTGCTATTACCATCATGTGATCTTCGGGGAACTTCCTCCTTTATTCCGTGTCACTCACATCTTTAAACTCCTTTCTATTGTGATCTTGCCACCAGTATTTAACGACTGTTTTAAAATTGTAAAATACATGCCCATAAACAGTTAACAATTCTGGCCAGGCACGGTGACTCATGCCTGTAATCCCAGCACTTTGGGAGGCCAAGGCAGGCGGATCACAAAGTCAGGAGTTCGAGACCAGCCTGGCCAATATGGTGACACCTCATCTCTACTAAAAATACAAAAATTGGCCAGGTGTGGTGGCACATGCCTGTAATCCCAGTTACTCAGGAGTCTGGGGCAGAAGAATCACTTGAACCCGGGAGGTGGAAGTTACGGTGAGCAGAGATCACACCACTGTACTCCAGCCTGAGGGACGGAGTGAGATTCCATCTCAAAAAAAAGAGTTCAGAATTCTGAGCCATTCAAGAATAAAAAGTGAAAGGGGAGTCTACTTATGATGCTTTGATACAGCACTCTAGATCCTGATCAAAATGCATCAGCAAACACAGACACACAGGCAGGGTTTTGGGCTGTTAGTTTCACATCACTGATAAACACCAGGAATGCTATTCTGTGACTCCATTTTACTCTATGTTGGAAATCTTACTGCTCACTACAAGCTTCAAGTGGCTACAAAATTCCTCAGTTTGAATGTGCCATGATCCGTTTAACCATTAATCTATTTATCACAATTCATTTGTCTCTTATTTCTCATTATTACTAATAAGACTGAAAAGAAAATCTTGGGTAAATATGTTAGTGTACATGTGGAGGTATTTCAATAGAATAGTTTCATAATAAGGGAACCGCATATATTTGAATTGGTTCAGATGATACCAAATTAGTCAAAGCTGTGGTTTGATCATGTCTCCCAGAATTCATGTGTTAGAAGCTTAATTCCCAGTGCAAAAATATTAAGAGGGGTGCCTTAAAGAAATGATTATGGCATGAGGGCTCTGTCCTAACTAACAAATGGCTTAGTGTTATTATCTCGTGAGTGGGTGACTTACCTCTAGTAGGCTTGTTATAAAGTGGCCCTGTGTTGCACATGGTCACAATTTCAACCTCTCTCTCATCCGCCTTGGCCTCCCAAAGTGCTGGGATTACAGGCGTGACCCACCATGCTGGGCCAAGACAGGACTGCTTTTAAAGAGAGAGAGAGAGGCTGGGTGTGGTGGCTCACGCCTGTAATCCCAGCACTTTGGGAGGCTGAGGCAGGTGGATCACAAGGTCAGGAGTTCAAGACCAGCCTGGCCAATATGGTGAAACCCCATCTCTACTAAAAATGCAAAACTTAGCTGGGCATGGTGGTGTCTGCCTATAGTCCCAGCTACTCAGGAGGCTGAGGCAGAAGAATCTCTTGAACTCAGGAGGTGGAGGTTGCAGTGAGCTGAGGTCATGCCACTGCACTCCAGCTGGGTGACAGAATGAGACTCTATCTCAAAAAATAAAAATATACATATGGCTCATTGTCCCCAAAAAGGACAATTCTGCCAAGTTATCACAGCTAGGAAGCCCTAGGTGGGAGTGGCTGAGGCCTTTGTTGTGACTGCCCCAGAGCCCAACTTCTCCCTCTGCCCAATCACATTCCCTTTGCCCACTCTGAGATGTTATTCCCCAGAGCACCAATGTGAAATTTCCTGCACACAATCTCCATCTCAGAGTCTTATCCTCAGAAACTCACCCTGCTGCAAGGGTGCAAAGGCTTCCAAACTTAACATGACTTTTCATCTAGTCTCCAGGACAATTCTCTGGGCAGAATTACCAAATAGAAGAAAGTACTCATCCATTGGTACCACTTTATTTTTGTGCCTCTTATCCATCTATATAACACAGTGGGTGTGCAACACTAGTGACCATGCAAGCAAGTTCATGCTACTTGATAAGACTATGTGCTTTCTCAGCAGTAATGTTTAGAACTAAATAAAAATAAATTTTAAGCCGGGCGCAGAGGCTCAAGCCTGTAATCCCAGCACTTTGGGAGGCCAAGGCGGGTGGATCACAAGGTCAAGAGATTGAGACCATCCTGGTCAACATGGTGAAACCCCGTCTCTACTAAAAATACAAAAAAAATTAGCTGGGCATGGTGGCACATGCCTGTAATCCCAGCTACTCAGGAGGCTGAGGCAGGAGAATTGCATGAACCCAGGAGGCGGAGGTTGCAGTGAGCCGAGATCGTGCCATTGCACTCCAGCCTGGGTAACGAGCGAAACTCCGTCTCAAAAATAAAAATAAAAATAAAAAATTTTAAAAGACTATATGCTTTCTGGATACATGGGTGTGGGCGCTCTGCTCCAGTCTCTCAAGCTCATCCATTTTTATTTATGCTCTTCCCACCCACAACCACACAATGAAGAAAAACAATGTCTCTTCTCACAGTAACTATTTTCCATGGATATTACCATTTTCTTTAGGTACTGGGGTTCAAACTCCAGAGTTTTCTTTTTATTAAGAATCAATTTTGGGGCCTCCTGCCTGTAATCCTAGCACTTTGGGAGGCTGAGGCAGGAGGATATGCCCCAATAAAAGTGCCCCAATAAAATAAGTGTGCCCCAATAAAATAAATGGGAAAAGGCCCCGCCCAGCTTGCCCCCTCTTGCCACAATCTCAGCCACTGGAAACAGGACTGCCCTAAAGGCTGAAGGGCCCAGGGTCAGAATCCCAACCCTTCATAGCCTTGAGCTAAAGGGGCTCTCTGCTCTGGCTAATCTTTTTTTTTTTTTTTTTTTTTTTTTTTTTTTTTTTTTTGAGACGGAGTTTCGCTCTTGTTACCCAGGCTGGAGTGCAATGGCGCGATCTCGGCTCACCGCAACCTCCGCCTCCTGGGCTCAGGCAATTCTCCTGCCTCAGCCTCCTAAGTAGCTGGGATTACAGGCACACGCCACCATGCCCAGGTAATTTTTTGCACCTTTAGTAGAGACGGGGTTTCACCATGTTGACCAGGATGGTCTCGATCTCTCGACCTCGTGATCCACCCGCCTCGGCCTCCCAAAGTGCTGGGATTACAGGCTTGAGCCACCGCGCCCGGCCTGCTCTGGCTAATCTTAACTGGTGACTTACAGAGTGGAAGAGAATTCATCTCACACCGTGTAAGTCTGGGATGCTAAGGCTCTCCTTAACAGAAAATACATGAGCGTGCTAGGGGTGCAGGCCCCACACTGTGAAGTGGCCAGAAAGCTCACAAATCCTCCTGTAAAGCTTAACCTTTTCCTCTCCATTCTTTCATTTCTTTTTCTCTTTTTCTGTTCAATTCAAAGACCCAGCCCTAAAAGGGAAAAGACAATTTCTAATATCCTAGCCCCTGATTCTGTCGTTCTCTTTAAAACTCCAATTGGTGACATATTATAGCCCACTTTATACATGTTTTAAACTAATAGATAAACTACAACAAGAAAAATTCAGCACTCAAATTGTTAATCTGCACAACGGAGTTATGCAGAGTCCCCTAAAACTCTCTATTTTCCTCTTTTTTTCTACCTTCTTAAAATCTGCTGTTACTAAGCTGCTGGTGCTGAGATAAGACTCATCATTTATGGTCTAACTGGAAAGTAAACATTGGAAACTCATTTAAAGTTAAAGAAAAAAAGGTAAAAGAGGTTTTATTAAATCAAACAACTTACATTTTTTTAACTTCCCTTAAAATTAGTGAAAATAAATCCAACACTTCTTTTAGCCTCTTTTTTTTTTTTTTCAGATGGAGTCTAATTCTGTCACCAGGCTGGAGTGCAGTGGCGCGATCTCCGCTCACTGCAACCTCCGTCTTCCCGTTCAAGCAATTCTCCTGCCTCAGCCTCCCAAGTAGCTGGGACGACAGACATGTACCACCATGCCCAGCCAATTTTTGTATTTTTAGTACAGACAGGGTTTCACCATGTTGGCCAGGATGGTCTCCATCTCTAGACCTCGAGATCTGCTCGCCTCAGTCTCCCAAAGTGCTGGGATTGGCTGAGACCTTATTTTTAAAGCTGACTCTTTCTATTCATTTTGATCACAGACTCAGTAACTATACACCCGCCTCTCTTGAGCAGCTTCACCCTGTTAATATTGATGCTTTTGTAAGGGAAGTAGTATACAATTGCTATTTGCAGGGAAACTTCCAAACTTACCGCCAAAATAAAATGTCTTTATATTTGCCCTAGTAATACCATATACCCCCACACTACAAAAACAATGTGCTGAGGTACTAGGTGTTTGTTTAACTGTTTTTCTTACACTCTTTACAGCCCTTCTTTCTTGTCTTCATGAGTTTACTATATATTGTCATTTTCCTTAAGGCTCTATTTTTATTTTGTTGATCTTGGCTAACTACTATCCAATGGCTGCACCCAGGCACCCACTCTACCCAATAATATCTCAAGTTACTAACATAACACACAGTACTGACTGCTGGATGTGTCTATGCAAATAAGCACTTGAGGATAGCATTAGTCTTAGCAGTTCCATTATCTATAGAAAAAATTGTTAGGCCAGGCGCAGTGGCTCACGCCTGTAATCCCAGCACTTTGGGAGGCCAAGGCAGGTGGATCACAAGGTCAAGAGATCGAGACCATCCTGGTCAACATGGTGAAACCCCTTCTCTACTAAAAATACAGAAAATTAGCTGGGCATGGTGGTGCGTGCCTGTAATCCCAGCTACTCGGGAGGCTGAGGCAGGAGAATTGCCTGAACCCAGGAGGCGGAGGTTGCGGTGAGCCGAGATCGTGCCATTGCACTCCAGCCTGGGTAACAAGAGCGAAACTCCGTCTCAAAAAAAAAAAAAAGAAAAGAAAAGAAAAGAAAAAGAAAAAATTGTTAACACATAAGCCCAATACTTTGGATTCAACTACACTATTTAGATTCACACCAAAAACACAGGTATAGAAAGGGGGCCTAGGACAATGGATCCCATGTGGCAATCATCCACCATCACCAAGCAAACAGGGACAGCACACAACATGGCCTGCAGGGCTTACCTCTGCATCACAAACTCTGAGACATCTGGCCTCTTCTTAGGGGCTCTAACACAAGCCCATTGCAATTACACCCTCAACTATAATCAAACACACCAGGAATTGAAGCCTTATGATGACACTAATGACGAGTTCACTGTGTACTTCTGCAGGTTTTCTCTATGGTGGGGAAACAACAAAGGTAATTGCCAGCAAAATTTACAGTGATTTCTTTATGCCTATAAATGCAACCAAAAGAAGCTCAAATAGCCAAGGCAATCCTAAGCAAAAAGAACAAAGCTGGAGGCATCACGCTACCCAACTTCAAGCTATGCTACAGGGCTATGGTAACTAAACAACATGGTACTAGTACAACAACAGACACATGGACAAATAGAACAGAATAGAGAGCCCAGAAATAAGATCATACACCTACAGCTATCTGATCTTCAACAAACCTGACTAAAACCAGCAATGGGGTAAGGGTTCCCTATTCAATAAACGGTGCTGGGATAACTGGCTAGCCATATGCAGAAGAATGAAACTGGACCCCTTCTTTACACCATACACAAAAAATTAACTCAAGATGGATTAAAGACTTAAATGTAAAACCCAAAATTATAAAAACCCTGGAAGACAACCTAGGCAATGGCATTTAGGACATAAACCCAGACAAAGATTTCATGACGAAGATGCCAAAAGCAATTGCAACAAAAGCAAAAATTGACAAATGGCATCTAATTAAACTAAAGAGCTTCTGCACAACGAAATAAACTATCAACAGAATAAACAACCTACAGAAGGAGAGAGAATATTTGCAAACTATGCATCTAACAAAGGTCGAATATCCAGCATCTATAAGAAACTTAAACCAATTTACAAGAAGAAAAAAAAAATTAAAAAGTGGGCAAAGGACACTGACAGAAACCTTTCAAAAGAAGACATACATGTGGCCAATAATCATGAAAAAAAGCTCAATATCACTAATCATTAGAGAAATGCAAATCGAAAGTGTAATGAGATACCATCTCACACCAGTCAGAATGGCCATTATTAAAAAGTCAAAAAATAATAGATGCTGGCAAGATGTGGAGAAAAAGGAATGCTTATAAACTGTTGATGGAAATGTAAATTAGTTCAACCATTGTTAAAGATAGTTGGTTCTTCAAAATCACCATTCCTCATTTGGGCGCAGTGGCTCACACATACCTGTAATCCCAGCACTTTGGGAAACCAAGAGTTTGAAGCCAGCCCAGCCAACATGGTGAAACCTAATCTCTACTAAAAATACAAAAATTAGCTGGGTGTGTGGCAGGCACCTGTAATACCAGCTACTCTAGAGGCTAAGGCAGGAAAATTGCTTGATCCTGGGAGACGGAGGTTGCAGTGAGCCGACATGGCGCCACTGCATTTCACTCAAGCGTGGGCAATAGAGTGAGACTACATCTCAAAAAAACAAAAAAAAATCACCATTCCTCATGATAATTCCTCAAAGACCCATCACTCACCCATGACAATATACCCTTGGATTCTGTCAACCAAAAGGACGCAAAATACCAGACTGCAAAGCAGTAAGACAAGATGTTTTTGGCATCTTAGGAATTCCAGACTTAGGAGAAACAGATTAAGTTAGCAGCCAAATTGTATTCCAAAGAACTGAAGTAAAGTAGGAATTTTTTAAAGGACACTGGAGGTGATTATACAAGTTGCTTTGAAAGAATTATCATTGATGGAAATGGCTGGCTTAGTATACAAACTCCATAGTTCATTGGTCGTTGCTTTTAGGAGTTGCAGTGCTGGGGGAATTCAGTTGTTTTCCAGGATGTTATGGTCCTGGAAAGTGGCAGTTTGGCCCAATTCAAAGGTTTGAGGCAAGGCAAATTTCTGGTGGTTATGGTTTTTGTTTTTGTTTTTGCAAGGTTGCAGGTCATGCAGGCTTTCTTAGTATGACTTTCCAACTCCATTTTAGGCCTCTAAACCAGAGTAATGCCATTTTGTATATCACATTTCACAATTAAAAAAAAAAAAATTAAGAGCTTGGATTTTGCTCTGTTGTCCAGGCTGGAGTTCAGTGACACAGTTATAGCTCACTGCAGCCTCAAACTCCTGGACTCAAGCAATCCTCCTGCTTCATTCTCTTGAGTAGCTTAAAATAGTCTAGCTCCTCCAGGAAACACTTATGAAGAGTAGTCATTTAGCATTAGGAGCAGCTCCCTCTTTCAGCAGCGAGTTTTCCTGAGACATGTAAGCAAGCTAAATCCACTAAGGAGTGCAAGCCTGAGGAGTATGTCTCTAAAACAACACATTTTGACCCTATACATTCTTAGCTTGGTGCAGATGGATGGGGACAGGAAGTAACATGGGAAATTAAGATGTCTAAGATTGAAATCTTTGAAGGGTGCTTATCACCCCTTGAAACACCAGCTGAATTTATGACAAAATTATGGCACTTCATCTTGTGAATTTTTGAATCACTGGATTAACATGCATAATTGGAGAGAGCTGGCTCAAAGATTAAAGAGAAAGAGTGGGAGAGCTACTTTCAGTGGCATCTAGGAGCCTCTAAAATAGGAAATGACAAAATTGTTTCCATGTGGGAGATAAATCACAAGATTCTGGAAACTGTTTCTCAGTTTTAAAAAAGTCCGAATTCCCTACTGTTTTATCCTCTTCTACTGCCATTCCTACTCCCTCTGTCCCCCCCCTTTCCAATCCTCCACTCTCAGAACTGCCCTGTCCAGACCTACCTCGACTTCCTCTTCCACCATCTATGGAAGTTTTAGCAACACCCTCCAAAGAAAAGCTGAACCCAAGGAAGAATCCTTAGCGGTTTATACCACTTACACTTGGACCAAAGCAGAACTCAGGGTTTTTACGAAATTTCCTGATCCTACCCAAGATCCTATAGGTATCAGTTACTGTGCAAGGTTCCCAGGTATAAGAAAAGACAGCAGCAACCTGTGTGCCCTGTCACAGTATCTCTTGACTAAGGGGACAGAAACCTTATTTTTGTGGTTGGAAGTAAAACAGTTTAACGTATCCTGGAATCATACAATAGGAAGCACTTCATGGACTAGGATCCCACTAGATGGTAATTTAGGACTCACTCAGAAAAAATATGGGAAGTTCTATGACACACTCAGACTAAGCTCTATTTAGAAGTAGCTACCATGCACTTCATGTTGACTTGGAACACTCAATATTTTGGGGTTCATAACTTATACCCAAACTGCACCTCTGCCATAAACACCCAGTGGCAACGACATTTTTGGTAGATATGGCAACACCGGCCAAGTAATGTAGAGATCCTTAGGGGCAACACGTGCAGGATTTTGGGGGTGTTAGGGCAAGTCAAGGGTGCATATAATGAAAAAAAGGCATTCTCAAAAAAATATATCAATACTTACCTAAATTTAAGCTAAACAGGGTACTCTTCCGGGAAATAAAGGCTAGGCAGCTGCCTGAAAAGATAAAGATGTTATTATTTTTTTTTTAAAGCTGGGGCTTCACCATGATGGCCAGGCTGGTCTTGAACTCCTGACCTCAGGTGATCCATCCACCTCGGCCTCCCAAAGTGCTAGGATTACAGGCATGAGCCACCGCGCCTGGCCAATAATGATGCTATTTTAATGTGGTAAATCAAACTGCTCAATTTATGAGGGAAAATGCTAAGGTCCAATAGTGAACAAGAACATGTGTCCAAATTCACATTTTTTTAGTTCTATTTTTTATTTTTATGGATTTAGGGGTACAAGTGTAGTTGTGTTACATGAATATATTTGAGTAGTGGGAAAAACTGGGCTTTTAGTGCACCCATTACCAGAACAGTATACATTGTATCTATAGGTGGTATTCATCCTGTCCCCCCACCCTTGCACTTGGAGTCTCCAGTGTCTATTATTCCACTCTGTGTGTCTATATGCACACATTATTTGGCTCCCACTTATAAGTAAGAAAATTTTAAATTTTGTTTGAGTCATTTCACTAAAGAAAATGGTCTGCAGTTCCATCTATGTTGCTGCAAAACACATTTTATTGCTGAGTAGTATTCCATTATACATACACACACACACACACATAATATTTTTAATCCAATCATCTACTGATGAGCATTTAAGTTGATTCCATGACTTTATGATTGGGAATAATGCTGCAATAAACATATTAGTACACGTGCTTTTTAAATACAATGATTTCTTTTCCTTTGGGTAGATACCCAGTAGGGAGATTGCTGAATCAAACAGCAGTTCTATTTTTAGTTCTTCAAGAAACCTGTTTTCCATAAAGGTTGTACTAATTTACATCTCCACCAACATATATATATATATATATATATATATATATATATATATATATTCCCTTTTCTCTGCATCTCACCAACATCTATGTCTTCTTTTTATTTTTTATTTATGTATTTTTTATAGTTTTGACTTTTCTTTTAGATTCAGAGGGGACATGCACAGGTTTGTTACCTGGGTATATTGCATAATGCTGAATTTTAGCCACTTCTAGACATCCCATTAGGATGTCAGGTATGATTGGTCCTGTCATGCAGGCACTGAGCTTACTACCCAATAGTTATTCAACCCTTCCCCCATACTCCACTCCTGATAATTCCCATTGTCTATCATTGTCTTTATATCCATGAGTACTCAATGTTTAGCTCTCATTTATAAGAAAACATGCAGCACTTGGTTTTCTATTCCTGCATTCATTTGCTTAGGATAATGGCCTCCAGCTGCATCAATGTTGCTGCAAATGACATGATTTTGTCCTTTTTTATGGCTATGTAGTATTCCATGGTGTCTATGTACCACATTTTTCTTTTTTTTTTTTTTTTTTTTGAGATGGAGTTTCGCTCTTGCTACCCAGGCTGGAGTGCAATGGCGCGATCTCGGCTCACCGCAACCTCTGCCTCCTGGGTTCAGGCAATTCTCCTGCCTCAGCCTCCTGAGTAGCTGGGATTACAGGCATGTGCCACCATGCCCAGCTAATTTTTTGTATTTACAGTAGAGACGGGGTTTCACCATGTTGACCGGGATGGTCTCGATCTCTTGACCTCGTGATCCACCTGCCTCAGCCTCCCAAAGTGCTGGGATTACAGGCTTGAGCCACCGCACCCGGCTACCACATTTTTCTTAACCAATTCATTGTTGATGGACACCTACGTTGATTCCACATCTTTGCTCTTGTGAAGAGTGCAGTGATGAACATGCAAATGTGTGTGTCTTTTTGGTAGAATAATTTATTTTCTTTTGAATATATACCCAGTAATGAGATTGCTGGGTTGACTTGTAGTTGTTTTACACTGAGAAATGTCCAAACTGCTTTACACAGTGGCTGAACTAATTTACATTCCCACCAATAGTGTTTAGACATTCTCTTTTCCCCAGAGCCTCACCAGCATGTTATGTTTTGCCTTTTTAATAAAAGCCATTCTGACTGGTGTGAAATGGTAACACATTGTGGTTTTGATTTGCATTTCTCTGATGATCAGTAATGTGGAGCATTTTTTCATATGCTTGTTGGTCATTTGTATGTCTTCTCTTGAAAAATGTTTGTTCATGTTCTTCATGAGAAGGGCAGTATGGTCACTTTTCAATGGTATTTTTTTCTTGTTGACCAGTTTGAGTTTCTTGTAGATTCTGAATAGTCACCCTTTGTCACATGCATTCTTTGCAAATATTTTCTCCCATTCTATAGGTTGAATGCTTAGTTTGTTGATTATTTGTTTTGTCGTGTAGACGCTTTTTAGCTTAATGAAGTCCCGTTTGTCAACTTTTGTTTTCCATTTTTGATGTTTCCTTTTGAGGACCTAGTCATAAATTACTTGCCTAGGCAAATGTCCAGAAGAATTTTTCCCAGGGTTTCTTCTAGGATTTTTATAGTTTCAGGTCTTACATTTAAGTCTTAAATCTATCTTGGTTAATTTTTGCATATGATGAGAGACAAGAGTCCAGATTCATTCTTTTGCATATGGCTCTAAAATTCTCTTAGCACCATTTATTGAATAGGATACCCTTTTGCCAGTGTACATTTTGTCAAATAGCAGTTTGTTATAGATATGGGGCATTATTTCTAGTTTCTCTATTTTGTTCCATTGATCTGTATGTCATATCTGTTTTTATACCAGTACCATGCTGTGTTGTTTACTATGGTTTTGTATAATTTAAAGTCAAACTGTGCTACCTTTAGCTTTACTCCTTTTGTTTAGGATTGTGCTGGCTATTTTGGCCCTACTATGGTTTCATGTGAATTTTAGGATTGTTTTTTCTAATTCCATGAAGAATGATGTTGGTAGTTTGCCAGGTATTATGTTGAATCTGCATTTGCTGAATTTATATTGCTGAATCTGTATTGTTGAATTTGAACTGCTTTGGCCAGTATGGTCATTTTGATGACATTAATTCTTCCAATCCTGGAGCATGGGATGTTTTTCCATTTGTTTGTATCATCTATTATTTCTTTCTTTTTTCTTTCCTTCCTTTCCTTTCTTTTTCTTTTTTCTTGAGACAGAGTCTCACTTTCTCACCAAGGCAGGAGTGTATAATCATAGCTCACTGCAGCCTCCAATGGCTAGGCTAGGATCCAGCAATCCTTCCACCTCAGCCTCCTGAGTAGCTGGGACTACAGGCATGTGGCACCATGCCCAGCTAATTTCTTTGGTTTTGCAGAGTTTGTAGAGATAGGGTCTTGCTATGTTGTCCAAAGTGGTCTCAAACTTGTGACCTCAAGCAATCCCCCCACCTTAGCCTTGCAAAGTACTGAGATTACAGGCACAGGCCACCTCACCTGGCCTGATTTCTTTCATCAATATTTTGTAGCTCTCTTTCTAGAGATCTATATTAGTCTGTTTTCATGTTGCTGATAAAGATACACCCTAGGCTGGGCAATTTACAAAAGAAAGAGGGGAAGCCTCACAATCATGGCAGAAGGCAAGGAGGAGCAAGTCCCATCTTACATGGATGGCAGCAGGCAAAGAAAGAATGAGGAAGATGCAAAGGCAGAAACCCCTGATAAAACCATCAGATCTTGTGAGACTTACTCGATACCACAAGAACAGTATGGGAGAAACTACCCCAATGATTCAGTTATCTCCCACCAGGTCCCTCCCACAACACATGGGAATTACAGGAGTACAATTCAGGATGAGATCTGGGTGGAGACAGAGCCAAACCATATCAAGATCTTCCATCTCTTTCAACAAGATTAATTAATATGCTAATTCACATAGAAGCTGAGACTGTCTCCAAACATAGCCAACCCTCTTAGATTCAGAAACACAAAGTTCACACTTATCAAAAACAAATGGACCCCGTTTCCTCCTGGAAATTTACTACCAGGGGTTGTAGTCTAATTGAGTATACTCCCACAGCTTTAACATCCCATATACATGATAATCAGACCTACAATATAACTAGTTAAAATATAAATCATATTTAAGAGTACCCACATTCTTCCCATGTGCAGTTGAGGGGCCATATTACAAAAACAACATTTGGAACTCCATTTCTGTTTTAGACTGTACACAGATTCAAGACGAATGTTATTGTCTACAAAATGTTTAAAGTCCTGAAATTATAGAAACATGGCTTTAGTCTCTACCCATTCAAAATAATATGTAATATATGGAAAAAAAGATGTTTTTCTTGAGAAAGAAATATAAATGAGACTGTGACCACCTTAGGCCTCACTATCAGACATTTAAGTCATGGTGCTATTTGGTGCAAAACTGGATTCATAAAAAATTACTTTGGGGACAAAACGGCAAAATAATAGAGTTATTGATAATCAAATATTCTGCGGTTTTTTTGTGTGGTTTTTTTTTTTGAGACGGAGTTTCACTCCTTACCCAGGCTGGAGTGCAATGGCCAGATCTCGGCTCACCGCAACCTCCGCCTCCTGGGTTCAAGCAATTCTCCTGCCTCAACCTCCTGAGTAGCTGGGATTACAGGAACGCGCCACCATGCCCAGCTAATGTTTTGTATTTTTAGTAGAGACGGGTTTTCACCATGTTGACCAGGCTGGTCTCGATCTTTTGACCTCGTGATCCACCTGCCTCGGCCTCCCGAAGTGCTGGGATCACAGGCTTGAGCCACCGCGCCCGGCTATATTCTGGGTTTTAAAACTCAGTCTTCCTCAGGTTACACTCCCAGCTAACTTCCTTGAGGACACGTTCTCGGTCTATACTGAGTCTGCGTTCCCAGGTTTAAGTCCTCAAACCTGGCAGATAATAAATCTAACCATGATTTCTTTAAGTTTTAGAGCTTGTTATTTCACCTTTCCGTCTACAAATCGTTTTTCTCATGTGCCTCTGTCTAACATCAATTTAATTTGTAGACCAGCCAAATAACCTAGAAGGCTAGAAAGAATTTTTCCGCCCCTACAACTATTTCCTCTTGTCCTCTGGCGAAAGTTGTTCCACGTCCCAGGCAAAGAGAGAGCCCCACCAGGCAGCACCATCCGCTCCACAGAGTTGGAGCAATTCCCCCAACAAGCTCCCCTACGGCCCCCACCCCCGCCGTCACCCCCAGGGATCAGCAGAGGAAACGGCATCCATCCCTTGAAAGACAGTAGGCAGGCGAGAACAACTGCAAGTCCTTCCGCTCACACATAGAAGGAAAGGATGGCGGAGGTGGCGAATGGGAGGTCACAGAAACCTGACGACGGCGGCGGAAGGGACACCTCCCCTCTCCAGCCTAACTCCGAGCCATCTTGGCCCTGTTGCCATAGCACTTACAACGGATGCCACTGCGCAGGTCACGCCGCGCCGCGCCGCGCCGCGCCTCCTTCTGGGGACTGCAGTCCAGAGCGGCTGAGGCGAGAAGGCAGAGACCGACTTCTGAGCCGGATGCGGCTGGAATTAGATTTCTACTGGGCGGGCCTGGAGTGAACCACAGACTAATCCTCATTAGCAGAGAGGGATAATTACTGCGATCCTCTACTCCGTCCTGGCAGCAGTTCCTCGGACCCTTTTTCTGCGTAAGGCCCGCCTCCAGCGTGGGCTACAGGCGCAGGCCACGCCCCTCCCGCTGCGTCCCCGCCTCTCCCATCGATCCCCGTAGGAGGGGCTTTGTGGGGGCGGAGCTGAGCTGCGCGGCGCGGGCTCGTCCTTGGTGCTGTGGGATCCCGCGCTTCCGAGACTCACAGTATCCTGGAGTCGCCTGTTTTTTTCCTGCCAGGACGCGCATGAGGGCCCAGTCCATGGACCGCGCGGCCGTAGCGAGAGTGGGCGCGGTAGCGAGCGCCAGCGTGTGCGCCCTGGTGGCGGGGGTGGTGCTGGCTCAGTACATATTCACCTTGAAGAGGAAGACTGGGCGGAAGACCAAGATCATCGAGATGGTGAGTGTGGGGGCTCGGCGCGGCCAGAGCACGCGAGGAGCAGGTTGGGCCTCTTCCGCCGGTGCTGAGCCGCTGCTCGGCGCGACCGTGAGCCGCCGGCGTCGCCTGCTGGGGTGGGGTCTCGCTAGCTCGGGACGCGCAGCTTGGGGGACCCGGCCGCCCCGCGTGCGGCCACTCCGGAGCTCGGTGACAAGGGCTAGGTCTCCGGCTGCGGCCCTCGGCTGCCTGTGGCCTTTGTTAACGTTTCCATTTGAAGGAGCAAGGCAGAAAAGAGATGAATCGGATACAGGCTACCTCGTGCTGCAAAACCCGTTTCTCTGGAGATGTGCTGCCTGTCCCGGGCAGGTCGCTTGCTCTCGCCTTGCCCGCGCATCCGCGTCAAACCGCTGCGGCTAAACCAGTTGCAATTCTCGCAGAGGACTAGTTGTTTACGTTGGGGCTGCCATGAGTTAGATTATGAAAATGTGCAATACGTTTTACAATAATGACAGTCAACTCAGGAGAAAGTCGGGATAGTTTATTTTGTATTTGAATGTATTCCTTCTTGTCTCAAAACTCCCATGAAGTATCTTTGTGTTCATCTTAACACCCCAAAGCTCTTGTATACATTTTCGAATTTTATTTTTTATCGAAGAGGGTGGCTCAAGAAATCCATTTGAGATACATTATAAGTAATTTGTTTCAAAATTGAGGATATTTAGTTTCGTTTGTATTTTAATTGGATCCCACTCAGGAAGACGGTTCTTGCACAAACTTGCATGCTTATGTATTTCCTGAAATGCATAATTCTGGATATACGCCCGATCATGTGCTGTAGCTATACATGTGAATATTTGGGGTCAGATGATTATGATAGAAAATTTACCATCTACACTAAATAATATAATTTTAGTTTGTAGTACTTGGAATTTCTCAACACCTGCAATATGTTCAAACTGATGAAAAGACACGATTTGTTCTGTTGGTTGTATTGACCCCAGGTTGAATACAGACATATTTACATAAGTAAAAGTAGCCAGTGTCCCAGCTATTTGGGAGACTGAGAGGAGGATCACTTAAGTCTGGGAATTCAAGGCCATAATCACAGCCGTGAATAGCTACTGCACTCCAGCCTGGGAAACACAGCAAGACCCTGTCTCTTAAAAAAAAAAAAAAAAATCTCACTTGTCTCATAGTCCTATAGTATTCCTTAATTTTGAATTAATTTATTCTTAAACGGTCTTAATAATTATAAAGGCTTATTAAAATTCATTTCCCCACCTCTGTATGCCCACAGCAGCAAATGGTTTTATTTCAGAAGTTTCATTTTGCTCTTGTTGCTTTCCTGCTTAGGAAACTTCAAAGGCTTTCTTTTGCCCACAACTTAAGGTTAATAATGCCTATTTAGGGGAAAAAAAAAAAAAAAAAAAAAAAGCCATGTCTTCCTGTGTGTGCTTAAACTGTGGATTGGTCTGTTATACCACTTCTGTAAACCAAGTAAGATTAAAAATCAATGTTTTCACAAAATCCTTCAATGATACCATCATAGGAACAGTTTGCTATCTTTGTGACAAATGTTGAAGACCTATCAAGAATACCAATTTATTTGTACTAAAGAAATCAGTCAATATTTGCATGTATATGTAATTTATTAATTCAGATTGTAATATATGTGTAACCTGCTAATGGCTTTTCAGCGGAAAAAGTGAGAAGAGCTTTATGTTAACTTTTATAATTTTAATAGGTTGCTTCTTCAGGTGGGAGAAATATTTGACTGGAGGTCAGAAGACCTGGGTTGGAATCCTAGTTCTATCTTTCTGTAATAATGTAGGTCTGTTCTGCCTATCCTCTACCCTCCTCCCTCAGAAAAATCTCTGCAAACTCATGCTGTCCAATAGACATAGCTCGTATTGGTCACAGCTGATAGAGTTAACTACCTAACAAGTTGGGCCTATCTAACTGACTAAGAAAACCAATGACTTCCAGGACTTGGCTCAAAATGATGCGTTGTCTTTCAAGAGTTTTTAATTGAGAGACTTGAGGAAGTTGCTGGTGGGTTGTGTATGCTACAGCTGAAATATCCTGTAGGGCAGCAAGATTAATGTACAGAGGAAGCCAGTCATAGCCAGGAATTTTGTAAAGCCATTATAAAGATTTCACTCTTTATTTTACAGGCAACAAGGGATCATCAAAGGTTTGCTTTGGCAGGGTATGGTGGCTCATGCCCACATACCCAGCACTTTGGGAGGCTGGGGCAGGAGGATCCCTTGAACCCAGGAGTTCGAGACTAGCCTGGGCAACATAGGGAGACTGTTTCTCTACAAAAATTAAAAACATTAGCCAGTGCAGTGGCATGCACCTGTAGTCCCAACCACTTGGGGGAATCTCTTGAGTCCAGGTGGTTGAGGCTACAGTGAGCCATTATCACATGACTGCACTCAAGCTTGGGTAACAGTCACCCAGAGTCTCAAAACAAACAAACAAAAAAAAACCAACACTGTGTTTTATGAAGATAAGATAAGGTGAATTGGAAAGGAAGGTCCTGGAAAGAAATAAATGTAAGAGGTTTGCAGTATTTCTTATGACAGACGGTTAGGAGCCTTAACCTATGCCACTAGCAATAAGGATGGAAATAAGGGATCAGGAGACAAACATTTCAGAGATAAAATCAACGGGGCTTTGTGGCAGTGCAGACTGTAAAGTCATACAGACTTTAGCTTTGAATCTAGCTTTTCTCATTTATCAAGCCATGTGACCTTGGGCAAGTTACTTAAGCTCTGTGAGTCTCCCATTTTTCATCTATTAATTGGGAGATAATGATAGTACTTACCTCATAGGTTAGTTGTGAAGATTAAATGAGATAACCCATTGCCTAGAACATAATTGCTTTCTTTCAGAGCTTATTTATGATTATTAAATATAAAGGGATTAATTATAAGGAGAAATAACTTTAAGGTTATCAGGTAACTGCTGATTCTGGGTTTGTTATAAGCTAAGATGAAGAGGAGGAAAAAGGGGCAGTTTTGGAAAGTAGCCAGGAAGTAAAGGAAATGTGGAATAACAAGTTCACTTTAAGTCATATGAAATTTGAGTTGATCAAAAAATGACCAAGTAGAAATGTTCATGAATTAGTTAATATACTTAAAGTGCTTAGAAGAGTGCCTGGCCCATAGTAACCAATATATACATTACTTATTATTAGCAACAGCAACTAAAAATGGAAGGCTGGTGCTCTAAAGATAAGTTGGGGCTAGAAATAATATTTTCCAAAATGTCTAGCCTCTCAATGGCATGTATGGGGATGGATATGATTTCTCATCCATAGTTTTACAACGGGAAGAAAACAGAAAACTTGGCAAAGCCTAACATTTAAGGGAGTGTTCAGTAAAGACACTGAAAGCTGTCAGAGGTGGACTAACAGGAAATGTTTCAAAAGAAGGGGCAGAATTAGCTGTGTTCATCTTTTCTAAGGTTAGAAGTTGATGACAAGGTCAGAATTTGGTCTTAGAGGCTATGGTAGCCGTGAGTTGAGCTGCCATTGGTGAAACAAAGAAGTGAAGAAAACTAAAAAATGACTTTAATAGAGGGAACAGTTGTACTGATGATGGGCATTTTGTTTTATTTTTTGAATGGTTGCCACATGAGTATGTTGGTGTGCAGAGGAGTAGTGAAAAGCAAATGGTTAAAGAGGAGGAGAAAGAATTATCAGTCTAGCAAAGTTCCAGGGAGGATGTGGACAGGTGCCTTTTGAAGGAAATACAGAACATCTCTGTCTTTCCTGGAAGAGCGTACTACCTATATTGAGGTATAGTTACTTATTCTCTATATTCTTATTTATGTTACACCTTAATATTTGCAGCCTTATATTAATTGCCTCCACCTACTTCATTCTGTCCTTCTATCCAGCTAATATGATATGACATATAGATCAATGGAACAAAATAGAAAAACTAAAAATAATGCCCCATGTCTACAACATGGAGAAACCCTATCTCTACTAAAAACGTAAAAATTAGCTGGGTGTGGTGGTGCATGCCTGTAATCCCAACTACTTGGGAGGCTGAGGCAGGAGAATCACTTGAACTTGTCAGGCAGAGGTTGCAGTGAACCAAGATCTCACTATTGCACTCCAACCTGGTCAACAAGAGTGAAACTCTGCCTCAAAAAAAGAAAAGAAAAAAAAAAAAAAGAAAACAAAACAAAATATCAGATGTTTTCTGGGTTTTATACTGAGTGAATCAAAAGTCCACTATTGAGTCTGTATTTTAAAAAGGAAGGGAGAAACAACCCAAGTTTTAAACAATTGCTTTAGTGAATCAAATAGGCACTTTATTTTATTTTAGACTAGGTCTCACCCTGCTTCCAGGCTGGAGTGCAATGGAGTGATCATGGCTCACTGCAGCCTCAAACTCCTGAGCTCAAGCAATCCTCCCACTTCAGCCTCCCAGGTAGCTGAGACTACAGGCACATGCCACCACACCTGGCTAAGTTTAATTTTTTTTTTTTTTTTTTTTTTTTGGAGAGACAGGGTCTCACTATTTGCCCAGGCTAGTCTTAAACTCCTGTGCTCAAGCAATTTTTCCACCTGGCTGCCCAAAGTGCTGGGATTAAAGATATGAACCATCATACCCAGACAGACTTCAATATCTCCATATCTCAATTTTTGAATTCTTGATTTGTTTATAAAACATTTTCTCTGAATTCCTATGACATTTCCTGATGATTTCTCGTAATTTAGCAATTTATACAGTGTCTTGTATTGTTTATTATTATTTAAGTTTCTTGAGGGTCTGGCCGTGTGCTTTGTTTTGTTTTGTTTTTGTCTTATTTATTTTTGAGACAAGGTCTCATTCTGTTGCCTGGGCTGGAGTGCAGTGGCATGATGATAGCTCACTGTAACCTCAAACTCCTGGGTTCAAGTGTTCCTCCTGCCTTAGCCTCCCAAGTAGCTGGGAATATAGGCATGTGTCACTATGCTTGGCTAATTTTTTATTTTTTTGTAGAGGCAGAATTTTGCTGTGTGGCCCAGGCTGGTTTCAAAATCCTGGGCTCAAGCAATCTTCCCACTCGGCCTTCCAAAGTGCTGGGATTACAGGCTTGAGCCACCCGACTGGCTGGTCTGTTTTAAAATTAGTTGCATTCAACTAAGAGAAAGAGAGACCCCAAAATAATGACTTTAATAAACAATCACTTTTATTTTTCTAATGGAACGAGAATTACAAAAAACAGGCAGTTGCTTGTATTAATTAGGGCCATAGGATATCAAGGAATAGGTCTTTCACATTTCCCTTGTCTATTCTTCATGATCATAAGATAGTCGTTGCAGTCATGGCCAATGCGTCCATGTTCCAGGCAGCAGAAAGGCAGAAGCAAGGAAGAACATACCTGTTTCAGTCAAGCTGAATTTTCTGCTTACATGCCTGGATTATTTTTATATTTTTTGTAGAGATAGAGTTTTGCCATGTTGCTCAGGCTGGTTTCAAACTCCTGGGCTTAAGCAATCCTCCTACCTCTACCTCCCTAGGATTATAGGTATGAGCCACCATGCCCAGACCATTAAACCCTTAATATTATCAAGACTTAGTCAAGATGATCTTGAATCCCCAAATTTGCAAACATGGAAGTGTTTGTACCAGGTATATATGACTTTGTCCTTTCAAATCATGTTTGTCACATGTTTCCTGTAGATTATCCTCATGCCACAAGTTAACCACATTTTAAACTTTAATGAATCGTTGTTCTCTTATCTAGTGAGCCACTTTTATGTTAGCTAAAAACAGTTACTTCCTGAAACAGTTTTAGCTTAAAAAATTTTTTTTCCTCTTTCCTTTTGTTGTGAATTCACTTACCTAACAGATGGAGCCCCCTTTGAGCTGGATACTTACATTTTAAATTTATTCAAAAATTTCATTCTGGCTAAAAGCCATTACTTCTTTCATTCATTCATTTATTTTAAGAAACAGTATCACGCTCTGTGAGGAAGGCTGGAGTGCAGTGGTACAGTCATAGCTCACTGTAGCCTTCACCTCCTGGACTCAAACCATCCTCCCACCTTAGCCTCCTGAGTAGCTGGGAATACAGACATGTGCCACCGTGCCTGGCTAATTTTATTTTTAGAGACAGGGTCTTGTGACTGGGTGCAGTGGCTCACACCTGTAATCCCAGCACTTTGGAAGGCTGAGGCGAGCGGATCACGAGGTCAAGAGATTGAGACCAGCCTGGCCAACATGGTGAAACCCCATCTCTACTAAAAATACAAAAATGTGCCTGTAATCACAGCTACTTGGGAGGCTGAGGCAGGAGAATCACCTGAACCCAGGAGGCGGAGGTTGCAGTAAGCGATCATCAAGCCATTGCACTCTACCCTGGGCAACAGAGCAAGACTCTGTGTGGGGGCGGGGGGGGGGGGGTTTGGGGCGGGGGAGAGGAGAGACAGGATCTTGTTATGTTGCTCAGCCTCATTACATCTTTAAATCCTTTTACTTTCTTCACCAGGATTACCAATACTAGCCATTAATTGGTCCCAGACTGTGGCAGCAGCATTGGGCAGGAATCATTGGATATGCAAGTTATTTAGCCCTACCCCAGACACACAATCAGAAATTTTGAGGTTGGGCCCAGCAATCTGTTTTAACAAGCCCTCCAGGTGATTCTGATGCATGCTAAAGCTTGAGAGTCGTTTAAACAATTCAGATTCTTACCACAGCAAAATGTAAATTTTATGTGTAACAAAACTTCCTGGTTACTTGTTCACAAATAATAATTAGAATGGGGGCTGCCAGACAATTACTAAATAGAGTGTTGAGGATTTAGAAACATAGGCACTTTGATTTACTTTATTAAAGGCAGTATACATGGGTCAAATGAATGATGGTGCATTTGTATAATAAAATATTGAGCAGCTGTGAAAAAAAGGTAAATCTGTATGAGTTAACTTTTTTTTTTTTCTTTGAGACGTAGTCTTGTTCTGTCTCCCAGGCTGGAGTGCAGTGTTGTGATCTCGGCTCACTGCAACCTCTGTCTCTCAGCTTCAGGTGATTCTTGTGCCTCAGCCTCCCGAGTAGTTGTGATTACAGGCTCCTGCCACCATGCCTGGCTAATTTTGTATTTTTAGTAGATATGGGATTTCACTATGTTGGCCAGGCTGCTCTCGAACTCCTGACCTCAGGTGATCCACCTGCCTCAGCCTCCCAAAGTGCTGGAATTACAGGCGTGAGCCACCGTACCCGGTTGTGTTAACATTTTTAAAAGCTCAAGAAATGGTGACAAGGGGAAAAGGCAAGTTGCAGAACAGTTGTGCTCCCAAAAGAAATACACATGTATATGCTTATGTCATTAGAAATATTTAAAAAAAAAAATTAGAAGCTTCTTCTAGTTTTACTAATGACATCGGACTTGGGAGGATGACACTGGGAAGGGAGACTTCAACTTTTTCATCCTTTAACATTTTATGTTGTTTGACATATGAGCATGTATTGCTTTTATATATTTTTTAAATTGTTTTTTTTAAAAACAACTGTATTTTCTAAAGCGTCAGGACTACATTGTAGAACATCTCTATTACCAGTATAAGATATTTGCACTTTATTTGCTAGAGTCTCTTGGGTATGGTTTTTAAAGTAAGCAATACCATCTGGAATACATTTTGATAAATTAAACTGATAACTGAGCACACACTAAATTAACATTATTAGAATCTGGAGGTGGAGAGCAGAAATTAAGGCTCTATTAAAAATAATGAAGTATTCAACTGTTACAGGAGCGGTGGAAAATGGAAGTCAGAAAAGAGATGAGTTACAGAGGACTTTATACCTTTTGCACAGTGTTTTGAATTATCTTTAATTTTCATAGTTTGAATGTTCCCTGTGTATTTTATGTTAAATAGTTTCCATATTTACCTCTTTTGTTTGCTTTAAAAATAGTTCAGACATCACATATTTAGAATTATTAGAGAGACATATAAAGAATCTTAAGTCCTATTTTAATCTTTATTCTCTTTTAAATTAGAGTTTGTAGTTTGTATCTTCAGCCTAACAACTTATTTGACATGTAATGTCATTAAACCATACCTGATAGGTGTTTTGGTGTTTTTTTTTTGTTTGTTTTCTCTCTTTCTCTCTCTCTCCTTAAAAACAATAGGGAAATCTACACAATTCAGTTTTTCCATCAGCAGGTGGCAGTCTTCTCTGGCTGTTGTGGCACACTGCTATTCTGTATCAAATTATCTTTCATGTATTACGCACTTTTAGTTAACTCTCAGAATTGCTTAAACCATTAATCTATGCAATTTAAACCAAGTACGATAACCTTCTGCCATTATAGACTTAAATGCCATTTTGTCTTTTTTTCATATATGTTTATCTTCCTCATTTTCAAGGTGCTAATAGATTACGAAGTAGTTTAGCAGTTCATTGAAGAGTTGCTTCATTTGTTTGTCAAGTTCCTTCTTGTAATTAGGTGGAAGTAGATAGCAAGTGCCTGCAAGATCCTTCCTGTCCCGGTTCTGTCTTCTCTACTGCCTTGTCAGAAGGCACAGCCTCTCCCTTACCTCCAATATCATATTGTTAGTGGCTCAATCTTTCCCCCATGAACAAAGATTCAGTTTTTCAGTCTATATGGATTTCTCTATCAAATGGCTAGAGTTCTAAGGGAAATAAGTTGCTAGAAAAACATTGATGAGATGGGGAAAAAGTTGAGAACCCAAGCATTATACACAGCACAGCCAAATGTTGCAAAAGATGCTCACTGTAGTCAGCTTAAGAAAAAGGGAGGCTCCACTGGGACTAGAACTAGAAAGTACTTAGAAACTGATTCCCATTTGGGTTAATTTGGCACTGTGCTATCATTCTGTAACTAGGGAAAAACTAAAATTTAGAGTTGTCTGCTATCACCAAGTATATTCTACGTGTTTATTTAATCCTTAGAACACAATCCAACTGGCAGTTACTTTCCTAATTTTCTGTTAACTCAGGAACTAGCTAGGAAGTAGCACAATCAGCATTCAGTCTGATTCTTGTATTCTGAAGCTTTTGGATAAAGTTTCCCTGTTTGGGTAATTTAAACAGCTGTAAATTTGTTGCCAATTTTTAAAATTTTGATGTCTGTCCACGACAGATAAATAGAATAAAGATTCTATTTTGTGCACAATATATGTATAAAAGAGATTTTGTCACATGTTCCTAATTTTGGTAGGATAGCGAACTCTAGTATTCCATAATTTTTGTTCTGCAATTCTCTGTGTGTGGCTTATTTGGTAATGGTATACAGTATCTTTTTCTTTTAACAAGTGATGTAATCTGTGGCTTGAACAGAAGACAATCTTGTAAGGGAATGGGATGGTCTTTGAAAGTTTAGTAGTTGGTAAATCCTTGGTTCAAATCTCAGCTCTGCCACATTTTATTGGTTTATCCTTGGACAAGATAGTAAACTTTTCTAAACTTCAATTTCCAATTATTTAGAATGGGGATGATTCACCTAAATACTCTTATGCCTCATTTACTTCAGGGTATTATATTAAGAATATATTCTCAGGGCCGGGCGCGGTGGCTCACGCCTGTAATCCCAGCACTTGGGGAGGCCGAGGCGGGCGGATCACAAGGTCAAGAGATCGAGACCATCCTGGTCAACATGGTGAAACCCCGTCTCTACTAAAAATACAAAAAATTAGCTGGGCATGGTGGCGCATGCCTGTAATCCCAGCTACTCAGGAGGCTGAGGCAGCAGAATTGCCTGAACCCAGGAGGCGGAGGTTGCAGTGAGCCGAGATCGCGCCATTGCACTCCAGCCTGGGTAACAAGAGCGAAACTCCGTCTCAAAAAAAAAAAAAAGAATATATTCTCTTTGTCAGGCAATGTTGCTGTAAGGCCTAATAATTATAATTAATTAAGAATATGTTCTTAGTGTTTGTATTTTATTTCACCTGATGTTTTAAAATAATTATGTTTGGTAGAATTCTAACAGTATACTATTCTAAGTGCCTTCCTGGATTATTAAAATGAAAAAAAGAGATGATAATCATAAAGTTGCAAACAGTGCTTACCACATAGTAGTTGTTCAGTAAATATTGTCCTATCTTCTCCCTTCTGTTAATAAAGCTAATTTTGTCCAACTTACTTTTAGACATGATACTCTCTTAAAGTAGGTTTAATTATGTAATGCATTAAAAACATTGTCTCTAAACAATATTCCATTTGAGCCCTCAGACTTGGAGATAGCAGAATGTTTAGTTATGTCATGTATCTTTCTTAAAGTTTAAAAAGATGGGATATGGGGAGATATCCAGCATTATGGCAAATTTTGAGCAACAATTTGTAACCTGAGCACTTAGCACTGTAGAAAACAGAGCCTGATTCTGTTTGCATGCTGTAATCATTGGAGATGATTAAAGTGACCCAGGGGGTCTTGGAGGCGTTACCTATATAATTATTTCATTCTGAGCTACTGAAATTTGACTAAAACTAAACAAGAAACATAAGTTATAGATAATAAAGCTTTCATATAAGTTTTACTCACTTTTGAATCCCTTATAGTACACTTAATAGCAAGTATAGATCATGTGATTCATTATAGATTTCTGAAAACTAACTTATGAGCTCCACATTCATGGGTTTCCAATCATATGACCTAACTTTAAAGAAGTCTTAATAATTGGACTCATGAGTACCTGAATTATGATCCAGCGTTTTGTTTTTTTTTGTTTTTGTTGTTTTTTTTTTTTTTTTTTTTTGAGACGGAGTCTTGCTCTGTCACCAAGCTGGAAGGCGGTGGCATGATCTCAGCTCACTGCAACCTCTACTGCCCAGGTTCAAGCAATTTCCCTGCCTCTGCCTCCTGAGGTAGCTGGGACTACAGGTGCACACCACTACACCTGGCTAATTTTTTGTAGTTTAGTAGAGACAGGGTTTTACCATGTTGGCCAGGATGGTCTCAATCTCCTGATCTCGTGATCCGCCTGCCTTGGCTTCCCAAAGTGCTGGGATTACAGGCATGAGCCACTATGCCTGGCTATGTTCCAGCTTTTTTTTTTTTTTTTTTTTTGAGACGGAGTTTCGCTCTTGTTACCCAGGCTGGAGTGCAACGGCACGATCTCAGTTCACTGCAACCTCCACCTGCTGATTTCAGGCAATTCTCCTGCCTCAACCTCCTGAGTAGCTGGGATCACAGGCACACGCCACCATGCCCAGCTAATGTTTTGTATTTTTAGTAGAGACGGGGTTTCACCATGTTGACCAGGATGGTCTCAATCTCTTGACCTTGTGATCCACCTGCCTCGCCTCCCAAAGTGCTGGGATTACAGGCTTGAGCCACCGCGCCCGGCCTGTTCCAGCTTTTTACAAGGAATTTGTTCATTAAACTTTTACCAGGCCGGGCACACCTGTAATCCCAGCACTTCGGGAGGTGGAGGCAGGAGGATCATCTGAGCCCAAGAGTTAGAGACCACTCTGGGCAGTATAAAGGGACCTCATCTCTATTAAAAATCAAATACATACATACATACAGACAGACAGACAGACAGACAGAAGGAGAAAGAGAAAGAGGGGGAGGGAGGGAGGGAGGGAAGGAAGAAAGGAAAGAGAGAGAGAGAAAGAAAGAAAGGAAAGAAAGAAAGAAAACGCACATATACAAACCAAATATATCAATACCATAAATGAAGACTCCATTTATGGTATTGCCTTACATCCTGTTTTCTTTAACCTGACCTACCTATTGCAACATAAATGTCATTTCCTCTAAAAGCTTAAATACAGAATTTAATCCTATTTAAGAAAGTAAAATAGACACACACACACACACACACACACACACATATATAAATATGTATATATAAAAGCCAGGTGTGGTGATGCATGCCTGCAATCCCAGCTACTCGGGAAGCTTAGGCGGGAGGATCACTTTGAGCCTAGGAGGTTGAGGCTGGTGAGCTGAGATTGCACCACTGCACTCCATTCTGGGTGACAAAGTGATACTGTGTCTCAAATAAAAAAAGAACTAATTTATCTATTCTATTTTGTATTGTTTCTCTTTTTATATCATATAATACACATTGATATAAAAGTTAGTGAATCTAGATGAGCAAAAGAAATCTATAATTTTCACCACCTTAAAAAACTCCTATTTTAGTAAATGTACTTCCTTTTTTTGTATGCATATAATTATTAAGTATAGTTTTTTTTACCCAAATGAAGTTATTCTGTAATGTTTTAAATCAAGATTATTTGCTTAACTTATTCATTCATATATTTGTAATTATATTTTCATGACTGTTATATTTAAGCTATTATATCACATGGACATCATAACTTTATTTTAAAATTTCTTTAATTGATACAGAGTATTTGTACATATTTATGGCTTACATGTGATATTTTGATACATGCACAGAATGTGCATTGAATGTGTAATGATAAAATGACACGGTATTTAGGATATCTATTAACCCCAACATTGTTGAATGTAATATATGTTATCAAAACTTTTCTCAGGTTAAACTAAGTACTTTGATTTACTATATATTTTTTCTTTTTTTTTTTTTTTTTTTTTGAGACGGAGTTTCGCTCTTGTTACCCAGGCTGGAGTGCAATGGCGCGATCTCGGCTCACCGCAACCTCCGCCTCCTGGGCTCAGGCAATTCTCCTGCCTCAGCCTCCTGAGTAGCTGAGATTATAGGCACACGCCACCATGCCCAGCTAATTTTTTATATTTTTAGTAGAGACGGGGTTTCACCATGTTGACCAGGATGGTCTCGATCTCTCGACCTCGTGATCCACCCGCCTCGGCCTCCCAAAGTGCTGGGATTACAGGCTTGAGCCACCGCGCCCGGCCATATTTTTTCTTTTTTTACTTATTTCAAAATTGGTTCTAGCACAGTTTACTATATTGTGTATATTAAGTTTTGAAAGGGCTATATTTTGCGGTTTCTTCTATTTATAGACTTTTGCAACTCAAGTTCTCACCTGCCAATCCTTCATATGATTTCAGATAATTTAGCTATTAGTTACTATTATTAATTCATGAATTTAAATCTCAAAATAATTTTCTTTACTCTCTTGCCTTAATGTGTTTATTTGGCTCAGTAAGAAGGAAAGGTAGTGCGCCGGGCGCGGTGGCTGAAGCCTGTAATCCCAGCACTTTGGGAGGCCAAGGCGGGTGGATCACGAGGTCAAGAGATCGAGACCATCCTGGTCAACATAGTGAGACCCTGTCTCTACTAAAAATACAAAAAATTAGCTGGGCATGGTGGCGCGTGCCTGTAATCCCAGCTACTCAGGAGGCTGCGGTAGGAGAATTGCCTGAGCCCAGGAGGCGGAAGTTGCGGTGAGCCGAGATCAGGCCATTGCACTCCAGCCTGGGTAACGAGCGAAACTCCGTCTCAAAAGAAAAAAAAAAAAAGAAGGAAAGATAGTAAGTTAAATCTCACTTTTTACTCCTCATTTAGATGGACTCGATATAGTGCACTAATAATAAAAACTTAAAATGTATTACCTTGGCCGGGTGTGGTGGCTCACGCCTGTAATCCCAGCACTTTGGGAGGCCGAGGCGGGTGGATCACGAGGTCAAGAGATCAAGACCATCCTGGTCAACATGGTGAAACCCCGTCTCTACTAAAAATACAAAAATTAGCTGGGCATGGTGGCGTGTGCCTGTAATCCCAGCTACTCAGGAGGCTGAGGCAGGAGAATTGCCTGAACCCAGGAGGTGGAGGTTGCGGTGAGCCGAGACTGCGCCATTGCACTCCAGCCTGGGTAACAAGAGCGAAACTCCATCTCAAAAAAAAAAAAAAAAAAAAAAAAAAATGCATTACCTTTCTGCCATTTTTAATATAACATATAACAAAATAGTGATCTTAAACAATATTGTTTGTTTCTTTTGAAGGGCAAGTATATCAATTGTCAGATGTAGGAGTCCAAAATTAAAACAGAAAACGTTTCGTCTTGTTCCATTTCAGGTATAGAGATTCAGCTATAATAAAATAAAAACATCTGGGAGGCTAAGGTGGGAGGATTGCTTGAGCCCAGGAGTTTAAGACCAGCCTACTACAACCTATAGCAAGACCCGACTTTTTAAAAAAAACAAAACAAAACAAAGCAGAGCAAGGCAGCATGCACCTGTGGTCCCAGCTATTCTGTAGGCTGAGGCAGGAGAATTGTTTGAACCCAGGAGGCAGAGGTTGCAGTGAGCCGAGATTGCACCACTGCACTCCAGCCTGGGTGACAGAGCAAGACTTTGTCTCAAAAAAAAAAAGAAAAGAAAAGTCAGTGCTAAGCATATTGAAATATTCAAACATATGGCATTTAAAAGGAGAGCTAAGAAAGACTCCCTTTATTTATGTTATTGTCTTATATCCTATTTTCTTGAATCTCACTACCTGTTGAAACATAAATGTCATTTCCACTACAAGTTTAAAGCAGAATTTAATGCTTTTTAAGTAAGAAAGTAAAAAAGATATAGTTCATGTTCAACAATTTCACTTGAGTTTTTGAAAATTAAGTTAATCTAGATTTTTGCAACTTTTTTTTTTTTTTTTTGAGACAGCCTCCCTTTGTCACACAGGCTGGAGTACAGTGGTGTGATTGCACTTCAGCCTCTACCTCCTGGGCTGAAGTGATCCTCCAACCTCAGCCTCCTGAGTGATTGTGGGTACAGGCACATGCCTCCACAGTTGGCTAATTTTTTAACATTTTGTATAGAGACATGGTCTCCCTATGTTACCCAGGCTAGCCTCGAACTCTGGGGTCAAGAAGTCCTCCGGCTTCAACCTCTCAAGGTGCTGGGATTTCAGACATGAGCCACAGCCCCCCGCCTAGATTTTTGCAAAGTTTAAGAAATTGAGATGGGAACCATACGTTCTCCTCAGTTTGCATACACAAATGTCTGTAAATTCATAAGTGCTGCAGTCATTCTCACTCATAGTCAGCTACTAGGATAAGTTTTTGCAGTGATCCTAAATGATAAAAAAAACATGAGGTTGGATGTGCTGGCCTAGTGCCTATAGTCCTTGGGAGGTTGAAGTGGGAGGATCACTTGAGCACAGGAGTTCCAGGCTTTAGTGCACTATGCCAATCAAGTGTCTGCACTAAATTCATCATCAATATAGGAACCTCCTGGGAGTCGGGGACTACCAAGTTGCCTGAGGAGGGGTGAAGTAGCCTTGGTTGGAAACAGAGCAGGTCAAAACTCCTAAGCTCATCAGTGGTGGAGTCACACCTGTGAATAGCCACTGTTCTACAGCCTGGACAACATAATGAGACCCTGTCTCTATGGGGTTTTTGTTTGTTTTCTTTTGAGACAGAGTCTTTCACTGTCTCCCAGGCTGGAGTGCAGTGGTGAGATCCCAGCTCACTGCAAACTCCACCTCCTGCATTCAAGCAATTCTCCTGCCTCAGCCTCCCAAATAGCTGGGAGTATAGGCATGGACTACCACACCTGGCTAATTTTTTGTATTTTCAATAGAGACAGGGTTTTGCCATGTTGGCCAGGCTAGTTTCGAACTCCTGACCTCATGATCTGCCTGCTTTAGCCTCCCAGAGTGTTGGGATTACAGGCATGAGCCTCTGCGCCTGGCCAAGTCTCTATGTTTTTTAAAAAATTTTTAATTTAAAAAAAAATTTTCATTTGCCATTCATTTTCAAAAAATGTAATAAATCATTGTTTCATCTCTTTTTTCTGCCCCTTATACATTTTAAACCATATTCGTATCAACATTTATAGTACCTTGTTTCATTTCTATTTTGAATAGTCATTATATTGAAGTCAGTTCACTGTTGTCTTCAGGGAAGTTTGAAGAGAAGTCACATACCTAGACTGATGTTTTGCATGTTTAAAAAAATCATCTTTCTATTTACATCATGGAGCAATTAGCAAGAACAGGTTTCGCAAGAGTCAGTATATTGACTATTGCATCTCATCTCCTATTAAATTGTCTTCCTTATATGGTGGCTTCATTGTTTAGCTTGGAATAACTTCCTAGGGTGTCATCCAATTTAAGTTTAAAAATACATTCCTTGTTGGAATGGTAGTTGGATTATAGTAGCCCAACTATGAGTTAGTAGGTAAGTCTAGATTGTATTGTTGAGAAATAACTATACTTGCTACAGGTTTTACGTGGGATTACGATGTGATTTCATTTACGTGCAACTTTTAATTAATGTAATACCTTGTTTTCTTTACTTTCCTGTCTCAATATTAAAGACAATAAGTTATTAAAGCTTAAATTCATACATTTGATTTTCTGTGGGCTTTTTGTTTTTTCATTATTTGAATTTCTTTTTTTTTTTTTGAGGAGGAGTTTCGCTCTTGTTACCCAGGCTGGAGTGCAATGGCACGATCTCGGCTCACCGCAACCTCCACCTCCTGGGTTCAGGCAATTCTCCTGCCTCAGCCTCCTGAGTAGCTGGGATTACAGGCACACCCCACCATGCCCAGCTAATTTTTTGTATTTTTAGTAGAGACGGGGTTTCACCATGTTGACCAGGATGGTCTCGATCTCTCGACCTTGTGATCCACCCGCCTCGGCCTCCCCAAGTGCTGGGATTACAGGCTTGAGCCACCGCGCCTGGCAAAGAACTGTTTTTTTTGGTATTTTTTTTTTTTTTTTTTTTGAGACGGAGTTTCTCTCTTGTTACCCAGGCTGGAGTGCAGTGGCGCAATCTCGGCTCACCGCAACCTCCGCCTCCTGGGTTCAGGCAATTCTCCTGCCTCAGCCTCCTGAGTAGCTGAGATTACAGGCACGTGCCACCACGCCCAGCTAATGTTTTGTATTTTTAGTAGAGACGGGGTTTCACCATGTTGACCAGGTTGGTCTCGATCTCTCGACCTTGTGATCCACCCGCCTCGGCCTCCCAAAGTGCTGGGATTACAGGTGTGAGCCACCGCGCCCGGCCTTGAATTTCTAAGAAATCTTTTGATGGCAAAACATGAAGTGGTAATTTTTAGTTTTTCAAGTTGATTGAATAACTGACTATCTAAAAAGCTCTTAACCAGTTACTCAGAAATACAAATGGATATCTCTTTCTCCATTGATGAAGACATCCAGTTTCAACGTTAAAAGGGGAGCAAAAACAATCTTCCAAAGATTTGAATTCTCTACAAGTGCTCTGCTCTCTGGCATATGAATTTCAGATCTAGAGTTTGCCACTAGGAGTGATAGGAGTGGTTTCCGTTTCTATGTCAATGAGTAAAGAAACTCCAAGGCAACAGGGCCCAGTTATTGTGTACAGAGATGAAAGTCCATTGTGCTGTTAAAGAACCTGCCTTTACAACTTTGTACGTCCATATCCTTCGTATCCCTTCTCAAAAAAACGATTTTTAAGTACTCTAGAGCTATTAGAAACAAAATTCAGCATCTTTGATTCAGTGCTTTGCTTGTGTCCTTGTTTCTTGAGCCACTGTGCCCAGCCTGGGTAGTTTTTAACAGCAATTTTAACATTTGTTCGTGTTGTTTTTAGTAGAGAACGATACTTCACAAAATTTGATTACTGAAATATTACTTAAACTAGATTCCTCTGAGGGCAGTAGAGAGAAAGCTGATAATAAAAATGTATTTACATAAGTGTTGCATAGCCATGTTCCTAATGATAAAGTTTCCCATAGCCCATGGCATAACTTATCTATCAGGTCCTGACACATGGTATTAGCATATTGCCACCCTAATATTTAGGTTAAAAGCAAGACTAATTATCTTTAAAAAAAAATAAAAATATTTTCTTCACGACAATTGGACTGCTCTTATTTTTAACAGGAAGAAACTTTTCCCCCAAATGTTTAAAAATAGAAATTTTTATTTTCAGATTTTATGGCTGGTCTTATTTATTAAAAGTATAGGAAAACATAAAAATCACTTTAAATCTCACTACCCTTTGATAAAGACTGTTAACATTCTGTTGACTACATTTGCATATATCATGTCTTTTTGTTCATGGACTTTAAGTGAGCTAATCTTTTTTTTAATATTGTGGTAAAACATGCATAATATATATGTGCCATTTTAACCATTTTTAAGCATTTAATTTGGTGGCATTAAGTACATCTACACTGCTGTGCAACCATAACCACTGTCCACTCCAGAACTCTTTTCATCTTTTAAAACTGAAACTTTATCTGTTGAGCAATAATTCTCCATCCTCCTCCTCCAGCCCTGGCAACAGCAACCTAATCTTTTTTACTTTGTATTAAAATAGAATATACAGAAAAGTTCACATATCAGAAGTACACTGACAAACCACCAACAAACCACGAGGAAGGGAATGTTTTTAAGTGTTAGTGTAGAGTTTCCTCTTTTCTTTCCAGAGCCAGTTGCTAGTTCTAATAGTACAGATTTACCTTCTCTTAACCATCACGTAACTTCAACTGATAATGTTATATAGACTGACTGGTAACTAGCTCAGAGCTAGCGAGGCTGTAACCAAGAGCATGTATAAAGTACTGTGCAGCAATGCGTCACAAGGTTTTTGCATAGGGCTTAGTCGAGGCTTTTGGAACCGCCCTCAGTTGCACCTTGTGCTATATTAGTGCTTCTCAGACAGGAAGAATTTTCTTTTGCTGGTGAAGCTCGTCCGGTTATCTTCAGGGTAAGTGTGTACAGTTCATATAAATTAGTTTCTCTTGTCTAACTTTGTATGATTCTTACTTGATTCTGTATCTTTTTTAAAATGCCCAAAATTTCAATTACAAACTTAGGAAATTAGAGAATGATCCAGTTTAATGTAAAACTTCTTCATAATTTGTGAAAACATGAATATGCAAAACTTTGAAGAGTCTTAGGTCTCAAAAATAATATTTTATGTGTATTAATTTTAAGAGTTTCTTGTTTTACATGTAGATGTTAAGAAAAAACAAAGTACCTTCAGAAGTCGCTTTCCAGGTTGAGGGGAAACACTGTAAGATTCAGTTATGTTATTCTTTCAGTTGCTGTGTGACTCAGTTTTACTGACAGCCACAGGCTTTTTGTTACTAGGATTAGAAACAGTTTATTATGAGTAGTAATAAAGATTATCAATTTTTATTTTGTGCATGTGAGCTTTACCCAGGATTTTATAGAATGGGATTATCACTGGTATGTTTTATGAATTGATAAAAGCTAGATTACTGATTTATAACATTATATATTGAAAATTAAGATTCAAAAAGGTATATTACAGTAAAATCCTAGAATATTATAGCTAAGTTGTATTTAAATAACTGAATTCTCTACATTTTTTTTTTTCCTTAAAGAGAAAGTAGATCATTCAGCAGACCATTTCTTAAAGCAGTTTGCTTGGTTTTTATTGGCAGCCTGCATCCAAGCCTGGTATCGCTGGATATTGCTTGTCAACTATGCTGTTGTTCTAGGACAAACTCAAGGACAGAAGAACTACCTTAAGGGTTGTCATTAGTTTTCATGTGCTGTGTGTGTGGCTTGCTTATCTTGAAAAACGCTATTAGATATTAGAGGCAGTGAGAGTGGGAAGGATAGAGGAATAAATTCTGAACACTGAAATTGTTTATTTGCATAAATATCCACAGAATTCTGACTTCGTAGCTGCCTTACCATTGAGGAAAATTGGTTAAAATTGCCCATTTTTAAATAACTAGTTTTTGAAATCTGTTTTTTCCTCTTTCACCTATATCCTCTTCTTTCCTTCCCATCCTTTGCTATTCAGTTTCATTTTTGTTTTATGCCTGTATCGAGAAAGTTTCACTTTGCAGTTTGTGTGTGTCTTTTTTTCCCCACTGCTGAGTTAAAAATCTAATTAGGGAGAATTATTTAAATGTTCCCCAAAATTATTACAACAATACAGAAATGATGAACTTGTCATTTGATTTTGCATTTACCCTAAGAAAGTAACATTAAAAACAAAAAACAAAAAACAAAAAAAAACCCAAGCTTAAGAAAGATAAATAGTACAGGTCGCTGAAAAAGTGCCGGAAAAATTGATTCACCATGGATGTTTGGTACTGTTGCTGATACTCTGTTCATATTATAGTAATATATGTTTTTTCTTGTGTAATACATAGTGTACCATTCACAATTTTATTACCTTATCAATGTAGTTTACATGTTCTGCGAGCATCACAAAGCAGTCACAATTTTTAAAGCTGTATTACCGAATTTAATCTTTTTAACTTTCCTGTAAGACAGTCAAGTAGACCTTTAACAGTGATCAGTTTGCCCACCACATGTTCTCACTCATAGGCGGATATTGAACAATGAGAACACATGGACACAGGGAGGGGAGCATCACATACTGGGGTCTGTTGGCGGGGGGAATAGGAGAGGGACAGCGGGGGATAGGGAGGTTGGGGAGGGATAACGTGGGGAGAAATGCCAGATATAGGTGACGGGGAGATGGAGGCAGCAAACCACACTGCCATATATGTACCTATGCAACAATCCTGCATGTTCTGCACATGTACCCCAGAACCTAAAGTGCAATAAAATATATATATAAATTTTTTAAAAATCTAAATGCACATGCAGTTTAACCCAGAATCTCCCTCCTGGGACTCTGTACTATAGAAATGAAAGCTCCAATGTCTGTCTGTCTCTCTCTCTCTCTCTCTCTCTGTCTCTCTCTCTCTCTCTCTCTCTCTCTCTCTATATATATATATGTATACACACACACACACACACACACATACACACACACATAAAAGTAATCAGTTTGCATTCAGATTCTTGAAGACTTACTTTAAATCAGGTAAATTTTTTCATGTAGACATACCAGTTTTCATTAATTGACTTGTAAACTATCATCAGAATGAAATACCATGATAACTAAAGTTTTCAGTTATCAAGTTTGTGTTAAGTGAAGTTCTTACCTCTTGTTTCAGTCTTTAGCCTTGTCCTACATATTCCTTGTAAAGAACTCTGCTATAGCAGAGACCTTAATCTCATATAAAAAGCACACAAAGTAATTATTTTCCAGTTTCCACATTTTCCAGTTCACGTTTAAAAGCTCTGAAGACTTAAAATGTTAAAACTTCCTTTGAAGAGAGTTCATAGTTCAAGAGCAGTATTTTCTATTTTTGAACATGTCTTCTACACTTGATGTGTTTTTTTCCAGCAACTCTTCTCTTCAAGCATCTGCAACAGATGACCATTGGCAAAGTAAGCCAGAACTTTATATACCAGGTATAGGTTTACAAGCCTATTGGTTTAAAAATACTCTGCCCTAATTTTCGATGTCTTCCTTAGAATAGTGCCAGAATGCTGACATTTTACACCTTGGTCTTTACACTTTATAAATGATACAGACCTTAGAGTGATTTTTGTATAAGGACTGCAGTATCACTTTATATGAGATTATCTTTGCATGAAAATAAATTCTGGTCAGATTACTGGTGAGGACTGGGAAAAATGAAAGATCTTCGGTTGAAACTTTCGTAGTATTCATGAATTGTTGATGTACTTACCAAAAAAAAAAAAAAAAAGGGGGGGGGTCCTAAAGTTGGCAGTCAAATTTCTGATCACTCTTTGTTTTTATTTGATGAGACCATGAGAAAGATGATTATTCTATTACCAACTTATACTGACTTTTTCCCATCTATACTCAAAATGTATGTCCCAAAAGGAGCCATACTTCAGAGGTAGAGACTAAAGAGGAATTCTACTACCTGACTATATAACAAAAAAAGATCTTAGATTCCTAGATATTAAAATGTGCTTTATTCTTCACTGTGTGAATTGTTTGCCTTTGGTCTTTTCAAATATTTCACAGATTATGTGGTATTTTTATAAATTCTGCGGTACTTTTCCATAGCCTCCACATGCTTCCTTTTTTTCAAGCTAATAAGATGGTTTTATTTAAATAGTGCTCTTTGAGAAATCTTGACCACTTTTCAGATATTAAACATCAAAGAAAAACTGTAAGCATTTAATAATTAGGCTTTGATTGCTATGAATGAAGAAATAGACTTGCACGCAGCTTCTATAATACCTTGTTTGTTGAAAATAGATGACTATGACAGAAAGAAATTAGACCAAGGAAAGTTTACTTAAACTTAATTATAAACATCTAAGCTAGAGACTACTAATCCCCAAACTACTATTATATTTTGAGGGTGCAATCAAACGTTTTATGGGTTATATAGTGCGTATGTGTGTGTGTGTGTGTGTGTGTGTGTGTGTGTGTGTGTATCTGAATAAACATATACACCTACACATCTTTATATCGATATATAGACACACATACTGCAGATACATTCTTTTTCAGATGTGAAAAATTGCAAGTTATCATCATACTATTTGGAAATAGTGTTTACTCAACTCTAAGATCCCATCAATTATGAGACTATGAACTTACTAGCAGCCTTTCTGAGAGGGAGAAACAAACATTTAATAATTTCATGGACTTGAAATGGAAGGGGGTAGGGGCTGAATTTTAGAATTTCAGAAAATTTTATATATCTGCTATAACACCTTTTAATTATAAAGAACACAGATCTAATGTCCACTTCTATTACTAGAATTTAAGAAAAAGATATTTTCTCCCCTTCAACTAAGTTGCCATTTTTAAACAGTGCTTTGATTATAAAATTTTACTTACCTGAAATAAAGTAAAAATAAAGTCATTATCGAACAAAAATAGGTTAGTAATTTTCCCTAAGATTGATACTGCCAAAACAACAACAACAACAACAAAACTTTAAAATAATTATGAGGGATGTTTTTAAAACTGGTTCTTTTTGTTTGACGAACAGCTGCATTTAAACCTCACCCAGACCCTAAAAGGTTCATTCAGTTGATACACACTGTCAGATACATATTTTGTGCTAGACACAATGCTCGCTTCAAATATAACTTAGATCTTAGTCATATAATTTAAGAGTTTAATATAAGAAAATTGAAGGAAAATTTGGACTTTTGTGTTATGTTTTCTGTTACTGTATTGATTCAATAGTAGCAATGCATAATTTTCCCACAAACTCCATCCTTACATGTAGAGAAAATGTTGATAAAATATTCTTGCAATAAAGTGCATTTTGCAAATACGTATTTTATTTTCACTGTTCATTCAATTTTCTTAATACCATTTAAGTTCTTACAGGAGAGCTTCAGATTCTCCATACAAAATGTTTAATCCAAAATTATACTACATAGAGTAAAACCCTTGCTAAGCTTCTTAGGAAAAAAAAAAAAAAAAAAGATGCCTGTGATAATTTGGTATTTAAATCATAAGAAAGTTTTTTGCCTCATTGCACTCCTGAAAGCAAGATGGGTCACCAGCAGCCCTCCTGGAGCCACCCACAAAAGTTGGGCCAATCTTGTCACATCTGCCCAAACCAGCATGGTCTGATCCGGAAACACAGCCTCAATATGTGCCGATAGTGTTTCCGTCATTACGCGAAGGACATAGGTTTCATCGAGTTGGTCTAAGTGATCTTCCTTGAATGGATTATCCAAGGCATCCACCCAGTGAAAGAAACTATGTTAGTTCTTCATACATAAAATAAACATTTTTTTAAAACGAACAAAATAAGTCATACCAAAAACACCACGTTAGTATATTATTAGCATAACAGGAAGAACCTGAAATTTATGTATGTCACATGTACTTTTTTTTTTTTCTCTTTTGCTGTGATATCACCTGGGAAAATCCAGAAGATTGGATAACCAAGAAATGACTAATCAAGAGTCTGCTGTACATGTGAAAATGGTGGGTATTTGCCTATTTTCAGTTCCATTTATTAATGGTAAATCTTCACCACTTTTACCTCTGTCTCTAACCAGATAATTATGGGACTGAAATTTTATACAACTCTTTCTTTGCATCACAAAATAAACATCAAATACTTACTGAATTGAATTTCAAATTATCTTTAAAATGTTTTTGCTTGAAATCTAACGCACATTATTGTGCTTTTCAGAATATAAAATGCCTCTCCTATTCCTTTTTATGCTACATTTTCTTTGCTTGGCGATAACACACTTAAATCGTACAGTGTGAAATACATTATTATAGGCTTCCAAATTTAAATGACAAGCATTCAAAAAAAATTTTAAATACTTCTTGCATGACAGTAGAGTTGCATTATATACACTAGTATTAGTTAGGAAAGGTACAGGCTTTGGAGTCAGAACTGGCTTCACATCTTAACTCATTCCTTATTAGCTGCCATAGTCCTGAATGAGAGCAATAGAAATGGGTGTGAAACCACCAACTATATGTTATTATTCATACTTAATGAAAACATTTGTAAAGTTCCTAATAACCACAGATTAAGCACTTATTAAATATTAGTTTATTATGTTAGTGTTTTAACCGTGTAACTGGCATATTTATTTGTATGTGTGGAAAGAAATTGCATCTGTTCTCCATATTCACAGTGATAAAAATCTTTAAAACAACACTTTTAAAAAATCCTTTTCTTTTAAAGGGAACAACTGCCCCATGATGTCTTGTTTTCTCTTTGTGTTCTTTTTGTTGTTTTGCCTCCTCTTCTGTTCCATTTCTTTTTTCAGCTTTCTCTTTCTCTCCAGCTTTTTTCTGGCCTATAAATTAGAGCATGACTCAGCAACCAAACTGCATTTTGTCACACTTAATAAATCTCTTGTTCAACTTTCCCTCAACCAGTGTAGAATCAAAGGTGAAAATTGACTCAAAATGGTGATTAAGTCATCATCAGTTTAGTTATTGTTACTAGGTTGAAGCATAAGAAATTGTTTTTATACGTCAAATATAGTCCAATATTCCCCGTTTTATGTGGTTCAACCTAATAACATAACTCTTTGCGTCCATTGAATGATACGGCATTTAATTCATTGGAATTGAGCATATCTCTCCAATACATAGAATTAAACCACTCTAAAACTAATTTTCTTGTTTGAGTTGACTTTTCTTTTTAACTTACGTGAGTACAAGCAGTATAGGAATTTCCTGACATATAAAGTGTTAATGATACCTTTGTATAATGTTGTTACTTTGGTCCTAGAGCCCCTTATAGAAGGTGTCTGCAGAGGGAAGTAGCAGTGTATTCACCCCACAATTGCTCAGACTGTTGAAGGAAAACAATCCAAAAGATGTTTTTGTTTTTTTTCTTTTAACTATTACATTAATTTACATAATTTTTACCTTGGTTTAGCTTTTCTAAAAATATTGATAGGTCTTTTGTATAATTTGGCAACTTTATAACATGTTATTCTTCACTTCTCATTAACAGGCTCCAGCTCTCTTTGTCTAGACTTTTTACACACACACTTCTCTGTGTACACTTAAGTTCTAGACAAACAGAGCTATTTCTCTTTTTCTCACATTAGACCCTGCACTTTGATTCCTCCCTAATCTCAGCATATCTAAATCCTGTTTCTCTTCCAGAGCCTAGCTCTGTTGACTCTTCCTCCTTTCCCCCCAGAAGAAGAAATCTCTGTTTCTTCTATTCCTCTTACATTTTATCTGGACATCTTGGCAATGTATTAATTATTTGTGTTTCTATAATCCACATTAGAGAACATGCATCCTGAGTGTAAGATTTATATTTTATGTATCTCTTACAGAGCTGCTTCACTCACTGTCTGATATTTAATATGTGGAGGGGGAACGAAAGAATTTAATGTGAAAACAGACCGAATATATAATAGGCAAGGGAAATCACTATTACTAAAATTTAGTAGTGCACAATCTTCCAAATAAATTTTAGAATCATTTATGTGTGTAGGTAAATATACGAGTTTGAATAGATGGATTAAAATCTATACTTTCTGTGTAATTGGATAAAAACTGTAGTGCCTACTCCTTTGTACCACTGCAGTAATGAAGACTTTTCTTGCTACCAAATATAATCAGTGGAAAACCAAAGAAGAATATTTCTCTGAGAATACCTTACTGAAATTTCTTAAGTGATTCAAAGTAATTTTTATGTGGGCCATGGTGATTTAAAATTCACTGAGGCTGCATGCTGTGGCTTATGCCTGTAATCCCAGCACTTTGGGAGGCTGAGGCGAGAGGATCGCTTGAGCCCAGGAGTTCGAGACCAGCCTGGGCAACATAGTGAGACCGTCTCTACAAAAATTAAAAAATTAGCCGGGCATAATGGCAGATGCCTGTAGTCCCAGCTCCTCTGGAGGCTAAGAGGATTGATTGAGCCCAGGAGATCAAGGGTGCAGTGAGCCATGATCACACCACTGCACTCCAGCCTGGGTGACAGAGTGAGACCTTGTCTCAAAAATTTTAAAATAGATCAGGTGCAGTGGCTAACACCTGTAATCCCAACACTTTGGGATGCTGAGGCAGACAAATTGCTTGAGCCCAGGAGTTCAAGACCAGCCTGGGCAGCATGGCAAAACCCTGTCTCTACAAAAACATGCAAAAATTAACCAAGCATGATGGCGAGCCCCTATAGTCCCAGTTACTTGAGAGGCGGAGGTGAGGGGATTGCCTGAGCCCAGTAGGTGGGGCTTGCAGTGAGCCAATGAGCCAAGATCACGCCACTGCACTCCAGCCTGGGTGACAGAGCAAGACCCTGTCTCAAAAAATTAAAATAAAGAAACATAAATGTAAAATTTTTTTTAAGACAGAGTCTTTCTCTGTCACCCAGGCTGGAGTGTAGTGGCGTGATCTTGGCTCACTGTAACCTCTGCCTCCTAGGTTCAGGTGATTCTCCTGTCTCATTTAGCCTCCCAAGTAGCTGAGATTACAGGCATGCGCCACCATACTTGGCTAATTTTTGTATTTTTAGTAGAGATGGGGTTTTGCCATGTTGGCAAGACTGGTCTCAAACTCCTGACCTCAGGTGATCTGCCTGCCTTGGCCTTCCAAATTGCTAGGATTACAGACGTGAACCACCATGCCTGGCCTTTTTTTTTTTTTTTTTTTTTGAGACAAAATCTCACTCTCACCCAGGCTAGAGTGCAGTGACACCATTTTGGCTCACTGCAACCTCTGCCTCCCAGGTTCAAGCAATTCTTTCTCTTGTCTCAGCCCCCAGAGTAGCTGGGATTATAGGAGAGTGCTACCACGCCCTGCTAATGTTTGTATTTTTATTTTTATTATATTTTGAGATGAAATCTTGCTCTGTCCCCCAGGCTGGAGCGTAGTAGCATGATCTTGGCTCACTAGCCTCTGCCTCCAGGGTTCAAGCTATTCTCCTGCCTCAGCCTCCTGACTAGCTGGGATTACAGGCACATGCCAGCACGCCCAGCTAATTTTTATATTTTTAGTAGAGACAGGGTTTCACCATGTTGTCCAGGCTGGTCTCAAACCCCTGACCTCAGGTGATCTGCCCACTTTGGTCTTCCAAAGTGCTGGGATTAAAGATGTGAGACACTACGCTGGGCCTAATTTTTGTATTTTTAATAGAGATGGGGTTTCACTATGCTGGCCAGGCTGGTCTCAAACTGATGACCTCAGGTGATCTGCCCACCTTGGCCTCCCAAAGTGCTGGGATTCCAGGCATCAGCCACCATGTCCAGCCAAAAATAAAGTTTAAAAATAATAAATGAAACTCATAGAGATGAACATATATATTTATAAATTAAAAGTACAAGTAATTTTTTTTTTCGTGAGATGGAGTTTCACTCTTGTTACCCAGGCTGGAGTGCAACGGCGCGATCTCGGCTCACCGCAACCTCCGCCTCCTGGGTTCAGGCAATTCTCCTGCCTCAGCCTCCTGAGTAGCTGGGATTACAGGCACACGCCACCATGCCCAGCTAACTTTTGTATTTTTAGTAGAGACGGGGTTTCACCATGTTGACCAGGATGGTCTCGATCTCTTGACCTCGTGATCCGCCCGCCTCGGCCTCCCAAAGTGCTGGGATTACAGGCTTGAGCCACCATGCCCGGCATAAGTACAAGTAATTTTTTAGTCTTGGTTAAAATATTGTATTCTCTGTACATTGTGAGATGAATTGGTTTATTTTGTTTTTTATTTTTAATGTAAGAATAATAATTCATTATTCTAAATAGAATGTATTTGTGTGTGTGTGTGTGTGTGTGTGTGTGTGTAATACAAAATCTTTTTTTTTATTTTTTGAGACAAGATCGCACTGTGTCACCCAGGCTGTAGTGCAGTGGTGTAATCTCGACTCACTGCAACCTCTGCTCCTGTGCTGAGGCAGTCCTCCCACCTTAGCCTCCAAGTAGCTGGGACTACAGTTGTGTACCACTGTGCCTGGCTAATTTTTGTATTTTTTTGTAGAGACAGCGTTTCGCCATGTCACCCAACCTGGTCTCGAACTCCTGATCTCAAGTGATCCTACTAACTCAGCCTCCTAAAATGCTGGGATTACAGGCATGAGCCACCATGTCTGGCCATGTTTTCTTTTTAATCAAAATTTAATATAATTGGAAATCTAGTTTAAACTGAATTAAATTTGGAAGTTGTCATAGTCTCATCCTGAGAATTAGGATTATCTTTAGTCTGGGACATCATCATTGGATTGATGATAACAAAGCCACACCCAGAAATTTGGTAACCATACTATGGAGCTGCTCTTTTTTTTTTTTTTTTTTTTTTGCTTCTCATTTTTATCTTATCCCAGTGTATCTACAAGATAATATCAAATAATCTAATATTGCAGTTGAGTTGTGGATAAAATGGCATAACTTTGAAATCCATTTCATCTGTTTAAATATATTAAGTATTGGTCAAAATACATTTGTTATCTTAATCATTTTTGGTGTTGATTCAGATTTGGCACCAATCAACCAACATACACTGACGGATTCTTTTCAGGAAGGCATTGCTCTCTCCCCGACGTTTTACACTATGGCTTTACTATCAAATGAATTTGTTTACTTTTTACCACAAATGATAGAAATTTTTAGTTTCTTATTTTTCATAAAATTGTATCATAAACTGTAAATTTTTCAGACAATTCAAAATAACTTGCCCTTCAAATTTGAAGTATCGTTATTTATGTGCCACAAACCAGGTCTGTTTTTTTTCTAAGAGGGATATAGAAGGAAGGACTTTGTGGAGGTAACAAAAGTATACGATCTCTTTCAACAGTTGGGGGATGTTCAGCAACAACAACAGAAGTATGTGATATATTTCATCATACTTCTACAGCATGCTGATATTATGATACTCTGACATATTTCATACAGGAGTCTTTGATTCTCTTTCTTAGGCTATATTATAAAGTATTTGAATAAAATATCCAATATCTAAAGTTCTTGTGAAGCATTTCTCATATAGATCAGTGACATAGGTTGTTAATTGCAGGAGAGGAGTGTAGTGTACTATATAACCCAAGATAGATAGAATGGTCATTTCTGTATTTCTTATGCCTATTTCATCATTATTTTACTCTGTGCCATTTGGGTAATCACTGCTTATTTATCTGAAAATGAATGATTATATGTTGTGCAGGAGCCACCAATGCTTTTAGCTACCAGTTCTCTTTCGTCCATTGTGATTTAAAATAAACCAGTATTGGGTGGGCATGGTGGCTCACACCTGTAATCCCAGCACTTTGGGAGGCCAAAGCAGGGAGATCACTTGAGCCCAGGAGTTCAAGACCAGCCTGGGCAACATAGCAAGACCTTATCTCTATAAAAATAAAATAAACCAATCTTACATTTATTAGTGTAGCAGAAACCAGCCTTCTTCGAAGCAATCTGGGTGTCGTTCTCCTATTCACTATCGAGAACTTGAAGATGTGATTTGTCTGAGGCAAGACGTCTTAGTATTGGTACACCAAAATAGAATATTTAATTTTTTTGGTGAAAAAATATTCAATGATATATATCCTGTGTTGCTTTCACCATAATGGATTGGTTATTAAATCAAACTTATGCTGATTACTGTGCATCTGCCAGTTAAGACTAAGTAAAAACAGAAGATAGTTGTCAAGAGGTAAACTTATTAGCTGAGGTATTTGTAAGGGAGCTACAGAAGAGATATTGCAAAATAGCAATGGTCCCTAAAACTCAGCAGAAAAGTAGAATAGTACTATTAATCATCACATCCCTAGCATCTAGCAAGAGTGTGTGGCACAAAGTAGACACAAAGGTAAATGTCGGTTAGGCAAGTGAATGGGTTAATGAATGAAAAAAGGAATGTAGGAACCATTGCCTATCTGCCTTTCCTTCTATTGAAAAAAATCACTATAAAATACATAGATAACCTTTAATCCATTGACGCTCATCCAGTTAAGTTAAAAGGATCACTACATCAAATTTAGCTGCATTGCAAGTCATCCTACTTAAATATGGCTTTTAAATATTAAGTTTATTGTAGATGGTAGATCTTTCATCCAATCAGTTTAATTCTATTTGTGATAAAGTGGCTAGTAACAAGAAATAATACTTAAGATTAAATTGTTGAGCAACCCTAAAGTCTTCATAACTCTTTAAGTAACAGCCTAAGCCCATTTTTTTAGATGGGTCTTGCTATGTTTCCCAGGCTGGTATCAAACTCCTGGGCTCTAGTGATCCTACCTCAGCTTCCCAAGTAGCTGGGATTACAGGCATGTGCCACTGCACCTGGTACAATAGTTTTGGCGGTTATCCCAATTTGAAATAAATCTATTGTAAAATGTTTGCCAAGAATAGTATATTATTTTGGAAACAATACAATAAAAAAGAGCAAAGGTCCTGAAGCAGCTTTTCAAATTTAAAATATTTTAAATATATTTTAATTATTCATACAAAGATAAACTTTTGGTGGAATAATCATGATAATTGTTTCCTTTCTGCTCAGGAGCATTTTAAAATATAAATATGTAAGCAAGCTAAATGTATGTATTAATTCTTAAACACCAGATGCAAAAGTATATAATGAGAATGAGCTAAAACTATGTGCATATATATGCATGTTTGAGAGGGATATGCTCAAGGTACTATATTAGTATTAGGGTGGAAGTTTGGTTATTATATTTGTTATATAAAGTGGAGGCTTTATGGGGGGGTGGTCTTAAGATTTTTAGAAAAAGTCTATCAATCAAGGGGTAGTTCTTGGGGTATTCATGGTTAAAATGTGATTTCTGGGCTCCCACTGGGTTGCATCACAACCCAGAAATGAAACTAATAGAAAAATCACAGAAATGAAACTAATAGAAAATAAACTTAAATGTTACTTGTTTATCTTCAAGTAGTTGAATTCCAGGTAATTTTTATTTTCTTTTTTTATATTTTTACTGTTATTTCTGATATGCATGGGTTGTTTTTATAATTGGAAAAAAAAATATGCTTTCTGATAAAGTAATTGAATTACAAATGTAGTTTTGTCTTACTCTGTACCTGGAAAATACTGATATGCTTTAAATATTTTTGTGTGTATAAATGGTAATGTGGGAGTGGGCTTTGTGTCCCACCCTTTTAATCCCAGGACTCTGGAAGGCCAAGATGGGAGGATTACTTGAGGCCAGGAGTTCAAGACCAGCCTGAGCAACATAGCAAGACCTCACTTACCTCTAAAAAAAATTTTAAAAATTAGCTGGGTGGGATGGCACATGCCTTCTACCTAGTCAGTAGGCTGAGATGGGAGGATCATTTGAGGCCAGGAGTTTGAGGCTATAGTGAGCTAGAATTGTGCCACTGCACTCCCGCCTGGGTGACAAAAAAAGGCCATGTCTCTCTAAAAGTAGTAATAAAATAAATAAATGGTAATTTGATGTGGTGTCTTGTTCTTTAAAAATAATGCCTTAACATTTTTATGTCTTTAAATAACATAAGCTTCTGCTTGGTATCAAAGGAACCAGGGGAAAGAAGAATGAAAACTAATTAATTAATTTTCTTTTATGTTTTAGATGCCAGAATTCCAGAAAAGTTCAGTTCGAATCAAGAACCCTACCAGAGTAGAAGAAATTATCTGTGGTCTTATCAAAGGTGGAGCTGCCAAACTTCAGGTGAATAATTATCAAGAAGCCTTGGCTGTGCATGGTGGCTCATGCCTGTAATCCCAGAGCTTTGGGACACGGAAGCAGGAGGATCGCTTGAGCCCAGGAGTTCCAGACCAGCCTGGGCAACATAATGAGATCCCTTCTCTATTTAAAAAAGGGCTTGGCACGGTGGCTCATGCCTGTAATCTAGCACTTGCACTTTGGGAGGCTGAGGTGGGCAGATCAGGAGGTCAGGAGATTGAGACCAATCTAGCCAACATGGTGAAACCCTGTCTCTACTAAAAATACAAAAATTAGCTGGGCATGGTGGCACATGCCTGTAATCTCAGCTGCTTGGAAGGCTGAGGCAGGCAGATCATTTAATCCCAGGAGGCGGAGGTTGCAGTGAGCTAAGATCACACCACTGCACTCCAAAAATAAAATAAAAGCTTAATAATAAAGGCTTTAAAGGCTTTTTTTTTTTTTTTTTTTTTTTTTGAGATGGAGTCTTGCCTTGTTACCCATGCTGGAGTGCAGTGGCACAATCTCGGCTTACTGCAACCTGCTCCTCCTTGGTTCAAGCAATTCTCGTGTCTCAGACTCACAAGCACCTGGGATTACAGGTGCCAGCCCCACACCCAGCTAATTGTTGTCTGAGACTGAGTCTTGCTCTGTCTCTCAAGCGGGAGTGCAGTGGCACAATCTCGGCTCACTGCAACCTCCGCCTCACAGTTCAAGCAATTTTCCTGCCTTAGCCTCTGGAGCACCTGGGATTGCAGGTGTCTGCCACCGCACCCAGCTAATTTTGCATTTTTAGTAGACAGAGTTTCACCATGTTGGCCAGGCTGGTTTCAAACTCCTAGCCTCAAGTGATCCACCCACCTCGGCCTCCCAAAGTGCTGGAATTGCACATGTGAGTGACCATGGCCCAGCCTTATTTTATTTTTAATGTTAAAGCAGACTGATTCATCTTGTTTGATAAAATCTGAGTACAGCAAGTTTAGTTAGATAGTTTTTGCCTATCCTTTAGGAATATAAAATCCAAAATAATATATCTTGAGTTGTTCTAAAATGGAATACCCTATTGGAAAAACAAAAATTAATAATCCTGAAATAAATGTCAGTTTTTATTAGTCTTAAGTACTAAGCTAACTCGTGCTACGTACAAGTATTAAACCATTTTAAGGATAATATTAAAAGTGTATAGTGGCAAGTTGCTCTTTCATGTTTTAATAAATTATAGTAGTTCATATTAACATATGACCTTATTAAGGGCATAATCGAGTTTTTAAAAAGTTGTCTCTGTTTTAAAGGAATGCGTTATATGTAAATTAAATCAATAATGTGGATATTCTGTAAAAGTTACTTTTTTAAAAAAAATTTCTAAAAAATAATATTTAACCCAGTCTCCTAAGTTTCAAGACCTGGCCAGCTATTCCAATGTGCATTCATTCATTTGTATAGTTTACCTTAAATAAGCAAGTTAAATCCAGCATGTAACAGTATCAGTAACTAAGAGCTTCATATAGTTGAATTGCTTTCACTGTATTTTTGTGCATTGACCAAGTTGGTCAAAATTAAAGTGTTTTATCTGTAGTGAGAAGAATAACCATATCACCTGCAGTTGCAAAGTCCCATACCGATTAATTAGATTTTTTAAATTTATTTTATTTTTTCGAGACAGAGTCTCATTCTGTCACCCAGGTTGGAATGCAGTGGCACGATCTCAGCTTACTGCAACTTTCACTTCCCAGATTCAAGTAATTCTCCTGCCTCAGCCTCCTGAGTAGCTGGAATTACACAGGCACATGCCACTACACCTGGCTAGTTTTGTATTTTTAGTAGAGATGAAGTTTCACCATATTGGCCATGCTGGTCTCAAACTCCTGACCTCAAGTGATTCACCCACCTTGGCCTCCCAGAGTGTTGGGATTACAGGCATGAACCACTGTACCCGGCTGGATTTTTTCAAGTTTTAAAGTTGATACATAATAACTGTACATATATATGGGATACATATGATATTTTAAAATGTATGTAAAAAGTATAATAATCAAATCAGGGTAATTAGGTTATCTGCCACTTCTAATATTTATTCTTTGTTTTGGAAACATCCTAAATCTTTTCTTCTAGATATTTTGAAATATACAGTAAAATACTGTTTAATCATCCCTCTGTGTGAACACTAGAACTTATTCCTTCTAGCAGTATTTTCATAACCAACTGTTCTTTATCTCCTCAGCCTTTCCACCCTTCCCATCCTCTGGTAAACATCTTTCTACTCTCTACCTCCATGAGATCAACTTTTTTAGCTTTCACATATGAGTAAGAACATGTAATATTTGTCTTTCTGTGCCTGGCTTATTTCACTTAAGATAATGACCTCCAGGCTCACCCATGTTGCTGCAAGTGACAGCATCTCCTTGCTTTTTATGGCTGAATTATTAATCAGATTTATTTAGTGACAATGCTAGGGCACTCAAGGTAGCACCTTGTAGTAAAGATTATTCTCGGGATTTTATAAATGAGCCACATGAGAAAAATCAATGTAAAAGAATAACTTGCTGGATGCAGTGACTCACACCTGTAATCCCAGCACTTTGGAAGGCCAAGGCGGGTGCATCGCCTGAGGTCAGGAGTTTGAGACTAGCCTGACCAACATAGTGAAACCCCAACTCTACCAAAAATACAAAAAATTAGCTGGGTGTGGTAGTGGGCGCCTGTAATCCCAGCTACTCGGGAGGCTGAGGCAGGAGAATCTCTTGAACCTGGGAGTTAGAAGTTGCAGTGAGCTGAGATGGTGCCATTGCACTCCAGCCTGGGCAACAAGAGTGACACGGTGGTGGTGGAGGCTGAGGCAAGAGAATCACTTGAATCCGGGAGGCAGAGGTTGCAGTGAGCCGAGATTACGCCATTGCACTCCAGACAGCAACAAGAGCAAGACTCCGTCTCAAAAATAAGAAAAAAAAAGAATAATTTAACCGTGTGGACCAGAGACTGAGCACAGTCCCATGCATCTAGGAAAGCATGCAGTATGTGTTTGGGTAGCACAGAGAAATTCTGGCCATGTGGGCTGTTTATAATAATGCCTTTCACTCTTTTCTTACAGATAATAACGGACTTTGATATGACACTCAGTAGGTTTTCATACAAAGGCAAAAGATGCCCAACGTGTCATAGTAAGTGTGGTATTTGTAAACAGATTCACAAAAGTATGTCATTATTTTAAGATCCTCTATCTATGTTACCTGTGAGATAACTGGGTTTTTAAATTTCATTTTGGACATTGACAGTGAGGAGAGCTGCTTTTTCTAACTATATTTTTGAGGTTTTCTTTTTTCCCATATTATATAAATGGCTATTTTCATGTATGGTTTTGGTAGCAAAGGGAATCAGAGACTTCTGAAATATTTCTTGGCAAATATGGTCTATTTATTATTTAAGAAATATTTAAATAGGTTGTAAACTTTGGGTTAACCTGAAAAAACAGCATTTATGAAATACTCTTGTTTCCTAGGAATATTACCAAATTTTAATGTCTTTTTTGTTTTCCAACTTGGCTGTGAGTTTTTAAAATAACACTCTTTAACCTGACAGGGAAACGGTGAAATGAACTCTCTCAATTACTTTTAATACATGTGTAAATCTTTTTCTTGGGGCCGGGCGTGGTGGCTTTTGCCTATAATCTCAGCACTTTGGGAGGCTGAGGTGGGCAGATCATTTGAGGTCAGGAGTTCAAGACCAGGCTGGCCAAAATGGTGAAAACTTGTCTCTACTAAAAATACAAAAATTTGTTGGATGTGGTGGCAGGCACCTGTAATCCCAGCTACCTGGGAGGCTGAGGCAGGAGAACAGAATCCCTTGAACCCAGGAGGTGGAAGTTGCAGTGAGCCAAGACTGCACCACTGCACTCCAGCCTGGGCAACAGAGTGAGATTTCATCTCAAAAAAAAAAAAAAAAGGAAAGAAAAGAAAAATTTCTTGATAATTTTTTAAAACTGCTAAGAATTGCCAGGCATAGTGGCTCATGCCTGTAATCCCAGAACTTTGGGAGGCAGAGGTGGGAAAATCACTTGAGCCCAGGAGTTTGAGACCAGCCTGAGCAACATAGTAAGACCTTTTCTTACCAAAAAAATTAAAAGTTAGCTGGGCATTGTGGCATGCCTGTGGTCCCAGCTACTTATCTGGGAGGCTGAGAGGATCCTTGAGCCTAGGAGGTCAAGTCTATATTGAGCCATGATCACACCACCGCACTTCAGCCTGGATGACAAAGCAAGACCCTATCTCAAAAAACCCACCACTAAAAATTTTCATACCCTTTGCTCTATTAATTCCTCTTTGGAGAATTTCTAAGTAAACAACCCCAAATGCAGTTTTTAAAAAAGCTTTGTTCACACAAATAATGGTGACTAAGCTCAACATAAGATTATTACTAATAGCAGATGCTTGGAAGCAACCTAAAAAGTTTAATGCTGCAGAAATGATGTAAATTCTTTTCTGCTCACATACCAGAAATTTTAATTACATGGAAAAATGCAGACTACAATGTGAAATGAAAAAGAAAGAATTCGAAATTACAGGTTAGGTGTGATCTCTTATCTAAATGATATACATGCAATCTTAAGACTGAAAGGAAATATACTAAAATATTGTTAGTGACTTATTGAATGGTAAAACTTCTCACCGTTATATTTGTGTTTTCTTCTTTACAGTGGTCTGCATTTTCCAGATGTTTGCATTAAGCATTTATTATCTTTTTATTAAGAAAAAATATATTTCCCATATATATTTCTTTTATTTAATTACAAAGGAGAAAGTGGAAGTGATCAATACATAGTTCATGGTGTTTAAAGATATTGAATTGTCTAGCTCAGTAATGTAAGCAAGCAGTCACTAAATCTCAGATTTTAAACCATTAGCTTCTCTAACAGTGTCATGTGAATTACACCGAGACCAAAAGTTATAATAACCATGTTAGTTGATTTGGCATTACTTAAAGTGTTGGGTTGGTATAAAAGTAATTGAGTTTTTTGCCATTACTTTATAGCAAATTATTCATAGTAGTAGTAACATCAATCAGAGTATCTCTTCTAATACTTATATTGCTTTCTATCTTTCTTTAGATGTCATTGACAACTGTAAGCTGGTTACAGATGAATGTAGAAAAAAGGTAAACACTAACAATAATCCATAATCACTCAGAGACTTCATTACCCTTTTGCCTGAGAATTTCTTCAGGTGCATTCACACAAATAAGAATGGATGTAAAGTGCTTACAGCTATACCTGGCACATAGTAAGCACCCAGTAAATAGTAGGTTTGCTGTATGAATTACACATTCAAAATGTATTTTAAAGATAAAAATTAATGGTAACTTTTAACAACAAAACTTAGATTTGAAACTCTTAAATGATTGCCAAAGGACTCTGGTGTTGTTATGTTAACCGGAGAATTAAAACAAAAGTATTTTGGTTTTCTGTAGGTTTTACTCCTTTAAGTTGATGAGGAAGTTGCTTCAGTATTTTGCTTGAGTACGTGTCTGTGTATACCTTAACAAAATGCAATCTGAAATGCAAATCAAATTTAATACCTTTATATGAAAACTAAAGTGTTTTTTGTACTGATCATTTTATTGTCAGTTGGTTTTTACTCACCTGAAAGTACTTTACAAAAGAAAGGTAGCTTTTTGCAGGTATATTTGATTACTTGTCAACTAAGATCAACAAATAGTTTTTCAATTGATGCAGTAGCTCAACTTATAGTTTGTGGAAAATACTTGTTTACATTGTTTTGATTTAAATAAAACCAAGCAGATTTCATGACTACTCTGTAATCTTCATGATTAAGTTATGCATTTCTTCCTAGTTATCGCAACTAAAGGAAAAATACTACGCTATTGAAGTTGATCCTGTTCTTACTGTAGAAGAGAAGTACCCTTATATGGTGGAATGGTAAGTGTATATTAGGCAGTAGGAGGACTTTTAAAAAATAATGAAACAACACTACAGTTACAACTGATGGCTTATTTTTTTACCTGTATTGTAAATAAACATTAATAAATTATGTAAGTTAGAGCATTGAATAACAAAATGAACTGTAATTATCTAATCTCTCTAACAGTTTAGGAATCTTTTTGGTTTGTTTAGTTAAGGTGAAGTCCAGTAGAAATAAAAGTTCTGCATTTAAGTCTCAAATTAAAAATAAGAATTTTTTTTAAGGTATATGGACAAGATGTGGCTTAATGTGTAAAGAAAAGGTATAAGGATTTAAACTGACTCTGAACTCAGAGCCAGCAGGTGATATGGTCACCCAAAAATTGACCTTTGCTTGCATTAATCAGAATGCAGTGTTCCAAGCAGACCACACTGAAAGCATTGTGTTGGGTTCTGGAAGAATGCTGTTAAGAGAAACCATGACAACAGTGACCAAAAAAAAGATCATGACAAACTTAAGGGAGTCAGAGGAGTCCACCAGAATGATTAGAGGAATTTGAGCCTTCCCACTTGAGGAACATTTCAAGAAATAGAAAATGCTTTGATGTGAGAAGCAACAACTTCTTTTAAAATCTTAGAAGACAAGGAATGATATGTCTTTATTGTCCTGTTACCTAACAGTATACATACTTCATCTGTATTTATGGTATTAAATGTTGCAAAGATATTAGACTTAACTCTACACACCTGTAGCAGCAGAACTGGAACTTAGACTTGGAAGATATAAGAAGACTGATTTCAGCATGAGAAAGAAAAGCCGGTCATTAGAGTTTTCTGGCAATGGAATATGCTTCCCTGGGAGAATGAGCTTACTGACATGATAGAAGCTGACCCAGGCAGAGAAGAGGGAGACTTAGGAATATTATAGGGGTATTTTTAGGTATCAGATGAAAAATTAAACTTTTTTTTTCCTTTTCTTTCTTTCTTTTTTAGTGGTTATTTGCATAATTGTAATGGGTGAGAGTTAGTCTAAAGGCCCTTTATGCTGAGATGCTATGGTTATAGGTGTTTTTTTACATAATTATAAAGCAGGCTAATCTATATGTAACACTTGCCATAACAAAGATTTTCTCTCTTGCTCACTAAATAGCATCTTCAGTATGTAGACATTTCATGAAAATTCAAAATACAAACAAATTTATAAAATGGGGTTGCTCTAATTCTTCTTATTGCAGTCAGAGAAAGGATTATGCCGCCACTGAATTTTTATCTGTAGAATTAGGAAAGGTTTATAGCTAGTTTCCTCTCATGACCTTACTAACATATTCAAGCTAAGTCTGGGTTTGGGAGGACTGGGAAACTCACTAAGAACATGCATATCACCTTTTGAGACATGAGGTATACATTCATTAATGATGCACTTAAATCTCTAAAATTTAAATCCAAATATGATGAACAGATTTTCTCACATGGAAGAATACTGTGTAATAAAGATACTCTTTTTTTCTTTGGTCATAAACTGCAGGTATACCAAATCACATGGTTTGCTTGTTGAACAAGCTCTACCAAAAGCTAAACTTAAAGAAATTGTGGCAGAATCTGACGTTATGCTCAAGTAAGTTTCTTGGGTGTTTTTGCTGTTATTGTTCACAGCCTTGAATTATTTTATATATATATATATATATATATATATATATATATATATAGTCAGTTGTACTTTTTAAAAATAAGATATTGAATATTCCATATATAAACATATCCAAAACATGCCACCTATCCCAAAATAGGTAGTGATTAGATAAGGAATTTAGAATGACATATTAGATCTTGGTGTAGGTAATAAGAGCCTTGTAAGATTTAAATTCTAATTTGTATTTTCTTTCTCCAGAATAAAAATGTCAAGACTTACAAATTTTTGAACCAAGACCATTTAAAAATTTTTTAGCAAAATACTTAAGAAAGACATATATATGAAACGAATGTATAAATCAAGTTGAAAGGGATTTAAGTATACAAGTATACTTTTTTTTTTTTTGAAGACAGGGTCTTGCTCTGTTGCCCAAGCTAGAGTGTAGTGACATAATCAGTCTTATCTCACTCCAGCCTCTGCCTCCTGGGCTAAAGCGATCCCCTTGCCTCAGCCTCTCAAGTAGCTGAGACTACAGGCATGCTCCACCATGTCTGGCTAATTTTTGTGTTTTTTTTTGTAAAGATGGGGATTTTACCATGTTTCCCAAGCTGGTCTCGAACTCCTGGGCTCAGGCAATCCCAAAGTGCTGGGATTACATGTGTGGGCCACCACACCTGCAGTATACTATGTCTAAATTTACATGAGTCTACTTTTTAATTCTATAACTTGTTTGAAAACTGTTTCTAGGAAAGATTAGTATGTTTTAGCATATAATTATATATGTATGCATGAGTTATAAGATACAAGAGGCTTTTCAGTACTTTTTATTACCTCCTAAAATTTTCATTAGGCAAATATGATGATGTTACCTTTTTTTTTTTTTGAGACAGAGTTTCACTCTTGTTACCCAGGCTGGAGTGCAATGGTGCAATCTCGGCTCACTGCAACCTCCGCCTTCTGGGTTCAAGCAATTCCCCTTCCTCAGCCTCCTGAGTAGCTGGGATTACAGGCACGTGCCACCATGCCCAGCTAATTTTTTTTGTATTTTTAGTAGAGACGGGGTTTCACCATGTTGACCAGGATGGTCTCGATCTCTCGACCTCGTGATCCACCCGCCTCGGCCTCCCAAAGTGCTGGGATTACAGGCTTGAGCCACCGCGCCCAGCCTTACTTTTTTATAATGATATTGTATTTTAAGGTGATTATCTCTAAAAAGGAAAGCAATAAATTGTCCAAAAGTGTGAGGACTGCTACTAAGTGTTTCATTCCTTAGTAGGCAACAACAGCTTTATTTAACCTATAGCCCAGGAAGGGTAAAAAAGGGAAGAGGGCTTAAGATCTTAGTAAAGAGACAAGCCACATGTCGAGAATACAGCTAAGTTCCTGCCACTCTGCTTTTCTGACAATGGCAGCAGTCAGCCTTCCACCCCAACCTAAGTGGGTTTTTCGAGGTATGGCTTAACTATTGTTTTCTTGTTTTAAATTTCATTTTAGAGACAGGGTATCACTGTGTTGCCAAGACTAGACTAGAACTCGTGGACTCAAGCATTCCCCTCCCAAGTAGCTGGGACTATAAGGCATGCACTGCTATGCCTGCCCATTTCTTTTTAAATGGTATAAATTGTGAACTGTAGGTTTATATTCATATTCAATGAAAGCTTAAAGACATCTAGTTTGCAGTATTAGAATTGATTAAAAGGAAGGTAAAGAGTTAACTGTTGTTTGAAAAACTTATAATATTGTTGATATCAATAACGGCCATCTTGGGCAGTATTTTGAAATGAGGATATAAATGAGCTATAGAATTACTAGGAATATATCATTTTTTTAGCTACTAAGTGAAAAAGAACTATCTATATCTTGCTCTTTAATAATCAGTTTGTTATCTCCATCTTGCAGGGAAGGATATGAGAATTTCTTTGATAAGCTCCAACAACATAGTATCCCCGTGTTCATATTTTCAGCTGGAATCGGTGATGTACTAGAAGAGGTTATCCGTCAAGCTGGTGTTTATCATCCAAATGTCAAAGTCGTCTCCAATTTTATGGATTTTGATGAAACTGTAAGAATATCAAATCATTCTTCATAATTTTAGAATCTGAAAATATTTTAATCATGTAAATTTATTTGTTTTTATTTAATATATATCCATTAAGTTAGGCCAAGTGGATAGGCCTACTATGGGACTCCATCCTTCTCAGTGTTAATATATCCATATTTTAAAAACGTTGGCCGGGAGCAGTGGCTCACGCCTGTAATCCCAGCACTTTGAGAGGCCAAAGTGGGTGGATCACCTGAGGTCAGGAGTTCAAGACCAGCCTGACCAACGTGGTGAAACCCCGTTTTCTTAAAAAAAAAAAAACAAAAAAAAACACAACAATGTGCCTTTCTTAAACTCTCATTCCGCAAGATATGGACTAATAATAAAGGTAGTAAAACTTGGCCAGGCACGGTGGCTCAAGCCTGTAATCCCAGCACTTTGGGAGGCCGAGGTGGGTAGATCACAAGGTCAAGAGATCAAGACCATCCTGGTCAACATGGTGAAACACCATCTCTACTAAAAATACAAAAAATTAGATGGGCATGGTGGCGCATGCCTGTAATCCCAGCTACTCGGGAGGTTGAGGCAGGAGAATTGCCTGAACCCAGGAGGTGGAGGTTGTGGTGAGCCGAGATCGTGCCATTGCACTCCAGCCTGGGTAACAAGAGCGAAACTCCATGTCAAAAAAAAAAAGTAGTAAAACTTTCTGTCTATTTGAGACGGAGTCTCACTCTGTCGCCAGGCTGGAGTGCAGTGGTACCTCAGCCTCCCAAGTAGCTGGGATTATAGGTGCATGTCACCATGCCCAGCTAATTTTTGTGTTTTTAGTAGAGACAGGGTTTTACCATGTTGGCCAGGATGGTCTCGATCTCTTGACTTCATGACCCACCCACCTTGGCCTCCCAAAATGCTGGGATTATAGGCATGAGCCACTGTACCCGGCCTTTTTTTTTTTTTTTTTTTTTTTGAGACAGAGTCTCACTCTGTCACCCAGGCTGGAGTGCAGTGGCTCAATCTCGGCTTACTACGACTTCCACCTCCCAGGTTCAGGCAATTCTCCTGCCTCAGCCTCCCAAGTATCTGGGACTACACAGGCCTGTGTCACCACACCTGGCTAAGTTTTATATTTTAGTGAGATGGAGTTTCACCATATTGGCCGGTCTGGTCTCGAATTCCTGACCTCAAGACCTCAAGTGATCTGCCCTCCTTGGCCTCCCAAAGTGCTGGGGTTACAGGCATGAGCCACTGCACCAGGCTCTTGTTTTACCATTTAAAATGGTCTCTAAAAAAATAATTTACTTCTCCAAGCCCTTCTTAGCTATGATAAATGTGATGGACTTAAGTGCTTTGAGATCTCTAGTATTAAAGATAAATTTACAAATATACTGAAATAATAGTGACATCAATTAAGAGCTCCAAAATATGAAAATCCAACAAATAGGATTTTTAAAACCTAGTATTTGAAAAGACTTACATTTTTCATAGGGGGTGCTCAAAGGATTTAAAGGAGAACTAATTCATGTATTTAACAAGCATGATGGTGCCTTGAGGAATACAGAATATTTCAATCAACTAAAAGACAATAGTAACATAATTCTTCTGGGAGACTCTCAAGGAGACTTAAGAATGGCAGATGGAGTGGCCAATGTTGAGCACATTCTGAAAATTGGATATCTAAATGATAGAGTAAGTATATAAATCTGTAATTTAATTTTCTGCTAAGAAAAAATGAGGATGAAACATGATAGGCAATTGTTGCCATGGTCACCTGAGAAAGTAGTTATTTTAGAGACTTTTTTTTTTAAAGACAAGCCTCTGTTACCAAGGCTAGAGTATAGTAATGCAGTCACTTCTCACTGCAGCCTCCACCTTCCTGGCTCAAATAATCCTCCCACCTCAGCCCCTCAAGTAGCTGGAACTACTGGCACATACCATTTTACCTGGCTAATTTTTAAATTTTTGTAGAGATGAGGTCTTCCTGTATTGCCCAAGCTGTTCTCAAACTCCTGGGCTCAAGTGATCCTCTAGGTCTCTCAACATGCTGGGATAACAGGCGTGAGCTACTATGCCCAGCCAAAGCATAGTTTTGATCATGCATTTTGATTGTTCTTTACTCTCCTACACTGGTGGTGTTTAAAGGAGTTAATGCATGTTTAAAGGAGTTGATATGCATGCTATAGGTACTGGGAAAAGGGAGGATATGTATTCTATAGGAGGCCTCTGTGTCTTTTACCCACTAGATGCTGGATAGCAGTCCCCTGCCTGAGACTTAAAAAATGTCCCTTAGACATTGCCAAATGTTCTCTGGACAAAATCACCCCAGTTGAAAACCGCTGGACTGGAGAGAGAGTATTTTGGGGAGAAAAGCTACCATGTGGGAAAATGTCTGTCAGTGTGTCTTTAAGAGTTTGAAAATATTTCTTCATTTCAAAGATTTTTTGAAAGTGAATTTAATTTATTGCATCTTGACCAAGAGATCTGACAGTGAGATGCATTTTGAAATTATTTGCTTCTTCACCTAGCATGTTAATTTTCTTTTGTTCTCTTGATTAGGTGGATGAGCTTTTAGAAAAGTACATGGACTCTTACGATATTGTTTTAGTACAAGATGAATCATTGGAAGTAGCCAACTCTATTTTACAGAAGATTCTGTAAACAAGCATTCTCCAAGAAGACCTCTCTCCTGTGGGTGCAATTGAACTGCTCATCTGTTCATCTTGCTGAAAGACTTATTTATAATATATCCTTACTCTTGAAGTATTCCGTTTGTATAACTGAAGTATTTTCAGACATGGTGAATGCATCAACTGGAAGCTCTTTTTTCTCCACCTCTCTCAACACACTCCTTACCACATCTTTTAACACATTAAAAAAAAATCTGGCCAGGCACGGTGGCTCACACCTGTAATCCCAGCACTTTGGGAGGCCAGGGCGGGCAAATCACGAGGTCAAGAGATTGAGACCATCCTGGCCAACATGATGAAACCCCATCTCCACTAAAAATACAAAAATTAGCTGGGCGTGGTGGTGTGCGCCTGTAATCCCAGCTACTTGGGAGGCTTGAGGCAGGAGAATTGCTTGAACCTGGGAGGTGGAGGTTGCAGTGAGCCGAGATTGTACCACTGCACTCCAGCCTGGAGACAGTGCGAGACTCCGTCTCAAAAAAAAAAAAAAAAAAATCTTAAAGCCAAAATTAGAAAAATATCTCCCTACTTTTCCAAAGTGAATTTTGTAGTTTAATGTTATCATGCAGTTTTTGAGGAGTCTTTTAAACTGGGAAGGTTTGTAGAAATTTTAAAAGAAGTTTTATGAAATGGTGATATAATATGCATGATTTTACGTACTGCCATTTTTATAATTTGGGTTATTATGCTGATGGTATCACATCTCTTAAAATTGTGTTAGGTTTTGTTATTTTGTCTGGGGAAAATCAATATTTACCAGAAAAGACTGGCACTTACTGTTGGAAAAAAACTGGTGGTGTTTACAACATTGCTAATCATTACAAAACATTCTACACTGAAGCACTGATAATAAATAGGAAATGGAAAGTCTTTTTAATTCTGTGGTCAAAACTATATTGATTGACTCAACAAATATTTATTGTGCACCTACCATGATTTTTTTCTTCTTTCTGTCTGCCTGTCTTTTGTGATATATGAATCCTAAAGTCCTTGTCATAGTGGCTATTTAGATTTGAGTATTTTCAAAATTTTTATAAGTCTAAGGATAAGATATTTGCAGGGAAAATTTAAGCTGCCCTTCAGAAAATACTGAGACTTGTGAAAATTCTTTTCTCCCACTGAAAACATCAGTAAAGGTACAAATCTGCAAGTTTCAAAAAGAACCTCAGGCAGAAAGCAATCACCTCATGGTGACTGAAACTGAGCAGCATTGTGACATTAGGAGCCAGCATCTCTCTGTACAGTCCAACTACCCACTCCACATCTCTGCTGCTGCCTCATCATTGGTTTTCAGGCTTTAGACCTGCCATTGTGATGACTTTGACCCTGACTCTTACCCTTAACTCCGAATCCTGTGGACACCTAATTGGTTTGCTTTTAGGACCTGAGCTATGATACACACAAAGCATGATCTGATTGGCTCTGGCCATCCAGTGTGAGCAGCAGTCTCTAGTCCAGTCAGGTGTGGCAGAAGGTAAGGTTTTAGAAAATCTTTTTTTTTTTTTTTTTTTCCCTGGGAATGCCCATCCTTATCCTCCACCACCACTCTCCTTTCATCATCATAAACAATGAAGGAGGCCAGGTGTGGTGGCTCATGCCTATAATCTCAGCGCTTTGGGAGGTCAAGGTGGGTAGATCGCTTGAGCCTAGGAGTTTGAGACCAGCCTGGACAATATAGGGAGACCCCATATCTACAAAAAATTAGCCAGGTGTGGTGGTGCATGTCTGTAGTCCCAGCTACTCGAGAGGCTGAGGTGAGGTGGGAGGATCACCTGAGCCCAGGGAGGTTGAGTCTGCAGTGAGCTGTGATTGCATCACTGCACTCCAGGCTGGTCAACAAAGCAAGAACCTGTCACATACACAAACACACACACACACACACACACACCAGGCTGGTCAACAAAGCAAGAACCTGTCACACACACACACACACACACACACACACACACACACACAGAGGCCAGGTGCAGTGGCTCACACCTGTAATCCCAGCATTTTGTGAGGCTGGGGTGGGCAGATTGCTTGAGCTCAGGAGTTTGAGACCAGCCTGGGCAACACGCAGGACTCCGTCTCTACTGAAAATACAAAAAAATAGCCAGGCATGGTGGTGTGCACCTGTGGTCCCAGCTACTGGAGAGGCTGAGGTAGAAGATTGCTTGAGCCCGGGGGGGCGAATGCTTGCAGTAAGCTGAGATCACACGTCCTGTACTCCAGCCTGGGTGACAGAGCAAGACCCTGTTTCAACAAATAAACGATGAAACAAAAACGCAATAGCAAAAGGCAGACTAGACCCTGCCTAAGTGTTTCTAAAATTAAACTGAAAATAACTTCTTGCATTAAAGCAGATAACATGGCATGGGAGCATCAGAATTACCTGGAAGACTTGCACATAGAAGAAAGAGTTGGGAATCCGATTTAATGATAGCTCTTTACCCCTGTGTTGGTATCAGCTTATATTGGCTATTTCCCAAAGGTGTTTATAATATACTTCCAGGAATAAGTATATTGCATGCTATAAATCTAAAGAACATTGAAGTCATCACCTACATTCTGGTCATGACTCAGCCCCTTACTAAGAGTACAGCTTCAGTCACCTCACTATAAAATGAATGCCTTAAGAACAAGGCCCCTTCTAGCCAAATTCATGATAAATTGAGTCTCATGCTTCTTCCATTTTATGTTTATTAACCTATTACATCTCACTGCTACTTGATGCTATTGAAATTTAAAATATTTTTAGTTGAGTTGAGTTTTCAGAACAGTTTAGTGTAGCCATTAAGAGTGTGACCATGACAAATTATTAAGCCTGTGTCCCAGTTTGCTCATTTATTAAGTGAAGATAGTGATATAGCTTCTAGATTAATGAGTAGATATGCTCTTTTATGTATACATTTAAAATTTATGCATTTAAAACAGCTTAGCACAAGTATTCAATATTGTTAGCTAGAATCTATCCACAAATAGATAAGCTGTTATATCCCCCAGTGAATCAATGAAATGGAATGATCTTTTGCAGCCCCAGTGAATGTTGGTACTTTATTGTAACCACCATTTTCTGCAAAGAGCCTAGCATTAACCAGTGGTTTTATTCCACTTTAAATTTTACTTTATGAAATAAAGCAATTTTGAGAACTAGAACTAACAATTTTGATGAAACGAAAAAATGAAAACAACCATCAGTAATACTAGCTCATTCCAGAGTTATTTCACAAGAAATCTACCTTCCATGGTCTATTTAATAGTCACCACAATTTTGGTAGATGACTGAAGGTCTGTTTAACTGGCCTTCAGGTTCCATTTTCTCTTCGATATACCCTATGGAGAACCAGCAAGGAAAAGATCAATGTAATCTTGAATGACTAATCCTGAAATTTCTCCAAGCTTATCCAGAGATTCAATAGTCATGCTGATCTTTGTACTTAGTCTGGTTTTCCAGTACCAGTTTAATAGATTTAAAAGTGCTCAAGGTGCAAGGGACACAGCTTTGAGATAGACCTGGATCTGAATCTGTGATTTAACTTTCATCTAGAATAAGTTTCTAACTTCTCTAAACCTTAGTTTTTTCATCTTTAAAGGTGAATATTAACTAGAGATGAGAAGTAAATGAAAAGTCACTTATGTAACAAGTCTCTATGTTGTGCTGAGTTCTAGAGAAACAGTAGTTAACAAATCAGGCATGCTTCTTGCCCTCATGTAGCTTGCATTCCTAGTGGGTCAAACAGGAGGAAAGAGTAGCCATTATGAATATGGTAAATGCTATGAAGAAAACACAAACGACAGACCCTATTTTAGATATGGTGGTTAGAGGAAGGTCTCAGGTGGTGTTTAATCCAAAGTCTGAAGGATAAGGAGCTAGCCATGTGAGGAGTTGAGGGAGAAGCATTCTCAGGAGAGGGAACAGGGTTTGCAAAAGTCCTAAGTGAGAAAGCTTTAGGGCATTGAAGAACTGAGAACTGATTTAACAGTATTATGAACAAAGGGAAGAACAGCATTAAGTGTTGAACGGGAACCAGGTGGATGCCAGATCATGCAGGGCTTTATAAATCATAAGAGCTTTGGTTTTGGCCGGGCGCGGTGGCTCACATCTGTAATCCCAACACTTTGGGAGGCTGAGGTGGGTGGATCACAAGGTCAGGAGATCCAGACCATCTTGGCCAGGTGAAACCCCATCTCTACTACAAATACAAAAATTACCCGGGCATGGTGGCGCATGCCTGTAATCACAGCTATTCAGGAGGCTGAGGCAGGAGAATTGTTTGAACGAGGGAGTCGGAGGTTGCAGTGAGCCGAGATTATGCACTCCAGCTGGGTGGCAGAGGGAGACTCCATCTCAAAAAAAAAAAAAAAAAGAAAAAACAACTGGTTTTTCTCTCCTTGCAAAGGAGAGGCAGGGTCACTGCCGCCATGTGGGAACAGGACTAGTGAGGGCAGATAAACCCAAGCATACCAGTTAGGGAGCTATTACAGCAGTTCCAGCTAGAAATAATGGTTGGTTTGTGGGGCTGGGGCTGTGGAACTGGAGACAAGTGGGTCATTTCCAGCAGTAGCTTAGAGACAGAACTGACAAAACTTGCTCTTGGCTTAAATATGTGAGATGAGAGAGTAGGGGCTCACTGATGTCAGCTTTGGACACGTGGACAGCAGGGAAGATGGAGAGGAATAGGCTTGGTGGTGTTGGGAAGGGAGTGGAAAAGATGTTGTTTTGGACATACAAAGTTTGAGGTGCCTGTGAGACATACGAGAAGATACCAAAAAGAGTAGAGCTCAAAGGAGAAATTTCAGCAGGAACTATAAATGTGAGTGTTGTCTGCATTTAAATGAGACTTTAAATATGGCCAGTGTAAGCTGGAAGAAACTGCCTGACCAATCAAAATTCTTTTTTTTTTTTTTTTTTTTTTGAGGTGGAGTCTTGGTCTGTTGCCCAGGCTGGAGTGCAGTGCCATGATCTCAGCTCACTGCAACCTCTGCTGTCTGGGTTCAAGCAATTCTCCTGCTTCAGCCTCCTGAGTAGCTGTGATTACAGGCACCTGCCACCCTGCTCTGCTAATTTTTGTATTTTTAGTAGAGATGGGGTTTCACCATCTTGGCCAGGCTGGTCTTGACCTCCTGACCTCGTGATCCACCTGCCCTGGCCTCCCAAAGTGCTAGGATTACAGGTGTGAGTCACCACACCTGGCCTCGAAATTCCAACGTTAAGCATGGAAACCACACACAAATTATTAATAAGCATAAATGTTTTATATCTGCATCTAGCAACAAATAATCAGGAACAATATTCTTTTGAGATGCAGGGTCTCCCTCTGCCCAGGCTGGAGTGCAGTGGCACTATCAGGGCTTACCGCAGCCTCGACCTCCCAGGTTCAAGTGACCCACCTCAGCCTCCCAAGTAGGCCACAGGTGTGCACCACCATGCCTGGCTGCTTTTTAAATTTTTTTTTTTTTTTTTTTGTAGAGATGAGGTCTGTCTGTGTTGCCCAGCCTTGTCTCAAACTCCTAGGCTGAAGTGATCCTTCTACCTTGGCCTCCCAAAGTGTTGAGATTACAGGTGTGAGCCACTGTACCCAGCCCAGTATTCTTATTAAGTAAAAACTACAGATCCCTGAGAGAGTGAAGGGGAGAAGTCTTCAATAAAAGTAACTTTGTTTCTGGAAACCTGAGATAGTAAAGTAACAGATAGGGGTAGGGATCAGTGTTTATGTATAGTTTTGCAGTTAAACCAATTTCCCTGCCAAAATGATTTTTTTTTCCTGTCTTTTAAGTATTTGGACAAAATTATAAAGTCATGAATAATCAGAACTCAAAACTCACTGGTTTTAACAAAATGGTGCATACTGTTTACATTTGCAGGTGGCTTGTCAAACATATTCAGATATCATGTTCATGTTCTCTTAGACTGTCATCCCACAGTAGGTATCAATAACCCAGTTTACATTTAGCGTCAAAATCTATATAGATCCTGAGTTAGGTAGTCACAATATAGTACCTATCAATAGCTGTTTCTGTCAGACGGTCTAGGGGCTGGCCAGGTGCAGTGACTCACCTGTGATCCCAGCACTTTGGGAGACCAAGGTGGGAGGATCACTTAGGGCCAAGAGTTCAAGAGACCAGCCTGGACAACATGGTGAGATCCCATCTAAGCAAAAAATTTAAAAATAGCTGGGCATGGTGGCACCTGCCTGTGGTCCCAGCTACTCAGGAGGCTGAGATGGGAGGATTGCTTGAGCCCGGGAGGTCGAGGCTGCAGTGAGCTGTGATTGCACAATTGCATTCCAGCCTGGGCAACAAACCTTGTCTCAAAAAAAAAAAAAAAAGTGCTGTCTTTGGTGAAAAGTGATTTAGAAAACAAAAACTGCTGTGTGGCATCTCTACCCTGTACTTGGCCCCTTATTTAGTACTTACAGCGTTGTTGACAGGACCACAATGCATACAGAAGCAAGTGTTGCAGCCATAGCATAAAGTGGGGCGAGCTAAGCAGCTTCCCATTGCAGATGAATGCACCTGACGTAACCACAGATCATTGAATGCCCTCCTCGGCAACGGGAAGAACGGTAGTGCCTGGGCAGAACTCAATTCAGCAGGCCAAAGCTTCTCTCTATTCCTGAAGTTCTAAGGCCCATGTTCTTTTTTTATTTATTTTAGAGTCAGGATCTCACTCTGCTGCACAGGCTGGAGGATAGCGGTGTGATCACGGTGCACTGCAGCCTTAATCTCCAGGGCTCAGCCAATCCTCCTGCCTCAGCCTCCCAAGTAGATGGGACTACAGGCACACGCCACCATACCCAGCTAATTTTTAAAATTTGTTTTAGAGATGGGGTCTTGCTGTATTTCCCAGGCTGGTCTCAAATTCCTGGCTTCCCAAAGTGCTAGTGCTAGGATTACAGGCATGAACCACTGCTCCTGGCCAAGAACTTATTTCTGATTCAGCCCATCTGTCTCCACCATCATAGAAAACAGCCAGTGGAGAAATTCAAATGGGTAAATAAAAGTCTGGGGTAGCGAATAAGCGCAAGGTTTTTATCTTCATGAAGGCAGGTAAGGCTAATGAGGTCAAATGCATTCCAAAGCCCAATTCAATTTAGCAAAAAGCAAAAAAAAAAAAAAAAAAAAATTTTTTTTTTTTTTTTTAGACGGCCTCATTCTGTCACCCAGGCTGGAGTACAGTGGTGCAGCCTCGGCTCTCGGCTCACTGCAGCCTGTGCTTCCTGGGCCCAAGAAATCCTCCTGCCCCAGCCTCCCTATGTAGCTAGAGGAGCAAGATACCGTGCCTGGCTAATTTTTGTATGTTTTGTAGAGATGGGGTTTTGCCATGTCGCCCAGTCTGGTCTTGAACTCCTGAGGTCTGCCTGCCTCGGCCTCCCAAAGTGCTGGGATTACAGGTGTTAGCCACTATGCCCAGTGAGAAGTACAATTATTAACCTGTCCCATGTACTTAAGGAATTATGTTAAATGGAAAATCTGAGGGACTATGGAGTAGGAGGCAGAGGGCTAAGGAACATTACTATCCAGGGGGCAGCGGCCAGGAAGGCCACAGCATCTCCTTGGCTTCCTTGAAGTTGCAAAGTTGCAAAGAATAAACCATAGCATTTGCTTTTTTGTTTTGATAACAGAGTCTTGCTCTGTCACCCAGGCTGGAGTGCAGAGTGCAGTGACGTGATCTCGGCCCACTGCAACCTCTGCCTCCCAGGTTCAAGCAATTTTCCTGCCTCAGCCTCCCAAACAGCTGGGATTACAGGTGCCCACCACCAGGTCTGGCTATTTTTGTTTGTTTGTTTGTTTTATTTTTAGTAGAGATGGGTTTTCACCATGTTGGCCTGGCTAGTCTTGAACTCCTGAACCTCAAATGATCCACCCATCTCAGCCTCCCGAAGTGCTGGGATTATAAGCATGAGCCACGGCACATGGCCAATATTTGCTTTTTAACAGCAATTGTATGTATATATTATATATTTCATGTATATTATTATATATAATATATATTAAAATATTATTGCTTTTAAATATATAATTGTGCTACAGACACACACACACATACACACACACACACACACACACACACACACACAGTTTCTCTATACATGTGCCAATTATTCGCCATTTGTTCCCACCCATCCCATCCCTACCTCAGATACATTTTCCACCTTTCTCTGCATCCAAGAGGCTGACCTCTGAGAACTCCATTCTCTGCGCTCCTCTTACCCTCTGGTTTCCAACAACCAGTGGCAGGCAGCAGAGAATGGGGGCACAGAGGGGATGGGGCGCTTGTCCCTCATTCTGCTACAATGTCAGCCACACTGCTAATAGAGGCTGCATCTCTCCGTGACGACTCCAGGCAGCCCTTCCTGTGCTGCTCCTGCTGCCTCCTCTTGGCCCCTGAGGCCCCCATGATAGCAGCCTCCTGCAATGGCCAACACTGCTGTCACAGGCCCTCAGCATCCTCAGTTCCCCCAGCCCTGCTCACACCACTCTAAACAGTCCTTTCCTTAGCTTCTCTTCAGGAGTCCTGGAGGAGGGCCAGGACCCTGATTGACACTCCCTGTAAGTAGAGCGCGCTCCCTCAATAACTATAGCGAAGTCCTGCTGTTTTCATCAAGGGGATTCTGACTGCATGGTGCATTCTCATAGGTCTTCAGCCTTCCAATAAAACAGAAAACCAGATAATATAATTCAACATTTTATATCAGAAAAGATCAGCTTTCCAACACGTATTCCATTGAATGAGTGCACAGCATTTTCATGAACTATCTCAGGGCTACATCAGTACAAAATAGTTTAAATTAGTAAAATAAAGTAGTTTCAAAGGGAAATCATTGACGACTTCAGGGTAGGTGCCACCACCACTTGGGAACAGAGGACAGAAGGTAGCCATGTGGTTATTGCATGATGCAGGAATCAGGCCGGCAGGTGGACTGTCATTCCTGTCTTGCGGCAGCTGGCCTCTACCTTTGGGGCACCACCCTCTCCAGGACACAAATGGGCAGCAGAAAAATGTCACCTTGTGGATGCTCAGCAGCTCATCTATTGGGACGAAACTTCCATCTCGGACAAGGAAAACACTCTGTTGAGTGACCAGCGGATCCCAGCCCCCAGTCCTATTTATCTAATTAGTATGGATAAAAAAAGAGAGTGTTCTATGGGATAGAAAGGTGGGAATAAGATAAAGCTAAGCAGATGACCTTATGTGGCAAACGCAGAATCAAATTCTCTATTCATGGTCTGAGATGCCTTTTCCTGGCCCAGTTTTCTGTCCAGAAGGCTCTTTTAATCTCCAAGTTACACACTATTAATGGGAGGCCCCACAGTGGGGCGGGGTGTGGTGAGCTGGAAAAGCATAATGTGCATGTGTGTGTGGCAGGGGGAATCATCAGTGCTTACACAGGCCGCTAGGAAGAACCACAGCTGTCTTCTGGGAACCCTGCTGGAGCAAGCAAGCCCTCTGCCTCTCCTGCCCATCTCAAGAATATTTCTAAAATGTTTTAACCAGCAAGTTAAAAAATGTTAACCCTCTTTATGTAGGTACCCTGGACACTTTCTTATGGTTCCTCCCAGATGGTTATAACTTCTGTGTGGCACTATATCCCTTTAGTAACAAAATTTCCCAGAAGGCTCACAAATCATGGTTGGCAGTGCAGTCTTTTCACTACTGGACACATCCCATGCTAAGACCCGCTGCACAGCTTTTGTTTACTAGTCACTGGCAATCAGCCTAAACTTCTCACCCATATATCAACCCACCCCGATGTGTACACCAGGTACTATGTGACCCACCTACTACTGGCTAATGATGCACCTTCTGAGAGACCCTCGCACCCTCACTGCACATTCTGCCACGACAGGTGGCTTGGTGTCACGTACTCCCTGGCACCATCTGATTCATGCCAGGTTTAGAGTTCATCGTGTTTGGCTTCCTGATCTTTGAGTTTAAATTCCTCGGCTATGACCTTCCCGTCTCCATTCCGATCCTGGTTGGTGAACATATTCTTCACGATCAGCTCAGCATCGAAGCCAGGAGCGAGTTTCCCTTTGCCAGATGCCACCTGGGCGTGAATGTACTCTGAGAACTGGAAAAGAAGGGGACAGGACAGAACTTGAGTTCAGCCGCTGCGAACGCCAGGCCTGGGGCCAGAAACAGAGCAGTCTGGGGGTGACAGGGCTGAAACTGGGGTCTGGGATACCAACACAGACCAGATCTTTTTTGCAGCCAAATGACCTATGACCTGTGTTTTGTTTTGTCTTGTTTTTTTCTCCAAATGCAGGTGAAAAACCCTTGTACTAAATAATTCCAAGAGCCCTTAGTATTCAGGTAGCCAATACACAGCAGCTGTCAGAGCTATCTCTTCTCCCCACGTGGTTCCCCACCAAAGGCTGACCCCTATGACCACCCAAGACTGTAAGAACATTTTTGGATGCATGCATTCATTCACATGATCAAAACATACATTCCACTATGTGCTGAGCGCTGTTCTAGACTCTTGAAATACGTCAGTACACAAACAAACATCCTGCCCCTGTAGTGCCTGCATTCTAGTGGAAAGACAATCAGACATGAACATAAAAACAGGTAAATTACACATTAAGTTACAAAGTAAAATGTTCCAGAAAAAAATCAAAAAGCAGAGCTCAGTAAGGAAGGGAGAAAGGTATGAAGTGTTATATTCAGCGGTCAGGATAAAACCTTAAGGAGAAGAGAAGATTTGTGCAAAGGCTTAAAAGAAGGGAAGGAAAGGGCTGAACAAGTTATCTGGGGCAGATATCTCCTGAGCAGAGAGGGCAGCCAGTGCCTGGGCTCAAGGTGGACGCATGCCTGGCTGGTCACAGACAGCATGGGCTGAGGGGTGGCGGGGTAAAGTGGGCAGAGGGAGATAGCGGGCAAGGAGGTCACAGCAAGCAGGAAGTGCAGGGTCTTCCTAGACCACTATGAGGCCCTGGAGACAGGGCCTCGGCAGATCTGACCCAGCTTCTGTGTGAAAACAGCCACTCTGACAACCGTAGAGGCAAGGGTGAGGGCAGGAGGAGCTTCATGAACAGCACTGCTGTGATGCTGCAGGGTGGAAGTCGTGAGAAGTGTCAGGTTCTGCATGTGCTCTGAAGGTACAGCTGGAATGATTTCCTGAGGATTATTATGGCCTACAAGAGAAAGAGGAGTCAAAGATCACGGAGAGCTCTCACGTGAGCCACTGGAGGCCAGTGTTGCCACTGACTGCGAAGGGAAAGGCTTTGGGTAAAACAGGCTCCAGGGGCGTGGGGGTACCGGCGGATAGCAGGAGTTCAGTAAATGAGGACATCACACAAACAGCTGAACACACGAGGGTAAAGTGGAGAGAGGAAACTGGACTGGAGCTACAAATCCAGACACCATGGGGAAACAGACCCCACGAGACCACCGAGCCAGTGACTTAAAGATGGAGAAGAGAACAAAGGTCAGGACTTAGCCTGGGGCACTCAAACATGAAGCCATCAGGGAGAAGAGGCGTGAGAGGACGTACCAGGAAAGCAGAAGAAACACCACAGAGGTGCGGTGTCTTGGAAGCCAGAAAAAGATGCATCCTGCAGGGGAACCAGCTGTGTTGAAGAGGAGCGAGAGCTGACCACTGGATTCCATGATACAGAAGGCAATGGCCACCCTGGCAAGGTCAGGCTCAGAGGCGCAGAGGGACAAACGCCAGACAGGAGTGGGTTTAAGAGAGAATGGAAGGAGAGGAATTAGAGGTAGGGAGGACACACAATTCTTTGGAAGTTTTTGCTGTAAAGGAAGGGAAATAAAGAAATAGAAAGACACATCCAGGGAAGGGAAAAATAATAGCACCACATCTGTATGCAAATAAGAATGATCCAGAAGTGCCGATGATGTGGAGAGAGAGAGGAAAAGGCTGGAGGAAGTGCTTCAATAGCAGATGTGGAAGAGGCGGGGAGCTGAATTCCCCAAGGGTGAGACAGAACAGACGGTTCTATTGCCCAGTTTCACAAAGAGGCATGTAGTCCTGGCTCAAACCTCTGAGTAGCTGTGTGACCTTGGACAAGTCATTTATCTTCTCTGTGCAGTTTCTTCTAAAAAACAGCTGTTGTGAGCGCCAGAGAATACACTGAAAACACTCCGCGCACACAGGCACACAGTGAGCACCCAGTAATGAGAACTAAATACAGACTTTATGCCCCGGAATCAAGCCCTGCACCTCCCAGGGACTCGGTTTCTTCAGAGAGGAATGGTGACTTCCATCATGAGGGAGTGTGTATAAGCGCTTGGCACACGAGTGTGCTGGTCATCTCACAAGCCCTCCAGCCCACTGGCCTCACCCTGAGAAGGCCTCACCTTCAGAACTGGCCCGGTGGCCTCACCAGGCTCCCTGAGCTCTTCAGTCCCACCTTCCTACAAAGGCCAGTTAGTTACCTCTTCCAGGAGGACTTCTCCATCGCCATCCTTGTCAATTTCTTCAAAGAGGTTGGGTGATACCTCACCATTCCATATGAACATGTACCCCTCGGGCAGGCCAGCCACCAACTCCAGCAGCTCAATTTCAAACACCAACACAGCACTGCCAGGCACTTCTCCATCTGCCCAGGCGACAGGAGTGGGAGGCGGTGTCAGCCGGCAGGCAGCAGTCATGTCCATCAACCAGCACCCACCCCGACCTCAGCAGCCTCACTCAGGGTAGGACTTGTGGCCAAAGGAAGAAAACCGAGCAGAGGCTAGTCACTTTCCCACTGTAGGCAGTGGCCCGTTAACAAAATCAGTTTAGAGGGCAGTGACAGAATACAATGTATTCTGTTCCTTTTTTAAAAAAAAAAATAGGAATAGAATAGAGGCCAGGCACAGTGGCTCACACCTATAATTCCAGCACTTTGGGAGGCCAAGTCGAGGAGATCACTTGAGGTCAGGAGTTCAAGACCAGCCTGGCCAACATGGTGAGACCCTGTCTCTACTAAAAATACAAAAAGTGGCCAGGTGTGGCAGGCACGACAATTGCTTGAACCAGGGAGGCGGACATTGCAGTGAGCCAAGATCACACCACTGCACTCCAGCTGGGTGACCGAGTGAAACTCCATCTCAAAAAAAAAAAAAAGAATAGAATACATCGTACCTATGGAAAGGATAGGTATTATGTCATGAATCTTTAGTTTCGATTTTATTTTATTTATTGAGACAGAGTCCTGCTCTGTCACTCAGGCTAGAGTGGAGTGGCGTGATCTCGGCTCATGGCACCCTCCACCTCCCAGGTTCCAGTGATTCTCTTGCCTCAGATTCCTGAGTAGCTGAAACCACAGGTATGTGCCACCATGCCTGGCTAATTTTTCGTATTTTTAGTAGAGACAGGGTAGGTTGATCTCAATCTCCTGACCTCGTAATCCACCTGCCTCAGCCTCCCAAAGTGCTGGGATTACAGGTGTGAGCCACTGTGCCCAGCTGTCAATTTTATATATAAATCTAAACGTAGTACTCACTTCAGCAACACATACTAAAATTGGTACCATGCAGAGAAGATTAGCATGACGCCCGTGCAAAGAAGACATGCAAATTCGTGATGTATTAATTAAAAAAAAAGACATAAATGTGTGTATGTCTACACTATATGTTTAGGTAGGATACAGATTGGAAAAGAAAATGTATTTCTTATTGTGTGTCTTGCTGAATAAAATTTGAAAGCTGCTTGCAGAAACTATACTACAATGGTAAAACTTTTAAGCAATTCTAACAGCAGAACTTTGAGAATTGTAACAATACGCCTAAAGATGATGATCCAAGATTTGACTATAAGCACTAATTCATATTATATGTAACATCTAGATTATATGTTATATATATAATTATTTATAATGTATCACATTATATCATATTTATAATATACGTTGTAAATTATAATATATAATTATAAGGATTATAATTATTTATAATATATCACAGAAAAGTCTTAAAGAATATATAACAATTTTTTAAAGGGTTTCTTCTGGGATTGGTAGGAAGAACAAATGTACTTAACCATTCTTTTATGGGGAAAAAAGATCAATCCACAGTGCCTATCATTGTTATAAGTTAGCTCTTTCTACCTCCTCCATGTCTAGATATCAGCAGTGTAAAAACATTGAAAAGAAGGGGTTCCTGGGGTCAGGCACGGTGGCTAACACCAGTAATATCAGCGCTTTGGAAGGCCTAAGCCCAGGAGTTCAAGACCAGCATGGGAAAGACAGCAAGACCTCGTCTCTAAAAAATCAAAAGTCAGCCAGAAGCAGTGGCACATGCCTGTAGTCCCAGCTACTCGGGAGGCTAAGGGGGAAGATTGGTTGAGCCCAGGAGTTCAAGGCTGCAGTCAGCCATGACGGTGCCACTGCACTCCAGCCTGGGCAACAGAGCAAGATAAGCCTGTCTTTTTCTCTGAAAAAAATAGAAGTTCCTGAATTCCCATGTGGAAGACACATTGTGGCTGAAATAATGGGGCAGAACATAACCACTATGAGGATGAGGTAAAGCCAGTATTTCCAGAACTCGCAACTAATCTCTCCCAAAAGGAAAGTGTGTTGGACAGCCTACAGGCTCAGAAGTGAAAAGCAACAACCTACAACATTCAACCTGTCCCATGAAACAGTTCCAGAAGGATGTGCCCAGTCTGACCCCAGAGAAGCCTCCCAGACAGCTCCCAGGGACACCTCCCACAAATAGGCCTGAAGATCTAAGATTTATTTCACTAATACTGGCTCTTTCTCAAGAGAGTAATGGAGCAGTGACGTGGCTCACTGAATTCACAGGGGCCTTTAAACGAAAATGCTAAATAATTTTTTAAAAACAGAAACCACAGACTCTTTGGATTTTACATGGAAGAAGCATACTGTGATCCTAACTGTGGCACCCCAAAAAACACAAAATTCAGATGGTAAGCAGGCCCCAAACACCCTTGAATACTGTTGCTTACTCACCCACGCCAGCCTCCCCATAGCCCAGGTGGGGCGGAATGATCACTGTCCGTTTCTCGCCAACGCACATTTCTCTGAGACCCATGTCCATTCCCAGTACAACTTGTCCAGATCCCAAAACAATATTGTAAGTTTTGCCTAAATTCCACCTAAAATGAAACAGAAGAGCCTCATGTTAGGTCACCAACCCACTGGCACTGAAAGTGTTCCCAGGAGAAGAACACATCACTCACGGGATATTTCTACTGAAGAAATAAAAATCCCTATCTAATCATGAGGGAACATCAGACAAACACAAATTGGGGCACTTGCTGAAGAATAGCTGGCTGTCATCTTCAAAACTGTCAAGGCCATGAAAATCCAGGGAAGACCATGGAAGTTCCAGAGTGGAGGAGCATACTGGAATGGGGTCCTTTATGCTTGAGCTGGGGAGATGGAGGCTGTTGTGAGCCAAGATCGGGCTACCGCACTCCAGCCTGGGTGACAGAGTGAGACTCTGTCTCAAAAACAAACACAAAACAGAAAACCCTGGGTTTTGGATTCAGCAAGACCTGAGTTGGATTCCTAGTTCTGCCACTGAATTTGACCCTGAGAAATGTAATCTCTCAGTTACTTTATCTACAAAACGGAGACAACAAATATAGCTATCTCACAGGGATGTTTTAAGTCGCAAATAACAATTTATGCTTGGCACAGTGGAGAGGAAGTACAAAGGGCTCCCACCAAGAGATTAATCATCTTCGATGGCCATGGGCCTGGGAAGCCAGTTTAAAAAAACTTTGCTCTATCACTTCAGTCACTACTAAAAATAAATCTACTTCAAAATCTATGGCATTCCTACCACTGCTTAAAGGCAAACAGCTACTATTTTGAAGTAGGGGGTTGTGTGTGTGTGTTTTTTTTTTGAGAAGTCTCCCTCTGTCGCCCAGGCTGGAGTGTAGTGGTGTGATTTCAGCTCATTGCAACCTTCGCCTCTTGGGTTCAAGCGATTCTCTTGCCTAAGCCTCCTAAGTAGCTGGGATTACAGGTGTGCACCACCATGCACCATGCCCGGCTAATTTTTGTGTTTTTAGTAGAGATGGGGTTTCGCCATGTTGGCCAGGCTGGTCTTGAACTCCTAACCTCAAGTGAACCACCAGCTTCAGCCTCCCAAAGTACTGGGATTACAGGCGTGAGCCACCACGCCCAGCCAGTATGTTCTTTACTCCAAGGAGAAAATTCCCCTGAACCCCCTTGATGTCCATGAGCAGCTGGTGACAACATGGACAGGTGCCCCTTTGGGTCAACATCCTCTTCTCAGGCTTCCTGGTCTGGCCTTCCCCAGGGGCAGCCGCTTCTTTCCTTCCTCCAGCTGGTTCCCAGCAAACCAAGACACGGTGTGTGTTTTCCCACCTGGGAGGAACCCAAAACAAAGCCAACTCTGGTGAGGGACGCCTTGGGGGAGGGAGCCAACTCCTGCCTGCCTTTCTTAGGGGCTATTCCAGTTGCAAAGTCTTATGACAGAGTATTCCAGAACTCACTTAGTCATCCAGGAATGCATGTTTCCTCTTCCTCCCTGAGGCCAGTTTAAACATGCATGCATTAACAAAATTCTCCAAGCAAACAATTTGTTGTCACGTGTCATCTCTGAACACACCACTCATTCTTTTTCCTCAGGTCCTTTGATTTTCCTTCTCTTTTGGGTAGTGTTTCTCTCAAACCCAGCCCTCACTCCCCTGCGTGCTTCCTGGCGCCATCCACTGCCAGCCTGTCGCTTCCTGCCTGCTCAGCTCCCACTCCGCTTCTCCTCTCTAGGCAGCAGCTGCGGCCTTAGTCCTGATGAACGGGACTCGGCCCACACAGGGCTCTAGCTGGGACCAGGTAGGCAGGTGCCGGCCAAGCTTTCCATGATCCCACTATTCTGAAGCTTACACCAGGAAGACACCAGCAAGGACGCCAGATGTTACTCTTCTGCTGCAGATTTACATGTAATCCAGAGGCTCTCAGGGTACAAAAAGCACTTCCTAATAAGGAGCTGTGGCTCATATGGCTCCCAAGTGCTCTGCCAGGATGTTACAAATCCTCCAAACACACGCATGAGGCAGGCAGACCGACTCTCCCTGCCCCACGTGAGAAGCAGATCCTGGACCTCTGAGAAGGAATTCCTTTGTTCATTCTCCACACCCACTTCCCCTTTCCTCAGCCTTAGGATGAGCAGGCAGGAATGTGAACATTGGCAGGAGCAGTGACAGCAGCCATGGACCTTACAGACCCTTCCAACCTCACGGACCGTTTTCACTCTTAAGGAGTTCACTTGATCCACAAAAGCACTACAAGCCATTCCCCTTCCCTGCTGCCCTGGCTCCCACTAGCTTCCAATAACCAGTGGTTGGGATCTCTTTGCAGGATCTGTTGTAAGCCAGGTCCCCGTAAGTCTGGGCCCTGGAAGCTATGCACGTACTTCTTTGATTCTAAAGTGTAAATTTTTTCACAGTTTAACCTCCGTAATGGAGATACATTTTATGACTGACAGTAAGTCATCTGTCAGTGCTTTTACTTGGTCAGAGATACATAAAATAATGTTTCCATCATGCCCTTTAGAGTTGGTGAAATACGTTAAATGTATTAGCATACAGGATCCCGTAGCACCAGAGGGAGAGCTCCAAAGAGTATATCCATAGGGTCTTTTCTTTTTCTTTTTTTTTTTTTTTTTGGAGACAGAGTCTCACTCTGTCACTCAGGCTGGAGTGCAGTGGCACAATCGCGGCTCACTATAACCTCCACCTCCCAGGTTCAAGAGATTCTCCTGCCTTAAATAGCTGGGGTTACAGGTGTACGCCACCATGCCCAGCTAATTTTTGTATTTTTAGTTCAGATGGTGTTTCACCATGTTAGCCAGACTGGTCAAATTCCACAGCCAGAGTCACCCAAAGCTAGAAGGCAGAGGGACAGGCGGAAGGGAGAGAGGGCCCCGCACATCCAGAATCAGCACATACCTGCTTATGCAAAGCTTTTTTTCTCCCCAAAACCAAACTTAGGAAACTAAGTCAGGCTCAGTACAAAAATGGATATATAAACACTGCTGAAATTAGCTGGGCATGGTGGCTCACACCTGTAATCCCAGATCTTTGGATGACTGAGGCAGGAGGATCTCTTGAGCCCAAGAGTTTAAGGTTATGGTGAGCCCTGATTTCGCCACTGCACTCCAGCCTGGCTCACAGAGGAAGACCCTGTCTCTCAAAAAAAAGAAAAAAATTTATGCTGAAAATGTTTCTCTCCCAAAGAAGAGAAGACTAACTTACAGAAATATCTGAAGATTCAGGTTCACAAGAAGCAAAGCCCCTTCTACACGCCTGACACTAGTTTATGCGTTGGTTCCTATTTAATATATTCCCAGATTTATTTCAATCAATGAACGTTTATACAATGCTGCTTTTGTGCTGTGCTCTGGGTAAGGTGCAGGGCATAAAAATGTAAATAAATAGAGTGTCCATAAGGTATTTACACCCACAAAAGAGATAGAAACAAAACTAAAAGACAGGTAATGCATAAGTGTTATAAGACTACAGAAGCAGGAAGAGTTGATTCTTCTAGGAATTAAGGAAAGATTTGGAGAAAAGAGACAACATTTAAGCCAGGGCAAAGTTGGCCAGAAAAAGGAAGAAAAACAGTGCACAACCTGCACTACTGCACATGGCAGCCCTGGAAGGTGGAAGATGGGCGGCCCCATTAGAAGAGACTGGTGAGACAGAATGGAGCTGACAGAGAGCCTTGTGTGCCAGACTTGGGAGTTTGCCCTTTATCTGTGCATCAATGTTTAAAGAAAGCAGTTAGGCTGGGCATGATGGCTCACACCTGTAACTTAAGCACTTTGAGAGGTCAAGACAGGAGGATCGTTTGAGGTCAGGATTTCAAGACCAGCCTTGGCAACATAGTGAGACCTCCATCTCTACAAAAATTAAAAAATTAGCCTGGGTTAGGTGCAGTGACTCACACCTATAATCCTACAACTTTGGGAGGCTGAGGCAGAAGGATCGCTTGAACTCAGGAGTTTGAGACCAGCCAAGGCAACATGGCAAAACCTCATCTCTGCTAACAAAAAGAAAAACAAAATTGCCAAGTATGGTGGTATGTGCCTGTAATCCCAGCTACTTGGGAAACTGAGGCATGAGGATCACTTGAGCCTGGGAGATAGATGTTGCAATGAGCTATGATCATGCCCCTGTACTCCAGCCTGAGCAACAGAGCAAGAACTTGTCTCAAAAATAAAATAAAAATTAGCCAGGTGTGGTGGCACATGTCTGGTGTCAGCTACTCGTGAGGCTGAGGTGAGAGGATCACTTGAGTCCAGGAGGTTGAGGCTGCAGTGAGGTATGGTCACTTCCCTCATTCCATCCTGGATAACAGAGTGAGACCCTGCAAGAAAGAAAAGAAAAAAGGAAAGGAAAGAAAGAGGCTGGGCATGGTGGCTTACACCTGTAATCCTAACACTTTGGGAGGCCACGGTGGGTGGATCACCTGAGGTCATGAGTTCAAGATCAACCTGGCCAACATGGTAAAACCTGTCTCTGCTAAAAATACAAAAAATTAGCAGGATGTGGTGGCACAGACCTGTAGTCCCAGCTACTCAGCAGGCTGAGGAACAAGAATTGCTTAAACCTGGGAGGCGGAGGTTGCAATGAGTCAAGATCATGCCACGGTACTCTAGCCTGGGAGACAGAGTGAGACACCATCCCCCCACAACCAGAAAAAAAAAAGAAAAAAAGAAAGAAAAGAAAAGGAGAGAAAGCCGGGCGCGGTGGCTCAAGCCTGTAATCCCAGCACTTTGGGAGGCTGAGGCGGGTGGATCACGAGGTCAAGAGATCGAGACCATCCTGGCCAACACGGTGAAACCCCGTCTCTACTAAAAATACAAAAAATTAGCTGGGCATGGTGGTGCGTGCCTGTAATCCCAGCTACTCAGGAGGCTGAGGCAGGAGAATTGCCTGAACCCAGGAGGCGGAGGTTGCGGTGAGCCGAGATCGCGCCATTGTACTCCAGCCTGGGTAACAAGAGCGAAACTCCGTCTCAAAAAAAAAAAAAAAAAGAAAAGGAGAGAGAGAAAGAAAGAGAGAAAGAAAGGGAAGGAAGGAAGGAAAGAAGGAGGAAGGGAGGGAGGAAGGGAGGGAGGAAAGACAGCAGTTATTTGATGAGATCTGCTTTTCAGAAAGACAATTTGACAGGTTGAAAAATGACCTGCAGCAGGGCAAAACTATTAATAGGAAACTCTTAATATAATGCACCTGAGCAGCGATGCAGGCACAAGCTATGCAGCGGGACGGCATGGAGATAAAAGCTGTCTACCCAAGAGAGGAGGATGGTGGGAGCACCTGTCTGTCACCCTCCAGGCTCACTTCCACACCATTCTGGTTGCCCTTACGTGGAGTCCAGCAGGGTCCCATCCAGAAGCGAGGCGTTGTAGTGATACTTGAGGTAATCTCCCTTCTTACTCAGCACTGAGCAGTCAGGGGGTTTGTAGTGGGAGGTGATGCTGATCGAGTCTGAAGGGTTGTGGAAGTCAATCACGTGGATGTCGAACACCAGCACAGCTGAGCCGGGGATATTCCCTAAATGACAGACACGGGGAATTAGTGAATGACCCTGCAGGCTGTGGCACGTGGGCCTCCTCAGTATCACCAGGTGTGTCCTCGAGGCCCTCCAAGTGAGGAAGACAGGCACCCAGATACGGAACCCTAGGAGGACTCCAAGACTGATGCTGAAAGGGCCATTAGATGTAACCTCATCTTTATTTTACAGGTGGATAAGCGGCGGCACAGATTTGTCCTGGGTCCCACAGCCTGTAATGAGCACAGTTTGGACAAAAATTCAGAACTATGGCCTTTTGCCCCATGGAATCGTTGAGCTAAGATGAGTGGCTAACTTGACCACAGGTGAGGAAACTCAAGCCCAGCCAAATCAATACTTGCCCCTCACCCACCAGAAGTAACAGGTCAGGTGAGAAAATCAGCCATGGAGTGAAATCACTCCAATGTCCTACCACTGCTCAAGAAAAACATAATATAAACTTCATAAAGAAAAAAACATCCATGGCCGGGCATGGTGGCTCACACCTGTAATGCCAGCACTTTGGGAGGCCAAGGCGGGCGGATCACAAGGTCAGGAGATCAAGACCATCCTAGCTAATATGGTGAAACCCCGTCTCTACTAAAAACACAAAAAATTAGCCAGGCTTAGTGGCACGTGCCTGTAGTTCCAGCTACTCAGGGGGGCTGAGGCAGGAGAATCGCTTGAACCCAGGAGACGGAGGTTGTAGTGAGCCGAGATTCCAGCCTGGGCGACTCTTTCTCAAAAAAAAAAAAAGAAAAGAAAAGAAAAAGACATCTCTACTCCAAAATTGTCTCCTCATGATCATGCACAGTCACAAGACACTTTTGGAATACATTCTATTTGTTCTGTACTAAATCATTAATTAACTTTTCTATTACTTCCACTTTTGGAGGCAGTAGCTCACATCTAAATAATGTTTTACAGTTTGCTAAAGTATTTTTCACATACATTCTTCCTTTAAGTCCTTGCAGCAACCTTATGTGTTAGGCATGGCCATAAACCCAGGAATTTAACAACAGCTTCTCAGGGGCGTGGGGGACACTTAAACACATGCATCATTTGTAAAACATCCCCCAGCCCAAATCATTTCAGAGAAATTTAAATGTAAAATATTTTTAAATCATGTTAAGGACATATATTATCATTAGCACTTTACATACAAGAAAAGCAACTCAGGTTGGGTATGGTGGTGGCTCGTGCCTATCATCTCAACTCTGGGATGCTGAGGTGGGTGGATCATTGAGGCCAGAGGTTCGAGACCAGCCTGAGCAAAACAGCCAAATGTCTCTACAGAAAAAATTAGCCGAGAGTGGTGGTGAGCACTTGTAGTCCCAGATACTCAGGAAGCTGAGGCAGGAGGTCAAGGCTAGCATGAGCTAGGATTGCACCACTATACTCCAGCCTGGGCAACAGAATGAGACTCCATCCAAAGAAAAGAAAATGAGGAAGTGGTGGGAAAGGGAGGGGAGGGGGAAGAAAGAAGAGAAAAGGAAGAACTCAGACAAGAGACTAACACAGCTAATGACAAAATTCAGATAGAGTCACACAAACACCAACAGCCCCTCCTCACCTCCCGTCCCCACACATACTTCTCTATGTCTGTTTCTTGATTGGTTCTGTCTCTAATAGAAACACACACTCACACTCACATTTAATAGGCTTTTACTGAGTACCAGGCACTCTTCTAAGTTAAACATATATTGTTTAATTCTCATTAAAATCCTGAGAAAACTGAGCTACAAATTTTGGGGCTGGCCAAAGTTAAAGGTATTAATTCGAGAAGCGTGTGCTTTATAGCAGAACACAGGTGGCTGCTACTCAGTCATCACACGGGCTGCTGGTGCGGGTGGAGTGGGGCGCCGGCTCCTTCTCATGGAAACCAGGAAGTACAGCCTGCCATTGGCCAGAAGGCTGCTCAGAGCCAGAACTGTGGGTGGCTGTACGTGGGACGCTAACACACGTGGACAGGGTGGGTGTCTGCAAAGGCAGATCTATGGTTTCTCAACCCTGGCAACCCATGAAAATCATCTGGGAATGAACTTGAAAACATGATGCTAAGTGAAAGAAGCCAGACACAAAAGGCCACATACTACAGGATTCCAGGGTTATGGAAATGTCCAGCATAAGTAAATCCATAGAGACAAGAAATAGACTACCTGTTGCCAGTGTTGGGGGAGGGGGTTGATGGGGAAAGGGTACGGAGAGTGACCGCTAATGATTATAGGTTACTTTTTGGAGGGATGAAAATGTGCTGGAATTAGATAGAGGTAATGGTTGAGTTAACTGGTAAAATACTAAAAACAACTAAATTATAAACTTTAACATGATTAATTTTATAGTATGTGAATTGAATTTCAATAAAACATTAAATAAAAATATCTCTCTTGGGCATACATACAAAAGAATTGAAAGCAGAGATGCAAACAGATATTTGTACACTGATATTCACAGGAACATTAAGAATTATTCACAATAGACAAAAAGTAGAAACAGCCCAAGTGTTCATCACCAGATGAACTGATCAACAAAATGTAGTATATATATCCAATGGAATATTCATTCAGCAATAAAATGGAATGAAATTTGTTAGCCAGAAAAGAGGAATTTTTGGTGGGGGGGAGACGATGTCTCGCTCTGTCACTCAGGCTGGAGTGCAGTGATGCGATCTTGGCTCACTGCAACCTCCATCTCCCAGGTTCAAGTGATTCTCCTGCGTCAGCTGGGATTACAGACGGGTACGACCACGCCTGGCTAATTTTTGTGGGGATTTTTTGTGTAGTTTTTTTGTTTGTTTTTTGAAACGCAGTCTTGCTCTGTCACCCAGGCTGAAGTGCAGTGGCACAATCTTGGCTCACTGCAACATCCACCTCCAAGTTCAAGCAATTCTCCTGCCTCAGCCTCCTTAGTAGCTAGGATTACAGGCATACGCCAACACACCCAGCTAATTTTTGTATTTTTAGTAGAGATGGGGTTTCACCATGTTGGCCAAGCTGGTATTGAACTCTTGACCTTATGATCATCCTGCCTCAGCCTCTGAAAGTGCTGGGATTACAGGCGTGAGCCACTGGGCCTGGCCCATTTTTGTGTTTTTAGTAGAGACAGGGTTTTACCATGTTGGCCAGGTTGGTCTCAAACTCCTGACCTTGTGATCCGCCCACCTCAGCCTTCCAAAGTGCTGAGATTACAGGCGTGAGCCACCACGCCCAGCTTGAAATTTTAATAAATGCTAAAATATAAACAGACCTTGAAAACATTATGCTAAGTAAAATAAACCAGACACAGAAAGAGAAATATTGTATGATTCTACTTAAGTGAGGCACCTGGAATAGGCAAATTGGTAGAGGCAGAAAGAAAGGTGGTTGCCAGAGGTTGAAAGGAGGGAGGAACTGGGAGTTACTGTGTAATGGGTTCAGAGTTTACGTTAGGAATGATAAAGGAGTTTTGAGCATAGAAGGCAGTGATAGTTACACAACATTGTGAATATATTTGATGCCACTAAACTGTACACTTAAAATGGTAAAGATGTGGGCTACAAATCTCGCGACAAGTCAAGTTCTCACGAGTTCTCCCAGAAGGCACCGTTCTGCCTCTTTCCCAAAGCGGCCTGAGGTAATCTGTGAAAATGGTTCGCTATTCACTTGATCCGGAGAACCCCACAAAGTCATGCAAATCAAGAGGTTCCAATCTTCATGTCCACTTTAAGAACACACGTGAAACTGCCCAGGCCATCAAGGGTATGCCTATACGAAAAGCCATGAAGTAACGGAAAGATGTCACTTTACAGAATGAGTGTGTACCATTCCAATGTTACAATGGTGGAGTTGGCAGGTGTGCCCAGGCCAAGGGGTGGGGCTGGACGCAAGGTCGGTGGCCCAAAAAGAGTGCTGAATTTTTGCTGCACATGCTTAAAAATGCAGAGAGTAATGCTGAACTTGAGGGTTTAGATGTAGATTCTCTGGTCACTGAGCATATCCAAGTGAACAAAGCACCCAAGGCACGCCATCAGACCTACAGAGCTCATGGTCGAATTAACTCATACATGAGTTCTCCCTGCCACATTGAGATGCTCCTTACTGAAAAGGAACAGATTGTTCCTAAACCAGAAGAGGAAGTTGCCCAGAAGGAGAAGATATCCCAGAAGAAACTGAAGAAACAAAAACTTATGGCACAGGAGTAAATTCAGCCTTAAAATAAATGCAACTAAAAGGAAAAAAAAAAATGGTAAAGATGTTAAGTGTATTTTACCACAATTTTACAAACTTCTAACACTGAGCTAGGCAGTCACCAAATTTTGTCCATGCAAATATAATCTCCCCTGAATCACCTGCATTCAGGTGCAAGGCCTTCTCCAGGGCAAAAAGGAATGCATCTGGAGCCACCCACATCCCTGGGATCTGATGTCAGCAGTCAGATGAACTCAGCCTCTCAGGCCCCAAGGATTCCAGCACAAGAATTCCAACCAGTGTACAGGTCGTTTCACACCCAGTCAAGTAACCATTTAGCATCAAGTGGGTATGTTAGCTTCTAGGAAGTTAACATGAGTCAGTCTACCAGGTGCCTGGCTACCTCTGAGGCACACACATTATTGAGGGCGTCAACAAGGAAACACTCTCCGTGTGGGCAGGAAGTTTTGTTTGTGTTTTTCTCTGCTGAATCCCTAATACCTTGAGCAGGGCCTGGTCATGAAGAAATTCAATGAATCTTTGATGGACGCATAGATGGAGTTTCTACGCCCACAAAAACAAAGACCAGACCTTGAACCATAGACCCTACCTGCCCCAGGCAGCACCAAGGCCTCAAACCTCTATCCCTCTATCTTGCTCGGACTTCCACAAAGCTATTTGCAGATTAAGTGTAGAAATGAGTGCTGATCAGCAAATGGGCAAAAACAGTCCAACATTTCATCATGGCCCCAACACCAGCCTCTCTCTGAATAAACTCTTAACCAATGCGTTAAGTCATCACTCCATTCTCAGCATGAGAATGCCTCCCCCAGAAGAGACACAAATGACAAAAACATAAAGCAGCCTATGATAGCCCACCCAAGAAACTCTGCAGCTCCTGCTGGGGGTGGGTTTCCTCTGAGAGGGGTGGGTTTCCTCTGAGGGGCTGGGTTTCCTCTGATGGAGTGGGTTTCCTCTGAGGAGGGTGGGTTTCCTCTGATGGGGGTAGGTTTCTTCTGAGGGGAGTGGGTTTCCTCTGAGGAAGCTGGGTTTCCTCTGAGCGGGGTACGTTTCCTCCAAGAGCTCTGGGACTTTCGGTTTGAGCTCTTGGTTCTCCACATGTGGGTATCAACAAGTCATTAACTAATGGGGACTCATTCTTTTTGTCTGTCTAGGACACACACAGGTTGGAGAGCCCTGGGTCCAGTTCCAGCTCCATCATGAGTTAGCTATTGTGGCCTTGAACAAACGAGTGGAACTCTCCGGGCCTCATTACCTTTCTAAACCATGAGGATAATAATGCCTCAGAAGACCGTTTCCAGGTTTGGATGAGTTCAGGTGCAAGAAGACCCAGACACACAGTAGGTAAAATGTAATTTATTAACTTTCCTCTCCTTCCTAAAAGGGTGCTCAAAAGGTAATCTGGAAGTTGGGAAACAGCCAGCTGACAGAGTGGTGCTTACACAACCTCACAGACACAATTCATTCCCTGCTTTAAGGCTGCAAACCCATCCAAGTGCCCTAATTTCAGGGCTGACCCCTGAAACAAAGCAGACAGCAGAAAGATCCAGAACCTCTCCCAGGAGGCCTACCTCTTTCCCTCCACCAATCTTGCAAGGGAAAATGGCTGTGACAGAATGAAATGCTGATAGAGGCTGAGAGCACATGGATAGCCCACAATTCATTCCTTCCACAAATATTTGCCAAACATTCACAATATGGCTGGCCCTGTGGTATGCAGTGAAGAAGCCACTAAGTAGACAGCTTCTGCATCCTGACCCCTCTCGGGTCAGCCCCTCAGGGATCAGCATGAGCTCCTATGCAACCCCCACAAAGAGGCCAAGGGTGCTGATCAGAAGAGGACAGAGGCAGACCCCACTCAAGAACACTTGGGGTTTATACTCAGGGTCGCTCAGGGTGCCCTCCCCCCACAGCAAGCAACGTGATTCAGGATGAAGCAGTCTCACTGTCCAGAAAATTTATGAGCCTTTGGTTGCTTCCCAGAGGCTTATGTAATTCTTTGCAGAGCTCTGTCTCATACTTGATAGAAAGCCAAGAGGAAAAAAAATAATTTAAGCAAATGTTTTCTATCAATGCATTCTTTTTAAAGCAAGGAAAGATTAGTCCTCAGGCCAAAATGAAACAAGAACACTCAGAAAGTATTTATCTGTTTCTGTTTATATTTGACTAGAAGTAGAAATCTACACAATAAAAAACAATAGAGCATCAAGACACTAGACAAGCAGGATGTGTGAAGAAAGGCCTGTCGAATGGATCTTAAGCTGTGATCTCTTCTGGTTCAATCAATCAGAAATTTAAGTCAGGGAGGAAAAAAAAAATTTCTCCATGGTACAACCTACTTTCCAACCAACTTGACGTTTCTTAGATCATCTGGGATGAATGCTACTGGGAAAATTTTCAAGATCCATATGATATATCATCAGAAAACAGAATAGAACTAACAAAATAAATGTACAGCCAGTAAGGCCACCAGATTTCCATAAGTAAAAGGACACACAAATAAAATCAGTACTGCATCAACTATTCCTAAGCAAGTGAGCAGCCATTAAAATACACAGCATAGAAAGTTGTTCACAACATATCTGTTGTTCACCACAAATTGGGTGAAGAGAGAAATCACAAAGTAATATGCATAGACAATCCCATGTTTGCTCATATTGATTAGTGTAGGTGGGCATTTGTTTAAATCTATACATTCACTCAAAGGTATAGACGGACATTCACTTCATGGCTGCATTTCTTTCCTACTGTTGCTGCCGCAAATTACCACAAACTTGTTGGTTTAAAACAATGCAAACTGGCTGGGCAGGGTGGCTCACGCCTGTAATCCCAGCACTTTGGGAGGCCGAGGTGGGTGGATCTCGAGGTCAGGAGTTTTGAGATGGTCCTGGCCAACGTGGTAAAATCCCGTCTCTATTAAAATACAAAAAATTAGCCAGTGTGGTGGTGGGCACCTGTAGTCCCAGCTACTCAGGAGGGTGAGGCAAGAGAATCGCTTGAACCTGGGAGCTGGAGGGTGCAGTGAGCCGAGATCACACCACTGCACTCCAGCCTGGTGACAGAGCAAGACTCTGTCTCAAAAACAAATAAACAAACAAACAACAACAACAAAAAGTGCAACAATGCGAACTGATTCCCCTAATTCTGGAAGGCAGAAGCATAAATTCAAGGTATTGTTAAGGATGTGTTCCTTTTGGAGGCTGCGGGTGAGAATGTGTTTCCTGCCTTTTCCAGCCTCTCTTCATTCCCTGACGGGGTCCTCTTCCTCCATCTTCTAAGTCAGCAGTTTAGCACTTTTCCCCCAGTCTGACCACCTGCCTCCCTTTTACAAGGACTGTTGTAAGTATTTTGAGTCTGCCTGGATAATACAGGATACTATCCCTATCTCAAGATCCTTAATCAAATCTGTAAAGTCCCTTTTAATAAGGTAACAGGAGGCTAAGTATAGTGGCCCACACCTGCATCCCAGCGCTTTGGAAGGCCAAAGTGGGAGGACTGCTTGAGCCCAGGAGTTCCAGACAAGCCTAGGAAACGTAATAAGACCATGTCTGTCTTTACGAAAAAAAACAACAACAACAGTTTTAGCCGTGCATGGTAGCACACACACGAAGTCCCAGCTACTCAGGAGGCTGATGCAGGAGGATCACTTTAACACAAGAGGCTACAGTGAGTTAGCATCTTATCACTGTACTCCAACCTGGGCAACAGAGCAAGACTTTGTCTCAAAACAAAATAAATAAAATAAGATAAAACACTCACAGGTTCTGGGGATTAGAACATAGATACTTTGGGGGGCTGAATATTCTGCCGATCACATTAACAATATTTATTTCTGGCAGGGCACGGTCACTCACATCCATAATCCCAGCACTTTGGGCAGCAAAGGCAGGCAGATCACTTGTGGCCAGGAGTTCGAGATTAGCCTGGCCAACATGGTAAAATGCCATCTCTAATAAAAATTTAAAAATTATCTAGGCATGGTGGCACACACCTGTAGTCCTAGCTATTTGGGAAGGTAAGGCACGAGACTCACCTGAACCCAGGAGGCAGAGGTTGCAGTGAGCTGAGACTGTGCCACTGTATTCCAGCCTGGGTGACAGAGTGAGACTGTCTCCAAAAAAAAAAAAAAAAAAAAAAAAAGTAAAGAAAAAACAGGAAAAAAAAAACTTATTTCTGGGTGGCAGGATTAGAGGAGATTTTTGTTTTCTTTGTTTATCTGTATTTTCTTTTTCTAAAGTCAACATGTATGATTCGGGTAACTTTTAAAATGTGGTATGAGGGTGACAAAAATGTTCTAAAACAGGATTATGGCGATGGTTGCATAAGCCAGTAAATTTTCTAAAAGTCATCAAATTATATACTTAAATGGGTGAATTTTATAATATATGAAACAAAACCAAAAATGGACTTTTGCACTTTCAAATGGTTCAGCCCCCAAATAAATAAATAAATATAAAAAGAGATCAAATATAGCAAAATGTTAACAACTGGCAAAACACAGTAGAATTCACTGTAAGGTTCTTTCAACATTAGTGTAGGATTTAACATTTGCAAAAGGAAAAGGAAAATGGGCAGAGAAACAAGGAGAAATAACAGGACAGCTCTAGAAACTAAATCTATTTGAGCATTCCAGTCTTAAGCTGGACTTTTGCTTCAATATTTTGGCTCTCAGGAGGCTCTGTGCAGGGCGTGGTGGTGCGTGCCTGTAGTGCCAGCTACTCCGAAGGCTGAGGCAAGAGGATCACTTGAGGCCAAGAGTTCCAGGCCATAGTATGCTATGATCACACAGTACACTCCAGCCTGGCCACAGAGGGAGACCCCATCTCAAAAAAAAAAGAAGAAAAAGAAAAAGAAGCCCTGTTCCAAGCAATGTGGAAGCAGACACAGCTAGTGAGGAAGGCGGGTGATACTCACCTCTTCCTTCCTCTCCATAGCCCAGGTGAGGGGGGACCACAATCCTTCGCTTCTCTCCGATGCAAACACCAAGTAGACCTTCATCCATCCCCGGAATCACGTAGCCCTGCCCAATGTACGTGTCAAAGGTGCGGTTCCGAGAGTAGCTAGAAAAAAAGAAAGGAAAGGAAGGGGTCATTCATGAGAGACTCCACAGCAGCTGTGCAAATTAGTTGGGACGAAGATGCAAAGGAACACAGAGGCCTCCAGACCCCAGAGCAATATAAACCATAGCATCTGAGGACGCAGCCAGGAAACACATTCTCCTGGAAGGAAGTAGCAATCTCCACACAGCATGTGAACAGCCATCTGCAGAGACTCCGTGCAGCCCTCAGGTTTGGTCAGGTTATCAATGCAGTGTGGGTTACGAGAAGCACCACACAGAAATGGAGCTAATGTAAACTGAACAGTATACTTTCTTTTTCGGAGGTAAGGTCTCACTCTGTCACCCAGACTGGTGTGCAGGTCACTGCAGTCACTGTAGCCTCAACCTCCCAGGCTCAAGCAATCCTCCCACCTCAGCCTCCCAAGTAGCTAGGACTTCAAGCACATGCCACCACGAACTTTTTTTTTTTTGTAGCAATGGGGTCCCACAGTGTTGCTAAGGCTGGTTTTGAGCTCCTGGGATCAAATGATCCTCCTGCCTTGGCCTCCCAAAGTGCTGGGTTGACAGGCCTGAGCCACCACACCCGGCCTATACACTTGATAACCATGTCAAGTTAACAAAAACAATCAAGTTCTCAACCAGCCTGGCAACATGGCAAAACTGTCTACAAAATCACAAAAATGAGCTGGGTGTGATGGCACACACCTACAGTCCCAGCTACTAAGGAGGCTGAAGCCAGAGTATTGCTTGAGCTAGAGAGGTTGAGGTTGCAGTGAGCCAAGATCCCAGCACTGCACCCCAGCCTGGGTGATAGAGTGAGACCCTCTCTTGAAAACAAAAAAACAGAAGCAAACATAGCCCTTATCAGAAACTGCAAATGTGTCACAAGGACAATGTCTCCAGTATCTAAAGAGAAGATATCTGCATATGCGGGACATGAATACTCTATCTTGTTTTACTTTTTAATTACTTTCTTCTTCTTTTTTTTTTTTTTTTTTTTTTTGAGACAGGGCCTTGCTCTGTCACCCAGGCTGGAGTGAAGTGGTCTGCTTTCAGCTCACTGCAGCCTCAACCTCTTGGGCGTAAGTGATCCTCCCACCTCAGCCCCTCAAGTAGCTGGGACTACGGCATGCAATACCATGCCTGGCTCATTTTTGTATTTTTAGTAGAGACGGGTTTCACCACGTTGCCCGGGTTGGTCTGGAACTCGTGAGCTCAAGCGATCTGCCTGCCTTGGCCTCCCAAAGTGCTGGAATTACAGGCCTGAGCCACAGCCCCTGGCCTGACATGAAGATTCTGATTGCCAGGAAAGTAGCATACACACTGAAAGCAATGAATTCTGCAGTCTCTACCACAGCCCGACAAAAGGCCCCCACTGTCACCCCTGCTCACCACGACACCCTGGTGAATACTTGGGTTTCCCAAGTGCTCCTGGCAGGAGGCCCAAGTCCACTCAGAGGAGAGATCCAGCCTGTGTGTAAACTGCCGAGTGAGTCTATTACCATGAGTCTGATAAAAAGAGGAATCGATTCTTCCCCACAGCATAATGATTCCAGAATAAAATAATAAAACTTCATCTGCCAAGTCTACTATCAAACTGGTCCACGTGACCTGCACCCCTTCCCCACACCACCTGGTACAGATGAGGCAGAAAGTCCGTCCTTTAGGAGCCGGTCGGTCCTGCCATTCCCTCACCATGCAGCCAGGGCATGACGCCCCGGAGAAGTGGGACCCGTCAAGTGGGGCCAGCAGGCAGAGCTGTGGGGCTCTCCCTTCTCAATACCCCTCAGAGTCCAGAAAGCCACGGGCCACAAAGAAAGGATCACAACAGATGTCTCTCCTCACCCAGGAAGCAGGAGATTGTCCACATAAACTCCCAGAGGAGGCTATGAGTCCCCCTTCCCACCTACTGAGGACAGCATCCCACGCTGAGCAGCTCCAAGCCTCCTCCCCGCACATGGGCCAGGAAGGCCTGGAGGGGAGCACAGCAGGGAAGAGGAAGACCACGCCGGCTCCCAGCATCCTCCAGCCAGAGCAGGGCTCACCCTCCCCAGGGTCCTACAGGTAGGACCCTGGGGATCACCAACAATGTGCAGCCACAGCCAGGCATTCAGGAAAGAGGAGGACACCTACGTGGTGGGCTCCCGACAAAGAGACACCAAGCAGTGAGAGAGACAGCAGATACCCACAGTGGGGAATGCTGCCCATTGGAATAGTCACAAAGGTTCCATGGAGGAGAGGAGACAGCAGACACGAAGGCTGTGGGATCTGCCTGACGGATGAGCACTGGGCTGGCAGCAAGGGCCAAGCCAAGAAGCAGGAAAGAGCCTCAGAAGGCGAGACGGAGGGGTGGGGTGGGCTTGAATCATACTGAACTGAATAACTTTAAAAGTTAAAGACAAGTAAATCGACAACCATCCTGTTCCCCAATGGAAAAGCAAAGTCATCAGTCCTCCCTGAAACGGAATTAAAAATTTTTTTCCTTTTTTTTTTTTTTTTTTTGAGACAGAGTCTCACTCTCTTGCCCAGGCTGGAGTGTAGTGGTGCAATCTCGGATTACTGCAATCTTGCCCTCCCAGGTTCAAGTGATTCTCCTGCCTCAGCCTCCCAAGTAGCTGGGATACAGGCATGGGCCACCACACTCGGCTAATTTTTGTATTTTTAACAGAGATAGGATTTCACCGGGCCAGGCATGGTGGCTCATGCCTGTAATCCAAGCACTTTGGAGGCCAAGGCGGGTGGATCACCTGAGGTCAGGAGTTCAAGACCAGCCTGACCAACACGGTGAAACCCTGTCTTTAAAAAATAATAATAATAAAAAAGAAAGAAAGAAAAAAAAAGCGACGGGGTTTCACCATGTTGGCCCAGGTGGTCTTGAACTCCTGACTTCAGGTGATTCATCCGCCTCGGCCTCTCAAAGTGCTGAGATTACAGGTGTGAGCCATCATGCCCAGCCTGAGCCATCACAGCTGACCCAAACTAACTTAAAAATTTTAAAACAATTCCAATCAAAATCACAAGGGTGTGTACCTGGTGTTGGTGGAGAGCTTAGTAAAGTAATGCTAAAATTCATCTGGAAAAAGAAATAATTAAGAATGGTGTTGTGAAAGTACAGTATATAGCAAGCTACCATTCTCGTTAAAAATTAGAAGAGGGGAATATATATATATGAGTACTTTATTATATATGTATGGAAGACCTATGAAATTAATAACACTGGGCCAGGTACGGTGGCTCATGCCTGTAATCCCAGCACTTTGGGAGGCCAAGCGGGGCGGATCACTTGAGGTCAGAAGTTTGTGACCAGCCTGGCCAACATGATGAAACCCTGTCTCTATTAAAAATGCAAACAAAATTAGCTGGGCATGGTGGTACATGCCCGTACTCCCAGCTACTGGGGAGGCTGAAGCAGGAGAATTGCTTGAACCCAGAAGGCAGAGGTTACAGTGACCCGAGATCTTGCCACTGCACTCCAGACTGGGCAAAAAAACAAGACTCCATCTCTAAAAAAAAAAAAAAAAAAAAAGAGAAGAAGAAAAGAAATTAATAACACTAGTTCCCTGTGAAGAGAGGAAGTGGGACAAGGATAGGAGGGAAATTTATCATTGTATAGCTTTTTATACTTCCAGGATTTTAAATCACCTCAATGTATCACTTTGTCTTTTTTTAAAAAAGAAAAAGAATGCTCTCTTCTCTACAATTAAAAAGCTAACACTGGCTAATCATAGTTAAAGGTGTGATGCTGGCCTAGGAATAGATCAAAGGTAAAGGATAAAAACTCTACAGACTCAAAAGTACATATAAGAATTTAGTTCATAACAAAAGTCACATTTCAGAGCAGTGAGAAAATGAGAGAGCCATTCATGAAGGATGTTGGAAAAACTAGCTAACCACCTGGAAAAAAATAAAGTTAAATCCTTCCTGTCACAGTGATACCACAATAAATTCCAGATGGATTAAAGAATTAAATATGAAAGCATTTGTGAGCATAGAAACTGCAGAACATTGCTGACACTGGTTATCTCATGGTCGTGAGAGTGGAAGGGGCTGATAGGAAATTTACATTTTTTGCTATACCTTTTTGCATTGTTTCCATTATGCAATTAGGACACATTACTTCTGACCCAGAACAGTGGCTCATGCCCATAATCACAGCACTTTGAGAGGCCAAGGCGAGTGGATCACTGAGGTCAGGAGTTTGATACCAGGCTGGCCCACATGGTGAAACCTCATCTCTACTAAAAATACAAAAAAAAAATTAGCTGGGTGTGGTAGTACATGCCTGTAGTCCCAGCTACTCAGGAGGCCGAGGCAGGAGAATCACTTGAACCCGGGAGGTGGAGGGTGCAGTAAGTTGTGATTATACCACTGCACTCCAGCCTGGGCAACAGAGTGAGACTCTGTCTCAAAAAAAAGAAAACATAAAATGGCTGGGCACGGTGGCTCACACCTGTAATCCCAGCACTTTGGGAGGCCAAGGCGGATGGATCACCTGAGGTCAGGAGTTTGAGACCAGCCTGGCCAATATAGTGAAACCCTCCTCTCTACTAAAAATACAAAATTAGCTGGGCGTGGTGGCTCATGCCTATAATCCCAGCTACTCGGGAGTCTGAGACACGAGAATTGCTTGAACCTGGGAGTGGAGGTTGCAGTGTGCCAAGATTGCACCATTGCACTCTAGCCTGGACAACAAAAGTGAAACTCTAACTCAGAAAAAAGAAAAAAACATAACCTTTGACCCGGAGATTCTTCTAGAGATTGTTCCAGGAAAACAATTGATCATATATTATAAGATTTGCCTACAAAAATAATTACTGCAGTCTTCATTAAATGTCAAAATACAGGAAACATAAAGAATAAACAACAGGGATTACCTAAATGTAGGCAGATCTACACAATGTAATATACGTAACTATTAGAATAGGCTAGATTCCACTGTACTAAAGTGGAAAGCTGGAAAGCTCTTTGAAACCTAAGAAAACTATGGCTCCACTATGTGAACAAAAATCTGGTATACACAGAAAAATGGTCTTTCAATTGAAAATATAATTCCAGAGAATAAAGACTAGAACCACACTGGAATGTAACAAAAAATAACACGCACATGCACTAAATGAATTTTTTTTTTTTTTTTTTTTGGTAACAGAAAAAGATAAAAGCAACGCAAATGTTCATCAATAGGGAATGGTTATATAAATACGATATACTCACCCAATAGGACATCATGTAGATGTAAAAGACAAAGGATTTCTCTCTATGTATTAGTGTGGAAAAATCCCAGGATAACAAAAATCAAGGAGCAGAACAATACTTTGTTCCTTAGTAATACTATATTCTAAAAGAGGAGAAAATAACATTTGTGTTTGCTTATATTTGCATTTTTAAAAATCCACACATTAGGCCAGGCACAGTGGTTCAAGCCTGTAATCCTGAGTTAGGTGGATCACCTGAGGTCAGGAGTTCGAGAACAGCCTGGCCAATATGGTGAAACCCATTTCTACTAAAAATACAAAAATTAGCCAGGTGGCGCACACCTGTAATCCCAGCTATTCGGGAGGCTGAGACAGAATTGCTTGAACCTGTGCGGTGGAGGTTGTAGTGAGCTGAGATTTCGCCACTGCACTTCAGCCTGTGGGACAGAGTGAAACTTTGTCTCAAAAAAAAAAATCCATACATTTGAAAAATTAAAAATAGAAACTAATAAAAGTGGTTAACTCTAAGGGGTAGGGAAGAAAGGGAGGTTAGGCAGATACGGACAGGAATACAACATATCTTAATGCATACTTTGTTTTAATTTTGAGCTATATAACTATTACTCTTTTCCAAAAAATGTAAATGAAATGTAAAAGAGATCCTAGGAACAAGAATGTCAGTGAGCCGAGATCACACCCACTGCACTCCAGGCTGGGCGACAGAGCGAGATTAAAAAAAAAAAAAGGCAGGGCATGGTGTTGGTATGGTATTATTCAAATGAAATGATACCATATACAAATTCTTCTGTAATGGTTTTGGATGACTAAATTAACTAGAAGCCTATCACCTCAGAGACAAGAAGGTTGCTGTTGCTACTTGTTTGCTCTACTGGAAGCTGAAAGAGTAGTTTCAAACAACACATGCCACTGGAATGAGCAAGACAGGCCAAACACCAGCCATCTCTGTACAACTGCAGGCCATGCCTGACAAACAAAACAAAACTTTGAACCACAGAAGAGGCCCAGTAATTAGCCCCTATGGAACCCAGTATCCAGAAGGGAGCTGAATGCATCCAACCAGTGCCATCCAGCTGATCAGCCTCTGAAATGTGTAAAGCCCTGTGACACATATCTTATCTCTTATCTAACCATTTACTTGACAAAGGTGCTGGAATAGGGAAAAATGGAGTCCCAAACAGTCAGATGCTATCCAAAGTCATAGAGCTAGTGCAGCATAGACAAGGGCTGGTGCCAGCTCTCTTGGCATCAAGTCCATCCTCTGCCCACTGTACCTCCTTGACATCACTTCTGGCCACTCCTCACCTTGGACCCCATCAAGAGGTTTATACCTGGATAGCTGAGCATAGTATAGGAGGATGGTGAGAGTCGAGGGTGAGTCTCTCCTATCTTCCTGCAGAACCATCTAAAACCGCCCTCAAGAAAGAGATGGTTACAACAGCCTATGAAGAAACTTAAGCCTCTCTCTATAAAAAATAAAAAATTAGCCAAGCATGGGGGCATACGCCCAGAGTCCTAGCTACTCATGAGGCTGAGATGAGAGAATTGCTTGAGCCCAGGAGTTTAAGGCTTCAGAAAACCACGATCATGCAGCTGCACTGCACTCCAAACTGGATAATAGAACAAGATCCTGTCTAAAAAAATAAAATAAAATAAAGGAAAAAGGAAAAAAAAGGAAGGAAGGGTGGGAGAGAGGGAGGGAGGGAAGAAGTATCAGAAAACAGAAACCTGTATTAGAGATGAAAATACTAACTATGAATCAGCATTGACGGTATTTAAATCACGGTCCAGCCAATGGCAGACTTTATTTAATACAAAGTTCTGGCAATTGAAGACCTTAATCATTTCCTTACCTGGAATCAAAAAGGGTGCCATCCAGAAGCGTGCCATTGTAATGATACCTGAGAAAGTCCCCGCTTTGACTTATTCGCTCACAGTTTTTAGGTACTACCTTGTTCTCAATGGAAATGCTGTCCTTGGGGTTATGGAGGTCTAATAATGCAACATCAAACACCAGAGATGCCTGTCCGGGAATGTCTTTCCCTAGAATGAAATGGAGGAAGATGATTAAACAGGGCACAGGATTTAGGAAGTACTTTACAGCTCAACAGTCTTGGGGTTGGTGTTATTCATTTCTTGGGAAGTTTTGAAGCCAAGGAAACAAATGTTCTTCCAGGTCTTGGATGGGCCCCCATGGTGTCCAACCATGGGCTGATGGTATAATCTAAAACCAGACTCAGGAAAAGGGGAAAACTGATGTTAATGACATAAGAGACTACTATGACCATATTTTCTGGGCTCATGCTGGAAAATCAAGCCTCTATGTAGGTGGGCATGCACCCACAGGCAAACTCAAATACATACCTCTGTGGGTTTCTGTTTGTGAATAAATGCAAACCACAGACATTTAAAGGAGAAAATTCCAAATCTCTGGTCTGGTTCTGGAGAACTGTACACAGACTTGTTTTTTTGGAACGAACGGCCAATTTTTTAGAGGCAAAAGTAAAACTCAACACTTTAAAGTGTATCCAAAGCAAGATATAAATAAGATGAAAGTTAGCAGAGATAACAGAGAAAAAAAATGGCACCCACAATCCAAAATATAAATAAATAGTCCTCAAATCACTTCTATCTCACTTCTGGGTAGTACTGCTTCTCTTGGACGTTCCTGACAGGGGAATATATTGAATATTTGCAAACTAAAATCCATCTGAAGAAATTATAGGGCTAGTTCTTCCTGCAAAGATCAACATCAACCAGTAGATAACTCAAAATCTAGTAATTTGGGATAATAGAAAGTTAACCAACAAACCAATCCCTCACTTTTACCTGTCATTTGTTATACCATGCAAAGGAGTAGGCCTGGGCAAGTGAACTAGATGCCACCAAACCTGAGCTCCTTCCACTGACCTCTGGCAAAGCCCACCCTGCGTTTCCACTGGCCTTTGGCAAGCCCACCCTGCGTCTCCTTCCCCTCTGAGGAATGATGAAATCTGCTGAAGCTGGCTGCTGAGTCAGCCCCTGGAAGGCAAAGTGCAGTCAATCCCTAAATCACTTGTATGGGAGATACAGAATATCAATCTTTTGTGCTTTTCTGTAGCTTTTCATTTAAGAGAACAATGAAAACCTTAAAAGTAACCATGGGGTTTCAATTTTTCTAGCATTAATGTGTACTAGAGGAATAATATTTTCTATAGCAACTTTGCAGAGATATAATTCATATATCATAGAGTTCACTCATTTAAAGTTATACTTGGATAGCTGAACACAGTATTCAAGCATAAAGTTTTCAGAAATAACTACGCTAAATAAACTATTATTTATTTAAAGTAAATAAACAATATTTCTCATATCAGGCTCACATTTGGTTTTGTTATGTGGCTGATGACAAAAGGATCTGGGAGGCAATGTCAATGAACTTCTTGGGGCCAAGGACAAGACCACTGGAACATCAATAAGAAAATAGTGGCCAGGCACAGAGGCTCCCACCTGTAATCCTAGCAATTTGGGAGGCTGAGGTGGGCGGATCACCTGAGGCCAGGAGTTTGAAACCAGCCTGACCAATATGGTGAAACCCTGTGTCGACTAAAGATACAAGAATTACCTGGATATGGTGGTGGGTGCCTGTAGTCCCAGCTACTCGGAAGTCTGAGACAGAAGAATTGCTTGAACCTAGGAGGCAGAGGTTGCAGTGAGACAAGATTGCACTACTGCACTCCAGCCTGGATGACAGAGCGAGACTCTGTCTCAAAAAAAGAAGAAAGAAAATAGTAACTGCCAGAGGCACTGGCTCTCACTTGTAATCTCACCGCTTTGGGAGGCTGAGGTGAGAGGATCACTTGATCCAAGGATTTCAAAATTAGCCTGGGCAATGTAGTGAGACACTGGCACATGCCTGCAGTCCTAACTATTCGGGAGGCTGAGGCAGGAATATCACCCAGGAGTTTGTGTTACAGTGAGCTATGGTGGTGTCACTCCCATCTGGGTGACAGAGTGAGACCCTGTCTCTAAAAATAGTTATAACAATATCTCAGTGGGGAAAGAATTAAGATACATTTATGGCACTGCTTCAAACTTAATTTTTTTTTTATTTTAATAGGGAATCCCACCCCTACTACCTCTCTTTTTAAGAAACTGTCTGCAGATCTCCAGCATGTAAAATATATAAAAGTGGGTCAGGCACAGTGGTTCACACCTGTAATCCCAGCACTTTGGGAGACTGAGGTGGGTAGTTGGCTTGACCTCAGTAGTTCGAGACCAGCCTGGCCAACACAGCAAAATGCTGTCTTTACTAAAAATACAAACATTTCCCAGGCATGGTGGCACACACCTGCAGTCCCAACTACCCAGGAGGCTGAGGCAGGAGAATCTCTTGAACCCAGGAGGCAGAGATTGCAGTGAGCCGAGATCACACCACTGTACTCCAGCCTGGGAAACAGTCTGAGACTCTATCAAGAAAAAAAAAAAAAAGTATATATATATATATATATATATATATATATATATATATATATATTTATATATGGAGGTAGAGGGAAGGCTGAGCCCCATCACCTCAGCTCCCTTCTCTTGCTGCTCTGCTCTACAGAGCCAGGAAACAGCATCAATAACATATTGGCTATTTTAAGTTGGGTATCACCATCAGTAAACTCCTTAAGAAGCATCATGTTCTCATTTTTATCCTTAACTACAAAGTCATGTGCTGCATAATGAAGTCTTGGTCAACAACAGACCACATATATGAGAGTGGTCCCATAAGATTATCATATCATGTCTTTACCGTATCTTCTTTACGTTTAGATAAACAAATTTTTGCCATTGTGTTACAATAGCCCACATGATTCAGTACACGTGCTGTGCAGGTTTGTAGCCTAGAAGACACAGGTTACACCATACAGCCTAATGTGCAGTAGGCTGTACAGCACCTAGGATTGTGTAAGTGCACTCTATGGCATTTGCACAACAATGGAATGGTCTAATGATGCCTTTCTCAGAACATATCCCCATCATTAATCAACGCATCACTGTATCCGTCTGCTGTTTAAATGCCTTGTAGGTCTCTGTGTTGTGCCAGCATGTCAATATGATTAAACATACCTGAAATTCAAGTATGAGTAACTGAGACATTCTATTTATCAGTCAATAGTATGTGTTATCCTTCACAGCAAAACTACAAACAGGACACTAATTCTAATTAATGTGTTTTCCAACATTACTCTTTGCTTTTGTCCACGTGAAGTTAATGTCATAGGTAAAAACCCATTGTAGAGGTGCAAATGGGGAAATTTGGCAATTCTGACATAATACGGCTACATTTCTACCTTGATATCTGCAATTTATAGTGTCTAGTTCAAGTCTCATTTCACAAATGGTAAAGCCAGAGAGGTTGGTGCCCAAGGCCATAGCAAGTACTGCAGGAGTAGGGGGCTTACTTATGAAAGCCAATGACCATAAGTTAGTGGAAATTTCTGCAGCTCAATCATCAGACAGCAGACAATCCAGACTAGCACTGACCAACGGAACTTTCTGAGTGATGGAGATCATCTGGGTCTGTATCTGCACTGTCCAGTATGGCGGCCCTCTGCAACGTGACCTAAAATGAAGCAGTGCGACCAAGGAACTGAATTTTAAATTTTAGTTGATTTTAACTTGTTTTCATTTCAATATAAATAGCCACATGTAGCTAGTGATTACCATATTGGGCAGAGTAGGTCTAGACTGACAGGTCTAGTGGATTTCATGTGATGACAATTGAACTAACCACTGCAATAAAACTAAGGATAGCTGAGAGTGGCTCCAAGCAAGAGAAGGACTTACCATCTCCATCCTCTCCATAGGCCAGAAAAGGAGGAATGGTGATGATGCGCTTCTCACCCACACACATCCCCAGCAGCCCTTTGTCCATTCCAGGAATCAGCCAGCCAATTCCCACATATGTGTCATATGTTTTCATGCGATTGTGACTGAAAGCCAATGAGAAAGGGGGAAAAGTTTTACATCATGAGGATGTTTCCAACTCATCTCTCAGTACGGTTTTTCTTACCCAAGTATCAGCTAAACAGTGATCACATACCCATCCCTAGAGATAGGCATTTATAGATCTTTGCCCCCAAACACAGGGAAGATGTCCTTAAGTTTAGAAAGAAATAAAAAGCATGCATTTACACTAGTGGTAGACAAAAACAGGCCAGTTATTCCACTAATAAAACACATTCTAATGAGAAGAAATTTAGAAGGGTTCCCTGATCGCTGGCATAGCCACATGCCTCTCCATAGCTTCAAATACATTCATTTTCCCCCTCCTGTTTCCATGGGAAAGCTATAAAAATGAACCAAAATGTATGTAAGCCTCCTTAGAAATAGAGCCTGGCCAGGCGCGGTAGCTCACGCCTGTAATCCCAGCACTTTGGAAGGTCAAGGCAGGTGGATCACAAGGTCAGAAGATCGAGACCATCCTGGCCAACATAGTAAAACCCCATCTCTACTAAAATACAAAAAATTAGCCCGCCGTAGTGGCACACGCCTGTAGTACCAGCTACTCAGGAGGCTGAGGCAGGAGAATCCCTTGAATCCGGAAGGCAGAGGTTACAGTGAGTTGAGATCGCATCACTGCACTCCAGCCTGGGTGACAGAGTGAGACCCTGTCTAAAAAGAAAAAGAAAAAGAAAAAGAAAAAGAAATGGAGCCTTTTACTTAATGATGAGATACCAAAATACAGCTAAGTTGGATAAACATTGCTCTTCACATTTCTAAAATGTATTAAAATTTTGACTGTGGCACCAGAAAAGATGCAACACTGACCAAAAATCTTAAGTAGATGAGTTCAGTGCTGGTTACCATTGAAAAGAGTCCTTATTCTGGTTTCTCCATGGGGATAAAAAGCAAGTAAGACAGAAGGAAAGAACTATGGGACATTTCACTGATATTGCCATGAACGGCAGAACTTACCTCGAATCAAAGAGAGTCCCATCCAGGAACGTCCCATTGTAGTGGTACCTCACAAAATCAGACACTTGGATGGTCCGAGGGCAACTCGGGGGCTTGAAATAGGTGTGAATCTGAACCTGGTCTTCAGAATTCCAAATATCCATCAGAAGTACATCAAAATGAAGCACTGAATTGGGGGGGATTACACCAGCTAGAAATTAAAGATTTCACACTGAGTTCACAGTTGCTGCCTTTCAGACCAGATAAATAAACACGTAGGATGCTGCCAAAGTGAATGTGGGCCAAAAACGTTCAAGCAGTCGCTGCTATACAATTCCAAAATGCCCCATTCTTCCTCCCTCTTTCCTCCAAATGAAATTGAAAGAAAAGAGAAAAAACAAAGTTTTCTTCTCATTGAGAGTATCATTCAATACACCTGTGTTAATGACACTTTCTTTCACATCTAGAACAAACCTAAGACAGAAATTTTAGCTGTGTGTGAGTTCACTGCTTTTCACTCCCCCCCTCCAGTCTAAAGATTCCAAGATTCTCCAGTCTGTTTGACTTATTAACAGCCTAAAAGTATTCTCGTTGTTTCTGCAGATGTGTTTATAAATGAGGAACAAAAGCTTACAAACTCCTTCACTTCCATAGGCAAGCTTTGGAGGAATCTTCACGAAACGTCTCTCGTTTACACACATCCCAACAAGAGCCTGGTCCATCCCTGCAATCAGCTGTCCTTTTCCCACAAACACGTTGAAAGTGGAGTCTCTGTCATAGCTGAAGACCCGAAGGGTAGGGAGAGAGAAAGAAAAGTGTAAGTAGTCCCTTCCTCAGTAAAACCAACTTGTAAAAATGTGCCCACGGACGTAATGTAGCCACAGCAAGGCAAAAAGCCTGCCAAGGAGTTGCTGATACAGGAACAACTCCAGTGGACAGTACTCGCGGGGTTGAAAATTTTAGACTATCTTGAATATTGCCAGCAAATCTAGCTCAATAAGAATCAGCATGACTCTCTTTAGAAAAAAAAAAAAATGTGAACTGTGAGGGTGATCTGGCTGTGACATCTGTCACCCCATTGATCACCAGGGTTGATTCAGCTTATCTGGCTGGCTAGGCGGGTGTCCCCTTCCTCCCTCACCGCTCCATGTGCGTCCCTCCCGAAGCTGTGCGCTCGGTCAAAGAGGATGACCATCCCTGATAGAGGAGGACCGGTCTTCGGTCAAGGGTATATGAGCAACTGTGCTCCCCCTGCTAGAACCTCCAAACAAGCTCTCAAGAAAAAAAAAAAAAATGTGTTAAGCTGATTTTACAAAATAGTTACCTATTCTTTCACACACACACATACACACACACACACACACACACACACACACACAAGAAAGAGTTGGCTATAGTCATGCTAGGGCTTTGAGAGGCCAAGGTAAGAGGATCATTTGAAGCTAGGAGTTCAAGACCAGCCTGGGCAACAAAGAGACACCTCCTTTCTACTAAATATATTAATACCTATAATTAGCCACATGTAGCGGTGCATGCCTAGAGTCCCAGCTACTTCGGAAGCTGAGGTGGGAGGAGCACTTGAGCCCAGGAGAGTGAGGCTGCAGTGAGCTATGACTGCACCACTGCACTCCAGCCTGGGCCACAGAGTCTCAAAAAATAAAATAAAACGAAAAAGACTTTACGGCCAGGCACAGTGTCTCACACCTGTAATCCCAGCACTTTGGGAGGCCAAGGAGAGTGGATAACATGAGCTCAGGAGTTCGAGACCAGCCTGGCCAACATGGTAAAACCCCATCTCTACTAAAAATACAAAAAATTAGCCAGGCATGGTGGCATGTGCTTAAAGTCCCAGCTACTCGGGAGGCTTAGGCAGGAAAATCGCTCAAACCCGGGAGGTGGAGGTTGTAGTGAGCCACAATTGCTCCACTGCACTCTAGCCTGGGCAACAGAGCAAGATTCCATCTCAAAAAAAAAAGACATTATTTTCTATGTGATCGGTACCTAAAAGCAACATCATAGGTACTAATAGCCCAGGGTAACACATACACACACATTTGATTTTTTTTTTAAGTCATCCAGCTAAGTCAAACACAGAGGCAGCACAGTAAGAGCATTAAAACATACTTAAATTGGGCCGGGCGCGGTGGCTCAAGCCTGTAATCCCAGCACTTTGGGAGGCCGAGGCGGGTGGATCACGGGGTCGAGAGATCGAGACCATCCTGGTCAACATGGTGAAACCCCGTCTCTACTAAAAATACAAAAAATTAGCTGGGCATGGTGGCGTGTGCCTGTAATCCCAGCTACTCAGGAGGCTGAGGCAGGAGAATTGCCTGAACCCAGGAGGCGGAGGTTGCGGTGAGCCGAGATCGCGCCATTGCACTCCAGCCTGGGTAACAAGAGCGAAACTCTGTCTCAAAAAAAAAAAAAAAAAAAATACTTAAATTCTCTTAACCTCCGTTTCCTCCACTGCAAAATGCAAGTGATAATAACAGTCATCTCAAACACAAAAAATGCTCTGAAAACCTAAGTGTTATGCCAATATTACTATAATTAACACAGGTAATAGAAAGTATAATGTAGTCTTATGATCACTAATATATGTGTTTTAAAGGCTGATAGGCGACGGCCTTATATCAAAAGATAAATAATGAAATCAAAGCTGTGACTCATACCTTTATCTTCTTCAACGTCAAATTTAGCAATCAACAGGGGTTTGCCTGTTAGGGGACTGTGCCAGATGCTTTGGAGGATATAAAGTACAAGCCACGGACTTTGCCTATAAGTACCTTATAAACTGATAGAGACCCACAGAGTTTCAAAAGACATAAAATAAAATGCTCTATGGCATTTTATAATAACAGATTTCTACTCACTGACATGAAGGAATATATACAATAAGAGTAAAGGTCAGGTTACAGTGCCAGGTGTGGTGGCTCATGCCTGTAATCCCAGCACTTTGGGAGGCCAAGGAGGGTGGATCACTTGAGGTCAGGGGTTCAAGGCCAGCCTGGCCAACGTGGTGAAACCCCATCTCTCCTAAAAATACAAAATTAGCTGGGCGTGGTGGTGTGCACCTGTAGTCCCAGCTACTCGGGAGGCTGAGGCACAAGAATTTATTGAACCTGGGAGGTGAATGTTGCAGTGAGCTGAGATAGTCCCATTGCATTCCAGTCAGGGTGACAGAATGAGACTCTGTCACAAAAAATAAAAAAAGCGGGGGGCAGGTTAACACAGTATAATACCACCCCATTTTCAGCTTACATATATAGATACATATGAAAAAATCCACAAGGCAATGCATGAAATATTATCTATCAGCTACAGGGAAAGGACTTCAGGTGACTGAATTTGTTTTCTCTTTAATTATCTTACTTTTCAAAATGATCACATAATTACTAATGTAATAAAATGTTAAAAGCTGCTGGGATTTACTTCATGATGTCACCCTTCGTTTTGCAAAATACTTCCACTTTTTCCTCTTTTTCTCTAATGAACAGTTTGGGCGGGCCACAGAGTCCACCTCAGCACTCCCCTGAAGGCAGCTTCCTGAGACCTGGCCCTCTTCTCTTTCTCCTCCCAGTTTTATAGCCTATTTTAATAGCTTTCCTTTCCTCAAGGTCAGTGAACGGAAACCAAGATTTCAAATACAAGCCACCAAGCCAGAGGACAAAAGCACATGGTCAGTTTCGTGCCCAAGTCAGCTTTACACTTCCACCCTCTACCTCCGGGGCTCCAACCCTCACCCCCTGGAATGCCCGCTCTTGAATTACACTTGGCTGGGGCCTCCCCCTGCCACTAAGCCATCATCAAACTGGTGGATTTATTATAATAATGGGCCGGAAAGCAAGGTTTCAAAGACTCCCAAGGCATAGAACACTCAAATAGCAACAACGCACCAGCAAGAAACTACTTTAAAAAATATTTTTTTCATTCACAGAACCCAAATATACTTCCCAAATTTAACAAAACTTTTTAATGCTAACTACCACTTACACATTGTCGGGCGCAGTAGCAAACTAAGCTCTTCATATATAGTACCCCATTTAATCCTCATACAATACTTTAAGGTGGGTGCTCTGATATTCAGGCTCTTTGGAGGTTACAAAATTTCCTAAGCTCATGAAATTAAACACGGGTGGGGGTGGAGAAGTGAGAATCTAGGACCATCTGATTCTCACACTCCAGGGTCTGGGCCTCCCTAGAGGCGTATAGAAACAGTTGTTGGGCAACATTGCAAAATCCCATCTCGACTAAAAATACAAAAAAAAAAAAAAAAAAAAAAAAATAGCTGAGCATGATGGTATATGCATGTGGTCCCAGCCACTCAGGAGGCTGAGGTAGGAGGATAACTTGAACCTGGAAGGCTGAGGCTGCAGTGAGCCAAGATCGTACCCCGGCACTCCATCCTGAGCGACAGAGTGAGAAAAAGAAAAGAAAAAGGAAGGAAAGGAAAGGAAGAAAGAAAGAAAGAGTTGTTGCCTCACGGTATTAGCTTTTTCATTTGATGCTGCCTAAGCACTGTGAACAATTAAGCACCAAAGTGCTAAAAACCAAAAAACCTTTCCGAAAGAAAGTGTATATATTTGTACATTAATAATGTATACAAGAGGCTAACAATGCAAGACCACTTTTACCTACTGCTTAAAATTCTGAGCACCTGGAAAAATAAAGTTGTTTTGAACAAATTTATTCTGATCAGCACAATTGGCACAAAATCACGGGCAGCATCAAGCCCAGAGCTGGTCATGAAAATTATTTCTGCACATTCTGGAATAAGCATTTATACAACCTGTCCTGGTATCTGGCTTATTTAGACCTTTTACAGGCATCTTTTTCAGGGGCCTTCAGGAAACAGATGACACTCCCTAATGAGGCTGTTCCAGGAAAGTTTAATAATGAAGTGTGCACAGCCGACATTATAATCATTGGTGAAAACTGAAAGGTTTTCCCCTGTAATTGGGAATAAGGAAAAGATGCCTGCATTCAACACTTCTTTTACGCATGGTCCTGGAACTCCTAGCCAGAGCAATTAAGCAAGAAAAAGAAATATATGGCACAGAAATTGGAAAGGAAGAAGTAAAAATATCTCTTAACACATGAAAAGATTTTACATATAGAAAACTCTATAAGAGTCCATTAAAAAAGCTGCTAAAACTAATAAACATTGGACTTGATGGTTCTGTGGGAAAAAAAACAACTAATAAACAAATCTGGCAAATTTGCAGAATACAAAATCAACACCCCCAAATCAATTGGATTTCTGCTTGTTTAAAAGTGTGTGGCACCTCCCACCATCTCTCTCTTGCTCCCGCTCTTGCCATGTGAGATGTCTGCTCCCCTTTTCCCTCCCACCATGACTATAAATCTCCTGAGGTTCTCACCAGAAGCTGATGCCAGCATGCATGCTATGCTTCCTGTACAGCCTGCAGAATTGTGAGCTAATTAAACCTCTTTTCTTTCTTTTTTCTTTTTTTTAGATGGAGTCTTGCTCTTCCACCAGGCTGGAGTGCAGTGGCACGATCTCGGTTCATTGAAACCTCCACCTGCTGGGTTCAATCGATTCTTCTGCCTCAGCCTCCTGAGTAGCTGGGATTACAGAGGCGCACCACCATGCCCAGCTAATTTTTGTATTTTTAATTGGCACGGGGTTTCACCATGTTGGTCAGGCTGGTCTCGAACTCCTGACCTTGTGATCCACCCACCTCGGCCTCCTAAAGTGCTAGGATTACAGGCTTGAGCCACTGCACCTGGTCTAAACCTCTTTTCTTATAAATTACCCAGCCTCAGGTATTTCTTTGCAGAGATGCAAGAATAACCTAACACAATGCCCGTTGGTTGAATCCAACCAAAGCCAGAAGACAAGGGATCATTAATGCAACCCATAGTGTGCACATGTAATCCATACAGGTCAGCCTCTCAGAGCAAAAAGCAAATGGAACAGGTGGAGAGTGGACCTAGAAAGGCAAATGGAAACCACCTAGCATATCCAACACCCTCCTTTCCTCTCCACCAGCTTGTTTTTGTCTCCTTCAGTCACTGCCCAGGGTGGCGGGGCAGTGGGGGGAGAATGGGAAAGGTGTCTGCAGCACCCTCTGATGATGCTCTTCAAAAAACCCAAGGACAACTAAGACAAGAGACATCATAGTCAACTCACTAAACTGCCTACACAGAAGCTCACATTATATTTGCGACACATTACTTGAGATAAATAACTATGCCCATGGCTATCTTTTTTTTTTTTTTTTTTTTTTTTTTTTGAGACAGAGTCTCACTCTGTCACCCAGGCTGGAGTGCAATGGCACAACCTTGTCCCACTGTAATCTCTGCCTCCCAGGTTCAAGCAAGTCTCCTTCCTCAGCCTCCCTAGAAACGCCACCACGCCCAGCTAATTTTTGTATTTTTAGTAAAGACAGGTTTTCACCATGTTGGCCAAGCTGGTCTTGAGTCCTGACCTCAGATGATCCACCTGCCTCAGCCTCCCAAAGTGCTGAGATTACAGGTGTGAGCCACCACGCCCAGCCCCCCATGGCTATGTTCTTAAGGCAAAATGGGGCTTCTGAACGTAGGTTTAAATCTGCACTAAGAACGAACTTTTAAAAGGAGAAATGGCAGACTGAGTGTGGTGGCTCAAGTGGTAATCCCAACACTTTGGGAGCTCGAGGTGGGTGAATCACTTGAGCTCATGAGTTTGAGACCAGCCTGGGCAACATGGTGAAACCCTGTCTCTACCAAAAATACAATTCTAGCTACTCGGGTGGCTGAGGCATGAAAATTGTTTGCACCTGGGAGGCAGAGGTTGCAGTGAGAACCAATGCACTCCACCTGAGCAACAGAGAGAGATCCTGCCTCAAAAAGAAAGAAGGAAAAAAAAAAGACTGCTATATTTTGAGAGCCCATAACAGAAAGGAAGCATAGTAAGAAAGAACAAGCCCACTGGGCTTGGGAACTACCTTTTGGGGGCCTCAAAGTTGGTCCTGTCTCACTTGGGCCACTTTGGATGGCTGACTCACAAGGGGACATGCTTGACGTGTGGACTGTGGTCCTGCCACCACCCTTCGCAAATGGGACTGAAACTCACATCCCACTGGCTGCCAGGTTCCCAGCTGAGACACCCCCTCCACTGGCTGAGTTCCACCACTGAGACTGGATCTGACTGCAGAGGCAGAGTCTGGTTTTTCTGCCTCCCACCTACCTCTCCACACAATCAGTCCCAAAGGGGACTCTGAGCTTTCTAGACCCTTTGCCCAAGATGATTTCCTTCAAACCACCACCTCTACCAGTAGCTAATGAGACATACCAGGAAGAAAAGAAAAGCAGTTAATGAAATGGCGAACTACCCAGAGGGGAAAGTGTGAGGAGGAGGAAGGGAAAGGAGGCAAAGAAGGAGAGAGGGAGCAAGTGGGAGCAGAGAAGAAATGGGAGAGAACGCCTCCATTCATAGCTTCTCCGGGAGAATCGGACCCTGAAACATGAGCCGTTGGCTTGGATGGGCTTCGGGCCATTAAAACATCATTAAATGAAAAGCTTTGCAAAGCAAAGCAAAATCCATTGCTGTTACGGATTTTTGTTTTTCCGCAACTGCACAAATTAAAATGTCGGACCCCTAGAGATGATTCCCATTTTTCACAGGGCTTGGCCCAGTAAAATACCATGTAGCCAAATTAAATTGTTAATATGAATGTGCAATTGCTCGCAATGACCCACAGATGAAAATTCAAAGCCCTGCTAATAAGTCTTCACTGGGGGTGCTTGGCTGGCTGCCAATGGCCTCAGGAGACCGCAGCCAGAAGTGGCTAGGATCTTTCCCCCAGTTAGCAGAAACGCGCAGGGCTAACGCACAGCAGCAGCTTCCCTTTCAGCACTCCCGTTCTCCATAGAAAGCACCGCGGTGCGGATTCACACTCAAACACCTCCTAAGTGAGCATGTCCTGACCTGGCCAGTCATACTGACGCCACTGCCCCCATCAGGCCCTCCCCACTGACTCCATCCTGGCTGCTTCCCAGCCCACTGGCTCCTCCCTGAGGACCAGTCCTGCTGAAGAGGTCAGCCTGGGCCCCCACTTAGGACCATGTGACTTAACGCCCAATAGAGTGGACACCTGCCCCAAGCAGGACCCATCAGATTGTGCTGGAAACCTGGAGGTGAGCCAGTCCAGTTTGCCGTCGCTGGTGCTGGATCCCAGAGACCATGTGTGCAGCGTGGAAAGCTTGCTGGAGCACTCTCTTTCTCGTGGGAGAGAATGAAGCCCCGTCTGCAACCCCTTGGGGAGAGGCAGAAAGTCACCTCAGTCCATGATTCTGGACCCTCACAAGGAATTGAAGATCCTTCCAATAAATTCCCACTCCTTTCTGCTTAAGTCTGCAGGTATGGACTTGTGTTCTCCCCAACCCTGACTTGAAGGTGGAGATTTTTGTCAGCTTTATCCTCTGCTGTATCTCAGTACCTGGAATGTTTGGAGCTGGATGAATCCCTATGTAAAATGAAGTCCCAATGAAACTGATCTCTAGAACTTCTACTTACACTATAGTCCATTCACTGAGCACCTCAATCCCCTTACTCCTCTGAATAAAAACCTTCCCTTCAAAAGATTCTGGGCTGAGCGCATTGGCTCACGCCTGTAATCCCAGCAATTTCGGAGGCCAAGGCAGGCAGATCACCTGAAGTCCGGAGTTTGAGACTAGCCTGGCCAACACAGTGAAATCCTGTCTCTACTAAAAATACAAAACTTAGCTAGACACAGAGGCGCACGCCTGTAATCCCAGCTACTCAGGAGGCTGAGGCACAGGAATTGCTTGGACCCAGGAGGCAGAGGCTGCAGTGAAGTGAGATTGTATCACTTCATTCCAGCCTGGACAACAGAGTGAGACTCTGTCTAAATAAATAAATAAATAAATAAATAAATAAATAAATGCATATGTAAAATGAATATGCAAAATGTCCACTGTTAATGATTCTACGATTCTTTTAGAGCAGTGGTCCCCAACCTTTTTGGCACCAAGGACTGGTTTCATAGAAGGAATTCAATTTTTCTATGACCAGGGTTGGGGGATGGTTTCGGGATTATTCAAGTATATTACATTTATTGTGCATTTTATTTCTATTATTATTACACTGTAATATGTAATGAAATAATTATACAACTCACCATAACATAGAATTAGTGGGAGCCCTGAGCTTGTTTTCCTCCAACTAGATAGTTCCACCTGGTTGTGGACAGTGACAGATCATCAGTCATTAGATTCTCATAAGGAGTGCACAACCTAGATCCCTCACATGTGCAATTCACAATAGGGTTCATGCACCTATAAGAATCTAATTCCCCTGCTGATCTGACAGTGGGCCGAGCTCAGGTGGTGATGTGAACAATGGGGAGTGGCTGTAAATATAGATGAAGCTTTGCTTGCTCACCTGCTGCTGGCCTCCTGCTGTGCAGCTCAGTTCCCAACAGGCCGTAGATCAAAACAGGTTCATGGCCAGGGGTTAGGGACCTCTGTTTTACTTATTTGAATACATTGATGCCCCATTCCTGGAGTTCTGTTTTAGAGCAATGGTTCTCAAGGTGTGGTCCTCTGACCAGTAACATCAGCTGGGAACTTGTCAGAAAAGCAAATTCTTAGGCCCTTATCCCAGAGCTACTGAATCAGAAATTAGCTCTCCACATGATTCAGAAGTATATGCAGTTTAAATACTACTGTGCTCGAGTATCTACAACTCTGTATACCCAAACAGGCATGTGGTAGGTACATAATAATATTTATCAAAAGACAAGACTGGACCTTAAGGATCTGCAGACACAACCCTGAGCTTCCCCCTGGTGAATTTCAATCATCCTTGGGTCTTAACCCTGCCATACCAGGATTTCATCCTAACCTCCCCCTGACATAGACACACAAACATATAGTTAAGTCTTTTCTGTGTTTTCATAGCTACTTCCATCATATAAGCGGATGGCCTACAGACCATTGATTATGGCCGTGAACTACCTGGGTTCAAATCTCTACTCAACCACTTAGTAATTAGGTTCCTTGGGCAAGTCATTTGAACTTTCTGAGCCTCAGTTTCTTCATTTGTAATGAGGTACCTACCTCACTGTCTTGTGAACTTAAATGAATTCTTCTATGATTAAATGAGTTAACGTAAGTGAAGGCACATGGTAAGAACTATGTGTAGAGACAGAGTGTGTACTACTGTCTTACTGTACTTATCACACTATGTTGTAATAGCCTAGGGTATGAGTGGTCGGGTTGCGGAAGGGACATACTAGACTAGGACTAGTCTCTGTCTTGAGGGATAGACACTGCATAAATGTTTGATGAATGGATGGTAGCTCCTCTGTGATCTTTCAACTAACTGCCCTACACTGCCTCACAGTGGCTGCCAGCCCTAGAGATGTTCTAGAGAGTCGGACAACTTGTTCTACTGGGAATTAATTACTATCAACTCAAGCAAGAAATTCTTCCCTATGAAGAAGCACATGAAAGAAGATACACAAATGGTCAATAAACACATGATGCTCAGCATCGTTAGTCATTAGGAAAATGTAGATCAAAACCACAATGAGATACCATTTCACAACCACTAAATGACTATAATCAAAGACAGGCCGGGCACACTGGCTCACGCCTATAATCCCAGCACTTTGCGAGGCTGAGGCAGGCAAATCACCTGAGGTCAGGAGTTCGAGACCAGCCTGGCTAACATGGTGAAACCCAGTCTCTACTAAAAATACAAAAATTAGCCAGGTGTGGTGGCAGATGCCTGTAATCTCAACTATTCGGGAGGCTGAAGCAGAAGAATTGCTTGAACCTGGGAGGCAGAGGTTGTAGTGAGTGGAGATTGTGCCATTGCACTCCAGCCTGGGCAACAAGAGTGAAATTCCATCTCAAAAAAAAAAAAAAAAAAAAAAAAAGACAGACAAGTACAAATGTTGGTGAGACCACGGAGAACTAAGAACCCTCATACACTGCTGGTGGGAATGCAAATGGTGCAGCCATTGCAAACAGTTTGGTTTGGCTATTCTTCAAAACATGTATAACGTAATTGCCATAGGACACAGCAATTCCAACTCCTAGGTATATATACAAAAAAAGAGGGAAAGAGATATCCACACAAAACCTTGCACATGAAGGTTCATAACATCATTCATTATAGCCAAAACGTGTAAGCAATTTAAAGGCCCATCAACTGATGAATGGACACAATGGAATATTACATATACAGCCATAAAAAGAAATGAAATACTGATATGCTCTGCAATGTAGATGAACCATGAAAGAAGCCAGATTATACAAAGCACCTCAAATTATATGATTTCATTTATACGAAATGCTCAGGATAGGCAAATTCATAGAGAGATAAAGTGGATTAGGTGGTTGAAAGGGACTGGAGGGTAGATTATTGGGGTTGGGAAGTGACTGATAATGTGTCCAACGTTTCTTTTTTTGGATTGATGACATTGTTGTGGAATTTGCTAGTTGTGACATTTTTACAACTCTGTGAATATACTAAAAAACACTGAATTGTACAAACCAAATGGGCAAATTGTATGATATGTGAATTATATCTCAATAAAGTTGTTCTTTAGAAAAAAAAAAAAGTAACTAAAAAAGTAGTAAGAATGACCATTTCTAAGCACTTGCTAGTGCTGCATACTATGCTAAACAGCTTTTGTATATTCATTATCTGGAATTTAAAAAAAAAAAAAAGCAAGAGTCTACAAAATATTCATAATGACTCTAGGCCTTGGGGCACATAACAGGGGCTCAGCAAATACCTCTCTCTGGCTAGTCTGGTGATTCACAAGTACTGGCAAAGACCAGGGTTTGTAACAAAAGCCCTGGGGAGGAGTAGCCTGCTGGAGGAGGAGAGGCCTGTTAACCCTGAACCTAAACTGGAAGGAAAATGGGGAGTGGTGCTGTGATCTTGAGGCAGAGCTGAGTGAGGGAGTCCCAGGCCCGGTGCAAAGCAGAGTGGCTGTCCTGGACCACTTCCTGCCCACGAGGAGAGTTTTGTTTTGTTTTGCTTTGTTTTGTTTAGAGATGGGATCTTTCTGTGTCGCCCAGGCTGGAGTGCAGTGGTACGATCATAGGTCACTACAGCCTTAAACTCCTGGGCGCAAGCGATCCTCCCACCTCGGCCTCCCAAAGTGCTGAGACTACAAGCGTGAGCCACTATGCCCGGCCCCAAGAGAGGTTTTTGTATGGCCGGAAGGGAGGGCAGTGGAAGTTGCGCGCACAGACTCTGGACTTGGGTTAAACAATATGACTCCATTGTTTAAATACGTTTCTTAGCCTCTGTTGCTTGTTACCTTACTGATAAAATGAGGGTAGTGATAGTACCTACCTCACAAGACTGCTGTACAATTAAATGAGTTCACTGCAATGTGGAAAGCACTTAGAACTACACCTACACATTGTCCCAGCTCAATGTATGTGTGCGGCTGCTAGCCTCTTCTGCATCATCATCATTCTGGGTGAGAAGCACCATCTGACTAGATTCCCAAGGGAACGGAGGGAAGGAACACAAAGGGAGAAGACAGGCAGCCACGAACGTCCACTCTTGGAATCTAGTTGTGCAACGTGGCCCCCATTTATACTGATTACTTTACACTGATTGTGCGAGTGTCCACGCGCTGGGAGGAAAGGGAGGAGCATGGTCTGCCCCAACTCAGCTGCTCAAGGTCCTCCAAGGGTCCAGTCCCGGGCGGGCGGCTTAGAGCACGTGTGGGCCGGGAGGCTCACCCGCCGCGGAGGGTCTGGGGTCCGGGAGGATCCGGGCAGCGGAGGAAGGGAGGAGCGCGGATGCACGGGGCGGAGCTAGGGGAGGTCCGGCCGGAGGGAAAGGCCTCTCTGGAGAGAGGGACGCGGGACAGCGAGAGCTGCATCCGCGGAGGCCACGCCGGGCGACAAGGGCGCGGTACCTGGAGTCGAACTTCTGGCCGTCGGGGAACGTCCCCACGTAGTGGTAGCGCACGAAGTCGCCGCTGCGTACGGTGCGCGGACACTCGTCGGGCACGAAGCGCCGCTCGATCTGCAGCTCCGTATCGGAGCCCAGGCCCGCCACGGGCGCTGCCTGCCCGGTCACCCAGAGCAGCAGCAGGAGCAGCGGCGGCGGCGGGGGCCTCCAACCCCGGGCCCGGAACGCCATCGGGGCGGCAAGGAAAGCGGCGCGGGTGCAGCGCGGAGCTCCGGCGACGCGGGTCGGCCTGGGAGTGCGGCGGCGTGTGCAAACGTGGAACGGTCTCCCGGCCCTCCCCGGGCAGCAGCCACCACCCCCTCTCCCCTGTCGCCCGCCCCCCGGCCACCGCTTGAGGGGAGGAGCCCGGCCTGGCCGCGCGCAGAGGGCGGGCCTGCTGCGGCCTGCCCAGCCCGGCCCTGCGATAGTGCGCGCAGCTTGGCGGGCGGGGAGTTGGCGGCTCCAGAGGGGACCCAGAATCCAGGGAGGGACCCATAACTGCATAATCCAGTCTGGGCCTAGGGAGGGCGTGTCCCCGAGCTCGACACTGTGATCTCTGTACAAGCTTTTGGTCCAAACTCGGAAGAGAAAAGCGCGGACTGCCCAGGCCCACCCGCTCGCTGGTCCCCGCCGGTCCCTGAAGACTCCGGGTTTGGGGCCGTGAGAGGCTCCTACGTGGCGGTGGATCCAATTTCCCCTTGCTGCTTTGGAGAGGGAAGGAAAATTAGATTTTATTTTATTTTTTTTTTATTTTTATTTTTTTTTTGAGACGGAGTTTCGCTCTTGTTACCCAGGCTGGAGTGCAATGGCGCGATCTCGGCTCACCGCAACCTCCGCCTCCTGGGTTCAGGCAATTCTCCTGCCTCAGCCTCCTGAGTAGCTGGGATTATAGGCACGCACCACCATGCCCAGCTAATTTTTTGTATTTTTAGTAGAGACGGGGTTTCACCATGTTGACCAGGTTGGTCTCGATCTCTCGACCTCATGATCCACCCGCCTCGGCCTCCCAAAGTGCTGGGATTACAGGCTTGAGCCACCGCGCCCGGCCAGATTTTATTTTTTTTAAACTTAGTTACAAGGGTATCGTCTACCTTGAAAGAGACCGAAATCATCTTCGGGATTTTTTTTTTTTTTTTTTTTTTTTTTTTTTTTTTAATGCTTAAAGGAAAAGGGAGACGTGTGTTGCGATAGGCTCCCGTGACAGTTGTCTAGGCGAAAGTTTTAGGGCGCTGTGAGGGTCCCCCAAGCCATCAGTGGCCGCAGTGTGAGCTGATATTTGCAGACATCCCACAAGCTCCCACATATGAGCCTATGCCAGGGAGGACTTAATCAAAGAGACGCAGATGCCGCAGGAATCCGTTACGGTAGTCAGATGCACCCTCAGCTTGGAACTGGCTGTTATAATTTATTGAAACTTTGGAATAATGAAAGCAAATCACCAACACTTTCTCAACTCATTTTGGAAGCAAACACAATTCTGATACCAAAACCTGGCAAACAGAGCAACAAAAAAAGAAAAATAAAACTGAAAACACTGGGTACGATCTAATTTATAAATATAAATGCAAAAATACTGAATGAAACATGATCAAATCGAATTCGACAGTGTATTAGGCAAAGTGCAGTGGCTCATACCTGTAACCCCAGCACTTTGGGAAGCCGAAATGGTTGGATCACCGGAGGTCAGGAGTTCAAGACCAGCCTGGCCAACATGGTAAAACCCCATCTCTACTAAAAATACAAAAATTAGCAGGGTGTGGTGGCACAGCCTATAGTCCCAGCTACTCAGGAGGCTGAGGCAGGAAAATCGCTGAAACCTGGGAGGCAGAGGTTACAGTGAGCAGAGATCGCACCACGAGGTCAGCCACGAAATCGCCCAGTGCACTCCAGCCTGGGCGACGGTGAGACTCCACCACAAAAAGAATAAAAATAAAAATAATAAATAATAAAAAGTATGTTTTGTTTTGTTTTTTAAGACGGAGTTTCGCTCTTGTTACCCAGGCTGGAGTGCAATGGCGCAATCTCGGCTCACTGCAACCTCCACCTCCCAGGTTCAGGCAATTCTCCTGCCTCCGCCTCCTGAGTAGCTGGGATTACAGGCACGTGCCACCATGCCCAGCTAATATTTTGTAATTTTAGTAGAGACGGGATTTCACCATGTTGACCAGGATGGTCTCGATCTCTTGACCTTGTGATCCACCCACCTCGGCCTCCCAAAGTGCTGGGATTACAGGCTTGAGCCACCGCGCCCGGCTAAAAAGTATGTTAAAGGAAAAATATGCCGTTACATGGACTACCTAGGGAGCTTCTGCAAGTTAACAAAATGTGAGTGTTCTCTGTAAGATGAAGATAAAACAGTAATTATAAGATAATATAATATAATTATTAGCCTTCAGGGATCAAATGAGAAACTACATGAATAACTCAAGAAAAATGTTCACTGTTCATCTTAGAGCTTATTCTAGAAATAGAACACCTATTAATAAAATTATAGGACAGAAGAAGGGGAAAAAAAGCTCTAAGATCATGTGGCCATAAACTCAAATGGCATGAGATAAAGTTCAACATCTATCTCTGATTTTAAAAACAAACAGAGTCTGGTGGCTCACTCTTGCCATCCTAGCACTTTGGGAGATCGAGGCCGGTGGATCACTTGAGCCCAGGAGTTAGAGACCAGCCTGGGCAACATGGCAAAACTCTGCCTCTACAAAAAATACAAAAATTACTCACCCCTGTAATCCCAGCACTTTGTGATGCTAAGGCAGGTGTATTGCTTGATCTCAGGAGTTTGAGACCACACTGGGCAACCTGGCAAAACCTTGTCTCTACTAAAAATACAAAAATTAACTTAGGTGTGGTGTTGCACACCTATAATCCCTTTGTTTCAGCTCTCACACTGTAAACAAGCTTGTTTTCACAGTATCTTCAGTGCCATGTTTTCACATTGTTGTGCTTTTTATTGGTGATTTTGCTCTTCTAAGTGGCCCTAAGCATAGTGCTGAAGGACTGTCTTGTATTCTTAAGTACAAGTAACCCCTGATGATAAGAAAAAAACATGTGATAGAGAAGCTTCACTTAGCCCCGAGAGCAGTTAGCCTAAATAAACTGCCTTTAAACAGAAACACACATAAAACTAGATTATATATTGATCAGTTAAGGGAATATCATGACCAAAGCCTTGCAGAAACCTAACCCAGAATTTCTCCTAAGAGCAATGGTTCAGTGTTTGCTAGTTCAGTATTTGCTGGGACTTCATAACATAATTACTCATACGATGAGAACTGATGGTTTGGGGCCAGGTGCAGTGGCTCACACCTTTAATCCCAGCACTTTGGGAGGCTGAGTCAGGCAGATTACTCAAGATCAGAAGTTCAAGACCAGCCTGGTTAACATGGTGAAACCCTGTCTCTACTAAAAATACAAAAATTAGGTGTGGTGGCACACACCTGTAGTCCCAGCTACTTGGGAGGCTGAGGCAGGAGAATTGATAGAACCTGAGAGGCAAGGTTACAGTGAGCTGAGATCCCACCGCTGCACTCCAGCCTGAGCAACAGTGCTAGACTCTGTCTCAGAAAAAAAAGAAAGAACTGACAGTATCTAGGGGTGGAATTTCTGGGTCATATGAAACTCTACTGGTAACCTTCTGAGGAGCTGCCAAAATTCTGCTTTATAGTTTTGTAGGCTGCAAAAAAATAATCTGATGTCCAAGATGACCAGAGGAACAACACCTGTTCCCCTCTCCTAGCCAATGGTCTCTCTCCTGAGTGCGGTGACTTACTTGGGGAGAAGAATAAATACAAAAGAGGAAGAAAAAAACAAGTCAAAGGACATAATTACAGGTGGGTGGATGTGGCTCCCTGTGACTTCTCTTATGGAGGTGTGCCCTAATTCATGTGTTTTCTACACAGACAGAAGTTAGTCACCATTTTTGGACTTGGTTCTGCTTTTTTGATTTTGTTTTTTACTTTTTCCTATTTTCTTACCTCTTCGTACTGACTCATATTTCTCCAGATTATGATTGTAATAAGTTAATTAGATGCAACAAGAAAAGCAAATTAATGGCATGGAAGAAAGTGTGATCTGAGGCCGGGCATAGTAGCTCAAGCCTCTAATCCCAGCACTTTGTGAGGCCAAGACGGGCAGATCCCTTGAGGTCAGGAGTTCAAGACCAGCCTGGGCAACATGGTGAAACCTGTCTCTACTAAATATACGAAACAATTAGCCAGGCATGGTGGCATGTGCCTGCAGTCCCAGCTGCTTGGGAGACTGAGGCAGGAGAATCACTTGAACCCAGGAGGCGGAGGTTGCAGTGAGCTGAGATCATGCCACGGCAATCCAGCCTGGGTGACAGAGTGAGACTCCATCAAAAAAAAAAAAAAAAGTGTGTGATCTGAGAGACCAAACTAGACACCACTTTATCAACTAAGTTGCACTCAAAGCTTCAGGAAATGAAGTTATCTATGGGTGGAGGGTTCAGGGTCTGGCTGGCATGGCAAATGTCTAAATTCCTTTGGCTAAACTCTCTAACAATAGGAGCTTTCAATTCTGATTTGCAACCCAGACCACAACAACTCTGATTGGACAGAGGACGGGCCTCACAAACATTCTTTTCTGATAAGCTACTACAGGCTTTCAGCTAGTTTGAGCAGCTTATAGAGGATGTGCACAAACAGTCTGTGTATCCTGTAGTTCACCTTTTGTTGTAAAGAGCCAAATTCCATCTCATTTTAATGCTAAAACTTGGCCTCAAAATAGGAGTGGTGGTGCGTGCCTGTAGTATCAGCTACTCAGGAGGCTGAGGCACAAGAACCGCTTAAACCCGGGAGGCAGAGATTTCAGTGAACTGAGATTGTGCCGTTGCACTCCAGCCTGGGCAACATAGTGAGACTCTGTCTTTAAAAAAAAAAAAAAGGCCAGGCATGGTGGCTCATATCTGTGATCCCACTTTGGGAGGCTGAGGTGTGCAGATCACAAGGTCAGGAGTTCGAGACCAGCCTGACCAACATGGTTAAACCCCATCTACTAAAAATACAAAAATTAGCTGGGCGTGCTGGTGACACACTGTAATCCCACCTACTCAGGAGGCTGAGGCAGGAGAATAGCTTGAACGTGGGAGGCAGAGGTTGCAGTTAGCAGAGATCTCGAGACTTCACTCCAGCCTGGGCAACAGAGTGAGACTCCATCTCAAAACAAACAAACAAACAAACAAACAAACACAAACAAACAAAAAGGCCAGGCTTTCCGGGCGTGGTGGCTCAAGCCTGTAATCCCAGCACTTTGGGAGGCAGAGGCAGGTAGATCATGAGGTCAAGAGATCGAGACCATCCTGGACAACATGGTGAAACCCCGTCTCTATTAAAAATACAAAAAATTCGCTGGGCATGGTGGCGTGTGCCTGTAATCCCAGCTACCCAGGAGGCTGAGGCAGGAGAATTGCCTGAACCCAGGAGGCGGAGGTTGCGGTGAGCCGAGATCGCGCCATTGCACTCCAGCCTGGGTAACAAGAGCGAAACTCCGTCTCAAAAAAAAGGCCAGGCTTGGTGGCTCATGCCTGTAATCCCAGAACTCTGGGAGCCCAAGGCAGGCAGATCAGGAGGTCAGGAGCTTGAGACCAGCCTGGCCAATATGGTGAAAACCATCTCTATTAAAAATACAAAAATTAGCCAGGCGTGGTGGCATGTGCCTGTAGTCCCAGCTACTCAGGAGGCTGAGGCAGAAGAATCACTTGAACCCAGGAGGCAAAGGTTTCAGTGAACTGAGATCATGCCACTGCACTTCAGCCTGAACAACAAAGAGAGACAGTCTCAAAAGAAAAAAAGAAAGAAAGAAAGTGAAAGGATGAAAAAATATATTTCATTGAATAGTAATGGAAAGAGCATGGGGGGTATACTAATATCAGATACAATAAAGTGTATCAAAAAAGTTTATGAGAGACTATATATTAGACATTATATATTGTATAAAGAACATTATATATTAGAAAAAAGTTCAATACAACAAAAATATATAAAAAATTATAAACATTTATGTATCTAATGACAAATCATCAAAATACGTGAAGCAAAAACTAACAGAAAAGAAGAAATAACTGGACAATTCAACAGTAGTATTTTCAGACTTCAGGACCCCACTTTCAATAACAGAACAACTAGTCACAAGATAAGTGAGAAAATAGAGGACTTAACCAACACAATAAGACAAGTAGACCTAATAGCTCCCACACTGCAACAGCATACACAATCTTCTCAAGTGTACAGGAACTATTTTCCAGTGTATGTCTTAGGCCACAAGTTAAATTTCAATAGATTTAAGAAGATAGATGTCATTAAAAGTATCTTTTCCACCGGACGTGGTGGCCCACTCCTGTAATCCAAGCACTTTGGAGGCCAAGGCGGGCGGATCACCTGAGGTCAGGAGTTCAAGACCAGCCTGACCAACATGGTGAAACCCCATCTTTAAAAAAAAAAAAGTGTCTTTTCAACCTCAATGGGATGAAATTAAAAATCAATAAAATAAGTAATACTAGAAAATTCACAAAGTTTTGGAAATTAAACAATACTCTTATACAGCCAATAATTCAAAGAATAAATCAAAATAGAAATTAGAAAATACTTAGAGACATGAAAATAAAAGGTTTATGCAATGCAGCAAAAGGAGTGCTACAGAGGAATTTTTTTTTTTTTTAAATTTGAGACAGAGTTTCTCTCTTGTTGCCCAGGCTGGAGTGCAATGGCGTGATCTCGGCTCACCGCAACCTCCACCTCCTGGGTTCAAGCGATTCTCCTGCCTCAACCCCCAAGTAGCTGGGATTACAGGCACACGCCACCATGCCCAGCTAATTTTGTATTTTTAGTAGAGACAGGGTTTCTTCATGTTGGTCAGGCTGGTCTTGAACTCCCGACCTCAGGTGATCCACCTGCCTCGGCTTCCAAAAATGCTGGGATTACAGGCTTAAGCCACCGTGCCCAGCCTGCTAAGGACAAATGCTTACATTTAAAAATAATAAAGAAAAAGAAAAAGAAGCCTGGGTGCAGTGGCTCATGCCTGTAATCCCAGCACTTTGTGGGAGGCTGAGGTGGATGGATGGCTTGAGCCCAGGAGTTGGAGATTAGCCTGGGCAACATGGTGAAATCCCATCTCTACAAAAAAACAAACAAACAAAAATGCCCAGGAGATTAGCCTGGGCAACATGGTGAAATCCCATCTCCAGGCATGGTGGTGTGTGCCTGTAGTCTGAGCTAATTGTGGGGCTGGGGTGGGAGGATCACTTCAGCCCAGGAAGTTGAGGCTGCAGTGAACCATGATTGTGCCACTGCACTCCATCCAGTCTGGTGACAGAATGAGACCCTGCCCCCCGCCACACACACACACAAAGTCAGAAAGATCTCAAACCAACGACTTACTTTTATACTTTAAGGAAGTAGAAAAACAGCAAAATAGACCCAAAAATACCAGAAGGAAAAATATATATATATTTTAGAGCAGAGATTTAAAAAAAAGAAAACAGAAAAAAAAATGAGGAAATCAGCCGGGCGCGGTGGCTCAAGCCTGTAATCCCAGCACTTTGGGAGGCCGAGGCGGGTGGATCCCAAGGTCAAGAGATCGAGACCATCCTGGTCAACATGGTGAAACCTCGTCTCTACTAAAAATACAAAAAAGTAGCTGGGCATGGTGGCATATGCCTGTAATACAAGCTACTCAGGAGGCTGAGGCAGGAGAATTGCCTGAACCCAGGAGGCGGAGGTTGCGGTGAGCCGAGATCGCGCCATTGCACTCCAGCCTGGGTAACAAGAGTGAAACTCCGTCTCAAACAAAAAAAAAAATGAGGAAATCAATAAACCAAAAGCTAGTTCATTGAAAAAAATTGACAAACCTTTATCTAGATGAGCTAAGAGAGAAGACTCAAATTGCTAAAATAAAAAATGAAAGTAGTGTCATTACTATCCATTTTATGGAAATAAAAAGGATTGTAAGAAAGTTCTCAGCTGGGCGCTGTGGCTCAAGCCTGTAATCCCAGCACTTTGGGAGGCCGAGGCGGGTGGATCACGAGGTCGAGAGATCGAGACCATCCTGGTCAACGTGGTGAAACCCCGTCTCTACTAAAAATACAAAAAAATTAGCTGGGCGTGGTGGCGCGTGCCTGTAATCCCAGCTACTCAGGAGGCTGAGGCAGGAGAATTGCCTGAACCCAGGAGGCGGAGGTTGCGGTGAGCCGAGATCGCGCCATTGCACTCCAGCCTGGGTAACAAGAGCAAAACTCCGTGTCAAAAAAAAAAAAAAAAGAAAGAAAGAAAGAAAGTTCTATGAGCAATTGTGTACCAAAAATTTGATAACCTCGATGAAATTTAAAAATTTCTGGAAACACAAAATCTATGAAGACTAAATCATGAAAAATGAGAAAATCTGAATAGTCCTATGACACATAAGGAGATTGGGTCAGTAACAAAAATATATATATATACTCACCAGGCAAGGTGGCTCACACCTGTAATCCCAGAGCTTTGGGAAGTCCAAGTTGGAGGACTACTTGAGGCCAGGAGTTTGAGACTAGACTAGCCTGAGCAACATAGTGAGACTCCGTCTCTGTTTAAAAATACAAAAATTAGCTGGATGTGGCAGAAGGTGCCTGTGGTCCCTAGATGGCTGAGGTAGAGGGATTGCACTACTGTACTCCAGGCTGGGTGACTGAGCAAGACTCTGTCTCTAAAAATAAATAAAAAATAAAATCGGGCCGGGCGCGGTGGCTCAAGCCTGTAATCCCAGCACTTTGGGAGGCCGAGGCGGGTGGATCACGAGGTCAAGAGATCGAGACCATCCTGGTCAACATGGTGAAACCCCGTCTCTACTAAAAATACTAAAAATTAGCTGGGCATGGTGGCACGTGCCTGTAATCCCAGCTACTCAGGAGGCTGAGGCAGGAGAATTGCCTGAACCCAGGAGGCGGAGGTTGCGGTGAGCCGAGATCACGCCATTGCACTCCAGCCTGGGTAACAAGAGCGAAACTCCGTCTCAAAAAATAAATAAATAAATAAAATAAAATAAAATCGATCACCTAAGAAAAACTCTGGACCTAATTGCTTCACTGGCAAATTCTACCAAACAATTAAAGAAATAACAACAATTCTTTTAAATCTTTTCCAAAAAAATTAGGGAGAAGGGAAAATTTCCGAACTCATTCTGAGGCGAGCATTACCCTAATACCAAGGCAGAAAAAGACATTATAAGAAAACGATATCCCCAAATCACTTATCAACATTAATGCACCTCAGCCTCCCAAAGTGCTGGTGTAGGGCTGATGGCCCACAGGGTCATGGGGTGTGCCTTATGCTGTGCTGAGGTGCAGGAAAACGCAGTTGGGCTCAAGGGGCCATACCACCTATGAGCAGAGTCAGGCAAGGCCCCGAATGTCCAGAAGCACTAGTATTTATTGTGTATAGGGGGCAGGACAGTGAGTGAAATCATCTTTAAGGATAGTGATAGGGTTGTGAGCAATAAAACAAGGGGTCCATCCCCATTAGGTCGCCTAGGCTAGGAGGTGGACAGTGTGCAGCAAGGGGCCCATTCCCATCAAGGCAAGGGCCATGTGCAGTAAGGAGTCCACCCCCATTAGGTCACTGACGCTTGAAGATGGGTCGTGCGCAGTGAGGAGGGTGCAGTGTGCAATACTTCTATTTATGGGCAAACTACTAAGAAGATTTAACGGGGGATGCTTTAAGTCATACAGTAGTGACAGAGCTGTCAGCGTTACCGCCACCTGCTGGCAGCTTCCAATGAGTTCTCTGGGAAGATGCTTTCCTTTTTTTTTTTTTTCTTTTTTTCTTTGAGATGGAGTTTCGCTCTTGTTACCCAGGCTGGAGTGCAATGGCGCAATCTCGACTCACCGCAACCTCCGCCTCCTGGGTTCAGGCAATTCTCCTGCCTCAGCCTCCTGAGTAGCTGGGATTACAGGCACGCACCACCATGCCCAGCTAATTTTTTGTATTTTTAGTAGAGACGGGGTTTCACCATGTTGACCAGGATGGTCTCGATCTCTTGACCTCGTGATCCACCCGCCTCGGCCTCCCAAAGTGCTGGGATTACAGGCTTGAGCCACCGCACCCAGCCTGGGAAGATGCTTTTCAAGCAGCACAGTAGCAAGAGCTGATAAAGTTCACAGTCACCAAGGTGGATTGCCGGTCTGAGAGCAGCCTTCCACAAGAACTGGAGCAAGGTCCTACAACTCCTTTATCAGGAGGAGTGGCTCTTGCCCCAAGCCTGCCATATAGCGGGTACCTTTACGTTACTGAACACTGCTGCCTGGGCTATGGATTCTTGTTCTGGTATAACTGTTTTTCCCTTAAATCATGCTCTGCCGTGTCTGCTCTAGGCATACCTCCAATTATTTCTTTTTTTTTTTTTTTTTTTTTTTTTGAGATGGAGTTTCGCTCTTGTTACCCAGGCTGGAGTGCAATGGCGCGATCTCGGCTCACCGCAACCTCTGCCTCCTGAGTTCAGGCAATTCTCCTGCCTCAGCCTCCTGAGTAGCTGGGATTATAGGCACGCGCCACCATGCCCAGCTAATTTTTTGTATTTTTAGTAGAGACGGGGTTTCACCGTGTTGACCAGGATGGTCTCGATCTCTTGACCTCGTGATCCACCCGCCTCGGCCTCCCAAAGTGCTGGGATTACAGGCTTGAGCCACTGCGCCCGGCCCAATTATTTCTTAATTCATGCTCTGTACTATGTCCACTCTAGGCATTCCTCCGATTATGAACTAAGCTATAATTATATATAAATGTAGGGAAATATTATTTAGGGGCTCATACTATCAACTATTATATGCTTATATATAGAGGATTATATAAAGGGATTCTTCAAGCCCTAATTCTATAAACTAATATATGATTATATAAAGGATTATATAAAAGGAAATAGCTGAGTAGTAACCCTATAAACTGAGATATTCTTCAAGCCCTAACTGTGCCAGGGTTCTGCTTAGGTCTCCTTCCTAGGTGCCTATATGGGGGGTTACCCCCATATAGGCAAGTTTTACAAGTGTGAGCCTCCGTGCTTGGCCCTAAATGCAAAGATTCTCAACAAAATGGTAGGAAAATAAGTTGAACATCTTATTAACAGGGTAATACACTATGACCAAATGTAATTTATTCCTGGAATGCAAGGATGGTTCAACACACACAAATCAATAAATGTAATATGCCACATTAACCCCTTTGCACTTACTTGCTGGAAAACCAGAGGCCCAGGAAAGGGGTCCCTTTAGATTCCATATGAGTTTTAGGATTGGCTTTTGTCTTTCTGCAAAAAAAAGTCAGTGGGATTTTGCCAGGGATTGCATTGAATGTGGAGATCAGCATAAGGGTAGTAACAACACTTAAGTTTAAGATTAAAGACATTTTTATTAAGGGTTTAGCTAATTGGTATATAACAAATGCTGTGTATGGTAGCTTTTATTTTCATCTCCAGAACCTATACCTTACTAAATACAATATACACTGACCATGTTTTAAGCATGGATCACAGGATCTGAAAAAGTGGAGGATTTACATGCTGAGTATTGCTTTCTTCCAAAGATGGATCAATTCTACTACTTCGTAATTAGCGGCTCCTGTGTGTCTGGTCACTGGGGACTTACAAACAGGACTTGCACAGGACTCGTTGCCTCTGGCCGGAACCACAAAGGGGCAGTCCCGGCCCGGGAGGTGGGTGTGGCCGGGCAGGAACCGGGAGGCTCCGGGAAGCTCCCCTAGGCTCCCACCCAGGGCCCCGCCCTGCCTCGGCTCCAGCCGCCGCCAGGGGCTCTCCCGGCCCAGGACAGCACCGGGCCTGGCGGCTGGGCTCGAGCTCCGGGCACCGACTTGGGGCCGGCCGCGGGGAGGCGGGGATCGGGCGACCGAGGCCGGGACCTCGGCACCCTTCCGCGGGAGTCGCCCGGAGAAAGTGCCCTCTTGGCCGCCGCCGGAGCCGCGCCGCGGGGGCCGCGATGTTGTCCGCGCCGCGGGAGCCGCCGGATCCGGAGCTGCAGCGGCGCGGGGAGCAGAAGCGGCGGCCGCACGACGCGCAGCAGCTGCAGCAGCTCCAGCACCTGGAGTCCTCGTGAGTCTCGAGCCTCTGAGCCGCCGTCCGCGCGCCGCCCGTCTTCGGGGAACAGGGACGCGGGGAGCCGTGGTGGGCGCTGGGCCGGGTCCTCCAAGCCCCCGGGAGCAGCAGGGGGGCGGACCCGTGAGGAGCCTGGTGCCTGCGATGGGACTTCAAGTCCTCACCGGGTGGGGAGCGAGGTGGGGGGAACCGCCCGACCTGGGAGGGGCCCTGGGGGCGGTGGCGCGGGTGGGCGGGGGCTCAGCCCGGGGGGCGACGGCGGCTTGCTCTTCTCACCCCGGCTTTGGTGTGGGCGTCGGCATTTTGGGGGAAGCCCAGAGTTGTTGGCGCTCGCTCGGTGTTTGTGGACCCAACAGGCAAGTTCAGCTGAGCCTGCTGCCCCCGCGTTCCACCCCTGCGTTCCCTGGGCCACTGCGTGGTGGAGAAACCCCGTTCTACTCATCCTCTGCCATGGAGAGGGGAGAGGACACCGGTCCTGTGGCGAGGCGGGGAAGGAGAGAATGGGCGGCGGGGACTGGCCACTGCGCTGCCAGGTAGAACACAGGTGCACTTGTTCTCTCCAGGCTGGAGGGATTTTTACTAGGGTCCAGAGAGGGCATTCAGGGAGCCAGCTGCCGCTCGGCACCACGTGGAACTCAGTCCCTGACTTGGGAGGCCCTGCGCTCCCGAAGCTCCAGGGAATTCAAGGAGGGTCCAGATGACCTGGGAGAGTGTGGTATAAAGAAGATTCAGACTTAGGGAAAGAAAATAGGGCTTCCCTCTACCCTTCTAGGTTCTTTACCTGGGCCACGGATTAAATTGTCATAATTAAGCAGGAAAGGCGAGAAACAAACCTCTCCAACAGCGAACTGGGAAGGAAGGGGTGATTTATTCGGCCAGGAGCTGCTGAGGCTTAGATGCCTAACAGCTGAGCTCCCCTAACAAAGAAAATCCTTGCCCTTTTAAAGGCTTACAACTCTAGAAATTACATGTGACAGGGTCTTGAATCAGGAATTAGGCATGGGGTACGTGACTTAGGTAGGGGTTTGATCCTAATTAAGTAAAAACAGTGCCTTCTGGTAAGATTTCCCATACCGTATCCGTGAGCTATAGACGGGATTGTGGTTAGCAGTAGGAGTTTTATTCTTAACCTGGCTGGCGGCGCCAAACCCCTGCTGACTTCGAACTTCTCCTTTTGAGATGCAACGTAGAAGACTGAAGAGGATTAAGAGTCTCCTTCCTTAATAAGATAGATAAACAGGATAAAACTATTTTTACATACCCATGCAGTGGAGGGGCACAAAAGTGGGAGACTGAAAGAAGGGCCAGGGAATAGGGGCGTGGGCCTTTTGGGGGCGTAGTGGAGACAAATTACGGAAGGGTAAGGGGACAAAATGTATGATGAATAAAGCTTGCTTTGTTAGGCTCTCAAGTGATAAAAGTTGTCTCCAAGCAAGGCTTCTTTCTGATATAGATATCTTTACTCATGGAAATTTCCTTTAAAGATGAAAATTTCTCGGCCGGGCGCGGTGGCTCAAGCCTGTAATCCCAGCACTTTGGGAGGCCGAGGCGGGTGGATCACGAGGTCAAGAGATCGAGACCATCCTGGTCAACACGGTGAAACCCCGTCTCTACTAAAAATACTAAAAATTAGCTGGGCATGGTGGTGTGTGCCTGTAATCCCAGCTACTCAGGAGGCTGAGGCAGGAGAATTGCCTGAACCCAGGAGGCGGAGGTTGCGGTGAGGCGAGATCGCGCCATTGCACTCCAGCCTGGGTAACAAGAGCGAAACTCCGTCTCAAAACTAAAAAAAAAAAAGAAAGATGAAAATTTCTCTTTACAAAAGGAGCGGGAGTCTTTTATTTTAGGCGGTTGTGGGAGAGGTGAAGTTTTCCTTTGTTGGCTGGTTTTCAGTTTCTTTTAGCTCAAAGTCATCAATATGTCAGGGGTCATATTTTGGTGTTAGGGTGGAATATTTGGTGTGAGGATGGCATATTTTGGTATGGTGCTTTCTGGTCCCCTGCAGTCATATACTATTAGGGTGATCTGTCCTGAGCCCCAACCTAAACCTCAGGTGGGAGTTTGCCTTAGCAATTCTTTCCCGTCCTTTCCGGTTCTGTAATTATCCTTGGAAGTCAAACTTTTTTTTTTTTTTTTTTTTTTTTTTCGAGACGGAGTTTCGCTCTTGTTACCCAGGCTGGAGTGCAATGGCGCGATCTCGGCTCACCGCAACCTCCGCCTCCTGGGTTCAGGCAATTCTCCTGCCTCAGCCTCCTGAGAAGCTGGGATTACAGGCACACGCCACCATGCCCAGCTTATTTTTTGTATTTTTAGTAGAGACGGGGTTTCACCATGTTGACCAGGATGGTCTCGATCTCTTGACCTCGTGATCCACCCGCCTCGGCCTCCCAAAGTGCTGGGATTACAGGCTTGAGCCACCGCGCCCGGCCGGAAGTCAAACTTTTCTAAGTGTTGACCTGAAGGAAAAAACAGAGGCAAAATTAATTAATTTCAAAAATTGATATAAGTAGAGAAGTTCTTTGGGGCCAAGTTTGAGAACTGCAATCCAACAGCATAGGTTCAAGTTGCTCTGAATATACTCTCCTATATGCAGCAGTTACAAGTGGGTATTTGTTTCTTGGATTTGTTTGTTTGTTTTGCAAGGAAGGGGAGGCTCAAGGAAACTTCAACAAGTGGGTTTATAAAGGAAAAGATGAGGCAGTTCCTAAGTTATTTGCCAATTATTTATATTCAAATAACATAGGGATTGATTGGCTATACAATGTTCTTTGTATCACAGATTTCAGGAACAGGAAGATAATGGGTGAGGGAAACTACAGGGATGAAAAGAAAGAGCCATGGCTCCTAGGGCATAGGTTGGGTGGTACATGATGAAGTCCCATATTCCTGTCTTTCTTGGCCTGATAAATTTTGTACCTCACATAGTTCAGACTGGTCTGAGCTATTTTTCTTTGATCATTTCTCCCTTTTGTTCAAAATCTTTCTCTTTGGAAAGTGTTACTAAAAAAGGGATCCTGATCTGGACCGGAAGAGAGGGCTCTTGTATCTCACACAAGAAAGAATTCAAGGTGAATCCATAAAGTGAAAGCAAGTTTATTAAGAAAGTAATAGAGAGCCGGGCGCGGTGGCTCAAGCCTGTAATCCCAGCACTTTGGGAGGCCGAGCCGGGTGGATCACGAGGTCGAGAGATCAAGACCATCCTGGTCAACATAGTGAAACCCCGTCTCTACGAAAAATACAAAAAACTAGCTGGGCGTGGTGGCGCATGCCTGTAATCCCAGCTACTTAGGAGGCTGAGGCAGGAGAATTGCCTGAGCCCAGGAGGCGGAGGTTGCGGTGAGCCGAGATCGCGCCATTGCACTCCAGCCTGGGTAACAAGAGCGAAACTCCGTCTCAAAAAAAAAAAAAAAAAAAAAAGTAATAGAATAAAGAATGGCTACTCCATAGACAGAGCAGCCCCAAGGGCTGCTGGTTGCCCATTTTTATGGTTGTTTCTTGATTATATGCTAAACAAGGGGTGGATTATTCATGCCTCCCCTTTTTAGTCAATATAGGATAACTTCCTGATGTTGCCATGGCATTTGTAAACTGTCTTGGTGCTGTTGGGAGTGTAGCAGGGAGGACGACCAGGGCCATCTTGGTTTTGGTGGGTTTTGGTCAGCTTCTTTCCTGCAACCTGTTTTATCAGCAAGGTCTTTATGACCTGTATCTTGTGTCATCCTCCTGTGTCATCCTATGACTTAGAATGGAATGCCTTAACCATCTGGGAACTTAGACCAGTAGGTCTCAGCCTCATTTTACTAGATGCTAAGAAATAATCTAATGGGTTTCAGGCTACTTTGGTTTGAAGGTGGGGTTTCACCAGGGACCTGCCCCTGTCTACCTAGAATTTCTCTGCCTCCTGCCTTTATCAGAGGAGTCCTTTATTTGATGGTGTTTTTCCCTAAACAAAATCTCCAGGTTGGAGACCACAATCTTTGATATCTTCGTGTCCTGGGAGCTCTCCGTGAAAAGGGTCTTTAACTAGTATTAAGAATTTTTAGTGAGAAGCTTATAATACATTGGCTATAATGAGAAAAATAGTTGCTTCATAGGCTCCTTCATCCAGCTGAATGAGGCTTCTCCTTCTATTTCAAAGGGGGAAAGCTGATGTTTTCCAAACGGGATAGAGAATAAGCAAATGTAAGAGCTTTAGGTCAAGGAAGGTTAAAAGTTTCTGTCAGCTTTCCCAATGGATTTTTTGATCACATTTGTGCATTGCACCAGTCCAGAACACTGAGAGGGATATACACATGGCAATGCCCGTTCATCCACTCTCAATCAGCTTCGACCATACAAGAAAAAACTTCTATAAACCTTTTATAACCTTACAACATATATACTTTTTTTTTTTTTTTTTTTTTTTTTTTTTTTTTTTTTGAGGAAGAGCCTCTCTCTGTCGCCCAGGATGGAGTGCAGTGGTGCCATCTTGGCTCACCGCAACCTCTGCCTCCTGGGCTCAAGTGATTCTCCTGCCTCAGCCTCCTGAGTAGCTGGGATTACAGGCACGCGCCACCATGCCCAGCTAATTTTTTGTATTTTTAGTAGAGACGTGGTTTCACCATGTTGACCAGGATGGTCTCGATCTCTTGACCTGTGATCCACCCGCCTAGGCCTCCCAAAGTGCTGAGATTACAGGCGTGAGCCACCATGCCCGGCAATTTATTTTTTCTTGGCAGTTATACTTGAATTGCTCATTAAAGCTAGTCATCATCTCAGGTGATTTCCTTGTTAATTATTTTTACAGCCTGCAAAGATTATGTAGTTGCCACCTAAGTGAAAACTCTAAAATTACATGTGAGGTCATTTTGCTGCTCTAAAGACACAGCTGCTTTCATTAAACCAACAATTCACCACACATTTCCTCCCCTCACCCTTCTATAACTTGTCTCCATGACACCCCAGAAGCTCTAATTAAACTAGTCTTAATTTACCAAAGATTTATCCAAATCATGTGAAAGTAAAAAAATCATAACAAGACTAACATGATTATGAAAAAGATCTTTCAGGCCGGGTGTGGTGGCTCACGCCTGTAATCCTAGCACTTTGGGAGGCCGAGGTGGGTGGATCACCTGAGGTCAGGAATTCAAGACCAGCCTGGCCATCATGGAGAAACCCCATCTTTATAAAGAAAAAAAAAAAAAAGAAAAAAGAAAAAGATCTTTCTTTTTTTTTTTTTTTTGAGACGGGGTTTCGCTCTTGTTACCCAGGCTGGAGTGCAATGGCGCGATCTCGGCTCACCGCAACCTCCGCCTCCTGGGTTCAGGCAATTCTTCTGCCTCAGCCTCCTGAGCAGCTGGGATTACAGGCACGCGCCACCATGCCCAGCTAATTTTTTGTATTTTTAGTAGAGACGGGGTTTCACCATGTTGACCAGGATGGTCTCGATCTCTTGACCTCGTGATCCACCCGCCTCGGCCTCCCAAAGTGCTGGGATTACAGGCTTGAGCCACCGCGCCCAGTCCAAAAAGATCTTTCAAACTAATAAAAGGTATTTGAGTTCGTTTCTATATTCCTGAGAAAATATTTAAGCATTTTTTCTTTAAGCCAATTAATTTGAACTTTTTCATATATTTTGGCAATGAAATATCACATGCATATAACACATATAAACATAGACATACAAACAGAAGCAGATCTTTTAATTTGTATAAGATTCTTTATTACCCAGTTTTCAAATAGTCCGTGTCTACTTTAGGTGATCATCTAAAGTGATAATCCTCGTAGATCCTCCACTTAGTGATTGTCCACTTTAGACCCCCAGTCTCTTGATTATCTGTTCTGCTGCCCTAAGTAATTAGTAGCACTGGCAACCCTAAATTTGCACTTTCAAAGCCTTTTAGATGAAACAAAGTAGAAAATTTACATCTAAAAAGCACAGAACTTGTACCTAAACAGAATTATTTGCTGAGACAAAGAAAGGCATAGGTTAAAAACTGGTTCAGATAAAATTACCAGGAAAAGTATTTTATTTTTTTATTTTATTTTATTTTATTTTTTTTGAGACGGAGTTTCGCTCTTGTTACCCAGGCTGGAGTGCAATGGCGCGATCTCGGCTCACCGCAACCTTCGCCTCCTGGGTTCAGGCAATTCTCCTGCCTCAGCCTCCTGAGTAGCTAGGATTACAGGCACGTGCCACCATGCCCAGCTAATTTTTTGTATTTTTAGTAGAGATGGGGTTTCACCATGTTGACCAGGATGGTCTCGATCTCTCGACCTCGTGATCCACCCGCCTCAGCCTCCCAAAGTGCTGGGATTACAGGCTTGAGCCACCGTGCCCGGCCTCAGGAAAAGTATTTTAAACGAAGGTACAATTTGTTATGTAAACTGTAAGCCAAAGTCTTCCCGGTCCTGAAATTTTCTAATGGTTTAGATCCACCGAGGGAGTTGCCCTTACAAATGGAAGTTTTCTTTATAGATGTAGATTTCTTTGTTTTTTAAAAGAGTTTCAGGCCTGGTACTTAGTTTCAGCAAAGAGTTTCAAAGTAGCCAGCTAAATATTAGGAAGTTGCATTTTGTCAACTGACTTAGTTTGATAGATTGTTTCTTTCTTTCTTTCTTTCTTTCTTTATTTTTTTTTTTGAGGCAGAGTTTCCCTCTTTTGCCCAGGCTGGAGTGCAGTAGTGCTAGCTCAGCTAACTGCAACTTCCGTCTCCCCGGTTCAAGTGATTGTTATGTCTCAGCCGCCTGAGTAGCTCGGATTGCAGGTGTCTGCTACCGTGCCTGGCTAATTTTTGTATTTTTAGTAGAGATGGGGTTTTGCCATGTTTTAGAGGCTGATCTCGAACTCCCAACCTCAAGTGATGTGCCTGTCTTGGCCTCCCAAAGTATTGGGATTACAGGTGTGAGCCATATAGATTGTTTCTTAATGAGATTACTGACTTCAGGGTGGAGCCTCTTAATGAGTAGGGCAGTGAGAGCAGTTGCAGTTTTCAGGGCCTTATATTTAAATATGTGAAAAGCAGGCACCGGTGAAAGGCAGAACATTTAGATCTTCAAAAATCGAGGATCCTACTTTTACACTGAACCCCAGATCCCCAAGAAGAGGGAAATACCACCGAACCAGTGTGAACTCTTTCTGCAGTTTTCTTCAATACAAGGCCGTTTCACAGAAGCTGGTGGGCTGCGTCAGTCCACTCTGCAATTAGCCCATCTCCCACTAAGTGGATCCATCTCCCTCGGTGGATCTAAACCATTAGAAAATTTCAGGATGGGGAAGAGGCTTACAGTTTACATAACAAATGGTACCTTTGTTTAAAATACTTTTCCTGGTAATTTTATCTGAACCAGTTTTTAACATATGCCTTTCATTGTCTGAGCAAATAATTCTGTTTAGGTACAAGTTCTGTGCTTTTTAGATGTAAATTTTCTACTTTGTTTCATCTAAAAGGCTTTGAAAGTGCAAATTTAGGGTTGCCAGTGCTACTAATTACTTAGGGCAGCAGAACAGATAATCAAGAGACTGGGGGTCTAAAGTGGACGATCACTAAGTGGAGGATCTACTTAATGGGAGTTTTCAAGTGTTCAGAGCACACCTTTTTAATCTAAACAGGCAAAGAAACAAGGTGTCTCCTGCAGTAATGACATTCACTGCAACAGCTGTCAGCCACTTTTGGCTGCAGCTTTTGCCAGTGACTTGCCAGCCATCGAGCATGCAAATGTCAAGTTCTCCCCCACAATCAAAGTAATACCTTATACTCCAAAAGCCAGAGAGATCCAGAAACTCCAGGCAAAATAGAGCAGAGCTTTAGACCTGAGAGAATTCTATTCATGACTCTTAGATTCTGTGAGAAAAACCGAAGACTCCAAAAAAGGGTGGGCATGGCCCCTTTTTCCATATCCTCAAGGGGTCCTAGGAGTGCCAGAAGTCTCCTTTGTGTTACCAAAGATGGCGAAAGGGAGAAGGAGCAGAAATGGAAGGAAATGGAAGAATAAGTATTAGGGGGCCCAGTTTGAGAGATTTTCAGCTTTTTTTTGAGACAGAATCTCACTGTCATCCAGACGGGAGTGCAATGGTGCAGTCGCGGCTCAGTGCAACCTCTGCCTCCTGGGTTCAAGTGATTCTCCTGCCTCACTCAGCCTCCCAAATAGCTGGGACTACAGGCACATGCCACCATGCCCAGCTCATTTTTTGCTTTTTTTTTTTTTTTTTTAAGTAGAGACGGAGTTTCACCATGTTAGCCAGGATGGTCTCGATCTTCTGACCTCATGATCTGCCCTCCTCAGCCTCCCAAAGTGCTAGGATTACAGGTGTGAGCCACCACACCCAGCCAGATTTTCAGCTTTCTAAAAGGCCAATGAAGTTTTGTATTCTTCTCAACCAAAATCATGCCAATAACTTTGGAAGCAAACATTGGCCTCAAACATTTTTTTAAAGGGGTTTCAGTCAACTGAAAAATATTATCAGAAATAGGATCAAAAAGAGAAAAAGCAGAAAGGCCTTTTTTATTTTTCAAAAAAAAGTTACAGAGTGAATATCAGCCTTTAATTACACTGACTGACCACAGAGCTCTTTAAAAAGAAAAAAAAAATTCATAGTTCTTATGATCAGAGTTCAACCAGAACAAACAGAAAGGAGATCTATTTAATTTGTCTGATTCTAAACCCAGCTCTTTCCCAATTGCGCAGAAAATGGAATTACTTTAGGCATTTCAAAGAACCCTCATATTGGCCATTGCAATTTGGGGTCATCTCAAGTCATGTGGGCCAACATGTGCAAATACTTATAAAATGAAAAGCAGGCATTGCACATAAAACCAGCTGGTGTTTCCGAGGGAGGCTGCCTCCTTAGGGAGTCCTCAGACCCAGATGATTTGTTACCCATAATTTAGAGACCTGAATCTTTCATAACTCTGGGCAGTGTTTTGGGCCTACATTTGCTGCTTGTGAGTACATCACTTCAGTGTGTCACCACTGAGTCAGGTCTCCTCTCTTATATGTCTCAGAAACACTGAGTCCCCGCAGAGTCACAGAGGGCCCACAAATGCAAGATGACCATCCTTTATGGGCACTCACTGGCAGAGTGAGAGGATGCAGGTGTTCTGGCAGAGGAAACCCTGTAGGGCCACTGAATGTTAGGACAAAGTCCTGGCACCTTACCAAGTTTTTGATTATTTAGAGTGCCCTAATGGGTCAGAGGGAGCGAGTGCCTTTAATCTTCAGAGGGAAGTATTCACTCTCATAAATTAGGAAAAGGGACTCCACGAGAGGTTGGTCAGAGGTGAAACAAGCAGAGTTTCCACAATGAAAGGTCACAATGCAACAAGGTTTTGGTCGAAATTCAAAGCACATTGGCCGCTTGAGACCCATGTGTTCGGAGATAAAAATCCCGATCCCCTGACTTAGGAAAGTCAGAGACAGAGACCCTTGTTCTCAGACAGTCAAAAGAGAAACAGGCCAAATAAAATCTAGATCAACCTCATCCAAAGAAAGAGAGGTCCAGACCCGGGAGAACTCACCTGTAACACTGATGTGACTTCTGAAGACACAACACAGTGGGTTCATGTTGGTACCAAGTGCCGCTTTCAGAGAGAAATGCTGGGCAGTGGTGGGGTGGTGGGAGGAAATCTGAATTCTGCTGACTCTACCAGGTATGTCGACCCAGAGTAAAAAACTGAAGCTAAATTAATATAAGTATAGAGTTTCTTTGGTCCAAGTTTGAAGACTACAACCCAGGAGTGTATATTCTGGGCAACTTAAATTGATACTCCCATGTCGCAGTCCTCAAATTTGGCTCAAATAAACTCTCTACTGACATTAATTTTGCCTTCATTTTTCTTTGGGTTGACATAAGGATAATATTCACTCAGTCAACAGTTCATTTCTATCGCAGGTGCTTTTAATTATCTATGCTATATGGGTCATGTAAGGAAAGAACCTCAAGGAGTTAAAATCTTTCATAATCAAAATTCTGGGAGATTGGATGCAAAATGCATTCTTTTGATGGAGTCTAGTCTCCTTTTTGGTGGTCCAAGAGTTGACTGGCTTTTCCTCTTAGCAGGGTGGTGGTTGCAGGATACAGACCCTGTGTTGTGGGCATCCACATTACTGGACGTTTCGGCCCTTTCAAGTCACCCTGTGGCGCTCTTGGTCTCCCGTGGAAGACAGATGTTTAAAGATCTTTCTCTAGCATAACTGCAGGCACTGCCCAGTGCTCAGTATATTTAGTTGTAGGATGCCACACTGTGGTTAATACCATGTATTGTTTTTGTGGCTTCTAGACAGCAGAGACATTGTAACCTACTTTTGCAAATGATAAAATGGATCCCCACCATCTAAGTAAGATAGACCTATAAACTAGCAAAACCAGGTGTTTATTTCTGCTATGGTTTGAATGTGTCCTCAAAGTTGACGTATTGGAGAGCTGGGCAAAGCAGCTCATACTTGTAATCCCAGCACTTTGAAAGGCCAGGATTGCTTGAGCCCAGAAGTTAGAGACCAGCCTGGCCAATATAGTGAGACCCTGTCTCTATTAAAAGACATAAAAATTAGCTGGCTGTGGTAATGTGCACCTGCAGTTCCAGCTACTCTGGAGGCTGAGGTAGAAGGATCACTTTAGCCTGGGAGGTTGAGGTTGCAATGAACTGTGATCAGGCCACTGCACTCCAGAGTGGGCAACAGTGAGAAATTCTTGTCTCAAAAAGCTCATTTACTGAAAGTTAATATCCAGTGCAACAGTGTTGACAGATGGGACTTTGAAGATGTGACTATATCAGGAGGGCTCTGCCATTGCAAATGGATAGGCAGTGTCATCTCAGGAGTGGGTTAGTTATTCCTGGAGTGGGTTTCTGATAAAAACGTGAATTTGCCCTCCACCGGCACACCCATATTCTCTCTTGCTATTTTGCCTTCTGCTATGGTATGATGAAGCAAAGAAATCCCCTGCCAGATGCTAGCTCCTTGACTTTTCTAGTCTCCAGAACTGTAAGAAATAAATCTCCATTCCTTGTAAATTGCCCCGTCTCAAGTATTCTGTTATAGCAACATAAATTATACTAAGATTCCCAGAGCACTGGGATTTTTTAGTTTCAGAGATTTAAAACTGACTGGACTGTTGATATGTTTCCTTTGGCTAGTTCAGGGACTCGTTTGCTTTTAAACTACATGTTATTCATTCCAGAGTAATACTTCACATAATTTAAGCTGTTTAACCAAATAGTACCAAAGGCTTTTTTTTTTCTTGACCTAAGTGAACTCACAATAAAAGGTAATTTTAAAAATAATGGTTTGAGACCTTAGTCACCTTACATATTCTTGTCACCCCTCTCCCCTGTCAAGCCTTCCATGAGGAAACTCTTTTTTTTTTTTTTTTTTTGAGACGGAGTTTCGCTCTTGTTACCCAGGCTGGAGTGCAATGGCGCGATCTCGGCTCACCGCAACCTCCGCCTCCTGGGTTCAGGCAATTCTCCTGCCTCAGCCTCCTGAGTAGCTGGGATTACAGGCACGCGCCACCATGCCCAGCTAATTTTTTGTATTTTTAGTAGAGACGGGGTTTCACCACGTTGACCAGGATGGTCTCGATCTCTTGACCTTGTGATCCACCTGCCTCGGCCTCCCAAAGTGCTGGGATTACAGGCTTGAGCCACCACGCCCGGCCAGCATGAGGAAACTCTTAGCTTTTTTTTTTTTTTTTTTGAGACAGAGCTTCACTCTTTTTGCCCAGGCTGGAGTGCAATGGTGCAATCTTGGCTCACTGCAATGTCTGCCTCCCAGGTTCAAGTGATTCTCCTGCCTCAGCCTCCTGAGTAACTGGATTCCAGGCATGCGCCACCATGACTGGCTAATTTTGTATTTTTAGTAGCAGTGGGGTTTCTCCATATTGGTCAGGCTGGTCTCAAACTCCTGACCTCAGGTGATCCACCCACCTTGGCCTCCCAAAGTGCTGGGATTACAGGTGTGAGCCACCAAGCCTGGCCAACTCTTAGTTATTTCATCTGGGATGTAACTGCTTATTTTAAAATCATGTTTTCCCTCCCTCCCTCCCTTCTTCCCTTTCTCCCTTCCTTCCTTTCTTCCTTCTGGTTTTTTAGAAACAAGGTCTTGCTGTGTTGCCCAGGCTGGTCTTGGACTTCAGGATTCCTTCCACCTGGGCCTCCCAAAGTGCTGGGATTACAGGTGTGAGCCACCCTTCCCCGCCTTATATTGCTTTTCTTGATTCCATAGTGGACATTACCTATTTAAGGGAAATTTTTTTCCCTCCACTCTTCTAAGGTCTGGGGATCCTGTAACAAAAGATTAATAATACAAAAAAATAAGCATTGCCAGGCACAATGGCTCACACCTGTAATCCCAGCACTTTGGGAGGCCAAGGCGGGCAGATCACCAGAGGTTGGGAGTTCAAGACCAGCCTGACCAACATGGAAAAACCCCATGTCTACTAAAAATACAAAATTAGCCAGGCGTGGTGGCACATGCCTGTAATCCCAGCTACTCAGAAGGCTGAGGCAAGAGAATTGGTTGAACCCGGTAGGCAGAGATTGCGGTGAGCCAACATTGTGCCATTGCACTCCAGCCTAGGCAACAAGAGTGAAACTCCATCTCAAAAAAACAAAAATGGGCTGGGCAAGGTGACTCATGCTTATAATCCTAGCACTTTGGGAGGCCGAGGTGGGTGGATCATGAGGTCAAGAGTTCAAGACCCGTCTCTGGCCAACACAGTGAAACCCTGTCTCTACTAAAAATACAAAAATTAACTGAGTATGGTGGCAGGAGACTGTGAACCCAGCCACTTGGGAGGCTGAGGCAGGAAAATCGCTTGAAACTGGGAGGTGGAGGTTGTAGTAAGCTGAGATCCCGCCAGTGCACTCTAGCCTGGGTGACAGAGCCAGACTCTGTCTCAAAAACAAACAAACGAAACAAAACAAAATAAAAACAAAAAACAAGCAGCAGTTTATTACCATGTATATGTTATATATATGTGGGAGATACCCAGTGGAATGCAAAATCTCAAAGGAGTGGTTTTGGATTTAGTTAAAGCAAAGAAAGAAAGGTATGGGGGAACTGAGCTATGGAATGGTGACCCAGAAAAGTATGATACATAAAGGTAAGGTTTGTTATGCAGGTTTACATCTGTGCTTTGTCCATTGTTGGCATTCTCTTGTGATTGAGAGACATTTTTCTCTCCCTTGTATAGAGAGAATCTCACTCTGAAATGGAGATTTCTTTTATAGATGTACATTTCTCTTACAAAAGGGTAACTTCTGCTCTCTTTTCAGAGCTTCCCCTGTGTCTGTTGTTTCTCAAAATGATCCTTAGCCAAAAAGGTATACTTTGAGGTAGCATATTCTGGTCTCCTACAGCTATTCACCTGAGGACAGAGTACGTAAGATTTTAGTTTTCCTACCCTTGTCTCCATCCTTCCTATGTAGCCACATTATAATAATTTTTGTTAAATTAGTAGTTAAAATTAACATAAGCATAACTATGCAATATCATTCACTTTTGCAGCAAATAGTGGCCTATGATTCATTTTGCATTTTAAAGTAGTTAAAAAGAGCCTGAGTATTTTTCATTTGCTTAATTTTCTTTTTTTTTTTTTTTTTTTTTTTTTTTTTGAGACGGAGTTTCGCCCTTGTTACCCAGGCTGGAGTGCAATGGCGCGATCTCGGCTCACCGCAACCTCCGCCTCCTGGGCTCAGGCAATTCTCCTGCCTCAGCCTCCTGAGTAGCTGGGATTACAGGCACGTGCCACCATGCCCAGCTAATTTTTTGCACTTTTAGTAGAGACGGGGTTTCACCATGTTGACCAGGATGGTCTCGATCTCTCGACCTCGTGATCCACCCGCCTCGGCCTCCCAAAGTGCTGGGATTACAGGCTTGAGCCACCGCGCCCGGCTCATTTGCTTAATTTTCTTTTCTTTTCTTTTTTTTTTTTTGGTGAGAGTCTCACTCTGTTGCCCAGGCTGGAGTGCAGTGGTGCAACCTCAGCTCACTGCAACCTCATCTCAAGATTCAACCTATTTTCCTTCCATAGCCCCCCAAGTAGCTGGGACTACAGGCACGTGCCACCACGCCCAGCTACAATTTTGTGTTTTTGGTAGAGATGGGGTTTCGCTATGTTGACCAGGCTGGTCTCAAACTCCTGACCTCAAGTGATCTGCTCGCCTCAGCCTCCCAAAGCGCTGGGATTACAGGCATAAGCACCACGCCTGGCCTCATTTGCTAATGTTCAATGTCTTGCTTCCAATTTTTTCCCAAAGGCTTTAAAAACTGAGAGTTACTTTTTCTTTTTTTCTTTTTTTGAGATGGAGTCTCACTCTGTTGCCAAGCTGGAGTGCAGTGGCGCGATCTCAAATCACTGCAACCTCTGCCTCCCGGGTTCGAGTAATTCCCTAGCCTCAGCCTCCTGAGTAGCTGGGACTGTAGGACTGTGCTACCATGCCTGGCTAATTTTTTTTATTTTTTTATTTTTTATTTTTTTTTTGAGACGGAGTTTTGCTCTTGTTACCCAGGCTGGAGTGCAATGGCACAATCTCGGCTCACCGCAACCTCCGCCTCCTGGGTTCAGGCAATTCTCCTGCCTCAGCCTCCTGAGTAGCTGGGACTACAGGCACGCACCACCATGCCCAGCTAATTTTTTGTATTTTTAGTAGAGACGGGGTTTCGCCATGTTGACCAGGATGGTCTTGATTTCTTGACCTCGTGATCTACCCACCTCGGCCTCCCAAAGTGCTGGGATTACAGGCGTGAGCCATTGCACCTGGCAATTTTTTATTTATTTATTTATTTATTTATTTATTTTTTATTTTAGGATAGACGGGGTTTTACCATGTTGGCCAGGATGGTGTCGATCTCCTGACCTTGGGATCCATTCACCTCGGCTTCCCAAAGTGCTGGGATTACAGGTGTGAGCCACTGCTCCTGACCGAGAGTTACTTCTTCCACATTGCTACATATCAGATACTCTATCAGTTTATTTTTTTAAACAGTTAACTTGTATTTGGTTATTTATTCTCTTAGAGACAGGGTCTTACTATGTTGCCTAGGCTGGAGTACAGTGGCATGATCATAGCTCACTATAAACTTTAATTCCTGGCTTCAAGCAGTCCTCCTACTTTAGCTTCCCAAGTAGGTGTGCACCACCACACCCAGCTAATTTTTCATTTCATATAAAACCGGGGTCTTGCTCTGTTGCTTAAGCAGGTCCCAAACTCCTAGCCTCAAGTGATCCTCCTGCCTTAGCCTTCCAAAGTCTGTAATTACAGGTGTAATTAACATGCTGCATAAACTAATAAATTGTTTAGCCTCGGGGAAAAAAACATCAGGCTCCTCCCTCCCCCCCACCCTGCCCCTTAAACTGGTGGGGACAGTTGTAAAATGGACTGTTTAGGAAATGCCATGGCCAATAATAATAGAATTTAGAATGTGCAGGTCCATCACATTCCTTTTCCATCTAGGCAAAATAGTTAACATATTTTTCAGGAATTTGGAAATTAGTTTAGCCATATGTTGTTTGTTCAACTCCTGTGGCAAAAATAATAATTTATTGGATTATTGGATATTTTAATAGACTTTACCACCTCCCTTCCAAACTTCTTAGGCCTCTATACATAAGGTGTAGTATTTTATTTTTTATTTTGTAGAGATTGGGTCTTGCTATGTTGCCCAGGCTGATGGGAAACTCCTGGCATCAAGCTATTCTCCTGCCTCGGCTTCCCAAAGTGTTGGGATTAAAGGTGTGAGTGGCCAAGGCATAGTATTAACATCTCTAAGGGACGGCTGCAGATGGACTATATATCATCTTACCTTTATTCTTGCTTATGACATACCACAGCTTTCCATCAGAAAATATTTTAAGTATTTACTTTGGAAAAGCACCGTATCATACCTAAAAAAGCTAATTCTGCTACTACCCAGTTGTTTACTGGGTAGTAATCTTTATGCAGTAGGTTCTCCTGTTCCATGGATCAGTTTTAGTGAGAGGAATCCTTTGACAGTGTCCACAGATGAGCAAAGGGAAATCTTTCTTGCTGTAGCAACCTGTGGCATTTCTCATCCATACTCTGGCAGAGTCCTTTTCTCTGACACCTTGGAGGTGAACAGAAGGGAAAGCATTTCACTTTTCCTTGGTTTGTTCTCCCTAATCCCTCCCTCCTCCAATATTTACTCTTTTTAAAGGGTATCTAAAATCAGTTCATAAGGAGTGGGTAAGGATGAAGAAAAACTTAAATCATTAAGTGTTCCTATACTTTGCAGCCATTCTGAAGTATTAAAATGAATATCTCCCTGGAGGTTTAGAGAGTTAAGGCACAGATCTGAGCTACAAATATTTGTCTTACTTACGTGGAGGAGGTGCGAATCTCACTAGGAGTTGGAGAGTTGCTCTTTGAGTGCGCGATCACCTGGCCTGCAGAATTTCCTTCCAATCTCGCTGCCTGTCCCAAATACAGACTTGGATGTATTCTGCATCTCCCTCAGGTTCAGTCCTTGGATGGAAATAAGAAAAGCCTAGCCAAGCCGGGCGTGGTGGCTCAAGCCTGTAATCCCAGCACTTTGGGAGGCCGAGGTGGGTGGATCACAAGGTCAAGAGATAGAGACCATCTTGGTCAGCAAGGTGAAACCCTGTCTCTACTAAAAATACAAAAAATTAGCTGGGCATGGTGGTGCGTGCCTGTAATCCCAACTACTCAGGAGGCTGAGACAGGAGAATTGCCTGAACCCAGGAGGCGGAGGTTGCGGTGAGCCGAGATTGCGCCATTGCACTCCAGCCTGGGTAACAAGAGCAAAACTCCACCTCAAAAAAAAAAAAAAAAAAAAAAAAAAAAAAAAGAAAAGAAAAGCCTAGCCAGTCTCTGGTGGCGAGTGCCACATAGCACAGGGAGGAGAAGCGTTCTGCTCTTCCCAGATGACTCCAGTGTGTGTCGGGGAGGCGAAAATGGCTTCCCTTCACCCTTCTAAATTCTTTGGCTAGGCTACGAATTAAATGAACTTAAGACAGATTAACAGGGGAAAAAAAAAATCTTAATTACTTGTCTTTGCATGGGAGTCTCACAAAAATATGAGACTCAAAGAAGCACCAGAGGAACCCTATTTAGCATTCTCAGCTGCAGAAAGGAACAGGGGATTGGGGCTTCTGGAGGAGGGGTGGAGATAAACTATGGGAGGATGGGGGAGGAAACATATGGTGAACAAAGTTTGCCTTTTTATGTAGATAAAAGTCTTTCAAGTAATAAAGTTTGTCTAGGAGCAGCTCTTTTCCTGATACAAACTTCATCATTACTAATGTACATTACCTTCATGTAATAGATGGATATTTCTCTTACACAATGGCAGCTTTTCAGGGCTACTCCTTGTCTGAAGTTTCTCAAAGTAATCAGCTTGAAATAATCAATATGCAAATGAGGCATATTTTAGGGTGCCATATTCCAGTGCTCTGCAGTCGTTTTGGGGATGGTGTGTCCTGACCCCAACATCTGTAAACCTGGCTGGCAGGTGGGCATGCAGGTGGGTCTGGATCTGGTGTTGCAGGTCCATGGGTGAGGGCACCTCTGAGACAGGCCTATCCGTGCAGTGCTGTGCACCCTCTGTGGCGCCCCCCACACGGTGTTGGAACAGATTGCACCCCTTCCCCCTGAGAGCCTGTTCAGTGTTGAGAATGTGGGTGTTGTGCTAGGTCAGTAACCTGAGAAAAACGCAGCGATATTTTGGAACCCGAGCACCCACGGTCTTCTCACCTCACACTCTCCCTGTAATCGCTTGCTTTCCTTTTTCCTCCAAATAAGATCATTATGCTGAGAGACATTAGCTATTTCAATGAATATAATTTCTGGATCTCTGCAGGATGTGGTATCTCATCAGTTTATTTATATGGGATCCAGAATGCTGAGCATATTTTATTAACTGTTTTAGATATAATATAGTAAAAGGTAGTTTTCAGTTTTCACTAAGAATATTCTTTTTATTCTGACCTGGCTGCTGCCTCTAGTTCATAAAAGTATGCTACGTTCCCATTAAAACATGGTTGATGGTTTTGTTTTTTGTTTTCCAGTTAGGACAACCTCCTCCTGGGCTTATCAAGGTTGATATGAAGTTTGTACTCTTGGTTATTCCACTAGACATACTTGTAGATATTTTTAGTAATGTGTTACGAAAAATGGTTACATGATGTTTCAATCTGCTTTTACCAAAAGCCTGTTTCTTTCCTGCCGATGCCTGAGGGGTCATAATTTTTAGTTTTGTCACAAGCCTCTGCCTTTGTGGAAATTTCCTCAGCCATGTTTCCCTTCCCCGAAGAACCAGTGCAGACCCACGTGGGTTCCTTGGCCATGCCCCCCCTCTCTCTTGCTGGTGATAGCATCTCTAAGCTCCACTGCCTCCTTTTCCTGGTCAGCCACACCCGGCTCTGCCCCTCGGTCCATCCTGTGCTGGTTTCTTGAATATGCACAGCTCGGAGAGCAGTAAACTCTGAGGAGATCAGACAGCTCAGCCAGTCCAGCTCCCCAGTGCAGGCCTCCCTTTTGCGTCTCCCTGGCCACAGTACCAGGGTGTGTGTGCATGAGGGAGACTTAGAGTGGCAGGCTATGGCCAAGAAAGCTTGCTGTCTCATAACTCTCAATGAAGAAAGATTGTTGGCTGGGCACGGTGGCACATGCCTGTCATCCCAGCACTCTGGGAGGCTGAGGTAGGTGGATCACCTGAAGTAAGGAATTTGAAACCATCTTGGCCAACACGGCGAAACACTGTCTCTATTAAAAATACCAAACACACAAACAACAACAACAAAAAACTACATTAGCCGGACCTGGTGGTGCACATCAGGTTCACCTGGCTAAGGCATGAGAATCTCTTGGACCTGGGAGGTGGAGGTTGCAGTGGGCCGAGATCACACCACTGTACTCCAGCCTGGATGACAGAGCAAGACTCTGTCTAAAAAAAAAAAAAAAAAAAAATCTTAAAAACTATCCTTCCGTTGTAAATTTAATATTCATAGAAACTTGAAGAAAATTACAGCATGTGTGTGACTGAAACATGACAGGGGCTTTCAGAATATAATAAGCTATTCTAGCATAACGTGTCATTTCTATTATTCCAGGAAGCCTGGCTTACTTTAATTCATATATCTTGCTTCATTCTACATTTTGAGGTAGTGAAACCTTTTTTTAAAAAAAATCTCAGAATCTAATTTACATCAAAATTTGGAGCTTACCAGTCACTGCTATATAAGGACATTTTTCTGCTTCACCAGTAACTTTTCTCTAAGAACAGCTACATTGTTTCTGGTATAGTTCTTCTGGTACATTTGTTTCCCATTTCTGTTGTTGTTGTTTTCAATCCAGTGTAACTTGTCTTTTTTTCTAGTTTTGAGGGGTAATTAAAATGATGTTGGCACTGGCAGCCCAGGAAAAAGCCAGGCAAGGATGGCTCTAAGGGCAGTGGGAGAGAATCCCAGCGCTCTCTTGCCTTGCTGTTTACACCTGTTTCCTTTGTTTAGGAAGATGAGGCTAAGTCCAAAGACTGCATACCAGATGTACCAGGCAGTGAACACACCAGGGAATTTCTGGCTCACGCACCAACTAAAGGACTTTATTTTTTTTTATTTTTTTTTTATTTTAAAGATGAGGTTTCACCCTGATGGCCAGGCTGGTCTTGAACTCCTGACCTCAGGTGATCCACCCACCTCGGCCTCCCAAAGTGCTAGGATTACAGGCATGAGCCACCGTGCCTGGCCTAAAGGACTTTCAATGCCAATGGGGAAAGAAGTCAGAGTTATGCAGTGTGAGTGTCTGGCATTTTCCTAATTCATGCAACTTTCAGGCCACAATTTACCAAGAGTGTTTACTTATTTTATTTAACTTATTCTCACCACAGCCCTCTTATAGCCAAGGCATGTTTTCCATCTTCTAGTTGAGGAAACAGATGTGTGTATGTCAGTAAGTGGTCTCAGGGAAGACGCAGAGCAGAGCTTTGACTCAAGGGTTCCTGATTCCAAGTCCAGTAGTCTTTGCTCAGGACCGTCATGACCTTGGTGTTATTATTTCTTTAGTGTTATTCCTGTAACAGAAAAGACATTCTGTGGTAGAAATGTCATGGGAGTGAGGGATACATTGGAGGGTGGGTCTCTTTGAGCCTTGCCACCGTTGGACACCCTCTATCAGTGGTGCTTTATCCATGTAACCAAGAGAAGCTACCATGGGCCACAGTGGATGGGTCTGCACAGGTAGAGCTCTCTGTGCACATGTCCTGCTGCCCTGTAGCAGTTAACACATTCCCTCTTCCAAAGAGTTGAGCTCTTTTTGCTGGTTGTTTTGATGTTTATCTCCACAACTTAACCTCATAGTTGCATTGTTGCTCCATGATATTTCAGGTTTGAGCATTTTCTGTTGTCTCTGTTCAATGGAAGATAAGGATGGAGTTCTCTCTCGTGCTCTCACCACACATGCGTACCCTTCTATATCTCATCTCCCCAGTAATTATTATATCATAAGTTTGGTTAGATAAGTCTTTTTATTTACTATGATTATGTTCAGAGGTGAGCTGTAGCTTGCAAAATGTGTCTGTTCAAAATGAGCCACTGTACTTGGTAGATAACATTTTTATCCATTCTATAAATCTCTGCCTTTTGATTGAAGGGTTTAATCCATTTGCATGTAATGTAATTACTGTTATGGTAATTATAAACTTATGCATACTTTTTTGATTTTACCAATTTTAGTGTTAATTAGAAAAGTGGTTCTCCCACTTTACTATGTCTACAAATAACCAGTAAATCTTTTAAAATTCAGTTCATGTGTCTGTATCAGGCCCAACTCAGAAATACTGAATATCCAGTATTTCTAATATCCAGTATTTCTGGGTTGGGTCCTATACCCTGCATTTCTAACCATCTTCCTCATATCATTGAATTTGCTGGTCCATGGACCACACTTTGAATAGCTGGGATCACCTTTTCATAATAAGAGGATTTTGAGCAGAAATGGTATCTTCTGGATATCTATATGTCAATCCATGTTCCATGGCATTTCACATTCCTTCAGTTTTACCATAAAGGCAAATACTAGTTTGAAAGAGTGTAGTCGCCGGGCGCGGTGGCTCAAGCCTGTAATCCCAGCACTTTGGGAGGCCGAGGCGGGTGGATCACAAGGTCGAGAGATGGAGACCATCCTGGTCAACATGATGAAACCCCGTCTCTACTAAACATACAAAAAATTAGCTGGGCATGGTGGCACGTGCCTGTAATCCCAGCTACTCAGGAGGCTGAGGCAGGAGAATTGCCTGAACCCAGGAGGCGGAGGTTGCGGTGAGCCGAGATTGCGCCGTTGCACTCCAGCCTGGATAACAAGAGCGAAACTCTGTCTCAAAAAAAAAAAAAAAAAGAAAGAGTGTAGTCTTCTTCCTCAAATTTTAAATGGTAAGGGAGATAAGGATATGGATAGCTCAGAGGCAATCAATAGAAAATCCACAAACTTATTTTTTTTGCCGGTGATTTCTTGCATCCAATCCTCAAATAAAAATAAAAAGGGAAAAACTTTCTTGTCCTGTCACTACATATTTTCTTTAGTTGCCAGCATAGAGCAAAGTTGGCTGAATTTACCTAAATCCCTCTTCATGCTTCCTGACCTGCTTGCTTAGAGTTACTTAATACTCAAACACAGGGTCTCATTTACCATTCCCATACAATTTCCTGATTTACAGCACATCCAGATGGTTCTGAGAGGATGAGAACAGGGGACAAAAGTAACAGGGATCTCATCCATTCTTGCTTTGCCCACCACTTCCTTTTACTCAGATGTCACTGCCTGATGCCAAGTCCACTCATGGAAATTCCATGACGCCTGGAATTTGTTGCCCTGGAGCATGTATATACATTCTCTTGCTATTCTCCTCCCCGTTCCTCATCAGGACCTTCTCTTGCTTCTAACAGTTAACTTCCTTCAACAAGACAGTTTCCCTCTTCTGCAAGTAAAGTTGCACTAGCGTTCTGATTGCATTAATATTTTAGGAGAACTTGTGATTTTGTTTACTTATGAGTGAGGGATGTGAACAGAGGTTGACTGAACCTGAAAAAGAAGCTATTTGTTCTGGTGACTACATTTATAAATGAGATTCAGAGCCACTTGATTAATAGAAGATATTTACTTTGAAAAATATAGTGAGACACACTAAAAAAAAATTTACCTTTTGCAGTACTTTTCATTGGGTTGCTTCATAATTTCTCGGTAAGGAAAAATTCATTTCTAAAGCAACAAGATTAAAGGATGCTTGGATAAGCAATTCATTTACCTGTCTTTTCTGGGACCTTACACAATTCATCCATGATTGCATTTTCTTTTAGAATTGGAGTTTAATGAATAAAAACCTTAATATAATCTACTGATTCTTTATCTCACTTAGGTGAAACACTCTTATCTTACAGAAATAGTTTCCCTTTTATTTGCTTTTAGGATGGCATTGCAAATGGTATGGTCACCGAACGATGACAATAAGGCAACCAAAAGTTAGAACAGTGCAGAGTAGTAAGTAAAATCATACAATGTCATTTTACCTTAATCAGAGATGGTGAATATTGATTAATCAGATAGCAGTAGACTGAATGTTCACATAAAGTACATTCCCAGAAGCCTGTTGGCCAAAGCATCTGCTGTTAACTATACCTCTGTTAAATTGCCTTTGTGAGACACATTTAGCTCCTTAAGAAAAAACTAACATTTCTAAACTGTTCTTTGTTTATACATTGGGACAGTGATTCCTTTCCTGAAGAAGACATTGTTTCCTATTCAACTCCCTTTTTAAAATTTATTATATAAAAATTCATGTCTCATAACTAAAATCAGAGTTTTGGTTTCCCAGCCTTTAAAGAGTAGATGTCTTTCTATTATAAGCTAGAATTGTGTATATTTCCTCTTAAATGACAGCTAGACAGATCTATCATTAGCACCATGTATCTATCATTCCCCACTTTAACACAGTCACCTCCCAGAGGTGTTAATTCACTGTTCAGTAACTACTTCTGCCAAGTGAAATATGCTGCCTTGTGGATCTACTGGGGTGATTAGCATACAGTTGTCCCTTGGTATCCATGGGGAATTGGATCCCAGAATCCACTGGGCAACCAAAATCTGCAGATGCTCAAAGTCACTTATATAAAATGGTATAGGTCAGGTGCAATGGTTCATGCCTGTAATTGCAGCAGTTTAGGAGGCCTATGCAGGTGGATCAGCTGAGGTCAGGAGTTCAAGACCAGCCTGGCCAACATGGTGAAACCCCAGCTATACTAAAAATACAAAAATTAGGCTGGGCACTGTGGCTCATGCCTGTAATCTCAATACTTTGGGAGGCTGAGGTCCACAGATCACCTGAGGTCAGGAGTTTGAGACCAGTCTAGCCAACATGATGAAACCCTGTCTCTACTAAAAATACTGAAATTAGCCAGGCATGGTGGTGAGCACCTATAATCCCAGGTATTTTGATGGCTAAGGCAGGAGAATCACTTGAATCCAGGAGGTGAAGATTACAGTGAGCTGAGATTATGCCACTGCACTGCAGCCTAAGCAACAGAGTGTGACTCCATCTCAAAAAAATAAATAAATAATAAAAAAATTAGCCAGATGTGGTAGCACATTCCTGTAATCTCAGCTACTTGGGAGGCTGGGGTATGAGAATTGCTTGAACCTGGGAGGCAGAGGTTCAGTGAGCTGAGATCAGGCCACTGCCCTCCAGCCTGGGTGACAGAGTGAGACTTTGTCAAATAAATAAATCAAATATAAAATAAAATAGCACAAAAGTGGTGCACATACTCCTGTATACTCTAATCATCGCTAGATTACCTGTAATACTGAATAAAAAGTCAATTGTTATACTGTATTGTTTTGGGAATAATGACAAGAAAAAATCTGAACATGTACAGTATAGACACAATCTGTCCTTTTTTTTTTTTTTTTTCCCAAATATTTTCAATCCTTGGTTGAATCTGTGGACATGTAACTCTCAGGATATAGAGGGTAGCTGTATGTGGAAGAATGTCAACAGAGATTTAAAGTTTTGTGTTTTTGTCTTAATCTGAAAATTAATTACATCAAGCACTTTTAGGTGAAATGTCAGTTTTTATAAATAGTATAAAACATAGCTTGTTGATAAATCCCAAAAATTTAACCTACTTCTTGACTCAGAAATTTAACTTCTGCATTGAGATACCATCTCACACCATTTAGAATGGCCATAATTAAAAAATCTGGAGACAACAGATGCTGGAGAGGATGTGGAGAAACAGGAACACTTTTACACTGTTAGTGGGAGTGCAAATTAGTTCCACCATTGTGGAAGACAGTGTGGCGATTCCTGAAGGACCTAGAAATAGAAATTCCATTTGACCCAGCAATCCCATCACTGAGTATGTATCTAAAGGATTAGAAATCATTCTACTATAAGGACACATGCATATGAATGTTCATTGCAGCACTGTTTACAATAGCAAAGACTTGGAACCAACCCAATGCCCATTGATGATAGACTGGACAGGGAAAACATGGCACATATACACCATGGAATACTATACAGCCATCAAAAACGACGAGTTTGTGACCTTTGTAGGGACATGGATGAACCTGGAAACCATCATTCTCAGCCAACTGACAGAAGAATGGAAAATCAAACACCGCATGTTCTCACTCATAGGCAGCTATTGAACAATGAGAACACATGGACACAGGGAGGGGAGCATCACACACTGGGATCTGCCGGCAGAGGGGAAACGGGAGGGACAGTGGCGGGTGGGGAGTTGGGGAGAGATAGCATGGGGAGAAATGACAGATATAGCTGAGGGGAAGGAAGGCAGCAAATCACACTGCCATGTGTGTACCTATCCAACAATCTTGCATGTTCTTCACATGTACCCCAAAACCTAAAATGCAATTTTTTAAAAAAATTCAACTTCTAAGAATTTACTCTAAGGATATAACAGAACATCAATTTATATAATTCTATAAGCATAATGTTCATAATTATGAATTTTAAGTTATTTTCAATTATAGAATGCAAGAATACAGTTTATCTGCCCTCTTAAGCAAAATGAAGACCTCATAGTAAGGCCTTACCATCAAGCCCAATCTTGCCTCCCTCCTGAGAGTGGGTTTGCAACCGAGAGCTTGTGTATATTTCCAGACTTCCTTGGGGTATATAACATGTATTTTTGAGTACTTATAAATGATTGTTCCTATATATCATTTTGCAACTCATTTATTTTGCTTAATACCATCTTTTTGTCATCTAACCCAATAGAACAAAGAGAATTATCTCAGTATTTCTAAACTTTAGTACTGTTTCGTAGTGTGAGTGTTCTAGCTTATGCAGTTATTTCCTCATGAAGAATATTATTTTATGTATTTTCTTATTGGGAAATCCTTTTTATAGCCTTAATGAGTTATCAGTGATATGATCCTTACAAAGATTAAAACATGTTGAGCATACGGCTATATCAAACAGTAAAAAACAAAAACAAAAGCTGTTTATGTAACATAGGGATTTAATTGTATTTAACTAATGATCCTTGAAGCCTAACCAAACCTTAACCTTCTCTGTCCCTTAAGGCACATGAAGATCCCATGTATGACATCATATGAGGCAATAAAAGACTTAAAAAGGATGTAAGCTGAGGTCATCCAGTTGATAATATCTACTTGAAGTTTTAAATTCTATTAGTTTGGAAAAAACATTCTAGCACTAGGGGAGTGATATAGTAAACATGGTACTTCAATTGTGAGATATTTACTGGACAGGAGTCATGGCTGAAAAGACCAGTGTTGGGGAATGAGCAGGGCAGCATCCTCCTCCTTGGGTTGGCTTAAAGCCACGGGCTTGGTCTAGCCCTCTGGCCACTGCAGTTGATGTTGGCAACCCATGTTGTGCCGTCTACTTACACAGTACAATTGATTCTTTCTTTCTTTCTTTCTTTTGAGGCAGAGTCTCATTCTGTCACCCACGCTGGAGGGCTGTGGTGGGATCTCAGCTCAATGCAACATCCGTCTCCCAGGTTCAAGTGATTCTCCTCCCTCAGCCTACTGAGTAGCAAGGGACTACAGGCAAGCACGACCATGCCTGGCTAATTTTGTTTTGTATTTTTTTTTAGCAGAGTTGGGGTTTCACCATATTGGCCAGACTGGTCTCGAACTCCTGACCTCATGATCTGCCCACCTTGGCCTCCCAAGGTGCTGGGATTACAGGTGTGAGCTACTGCACCCAGCCACAATTGATACTTTCATGTAATTCAGTGTATCTTCTCCAGTGTCTTTAAGGATCTGAGCTTTTGTTAAAAATTAGAGAGTGAAAAATTGGGAGAGTTTACTTTTTCAAACTGGTTGCATTAAATTATAATAGTTGAGGATGTAGATTATCTATTAGGAAACTAAGCAGTTGGAGAATGGTTTAGCAAAGTGTGCATCTGCTAGAAATTACAATTGTAAGGACTGTGAGAACCTACAGAAATGACTAGTACAAGGAAAATAACACAAAATGGCTTGTACACTGATTACAGTCATGTAAAGTAGGCATTCAGGTGGATAAGAATGGAGAAAACAGGTAAAAATAAAAATAAGTACTGTCATTGTGATGTGGTTATTCATGACCACCCCCCACCCCCATACTGCTTTTGAATGACATATTTAAGAAACTGTTTTAAGTTAAAGCTAAAACTCACTGTTCTTTGATCAATCTTGAATGTTTAGGATTCAGCAGTTAAAACAGTTACTGGAGGATTCTACCTCGGATGAAGATGGGAGCAGCTCTAGTTCCTCTGAAGGTAAAGAGAAACACAAGAAAAAGAAGAGGAAAGAAAAGCATAAGAAAAGGAAGAAGGAAAAGAGAAAGAAGAAAAAACGGAAGCACAAATCTTCCAAGTCAAATGAGAGTTCTGACTCAGAGTGACAAGAACATGACTTGTTCAACATTCTCTTCTCAAACACTGGCCAAGGAACAGAGGAAGATGCAATCAGAGAAAGGACCAGGATAGAGACGCTGAGAGAAGAGGATATGTGAGTCACAGCAGTGCGTTCTCATCTGCCTTCCAGTGAAGATGTGACCCCAGGAGAGGGAGTGTCTCCTTCCAGGTGCTAGCTCTAGACAGTGGCTTATTTTAGGCAGGAAAGTTTGTACGGTGTTGTCCTCCCTGCTGGTCACATGCATTTACGATTCCTTTGAAATGTCTTCCACAGGGTGGCAGGACTGAGGGAATCTCTGAGGCATGTCTTCCAGGCCCTGCCACAGTTTGTGCCCTCCACAATGTGGACTCAGTTCCCGTGGATGTCAGGCTGAAGTCTTCTCTGTTGTTGAGAATAATAATAACTCAGCCGGGCGCGGTGGCGCGTGCCTGTAGTCCCAGCTACTAGGGAGGCTGAGGTGGGAGGATCACTTGAGCCCAGGAGTTCTGGGCTGCAGTGCGCTATGCCGATCGGGTACCCGCACTAAGTTCGGCATCAGTATGGTGACTTCCCGGGAGCGGGGGACCACCAGGTTGCCTAAGGAGGGGTGAACCAGCCCAGGTTGGAAACGGAGCAGGTCAAAACTCCCATGCTGATCAGTAGTGGGATTGCACCTGTGAATAGCCACTGCACTCCAGCCTGGGCAACATAGCGAGACCCTGTCTCTAAAATAAAAAAAATAATAATAATAATAATATAATAATAATAGCTCATTATTTATTTTTCAGATTTATTTATTTGCTTATAAATAATATGCGCATTTGGTCCAAATTTACAAGTATATAAGGTTTAATCATGAAAACTCTTCCTTCTTCCTTTCTATCCCAGTTTCCTTCCCCAATGGTTAACAATGGTATCAGTTTCCTATGAAGTCTTCCAAAAATAAAATGCTGTACACATTCACCTATACATTGTTACATCCCATCTACATTGTTACATCCCATCTACATTCTTTCAGTTTCCTATGAAGTATTCAAAAAATAAAATACTATACTGTACACATTCACTGATACGTTGTTACATCGCATCCACATTGTATCAGTTTCTTATGAAGTCTTGCAAAAATAAAATGCTGTACACATTCACCTACACATTGTTACATTTTAAACAACAATTAGAAACTTACTGCAGTCTTCTATCTTTGTGGGACTGGTTCCAGGACCCTAGCAGGTAGCAAAATCCAAGGATGTCCAAGTCCCTTATATAAAATGGCATAGTATTTGCATACAACACACATACTCTTGTGTACTTCATCTCTAGATCATTTATAATACTGAATAAGATGTAAATAGTGTCATACTGGCTGGGTGCGGTGGCTCATGCCTGTAATCCCAGCACTTCAGGAGGCTGAGACATGCGGATCACCTGAGGTCAAGAGTTCAAGACCAGCCTGGCCATCATGGTCTTTAACTCATGAAACCCCATCTCTACTAAAAATACAAAAACTAGCCACGCATGATGGTGTGAACCTGTAATCCCAGCTACTCAGGAGGCTGACACAGGAGAATTGCTTGAGTCCAGGAGGTGGAGGTTGCAGTGAGCTGAGATCATACCACTGCACTCCAGCCCGGTTGACAAAGTGAGACCCCGTCTCCAAAAAGTAAATGAATAAGTAGTGTTATACTGCATTGTTTAGGGAATAATGAAAGAAAGCCTACACATATTTCAGTACAGATGAAACCATTTATTTTTCAAATATTTTCCATCTGTCACAGCTGATTGAATTCTGAGTTGCAGAACCTGCTGATACCAAGGACCCACTTTTTAAAAATATCAAGTACATTTGACCTTCCGTGTAAAAAGTTTGCTTTTATTTTTTGTTTTTAGAGACAGTCTTGCTCTTTTGTCCAGGCTGGAGTGCATGCCACAATGACAGCTCCTTGCACCCGCAATTTATCAAGCTCAAGTGATCCTCCTACCTCAGCCTCCCAAATAGCTGGGACTACAAGCATGTACCACAATGCCCAGCTAATTTTTTTCTTTCTTTCTTTCTAGAGATGAGGACTTGCTATATTGCCTAGCTGGTCTTGAATTCCTGGCCTCATGTGATTCTTCCACCTCGGCCTCCCACAGCTTTGGGATTGCAGGCAAGAGCCACTGCTTGGCTAAAAGTGAACATTTATAGTTACCTGATATGATTTGTTGATTTTGGGGCTAAGGAGTTCTTACAAAAATGAAAAATCTTGTGTGGCTGCATTCTACTTCACTTGCTTTCTACTGCCAGAGTCCCACGATTTTCACAGAGTGACTGACTCAGAAAAAGTTTAGGAATATAGGATTTCCATACTAGGTCAGGTATCCACATCACAACATCCACCCCTCCCTTTCTTCCTCTTCCTGTTGCCTGACCACAGCCCACATGTGCTCTTGTAGCTGAGACTAAGCCACAGTGGAGGTATCTGAGGAGGCCAAGGTGTGTCTGCAGGTAGAGGAGAGGAAGTCCATCCTTTGCTGAGCCAAAGTGAAGTCGGATCTTGCTCATAGGCAAGGGTGTCCCTCTGTGGCCAGCACTGTTCTGTTGCTGCTTTAGGCACTCAGTCAGGGTCCCAGAAATTCACTCACATTTTCTGCCACTTTTCATGGAGTTTGGAGTGTAACTCTCTAAGGAACAGCCAAACCAGGCCCAGACTGACCCTTCTCCAAGTCCTATCAGTCAATGCTCCTGTTATTGGCCTTAGACTTCCACCTCAGGAAAACAACTGGTTGAGTTTGGAATGGCCAGGACTTGTTATTTCTGAAAACTGTAAGGCCGGTGAATTCAGCCTTGCCTTACACTTATCCCTGTCATCCTTCCTCAGCATGCAGAACACAGGCCATCTGTCCTCTGCCATATGCTCAGTATTTTCCACCCAGGTACAGCCGGTTCTCTTCTTCCAGGAATTGGCTGCTGTCCCTCTGCAATCCCATTCATGATAAAAGCATTCTTACACAACATGAAAGATGCTGCATCAATGATTCTCAAACCTTCGAGGCATCCAAATCAACTAGAGTGCTTGTTAAGATCCAGATTCCTGTGCTCCACTCAAAAACTTCCAGTTTTCCATTCTCTGGGCCTGGGGTGAACTGGGAACCTGCCTGGCTAACAAGTGATGCTTGTTGGTTTAAGGGCCCCACTTGGAAAACCTGTGCTCTAGATTGCTACCCTCTTACTGAATTCTTCTTCCACTTCCTGCTTTAACTGGAATCCAGCCAGCCACCCTACAGCCCTTGCAAGTGAATTGTCTGTCCCCTTTGCCTCACTCTGGTTTTCTCTCCTTCCTTCTCTCTCTCTCTCTCTCTCTCTCTCTCTCTCTCTCTCTCTCTCTCTCTTTTCCCACCCTGGTGTGGGTGGGCTGAGGCCGAAAAGGACATCAGCCTCTCTCCTCTCTTTCTAACCTAGATTCCAAGGAACATCACTTTGGCCTGTCATCTCCCGTGATTTGTGATCCTGTTGTCCAGCTTTCCCCAAAGAAGCATCAATCAAAATCTTCCTCTTTGCTCCCATAGACAGACTACAGGGGAAAAATCCCAGAGCCCCTGCAAATCCATTCCACACTCAAATGAGAACTGAGCCCGAAAAACCCACGAGCAAAACAAAAGTGTGGTAGTCATCCACTTAAACTTGCTTTTTCAGAAATCTCCTTCAGGTATACTCCCTTCACTAAGACAATGTATGATGGATGTCAGACAACCTGCCAGTATGGTTTGGATGTTTGTCCTCTCAAAATCTCATGATGAAATGTAATCCCCAGTGTTGGAGATAAAGCCTGGTGGGAGGTGTCTGGATCTTGGGGGCAGATCCCTCATGAATAGGTTAGTGCCATCCCCTTGGTGACAAATCAGTTCACCCTAGATCTGGTTGTTTACATGTGAGTGGCACCTCTCCCTCTTTTGCTTTGGCGGGCACTGTCACCATGTGATATGCTGGCTCCTCATTGCCTTCCACCATGACTGTAAAGTTCTTGAGGCCTCACCAGAAGCATATTCCAGAACCACACTTCTTATTCTGTCTGCAGAACTTTGAGCCAAGCAAGCATCTTTTCTTTATAAATTGCCCATGCTAAAATGGCATTATGATTTCTCCCTGTAATCTTCAGGACTGTTAATAGGATGCATTTTAACTCCTGTGACTAGATTGTGTTTCCAGTACATGGAAAGAGACCATCTGGGTGTTCCTAACCAAATCATGAGAACCCTTTGGAACTTAAGTTGTCTCTGAGTGGTAACCAAAGAGGAAGTGAGAGAATCCAAGCCTGTGAAAGATTCCACACATCATTACTGCCTTTATAGTTGAAGAGGCCACATGGTGAGGGATGCAGCAGACTCTCATCAAAGGTTCCCGACCAACAGCAAGGAAATGGAGCTCTCAGTCCTACAGCGGAAAAGATCTGAATTCTGCCACCCTCAATGATTCTGGGTGCATATTCTTCCCCAGAGCCTCCAGAGGAAAGCCGACCTCTGCTGACACCCTGGGTTGGGCTTGTGAGATGCCAAGTCAAGAACCCAGTTGAGCCTGCCCAGGCTTCTGACCTACAGCACCATGAGTTAATCAGTGATGATGGTTTTAAGCTTTTACGTTTGTGGGAAAGTGTTCATGCAGCAACACACTAATCCAGAGGTTTAATGAGCTTTCCCTCCTCTCAGGCCCGTCCATCACCTCTTCGCAGACCCTACCATCAGCCAGCATCAGGGGGCAGTGGCTGGAGCACTGGCCCTGCATCCAGACTGCCTGGCTTTGAGTCCCAGCTTTGCTAGCTGTGGAGTTTCTCCACCTCTCTGTGCCTCCATGTCCTTGACTAATCATATCCACGTCCTAGACTCCTAGTGAGAATGAGGGGACTTGATCTCAACTCTAAATGAATATTAGCTGCTACTGCTGCTGCTGTTACCATCATCTAATCCTCAGGGAGCTTCTTCCTCCTTTATCCCATGTCACTCATGTTTTCAAACTCTTCCTTTCTATTGTGGTCTTGCCCTAGTATTTAAAAATTGTTTTAGGCCGGGCATGGTGGCTCATGCTTGTAATCCCAACAATTTGGGAGGCTATGGTGGGCAGATCACTTGAGGTCGGGAGTTCAAGACCAGTGTGACCAACATAGTGAAACCCCCATCTCTACCAAAAATACAAAAAATAGCTGAGCATGGTGGCACACACCTGTAATCCCAGCTACTCGTGAGGCTGAGGCAGGAGAGTCACTTGAACCTGGGAGGTGGAGGTTGCAGCGAGCAGAAATTGTGCCAACTGCACTCCGTCCTGGGTGACAGAACGAGACCCTGCTCCTCATTCCAAAAAAGACAACTGCTTTTAAATTGTAAAATACATACTTGAGTTTACAGTTCTGAGCCATTAGAGAATAAAAAGTGAATGGCCGGGTGCGGTGGCTGAAGCCTGTAATCCCAGCACTTTGGGAGGCCGAGGCGGGTGGATCACGAGGTCAAGAGATCGAGACCATCCTGGTCAACATGGTGAAACCCCGTCTCTACTAAAAATACAAAAAAAAAAAATTAGCTGGGCATGGTGGCACGTGCCTGTAATCCCAGCTACCCAGGAGGCTGAGGCAGGAGAATTGCCTGAACCCAGGAGGCGGAGGTTGCGGTGAGCCGAGATTGTGCCATTGCACTCCAGCCTGGGTAACAAGAGTGAAACTCCATCTCAAAAAAAAAAAAAAAAAAAAAAAAAAAGTGAAAGGGGAGTCTGCTTATGATGCTTCAATACGGTGCTCCAGATCCTGATCAAAATACATCCGCAAAGACAGATGCAAATGCAGGATTTTTGGTTAGCTTTACATAACTGATAAACACTAGTCATGCTGTTCTGTGACTTCATTTCACTCACTATGTGTTGGCAATCCTACTGCTCACTACAGGCTCCAAATGGCTACAAAATTCCTTGGTTTGAATGTGCCATGATTCGTTTAACCATTAACTATTTATCAGAATGCAATTGTTTCCCATTTCTCATTCCTACAAATATGACTGAAAATAAAAATTTTTGAGTAAATATTTTAATGTACGTATGCAAGTATTTCAATAGAATAGTTCCCTAATAATGGAATTACATATTTTAAGTTTGACAGATTCTACCAAATTACCCTCCAAAAGAGTCTATGCCAATTTACCCATTCTCTTACAGTATAAAGTGACCCATTTCCCTGTCCAACAGCATTTACACAAGTTCAAGTAGTTTCCCTTTTAAAAAAAAAAAAATCCTGAGGTCAAGCACAGTGGCTTATGCCTGTAATCCCAGCACTTCTGTAGGCCAAGGTGGGAGGAGCACTTGAGCCCAGAAGTTTGAGGTTACAGTAGGCTATGATGGCACCATTGTACTCCAGCCTGGACAACAGAATGAGACCCTGTCTCTGAAAAAAAAAATAAAATCTTCCCTTGATCTCATATCTCTATCTAGCTCTTATCTCTCCTTTACAGTAACTTTGTCAATCTTGGACTCATTTATTTTAGGAACTGGATAATTCTAAGTGGTAGGGACCTATTCTGTGCAACGTAGTATATTTTGCAGCATCCCTAACTTCTAACCACTTGATGCTACTAGTATATCCTCCAGAGGTAGCAACTAAAATTGTATTTGCATATGTACATGGAAAAGAATAAAATTGGTCCCTTAACTTACCCTATACACAAAAGTCCACCCAAAATGGCTTAAGGACTGAAACTAAAATCTGAAACTGTAAAACTCGTAGGAGAAAACAAGGAAAAGACTACTTGACATTGGCCTTGGCAGTGGCTTCTTGGATATGACATTGAAGGCACAGGTAACAAAACAACAAATAGACAAGTGGGATTGCATCAAACTAAAAAACTTCTGCACAGTAAAGGAAACATCAACAAAGTGAAAAGGCAATACATGGAAAAGAAGAAAATATTTGCAAACCATACATCCAATCATGGGTTAATATCCACAGAACATAATAAACTACAACTCAATAGCAAACAACCAGATAACCCATTTACTATAAAAATAGGCAAAGGGCCAGGAGCCCGAGGCTGCAGTGAGAGCCATGATTACACCACTGCACTCCAGCTCCAGCAACAGACCAAGACCCTGTCTCTAAAAATAAAATTTTTAAAATAGGAAAAGAACTGAATAGACATTGATTCCTAAGAAGAATGACCAGCAGGTATGTGAAGAGGTGCTCAACAGCAGTAATCATCAGGTAAATGCAAATCAAAATAACAAGAAATGCACCTCACACCTGTTAGGGTGACTTTAAAAAAATAATCCCAAAAGATAACAAATGTTGGTTAGGACATGAGGAAAGAACCCTTGTAAACTGTTCATGGGAAAGTAAAGTGGTGTGAGCACTGTGGAAAACAGTATAGAAGTTTCTCAAAAAATTAAAAATAGAACTACCATATAATCCAGCAATCCCACTTCTGGGTGTATATCAGAAGAAATTAAAATCAATCTTGAAGAGATATTTGCACTCGGGTTCAGTGCAGCTTTATTTACAGTAGCAATGACATGTAGGCAAACTACGCATCCATGATGAGTGAATGGAGAAAGAATGTGGTCTACCCACATATAGCGGAATATCCTTCACCTTAAAATAGAAGCAAATCTGGCTATTTATGGCAACATGGATGAACCCAAAGGACATTATACAAAGTTAGATAAGCCAGACACGAAAGGCCAAATACTCTGTGATACCACTTACAAGATGAATCTAAAATAGTCAACTATTGATGCCACAGGTTTTGAGACCAGGCTGGGCAATATAGCAAGACCTCATCTCTACACTAAATAAAAGAAAAATTGGCCAGGTGTGTCGGTACATGCCTGCAGTCCCTGCTACTGGCAAGAAAGTCCTAGGTGGGAATGGCTGAGGCCTTTGTTGTGACTGTCTCAGAGCCCAACTTCTCCCTCTGACCAATCACATTCCCTTTGCCCCCTTAGATGCTAACTTACAAAATCCCATGCAATCCATGATACAGCCATTCGAACATTGGCAATGCAATGGGAAAAATAAGAGTAATAACAGTAAAAACACCCACTACATTGCTTTGGCTGATCTCAAACTTCTGGGCTCAAGCCTTGGCCTCCCAAAGTGTTGGGATTATAGGCATGAGCCACCACACCTGGCCTAAACCCTCAGATCAAGCACAAGTAATTGAGTAAATTTGCTATGAACACTGATTTGAATGTAACTGTGTCTTCATTTGCCTATTTAATTGTATTTTTCTCCTTCCGTTGTTAATTGAATGGATCCTGTCTTGCAAAATCAAGTCTTTCCTTGATTTCAGGAGTCACTGGGAGACGGCGACTCCTGAAATGTGTTGCTTATGTCCAGTCTACTCTGTAATCTTGTTTTGGTTGCTATCACTGCAGAAAACCCTGCTTCACAAAGATAGGATGTTGGAAATGGAAGCAGGCTTCTCAGTGCTTCTGTGATAATCTCAGGATATTCTGCCTTGACTTTAATCTAGAAAGTGTGGAGATTGGAAGTTGTCTCAAACATACTTTTAAGGCCATGGTCATTTGTAATCTCAAGCAGCTGATCCTCTTCTAGCATGGACAAAGTCAATTCACCTGGCTTATTCACAAACGGGTTGTGGATCCATTCCTTCCTAGTTCAGGGGTCGCTGTGGTTGAAAAGTAATTCCTAAACTCTTTTAGAAGCTGAGACAGGTGATCATGCACCAGTTGGGAGAAAGAAGGCCCTGGCTCCATCTCATTCAAAACCTCTGTTAATGGATGAAACAGGTCCAAAATCCCAAAGTTCCTGTGTTGACTTGCTAATTCCAGTTTGGCTTTGAAGGCAGCCACTTTGTCTGCTGACTTGAACACTGTTGTTATTCTCCCCTGCAGTGACAGGTTGAGTTCGTTGAGCAGGTTGAATATGTCACACAAGTAAGCAAGTTTTGCAACCCATTCTGTGTCACTGAAAATGTGCTGCTGGTGGTGACTCTATTCTAAAAGAAATATTTGGATTGGCTCTCATAACTCAGAAACTCTGGCCAGTGATCTACCTTTAGAAAGCCATCTCATTTTCATGTGTAAGACTTGTGTGCTCTGCATCCATCTCCTCACAGAGCTATATGAACAGACATGAGATAAAGGCATGCACTTGGGCCGGGCGCCGTTGGCTCAAGCCTGTAATCCTAGCACTTTGGGAGGCCAAGGCGGGTGGATCACGAGGTCAAGAGATCGAGACCATCCTGGTCAACATGGTGAAACCCCATCTCTACTAAAAATACAAAACATTAGCTGGGCACGGTGGCATGTGCCTGTAATCCCAGCTACTCAGGAGGCTGAGACAGGAGGATTGCCTGAACCCAGGAGGTGGAGGTTGCGGTGAGCCAAGATCGCGCCATTGCACTCCAGCCTGGGTAATAAGAGCAAAACTCCATCTCAAACAAACAAACAAAAAAAAGCATGCACTTTAACGTAACTGATAATTTTAATCACATCCTGCAAAAATTGTTAAATTCAGGTGACATTTTTGGCTAGCCAGCATTTCTTTATGGATAACACAGCAGGTAAACTCATTTTCAGAAATGACCTTTTCGACCCAAGTAGCAAAACCAGCAAGCTGTCGTCATAACACCTGCTCTGTCTATGCATATACTGACACAAAATGACCAATTCAGTTTTCCTGACATGTAATTATTAAAAGACTTAAATAGTTCTGCAGCTGTGGCGTTGGTTGGCAAAAGCACACATAACATATCCTCATGCACATCCTCCTGAAAAATATCTTACACAAAAACAATCATTGTTGCCTTGTTGTCAACCCTGGTAGACTCATCAACCTGGACTGTTTGCCATGGTGACTCATTAATCCTCACTAACAATTGTGCATCAATATCCTCTGCTGTTTCATCAATCTGCCTGGTTATGGTCCTAGCCAAAAGAAAAACACATGCCACCTTTTGAACTGCAGCTTCTCTTAAAAGTTCACAACAAATGTCCTTAGCAGCAGGCAGGATCAACTCTTCACCAATAGTAAAGGGCTTCTTAGCTTTACCAATGTGGTTAGCCACTAAGAATGGTGCTCTCAGTGCAGACATATTTAATGAAGTGGTGGCCTTCAATAATTGCTTCTGTTCTAAATGTTCACTTTCCTTTTGAAAAACTTCAAAGGCTTGTTTTTGTTTTTGTTTTTTTGTTTTTGTTTTTGTTTTGAGATGAGTCTCCCTCTGTCACCAGGCTGGAGTGCTATGGTGTGATCTCAGCTCACTGCAACCTCTGCCTCCTAGGTTCAAGTGATTCTCCTGCCTCAGCCTCTTGAGTAGCTGGAACTACAGATGCATACCAGCACACCCAGCTAATTTCTGTATTTTCAGTAGAGACAAGCTTTCACCATGTTGGCAAGGATGGTCTCCATCTCTCTTTTTTTTTTTTTTTTTTTTTTTTGAGACGGAGTTTCGCTCTTGTTACCCAGGCTGGAGTGCAATGGCGCGATCTCGGCTCACCGCAACCTCCGCCTCCTGGGTTCAGGCAATTCTCCTGCCTCAGCCTCCTGAGTAGCTGGGATTACAGGCACGCGCCACCACGCCCAGCTAATTTTTTGTATTTTTAGTAGAGACGGGGTTTCACCGTGTTGACCAGGATGGTCTCGATCTCTCGACCTCGTGATCCACCCGCCTCGGCCTCCCAAAGTGCTGGGATTACAGGCTTGAGCCACCGCGCCCGGCCGGTCTCCATCTCTTGACCTTGTGATTCGCCCGCCTCAGCCCCAAAGTGCTGGGATTACAGATATGAGCCATTGCGTCTGACCAGGCTTGTCTTTTAATGCAGGGTATTTGGTCTTCATGTGGCAAAGCAGTTTTGTTTTTTTTTTTTTGAGACAGAGTCTCACTCTGTCACCCAGGCTGGAGTACAGTGGCGGATCTTAGCTCACTGCAACCTGTGCCTCCTGGTTCAAGGTTCAAGTGATTCTCCTGTCTCAGCCTCCTGAGTATCTTGGACTACAGGCACACACCACCATGCCCAGCTGATGTTCTGTATTTTTAGTAGAGACTGGGTTTCACGGCCGGGCGCAGTGGATCACGCCTGTAATCCCAGCACTTTGGGAGGCCGAGGCGGGCGGATCACGAGGTCAAGATATCGAGACCATCCTGTCCAACATGGTGAAACCCCGTCTCTACTAAAAAATACAAAAATTAGCTGGGCGTGGTGGCGTGTGCCTGTAGTCCCAGCTACTCGGGAAGCTGAGGCAGGAGAATTGCTTGAACCCAGGAGGTGGAGGTTACAGTGAGCGGAGATTGTGCCATTGCACTCCAGCCTGGCGCCTGGCGACAGAGCGAGACTCTGTCTCAAAAAAAAAAAAAAAAAAAAGAGAGACTGGGTTTCACCATGTTGGTCAGGCTGTCTTGAACTCCTTATCTCAAGTGATCTGCCTACCTTAGCCTTTCAAAGTGCTGGAATTACAGGCATGAGCCACCAGGCAGTTTTGAAAGTTTTGAAGATTTCATGGCTTTGTTGGATAGTTGGTTGCTACATATTACACAAACTGGGCTTGGAGAATATGAATCACCTGTTGCAATCAACTGATAATTTAAGTAGGACTCAGTATTCTTTTTTAAATTTAGCTTTCTTTTCGTTGGCAGTCTTAGCATTTTCTGCTGTGTCATCATTGGGTCTTTCCCTCTTTTCAGAGACGCTCTCCAGTAACATTTGTTTTTTACTCATTTTGGCTAGGGTTAGCTCGTAGGCTTACCAAAACTGGGACTGAGACAAGTATGCAGTGTGGGGGAAGAGGTATAGATGGAAGTGGTAAATAAAATAATTGGCGAGCCATGTGTGGACTATAATAAGTGTCGGATTCTGACTTAAAGCCTGTCACCGGATGCAGCTGTGCAATTGAAGTACATCATCTCACTTGCCCCTGTAAAACCTGCCACCAGATGCAGCTTATTTGTCATTTGCCACTCATTGATAGGGTTTTGATATGAGTCTGCAAGCAATTGATGTATTATGGGCTCTGTGTGGTCAAACGTCTCCGCAGATGTTTTTTGTTTGTTTGTTTGTTTGTTTGAGACAGAGTTTCAGTCACCAAGGCTGGAGTGCAATGGTGAGATCAAGGCTCACCGTAACCTCCGCCTCCCAGGTTCAAGTGATTCTCTTGCCTCAGCCTCCTGACTAGCTGGGATTACAGGCACGTGCCACTGCACCCAGCTAATTTTTGTATTTTTAGTAGAGACAGGGTTTCAACATCTTGGCCAGGATGGTCTTGAACTCCTGACCTCGTGATCCATCTGCTTTGGCCTCCCAAAGTGCTGGGATTGCAGGCGTGAGCCACTGCGCCCAGCCACAAATGTTAATCTGTGTTTGCAGCTACTCCCCAGTGCTAGCTTCACCACCTCAGCTCCACCTCAGATCATCAGGCATTAGATTCTCACAAGAAGCTGGCAACCTAGATCCCTCACATGTGCAGTCCACAATAGAGTTACCACTCCTATGAGAATCTAATGCCACTGCTGATCTGATAGGAGGTGGAGCTTAGGTGGTGATGCAAGCAATAGGGAGCAGCTGTAAAAACTGTTGAAGCTTTGCTTGCTCACCGGCCACCCATCTTCTGCTCCTGCTGTATGGTTGTGGTGGTGGTGGGGCAGTGTTGAGGAATCCTGCTGTATAAGACAGAACAAAATACATTATAGGGAGTCCTTGCCTCTAGATTCCACCTGAGAACCACCATCCAAATAGTCAACCATGAGCACATGAGCCCAGGAGGCTGAGGCTGCAGTGAGCCATGATCACACCATTGCAGTCTAGCCTGAGTGACAGACTGAGACCCTGTTGAACAACAACAAAAAATAGGCCAGGCATGGTGGCTCATGCCTGTAATCTCAGCACTTTGAGATGCCAAGGCAGGTGGATTATCTGAGGTCAGGAGTTCAAGAGCAGCCTGGACAACATGGTGAAACCCTGTCTCTACTATAAACAAAAATTAGCTGGGTGTGGTGTTCGGCGCCTGTAATCCCAGCTACTTGGGAGGCTGAGGCAGGAGAATGGCTTGAACCCAGGAGGTGGAGGTTGCAATGAGAGGAGATCATGCCCTTGCACTCTAGCCTGGGTGACAAGAGCAAAACTCTGTCTCAAACAAAACAAAACATAGTAATCCATAGTAAAAACATTGGTGTAAAGTTTTTTCTCCCTCGTCTAATCATCTAAAGCAGGCATCCCCAAACTTTTTACACAGTTCACTGTCCCTCAGACCGTTGGAGGGCCGCCACATACTGTGCTCCTCTCACTGACCGCCAATGAAAGAGGCTCCTTCCTGAAGTGCGGCGGGGGGCCGGATAAATGACCTCAGAGGGCCGCACGTGGCCCGCGGGGCCGTAGTTTGGGGACGCCTGATCTAAAGCTATCAAGTATACTCTCGTGGTGTTCCTTTTTCTGTTACCAATGCAAAACCCTTGAAGCCTTCAACTGTTATTGTTTGTTTGTTTGTTTTGTTCTGTTCGGTTCTGCTGCCCAGGCTGGAGTACAATGGTGCCGTCATGGCTCACTGCAACTCCAAATTCCCAGGCTCAGGTGATTCTCCCGCCTCAGCCTCCCAAGTTGCTGAGACTACAGACATGCACTGCCACAGCTGACTAGCCATCAACTTTTTTTTTTTTTAACCTGAATTACTCCTCTATTTTTTTAATCTCTGTGCCATCTCACCTAACTCTGCAATACACGGATTCCAGAATAATTTTCCTGAGCCAAATTGGTTTGCTTACCTCGGGTACAGTATTTAAATGGCTCACCATTGCTTGCCACAGAATGGGAACAATCACCACATTACTTTGGACAGCATAAGGCCTCTCATTTTCTGATTTCTCCCTGAATCATTTCATTATTCTCCCATGAATGATACCCTTGGTTTTCTCCAAATTCCATGTTCTTTCATGCTCTTCCCTTTTTCAGGATGTTCTACCTCCCCACTACCTTCCCTAGATACAGTCAACACCTAGCTCAGCTATTTTTTTTTTTTAATTAGGTCTGTACTGCAGACTTTCCACATTGGAGAAGGAAATATGCAACACGGACCCACTGTACCCACCCTGTCCCACCTAAAAAGGGTACAGGGGAAGTCTGAAGTTCTCAGTCTAGAGACACAAGCCATGCATCGATTTGTCTAGTTATGGTGCTAGCCAAAAGAAAAACACATGCCATCTTTTGAACTGCAGCCTCTCTTAAAAGTTCATGACAAATGTCCTTAGCAGCAGGCAGGATCCACTCTTCACCAATAGTAAAGGGCATCTCAGGTTTACCAATGTGATTGTTAAAAACGGGATAGGGAAAGTCTGAACTTCTGAGTCTAGAAACACAAGCTCACTAAAATATCAAGTCCCAATCATAGTCCTATATCAATTGTAGGATGATGAACATTTGCCTTCCCTCTACAACTTACCACATTACTAAAGACACGTTTTTGAGCAGCACCTTTTACCCAAAAATTACAAGGCATACCAGATACATAAAAGTTTGAGAACACAGTTTGAGAAGATAGAGCAAGGCTTGGGACCAGACATGGCCATGATGTTGGCATTGATCAGGCATGAATTTAAAACAACTATATTAGGCTGTTCTCGCATTGTTATAAGGAAATACCTAAGACTGGGTAATTTATTTAAAAAAAAGCAGTTGAATTGGCTCATGGTTCTGCAGGCTGTATGAGCATGGTACTGCTATCTGCTTGGCTTCCAGGGAGGCCTCAGGGAGGTTTCACTCATGGAGAGGCGATGTGGGAGCAAGCATGTCACGTGGCAAGAACAGAAGAGAGAGAGAGGGAAGATATTACACACTTTTAAACAACCAGATCTTGTGAGAACTCATTATCAGGAAGACAGCACTCAGGGGATGGTGCTAAACTGTTCATGAGAAATCTGCCCCCAATCACCTGCCACCAGGCCCTACCTCCAATAATGGGGATTATAATTCGACATGAGATTTAGTGGGGATGACGTCCAAACTTTATCATTCTGCCCCTGGCCCCTCAAATCTCATGTTCTTTCACACTGTAAAACACAACGATCCCCTGCCAATAGTACCCCAAAGTTCTCAGTTTATTTTGGCATTACTCAAAAGTTCAAAGTCTGGCCAGGCACAGTGACTCACACCTGTAATCCCAGCACTTTGGGAGGCTGAGGTGGGCAGATCACTGGAGGTTAGGAGTTCAAAACCAGCCTCGCCAACATGGTGAAACCGCATCTCTACTAGAAATACTAAATTTAGCCAGATGTGGTGGCACGTGCCTCTAATCCCAGATACTCAGGAAGTTGAGGCAGGAGAATTGCTTGAACCTGTGAGGCGGAGGTTGCAGTGAGCCAAGATGGCACCATTGCACTCCAGCCTGGGCGAAAGAGTGAGACTCCGTTTTTTTTGTTTTTTTTTTTTTTTTTTTTTTTTTGAGACGGAGTTTCGCTCTTGTTACCCAGGCTGGAGTGCAATGGCGCGATCTCGGCTCACCGCAACCTCCGCCTCCTGGGTTCAGGCAATTCTCCTGCCTCAGCCTCCTGAGTAGCTGGGATTACAGGCACGCACCACCATGCCCAGCTATTTTTTTTGTATTTTTAGTAGAGACGGGGTTTCACCATGTTGACCAAGATGGTCTCGATCTCTTGACCTTGTGATCCACCCGCCTCGGCCTCCCAAAGTGCTGGGATTACAGGCTTGAGCCACCGCGCCCGGCCGAGACTCCGTTTTAAAAAAAAAAAAAAAAAAAGTCCAGAGTCTCATCTGTCTCAAGACAAGTCCTTTCAAGTCCTTTGAGCCTGTAAAATAAAAAGTAAGGCATTTATTTCCAAGATACAATGCAGGTACAATGTACAGACATTGAATATACATTCCTTGTTGAAAAGAGAGAAATCAGACAAAATAATGGGCCCAGTGGCTGGGTGTGGTGGCTCATGCCTATAATCCCAGCACTTTGGGAAGCTGAGGCGGGCAGATCACCTGAGCTTCAGAAGTTTAAGACCAGCCTGGGCAACATGGTGAAACTGTCTCTATAAAAAATTAGCCGGGTACAGTGGGGTGCCCCTGTAGTCCCAGCTACTCTGGAGGCTGAGGCAGGAGAATTGCTTGAGACCAGGAAGTAGAGGTTACAGTGAGCGAGACTGTGCCATTGCAGTTCAGTGTGGGCGACAGAGTGAGACCCTGTCTCAAAAAGAAACAAATTAAAAGCCGGGCGCGGTGGCTCAAGCCTGTAATCCCAGCACTTTGGGAGGCCGAGGCGGGCGGATCACGAGGTCGAGAGATCGAGACCATCCTGGTCAACATGGTGAAACCCCGTCTCTACTAAAAATACAAAAAATCAGCTGGGCATGGTGGCACGTGCCTGTAATCCCAGCTACTCAGGAGGCTGAGGCAGGAGAATTGCCTGAACCCAGGAGGCGGAGGTTGCGGTGAGCCGAGATCGCGCCATTGCACTCCAGCCTGGGTAACAAGAGCGAAACTCCGTCTCAAAAAAAAAAAAAAAAAAAGAAACAAATTAAAAAAAAGAAGAGGCCAGGCACGGTGGCTCACGCCTATAATCCCAGTACTTTCGGAGGCCGAGGTGGGTGGATCATCACGAGGTCAAGAGATTGAGACCATCCTGGCCAACATGGTAAAACCCCGTCTCTACTAAAAATACAAAAAAAAAAAAAAAAGAAAAAAAGGAAAAAAAGTTGGACGTGGTGACACTCACCTGTATTCCCACCTGCTCGGGAGGCTGAGGCAGGAGAATCACCTGCACCTGAGGCAGAGGTTGCAGAGCAAGACTCCATCTCAAGAAAAAAAAAAAAAGAAGAAGAAAGGGGCCATGGGTCCCACACAAGTCTGAAACCCAGCAGGGCAGGCATTAAATGTTATAGCTCCAAAATTATCCTTGACTCCATGTCCCGCATCCTGGCACATTGATATGAGGATTGGGCTCCCAAGGACCTGGGCAGCTCCAACCCTTTGGCTTTGCAGGGTTGGGCCCCTGTGGCTGCTCTCATGGGCTGAAGTTGAGTTGAGTGCCTGTGGCTTTTTCAGGTGAAAGTTGCATGCTGCCAGTGGATCTACTATTCTGGGGTCTGGAGGACAGTGGCCCCATTTCCTACAGCTCCACTCGGCAGTGACCTGGTGGGGACTCTGTGTGGGGCCTCTAACCCCTCACTTTCCCTCTGCACTGCCCTAGTATAAGTTCCCTGGGAGGGATCCACCTCTGTAACAGGCACCCAGGCTTTCTCATACATCCTCTGAAATCTAGGTGGAAGCTGCCAAGCCTCCTTCACGGTTGCACTCTGCATGCCTACAGGCTTAATATCATGTGGAAGCCACCCAGGCTGGCCCACAAAACATCTTTCCTCCCAAGCCTCTGGGCCTGTGATGTGACAGGCCACCTCACAGGTCTCTGAAGTGCCTCCAAGGCCTTCTTCCCATTTGCTTGGATATTAACCCTTGGCTCACTTTTAGTCATGCAAATCTCTTTTGTGAGTGCTTGCTTCACAGTCCCCTCAACCCATCTCCTGATAATGCTTTCTCTTTCTTTGCCACATGGCCAAGCTGCAAAATTTCCAAACTTTTATGCTGTTTCCCCTTTAAACATAACTTTCAACTGTAAATAATTCTTTTTTGCTCCACCTCTGAGTGTAGGTTGTTAGAAGCAGCCTGGCCACTCCTTGAATGCTTTGCTGCTTAGAAATAAATTACTTCTACCAGGTCCCTAGGCATGAACAGAATGTCGCCAAGCTCTTTGCCAAAGTAAAACACCGGTGGCCTTCGCTCTAGTTCCCATTCAGTTCCTCATTTCCATCTGAGACCCCCATCAGCCTGGACTTCACTGTCCATATCATTAGCAGCATTTTGGTCGCAACCATTTAACCAGTCTCTATGAAGTTCCAAATTTTCCCTCATCTTTCTATCTTCTGAGCCCTCCAAACTCTTCCAACCTCTGCGTGTTACCCAGTTCCAAAGCTGCTTTCATGTCATCAGGTATCTTTATAGAAGTGCCTCACTCCTTGGCACCAATTTTCTATATTAGGTTGTTCTTGTGTCGCCATAAAGAAATACCTGAGACTGGGTAGTTTATAAAGAAAAGAGGTTTACTTAGCTCATGGTTCTGCAGGCTGTATAAGCATGGTGCCAGCATCTGCTTGGCTTCTGAGGAGGCCTTGGGGAGGTTTTACTCATGGAAGAAGGCAAAGTAAGAGCAAGCACATCACATGGAAAGAGCAGAAGCAAGAGAGAGTGGGAAGATGCCACTTTTAAACAACCAGCTCTTATGAGAACTCACTGTGGTGAGGACAGCACCAAGGGGATGGTGCTAAACTATCCAGGAGAAGTCTGTCCCCATAATCCAGTCACCTCCCGCCAGGTCCCACCTCTAACACTGAGGATTACAATTCAGCATGAGATTTAGAGGGGACAACATCCAAACCATATCAATTATGTTTAATATTTTAAAAACTCTAATGGAAAATACAGACATCAAGAAAGAACAGATGGGAAATGTAAGCACAGACATGAAAGTCTTAGGAATGAAAGAAGTGTTAGAAATGAAAAATGCCTTTGATGGACTTAGCAGTATACTTGACATGGCTAAGGAAAATATCTCTAAGCTGGAGGTTATCTCAATAGAAACTTCCAAAACTGAAAAAAATAAAGACGAATGAGAATACCAGAAGCAAAGAAACAGAAGAGGTCTAGCGCAGTGGCTCACACCTGTAATCCCAGCACTTTGGGAGGCCGAGGTGGGTGGATCGCGAGGTCAGGAGATCGAGAACAACCTGGCCAAAATGGTGAAACCCCATCTCTACTAAAATACTACATATATATATATATATATATATATATATATACCTAACCCCCAGCTCTGCTTAAAATTAACTAATTCCCTGTAAAACCTACCTTATCTATTCTCCCCACATTCTAAGCAAAGTTCCCAGGCATTTCAAGACTCCCGTTTTCCTTGCTGCCTGGCTGCAAGGTCACAAGACAGATAACACCTGAAGAATGTACAATGCATTTCTCAAAATGCTAGTTTTCAAATGTAATGTACATCATAAAACATGTTACAAATTAACTGTTCTTTGTTCTGGCTTCTGTTAACCTGTTAGCTGCTACATCATCCTGGGTGTATAAAATGTACCCCCATTTCTTTCTCCTTCGCTTGGCCTTGGGATGCTAATCTGCTGAGCTGGTGGCCACTTTAATAAAATCCTCCTGTTTCACCCATTGCTCTCTCCAATCTCCTGAATATTCTACAATACCTCAGCACAATATTGGATTTGAAAGTCGTAGCAGTTATCATTGTCTTGTATTTGATTTCTAATGATTCACCATAAAGTATTGTGGGTTATTTTGTAGGTATCCTCTGCAAGTTATAGGATCTCTTTTATTCCAACTTGGCTGAGAAGTTTTAAAATTTTTAATGAATACTGAATTTTAGCAAAAGGTTTTTCTGTATTCGTTGAAATAATCATAATTTTTCTCTTTCACTTAGTAATGCAAATTCCTTAATAGATTTGTCTCTCATTAGACAATTGTTAAGTTCCTGGGATATATCCGACTCAGTCATGATTTAATATACATTGCAGGACTTCCTTTCCTGATATTTTATTTAGGATTTTGGAATCTAAGATTATAAATGGAATCGTTTGATAATTTGCAACTCTCAATATTATATTTTATTGGTTTCAAGGTATCCTAGCCTCATAAAATAAGCTAGATAATTTGCCATCTTTTTCTGCTCTCTAAAGCAGTTTGCATGAAAGAAGGATTATCAGGGCCGGGCATGGTGGCTCATGCCTGTAATCCTAGCACTTTGGAAGGCCGAGGTGGGTGGATCACCTGAGGTCAGGAGTTCAAGACCAGCCTGGCCATCAGGGTGAAACCCCATCTTATTTAAAAAAAAAAAAAAAGAAAGAAGGATTATCTATCTATTTCTTGAAGGTTTGGTAGAAATTCCTGGAAAGAGTGTGTTGTGTAGTGTTTTGTAGGTAGACTTCATTACTGATGCAATGCTTTTTTTTTTTTTTTTTTTTTTTTTTTTTGAGACAGAGTCTCACTCTGTCTCCCAGGCTAGAATGCAATGGCACAATTTTGGCTCACTGCAACCTCTGCCTCCCAGGTTCAAGCGATTCTCCTGCGTCAGCCTCCTGAGTAGCTGGGATTACAGGCCCCCACCACCATGCCCAGCTAATTTTTGTATTTTCAGTAGAGACGAGATTTCACCATGTTGGCCAGGCTGGTCTCAAACTCCTTACTTCAAGTGATTCACCTGCCTCAGCCTCCCAAAGTGCTGGGATTATGGGCGTGAGCCACTGCACCCTGGTCTGATGCAATTTAGCTAAAGTTTTTAAGTCTATTCAGTCTTTCCGTTTCTTGATTTAATTTGGTAGGTTCATTTCTTTTTAGAAAATTGTTCATTTTGTCTGTTTCCCAATTCATTGGTATAAAAGTTTTCATAATTTTAGTTTTTTATTTTATTTTATCTTATTTTAAAAATCTATTGTAGAGACAGGGTCTCACTATGTTGCCCAGGCTGGTCTTGAACTCCTGGCCTCATGCTATACTCCCACCTTGGCCTCTCAAAGTGCTGACATTACAGGAGTGAGCCACCATACTTGGCCAATTATGATTTTTAAAAATGCTTACATTGGCCAGGCCCGGTGGCTCACACCTGTAATCCCAGCACTTTGGGAGGCCAAAGCGAGCAGATCACAAGGTTAAGAGATCGATATCAGCCTGGCCAACATGGTAAAACCCCATCTCTACTAAAAATACAAAAACTAACTGGGCATGTTTGTGTGCACTTGTAGCCCCAGCTGCTGGGGAGGCTGAGGCAGGAGAATCACTTGAACCTGGAAGGTGGAGGTTGCAGTGAGCTGAGATTGTGGCCACTGTACTCCAGGCTGGCAAGAGAGTGAGAATCCATCTCAAAAAGAAAAAAAAAAAAGCCGGGCGCCGTGGCTCAAGCCTGTAATCCCAGCACTTTGGGAGGCTGAGGCGGGTGGATCACGAGGTCAAGAGATCAAGACCATCCTGGTCAACATGGTGAAACCCCGTCGCTACTAAAAATACAAAAAAATTAGCTGGGCATGGTGGCACGTGCCTGTAATCCCAGCTACTCAGGAGGCTGAGGCAGGAGAATTGCCTGAACCCAGGAGGTGGAGGTTGCGGTGAGCCGAGATCGAGCCATTGCACTCCAGCCTGGGTAACAAGAGCGAAACTCCGTCTCAAAAAAAAAAAAAAAAAAAAAAAAAAAAAAAAAAAAAATTATGTTACTGAAATAGTCTATTTCTGTTTCATGTTTTAGTTGGCAAGAAGTTACAGAAAAGATTAATGATAATTATAAGAGGCCATTATTGCTTTGCTCTTGATTTTAGACATACTAAAATGTTTCTCCTTTGTGATACATGCCTATTCCTTTCAAACAGCCGCTTTTTATTACATTGAGGACTCATTATTTTGTTGTCACTTTTTTAGAGTTATTAGTGATGGGTGTGGAATTTTTTTCATTCACCTTGGCCATGTATTAAAATAATAGTTTTTTCCTCACTTGATGTGTTGATGTGATGTTTTTACTTTTTTTTTTTTTTTTGAGACGGAGTTTCACTCTTGTTAACCAGGCTGGAGTGCAATGGCGCGATCTCGGCTCACCGCAACCTCCACTTCCTGGGTTCAGGCAATTCTCCTGCCTCAGCCTCCTGAGTAGCTGGGATTACAGGCACGCGCCACCATGCCCAGATGATTTTTTGTATTTTTAGTAGAGATGGGTTTGCACCATGTTGACCAGGATGGTCTTGATCTCTTGACCTCGTGATCCACCCGCCTCGGCCTCCCAAAGTGCTGGGATTACAGGCGTGAGCTGCCGCGCCCAGTCAAATAACAATTTCTTTTTTTTTTTTTTTTTTTTTTTCTGAGACGGAGTTTCGCTCTTGTTACCCAGGCTGGAGTGCAATGGCGCGATCTCGGCTCACCACAACCTCCGCCTCCTGGGTTCAGGCAATTCTCCTGCCTCAGCCTCCTTAGTAGCTCGGATTACAGGCATATGCCACCATGCCCAGCTACTTTTTTTTGTATTTTTAGTAGAGACGGGGTTTCACCATGTTGACCAGGATGGTCTCGATCTCTTGACCTTGTGATCCACCCGCCTCGGCCTCCCAAAGTGCTGGGATTACAGGATTGAGCCACCGCGCCCGGCCTAACAATTTCTTAATAATTCAATTGTTGGGATAAATTAATCTGATAGCATTAAATTTTCTTCATTAATATTTTATTTTCTTAAGTGAGATTAGCATGCAATTGTCTTTTCTGTGCTGTCTTGGTTTTGATAATAGCATTATGAGTGCTTCTTAGAATCAACTGGGTAGTTTGTCACCTTTTTCTTTTTTTTTTGAGACAGGGTCTCATGCTGTCACCCAGGCCTGGAGTGAGGCAGTGGCACGAACACAGCTCACTGCAGCCTTGACTTCCTGGGCTCTAGCAATCCTCCCACCTCAGCTTCCCAACTAGCTGGGACTACAGGAGCACACTGCCAAACCTGATTAATTTTTTAACTTTTGTAGAGATGGGGTCTCACCAAGTTGCCCAAGCTAGTCTAGAACTCCTGGGCTCAGGCAATCTGCCTGCCTTGACCTCCCAAAGTATTGAGATTATAGGTATGAGCCACCACGAGCACCCTGCCACTATTTTCTGTTTGAAAACAATTTATTTACCATGGGAATGATCTATTCCTTGAAAGTTTGAAAGATTTTGAGCTCAGAGCCTTATTCAAGGGTAACTTCATTGTCTTTCTGAATTTCTTCCTCAGTTATCTTTATCCTTTTAAGACTCACGCCTATAATCCCAGCACTTTGGGAGGCCGAGGCGGGTGAGTCACGATGTCAGGAGATTGAGACCATCCAGGCGAACACAGTGAAAACCTGTCTCTACTTAAAATACAAAAAATTAGCTGGGCGTGATGGCCCACAGCTGTAGTCCCAACTGCTTGAGAGGCTGAGGCAGGAATCACTTTAACCCGAGAGGCGGAGGTTGCAGTGAGTCGAGATTGTGCCACTCCACTCCAGCTGGGGAGAGTGGGAGACTCTGCCTCAAAAAAACCAAAAGATTAGCTGGGTGTGGTAGTGCACACATGTAATCCCAACTACTTGGGAGGCTGAAGTGGGAGGTTCCCTTTAGCCTGGGAAGTCAAGGCTAGGATCCTGCCACTGCACTCCAGCCTGGGTACATTTTTTTAATACTAAAAAAAAAATTTTTTTTTTTAGTATTTCTTCATTTCAATTTTTGTAGGGCTTAAACACTTTTTTTTTTTCAGTTGCAGGAGTAACTTTTTACATGTATTATTTTCAATAATGGATATACTAAAATTTGTGAATTTGCTTTTCAGCCCAGCTTTGGCATGGTGGATAAAATTGTACATGTTGTACTACACTACTGGGAAAACCAAGGCTTAAAGAGATCAAGGGATGACCAGGTATGTACAAGTAGAAACTACACAGCCACATTATCCACCTTCCAAATTTGAGCCCTTGACTCACCCGGAGACACAGGGAGGATGAATGAGCAAAAACGCACCACTACTCATTAGCATGTTGAAAAGACTATTATCTAATACAGATGATACAGGAGCTAGAAAGAAATTATTTAGGCAGATAGTAAGGGTAAAGGAGTCCTCAGCAAGGTTTTCCTTTTAACAAAAAGCAACCGCCAAATATTTCTTTTCTAACAAAGAGCAGCCTGAAAAATCAAGCTGCAGATATAGATAAGCAAGCTGGATACCTGCACATGGGTGCAAACAGAAAAGGGCCACCTAAGGCCTAGGCATGTTCAACATGGAGGTTCCACCTTCCCTTTTCTTTGTCACCATGTATACGGGAAAGGAATAGGCAGCATGGCGCCAGCCAGGTAGAAACCATCCGCATAATAAAAGATTAGGGTGGGGCAGCCAGCTTCTTTGCACACTATGCAAATAGCATACCTGGTCTGATCAATCTTTCATGCCCTTTGTAAATCAGACACCACCTCCTCAAGCTCATCTATAAAACCTTCTGCATTTCACTGCGGAAGTGGCAAGCCATTTTCTCCAGGACCCTGCTCTGCGTAGAGAGCTTTCTTTTGCCGTTAAACTTCCACTCTTAACATCACTCTGGTGTGTCCACATCCTAGTTTTCTGTGGCTATGAGACAACAAATCTCGGTTATTTACCCCAGACAATGATGCCACTTCACTGATATGGTGTATGTATTAGCAGCATTGTTTTCATCTAATCAAGGTAGCTCATTCACATTAGTGAACAAAAATCTTTTTTTTTTTTTTTTTTTTTTTTTTAAGATAATCTCACTCTGTCACCTAAACTGGAGTGCAGTGGAGCAATTCCAGCTCACTGCAACCTCTGCCTCCTGGGTTCAAGCTAGTCTCCTGCCTAGCTGGGATTACAGGCCTGTGTCACCATGCCCAGCTAATCTTTGTATTTTTTGCAGAGATAGGGTTTCATCATGTTACCCAGGTTGGTTTCAAGCTCCTGAGCTCAAGAGATCCGTCCATCTCAGCCTTCTAAAGTTCTGGGATTGGCCAGGCGCTGTGGCTCACGCCTATAATCTTAGCACTTTGGGAGGCCCAGGTGGGTGGATCACCTGAGGTCAGGAGTTCAAGACCAGCCTGGCCATCATGGCCAGGACACAGACCCATCTTCAAAAAAAAACAAAAAAAAAGTTCTGGGATTACAAATGTGAGCCGCCATGCCCAGCTGGTAAAACACTTTTATTATGTAGATGTTAAACCAGGCAAAGCAATGTATCTAATAGGTGTACTAAAGAAAACTTGTTCTGAATAAACAATCAGAACCAGAGCTTCAGGACTTAAAAATCTCAATTTTAACAGAATTTTATGTTTGGCAATAGAACTACATTATATGAGTGACTTTCATATTAGTTTTCAGAGTTTCACATGAAAAACTCACCCATACATGGTGGACCTTTTAACAGAAACCGAAGTTCTGAGAATTATCCTACATCTCTGTACTGTCTTAGGGAACATTTGCTTTCACCTTTTTCATGTGTATCAACATCAGATCCAATATTATTACTATTATTTTTCAGACAGAGTCTTGCTCCATCACTCAGGCTGGATTGAAGTGGTGTAACCTTGGCTTACTGCAGCCTCGAACTCCCTGGGCTCAAGTAATCCTCCCACTTCAACCTCCTGAGTAGCTGGGACCACAGGTGTGAATGACCACACCCAGATAATTTTTGTATTTTTCTGTAGAAATGAGGTTTCACCATGTTGCCCAGGCTGGTCTTTAACTCCTGGGCTCAAGTCATCCACCCAACTTAGCCTCCCAGTTGCAGGTATGAGCCACAACACCCAGCCCAAAATCAGATCCAAGATTCTTTTTTTATTTTTATTTTTTGAGATGGAGTTTCGCTCTTGTTACCCAGGCTGGAGTGCAATGGCGTGATCTTGGCTCACCGCAACCTCTGCCTCCTGGGTTCAGGCAATTCTCCTGCCTCAGCCTCCTGAGTAGCTGGGATTGCAGGCACGTGCCACCATGCCCAGCTAATTTTTTGTATTTTAGTAGAGACGGGGTTTCACCATGTTGATCAGGATGGTCTCGATCTCTTGACCTCGTGATCCACCCGCCTCGGCCTCCCAAAGTGCTGGGATTACAGGTTTGAGCCACCGCGCCCGGCAGATCCAAGATTCTTTATATACAATTACATGGTGGGAAGGTCCAACCCTCTCTATCTAAAGCATATAAAAACTTCAAGTTATGTAATTATAAGTTGATTCAGTAGTAGCTTCCCAAGGGCTCCCTCCCTCTCCTCCAACATAACCCTTCCAGATTTTTGTTTTACTTGCTAGTGTAGACCTGTCCTCAAAACTAATCTGACTGCTAGCATTTGAATTATTTCGCAGATAGAATGAACCTATCTGATACTAATGCCATTTTCTCTATTTCGGAAAAGGTGATGCAAAAATTTACCTCTACCCTGAGGGTTTTTAGCTGAGCTTGATAATTAAATTGACATAAAACAAAATAACAAGAGGAAAGCATACAAATTTATATGTTTTACATGACACAGTGAGGTAGGAGGTGGGATTCCAAAGGCAAGGCTCAAAGAGGGGACCAGATTGAGGAAGCAGCTTTCCATACGACACACCCACCAGTGTGCCACATCAGTTTACCACTGCCATGGCAACACCCAGAAGTTGCCACCCCTTTCAGGGTAACAACCCTACCACCCGGGTTGTTTTCCTAGAAATGTCTGCATTTCTTTTCCTAGAAACTTCCACATAATTCACTGCTTAATTTGCATATAATTAAAAGTAGATGTGAATATGACAACAGACCTGCTCTGAGCAGCTACTCTTGGTATACAGCCTATGGGGTAGCCCTGCCCGACAAGGAGCAGTGCCTCTGCTGCTGCTGTGCACTGCCGCTTCAATAAATGTTGCTGTCTACCACCCTGCCTCACCGTGAAATCTTTCCTGGGCTAAGCCCCAATTTGGGGGCTCATCTGCCCTGAATCATTTAGAGTCCTCATAAGGAAATGAAGACCCAAAGAAGTGGCAAAATCTAAATGCTTTTATGTTAAATTAATAATGAGGCTGAGCTTGGTGGCTCACGCCAATAATCCCAGCACTTTGGGAGGCCGAGGTGGGTGGATTACCTGAGGTCAGGAGTTCAAGACCAGCCTGGCCAACATGGTGAAACTCTGTCTCTTAAAATAAATAAATAAATAAATAAATAAATAAAATAATAAAATAAGTGGCAGTTGTGGAAAAGTGACTAAATTATGTGTGAATGCTACAAACAATAACTAATAATAATATATTTTCTTTATTATTATTATTTTTTCTGAGATGGAGTCTTGCCCAGGCTTGAGTGCAGTGGCACAATCTCAGCTCACTGAAACCTCCACCTCCTGAGTTGAAGAATTCTCTTGCCGGGCGCGGTGGCTCAAGCCTGTAATCCCAGCACTTTGGGAGGCCGAGGCGGGTGGATCATGAGGTCAAGAGATCGAGACCATCCTGGTCAACACGGTGAAACCCCGTCTCTACTAAAAGTGCAAAAAATTAGCTGGGCATGGTGGCACATGCCTGTAATCCCAGCTACTCAGGAGGCTGAGGCAGGAGAATTGCCTGAGCCCAGGAGGCGGAGGTTGTGGTGAGCCGAGATCGCGCCATTGCACTCCAGCCTGGGTAACAAGGGAGAAACTCCGTCTCAAAAAAAAAAAAAAAAAAGAATTCTCTTGCCTCGGCCTCCCGAGTAGCTGGGATTACAGACACCTGCCAAAACAGTAATTATTTTACCAGGGTCTATTTATACTGAATTCTCTCAGCTATGATGTCCCATTGAACAATGTTTCTTTTCTCTGGTACAAGGAGGGCATCTTTCATGTGGGAGTTATTTCCTGTTTTCAGGAAGAAAAGAGATCAGGATGCCCTTCTTGCATCTGCTGTTTTTCAAGTAGCTCAAAATAATCCTGACACTAAAGTGACATATTTTGGTGTGGCATATTCTGCCCCTCTTCACAGTAAATAACTGGTTTTTATTTTGTTTTGTTTTGTTTTTAGATAAAGTCTCACTCTGTTACCCAGGATGGAGTGCAAGCACAGTCATGACTCACTGCAGCCTTGACCTCCTGGGCTCCATGATCCTCCCACCTCAGCCTCCCACGTAGCTGGAACTGTAGGCACCAACACCATGCCTGGCTAATTTTTTGGTATGTTTTTTGTAGAGACGGGGACTTCACCGTGTTGCCTAGGCTGGTCTCAAACTCAGGCAATCCACCTGCCATTGCCTGCCAAAGTGCTGAGATTATAAGTGTGAACCACCTCACCCAGCCAATAACTTCCTTTGAAAAATACTTTTTTCCCTTCCCAACCACTCCCCTGAAAAATGCTTTTCAGTGGCAATCACATCTTTGAATTATTAATGTCTTACAATAAATGAAGTAAACTGCTGATTGAGGACAGTTGTATTTATAGATCAGAAGTGCTGGCCCGACTTGGTGGTTCACACCTGTAATCCTAGCACTTTGGGAGGCTGAGGCAGGTGGATTGCCTTTACTCAGGAGTTTGAGACCAGAGTGGGCAACATGGTGAGAATCGCCATCCCTACTAAAAATACAAAAAATTAGTCAGGCATGGTGGTGTGCACCTGTGGCCCCAGCTTGGAAAGCTGAGGCAGACAGAAGAATCACTTGAACTTGGGAGGCAGAGGCTGCAGTGATCAGCCTGGGTGACAGAGTGAGACTCTGTCAAAAAAAAAAAAAAAAAAAAAAAAGTGCTGGGAAAGATTCTAGACATTCTCTTCATTTATCTGAAAAATAACCTCACAGTTTCAGATTTTTTCATATTATTGTTGCTAATTCTATGTCACTGAAAAATGTGTGTGTATACATGTATCCACACACATATATTTTGCTAGAATAAAGTTTATATTATAATAATTGTATCTGAATTTCTAATAATTAGGAGAGAAAATAGGAAGTTTGTAGATATTTGTAACATGCAGATCCTTATCAGGAATTGACACATGATTAAAAAATTGGCAATAAATGGCAAATGGAGGAAGCAAGTGTATTAAAAACATAGCTGACCCTGTTTAAATTGCTATATTTATTTATTTCAGCTAGGGACCACGATCTTCCAATGACTGCAGGAGAGAAAAATAATTAGCAAAATAACAAATAGTCTTGTTTATAGTCTGGGCAAGATACTTTAAGTTTTAAAAAGCTATTTATATTTTGACTTTCTTTTTTTTTTTTTTTTTTTTGAGACAGAGTTTCGCTCTTGTTATCCAGGCTGGAGTGCAATGGCACGATCTCAGTTCACCGCAACCTCCGCCTCCTGGGTTCAGGCAATTCTCCTGCCTCAGCCTCCTTATTTTGACTTTCAAATTATATTTTAGTGTAAGAATAAACTTCAGAACTTGATTATTCATTATAATACTGTATTATCACTATTTTATAGTTGAGGAAACAGGCATATAGATATTAAGTAGCTTTTCTAAATTCTCTTTAATTATGAACACCACAATTTCAACCAGATCTGTACAATCCTATGCTCAAGGCCAGAAAAATAATCATATCACAGCTGTAATTAAAATAGGCTGTGGTAGGAAGACATAGAAACTCAGTAAATAGCTGTTGCCTGAATAGATTTATAGATTATTGTTTGCAGATTACTACCAACTACTAATAGGTTTAAAAGAATTTGAAGTATCTTCGAATTTCATTAATGTATTAGTTATGCATTATTTTTTAATTTTTAATTTTTTTTTTTGAGACATAGTCTTGCTCTGTTGCCCAGGCTAGAGTGCAGTGGCACGATCTTGGCTCACTGCAACCCTCCACCTTCCAGGCTTAAGCCATCCTCCCACCTCAGCCTCCCAAGTATCTAGGACCAGAGGTGCACACTACCAAGTTGGGCTAATTTTTATATTTTAGTAGAGATGGGGTTCCACCATGTTGGCCAGGCTGGTCTCAAACTCCTGACCTCAAGTGATCTGTCCGCCTTGACCTCCCAAAGTGCCGAGATTACAAATGTGAGCCACTAGGCCCAGCCAGTTTTCTATTATTATGGGCAAATTATCCCAAAATTCAGCAGGTGGCATAAGCCTATAGTCCTAGCTACGCAGGAAACTGAGGTGGGCTCAACTCTGTTTGAGCCCAGGAGTTCAAGGCTGCAGTGAGCTATGATCATGTCACTGTACCTGAGCCTGGGTGATAGAGTGAGACCCTTTCTCAAAACAAACTAAAACGAACATTTATTATCTAACATTTTCTAAGGGTTAGGAATTGAGGAGTGGATCACCTGGGTGCTTCTGGCGTAGGGTTTGTCACAAGGTGGTAGTCATCTCAAGGCTTGACTGGAGCCAGAGAATCTGCTCCGAACTTACTTATGTTGTTGGTTGGCCTCAGTTTACCACTGGCTGTTGACCAGAGATCTCATCACTTGTACCTCTCCAAAGACTGTGTGAGGGTCCATGTGCAAGTGAGGAAAGAGAGGGAATGGGGATGGGTGGGTATAAACACCCCAGAGAGAAAGACAGAGTGAGAATGAGAGAGCTAGAGAAATGGGGGAAGAAAAGGGGAGAGAGGGAGAGAGACAGACAGACAGACAGACAGACAGACAGACAGACACACACACACACACACACACAGCTCCTAGGGTGGAAGCTACAGTCTATAACCTCACATCAGAAGTGATATACCATCACATCTTCCCTGTACTATTGGTCACACTTACCAAACTGGACAATGTGCAAGAGGACTGCACAAGGATGAGAATACACTGGGAGCTATTTTTTTGTTTGTTTGTTTTGAGATGGAGTTTCGCTTTTGTTACCCAGGCTGGAGTGCAATGGCGCAATCTCGGCTCGCCACAACCTCCGCCTGCTGGGTTCAGGCGATTCTCCTGCCTCAGCCTCCTGAGTAGCTGGGATTACAGGCACACACCACCATGCCCAGCTAATGTTTTGTATTTTTAGTAGAGACGGGGTTTCACCATGTTGACCAGGATGGTCTTGATCTCTTGACCTCGTGATCTACCCGCCTCGGCCTCCCAAAGTGCTGGGATTACAGGCTTGAGCCACCGTGCCCGGCATTTTTTTTTTTTTTTTTTTTTTTGAGATGGACTCTCCTTCTGTCACCCAGGCTGGAGTGCAGTGGCATGATCTTGGCTCACTGCAACCCCTACCTCCCAGGTTCAATCGATTCTCCTGCCTCCGCCTCAGTAGGTGGGATTATAGGCTCCCACCACCACACCCAGCTAATTCTTGTATTTTCAGTAGAGGCGGGATTTTACCACGTTGGCCAGGCTGCTCTTGAACTCCTGACCTCAAGTGATCCACTTGCCTCAGCCTCCCAAAATGCTGGGATTACAGGCATCAGTCACCACGCCCGAACTACTGGGAGCCATTTTCAAAGCTAGCTACCACAGCTAACGTTAGAAATCTGGAAGGAGGTGTTGTAGAAGTAGCATAGACCTCAAAGCTGACATCTCAGTGATCATCTCACTTTCTAAATTGAGAACACGTGATCGTAAGAGAATAAAGAATTAACGGTTCGGCATTATTACAGCACTAGTTAAGAGCTGAACTAGGATCCACTTCTCCTAAGTCTTGTTCCAAAGGTCCTTCCTGTATACCAATTAATGACCCATGGGTTGTCAGACCACAGGCTTTACGAGAAGTAAGGCATTTAGCTTTGAATGTAAAAACATTTACATAACCCAACTCAGGTATCAGCTGGGGTCATTTTATACTTTGAGATTTAAATAAAATTTAGCTCTTTTTCCCCATTCTGTACACATTATAAGGATTAAGCAAGTGCTTTGCACATAAGGAGCACTCACCAAACATTAGCTATTTGTTGTTGTTGTTGTTGTTGTTGTTGTTGTTATAGATACAAAACAGGCCAGGCATGGTGGCTTACGCCTGTAATCACAGCACTTTGGGAGGCTAAGGTGGATGGATCATGGGGTCAGGAGTTCGAGACCAGCCTGGCCAACATGGTGAAACCCTGTCTCTACTAAAAATACAAAAATTATATGGGCACGATGGCCGGGCCTGTAATCCCAGCTACTCAGGAGGCTGAGGAAGGAGAATCGGTTGAACCTGGGAGGCGGAGGTTGCAGTGAGCCGAGACTGCAGCATTGCACTCCAGCCTGGGCAATAGAGTGAGACAGTCTCAAAACAAACAAACAAACAAAAACAAACACCTCGGACATGCAGCAGCTGGCAGATATAATTTTTGGAGTGGGACCTGAAATTCCTAAAAGCCTGGCTTCCTTTCCCTTACAAACACACACACTATTCCGGTTGTGTTTTGACCTTTTAGAACATTGCTACGTTTTGCTTTTCCTATACTGTTCTTCATGTTGTTGGTGGGCTGGTTTGGGATCTTGATTTTGCTGCACAAAAGAATTTGGGCCAGGTGTAGGGGCTCGCACCTGTATTCCCAGCACTTTGGGAGGTGGGAAGATTGCTTGAGCCTATGAGCTCAAGACCAGCCTGGGCAGCATAACGAGACCCTGTCTCTATTTAACAAAAAATTGTTTTAAAATAAAAGAATTTGAAGAGCAAGTCCAAAGTAAGAGTAAGCAAAAAAGTTTATTGCAAAGCAAAAATACACTCTGACAGGCAGAGTGGGTTGCTCAGAAGGAGAGAGAGAGCAGGTAGTGTCTTAAGAGGAATTCCTTTACAGGCACTGTGTGTGAATGTTTATAAAATACTGGTGAGGTCCAGTAAACACAGGTGGATCCACAGTTGTAGCATGTGCTCGGTCTCTACTTGCTCCAATACATATCATGTGTATTATTAGCATATAAATTCTCCACTAGGGGTGTGTTTTTTTACTATTAAAGTGAGGAAAAGGTTACTATAAGCTAAACCTTGAGCCTAGCTGCCCATGTAGGACCCAGAGATGTCCCTGGCCCCCATCCCAAGGCAAGAATTTGTAGCTAATAGCTTCTTGGGCTTTTGGTACTGATTGGTTGGAGACTGGGGAAGTTACATCAGGAATAAGGGACTTTTGTTCTCTTTCCCTGGCTGTACTGGGTATTGGGAACTTGTAACCATGTGGTGGTCAGCTGGTATCCTGTAGAACAGCTTATCTTGTAAAAAAATGACGCATGAGGGTGCAAGCAAAAGGAGCCTGCTGCCAAAGGGGCCGACTGGGCTTCACACAAGGGGACAGGTTTGTATGGCCTTCTAATGTTACTTACCCTGCCTCGTTATTTTCCTAAAGTATATGTTATCTTCCCAAAATAGAAAACTAATCATGTTCCTCTGATCTTTCCCCATTACCTTGGAATAGAGCCCAAACTCACCATATGAGTTCTTTCATGATCTGTATCTATCCCTCACCTTCTCCAGATGCCCTGCATTCCTTCACATGTACTCCATGTTCCAGTCATGACCAACAACCTCATTCACTCAACAAATATTAACTAGTACTCAGAAACTGTAAAACTAGTGAGTCAACAGGATATAAAACTGGTTTCTGCCTTCAGGGAGTTTATCTCATAACATCATTTATTATATAATCATGATAAGGGCAATGATATAAAAGTACTGTGTGTAATAAAAACACATAATGATGAAACTTACCAGAGCTCATTTAAACCTCTGTGTCATGATCCCTGTTTGTTCTTCTGCTGGTTTTCCTTTTCTAGTCAGCTTGCTTCCCTTTTCTTGAAAATCCTTTCTTGACCTACTTGTTCTTCTTCTGTGCTTTTGTAATACCCTGTGCATATCGTTTTCAAAGAGTGTATCCCACTGTTGATTTGCTTGGGTCTTTCCTTCCAACACACGCATTCCTCTATGGGTCTCTTATCTCTGTATACTAGGGCATTAAATATTTATTGAATAAATAATGTCCTTTTTTGGACTTTTAAACTTTTTTTTTCAGACACTCTTATTTTGTCACCCAGGCTGGAGTGCAGTGGTGTGATCTCAGCTCACTGAAACCTCTTCTTCCCAGATTCAAGTCATCCTCCTACCTCAGCCTCTTGAGTAGCTTGGGACTACAGGTGCATGCCACCATGACTGGTTAATTTTTGTGTTTTGTGTACAGATGGGTTTCACCATGTTGCTCAAGCTGGTCTTGAGCTCCTGGAGTCATGTGATCCTCCCACCTCAGCCTTCCAAAGTGCTGGGATTACAGGATTACTTTTTATCTGGACTTCACCACAAGACTCACAATAAGTAGCAAAAATAGTACAGTGAGTTGCTTGTGTACCCATCTTCCAGCTTCCCCCAATGGTAACATCTTTTAAACTATAGTACATTATCCATAGAGAAGGCTCTGGAGAAGTAAAAGAAAAGTAAATAACAACAACAAAAAGAAGCTCCAAAAACTATAGTACATGATACAAGTTAGGAAATTGACACTGGCATACTGCAATTAACTACACCACTCAGATCTTACTGAAAAAAAAAATTTTTTTTTTTTTTTTTGGTCCAAAACTTTATTTACTAGGCTTGAATCTGACATTTTTGGCAATTAAAAAACCAAAAAAAAAAAAAACCAAACAAACGCCAAGTATGGCAGCTCACACCTGTAATTGCAGCACTTTGGGAGGCCAAGGCAGACAGATCGCTTGAGCCCAGGAGTTTGAGGCCAGACTGGGCAACATGGCAAAATTCCATCTCTACAAAAAATACAAAAATTAGCTGGACATGGTGGTGGGTGTCTGTAGTCCCAGCCATTTGGGAGAGTGAGGTTGGAGGATCACCTGAGACCAGGGAGGTCGAGGCTGCAGTGAGCTGTGACCATGTTACTGCACTCTAGCTTGGGTGACAGAGTGTCACCCTGTCTGGAAAAAAAAAAAAAAGCTGCCCAGGGCCAGTGGCTCATGCCTGTAATCCTAGCATTTTGGAAGGCTGAGGCAGGATCTTACTGGATTTCATCATCTTTTACATAAACGAAATTCTTGCTGTGTGTTATATATTAAACATATCTATGTTTATTCTATAAAATTTTATCATATGTTGTTATGGTTTGAATATTTGTCCCCTCCAAATCTGATGTTGAAATGTGATCTCCACTGTTGGAGTTGGGGCCTGGTGGGAGATGTTTGGGTCATGGAGGCGGCTCCTCATGAAGGGCTGGGTGCCCTCCCACTGTAATGAGTTCATGTGAGAGCAGGTTGTTTAAAAGAGCCTGACACCTCCTCCCTTCTTTCACCATGTGATGCGCTGGCTCCCTTTTCGCCTTTCGCCATGACTGTAAGCTTCCTGAGGCCCTCACCAGAAGCAGATGCCTGCACTATGCTTCATGTGCAGCCTGCAGAACCATGAGCCAAAATACGCCTCTTTTTAAAATAAATGACCAGTCTCAAGTATTCCTTTATAACAACACAAAGCTGACTAACATATGTCTATACATTTACACATAGTCAAGATATACAGAACTGTTCTGTTACCACAAAGAACTCCCTTGTGCTACCATTAATAATGATGTCCGTTTTAACTGGATTTTCTCTGTATTATTTCAGGGAAGCAAGCTGGAAAAAATATATTACACATTAGCTCTGCATTGCACTCTCCTCAGAGAGGTTCCTGGTAGCATTCTCCCACAAATCCAAGATTTTTAAATAGGTTAAAATATTGTGAAAAAATTTCTGACAAACTAAATTTAATAGAGTTTAAATGAGCAAAGAACAATTCATGAATCCAGCTGCCTTCAGAACTAGAAGAGAGGCTGGGTGCAGTGGCTCATGTCTATAATCCTGGCACTCTGGGAGGCCAAGACAGGAGGAACACTTGAGGCCAGAAGTTTGAGACCAGCCTGGCCAACATGGTGAAAGTCCATCTCTATTAAAAAAAATTTTTGAGGCCGGGCGCGGTGGCTCAAGCCTGTAATCCCAGCACTTTGGGAGGCTGAGGGTGGGTGGGGGGGATCACCTGAGGTAGGGAGTTCGAGACCAGCTTGACCAACACGGAGAAATCCCGCCCGTCTCTACTAAAAATACAAAATTATTCAGGCATGGTGGCACATGCTTGTAATCCCAGCTACTTGGGAGGCTGAGGCAGGAGAATGGCTTTAACCTGGGATGCAGAGGTTGTGGTGAGCTGAAGTCGCGCCATTGCACTCCAGCCTTGGCAACAAAAGCAAAATTCTGTCTTAAAAAAAAAAAGCAAAAACAAAATTTAATCTAATATAAAAAAGAATTAGAAGAGGTTCAGAGAGTTCTGCTACTCAATGTGGACAGGCAGCATTTATGGTTAGAAAATCTAAGTGAGGTACAGAAACAGCTTGATTAGTTACAGCTAGACATCCCTATTTGGGTGTGGTCTGATAGGTATGCTGCCTGTGATTGACTGAAGCTCAGCTGCTGTGATTGGCTGAAACTCAGTTGTTACAAAAAAATATGTACTCCTAGTTAGGCTTTCAGTTTGTTCCTATACTGTTAGGTTGCAGTTCATTATGTAGGGACTCAAGGTTGGAGGCATGCTCAAGGCAAATTTAGTTTAACAACATTAAATTTAACCTTAATTGTATCTTATCTCATCAATTACAATCTTAAGTGATTATGATTTATAGCAGTCAGAAATAAACAATTTTAGAAAAATTTTAGTCACATGTTTCTTTTTCTTTTTTTTTTTTTTTTTTTTTCCTTTTGAGACGGAGTTCAGCTCTCGTTGCCCAGGATGAAGTGCAATGGCACAATCTCAGCTCACTGCAACCTCGGCCTCCCGGGTTCAAGTGATCTTCTGGCCTCAGCTTACCGAGTAGCAGAGATTACAGGTGCCCGCCACCATGCCCAGCTAATTTGTGTATTTTTAGTGGACACAGTATCTACCTTGTAACACCATGTTGGCCAGGCTGGTCTCGAACTCCTGATATCAGGTGATCCACCCGCCTCGGCTTCCCAAAGTGCGGGGATGACAGGCGTGAACCACCTGCATCCGGCTGCATGTTTATTTTTCTAGGCATTATTATTGTCTTCTTTCTGTTCTACAATCGTGACAATGTTTAAAGTACAGTTGTAGGATGATACTTTTTGTGGCCATCAGTTGAAAGGAAAGATGTCTTGTTAACAATTAAAAGGAAAGATGCCTTGTTAACTGAAAAAGGTTGCATGAAATAACGTTCTGAGGCCGGGCGCGGTGGCTCAAGCCTGTAATCCCAGCACTTTGGGAGGCCGAGGCGGGTGGATCACGAGGTCAAGGGATCGAGACCATCCTGGTCAACATGGTGAAACCCCGTCTCTACTAAAAATACAAAAAAATTAGCTGGGCATGGTGGCGCATGCCTGTAATCCCAGCTACTCAGGAGGCTGAGGCAGGAGAATTGCCTGAACCCAGGAGGCGGAGGTTGCGGTGAGCCAAGATCGTGCCATTGCACTCCAGCCTGGGTAACAAGAGCGAAACTCCACCTCAAAAAAAAAAAAAAAAAAAAAAAAAAGAAATAACGTTCTGGATATGGATCACAAGAGAGATGCTCTACATTCCAAAAAAGTTTGTGTAATTGCTAGAAAATACTGATTTATGACTCCCTAAAATGTACACTGCAACGTGCTGTGATCATTCAGAGCTTTCTAAGCTCAGAGACAGGATGTCCAAGGGAACTAAAACGGCGTTTTAGGTGGACCATCAAATTAATTATGCCAAGCACCTACAGTTATTCTAAGATGGCAGCTGCAAAAGGAAAGCTGAACGGGAGTCAGCCTCCCCTGATTGCATCAGTCCCTTCTTCCTCATTGTTCCAGTCCCCTCTGAGACTTTGTTTAAGGGGATAGGAACTTTGAGATAAGGGATGGCAAACAAATACAAATATTTGAGTATAAATGTTCAATCTGTTCTTTTCCTGGTTAAGATAATAATACACCAAAACGATTGGGCTTTTTTTAAACCCTAAAACATCAATCCATCCTGACAGCCCTCAGAGTTCTAAGTGTTAAAGAAGGATGCTTTAAATATTAACTAACTGGCCAACTGCTATTTGTCTGACTTGTCTGACCCAATATCCATTCCCAGTGTTTTTCTCTTTGGTAACCTTTACAGGTGGCCAAATTACAATTCTTTTTTTTTTTTGAGACGGAGTTTCGCTCTTGTTACCCAGGCTGGAGTGCAATGGCTCGATCTCGGCTCACCGCAACCTCCGCCTCCTGGGTTCAGGCAATTCTCCTGCCTCAGCCTCCTGAGTAGCTGGGATTATAGGCACGCACCACCATGCCCAGCTAATTTTTTTTGTATTTTTAGTAGAGACGGGGTTTCACCATGTTGACCAGGTTGGTCTCGATCTCTCGACCTCGTGATCCACCCGCCTCGGCCTCCCAAAGTGCTGGGATTACAGGCTTGAGCCACCGCGCCCGGCCCAAATTACAATTCTAAACAATGAAATGTTTGTGGAAGTCTGCTGAGTTTGGGAGATGAGGTAGCATCCTGAGAAACCTTTCACTTTCCTGAAAAAAAAAAAAAAAAAAAAAAAAAAAAGACCATGCATGGTGGAAACCACTCTTTTCCCATCTTCTTGCCTTCAGAATTTGTTCTCTAAAACTGCAGCAGCCATCTTGCAACCATGAAGTTAATGTCAAGAGAATCAAAGAAATGACGACCATGCTGTTCTTGAGCTGTTGAACCAACAAAGGTAACCACCTACCTGCAGATTTGGGGTCTTGTTTAAACTATTATAATGGACTCTTTTTCGACAAAAATGTGGGCCCAAATGCATTCCTAACTGTACAGTCATTAAAAGGACATCTTTTAGTCCTGTCATCCTCACAATTCATTACTACCTTTTTTTTTTTTTTTTTTTTTTTGAAACGGAGTCTTGCTCTGTGGCCCAGGCTGGAGTGTAGTGGCGTGATCTCAGCTCACTGCAATTTCCGCCTCCCATGTTCGAGCGATTTTCCTGTCTCAGCTTCCTGAGTAGCTGGGACTACAGGCGCGCGCCACCACACCCGGCTAATTTTTTATAGTTTTAGTAGAGACGGGGTTTCACTGTGTTAGCCAGAATGGGCTTCATCTCCTGACCTCGTGAACCGCCTGCGTCGGCCTCCCAAAGTGTTGGGATTACAGGTGTGAGCCACCACGCTTGGCCCCATTATTCCTTATATAGTCACTGATATCACTATCTAATCACCCTAACTAGAAAACTCAGTTATCCTTGATTTATTTCTTCTCATCCTCTAGGTAATCAAGTCTTATTTATCATAGCTGGCTAGTTTTCAGATCTATCTCTGCTTCACCATTCTCACTGACGCTTGCTTAGTTCGGACTTTCTCTCCATCTCATGTCTAACTGTATCAACAGCCTCCTGACTAGTATCCCTGCTTGCAGTCTACTATCTACCATGCTTCAGAATTTTTTCTCTAAAATCTTATCAAGATATTCTCCTGCTTAAAAATCTTAAATGACTTTTTGTTGCCCACAGGATGAATCACAAATTCCTTACCACAGGTATCATTTGTTGTTGCTGTCTGCTTGTTTAGACTGCATCTCTCATATCCAGTATGGCTCAAGTGTGTGTTAAATGACTTTAATTTTTTGTATGGCTTCTTTATGACTTAACTATTTAATTAGACTAAGTACAGTTGTAGCATGCGGGAAACTCAATAAAGATTTGTTAAATGTAGTTTCCGGATTCTACTGTAAAACAATCCTTCATCAGTCGTTCCAAATAAAACGTATCTTGGTGTGCTTTCAGTGGATTTAGCCTAGCTTACAGGAAGAGACTCCCTTCAATCATGTACGGACGGTATGGCCTTTCAGATTATAATTAGTCATCTACATTCTCTAGATTGGGCTTGTGCCAAGAGTGTAAGTTAGGAAGGTAGGTGGAGTCTGTGTGGGCATTTCTGACAATTTTTTTGATCCACGAATAACTCCTAGCAAATGAGAGAGCAAATTTACAGCCTGCCTGCCAGTAAGCTGTGCCAAGTTAACTAAACCAGTACAGGCCACAGCCATTAGCTGCTGCTACAACGTTTCGCTTTGTGAAGCAAAGCTGAAGGCGCTCTTTTGGAACTCGGGGGTTGCGGGGGGGTTGCAGGGGGTGGGGTGTAGCCGCCGCATTGCAGCACAAAACGGAAGGCTTCATGCGCCGGAGTTCCCGTCCGCACCCAGATGTCTCTCCCTCCCTTTCTCCTAATCTCCAACTGCTGGCCTTTTCGGGTGCTGCTGAGTTCTTCCTTAGGCTCGGGAAAAACTGAAACGGCGCGGGAAGAGGAGGGCACGGTCTGGAGAAGAGGTGCTGCGGGGACAAAGCGACCCGCCCAACGCCCCCTAAACTTTCTCCTGTTCCCAGTGTGGTACTGTGTAGTCCTACTCATTCCCACTCCCCGACCCAGCCGGCAAAATCTGTATTTCAGGGGAAATTTCAAGGGGTAAAAAACCTCCTTCGGCACAGCAATTATTGTTTTGCTGTGTAGATTTCCTAGCAATGAACTCTGCACCGGCTAGTCTGAGCCCGAGGCCTCGGCCGCCGCAGCTCTCCGAACAACCCCTCCGCCGCGCACGCGCCCCTCGAGGGCGCGCCCCTGACCTTTCCCGGGAACCCCCTTCAATTACGCTTCCCGTCCCCTCGCGCCGCCCCCGCCCTTCCTGCTCTTTCCGTTTCCTTTTTCGCGCCTGCGCGGCTCCAATTGTTTTGGCTTTCCGGTGGGATCCGGCGCAGGAAAAGGGCGGGGGCAGCTAGAGTAAGGGAGGGGCGGGGGAACGGTCGCGGGGACCCGGGAAACTGCAAAACTGCCGCTGGTGCCGACAGCCGCGCGCGCGAGGCGGGAGGGCGGCGTGGCGAGGGCGGGCGCCGCGGGCTGGCCAACGGTTCGCTGCCTGCGCGTTCCCGGGCCGCAGGCGGGGGCGAGAGCGCGCGGCGGGGGCGGGGCGGGGCTGGAGCGGCGGGCCGGGCGTCTCGCGGCCCCGGGCTGACGAGGCGGCGCGGGCGGGCGGCGCGGCTCCCGGGGGAGGAGTCTGGCGGTGGTCGGGCCCTGAGGAGCGTGCGGCGGCGCCCGCAGAGGACGCTGCTCTCCGCGCTGGACGGACCGAGCAAGGGAGGGTGCGAGGGGAAACCGGAAGGAAGAGGCGGCGGCGGCGGCGCCAGCCTTCCACGGCCGGAGGCGGAGGCGAGACCCCGGCCGTGGCCTCGGCGGGAGGGCCACGCCCCCGCCGCCGCGCCGCACGGGCCCAGTGTGCTCGGGGCCACCGGCTGGACCGGTTCCCACCCCGAGGGACCGAGAGACCCGGGTGAGCAGGCGACGCCAGCGCTGGGCGGGCGGGGAGCCCTCGGCGACTTGTGGAGGAGCCGGGGAGGAGGGCTGCGGCGGGAGGGGGCTCGGCCCTTTGTGGCTCGGCTGGCGGGGGGCGGCGGCCATGGCATCTTTCAAATCCTAGGCGCTTCCGCCGCGGGCGGGGGAGGGGCGCCGGCGCCGCCCTCCGCACCCCTCGGCGGCTCCTGGGCGGCGGGGTTTCGGGCCGTTCCGCGGGGAAGGGGCGGCCCGGGGCGCCGCTTGCTGGGCGTTTCCTGCACCCGGCGCCTTGGCGGCAGTGGGGCTCCCGGGCGGCGCCCTGGCCTCGGCTTGCGCCTGCCCCTACCGAAGTAAAGCTGTTTCTCTTAGGACTCGAGACGTGTTCGCGACACGGTGGACCGAAGGACGACACCCCGATCCTTCTTTATTTCCCCTGGTTTATCTGAACTAACCAAGAGAGGTCTAGGCGGACAGAGCTCCTATTATGGTCTATGTGGACTTAAGAAAGAAAGCAGAAACTGCCCTTTGAAAGGGAAAATTGTGTACGTGTTTACTTTGCGAAATCGTTAACTTCCTTCAATTCGACCACCTTCCTCTCCCTATGAATTGAAAAAACGCGACATAGAAAAATCTCTCTTAGTTTGATGTGGGGCAGTTATTTTGAGTTAACATGTTTTTTTCCTCTGGGCTTAGCAATCTAAGAGCTCTTTGCCTGCTTCAAAGGTAGAGGAGTATCTAATTCACCGGCTACCACGGTCACCCTTTCCAGTGAAAATGAGAATTCAGAGTACAAAATGAACTTGAAAAGGGCATGTTTGTGTGAACCATCTTCTGTGTCTATTAGCCTTTGGAGAGCGTAGGGGACCGACCTGGTCACGTGTTGTTTATACATGAATCTGTACGTCTGGCTCACTGAGCAGAAACGAAACCCTATCAACGCTGTGCACTGAGATGATATTTTCTTCCACGCAGGCAACTAATAGAGTTTTTTCCTCCCTTCTCTCTGAGTTGTACATTTTTGGTGAATTTGAGTAGTATGAACCTCTTGCAATTGTGGATGACTTAGTTTGGTTAACCTTTGGTAAGGACTGTTTTCCCCCTTCTTTTTTCCTGACCTAAAGTTAATTGAAAAGTCAAGCCAGTCTGTAGTTTTCCAGTCTTGATGATGTGGAATTTTGGTATTCTTTCCATCCGGCTAATAACTAAAGTTAAGCTTACTTCTTCTCTTTGATCTTCTCTTGGTTTAGTGCTTATTGAAGTCTTTTTAGGTTGGGGCCTGGAATCCTCAAGAGGTTATTTTCTGTCAGTAACTCCGGAGTGCTGTGGCCTTTCCGTTGAGCATGCTCTGTAGTCCACACGTTTCCACATAGTGCGGTTTTTTTTTTTTTTTTTTTTTGCTCGCATAAAAAGTATTATAAAATCTGTTAATTTATGTTATTCATAGGGCATGTAAGGAGATGGGAGGGAATAGAGATGGAGCACATACATCCTGCTCCTCCATAGATTTTCTTCTGGTTGGTGGAAATGTAGAGCTTCTCATACCTAAACGGTGAACATTGAATGTGCAAGGTATATTCTGGAGACTTGAATGCAGTCTTAAAAGCCAAATGATAACATTGGTTTTTCCAAAGATGTTATACATTTATTTAGAAAAGAGTTCCCATAGGCCGGGCGCGTTGGCTCACGCCTGTAATTCCAGCACTTTGGGAGGCCAAGGTGGGTGGATCACCTGAGGTCAGGAGTCCAAGACCAGCCTGGCCATCATGGTGAAAACCCAACTTAAAAAAAAACAAAAAAAAAAAACAAAAAAAAAAACAAAAAACGTTCCCCTTCTCCCCTTCTCTTTGCCCACATTTCTAAGACAAATAGGGCCAGGAGAAAGGATTCGTTCTGCTGTCATAGAATACGAGTGAAAATTGCAAAGTCCTTTGTTAGCTTAATGTTTTCAGTATTGTAGAGATTGAATAGACTTAAGTGATACTTAAGTAACTCAGTATTAGAAATGACAGGTTGATCTCAAGTAATTTTTGTTTGTTTTTGAGACGGAGTCTCGCTCTGTCGCCCAGGCTGGAGTGCAGTGTCGCGGATCAGCTCATTACCCTCTCTGGTTCCCGAGTTCAGGCGATTCTGCCTCAGGAGTATCTCCTGCCTTTGGAGTAGCTGGGATTACAGGCGTTCGCCAACACGCCCTACTAATTTTGGTATTTTTAGTAGAGAAGGGGTTTCACCATGTTGGTCAGGCTGGTCTGGAACGCCTGACCTTGTGATCTGCCCACCTCGGCGTCCCAAAGTTCTGGGATTACAGGGGTGAGCCACTGCACCAGGCTGACCTAAGTAATTTTTAAGGGGAATGATTACACCTTGGTTCTCTTGCCAGGAATTTGCAGTACCTAGATTCTTTGTGAGAAGACGGCATTATTGTAGGAGATTTGGAGAAAATATGATCATTCAATAAGACATTCTTCGTTTTCTTTACTTCACTCCTGTCCCTTGGAAAAGTAGTGACTTTAGTAACTTCCATTGGAAGCAGGGGCTTCTAAGTGAGTCTATCTCAGTTTATGTTCATTTTCTTTTTTTGAAGGAACTTTAGTAGTCGTCATCAGTGTTAAGTTGCCATGCCCTTCATGACCTCATATGTGAGTGTGTGAATATCTGGGAAATATTTTCTTTTACTATTGTGATTGAAGAAATCATTGACTTGGTGAAAAATGATTTTCTAGTGAAAAAGTTTGGGTCAATTTTGTGTTAGCCTACCTTTCCCCAGCGATCTTAAGTCATTGAGCAGAGCTGAGAGGAAAAAGGAAAAGTGATATCTAGAATAAAAGGACATGCTGTACTCATATAATTATTGTATCACAGGTGGCATTGCCTTTATGTTCTTGTTTAAATTTTTTAAAAGTAAGATAACTTAATTATAATGTAGTACAGAAGCTTATACTTGTGACCTGAATTTACTTAGGGTTCTGAGCATAATTAACCTGATGGAGCCATGTCATCTATTTGTATGATTGGAAAGAGAGAACACAGAGGAGGAGACCTAAGCTCTGAATGTGACTATAGGGTAGGTGAAGCTGTGCTGAAATTTTTTTGGTTTGTTTTTTAATTGATACCTGTCACAACTCCAGAAAATTCTGTTTGTGTAGCAGTTGACAAGCTAAAGACCAAATGGTCTTTTCCAGACATTCTTAACTGTCATGATTGTTTTGATAACTTGAAAGTGAGCTCATTCTAGCACCAATCTCTTGGCCTTCCTAAGGAGAAAACTATCTCATTGAAATGAAGAAAGGGTTTTTTTAATGACTGGTGCCTTCCTGGACTTGTTTATTTTTTTACACTGACACCAGCCTTCTTAAGATTAGTCTTTGTTAAGTATTAGTTTGTTTCATTATTTCTTTCTTTTTTTTTTTTTTGAGACGGAGTTTCGCTCTTGTTACCCAGGCTGGAGTGCAATGGCGCGATCTCGGCTCACCGCAACCTCCGCCTCCTGGGCTCAGGCAATTCTCCTGCCTCAGCCTCCTAAGTAGCTGGGATTATAGGCATGCGCCACCACGCCCAGCTAGTTTTTTTGTATTTTTTAATAGAGACGGGGTTTCAACATGTTGACCAGGATGGTCTCGATCTTTCGACCTCGTGATCCACCCGCCTCGGCCTCCCAAAGTGCTGGGATTACAGGCTTGAGCCACCGCGCCCGGCCTGTTTCATTATTTCTACCATCAAAATATAATGTATCCGAAAAGGAAAAAAGAAAAGAAAAAATATCTTAATATTTTAAAACACTGAATTCAGATTTCAGGTGTCAAATATTTGCACAAAAAAATCCCAATTTTCTCTAAAAACATTGAATTTCTCTTACGTAAAATACCGTTTAGCCAGAATGAAAAGAGAGAACTGTATTTGGAGTGCTGAGACCTTGAAATTGAAATCTTGAGACCTGGTGTAGGTGGGGAATCCAGGAGTTGGAAAGTGCTGCAAAAGCTCCGCCAGTGGGTGGCTTAATAAAAATAATTTTGGATATTTATGTAGTAGTACTGTGTGTCAGGCACTGAACCAAGTGTGAAATTTAATCCTAGACCAGTTCATTGAGAAGAGCATTCTACTTTTAACCCCATTTTGGAGATGAGCAAGTGGAGGCATAGAGAATAAATAACTTACAAACGGCCACATAGCTAGTAAGTTGTGGAACTGGGCTTTTAACCCAAGTAGTTTGAGTTTGTGCTCATTTTTTTTTTTTTTTCCAGCTGTTGATCTCCATGGAGAATGCCTTGGATCTTTTTCAATAAAATTTTTTAATCTTCTCTGTTGACATTTGTTGTATTGAGAGATGTAGCACTTCCTAAGTTAGTAATACACAATTTGAATGTGCTTCCTAGGAATGACTTATAGCCACAGTGCCCTTCCTTGAGGGAGACCTATCACTCCTTCATTCCTACTATATAATTTATTTTCTTTTTAGTTGGCAAATAATAATTGTATGTATTTGTGGGCTACAATGTGATGTTTCAATCTGTACACATTAAGGAGTGATTAAATCAGGCTATTAACATATCTATCACCTCACCTACTTATTTTTTTGAGGTGAGAAAATACAAAATCTTTTAGCAGTTTTGAAATATGCAATATATTATTATTAACTGTGATCACCATGCTGTGTAATAGATCACTAAAACTTATTCCTTCTATCCAATGGAAACTTTGTACTTATGTACTTAGGATAGCAGGCCTTTCTAGCAGCCTCCTCCCCATCATTTTATCCTTTCTTTCTTTTTCATCCACAGCTCAGTTAATTGCTGATTGGTCTGTTTATCATATTCAATAGTTTAATCCTTTATTTGTTTCTCAATCTCTATGTCCTGCCTGGTTAACATTAGGAAAGTTTTCTTTGCTTCTGTTTGTGTTTCCAAGCTCCTCAGTGGGAAGATGCTACAAAGTACACACCTCTAGGAATTAAAACTAGGTTTCAAAGTGAAGTTAGATGTCTGTCCCTTCTCATTGCCTCCCCCCAAAAAGCCAAAACACTGTCATCAGCCTCTGAAATCTTTCAAAGTATTTGGAATTAAAAAATTATTTCATACCTTTTCTCTAATGTTGTAGGTTCCTTAACCTTTAATATTAATCAGATTCTGTAAAATAAATTCACTGTCACTGTTGTCTCTTTATGAGTATTAAATAGTATTTGCTTTTTGTAAATTTTCTTTGTTGATATACTTTTGGGCATATTTTGCTGCTTACAGCAAGAGGAGTTAAAACCTTTTTAATACTATTCTTTTATAGGAAATGGAAGTGAGGAATTCAGACAACCAACTTAAATTTGTTGAATAGAAGTATAGTTGTCTTTTGGTATCAGTAGGAGATTAGTTCCTAGATCTCCTTGGGATATGAAAATCCAAGGACACTCATGTCTCTGATATAAAATGCCATAGTATTTTCACTAACCTTTGCATATCCTTTCAATACTTCAGGTCATCTCTAGAAATTATTTTCTGCGGGAAGAGTTTCAGACTTTTAAGTAGAATTGTATATGTTACTATTGATTGCTGATTGATTTAATCCTGACAATCATTTAGTAATAGTAACAATGTTTTAGAACTTGTTTTCCTTTTTTTGAGACAGGGTCTAGCTCCGTTGCCCAGACTTGAGTGCAGTGGTGCGATCTCGGCTCACTGCAGACTCTGCCTCCCAGATTCAAGCAATTCTCTGCCTCAGCTGCCTGAATAGCTGGGATTACAGATACCTGCCACCACGCCTGGCTGATTTTTGTATTTTTAGTAGAGACTGGGTTTCACCATCTTAGCTAGGCTGGTCTTGAGCTCATGAGCCTCATGAGCCACTTGCCTGGCCAATGTTTTGAAACTTTTTTGTGGTGGAATTTGTTCAGTAGAACCTTGGAGACTTCGGCATACTAGAGAAAATGTATTAGAAAGCCCGTTTTGTTTTTTTTTTTTTAACTTTATAAATTTTTGACTTCCATAGGAAGTCTTTGGATTTAAAAATAAGTAGGACTTTTTCCCCTGAGAATTTGTAGAAAGTCAGTGGGTGGAGGCCAAAGGCAGTGTCTCATGCCTGTAGTCCCAGCACTTGGGGAGATCAAGGTGGGCACATCATCTGAGGTCAGGAGTTCTAGACCAGCCTGGCTGTGACACCCTGTCTTTACTCAAAATATTAAAAAAATTAGCCAGGCATGGTGGTGTGTGCCTGTAGTCCCAGCCACTTAGAAGGCTGAGGCAGGAGTATGGCTTGAACCCAGGAGACAGAGGTTGCAGTGAGCCTAGATCACACAACTACACTCCAGCCTGGGTGACAGTGAGACTCTGTCTCAAAAAAAAAAAAAAAAAAAGTGTATAGACAATGGAGGAGAGGATTTTGTCCTGTGTATAACATTCTAACCTTATCTTTGCTGTTATTCTGTGTGATCAAGCAAATCAGTCAAAAACACTGAATTAAGCCTAGGACTTAAAGAGTAAGAATATGTACACTTTTTATGTCAAAGTACATTGCACTTTATTAAGATTCTAAATTTCATTATATTGTGTTTGCATGACTCTGATTTAATTCCTATGCAGGTTAGCATTTTTTATTATGGAATATATTCTTTTTTTTTTTTTTTTTTTTTTGAGACGGAGTTTCACCCTTGTTACCCAGGCTGGAGTGCAATGGCGCGATCTCGGCTCACCGCAACCTCCGCCTCCTGGGCTCAGGCAATTCTCCTGCCTCAGCCTCCTGAGTAGCTGGGATTACAGGCACGCCCCACCACGCCCAGCTAGTTTTTTTGTATTTTTAGTAGAGACGGGGTTTCACCATGTTGACCAGGATGGTCTCGATCTCTCGACCTCGTGATCCACCCGCCTCGGCCTCCCAAAGTGCTGGGATTACAGGCTTGAGCCACCGCGCCCGGCCTATTATGGAATATATTCTAATGATCAGTGTTAGAATATAGGACTTTCTTATTAATCTTGAAGCATCTGATATCAGGAATTGTGGCATGTAACAGGGATTTACCAAAGTAATTTAAGTGTTTTTGAATAGCTTTTTCTCATGGATTTTTTTTGGGAGAGACTTGGTCTCTCTTTTTTTTTAAGATGGGGTTTCACCATGAAGGCCAGGCTGGTCTTGCCTGACTTCAGGTGATCCACCCACCTCGGCCTCCCAAAGTGCTAGGATTACAGGCGTGAGCCACCGCGCCCGGCTCTTTTTTTTTTTTTTTTTTGACAGTCTCACTCTGTCACCAGGCTGGAGTACAGTGGCCGATTTTGGCTCACTATAACTTACACCTCCTGAGTTCAAGCGATTCTCCTGCCTCAGCCTCCTGAGTAGCTGGGACCACAGGCGGTCGCCACCACGTCCAGCTAATTTTTGGATTTTTAGTAGAGACGGGATTTCACTCTGTTAGCCAGGATGGTCTTGATATCCTGATGTTGTGATCCTTCCTTAATTTGGGGAAGCTAGCTTTTACAGATAACAGGGTCTGTGACTTTTTGAAGCTAATATTAGAAATAGGATGATAAACAAAATATAATTATTAAAAAAAATTTTAAAAATATGTCACATCACTTGGTAATATAGTACAGACTGAGATGTTTCAGAGGATTTAGGGTATTGGTTTCAAGTTTTGTTGTTAGGAAGGAAGAAGTCTTTTACAGAAAACGTTTGTGTTGTGAGCATTTGAAGATTGTTGAGTGATCATCTTAAACTTTGCAAATTTTCACTTTTTTTTTTTTTTTTTTAGATTTTTGTGAGACAGAGTCTTGCTGTGTTGCCCAGGCTGGAATGCTATGGTGTGATCTCAGCTTGAAGCAACCTCAGCCTCCAGATTAGCTAGGATTACAGGGATATGCCATGACACCTAGCTAATTTTCCTATTTTAGTGGAGACAGGGTTTTGCCATGTTGGTCAGGCTGGTCTTGAACTCCAGGTCTCAGGCCTCAATTGATCTCAGCCTCCCAAAGTGCTGGGTTTACATGTGTGAGTCACCTTGCCAAGTTTTCACATTTTTGCTTAATGCATTTTGAAATCTGTGCTCCCAGAGGGGCGAGATACTTAATTTTATTGATTTATTTTTATTTTTCTGGTGTGTGTGTGTGTGTGTGTGTGTGTGTGTGTGTTTTGAGATGGAGTCTCACTCTTATCACCTAAGCTGGAGTGCAGTGGCACGATCTCAGCTCACTGCAACCTCCACCTGAGTTCAAGTGATTCCCCTGCCTCAGCCTCCCGGATAGCTGGGATTACAGGCACGTGCCACCACATCCAGCTAATTTTTTGTGTGTTTTTACAGGGTTTCACCATGTTGCCAGCCTGATCTCAAACTCCTTACCTCACATGATCATGCACCATGGCCTCCCAGCATGTTGGGATTACAGGCATGAGCCGCTCCTGGCCTTTATTTTTAATTGTAGTTAGTGTTAATATCTGAATTACTTACTTTTTCTGACTATTTTAAGGTAATTTTTATTTAGGCTACCTCTCCAGGAAGAAAACATATCCTGGAATACAAAAGAAGAGTGGGAAATAGGGGAATCTAATAAAGCTGTGTTAATGAGTATAATGACTTTGTAATTTTATAAAAGCAGACTTCAGTTGTTTTAATATGGTTTCATGGATATGATGAAACAAATCTAGCAAAACCCAGTCATGAATGGGGCCTCCTGAAAATCACTGCAGAAAATAAAATCATATTATCATAAGGTTAATGAAATGACTAGAGTGAACCTGTACAGCCAGCCTGCAAGAAATTCTGGGGTCTGGTAGTATAATTTATTTTATTTTATTTATGTTTTGAGATGGAGTTTCACTTGTTACCCAGGCTGGAGTGCAATGGCGCAATCTCGGTTCACCGCAACCTCCACCTCCCGGGTTCAGGCAATTCTCCTGCCTCAGCCTCCTGAATAGCTGGGATTACAGGCATGCGCCACCATGCCCAGCTAATGTTTTTGTATTTTTAATAGAGATGGGGTTTCACCATGTTGACCAGGATGATCTCGATCTTTTGACCTTGTGATCCACCTGCCTGGGACTCCCAAAGTGGCAGTATAATTTAAATCTGTCTTGGCTCTGGCCACCAGTTGCTGTTACCTTGTTTAAACATGGATGGGGACAATTTTGAGTCCTGTTACTGGGAGTAGGACTTTATTAAGCAAAATTTCTGTAAAATATATTTCTAGAAATAGGATTAATATATTAAATTGGTATTAAGTGTTTCCAGTGCCGAGTATTATGTCTTCTATAATACTTGCATTAAAAAACTCTGAAAAATCAAGTTAAAAAATAACTCTTTGCTTGTAAAACCTGACATGAAGTAATATGAGGCTATAGTCTTTACTTTTCACACCATTCAAAATTCCCTCAGCAAAGATAATGTGTTTGATAATCTGTTGCTGCCTGAGACTTCTTGAGAGGGTTTTATAATGTGGGATACATGTGTTGCAATAATACCTCTGTAAAATCTGGGAAATTCTAAATGTTGGAATGTTGCTTGTCTCAAGAGTTTTGAATAAGGGATTGTGGATATGTATCAACTTACTCCTCTGTGTAAGAATACTTATTTTTCCATACCCTCAGCAACACTGTGCCTTGCTGCATTATTAATGTGTGGAAATAGCCAGTGATTGTAAGTATTATTTGCCCTTGCCTTAGAGGTTGTGGTAGTAGAACTCAGATTTATAGTATAACATTCAGTTCTGGAATAGCAAAGTTATTAGCTTAAATGACCCAAAGTCTCCCTTTGTCTTTGCACCTGTTTTAGTTACTTCTACAGTTAACTTGGCTGTAAACGTGACTGTATATCGTTAGCAGTTACTGTAATAGTATAGTTTGGCAGGAAGTAGATGTGATATTCTCTTTAACATAATGGTATTTTGTGAGGAAAAGTATTAGTGATTCTAATGATAGAGTCATTTCTCATTATGGTAACTAAGGGTCATCTTAATAAGAGAGGTGGTGAAAAAAGAAGTGGTAGTTTTTATATTTAGCATATTAGTAGCATTCTGTTTGGGATTTTCCTCTTTTCCGGATTTGTAATTCCTTTGCCATATGTTGTAAATACTGAGTTCCAAGTAAATTTTTACTCAGCTGGCATTTTATTGTTTTGGATGAATGATATGAAGCATGACTAAAGCCTAGGTTTTGTTTTTTTTTCCCCCTTTAGCAGTTAGCCACTTCCAACATTATTTGTTTGAAATAAGCCATTCTTCCTAATTTGAAATACCATATTTATCTTCATCCTATCTCTAATTTCTTAGATATTTCTTAGACAAGATGAAGATAAATGCCTTGTTGAGTTTATGTGAGTTTTATAATACACTTAATATTTTCATAAAAATCTTGAAAAACTTGGCCGGGCGCGGTGGCTCAAGCCTGTAATCCCAGCACTTTGGGAGGCCGAGGCGGGTGGATCACGAGGTCAAGAGATCGAGACCATCCTGGTCAACATGGTGAAACCCTGTCTCTACTAAAAATACAAAAAATAAGCTGGGCATGGTGGCGTGTGCCTGTAATCCCAGCTACTCAGGAGGCTGAGGCAGGAGAATTGCCTGAACCCAGGAGGTGGAGGTTGCGGTGAGCCGAGATCGTGCCATTGCACTCCAGCCAAAAAGTCTTGGCCGGGCGCGGTGGCTCAAGCCTGTAATCCCAGCACTTTGGGAGGCCGAGGTGGGTGGATCACGAGGTCAAGAGATCGAGACCATCCTGGTCAACATGGTGAAACCCCGTCTCTACTAAAAATACTAAAAATTAGCTGGGCATGGTGGCGTGTGCCTGTAATCCCAGCTACTCAGGAGGCTGAGGCAGGAGAATTGCCTGAACCCAGGAGGCGGAGGTTGCGGTGAGCTGAGATCATGCCATTGCACTCCAGCCTGGGCAACAAGAGCGAAACTCCGTCTCAAAAAAAAAAAAAAAAGTCTTGAAAAACTTGCCTCTCTTTTCCTCAAATATCTTGGCAACTTTTGTGCATTCTTCCAGATAAATCCCTTGGAAATAGGATTTAGATTGGATTTGTATTAAACTTACATATTAATTTGGAGAAGATTCATATTTGTGTAATATGGAGTTTTCTGGGTAGGAACACTTTTTTTTTTTTTTTTTTTTTTTAAGTAAAATATGCTCTTATTCATAAAGATTCCTAGGAAAAAACCACTCTACAAAGAGGTAAATTACATACACTTTGCTTATAGAATTAGATGGCAAATTTGAAAATATATAGCTTATACTTTGAAAATAAACAATTTGAATCTATTTACCATATAGTTTAAGTAATTTAAATTAAATATGAAGACTTTGTGAACATATTTAAAATATATCAAGAGAATGAGAACCTCTGTAAGAGAGGTTTTTTTGTGTGTGTGTTTTTTGGTTTTTTTTTTTTCTGTATTTTTTTTCTTACATATTATCATTTGTTGCTGCCAAACAAATGACTAGGAGAGCTGGCTTTAGTTATTTATCTATTTTGAAAGAACTTTAAAAATGTATACTTAGGCACGTGTGCGTTATTTTCTACAACATGTATATTTTGTATAGAAGGCAAAAGTTAACTTGAAATTACAACTGGTAATTTTCTTCTGTTTTTCTATTTTAAATGTAGTAGACTAAGAATCTTCATTTTTGTCATGTTTCACTTTTATGATGTCTAAAGTTGAACATCAAATAAATATGATTTTTATTTAAGGCTGCCATTTTAAAGATTGTATTCTAAAACTGTGCTGGCCTAGATACTACAACTGAACTTTTTTTCTTTTTAGTTACTCCACAGGATCCACTGAACATAGGATGTTGCCACAAAGTCTACCTCGTGTATTTTTCTCTTTGACTCATGAGCTGTGCAATTGCAGATTGAGCGCAATGTCTGCAGACTGTTGAAAAACTCTGAAGAACCTAATTAACACAGGATGACCTAGGAGTGACTCTTAAGACTATAACAAGATACCACTCAATAGTGAATGTGTCAGTCTTAGTACTGAATGCTGCAGATAACAGCAAGTAGTTTCTCCTTTATTTCTGAAGTATTCACTTGACCTTTCATCAGTAAGACGGACTTTTCTAATCTGTTCTGGGAGATATTAATGGAATACAGTCATGTCCACTCAAGACGAGAGGCAGATTAATACTGAATATGCTGTGTCCTTGTTGGAACAGTTGAAACTGTTTTATGAACAGCAGTTGTTTACTGACATAGTGTTAATTGTTGAGGGCACTGAATTCGCTTGTCATAAGATGGTTCTTGCAACATGTAGCTCTTATTTCAGGTAAGTACTTTTAATGTTTAAATAGAAATTCTTTGAAATGTTATTTAATTTTTTTAAAAAGCCACATCTCAATGTTTTGCTTAAGTTTTCTATTAAGATGATGTAGTTCTTGCCAAATCTCATTCTTGCATGTGTAAGGGACATATAAAAGAAGTTTTATAAAGGTTTAAATACAAGAAATGTGTTGCGGTTAACTAAGGTGAAGTTTTAATGTTGGGAAGGCAGAAAGATTGAGAATATTTCTAGATAAAAATAAATGGGATAATTTATACTTTGAGATTCTAAAATGCTACCTTTAGAAAATAGTGATCTCTGTTTTTAAACTGACAAGTTGTCATAGGGTCAAGTAGTAGTTTTTAGAGGGTAAAAATTGGTGCTGTTACACTTGCTAATACTTTTCTTTGCAAACTGTATTTTTCTCTTCGTTACTATTACCATTTGAGATACTTCTTTTTACTAACTAGACTTCTTGCCAGATTTAAATAATTAGTAACTAGTAACATTGTTGGTGTTATTTCTGCCTCCGAACATAGTAGAAGTTAATTTAGTTCCTCTTTGCTAATAACAAATGTATAAAGCTTAACTTTACATTTGTGTGGTCTTTTGCATCTTTGTTGTACGTTTCCTGAGAATGGAAAACAACAGCATAGAAATTGCTTTATTTGTTCTTTGCTTTTAGGTTATTTTTGACTTAATATTTGAGAGAGGGAGAATAAACTGAATTAAATGTGGACCAGTATATTTCTATTACAAATATTAGCAGCTATAAGTAGCAGTCATCAGTAAGTTTGGTTCTGCTGTTCTTTAATAACAGCTATAGACAGGACAGATTTCATTTGACCTTTCAAGGCTAACTTATGTGCATGAAGATACAGAAACTTCACATTCCCTAACTCATTCCATGATGATTGCAGAAGCTAAGGCCCAAATACCAGTAGCCTTTGCTATGCCTATACACTTTTTTTTTTTTTTTTTTTGAGATGGAGTTTTCGCTCTTGTTACCCAGGCTGGAGTGCAATGGCGCGATCTCGGCTCACCGCAACCTCCGCCTTCTGGGGTTCAGGCAATTCTCCTGCCTCAGCCTCCTAAGTAGCTGGGATTACAGGCATGCGCCACCATGCTCAGCTGATTTTTTGTATTTTTAGTAGAGACGGAGTTTCACTATGTTGACCAGGATGGTCTCAATCTCTTGACCTCGTGATCCACCCGCCTCGGCCTTCCAAAGTGCTGGGATTACAGGCGTGAGCCACCGTGCCCGGCCTATGTGCTTTTTTTTTTAAGACAGAGTCTTACTCTCTTGCCCAGGCTGGAGTATGGTAGTGCTATCTTGGCTCACTGCAACCTCTGCCTCCCAGGTTCAAGTGATTCTCGTGTCTCAGCCTCCTAAGTACCTGGGATTACAAGCATGTGCCACCATGCCCAGCTAATTTTTTTTTCTTTCTTTTTTTTTTTTTTTTGAGACGGAGTTTCGCTCTTGTTACCCGGGCTGGAGTGCAATGGCGCGATCTCGGCTCACCGCAACCTCTGCCTCCTGGGTTCAGGCAATTCTCCTGCCTCAGCCTCCTGAGTAGCTGGGATTACAGGCACGCGCCACCATGCCCAGCTAATTTTTGTATTTTTAGTAGAGACGGGGTTTCACCATGTTGACCAGGACGTTCTCGATCTCTTGACCTCGTGATCCACCCGCCTCGGCCTCCCAAAGTGCTAGGATTACAGGCTTGAGCCACCGCGCCCGGCCTTTTTTTTTTTTTTCGAGATGGAGTTTTGCTCTTGTTACCCAGGCTGGAGTGCAGTGGCGCGATCTCGGCTCACCGCGACCTCCGCCTCCTGGGCTCAGGCAATTCTCCTGCCTCATCCTCCTGAGTAGCTGGGATTACAGGCATGTGCCACCATGCCCAGCTAATTTTTTGTATTTTTAGTAGAGATGGGGTTTCGCCATGTTGGCCAAGTTGGTCTCAAACTACTGTCTCAAGTGATCTGCCTGCCTCAGCCTCCCATAGTGCTGGGATTATAGGTGTGAGCCCCTGTGCCCAGCTCAGTGTCTGCAATTTTTGTTTCAGGTTAAGCTGTGGATTTTTCATGTAATTTCAGGCACTGATTTTTTTGACTGTTAGAAAATGTAACCTGTTTGCAAATAATTGTTCTACAGCTTTGTTGATCATGAGAATCCTCTTGTTGGGTGCTTTTACAAATGGAAATTCTTGGATTTAAAACCCAGAAATTCTGATTGAGTGGGTCTGGGTTATGGAATCAGAATCTATATATTTAAAAGCTTCCCAGGCCGAATGTAGTGGTTCATACCTGTAATCCCAGGGCTAGGAGGCTTAGGTTGGAGGATCACTAGAGCCCAGGAGTTTGAGACCAACTTGGGAAACCTAAGGAGATCTTATCTCTGCAAAAAAAAAATTTTGTTTTAATTAGCCAAGTGTGGTGGCATGTGCCTGTAGTCCCAGCTACTGCAGAGGCTGAGGTTGAGAGGATTGCTTGAGCCCAGGAGTTAGAGGCTGCAGAGTTGTGGTCACGCCACTGCACTCCAGGCTAGGTGACAGAGCAAGACCCCATCTTAAGAAATTTAAAAAACTTAAGTTTTTACAATTTTGAAAGAAAAAAGCTTCCCATATGGTTGTGATATCTGGTTTGTTTTTTCAGATCCATTATTTTAGCAGGTGGTATTGGAAAATCAGGGTGATAGGTTCAGTAAATATCTGGGCTCATTAGCTCGCCTTCCCTTCCACACCTTTAAAGAGAGAGGAGAGAGACAGAGAGAGACAGAGAGATAAGGGTCTCATCGTGTTTTCTAGGGTGGCCTTTAACTCCTGGATCCAACTGATCCACCTCAGCCTGTCAAGGAGGTATAGGCACACACCACCACTCTTGGTTCGACTCTGGGAAATTTTTTTTTCTTTTTGAGATGGAGTTTCACTCTGTTGCCCAGGCTAGAGTGCAGTGGTGCTTGGCTCACTGCAACCTCCACCTCCCAGATTCAAGCGATTCTCCTGCCTCAGCCTTCTGAGTAGCTGGGATTACTGGTATGAACCACCATGCCCAGCTAATTTTGTATTTTTAGTAGAGACGGGATTTCTCCATGTTGCTCTGGCTGGTCTCGAACTCCCAACTTCAGGTGATCCGCCTGCATCTGCCTCCCAAAGTGCCGGGATTACAGGTGTCAGCCACCATGCACAGCTGAGTCTGGTTTCTTAATACCCTATAGATACCAAGGGACAACTGTATATTATCTGTAAAGCGAACCAGATGTTTCTTAAATAAATAGAATAGTTAAATATGTGTTTGGGGTTGAAGCCACCCATCATTAAAATCTTGTGCCTGGGACAGTTTCATATCCACAAGAAGAAAATTCCTACATATTTTCCCTACCATATGCTGTATATCTTTTTCCCTGGACTGGGTAGGTTATTGTGTACTTCCACAATAATTTGAGCTTTTCCCAAGTGTTCTTCAACTAGATTCTGCTCTCAGAATTATAGATTTCTAGATCTTTACATATAATGATGCTATACATCTTTACTGTCAGAGATTTTTTCTTTTGAGCTAAATACATTCTTCCTTTGTAATTTGAGTTACCAGTTCTGTCTATCCCACCAAGAATTAGTAGATACCTCTGAATAATAGTTTTAATATTTCTTGATAACATTTATAGTTCATTTTAGATCCAAGATGAGAGGATTACTTGAGAATTACTCAGCTCTTCTGTGGTGGTACTTCAGTGTTAACGGTATTACGAAATTAAGCATTTTCTGTTTCTTAGAAATGTCAATTTAAAACTTTCCTGATCAGATTAGCTCAGCTTCTGCTTAGCTGTGGTCTTCAGGAAGCACAGTTTCTTTACAGGAGTATGTCATTCTCATGTCATAAACTATAGTCTAGGATAACCAGCATCATCTGTGAAGTCAACTGTTCGCTTGCCCTCCTCACTTTTCCAAAGTGACTGCCTCTCCTGGAATCAGTGTAAAAACCACTTGGTCCTTGCATCTTGCATTTTTACTCTGAACTCCTACAGTTCTTTTTCAGGTTTCTTGTGACTTTCTCCCATTTTTCCATGTCAGATTGATGAAGCTGGCAGCAGTGTTTTTAAAGAGTTTCCTTTCATGTCTTATATATATATTTTCAAGACTGTTTCCTGGCTCTTCGTTACTCCGTTAGGTTTATCCCATATTCTTCACTAGAATGTCATCAACCACACTGATCATCATCGTACCACTCTTCCTTCTACTCTCTGTGTGTCTGGAATTTAGCTGCTGTCCTTACTGCTCATTCTGAGCTATACTGGAAGTGACCAGTGACTAATTGCTTTTGAAGTGCTAATTTTCTTAACCCCACAGTTTTTTGTTTTTTCTTTAAGAGAAAGAGTTTCACTTTGTTGCCAAGGTCTGGAGTGCAGTGGCATGATTGTAGTTCACTACAGCCTTGAACTCCTGAGCTCAAGCAATGTTTCCAGCTCAGCCTCCCAAATTGCTAGGACTGCAGGCTTGTACAACCATGACTGGCTAAATTTTCCCCTTTTTAAAACAATTTTTTTTTTTTTAATAGAGACAAGATCTCACTATGTTGCCCAGGCTGGTTACTTTTTGTAGGGATGAGTTCTCACTGTTTTGCCCATGGTGGTCTTGAACTCTTGGCTTCAAGCAATTCTCCTGCCTGTCACCTCCTCAGGTGCTGGGATTATGGGCGTGAACCACCACGTCCAGTCTGACTCTGCAGTTTTTGACACCCACCTCTCTTATTCTGAGTAGCATTAAGTACTAGTCTGGTTATTAATTTTCAGATGTACTTTTCAACCTGCTGTAATTCTTTTTCTTTTTTAATCCCAACTGAACTCTACCTCAGGGTGATTGTTGGGCTTTTAGGGTGGGTTTTCTTAGAGTCTTTTAGTCTCCTTCATATAGCTTTTCACCTATGTCATTTTGTAGGCGAGTCATGGCCCACTGTATTAATGCCTGACATTCAAAGTTCAACTAATATTGTTTAACTCATTGTTGTATTATTTCCATTTGACTCAACTACCTTACAAATCAAATATCAAGTACCTGAATGTAAACGGGTAGGTTTGACTTTTCCCAGTCTACTTCCTACTCTGTCCCCTTCCCTGTGATTAAAAAATTACCATATCTGGCTGGGCATGGTGGCGCATGCCTCTAATCCCAGCACTTGGGGAGGCTTAGGCAGGCAGATCACTTGAGGACAGGAGTTCGAGACCAGCCTGGCCAACATGGTGAAACCCTATCTCTATTACAAAAATTAGCCAGGTGTGATCATGGGCACCTGTAATTACCAGCAACTCAGGAGGCTGAGGTAGGAGAATCGCTTGAACCTGGTAGTTGGGGGTTGTAGTGAGCTGAGATAGCACCACTGTACTCCAGCCTGGGTGACAGGGTAAGACTACGTCTCAAAAAAATAAAAATATAAAATCACCAGATTCTGTTGGCTCTTCACAGTGGTTTTTGTATTCATTTCTGCCAGTGTAACTCAGTTTCTTACCTCTTATGTATATTATTGTCATAGCCTCATGGCCAGTTTTCCTGTCTCTAGCCTTTAGTTCTTGTAGTCTGTCAGCATAGAATATTCATCCTACATTTATCACTTATTTTGTCGTGTTAAATTCAGACTTGAAACCCTTCAATTTTCCCCACTATCTACAAGGAAAACCTCAGACTCTTTTTGTCTCATTTAAAGGCCCTTTGATCTGACTGTTCTCCATCTTTCCAATTCATTTTCCAGTTTCCTGCATGAATCCTTATGTTCAAGCTGTGGCCCTTCAACAGTCGCTTCTTATGTTTTACCCTGTTTTATCCATTTTGAATGCCTTCTTCATCTCTGGCCTTGAGGAGCCCAAGTTAGGGACTGACGTGACACCCACTGTTGACCGCTACATGCAGGGGCTTTTCTCTCCTATGTTCATCTCTTGCCTATATATGGGCATTCTACTTTGTATTCTCCATGGTGCGAGTTGCCTTTCCAACATGATTTCCTGTGTATAATAGATTTTTAGGAAAGTGCCCTGCATATTTTTAGGGGTTTGAGTAAATGAATTTTTATCAGCTTTATTGAGATGTAATTTACATACCACAAAATCTACCCATTTTAAGTGTACAATTAAATGAATTTTAGTGTATTTACAGAGTTATACAACCATTTCCGCAATCTAAATTTAGAGCATTTCCATCACTTTGTGCCTATTTATAGTCACAAACCCCATTCTTACGGCTCTAAGGAACTTCTAGTCTACCTTCTGTCTCTCTATATTTTCCTTTTTTGGACATTTTATATAAATGGACTCATAGACTGTGGTTTTTGTATCTGGGTTCTTTCACTGAGCATAATGTTTTCAGGTTCATTTATATATTAATACTTAGTTCCTTTTTATTGCTGAATGTTATTTCATGTTATAAATATAAGGAGTATATAGAATTTTGATATTTTCACTCAAAGTGGCATGGTGGAATAGTCTGGTGTATTTTTGGCACTGGGTTTTATTCTTGTCTGTTGTCTCCCTCAAAAATTTCATTGGCTAAGCACGGTGGCTCATGCCCGTAATCCGAGTACCTTGGAAGGCTGAGGCGTGAAAATTGCTGGAGCTCAGGAGTTGGAGACCAGCCTGGGTAACATAGGGAGGCCTTGTCTCTACTAAAAATTTTTTTAAAAGCTGGGTGTGGTGGGGCATGCCTGTAGTCCCAGCTACTTGCGAGACTAAGGCAGGAGGATCACTTGAGCCCAGAAGGTCGAGACTGCAGTGAGCCACGATCTCACCACTGCACTGCAGCCTGGGAGACAAAGCAAGACCTGTCTAAAAAAAAAGAAAAAGTTTCAATTATAAGTAAATACCCTAAATAAACATCTCTTGTTGTCTAATTGTTCTTTTCAGCTCCACATTTGTTTTACACAAAACCCATACAACTTTGTTTTCTCCATCTCTTCTATAGGGCCATGTTTATGAGTGGACTAAGTGAAAGCAAACAAACCCACGTACACCTGAGGAATGTGGATGCTGCCACCTTACAGTTAATAATAACTTATGCATACACGGGTAACTTGGCAATGAATGACAGCACTGTAGAACAGCTTTATGAAACAGCTTGCTTCCTACAGGTGAGCTTTTTTTTTTTTTAAATTTAAAGTAGATGGAGTCTTGTTCTGTCACCCAGGCTGGTTGCAGGACAGTGGCACTGATCTTGGCTCACTGCAACCTCTGCCTCCCGGGCCCAAGCAGTTCTCCTACCTCAGTGTCCTGAGGAGCTGGGATTATAGGCGCGCACTACCACACCAGGCTAATTTTTGTATTTTTAGTAGAGACGGGGTTTCACCATGTTGGTCAGGTTGGTCTCGAACTCCTGACCTCGTGATCCACCTGCCTCGGCCCCCAAAGTGCTGGAATTACAGGCGTGAGCCACTGCGCCTGGCTTACAGGTAAGCATTTTTTCCTCAGTTATATACATGAGTTGCGGCTTACTGGTTTATTATGTAATTTATTTTGTGAGGAAATACTGTTACATCTTTTTAAATTATTTTTTTGAGATGTGGTCTGATTTGGTTGCCCAGGTTGGAATGCAACGGTGTAGTCATGGTTCACAGAAGCCTTGAACTTATGGGCTCAGGTGATCCTCCCACTTCAGCCTCCTGAGTAGCTGGGACTATAGGTGTGCACCACTATGCCCTAATATTTTTATTTTTTTGTAGAGACAGGATCTCACTGTATTTCTCAGGCTGGTCTCAAACTCCAGGCTCAAGCAATCTTCCTGCTTTGGGCTCTCAAAGTCCTGGGATTACAGGCGTGAAACACCATGCCTGGCCTAGTAATGTCTTTTGTCTATGTAATTTTCTTATTACGTATTTTAGAAAATAAAAGGTTTGTTTCTCTTTGTAAAATGTGTAAGGGAAAAACAGTAGGATTTAATTACCCAGTAAACTGAGTAGTTTGGTGAGGGGAATGTAAATCTCTTCATAGAAAAGATAGGTGAAAATTTTATACTGGTTTCATATGTTTTACTGCCTAATATACCTGAGAATTTGGATTTCAAGTTAAAGTCTTTTTTTTTTTGAAACAGAGTTTTGCTCTTGTTGACCAGACTGAAGTGCAGTGGCACAGTCTCAGCTCACTACAAGCTCACTACAACTTCTGCCTGATGGGTTTAAGTGATTCTCCTGCCTCAGCCTCCTGAGTAGCTGGGTTACAGGCATGTGTCACCACACCCAGCTAATTTTGTAGTTTTAGTAGAGATGGGGTTTTGCCTTGTTGGCCAGGCTTGTCTGGAACTCCTGACCTCAAATGATCCACCTGCCTCAGCTTCCCAAAGTGCTGAGATTACAGACCTGAGCCATCACACCCAGCCAAGTTAAAGTAATTTGTAACAATGTTTAATGAATTTGTTTCAATTTTTTTTTTTTTTGCTTAGGTATGCTAATTTTTCATGATACTACTTTTCACAGAAAACTTGTAGAAATTAGGATTTTTTTTTTTGAGATGGAGTCTTGCTCTGTCGCCCAGGCTGGAGTGCAGTGGCACAATCTTGCTCACCACAACCTCCGCCTCGGGTTCAAGCGATTCTCCTGCCTCAGCTTCCCAAGTAGCTGAGATTACAGGCATGCACCCCCATGCCTGGCTAATTATGTCTTTTTAGTAGAGATAGGGTTTCGCTATGTTGTCCAGGCTGGTCTTTAGCTCCTGACCTTGTGATCCACCCGCCTCAGCCTCCCAAACTGCCTGGATTACAGGCATGAGCCACAGTGCCCAGCCAGAAATTATGATGAATGTTTATAATGGCTATGTGACCATATTGAGCAATTAAGGAGACATATTTAAACAAAATAAAACAAATGATGGTTGATATATTTATGCATGACAGACTGTTTTACTCTTTATTTCCCCATCATGTTCCCTTTTTAAATTTTAAGAGAAATGTAAGTTTTGTCATTTCATCTCCTGTTTTGGAATAACAGTATATTTCACAAAGTTTCTTCAAAGAGAGAACCTTTAGACAAAAGGTTAAATTTGGAGCACTATTAATGATACTTTGTTAAGTGCTTGATAAATATGCACTGAATGAATATGCATGACACTGGTTGAATGCCAACACCTGGGTGTAATTCTGGAAACCAGAACTCAGTTCATGCTTTATGTAGTTTCCTTTTTAATCTTCCATAGGTTGAGCACCCTTTATCCAAAATGCATGGGACCAGAAGTCCACTTGAACCAGTTTTGGATTTCAGATTTTTTCAAATTTTGGGATATTTGCATTATATTTACCAGTTCAACATCCCTAGTCTAAAATCTAGACTCTGAAGTACTCCATTGAGTATTTCCTTTGACTGTCAAAGGAAATTTATTTTGTTTAAATATGTCTCCTTAATTGCTCAATATGGAGTGTCAGTGCTCAAAACATTTCAGATTTTGGAGCATTTTGGATTTTGAATTTCTGAATTAGGGATACTCAACTTTTACTTCTTTTTGTGTGTGTGTGATAGGGTCTCACTCTGTTGCCCAGGCTGCAGCACAGTGGTGAGATCATAGCTCACTGTAGCCTTGATTTCTGGGTTCAAGTTGTCCCCCAGCCTCAGCTTCCTGAGTAACTGGGCCTATAGGCATGCATTACCACACTTGGCTAATTTTTTTATATTTTGTAGAGACGAGGTCTCCTTATGTTGCCCAGGCTAGTCTCCAACTCCTGAGTTCAGACAGTCCTCTCACCTGGGCCTCCCTAAGTGCTGGGATTACAGGTGTGAGTCACTGCACCTGGCCAACCTTTGTTCCTTTTCCGTATAAAATTGTTAGTGTCCTGCTATACCCACAACTCTGGGGAAACTGAGGCTGGGATAGCTTACTGGTGCACTAGTAATTCTAAACTTGAACAGGAGAAATGCTTACTGTAAGCACTATCTTTCTATAGCTTGCAAGTTTTCATTACTTTTTATTTTTAGAGACAGTGTCTTGTTCTGTTGCCCAGGCTGGAGTGCAGTTCCATGGACATATCTCACTGCAGCCTCAAATTGCAGGGCTTAAAAGATCCTCCTCCCTTTGGCTTCCAAAGTGCTTGGATTACAGGCATGCACCAGCACATGCAGCTAATTTTTTGTTGGCCCTTCTTTTAAAAGCAGACATTTCTCAGAATTATTAAGGTATTAAGGAATTTTAAGAAAATTAGATTCCAGAACACTTTGTTACTGTAAATATTGACACTGTTCCTTACAGTTTTTTTCTGTCATTTTAATGAAAATGTATACATCTACTTGCTCAAATGCAAAACAAGACTCTGCTGCTTAGACTATGTTGCCCTGGCAAGCCTGAGATGAGGTATTCTGTGACTACCAATATGACTTTCACTATTAACCACATGAAGTGAACATGTGCTTCTGTACCAGATGCTGTACTAATACTTTATAGATTCTCATCTGATCCTTACAGTGCTCATTTTAGGTAGATAACTGTTATTTCCCTGTTTTATAGAAGAGAAAACTGAAGTTTAGAGACAGGAAGCTTCTTGCCTAATAACTAGTTTCTGGGTACTAACTGGCCAATTCAGGTTTTTTTTTTTTTTTTTTTTTTGAGACGGAGTTTCGCTCTTGTTACCCAGGCTGGAGTGCAATGGCGCGATCTTGGCTCACCGCAACCTCCGCCTCCTGGGCTCAGGCAATTCTCCTGCCTCAGCCTCCTGAGTAGCTGGGATTACAGGCACGTGCCGCCATGCTCAGCTAATGTTTTGTATTTTTAGTAGAGACGGGGTTTCACCATGTTGACCAGGATGGTCTCAATCTCTTGACCTTGTGATTCACTTGCCTCGGCCTCCCAAAGTGCTGGGATTACAGGCGTGAGCCACCGCGCCCGGCTCAGTTCAAGTTTTAAATCCAAGCCGCCTGCCTTCTCAGTGTCAACAGCTTCTAGTTAATCACTATGATGCTGAATAAATATATTAGGTAGCACATCTGATTCAACTGAGATCTACCTTAAGAAAAAACAAATCTGGGAAGCTTACAGTGGCTAAGATGGATCATTTAAATCTAGGTAATTTATAACTGCGCATAAGTCTATTTGTATTCTTTGATTTGTTATCTTAACCTCTCTAAATAAGAATAGGAAATAACTACTCTTATTCACTGTGCATGAGTTTCTGGTTTTATGTGACTGTTTTGTCCAAGTTGAGGAAAGCAGAATCCAGCTATTCAACAGTAATTTTCTCTGTACTATGATTTATTTACATTTTTTCTTACATTTTTCTCAGTTATATATAAAGTCTAGAAAAGTATGACTTATGTATAAATTTCCTTACATATTCCTTAATCTTATTTTTTTTTAAAGAGCCTATTTATTGTTGTACTACTGGTTCCTAAATAGAACAGTTAAGTAGGCCACTGAGTAGGAAAAACTACTGCAAAATTATAGTCTTCTGATTTTATTACTACCAGAAGACCTTATCTATTAGCCTAGATATGTGTATCTGAAACTAAAAATTACACTGTGGGGATCTGATTAATATAACTTAGGTCTTACATAAAAGTAAAATGTGTCTATCCTGGCCCTATTAGCCTGGTTTTTTTTTTTTTTTCTTTTTCATTGCAGGTAGAAGATGTGTTACAACGTTGTCGAGAATATTTAATTAAAAAAATAAATGCAGAGAATTGTGTGCGATTGTTGAGTTTTGCCGATCTCTTCAGTTGTGAGGAATTAAAACAGAGTGCTAAAAGAATGGTGGAACACAAGTTCACCGCTGTGTATCATCAGGAAGCATTCATGCAGCTGTCACACGACCTACTAATAGACATTCTCAGTAGTGACAATTTAAATGTAGAAAAGGAAGAAACCGTTCGAGAAGCTGCTATGCTGTGGCTAGAGTATAACACAGAATCACGATCCCAGTACTTGTCTTCTGTTCTTAGCCAAATCAGAATTGATGCACTTTCAGAAGTAACACAGAGAGCTTGGTTTCAAGGTCTGCCACCCAATGATAAGTCAGTGGTGGTACAAGGTCTGTATAAGTCCATGCCCAAGTTTTTCAAACCAAGACTTGGGATGACTAAAGAGGAAATGATGATTTTCATTGAAGCATCTTCAGAAAATCCTTGTAGTCTTTACTCTTCTGTCTGTTACAGCCCCCAAGCAGAAAAAGTTTACAAGCTATGTAGCCCACCAGCTGATTTGCATAAGGTTGGGACAGTTGTAACTCCTGATAATGATATCTACATAGCAGGGGGTCAAGTTCCTCTGAAAAACACAAAAACAAATCACAGTAAAACCAGCAAACTTCAGACTGCCTTCAGAACTGTGAATTGCTTTTATTGGTTTGATGCACAGCAAAATACCTGGTTTCCAAAGACTCCAATGCTTTTTGTTCGCATAAAGCCATCTTTGGTTTGCTGTGAAGGCTATATCTATGCAATTGGAGGAGATAGCGTAGGTGGAGAACTTAATCGGAGGACCGTAGAAAGATACGACACTGAGAAAGATGAGTGGACAATGGTAAGCCCTTTACCTTGTGCTTGGCAATGGAGTGCAGCAGTTGTGGTTCATGACTGCATTTATGTGATGACACTGAACCTCATGTACTGTTACTTTCCAAGGTCTGACTCATGGGTAGAAATGGCCATGAGACAGACTAGTAGGTCCTTTGCTTCAGCTGCAGCCTTTGGTGATAAAATTTTCTATATTGGAGGGTTGCATATTGCTACCAATTCTGGCATAAGACTCCCCTCTGGCACTGTAGATGGGTCTTCAGTAACTGTGGAAATTTATGATGTGAATAAAAATGAGTGGAAAATGGCAGCCAACATCCCTGCCAAGAGGTACTCTGACCCCTGTGTTAGAGCTGTTGTAATCTCAAATTCTCTCTGTGTGTTTATGCGAGAAACCCACTTAAATGAACGAGCTAAATACGTCACCTACCAATATGACCTGGAACTTGACCGGTGGTCTCTGCGGCAGCATATATCTGAACGTGTACTGTGGGACTTAGGGAGAGATTTTCGATGCACTGTGGGGAAACTCTATCCATCCTGCCTTGAAGAGTCTCCATGGAAACCACCAACTTACCTTTTTTCAACAGATGGTACAGAAGAGTTTGAACTGGATGGAGAAATGGTTGCACTACCACCTGTATAGTTCAGAAGTTCAGGGAGTGCACGCCTGGGTTATGTGCTTTGTCATTTTCTTTGCTAAACAAAAGAGGCTATGAAATAACTAAATATGAGTACATAAAAATCTATCTTTGATAAATTTTATTTTTATGCCCTTAATATTTGCATTAGTATAATATATATCAGTGAGTCTTACAGAAAGATATGCTTCCATAATATGAAATAGATTATTCAATAATTGAGAAAATTTATGTGTAATCATGAGAGTATAAGAATCTGGATTATCTAACATTGTTAGCCCTGTGTATGTACAGTTCAGAAAGTTCACTTATAAAAGTAGTTTCCTGTTCCTAGTGTGGTATATCACAAATTGTGCAGAGGTTATTTTAGTATGTGTATTTCATTCCCGTGCTTACAGTTTTCAGTGTAATTAATTCAACTGCACTTAACACTAATGTCCATGTTGGTATAGAAATGTCTAAATCCTATACTCTAGTTGAGGAAGATCTTCCATTGTTTTACGGTATTACACAGGGAAAGCTATGACTGCAGGATCAGTCTATACTATACTATTAGGTGCATGTATTCTGTTTTCACTAACTTATACTTGTCTATCTACAATACAGGTCTTCCAGTCAACTGGTCATTTACCAGGTGTGGACTTAATATTGCTGGGCTTGCAATAAGAATTGCCAGCCCCTCATCGTGCGGGTCTGCGTGGAGCTTTACTCAGTAAAGGCCTCCACTTCGTGTATTACGTTAACATTGGCTCATGCATATAACTACCTGCTGCTGATGTAGTTCTCCATCTTCAAGATTTAGAGTGGGTTAACCAGGTCATTACATCTTAATTTAATAACAAGCATTACTGTAGAATGATTGTGTATAGATCTGTTAGCTGTTCAGGGTGTGTTTTTTTTAACCTGTTGTGTGCGTGTGGGAGTTAGGATTAGTAAGGTGAACTGTTCAGGAATTCTCTGCACTAGCTGTGCAGAAGAGCAGATAACTAGCGCTGCTCTGGCATTAATCCCAGGAACCACTAGCAGTAGTGGGGCGCCACCAATCTAACATGAGCACAGGTGCTTCGTGACAAACATTACTAGCATGTTCAACTGCATCATGTTCTGGCACTGTATTTTGAATGACATTAATTTATTAAATAAATTGTATATATTCAATATCTATTTTTCTTTTGTTATGGAAGTAGTCTAAACTGCTTTAAAATTTTGACTTTACTAGGTCAGCTTCGCTAGTTATAGGTAAGCCACCTATATGTATCTTCAGAGTTTTGTTTGATAGATAATGCATAGGCTTTCCTTAGGCTAGTGTCTTTCTACCTGGTGGCATATTAGAATCATTCGATTCTAATCATCCTCTATAGAAGCTTGAGATGATGTCTGAACCTCACCCCTAACAAAATGGTTTCTTCTTAGAGCACATCATTGATCATGTTTACAAACTTGAACTGCCTCTCCGCTGCCTACTGAATAAGTCCAGATTCCTTACCACATTTAAGACTCTTTCTAATTTGGCTTTAAATTATCTTTACTGCCCTGTCTTGGATCATTTTTCCATGAGCCTTATCTTCTGATTAGGCTTTTGCTATGCTTTTTGATGCTATGCACGCTAGTTAGAATGGTCTTTTCATCCGAACTTTACCTGCGGCTGTCTCGAGAGCTATTTAAGGCAATTTTTAAAGAATGTTTCCATCTTTCTGTGAGGTGAAAAGTATACTTTCTCATGTTCTTAGTACCTTGTACCTAGATCTTACTAATTGTAGTAATCATTCTATTGAATATTAGTAGTTTTGGCCAGGTATAGTGGCTTATGCCTGTAATTCCAGCACTTTGGGAGGACCAAGTGGGAGGATTGTTTGAGCCCAGGAGGTTGAGACCAGCTTGGGCAACATAGGGAGACCCCATCCATCTCTACCAAAAAAATAATTAGCTGGGCATGGTGGCATGTAGTCCCAGCTACTAGGGAGGCTGCGGTGGGAGAATCACTTAACTCTGGAAGGTCAAGGCTACAGTGAGCCTTGATTGTGCCACTGACTCCAGCATGGGTGACAGACTGAGACCGCATCTCTAAAAGATAAAATCAATGAATGTTACTGATCTTCATGCTTTTCTACAAAGATTGTGCCATTGCACTCCAGCATGGGTGACAGACTGAGACCGCGTCTCTAAAAGATAAAATAAATGAATGTTTTTTATCTTCATGCTTTTCTACAAAATGACCAGTGTTAATTTTCTAATTTATGGTTGCATTCCCCTGCAGTGTAGCTCAGCACACTGTATAGTTGGTGAGAAAACTGTTGGATGAAAGCAGATAAATATAAAGCGCTTCGGAAAGTTTGAGAGTCAAATCCAGTATGCCAAATTCTTTATTCTCATTAGTAGTTCTGTTAGTCACCTTTTCGCTTACCTCTGCATCCAGCTTAGTTAGATCTGTCATCTTTTTTTATTTTTTATTTTTAAATATGGAACGCTTCACGAATTTGCGTGTCATCCTTGCGCAGGGGCCATGCTAATCTTCTCTGTATCGTTCCAATTTTAGTATATGTGCTGCCGAAGTGAGCATGATCTGTCATCTTAATACTTCTGCCACTATAATGGCAATATCTTAAACTCCTTTGCCCTATTGTTAAAACGGACAAAATCTGAGCCTCATATGCATTCAACTCTATCTTCCTTGCCTCTTTTTTCTTTTTTCTTTTTTTTTTTTTTGAGGTGTGGTCTTACTCTGTTACCCAGGCTGGAGTGCAGTGGCATGATCTCAGCTCACTGCAACTTTCATCTCCTGGATCAAGCAATTCTCCTGCCCCAGCCTCTACAGTAGCTAGGGTTACAGGTGCCCACCACTACACCCAGCTAATTTTCCTATTTTTAGTAGAGACACGGTCTTACCATGTTGGCCAGGCTGGTCTGAAAACGCATGACCTCAAGTGATCGCCTGCCTCAGCTTCCCAAAGTGCTGGAATTACAGGTGTTACCCCCGCCTCCTGTGCCCAGCCTCTTCCTTACCTTTTTTTATACGTGGATTGCTGAGCCCTGCTACAGAAAACTACATGATGGCAGATTGGTGCCACCATATAATTTGTGATTACCACCTTCAACCAGGGCCTCAACATTAGCAAGTTCGTTCACTCTTCTTAAAGAGAAGAGTGAAACCTCCAGGTTTATTAAATCATCACCATCCCCACTCTTCCTCTATCACATTAGAAATGTAAGCATCTGTATTAAATATTTCATTCTTTACAACGTTAGAAATTTTGCTGATTGCACTGGCTTCCAAACTTTTTTTTTTTTTTTTTTGGTGACAGAGTCTCACTTGTTGCCTAGGCTGGAGTGGCACAATCTCGGCTCGCTGCAGCCTTCACCACCAAGCTTCAAATGATTCTTGCCTCAGCCTCCTGAGTAGCTGGCATTACAGGCATGTGCCACCACACCCAGCTAATTTTTTTTTTTTTTTTTTTTTTTTTTTTTTGGTATTTTTAGTAGAGACAGGTTCTTTCCATATTGCCCAGTCTGCTCTTGAACTCCTGGCCGTCTCAAGTGATCTGCCCACCTTAGCCTCCCAAAGTGCTGGGATTTCAGGCAGGAGCCATCACGCCCAGCCTTAATTTTTAAGCAATTATTCCTAGCTGATTTTTATGCTGCCTGCTTATTTCTTCAATTTCTTTAACCTCTCTAAAGGAAAAACAGCCAAACCATTTTTAAAAAGATCTTTCTCACCTCAACTTTTTCCCTCTTCTCCCCTTCACAAACCTTGTTCCATGCCTTGTCTTCTGATGAACCACATTTTACCACTCAACCCAGGTGAGAGCGGTTTGTGCAACTGTCATTCTGCTGAAATTGGAACATCAATCTTAAGTTCAGAGGCTGCTTGTCTCATTGACACATGATCGTAATGCACACTGAATGCTCAGTGTGAAACACTCTGAACTGGACTTCTGAAGCATGCTTCTCTGGTTTTCTTCCTATCTTGGGGTTTTCTCAGCCTCTTGCTGATCTCACCTCTAACCGTCTCAGATCTTGGTGTTCTCTATTCGCACATGCCCTAGGCAGTCCTGTTCACTTAAGTGACATGTTGATACCCTTCAGCCCAGACCATTACCTGGGAGTCTGCCTTGGATATCCACCTTGGATGTCTCAAGGGTCTCAAATTCAACATGTCTGAAGAACCTCTAGCCTTTGTCTACCCACACCTGCCTGTGGTTCAGGTTCAGTAAGTGGCACCATCCCCCACTGGCTTGCTAAGGTAGAAACTTGAAAGTCAACTTCAACCTCTTCCTCACCTCCATGAATTTTGGCAGTCATAAGGCCTGGTAGCTTGTCAAATCTCTCGAATTCATCGTCACTTCCAACACATTAATCAAGCCCCTATTGTTTGTCACCTGGAGAATTTCATAAATTTCCAAGTGATCTCTTTTTCAAAGTTGACTGCATTATTGAGCTGTAATTCACATTCCATACTTTTCACCTATTTAACAAGTACCATCCATGATCTTTAGAGTATTCAGAAGTGCCCACCTGTCAACCTGTTGTGTAACATTTTCATGACCCCAAAACCCATGCCACTGTCCGTTCCCTCCTCGGATGATCTCTGTAGATGCAGTTCTTTGCTCACGCTTTCTCCAGATGGCAATCAGATTTCTCTCCATAAAATATTATGTCATGCTTTTGTTTAGAACATTTATTACCTTTGAAATAAAATCCAGGTATTTTCTGATTTATAAGGCCTTTTGAATCTGGTTTTTGCTTGCTTTTCTGGACTAATTTCGTTTTCACAATTTATAAAACTGACCAAATTGAATGTTTTAGTTACTTTAATGGGCCTTAACCTATTTTCAAACAGTTTTTTCTGCCTTAAGCACCATTCCCCATGGATTGGTTAAATCTTAGGTAACCATACATCGTAGTTTATGCTTGTTTTCACTATCACTCTCAAAAGTGTGCCTGTTTGGATGGTAAATGGTATGGTAACCCTGGTTAAGTTCAATTTACACTTCATGTGACTTCCTCTAGAGGCTTTAAGAAAAATTATACTACCTTGGTTCCTTTTGTTTAAATTTCAAATGCACCTCATATTACCTAACACCGAACTATTAGTTATTTTGGTTGTCTTCACTGCTGGGAGGACAAGGGCTTGTGTCTGTCCTATCTGTATCTTCAGCACCTAACAGTGTGTGGCACATAACAAGCACAGAACTGCACAAAACCTATGTAAATGAGTGTATAGGTCATGAAGAAAATTTTAATTTCAGTAAAGTCATTCAGGCAACTATTTTGGAATTGTAATTAGTGTTAAATGTCTCTGACACCATGAAGAAAGGATTTATAACCATCAAGTAAATTAGCATTAAAAAAACAAAACCAAACTTCCCAACAGAAAAAAAGGATATAAACAAGTAGAGTTTATCCCATAAATCAAAGATTGCTTTAATATCAGAAAATCACATAATATACCATACTAACAGAATAAAAGGAAAAAAACCCATAGGATTCTGCCAATAGACACTGATATGGTTTGGCTCTGTGTCCCCCAAACCTCATGTGGAATTTTAATCCCGACATGCTAGGGTAGGGAACTGGTGGGAGGTGACTGGATCATGGGGGCAGTTTCCTCCATGCCGTTCTCATAATAGTTCTCGATAGATCTGGTGGTTTAAATGTGTGGCACGTCCCCCTTCACATTTGTGCACACTTCCTCTTTCCTCTCTCCCCTTTCTCCTCTCTGTCTCTTTCTTTCTGTCTCTCTCTCGTTGCTATGTAAGATGTGCCTTGCTTCTCCTTTGCCTTCTGCCATGATTGTAAGTTTCCTGAGGCCTCTCCAGCCACGTCGAACTGTGAGTCAATTAAACCTCTTTTCTTTATAAATTACCAACTCTCAGGTAGTTCTTTATAGCAGTGTGAAAATGGACTAATAGAAAAATTACTGGACAAATTAGAGGACCCATTTATGATAAAATCTCACCAAATTAGGAAGAGACAGTAAATTCCTAAATGTGATAAGGAACATCCATGAAAAATCTACAGCTATTATGTATAATCATGAAAGACGGAACACTTTCCCCCTATCATCAGGAGCTAGACAAAGATGTCTGCTTTCACCACCTCTATTCACAATTGTACTGGAAGTCATAACAGGCAGTAAGACAAGAACAAGAAAAAATTTAACCCTTGTTTCAGGAAAAAGGGCATATGGCTTTGAAGGAGTCTCAAAAAACAAACCAAAAACCCTAGGAATAATAACTTAGCTGGGTTGCAAGATAAAGATCAATATGAGCCAAATTCGGTGGCTCACACCCGTAGTCCCAGCTACTCAGGAGGCTGAGGCTGGGAGGATCACTTAAGCTCTGGAGTTCAAGGCTAGCCTGGGCAACAGAGCAAGACCTTATCTCTTAAAAAACAAACCGATAAACAATTGCAGTGTATGTACTATCAACCATTAAAAAAATTTTTTTGAGACAAAGCCTCACTGTGTTACCGAAGCTGGAGTGCAGTGGTGCCGTCATGGTTCACTGCAGCCTCAACCATCCAGGCTCAATCCTCCTGCCAAAGCCTCCTGAGTACCTGGACTGCAGGCACAAGCTACCATGGCTGGCTAATTTTTGTAGTTCTTGTAGAGGTCGGATTTTGCCATTTTAACCAGGCTGGTCTCAAACTCCTGGCCTCAAGCAGTCTGCCCACTTTTGTCTCCCAAAGTGCTAGGAGTACAGGCACTGTACAAAGTGCTGGGATTATGTTTACTGTGCCCAGCCATAGAAAATTAACAGTGACATCGAGGTCAAGAGATTGAGACCATCCTGGCCCACATGGTGAAACCCTATCTCTACTAAAAAAAACCCCAAAAAACAAAAAACAAAAACCCAGGCATGGTGGCATGCACCTGTAATCCCAGCTACTCTGGAGGCTGAGGAAGGGGAATCACTTGAACCCAGGAGGTAGAGGTTACAGTGAGCTGATGTGGTGCCACTGCACTCCAGCCTGAGTGACAGAGCAAGACTCCATCTCAAAAAAAAGAAATTAACAGTGACGTTAAGGACAATTTAGTAATAGATTTGACAAGTGATGTATAAGAACATAACATTATATGACATTGCTGAGAGAGATTTAAGATCTGAAGAGAGAAATATACCATGTTCATATTTGAAAGTCAATATTGACAAGTTGGTAATTCTCTCCAAATTGGTCTGCAGATTTAATGCAATCCTTATGAAACCACCACTGCGCTTTCGTTTTTCTTTTTTTGTAGAAATAAATGGGCTGATTATAACATTTATGTGGAAAAACAAAATAAACTATTGTCACCTACAGTAGTCAAAACAATTTTTACAAAAAGAACAAAGGAGATTGACTCTAAACTCTTCCAAAGTTTTACTAGAATAAAGATAACATGGTACTGCATAAAGATAGACATAGATCAATGGAATATAACTGAGTCCAGAAAGATCCTCACGAATGTATGTATAGACTCTCTCTCTCATATATATATATATATATATATATATATATATATATATATATATTTTTTTTTTTTTTTTTGAGATGGAGTCTTTCTCTATTACCCAGGCTGGAGTGCAGTGGTGCAATCTTGGCTCACTGCAACCTTTGCCTCCCAGGTTCAAGTGATTCTCCTGCCTCAGCCTCCCAAGTAGCTAGGATTACAGGTGTGAACCACCATGCCTAGCTAATTTTTGTATTTTTAGTAGAGACAGGGTTTCACCATGTTGACCAGGCTGGTCTCGAATTCCTGACCTCAAGTGATCTGTCTGCCTCTGCCTCCCAAAGTGCTGTCATTACAGGCATGAGCCACGGTGTATAGTCAATATTTTTAATAAAGGTATTTAAAAGGGAAAGGATAGTGTTTTCAACAAATGGTGCTTGAACAACTGTATATGTTCATAGAAGTACTAGAAAAATGTATTAGTCTGTTCTCATAGTGCTATAAAGATACTGAGACTAGGTAATTTATAAACAAAAGAAGTTTGACACACAGTTCTGCATGGCTGGGAGGCCTCAGGAAACTTACATGGCAGAAGGTGAAAGAGAAGCAAGGCACATTTTACGTTGTGGTAGGAGAGTGGGAGAGAGCAGTGGGGAACTGTCACACTTTAAAACCATTAGAATCTTATGAGAACTCCCTCACTACCTCACTATCATGAGAACAACATAGGGGAAACCACCCCCATGATCCAATCATCTCCCAGGTCCCTTTCCCAATACATGGGGACTACAGTTCAAGATGAGATTTGAGTGGGGACACAGAGCCAACCATATCATTCTGCCTTTGGCCCCTCCCAAATCTTACATCCTTTTCACATTTCGAAATCAATTATGCCTTCTCAACAGTCTTCCAAAGTCTTACTTATTCCAGCATTATCTTAAAAGTCCAAGTCCAAAGTCTCATGTGAGACAAGGCAGGTCTCTTCCACCTATGAGCCTGTAAAATCACTAAGAAGTTAGTTACTTCCAAGATTCAATGTGGGTACAGGCATTAGGTAACTGTTCCCATTCCAAATTGAACAAACTGGCCAAAACAAAGGGGCCACAGGCCTCAGGCACGTCTGAAACCCAACAGGGCACTCATTAAATCTTTGAGCTCCAAAATCTCCTTTGACTTTGTCTCATATCCAGGGCATGCTGATACAAGGGGTGGGCTCCTTCCATGGCCTTGGGCAGCTGTTTTCATGGGCTGATGTTGAGTGCCTTTGGCTTTTCCAGGTGCATGGTTCAAGCTCTCCTCCTCCTCCTCCTCCTCCTCCTCCTCCTCCTCCTCCTCCTCCTCCTCCTCCTCTTCCTCCTCCTCCTCTCCTTCTTCTTCTTCTTCCTCCTCTTCTTCTTCTTCCTCTTCCTCCTCTTCTTCCTCTTCCTCTTCCTCTTCTTCTTCTTTCTTCCTTCTTCTTCTTCTTCCTCTTCTTCTTCTTCTTCCTCTTCTTCTTCTTTCTTCTTCTTCTTCCTTCTTTCTTTCTTCTTTCTTCTTCTTCTTCTTCTTCTTCTTCTTCTTCTTCTTCTTCTTCTTCTTCTTCTTCTTTCTTCTTCTTCTTCTTTTCTTCTTTCTTCTTTTCTTCTTCTTCCTCCTCCTCCTCCTCCTCCTCCTCCTCCTCCTTCTTCTTCTTCTTCTTCTTCTTCTTCTTCTTCTTCTTCTTCTTCTTCTTCTTCTTCTTCTTCTTCTTCTTCTTCTTCTTTCTTCCTTCATCTTCTTTCTTCTTTCTTCTTCTTTCTTCTTCTTCTTCTTCTTTCTTCTTCTTTCTTCGACAGAGTCTCTGTCACCAGACTGGAGTGCAGTGGTGCAATCTCAAGTCATTGCAACTTCCATCTCCCAGGTTCAAGCAATTCTGTCTCAGCCTCCCAAGTAGCTGGGACTACAGCCACATGCCACCATGCCCAGGTAATTTTTGTATTTTTAGCCAGGATGGTATTGATCTCCTGACCTCGTGATCCACCCACCTTGGCCTCCCAAAGGGAGGTTGTGATTACAGGTGTGAGCCACCATGTCTGGCCCCTGTCTTTCTCTAAGCCCTCCAAACCATTTCAGCCTCTGCCTGTATCCCAGTTCCAAAGTCACTTCCACATTTTCAGGTTATCTTTCTTTATTGCAGTGCCCCACTACCAATTCTCAGCAGTTCTCACACTGCTATAAAGATACTACCTGAGACTGGGTAATTTATAAACAAAAGAGGTTTAATTGACTCATAATTCTGCATGGCTGGGAGGCCTCAGGAAACTTACAATTGTGGTGGAAGGCAAAGGGGAAGCAAGGCACAACTTACATGGCAGCAGGAGAGAGGAAACATGAGCAATGGGGAAGACCCATGCTTCAAAACCATTAGACCTCATGAGAACTCCTTCACTATCATGCGAAAAGTATAGGGGAAACCACCCCATGATCCAATCACCTCCCACCAGATCCCTTCCTCAACATGAGGGAATTACAATTGGAGATGAGATTTGGGTGGGGACACAGAGCCAAACCATATGAAAGAAACATAGGTGAATTCCTCTATAACCAGAGAGTAGGGGAAACTTTCCTAACTATGTCTCAAATTCCAGAAGTATAATTTTGCTTGCAAAAAATTAAACATTTGCCATTAACAAGACATCATAAGCAATGTAAACAGACAAATGACAAAATGGGAAAAAGTATTTCTAGTGTTATTATCTCTAATATATAAACAACCTTTACGAATAAAAAGCTGGGTGTAATGGCTTGAGTCTGTAATCCCAGCTACTGAGGAGACTGAGGTGGGAGGATTGCTTGACGCCAGGAGTTTAAGACTGGCCTATGCAACATAGTGAGACCCCCATCTCAAAAATAAATAAGTAAAATAACCAAATAGATAATAATAAAAAGAGCCCAAACCTTAGGAAAATGAGCTTGTAGGATGAACAGTAAACAGGAAACAAAATTCAAATGATTCTTTATCATATGAAATATGCTTACCTCATTCATATTAAGAGAAATGTAAAGAAACCACAGATTCTCTTTCTCATATATTAAATTGGCAAAAATTAGAAAGTTTGACATGACTGCTGATGGGTAAGTAGGCACACTCATATTACCCTCTTACTATGGTGGTTGTGGAGGATTGGGCAGAATCTGGTAAAATTACTAATCATATGCCCTGTGACCAGCAATTCTACTTCTAGGAATCTCCCAAAAATACACTAGCAAAAATCCTTTTTTTTTTTTTTTTTTTTGAGACAGAGTCTTGCTCTGTCACCCAGGCTGGAGTACAGTGGTGTGATCCTGGCTCATTAACCTCTGCCTCTGGGGTTCAAGCAATCAAGCAATTTTCCTGCCTCAGCCTCCCAAGTCGCTAAGACCACAGACACGTGCCACCATGCCCTGCTAATTTTTGTGTTTTTTTAATTTTTATTTTATTATTATTATTTTTTTGAGACAGAGTCTTGCTCTGTCGCCAGGCACTAAGCTGGAGTGCAGTGGCATGAGCTTGGCTCACTGCAGCCTCCGCCTCCCGGGTTCAAGCAATGCTTCTGCCTCAGCCTCCTCCCAAGTAACTGAGACTACAGGTATGTGCCACCACTCCCAGCTAATTTTTTTTTTTTTTTTTTTTTTTTTCAGTAGAGACGAGGTTTCATCATGTTGGCCAGGATGGTCTCAATCTCTTGACCTGGTGATCCACCCGCTTCAGCTTCCCAGAGTGCTGGGATTACAGGCATGAGCAAAAATACTTTTTAAATGTACACACAAGGCTGTTATTCCTTACAACAAATATATATATGACAGTGTTTCACTCTGTCACTCAGGCTGGAGTGCAGTAGCTCAGTCTTTTCTCACTGTAGCCTCAACCTCCCAGGCTCAAGCATTCCTCCCACCTTCATCTCCTGAGTAGCTGGGACTTGGGACTACAGGTACATGCCACCACGCCTGGATAATTTTTAAATTTTTTCTATAGAGACAAGGTTTTCTATGTTTCCCAGGCTGGTCTCAAATTCCTGACTCAAGTGATCCTCCCACTACAGCCTCCTAAATTGCTGGGATTACAGGCATGACTCGCCACATCCAGCCATCCTTACAACAGTATTTGTAGGAGCAGAAAGGACAGAAACAACCCAATTGTCCACCAATAGAGGATTGATTATACAAATAATGGCAGATCTATAGAGTAGATCTTCAAAGCATATTAAGGAGCAAAGTGGAGGAAAGTTTGTGTATAGTAAAATGCACAATATTATATTATCTATGTAAAGTATTTGCTATATTTCTTAAATGGAAAGATAAATTATAAACATTTAAAAATGGTTAATTACAGGAAGAGGGAAGGAACAAAGTGAGAGATAAAAATAAAAGTTAGCCTGGCTGGGCGCGGTGGCTTACGCCTGTAATCCCAGCACTTTGGGAGGCCGAGGCGGGTGGATCACGACGTCAAGAGATCGAGGCCATCCTGGTCAACATGGTGAAACCCTGTCTCTACTAAAAATACAAAAAATTAGCTGGGCATGGTGGCGCATGCCTGTAATCCCAGCTTCTCAGGAGGCTGAGGCAGGAGAATTGCCTGAACCTGGGAGGCAGAGGTTGCAGTGAGCCGAGATCGAGCCATTGCACTCCAGCCTGGGTAACAAGAGCGAAACTCCGTCTCAAAAATATAAAATAAAATAAAATAATAAAAGTTATGGGAGGCTAAGGTGGGTGAATTACTTTAGGAGTTCAAGACCAGCCTGGGTAACATGATGAAACCTCATTTTCTACCAAAAGATACAAAAAAAATTAGCCAGGTGTGGTGGTGCACACCTGTCCCATCTACTTGGGAGGCTGACATGGGAGAATCGATTGAACCCAGAAGGTGAAGCCTGCAGGGTACCATGATCCCACTATTGCACTCCAGCCTGGTGACAGAATAAGACCCCGTCTCAAAAAACAATAACATAATAAAAATCTCTTTTGGCCGGGCACAGTGGCTCATGACTGAAATCCAAACACTTTAGGAGGCCGAGGTAGGCAGATCACTGGAGGTCACGAGTTCGACACCAGGCTGACCAACATGGTGAAACCCCATCTCTACTAAAAATACAAAAATTAGCTGGGGATGGTGGTACATGCCTATAATCTCAGCTACTTGGGAATCTGAGGCAAGAGAATTGCTTGAACCTGGGAGGTGGAGGTTGCCATCATCGGAGTGAGCTGATATTGTGCCATTGCACTCCAGCCTGGATGACAAAAGCAAAATTCCATTTCAAAAAAAGAAAAAGAAGTCTCTTTCAATATCTCCTGTTTTGTAAACTTGACTTTGGAATGATGTAATATTTTACATGATTATGAAACAAAAGTAAAAGATTTGAGGATGAAGCTAGTGCATCTAAATGAGCATCCAGTGGGTAGTGTAACCATACCGGGAGTAGCTTTTTATCAAAGCATTAATTTGTGCATCACTAGTGGAATGTACATCAAAGAAAATAAGGTAGGAAAAATATGTATTTTAAATCGTATTATTAGTGGTGGTCTTGGTATTAGTATTCTGAGACTGTTGCATGTGTGCTGTGGGTTAAAGCAAATAAGTAATAACCTAATCTGCCTCCTAAGTAGCTGGGACTACAGGTGTGCACCACCATGCCTGGCTAATGTTTGTATTTTTAATAGGGTCGAGGTTTTACCACGTTGGCCAGGCTGGTTTCGAACTCCTGACATCAAGTGATCCACATGCCTCAGCCTCCCAAAATGCTGGGATTATAGGCGTGAGCCACTGGACCCAGCCTAAAAGGGTGAACTTCATTAAACATTTATAAATTAGATGTGATGTAGGGATTTGCTTCAAAAATACTATAGAAGGCCAGGTGTGGTGGTTCATACCTATAATCACAGCACTTTGGAAGACTAGGTGGGAGGACTACTTGAGCCCAGGAGTTTGAAATCAGCCTGAGAAACATAGGGAAACCTTTACTTCTACAAAAACTTTTAAAAAAATTAGCCAGACATAGTGATGTGTTCCTGTAGTCCTGCCACTTGAGAAGCTGTGTTAGGAGGATCTCTGGAGCCTAGGACTTGGAGGCTGCTGTGAGCTATGATCATGTCGCTGAACTCTAGACTGAGTGACAGAGTGAGACAGAGTCTCATGATAATAATAATACAGAAGCCAGGCATGGTGGCACACACCTGTAATGTGTGCATAGCTAGCCACTCAGGAGGTGGAGGCAGGAGAGTCCAGGAGCTTGAGCAACATAACAAGACTCTCTGTCTCTCTCTCTCTCTCTCTCTCTCCTCTCTCTCTCTCTCTCTCTCTCTCTCTCTTTGAGATGAAGTCTTGCTCTGTTGCCCAGGCTGGAGTACAGTGGTGCAGTCTCGACACATGGCAACCTCCTACTCCTGGGTTCAAGGGATTATACTGCCTCAGCCTCCCAAGTAGCTGGGACCGCAGGTGTGTACCACCACACCTGGTTAATTTTCGTATTTTTAGTAGAGGCAAGTTTTCACCATGTTGGTCAGGCTGGTCTGGAACTCCTGACCTCAGGTGACCCACCTGCCTTGTCCTTCCAAAGTGCTGGGATTACAGGTGTGAACCAGCGTGCCCAGCCAAGACCCTGTCTCTTAAAAAAAAAAAAATTAATGCTTAATTCTCCTCTTGAATGTGAGCAAATAATGAATATGGTAGAAGTGATAGTATATGACTTCTAAGAGTAGGTCGCAGGAGACACTGCTTTCTCGTTGCTTTCTCCCTGAGATCCCTTGCTCTAGGGGAAGCCAGCTGTCATGTCATGATGACACTCAAGTAGACCTATGGAAGGTTCCATGTGATAAGGAGTGGAGGCCTTCTCGTTTCTAGCACTAACTTGCCAGGCATGTGAATGAATCATCCTGGAAGTAGATTCTCCAGCCCCAGGTAAGCCTTCAGATAAATGCAGCTTCTGGCTGGCAGCTTAAATGCAACCTCATTAGAGACCCTGAGCCAGAACCACCCAACCAAGCCACTGCCAAATTCCTGACCCGTAGGAACTGTCTGAGATCATAAATATCTATTGTTTTAGGCTACTAAGATTTGGCATAATAGCAATGGATGACTAATTACAGTTGCTGAATCTAGGGGAAATTTTGATGATAAGCAGAGTATTTCTTTCTTTATTTTTAATATATATATTTTACTGCATTTTAGGTTCTGGGGTACATGTGAAGAACATGCAGGATTGTTGCATAGGTACATACATGGCACTGTGGTTTGCTGCCTCCATCCCCATCACCTGTATCTGGCATTTCTTTTCAAATTATCCCTCCCCAACTCCCTACCCGCTCACTGTCCCTCCCCTGGTCTCCCCCAACAGACCTCAGTGTGTGATGCTTTCCTCCCTGTGTCCATGTGTTCTCATTGTTCAATATCTACCTATGAGTGAGAACATGCCATGTTAGATTTTCTGTTCTTGTGTTAGTTTGCTGAGAATGATGGTTTCCAGGTTCATCCATGTCCCTACAAAGGACACAAACTCATTGTTTTTTATGGCTGCATAGTATTCCATGGTGTATATGTGCCACATTTTCCCTGTCTAGTCTATCATCGATGGGCATTTTTGTTGGTTCCAAGTCTTTGCTATTGTAAACAGTGCTGCAGTGAACATACATGTGCATGTGTCCTTATAGTAGAATGATTTATAATCCTTTGGATATATACCCAGTAATGGGATTGCTGGGTCAAATGGAATTTCTATTTCTAGGTCCTTGAGGAAGTGCCATACTGTCTTCCACAGTGGTTGAACTGATTTACACTCCCACCAACAGTGTAAAAGTGTTCCTATTTCTCCACATCCTCTCCAGCATCTGTTGTCTCCAGATTTTTTAATGATCGCCATTCTAACTGGTGTGAGATGGTATCTCAATATAGTTTTGGTCTGCATTTCTCTAATAACTAGTGATGATGAGCATTTTTTCATATGTTTGTTGGCCTCATATATGTCTTCTTTTGAAAAGTGTCTGTTCATATCCTTTGCCCACTTTTGAATGGTTTTGTTTGTTTGTTTGTTTGTTTGTTTCTCGTAAATCTGTTTTAGTTCTTTGTAGATTCTGGATATTAGCCCTTTGTCAGATGAGTAGATTGCAAAAATTTTTTCCCATTCTATTGGTTGCCGGTTCACTCTAATGACTGTTTCTTTTGCTGTGCAGAAGCTTTGGAGTTTGATTAGATTCCATTTGTCTATTTTGGCCTTTGTTGCCAATGCCTTTGGTATTTTAGTCATGCGGTCCTTGCCTATGCCTATGTCCTGAATGGTTTTGCCTAGGTTTTCTTCTAGGGTTTTTATGGTGTTAGGTCTTATGTTTAAGTCTTTAATCTATCTGGAGTTAATTTTAGTGTAAGGTGTCAGGAAGGGGTCCAGTTTCTGCTTTCTGCACATGGCTAGCCAGTTTTCCCAATACCATTTATTAAACAGGGAATCCTTTCCCCATTGCTTGTTTTTCTCAGGTTTGCCAAAGATCAGATGGCTGTAGATGTGTGGTGTTGCCTCTGAGGCCTCTGCTCTGTTCCATTGGACTGTATGTCTGTTTTGGTACCTGTACCAGGCTGTTTTGATTACTGTAGCCTTGTAGTATAGTTTGAAGTCAGGTAGCATGATGCCTCCAGCTTTGTTCTTTTTGCTTAGAATTGACTTGCCTATGTGAGCTCTATTTTGGTTCCATATGAAGTTTAAGGTGGTTTTTTCCAGTTCTGTGAAGAGGGTCATAGGTAGCTTGATGGGGATAGCATTGAATCTATAAATTACTTTTGGTAGTATGGCCATTTTCACAATATTGATTCTTCTTAACTATGAGCATGGAATGTTTCTCCATCTATGTCCTCTCTTACTTCCTCGAGCAGTGGTATGTAGTTCTCCTTGAAGAGGTCCTTTACCTCCTTTGTTAGTTGTATTCCTAGGTATTTTGTTCTCTTTGTAGCAATTGTGAATGGTAGTTGGCTCTTGATTTGTCTCTCTTTAAGTCTGTTGTTGGTGTATAGGAATGCTTGTGATTTCTGCACATTGATTTTTTTTTTTTTTTTTTGAGACGGCGTTTCGCTCTTGTTACCCATGCTCGACTCACTGCAACCTCCACCTCCTGGGTTCAAGCAATTCTCCTGTCTCAGCCTCCCAAGTAGCTGGGACTACAGGCATGCGCCATCATGCCCAGCTAATTTTTGTATTTTTAGTAGAGATGGGGTTTCACCTTGTTGACCAGGATGGTCTCGATCTCTTAACCTCATGATTCACCTGCCTCGACCTCCCAAAGTGCTGGGATTATAGGCGTGAGCCACCGCGCCCTGCCTCTGCACATTGATTTTGTATCCTGAGACTTTGCTGAAGTTGCTTATCAGTTTAAGGAGCTTTTGGGCTGAGATGATGGGGTCTTGTAAATATACAATCATGTCATCTGCAAATAGAGACAATTTGACTTCCTCCTTTCCTCATTGAATACCTTTATTTCTTTTTCTTGCCTGATTGCTCTGGCTAGAACTTCCAATACTATATCGAATACAAGTGGTGAGAGGGGGCATCCTTGTCTAGTGCCAGATTTCAAAGGGAAAGCTTCCAGTTTTTGCCCATTCAGTATGACATTGGCTGTGGGTTTGTCATAAATAGCTTTTATTATTACTATTATTATCATTTTTGACATGATGCATTTTTTTTTTTTGAGACGGAGTTTCGCTCTTGTTACCCAGGCTGGAGTGCAATGGCGCGATCTCAGCTCACTGCAACCTTCGCCTCCTGGGTTCAGGCAATTCTCCTGCCTCAGCCTCCTGAGTAGCTGGGATTACAGGCACGAGCCACCATGCCCAGCTAATTTTTTGTATTTTTAGTAGAGACGGGGTTTCACCATGTTGACCAGGATGGTCTCGAACTCTCCACCTCGTGATCCACCCGCCTCGGCCTCCCAAAGTGCTGGGATTACAGGCTTGAGCCACCGCGCCCGGCTTTTTTTTTTTGAGATGGAGTTTCACTCTTGTTACCCAGGCTGGAGTGCAATGGCGCGATCTCAGCTCACCGCAACCTCCGCCTCCTGGGTTCAGGCAATTCTCCTGCCTCAGTCTCCTGAGTAGCTGGGATTACAGGCATGCCCCACTATGCCGAGCTAATTTTTTGTATTTTTAGTAGAGACAGGGTTTCACCATGTTGACCAGGATGGTCTCGATCTCTTGACCTTGTGATCCACCCGCCTCGGCCTCCCAAAGTGCTGGGATTACAGGCTTGAGCCACCGCGCCCGGCCGACATGATGCATTTTATTATGCTTTTAAAAACTGTACAGGCCTGTAATCCCAGCTACTCAGGAGGCTGAGGCAGGAGAATTGCCTGAGCCCAGGAGGCGGAGGTTGCGGTGAGCCGAGATCGTGCCATTGCACTCCAGCCTGGGTAACAAGGGCGAAACTCCATCTCAAAGAAAAAAAAACTGTACAAAGACCACATGTGCATGAGTTAAAAAACACAAAGGGAATGTAGGATGTTAAAAAAGAAATACAAAATAAATCTGAGACATAATCGTTAACACATCAGACCCAGTCTCACTGCAGAGAGGAGGAACCATGACATTACCTTGCCGGCCATAGGCAGGCGACTAAATGTGCATGGATATGGTACAATGTCTGCGAGGTATTACAATAAATAAATCTTTATTAGCTGTTCAATAAAGTCAGCAGTGGACATTACCATTTTATTGTCAACAGGGAGACTCCATTGCTAGCCTCTTTTTGCCTCCGATGACTTTCTGTGAGGGTTTTTCACATTTAACAAAAGTAGTACTCATAGTTCTAAAAGTGGTTTCTCACTGTCCAGTTTTTCTTCAGCTTCATCAGATCCTGCTTCAGATTCAGAAAGGGAATAAAGCCGGGCGCGGTGGCTCAAGCCTGTAATCCCAGCACTTTGGGAGGCTGAGGCGGGTGGATCACGAGGTTGAGAGATCGAGACCATCCTGGTCAACATGGTGAAACCCCGTCTCTACTAAAGATACAAAAAATTAGCTGGGCATGGTGGCACGTGCCTGTAATCCCAGCTACTCAGGAGGCTGAGGCAGGAGAATTGCCTGAGCCCAGGAGGCGGAGGTTGCGGTGAGCCGAGATCGCGCCATTGCACTCCAGCCTGGGTAACAAGAGCGAAACTCCATCTCAAAAAAAAATAAAAATAAAAAAATAAAATTAAAAAAAAAAAAAAAAGGGAATAAAACAGACCATCAGAAAGACCACCAGGTATAAGTGCTTCCCTCTCTGAAGCATCCTGAACTATCAGGAGTCTGTTTTCTTCTGCTCCTTGAGGTAACACTTTGAAATCCAGGAACCACACATCTCGATCCAAGCAAGGATGAATGAAATGATGGGCAGCACATAGCCAAAAGCCCCTTGAGAGAAAAGCTTTGAAAGGATCACTTTTGCTAGTAAAAAGGCACTGGTCACTGCCGTTGTCAATGCTATTGCCCACCAATGGGCAGCCTGCACACAGCGTATGCAAGTATTAATATTTTAAATCAAAAAACAGCCAAAAGAAATATATCAAAATATGAAGAATAGTAGTCATACTGCATCACCTTTTTCTCTAATGTTTTCTCAATGCCTCCATTGACATTTGATTCTATTATCCACAGTAATGTTACAAATAAGAGGTCAAAGGTGACAAACAAACAGAAAGTCCTCCTGACATCAGATATGCCTTTCTTTTCCCTTCCTTCATAAGACTCAATCCTGGCCATGAGTTGTGTGGGGTTGATGGAATGGATGTCTCACAGAGAAGCATGGGAGCTCTGGCTCCCGGTGAGAGCATTCTCCATGTTTTCTGGCTGGTGGTTCATCATGGGTTACAGGAGCCTTCTTCCAACCTCACCATCCCTAAAGAGAGGACACCTCAACGGGTGGTTCTGGGTCGGCCACCCCAGGCTGGCCCGGGGACTGCAGCTCCGTGGTTGCTCCCGGACCTGAGGGGTGGGGCTCAGAAGGGCGGGACCCGGCAGGGCAGGACCTGGGACCCAGTACACCGGGCAACACACAGCCCACCGCCCGCACCCAGCAGCCCTCGCTTTTATTATTTTGAGATAACGTTCTGTGGATACCTAGTTTATTGAGAGTTTTTAGCATAAAGGGCTGTTGAATTTTGTCGAAGGCCTTCTCTGCATCTATTGAGATCATCATGTGGTTTTTGTCTTTGGTTCTGTTTATGTGGTGAATTACGTTTATAGACTTGCATATGTTGAACCAGCCTTGCATCCCCGGGATGAAGCCTACTTGATCGTGATGGATAAGTGTTTTGATGTGCTGGTGCAATCGGTTTGCCAGTACTTTATTGAAGATTTTTGCATCTATGTTCATCATGGATATTGGCCTGAAGTTTTCTTTTCTTGTTGAGTCTCTGCCGGGTTTTGGTATCAGGATGATGTTAGTCTCATAAAATGATTTGGGAAGGATTCCCTCTTTCTGGATTGTTTGGAATAGTTTCAGAAGGAATGGTATCAGCTCCTCTTTGTATGTCTGGTAGAATTCAACTGTGAACCCATCTGGACCTGGGCTTTTTTTGGGTGGTAGGCTCTTAATTGCTGCCTCAACTTCAGCCCTTGTTATTGGTCTATTCAGGGTTTTGACTTCTTCCTGGTTTAGGCTGGGGAGGGTGCAAGTGTCCAGAAATTTATCCATTTCTTCCAGGTTTACTGGTTTATGTGCATAGAATTGTTTGTAGTAATCTCTGATAGTGGTTAGTATTTTTGTGGAATCTGTGGTGATATCCCCTTTATAGTTTTTTATTGCATCTTTTTGATTCTTCCCTCTTTTCTTTTTTATTAATCTGGATAGTGGTCTATTTTGTTGATCTTTTCAGAAAACCAGCTCCTGAATTTATTGTTTTTTTGAAGGGTTTTTTTGTGTCTCTATTTTCTTCAGTTCTGCTTTGATCTTAGTTATTTCTTGTCTTCTGCTAGCTTTTGAATTTTTTTTATCTTGCTCCTCTAGCTCTTTCAATTTTGATGATACGGTGTCGATTTTAGATCTTTCCTTGCTTCTTGTGTGGGCATTTATTGCTATAAATTTTTCTTTAGACACTGCTTTAAATGTGTCCCAGAGATTCTGGTACATTGTGTCTTTGTTCTCGTTGGTTTCAAATAACATCTTTATTTCTGCCTTCATTTCATTGTTTATCCAGTCAACATTCAAGAGCCAGCTGTTCCGTTTCCAGCAAGTTGTGCAGTTCTGAGTTAGTTTCTTAATCCTGAGATCTAATTTGATTGCCCTGTGGTCTGAGAGACTGTTTGTTATCATTTCCATTCTTCTGCATTTGCTGAGGAGTGATTTACTTCCAATTATGTGGTCAATTTTAGAGTAGGTGTGATGTGGTGCTGTGAAGAATGTATATTCTGTGGATTTGGGGTGGAGAGTTCTGTAAATGTCTATTAGGTTTGCTTGATCCAGGTCTGAGTTCAAGTCTTGAATATCCTTGTTAATTTTCTGTCTTGTTGATCTGTCTAATATTGACAATGGAGTGTAAAAGTCTCCCACTGTTATTGTGTAGGAGTCTAAGACTCTTGTATGTCATTAAGAACTTGCTTTATGTATCTGGGTGTTTCTGTATTGGGTATGTATATATTTCATTAGCTTTTTTTTTTTTTTTTTTTTTTTTTTTTAGTTTTTTACCTATTCGGAGAGAATAACATTAGCTTTTCTTGCTGCATTGATCCTTTTGCCATTATGTAATGCCCTTCTTTGTCTCTTTTGATCTTTGTTAAAGTCTATTTTATCAGAGATTAGGATTGCAACTCCTGCTCTTTTTTGCTCTCCATTTGCTTGGTAAATCTTCCTCCATCCCTTTATTTTGAGCCTTTGTGTGTCCTTGCACATGAGATGGGTTTCCTGGATACAGCACACCGATGGGTTTTGAATTCTTATCCAATTTGCCAGTCTGTGTCTTTTGATTGGGGCATTTCGCCCATTTACATTTAAGGTTAATATTGTTATGTGTGAATTTGATCTTGCCATTTTGATGCTAGCTGGTTGTTTTGCCCATTAGTTGATGCTGTTTCTTCATTGTGTCGATGCTCTTTACCATTTGGTATGTTTTTGGAGTGGCTGGTACTGGTTGTTCCTTTTTATGTTTAGTGCTTCTTTCAGAAGCTCTTGTAAGGCAGGCCTGGTGGTGATGAAATCTCTGAGCAATTGCTTGTTCAGAAAGGGTTTTATTTCTCCTTCACTTATGAAGCTTAGTTTGGCTGGATATGAAATTCTAGGTTGAAAGTTCTTTTGTTTCAACATATTCTAAGGCAATGAGAAAACTCACTGGTCAAATTCACGAGAAAGGGCACAGGAGCCCAGATTCTCTTCAGTAACAAAGTCCTCTTCTTTGAGGGCTGAGAACTGTTATTTTCTCAAGTGAGCCCAGCTTTGCTTGTGCTCACATTTGATTTTCCCCATGCCCTCCAGCATGATGGCATGTCTTGCCTATTTCTTAAAGGGTTATATAATTATGCACATCAATATTGTGGGTCTTTTCCCCCTTGGACAGTACTTTCTGGAACTGCTAGATTTCCAGATGAGAGCTGTTTATTCTGGATAAGACTTAATTTGGTCAGCTGAATTCTCTTGGGTATGAAGAGTTTTTCTTACCCTTGGCCTACTTTTCATGGTTCTAAATATTCTTTTACAGTTTCAACAAGTACTCTGTAAAACAGAAATAGTTGAAAGCACTGCTTTCTTTTGCCTTCTTAGTTCCTTTGCTGTTTAATGATCTCAGTATGTCAGTTACATTGCCTTCTTTGAAAGCCATAACCACAGAGCTCTGCATTGCAAAGGAATGCTTTGTTATTGTCACAATATTCCTCGAGTGCCCTCTATGTGCCAGGCTCTTCACAGCTTGTTACAAAACCAGATGGTTACCCTAGAGGATTCAGGAAGGTGATGGAGATATATTCAGGGCCCTGTGGGAAAAAAAGGCACCAGTTTAGCTGAAATAGCCCAGGAAGCTCTGGGCTGCTCGAAGAGTCTTCTTTACCTTTTATTGCACTTGGATTCTAAGCCCCCACCCTCCCAAAGAGTAACAACTTAAAAGCAGAAGAAAATCACTGTAGTAAATCACCCTAATAGATCAACTAATTTCCTGTGTTCCCACAGTTATTGTGGAAGAAAAGGAGAAAAAATACAGGCAGAAGAAGAAGTTAAGACAGAAGCAAGTTTGACTCTATTCTCCTGGGCGTATCCTCCCTTTGTCTAATTTTGTATTCTACATTTTCCTCTTTTCCACCTTCCCCCAGCATTCACAATTATTTGTTTTAATTTTAAATTTTTAAATTTTTATTTATTATTTATTTTTGAGATGGAGTTTTTCTCTGTCTGGAATGCAATGGCACAATCTCGGCTCCCTGACACCTCCGCCTCCTGAGTTCAAGCGATTCTTCTGCCTCAGCCCCCCAAGTAGCTAGGATTACAGGCATATGCCACCAGGTCCGGCTAATTTTTTGTATTTAGTAGAGATGGGGTTTCACCATGTTGGTCAGTTTGGTCTCAAACTCCTGGCCTCAGGTGATCCACCCACCTTGGCCTCCCAAACTGCTGGGGATTATAGGCGTGAGCCGCCATGCCAGGGCACCACACCTGGTTTTTTTTTTTTTTAATAGAGATGGAGTCTTAGGCTGGTCTCAAACTCCTGGGCTCCAGTGATTCACCTTTCTCAGCCTCCCAAAGTGCTGGGACTCAGTGCATGAGCCAGAGAGTCTCACTCTGTTCCCCAGGCTAGAGTGCAGTGGTGCCATCTCAGCTCATTGAAACCTCTGCCTCACTTGCAGTTATGTGATGCATCCTAGAAGTTGGATCCTCCAATTGACAGTTTATCCCTGGGAGCAGATGAACCAGCCCTGCTCATTGCTGCCCAAATACCAGATCCTTGAGCAAAAGAAATTACTTTCATTGTTTTTTAAGCTACGTAATTTAAAAAAAAATAACTTTATGGTATAACTTACATACCATAGAATTCAACCATATAAATGTACAATTGGGTGATTTTTAGTACATTTAAAAAGTTGTGGCCGGGCGCGGTGGCTCATGCCTGTAATCCCAGCACTTTGGGAGGCTGAGGCGGGTGGATCACGAGGTCAAGAGATCAAGACCATTCTGGTCAACATGGTGAAATCCCGTCTCTACTAAAAATACAAAAAAATTAGCTGGGCATGGTGGCGCGTGCCTGTAATCCCAGCTACTCAGGAGGCTGAGGTAGGAGAATTGCCTGAACCCAGGAGGCAGAGGTTGCGGTGAGCCGAGATCGTGCCATTGCACTCCAGCCTGGGTAAGAAGAGCGAAACTCCATCTCAAAAAAAAAAAAAAAAAAAAAAAAAAAAAAGTTGTGCAACCATTACCACAGTTTTAAAACTTTTTTTTTTTTTTTTTTTTTTTTTTTTTTAAATTTTAGAGATAGGGTCTCACTCTGCTACTCAGCCTGGAGTGCAAGTGGCAAGATCATAGCTCACTGTAGCCTTGACTTCCCAGGCTCAAGTGATCCTCCTACCTCAGCCTCCTGAGCAGCTGGGACTACAGGCACTTGCCACCATGCCCTGTTTTTTTTGGGGGGTAGAGACAAGATCCTGCTTTGTTACCCAGACTGATCTCAAACTTCCACGCTCATGTGATCTTCCCACCTTGGCTTCCCAAAGTGCTGGGATTACAGGGGTGAGCCTACTACTACCCTATTACGATTCACTGTGTACGCAAGAATGATCTTAGCAACCTGCTTGTACAGTAGTCTCCCCTTATCCAAGGTTTCAATGATTATAATTCCCTGCAGTCAACTGCAGTCTGAAAATATTAAATGGAAAATTCCAGAAGTAACAACTCATAAGAGGTTTTTTTTTTTGTATATATCTTTCCTTTTTATTTATTTATTTTACTTTAAGTTCCAGGATACATGTGCAGAATAAGTAGGTTTGTTACATAGGTATACATGTACCATGGTAGTTTGCTGCACCTATCAACCTGTCGTCTGAGTTTTAAGTCCCGCATGAATTAGCTATTTATTCTGATGCTCTCCCTCCCCTCACCCCCCAACCACTGACAGGCCCCAGTGTGTGTTGTTCCCCTCCCTGTGTCCATGTGTTCTTATTGTTCAGTTCCCACTTATGAGCGAGAACATGCAGTATTTGGTTTTCTGTTACTGTGTTGGTTTACTGAGAATGAGGGCTTCCAGCTTCATCCATGTCCCTGCAGAGGACATGATCATCTTCTTCCTTTGTATGGCTGCATAGTATTCCATGTTATATGCACCACATTTTCTTTATTCAGTTTATCATTGACAAGCATTTGGGTTGGTCTCATGTCTTTGCTATTGTAAATAGTGCTGCACTAAACATATGTGTGCATGTGTTTTTATAGTGGAATGATTTATATTCTTTTGGGATTGCTGGGTCAAATGGTATTTCTGGTTCTAGATCCTTGAGGAATTGCCACACTGTCTTCCACATGGCTGAACTAGTTTACATTCCCATCAACAGTGTAAAAGTGTTTCTATTTCTCTACAGCCTTATCAGCATCTATTGTTTCTTGACATTTTGATAATCACCATATCTCATTATGGTTTTGATTTGCATTTCTCTAATGATCAGTGATGTTGAGCTTTTTTTCATATGTTTGTTGGCAGCATAGATGTCTTCTTTTGAGAACTGTCTGTTCATATTTTTTGCCCACTTTTTGAACGAGTTTATTTTTCTTGTAAATTTGTTTAAGTACCTTGTAAATTCTGGATATTAGAACTTTGTCGGATGGGTAAATAGCAACATTTTTCTCCCAGTCTGTAGGTTGGCTGTTCACTCTGATGTGAGTTTCTTTTGCTGTGCAGAAGCTCTTTAGTTTAATTAGATTCCATTTGTCAAGTTTGGCTTCTGTCGTAATTGCTTTTGGCATTTTTATCACGAAATCTTTTCCCATACCTATGTCCTGAATGATATTGCCTAGGTTTTCTCCTTGGTTTTTTATGGTTTTCAGTTTTACATTTAAGTCTTTAATCCATCTTGAGTTAATTTTTGCATAAAGTGTAAGGAAGGGGTTTAGTTTCAGTTTTCTGCATATGGCTAGCCAGTTTTTCCGGCACCACTTATTAAATAGGGAATCTTTTCCCCATTGCTTATTTTTGTCAGATTTGTCAAAGAGCAGATGCCTATAGATGCGTGGTGTTATTTCTGAGGTCTCTGTTCTGTTCCATTGGTATATATGTCTGTTTTGGTATGAGTACCATGCTCTTTTGGTTACTGTAGCCTTATCGTATAATTTGAAATTAGTGTGATGTCTCCAGCTTTGTTCTTTTTGCCTAGGATTGTCTTGGCTATACAGGTTCTTTTTTGGTTCCATGTGAAATGTAAAGTAGTTCTTTCTAATTCTGTGAAGAATATCAATGGTAGTTTAACGGGAATAGCATTGAATCTATAAATTACTTTGGGCAGTATGGCTGTTTTCATATTTATTCTTCCTATCCATGAGGATGGATTTTTTTTTTTTAACTTATGTCTTCTTTTATTTCCTTGAGCAGTGGTTTGTAGTTCTCCTTGAAGAGGTCCTTTATATCCCTTGTTAGCTGCATTTCTAGGTATTTTTTTCTCCTTGTAGCAATCGTGAATGGGTGTTCACTCATGATTTCGACTCTGCTTGTCTATTGTTGGTGTAAAGGAATGCTTGTGATTTTTGCACATTGATTTTGTATCCCGAGACTTTGCTGAATTTGCTTATAAGCTTAAGGAGTTTTTTTGTTGTTGTTGTTGTTTTTTTTTTTTTTTTTTTTTTTTTGAGAGGGAGTCTTGCTCTGTCACCCAGGCTGGAGTGCAGTGGCATGATCTCAGCTCACTGCAACCTCTGCCTCCCAGGTTCATGCAATTCTCCTGTATTAGCCTCCCGAGTAGCTGGGCTCACAGGCACCCATCACCATGCCTGGCTAATTTTTGTGCTTTTAGTAGAGATGGGGTTCCACCATGTTGGCCAGGATGGTCTCTATCTCCTGACCTCATGATCCTCCTGCTTTGGCCTCTCAAAGTGCTGGGATTACAGGCTTGAACCACCGCACTTGGATGCTTAAGGAGTTTTTGAGCTGAGGTGATGGTGTTTTCTAAATGTGGAATAATTCTGTCAGCAAACAGAGACAATTTGACTTCCTCTCTTCCCATTTGAATGCCCTTTATTTATTTCTCTTGCCTGATTGCCCTGGCCAGAACTTCCAATACTATGTTAAAGAGGAGTGGTGAGAGAGGGCATACTTTCTTGTGCTGGTTTTCAAAGGGAATGCTTCAAGCTTTTGCCCATTCAGTATGATATTGGCTATGGGTTTGTCATAAATAGCTCTTATTTTGAGATATGTTCCATCAGTACCTAGTTTATTGAGAGTTTTTAACATGAAGGGATGTTGAATTTTATCAAAGGCCTTTCTGCATTGAGATGATCATGTGTTTTTTTGTCATTGATTCTATTTGTGTGATGGATTACGTTTATTGATTTGCATATGTTGAACTAGCCTTGCAACCCAGGGATGAAGCTGACTTGATCATGGTAGATAGGCTTTTTGATGTGTTTCTGGATTCAATTTGCCAGTATTTTATTGAGGATTTTCACATCAATGTTCATCAGAAATATTGGCCTGGAGTTTTCTTTTTTTGCTGTGTCTCTGCCAGGTTTTGGTATCAGGATGATACTGGCCTCATAAAATGAGTTAGGGAGGAGTCCCTCCTCTTCAATTGTTTGGAATGTTTCAGAAGGAATGACACCAGCTTCTTTTTGTACTTCTGGTAGACTTTACCTGTGAATCCTTCTGGTTCTGGGCTTTTTTTGGTTGGTAGGCTATTAATTTCTGCCTCAACCTAAGAACTTCTTATTGGTCTATTCGGGGATTCAGCTTCTTCCTGTTTTAGTCTTGGGAGGATGTATGTGTCCAGGAATTTATCCATTTCTTCTAGATTTTCTAGTTTATTTGTCTAAAGGTGTTTATAATTTTCTCTGATGGTAGTCTGTATCTCTATAAAGTCAATGGTGATATCCCCTTTATCATTTTCTATTGTGTCTGTTTGATTCTTCTCTCTCTTCTTTATTAGTCTAGCTAGTGGTCTGTTTTGTTAATTTTTTAAAAAAATCAAATCCTGGATTCACTGATTTTTTTGAAGTGTTTTTAGTGTCTCCATCTCCTTCAGTTCCAGTCTGATCTTAGTTACTTCTCATCTTCTGCTAGCTTTTGGATTTGTTTTCTCTTGCTTCTCTAGTTCTTTTCATTGTGATGTTAGGGTGTCATTTTGAGATCTTTCTAGCTTTCTGATATGGGCTTTTAGTGCTATAAATTTCCTTCTTAACACTGCTTTACCTGTGATATAGAGATTCTGGTACATTGTCTCTTTCTCTGTTCTCATTGGTATCAAAGAACTTCTTTTTTTTTTCTTCATATTTTCAGTAGAGATGGGGTTTCACCATGTTGACCAGGATGGTCTCGATCTCTTGACCTCGTGATCCACCCGCCTCGGCCTCCCAAAGTGCTGGGATTACAGGCTTGAGCCACCGCGCCCGGCCAGAACTTCTTGATTTCTGCCTTAATTTCATTATTTACCCAGGGTTCATTCAGGAGCAAGTTGTTCAATTTCCATGTAGTTGTGTGGTTTTGAGTGAGTTTCTTAATCTTGAGTTCTAATTTGATTGCACTGTGGTTTGAGAGACTGTTATAATTTCATTTCTTTTGGATTTGCTGAGAACAACTCATAAGTTTTAAATTGCTTGCTGTTCTGAGTAGTGTGTTGAAGTCTGAGGTTGTCCTTCTCTGTCCCACTCAGGACAGTCCATCCCTTTGTCCAGTGTATCCTTGAGGTCTACACTGTTGGCCTGGTGGGTAGTCATCAATTTAGTTTCCTCCTGACACCCAACCATCAACATTGTTATGGCTCAATGATGCAGGATCACCTGAAGCAGATGGTCCTCCTTCTGACATATCATCAGAAGGTCAATAGTAGCCTGACACTAGTCACAATGCCTGTGTCATTCACCTCATCTCCTAGGAATTTTATTATCTTGCATAATCACAGGAAGGTTGAGTGCAGTACAATATTTTTAGGAAGAGATCATATTCACTTTTATTACAGTATATTGTTATAATCATTCTATTTTTATTATTGTTAATCTCTTACTGTGCTTAATTTATAAATTAAACTTTATCATATAGTAATATATAGAGTTCAGTACTATCTGTGGTTTCATGTATGCAGTAGGGGTCTTTGTTTTTGTTTTTGTTTTTGTTTTGTTTTTTTGTTTTTTTGTTTTTTTTTTTTTGAGACGGAGTTTCGCTCTTGTTACCCAGGCTGGAGTGCAATGGCGCGATCTCGGCTCACCGCAACCTCCGCCTCCTGGGCTCAGGCAATTCTCCTGCCTCAGCCTCCTGAGTAGCTGGGATTACAGGCACGCGCCACCACGCCCAGCTAGTTTTTTGTATTTTTAGTTGAGACGGGGTTTCACCATGTTGACCAGGCTGGTCTCGATCTGTCGACCTCGTGATCCACCCGTCTCGGCCTCCCAAAGTGCTGGGATTACAGGCTTGAGCCACCGCGCCCGGCTGCAGTAGGGGTCTTTGAACATAACCCCCGAGGGCACGGGGGGACTACTGTATTTTTTGTTTCTTTTCCTTTTTTCTTTTTTCAATTCCAGGTGCGTGATGCTCAAGGGGGGACTACTGTAAAAGCAAACATTGGTTGGGGAGGGGAAGACCAAAAAACTTGTTTATGAACTCATGAACAATTGAGTGTGGAAATAAACTGCAGGGTATTCATACAATAAAATACTTCCTGGAAGTGAAAATGATCTGCAGATAGACAAAGCAACATGACTCTCAGAAACTTAATGTGCAAAAAAAAGCAAGTAACAGGGTAACTTGCATAAAGTTCAAAAACCTGAAACACTAGACAATCTGTTGAGAAGGGAAATATGTCATAATTTTTTTTTCTTTTGAGATGGAGTCTCTTGCCCAGACTGGAGTGCAGTGGCACAATCACAGCTCACTGCAGCCTCAACTCCCCTGGCTGAGGTGATCTCCCACTTCAGTCTCGTGAGTAGCTGGGTCCACAGGCATGTGCCACCATGCTGGGCTAATGTTTTTGTATTTTTCATAGAGATGGGTTTTCCCCATGTTGCACAGGCTGGTCTCAAAATTTCCTGAGCTCAGGTGATTCACCTACCTTGGCCTCCCAAAGTGCTGGGATTACAGGTGACAGCCACGATGCCTGGACAAAATTTTTTTTTTTTTTTTTTTTTTTTTTTTTTTTGAGACAGAGTTTCACTCGTTACCCTGGCTGGAGTGCAATGGGCGATCTTGGCTCACCACAACCTCCACCTCCTGGGTTCAGGCAATTCTCCTGCCTCAGCCTCCCGAGTAGCTTGGATTACAGGCACACGCCACCATGCCCAGCTAATTTTTTGTATTTTTAGTAGAGATGGGGTTTCACCATTTGACCAGGATGGTCTCGATCTCTTGACCTCGTGATCTGCCCGCCTCGGCCTCCCAAAGTGCTGGGATTACAGGCTTGAGCCACTGCGCCCGGCCCAATTTTTTGTATTTTTAGTAGAGACGGGGTTTCACCATGTTGACCAGGATGGTCTCGAACTCTTAACCTTGTGATCCACCCGCCTCGGCCTCCCAAAGTGCTGGGATTACAGGCTTGAGCCACCGCGCCCTGCCGCCTGGACAAATTTTTAAGCAAAATGAGGAATGAGTGACACCATCTTAGAGCTGGGTGGTGGATTGCTCATTTAATTTTTTTTAAATATTATACACATTAGATATAAATTCTTTTTAGTCTCTTCAGTTGTTAATATAAAGAATTGGCGACTGGGCGCGGTGGCTCAAGCCTGTAATCTCAGCTACTCAGGAGGCTGAGGCAGGAGAATTGCCTGAACCCAGGAGGCGGAGGTTGCGGTGAGCCGAGTCCAGCCTGGGTAACAAGAGCGAAACTCCGTCTCAAAAAAAAAAAAAAAAAAAAAAACGCCGGGCGCGGTGGCTCAAGCCTGTAATCCCAGCACTTTGGGAGGCCGAGGCGGGTGGATCACGAGGTCGAAAGATCGAGACCATCCTGGTCAACATGGTGAAACCCCGTCTCTACTAAAAATACAAAAATTAGCTGGGCATGGTGGCGCGTGCCTGTAATCCCAGCTACTTAGGAGGCTGAGGCAGGAGAATTGCCTGAGACCAGGAGGCGGAGGTTGCGGTGAGCCGAGATCGTGCCATTGCACTCCAGCCTGGGTAACAAAAGCGAAACTCCTTCTCAAAAAAAAAAAAAAAAAAAAAAAAAAAAAAAAAAAAAAAAAAAAAAAAAATTGGCTAGGCGTGATGGCTCACGCCTGTAATCCCAGCACTTTGGGAGGCCAAGGCCGGTGGATCACTAGATCAGGAGATTGAGACATCCTGGCCAACACAGTGAAACCCCATCTCTACAAGAATACAAAAAATTAGCCAGATGTGGTGGTGCATACCTGTAGTCCCAGCTACTTGGGAGGCTGAGGAAGGGGAATTGCTTGAACCCAGGAGGTGGAGGTTGCAGAGAGCCAAAATTGTGCCACTGAACTCCAGCCTGGTGACAAAGCGAGACTCCATCTCTAAATAAATAAATAAATACAATATAGACTCTAAAATAGGCCAGTGTGGTATCTCATTCATAATCCCAGCACTTTGGGAGGCTGAGGTGGGAGGATCACTTGAGCCCAGGAGTTCAAGACCATCTGGAGCAACATACCAAGGTTATTTCTCTACAAAAAAATTTAAAAACATTAGGTAGACCTGGTGGCTTATGCTTGTAGTGCCAGTTACTCAGGAGGCTGAAGTAGGAGGATTGCTTGAGCCCAGGAGTTTAAGGCTGCAGTAAGCTGTGATTGTACCACTGAACTCCAGCTGGGCAATAGAATGAGACACTGTCTCTTAAAAAAAATTAAATAAAAAAAGAACTAAAAATTATAGTAATAGCAGACCCGGCGAGTGGCCCACACCTGTAATCCCAGCACTTTGGGAGACTGAGGTGGGTGGATCACCTGACGTCAGGAGTTCGAGACCAGACTGGCCAACATGGTGAAACCCCATCTCTACTAAAAATACAAGAATTAGCTAGGCATGGTGGTGTGCAACTGTAGTTCCAGCTATTCAGGAGGCTGAGCCAGGAGAATTGCTTGAACCTGGGAGGCGGAGGTTGCAGTGAGCCACTGCACTCCAGCCTAGGTGACAGAGTGAGACTCTGTCTCAAAAAGAAAGAAAGAGAGAGAGAGAGAGAGAGAGAGAGAGAGAGAGAGAGAGAGAGAAAAGAAAGAAAGAGAGAAAAGAAAAAAAGAAAAAAAGAGAAAGACGAAGGAAGGCTGGAAGGAAAATTTATAGCCCGTCTTTAGATGAAAGGGGGAAAAAGAAACAGCCATTCCTCTGTTTGCTGCGTCTTCACTGCTTTTAGCTGAAAATGTTTGTCTAAGAGGCATAATCTGGAATGTCCCTTCCTGACTCCTTTAACAGCTAGTTTTGTTTAAGAAACAATTTAAGCATAATTGCTAAAAACAAGTAAATTAGGTGAATGTAAATGGATTCCAAGTTTATAAATCAAGTTTTCAATGATAATTGTTTTATAAACTATATCTACTTAAAATTAGGCCCAAAAAACTTGGGCAGGGGGAAAATTTGAAGTCTTAAAATGAAATTAAATAATAGATATTCATTAAATTGCATACACTTAGGTACAACATGATGTTTTAAAATATGCATACATTGTAGGATGGCTAAATCAAGTTAATTAACATATGCATTATCTCAGATTCTTATTTTTTTGTGATGAGAACACTTAAAATCTTCTCTCAGCAATTTTCATGAATACAATATAGTATTACTAACTATAGTAAACGTGCTATAGAATAGAGTTCTTGAACTTATTTCTCCTATCCAACTATAATTTTTTATACTTTGGCCAACATCTCCTCAAATCCCATCCCCTCCAGCCCCACATAACCACCATTCTATTTTTTGCTTCTGTGATTAATATTTGTTTTTATGTATTAATATATAGGTGTATGTGTGTATCTATGTGTGTGTGTGTATATATATTTGGTTTGTTTCACTTAATAAGCAAATATTACATTTTACAACTAAATTAAACTTTATATTCTTAATTCATAATTATTTTTTATTATTAATTACCACTTAATAACTAATTTAATTAGGCTCTCAGTGAAGGTCATGGATAATGAGGAGAAAGTGGGTAGAGTCTCTAAAGCTCTAGCATGAGAAATGCAGTCGTGGTTCTTGGAGCCACTGTTCAGGTCTCCAGGCCCTGGACCTAAAAAGTCAGCAGGAAATGCTGCTTCTCTGTCAATGTTTCCCCATTGCCAGGACCTTGGTAGGCAATGAATCCACCACAGCAATACGAGGCAGCATCCTCAGGAGAGAGCAATCAGCCCCGATAATGGATGGCCATGTGCTAGTATTTGGTATGGAAGAAGAGAGGAGAGCCAGTGCAGCTGTGAGGGGCAGCTCTGGTGAAACAGAATTACGTCTGAGCTTGGAGGGGAAAAGAGAGTAACTCAGAAACCCAGAGGAGAAATGAGAAATACTCAACGCAAAGGTGGAAGGTAGAAGAGACGCTGCTATCACAGGGCAGAAGAGAGACTAGGAACAAGCTTCCTGAAGCTGCTCCTGTCTTGTTCCCCATATTACACACCTCTGTGCCTCGCTTCATACCCAAAATAAGCCATCTTCCTGCAAGCCTTTGTCTAGGGCTCTGCTTTTTGGAAATTCAGACTAAGACAACGTCTCAGCACAGGCTACTCATCACCTGTGAAAATCTGCAGTATAAAGTCTGAACACATACAAATCCCACAGAGGAGTGGGGGCCTAATGACTGGAGGGTGGACAAAGAGAAGCAGAGAAAGGATTTTCTTATGAGTGGGACAGCAGTGTGACCTACTTGATAAGGGTGTTTTAAAATAGCCAAGCGTGGTTACATGTGTCTGTGGTCTCAGCTACTCTGGAGGCTGAGGTGGGAGGATCACTTGAGCTCAGGAGGTGGAGGCTGCAGTGAGCTGAGATCATCCAACTGCACTCTAGCCTAGGTAACAGAGAGACCCTGTCTCAAACTAAAAATAATTATTGAAAAAGCATTGTTTACCTGGGAGCCTTGAGTCACATCAGACAGTCTAACAGTGTGACTTATGGCAGGGGCTTTAGGCCACCTGGTATCTGTTCTACCTCCAGAGGGGCTGGAAAATAAAGAGGAGCTGTTAGTCTATGTCACACACGTCTATGTGATTGAGCCCCAATGAGAACTCAATCACCTGGACATGAAAACTCAGGTGAGCTTCCCTGGTTGGCAATACTCCGTTATATTTCAAACATCATTGCCAGCAAAGGTGGTGATGTCTGTGACTCCACTGAGAGCAGACAACTGGGAGCTCCATTTTTGAAACTTTCTGGGTGACATGGTTTGGCTGTGTGGCCACACAAATCTCATCTTGAATCATAGCTCCCATAATCTCATGTGTCCTGGGAAGGACCCAGGAGGAAGTAATTGAATCATGGGGTGTGGGTTTTCTCATCTCGCGATAGTGAATAAATCTCACGAGAGCTGATGGTTATATAAAGGGCAGTTCCTCCGCGCACGCTCTCTTTCCTGTGCCATGTAAAACCGGGTTTTGCTCCTTCTTCGCCTTCTTCCATGATTGTGAGGCCTCCCCAGCCATGTGGAACTGTGAGTCCCTTAAACCTTTTTTTCTTTATAAATTACCCAGTCTTGGGTATTCTTTGTATTCTTTATGAGCAGCGTGAGAACACCTGGATGCTGCCCTATATGTCTGTTCTTTTTGTGGATTCTAATCTATCTTTTTACCATAGTAAATCAAAACAGTGGGCATAACAGTTTTAGATGAGTTCTGTGAGTCCTTCCAGTGAATTGTCAAACCCAAGGATAGTTTTGGGGACCCCCTGAACTTACAAGTGCTATCAGAAGAAAAAGCGATCCTCTCCACTGCCAAAAAAGACAGAGCAGGGAAGCCAATCTGTTGCAGGGAAAAGGGGAATATCAGTAAGCTGTATTCTTCTGTCAGATCCGGTTGTCCATTTCTTTCTGTGTTTGTTCCAGCTGGATCCTACCAGGCTTGTCAGGGAATTCAGGGATCTGTTGTACCCATGACAGGGCTAAAGCATTAGAGATAGATAAGGGAGGTCTGTCTTCAAGCCAATGTGGGGTAAAGCTGGGAATCTCTCTTAGGAAAAGGTGAGTTAGGAGGTAGATGAGTGAAATGGACACTTGGAATTTTTGACAACTTTTCAGCATGTGAAAATTGTTTCTCATTAATCAAAGTTGAAGAATCATCTGAGGGAGCTAACAGGTTTCCTTGTTAAACTCATTTAGGCTGAGGGAGCTAATAGGTTTCCTTATTAAATTCATTTAGGCTGAGGACCCTGTCTTAATAGTTCTGCATTCATAGCACCAAGTACAATATAAAGCATAGGGTAAGTACGTGGTCATCCTAATTTTTAAATTAATCGATTGGTGTATAATTTCTTATAAGGTGAAAAAGAGGACTTTTGAACTTAATCTGAAAGATGTCTCAATATATTACAAGCTCACCTTGTGATGCTAATTTTAATTTTTCTGATTTAATTGGAAAAAATTTTGAAGAATAAGGCACCCATATTATTCTCTTATCATGAATGTTTTCCATATTGTTATGTAGCTTCCCTATGATCTGAAATCCCTGCTGAATATTCTGTATCGTTCATAAATATTCTGTATAGTTCATAAAGTATGCCTAAAGAAGATGGCGCTCGTGCTGTGTGGAGGACAGTTTAGAGTTGCATTGTTGATCAGCACCTGGTATTGGAGCCAGCAGACAGAAGAACCCGAGTCCTTTAGTCATCTATGGAGGACCGCCCCCCTCCGCCCCCACCGCCGTCCTGGAATACCTGCTGGACTGATACAAGCATCAGAAACTTGATTTTTTTTTTTTATTTTTTTATTTTTTAGCTCTTACGTTTTGGTTCTATTTATGATAGTAGTTGAATCTACTCTAATAGTGCAAAAACTGATACCGTGTTAGCTGGGTGTGGTACCATGAAGAAGGGTACTGCTCTAAGAAGGACCAAAAATAGGTGGCATTGGCTTCACAGTTGAGCAGCAGGAAGGGAAAAAATAGTATGCTAGAAATCTGAACACTCTAAAGTCTGTGCTCTCAACCACATTGCAGAGCCAAAATAGGGTTCCTGACTCACTTGCTGTGAATGGTTACAAGTGTGCTGATAAATGGATGCCCTCTGCCCTACGAGGGATCTTAGGGTTCAGGGTGGCCAGTCCCAGCCTGGTTGCCTTCAGCCAAGAGCAGCCTTCTGTTTACCACTAATGGGTCATTTAAATCCTAAATAACTAGAAAGAAAGCAATCTTTTCATTCCTTTTGACTGAAAAAGGAAGCAACCTCTGTAAGCTCTCTTATAAAATCACTCAGGACTTTCTCTGTCTTGAGTTATATAAATGATTAAAAGTCCTGGCCCATTTCAAACTGGTTTCTTCTCTCCCTTTTCTCCCGACTGCCTAAATCAGACTATCAAAGTCAGCATATGTCGTGAGTCTCCTGTGTTAAGTAGATTACTTTGGTTTTCTGCCCTGCTTAACTATAATCACACATAGCATGGGAATTACAAGGAATTTCATTACTGAATTTCCTTTTCAAAAGTTTACATAAATCAAGAATTTGTGGTTACCAAGAGTGACAGTAGGCAGTGGGGCAGTCCATGCTCTCTATACAGTGGGAATATTATTAATGCACTTTGTTCCAAATTGTGAAAATTGGCTAGCTCGTGCAGACCCGGCAACAAACTCATGGCCAGGTGAGTCAGATTCCAAACCTGGGACACGGCTCCGACCTCGGTGTTTCTTGGGTCAGTTGTGTATTCTCAAGGAGCGCTCATACCTCTTTTAAAAGTGTATGCCTTACAAAGGATTAAAATGGTAAATTTTATTATGTATATTTTACCACAATTTTAAAAAAAGTATATGAGACAAGAAGCTTTACTTCTGACCTGTCTATTCTAAGATGCATAGAATATTATAGCATATCAATGTGAGAACCTTAGAGATTGCCTAGACATTTTGATTAGTAAGCACTGGATAGTTACTCATTTATACCTCAACTTATTTCAGAAAGTTCAAGGCAACTTAAAAGCTGTATAAAATATAGTGAGGCAGGACAGGTGTGGTGACTCATGCCTGTAATCCCAGCACTTTGGGAGGCTGAGGCAGGTCAATCACGTGAGACCAGGAGTTTGAGACAAGCCTGGCTAACATGGTGAAACCCTGTGTCTACTAAAAATATAAAAATTAACTGGGCAGGGTAGTGCATGCTTGTAATCCCAGCTACTCTCTGAGAGGCTGAGGTAGGAGAATCGCTTGAACCTGGGAGGTGGAGTTTGCAGTGAGCCGATATCACACCACTGCATTCCAGCCTGGGTGACAGAGGGAGACTTTGTTTTGTTTTTTTTTAAATAGGAATAGCACATGTGTATTCAGGGTCGACCATGTATTAGACATAATGCCAGTTTGAGTATGTGTAAGTTCACACTTCCTTTCCATACCCAATTATGTCATTCCTTTGTGGTGCCCTCTCTTCTAACCAGAGGAACTCACCCCATTTTTTTTTTTTTTTTTTTTTTTTTTTGAGACGGAGTTTAGCTCTTGTTACCCAGGCTGGAGTGCAATGGCGCAATCTTGGCTCACCGCAACCTCTGCCTCGGGGTCAAGCAATTCTCCTGCCTCAGCCTCCTGAGTCGCTGGGATTACAGGCACGTGCCACCATGTCCAGCTAATTTTTTGTATTTTTAGTAGAGACGGGGTTTCACCATGTTGACCAGGATGGTCTCGATCTCTCGACCTCGTGATCCACCTGCCTGGGCCTCCCAGAGTGCTAGGCCTCCCAGAGTGCCACCGCGCCCGGCTCACTCCATTCTTTTCATTCTCCTTTGTTCTGCTGCTTTTCCCATTAAGAAAACATCTCCCTTCTCCATTTACAAATCAGAATCGTCTATCAGTCTATTCAGCCAGTGTCCACTAAGTGCTTACTCTGTGCCAGGCACTGTTCTAGGCTCTGAAGAAAAATAAAACAGGAAGAAAGCCCTGCTCACATGCTATAGAGGATGATGAACAATAGATGAATATGAAGATATACAAGTGCAGCCCCAACACATGCATCATCTTATTTAAACCCACTGTACTGAGAGAATGTGTGGTTCAGAGACGTCAAGTAACAAGCCAGCGTGTGTGGGTGCCTGGTTTCAAACCCGGGCCTGTTGACCTCCAATTAATGGCATCCCAACTTGTTAGTTATAAAGCCCTGAACACATGCAAAGAGTGATGCTAATTACTGTTGCCAAAATTGAGTGAAATGAAATGCAGGCAATTGTATGTGAAATTTTTACTTGTCAGAAACACTAGCCTCTTGGGTTTGCAGTTTTCTTTAAAGATGTGTCTGAAAAATGTAAGCTATAGTCCTTTCACTGATCATACTTCCCTGAGAAGCAAGTTATGTTTTGAAATGACTGGAACATTAAAATACATTTTATGCCGGGCGCTGTGGCTCACGTCTGTAATCCCAGCACTTTGGGAAGCCAAGGTGGGTGGATCACAAGGTCAGGAGTTGGAGACCAGCCTGGACAAAATGGTGAAACCCCATCTCTACCTCTATTAAAAATACAAAAAAATTAGTTGGACGTGGTGGTGGGTATCTGTAGTCCCAGCTACTCGGGAGGCCGAGGCAGGAGAATCATTTGAACCCAGGAGGCAGAGCTGGCAATGAGCCAAGATTGCACCACTGCCCTCCAGCCTGGGCAACAGAGTGAAACTCTGTCTCAAAAAAAAAAAAAAAATTACATGTACAGTTTGACTTTAACTATGTGTATACTTTCTCTCTCTCTCTCTCTTTTTTTTGGCAGAGTCTTGCTGTGAGCCACAGTGCCCAGCCTAACTGTGTATATAGTTATGTAACTACCTAAATCAGATGAAATAGTTGATTTTAATAAACATCTGCTTAGTCTTGAAATCTGTCACAGCTTCAAAGTGGATAAAACATCTTTTGGTCTCCAAGAAAAACTGATGTTTATTTTCAAAACGTTTTGGTTTGTGGCATTGATACAAAGGTCGCTGCACTTTCCCAACCCTTCCAGCTTCCTTGGTGGAAGGTACTTCCCACGCTTGGCCCTGGAAAGGCAGCCACATCATCACACACAAGTCCTCAGCACAGACGGCCCCTCACAGCCTCTTTTCTTTCCTGTGTCTGCCAAGAGGGCTTTTCCCCTTCCTCACTCTTTCCCTTAGTCCCCGTAGCCTCACCAAGAGAAACACACTTCCAGGAGCAGAGCCGGAGGAACTGGTTTCTGTATTTCTCAGATTCCTTCTGGCTTTAGCTGCAGGCTGTTTTCGTCTTTAGTTCTCCTCTCATCACTTCTCTTCCCCTTCCTAGGGCTTCACTCTCTCTGACCTGCTCCTCCCCTCTGCATCCCAGGCCATGCCACCCCGGCTCCATCCCCAAGGCTGGAGGACAGAAAATCTGCTCTCATCTTCCTCACTGCCTTGTCCTCACTTCAGCAGCTCAAATAACACTTCCTTGTGGAAGCTTTCTCTCACTGTCCCAGCAAAGATTGCCATGTTGGCACTTTATTGGACTTCTCAACACACTCATTGTTTTTTTTTTTTCTTTATTGAGATGGGGTCTTGCTCTGTCACCCAGGCTGGAGTGTAGTGGTGCCATCATAGCTCACTGTGGCCTTAATCTCTTGGGCTCAAGCAATACTCCCATCTCAGAATCTCAGAGTAGCTGCGACTACAGGCACTTGCCACCATGTCCGGGTAATTTATTTTTATTTTTAGTAGAAAAGTGGTCTCACTGTGTCACCCAAGCTGGTCTCAAACTCCTGGGCTCAAGCAATCCTTATGCCTCAGCCTCCCTAAGTGTTGGAATTATAGGCATGAGCCACTGCACCCAGCCCCATCACTTTCTTTATATCACGTGTCTGTATAGATCTAATCTCTTATCTTCTGGACCCAGACAGCCCTCACCCACAGTAAGTGGTTTTGTGTTAAAACAAGACTGAGTGAAGCTGTAGTTACTCTGCTGGGGCTGCAGTGAATGGGAGTTATGGTTTCAGCTGGCAGGTTGTCACTTAACGTGTGTTTCTGTCTGTTGCACACTTCTCTAGTACTTTATACCACACAGTCATGTGCCACGCAGTGAACCTTCGGTCAGTGACACACAGCATATACGATGGTGGTCCCCTAAGATAAGAATACAGTCTTTTAACTGTACCCTTTCTGTTTAGATACACAAATCCTTATTTTTATGTGAACATTGCCTACAGGATCCAGAACAGTCCCAGGCTGTACAGGTTCGTAGCCTAGGAGCAATAGGCCATACCATATGGCCTAACTATGTAGTAGGCTCTGCCATCTAGGTTATTGTAAGTACACGCTGTGATGTTCACACAACAGTGAAGTCATCCAATGACGCATTTTGCACAATGTTAGTGACGTGTGACTGGTATTTTGGTATCTACTTTGGTTGTCTGGTGAGCTGCCTTTTATGGCTGAGACACAGCTCCCATAAACAACACTGTCCATATGGGAAATCCATTTTGAGTTCCCTATAAATTACATTAGGAGCTTTGGAAACACCTGTCCTTCAAGGGAGGATGGTCACAGGGTTAACTTGACAACTTAAAAGGCAAGAAGCCAGGCATGGTGGCTCACGCCTGTAATCCCAGCACTTTGGGAGGCTAAGGCAGGAGAATTGCTTAAGCCCAGGAGTTCAAAGCAGCCTGGGCAACATAGTGACACTGTGTATTAAAGAACAAAAATTAAAAAAAAAAAACACGTTTTCCAACTAGAGGACTGGTGACTAGTTATCCTTCATTTCCAACAAGGTTCCAAAAGAAATTATTTTATTTTTACTTTTTAAACAATATTATTATTATTATTTTTTTTTTGAGACGGAGTTTCGCTCTCGTTACCCAGGCTGGAGTGCAATGGCGCGATCTCGGCTCACCGCAACCTCTGCCTCCTGGGTTCAGGCAATTCTCCTGCCTCAGCCTCCTGAGTAGCTGGGATTACAGGCACGTGCCACCATGCCCAGCTAATTTTTAGTATTTTTAGTAGAGACGGGGTTTCACCATGTTGACCGGGACGTTCTCGATCTCTTGACCTCGTGATCCACCCGCCTCGGCCTCCCAAAGTGCTAGGATTACAGGCTTGAGCCACCGCGCCCGGCCTTTAAACAATATTATTATTATTATTATTTTTTGAGACGGAGTTTTGCTCTTGTTACCCAGGCTGGAGTGCAATGGCGTGATCTCGGCTCACCGCAACCTCCGCCTCCTGGGTTCAGGCAATTCTCCTGCCTCAGCCTCCTGAGTAGCTGGGATTATAGGCACGCACCACCATGCCCAGCTAATTTTTTGTATTTTTAGTAGAGACGGGGTTTCACCATGTTGACCAGGTTGGTCTCGATCTCTCGACCTCGTGATCCACCCGCCTCGGCCTCCCAAAGTGCTGGGATTACAGGCTTGAGCCACCGCGCCCGGCCTTATTATTATTTTTTTAAAAGATGGGGTTTCATCATGTTGGTCAGGCTGGTCTTGAACTCCCGACCTCAGGTGATCTGCCCGCCTTGGCCTCTAAAGTGCTTGGATTACAGGCATGAGCCACCACGCCCGGCCCTCCAAAAGAAATTCTAAGGATTAAGACCAGATACTCAAAGGAATGGAATTAACCACACTCAAAAATCATTTCCACGTTGAGTCTCAAAGTGAGGGATCTGTCACTAATGAAAATACACACTTTAAAGGTCATAAAACATGTAAGATTAAAAAATTCTAGTCCTGCTGACCTTGTGGTTTTAATGACCCTAAAGTGGGTGACACAAAAAATAATCTTCATTCGTTAAAACTTCACCTGGGAATTTCCATTTTGAAGGTATTTAGCTAGACTGGTGTATCAAGGCCACAGAAGCTTTGGTTTCTAAATGGGTGATCTGTACAAAGAACCAATTCAGGATGTGGGAGACAAGGACGGGGTAATTTTGCTTCAGCCGCTGTGGTTTCTCGGAAGTGCTGCTCAGTGCCGGTTTTCTAGGGCAGAGCCTGAGGAGGCAGGTGGACAGGCTACTTTAGAAATTCTCCACTGTCCTACTTTCAACTTCAGCGTTCCGGAGAGCGTGAATGTTGTTCGTTAAATTTTATCAGAAAAAAATAATTCCATGTATTGAATGTAATTGAAAGTCCAGATGATAGCTGCAGTTGGGCTTTTTGAATGCATAAATGACTCCCTTCCTGCTTGTAAATGACATGAAGAAACAGTGGGTTTTCTCCAAGTTTAAACACATCACCACGGCGGTGTTACCACGTGTCTCCTGGGTCTCCACTTAGCCAGAGAGAGTCATGGAAACAGATGCTCAAGTGCCTTCTCTGATCTTGGCTTACTGGCAGGGACACCATCACTTGGCAGGTTCTTTTCATCAACAACCTCCACAGACCTAATGCCTGGGGAAATCGGGAAAAGAGTGCTCTGGCAGTAAGTGAGTTTGTCTGAGGGCCATGCCATAGACTTCTCAGCTTTATTGTGTTTGGGGAAAATGTGATTTAAATTAAGTGGAAAGCTGTGAAGGCCAGTGAGGAAGGGAAAGTGGTGGTGGTTGAGTTCAGAGGTCAGCTGAGGAACATTACTGACTTTACAGCAAAGAGGAAGCAGTGGTGCCCACAACCGAAAGAACTTTCCACAGGCAGCACCCAGCCAACCTGCCCCCTGCCTGCAGGAATCCCTTAAAGGCTTTTCCCTGTCCGCAGGCCGACAGGCCTCTCCTCCCAATACAGCCTCATTTCCTGGCCTCATCTCTAGCCCGTCCTTGCTATTTCACTTTCAGACACTCCAGAAAACATCCCCTCAAGCTGCACCACTTCGTCCTTGCTTGTGCTGCTCTGCCGAGCCCCGGAACCCTTTACATCTCATGATCTCTCCCCTCACTCCCACGTCACCTGGAAGACTCTCCCCCAGCTCTCAACTTACGCTCAGGAGAAGAGACATTTATTTGTCCCTGTGAAAAAGCAGTTACCCGCCCTCCACCCTGTGGTGTGCTGGTGCCACACCCGCTCCCCTCACCACCTAGCACACTCTCCCCTCTATAGTGAAGGCCCACCCCAACCTGCTGAACAGCAAAGTCCATGGGGTCAGGAACTGCACGTGTGTCAGGGACTATGTGTGGCACTGAGTATGGCAGATCTCCAAGATTGGGAAGCATCTCTTTGCATAGTTCTCAATAAGTACTGAATCCAGGTATATTATTATTATTATTATTTTATTGCATTTTAGGTTTTGGGGTACATGTGAAGAACATGCAAGATTGATGCATAGGTATATACATGGCAGTGTGATTTGCTGCCTTCCTCCCCATCACCTATATCTGGCATTTCTCCCCATGCTGTCTCTCCCCAACTCCCACCCCCCGCTGTCCCTCCCCTATTTCCCCCCGACAGACCCCAGTGTGTGACGCTCCCCTCCCTGTGTCCATGTGTTCTCATTGTTCAACACCCGCCGATGAGTGAGAATATGTGGTGTTTTTCTGCTCTTGTGTCAGTTTGCTGAGAATGATGGTTTCCAGGTTCATCCATGTCCCTACAAAGGACATAAACTCATCGTTTTTGATGACTGCATAGTATTCTGTGGTGTATATGTGCCACATTTTCCTTGTCCAGTCTATCATTGATGGGCATTTGGGTTGGTTCCAGGTTGTTGCTATTGTTAACAGTGCTGCAGTGAACATTTGTGTGCATGTGTCCTTATAGTAGAACGATTTATTATTTTTTTGAGACAGAGTCTTGCTCTATTGCCCAAGCTGAAGGGCAGTGGCACAATCATGGCTCATGACAGCCTTGACCTCCTGGCTTAGGCAATCCTCCCACCTCAGCCATCCCCTCACCCCCTGTAGCTGGGACAAGAGAAAGATACCACCACACTCAGCTAATTTTTAAATTTTTGTAGATATGAAGTATCCTTATGTGGCCCAGGCTGGTCTTGAACTCCTGGACCCAAGCAATCCTCATGCCTTGGCCTCCCAGTGTTAGGATTACAGGTGTGAGCCATTGCGCCCTGAGAATCCAGGTATTTTAGAAAGGACTCAGAGTAGCCTGGGGGAGACTTTCACCAGGAAGAGAGATTGGGGCTGGGTCTTTGATTACTATGTACTAGGGGTTCTCTCAATAGTGCTCCTCCAACAACTAGATGGGTGGGAAGGCAATAGCAACAGCCGAAGTTTTAGCTGGTGAGGGGGCTTGTGGAGGCCAGGCCAGGCCATTTGTGGAGAAGCTACGAAATTAAGCCAATTCCTAAGTCAGGCACTCAGGGTCTGCTGCACAGGAACTGGTGCATTTTCATGGGTAACAAAGTTGTTTAATGGCTAGCAAGTACTTTTTTAACTCTTCATTATGGGAATTCTCCAACATATACATACAGAATAGTCTAAGAAGCCCTTATGTACCCACCAGTCAGCCTCAACAATGATCAGCGCTTCATCAAGTGGCTTTCATCGTTTTCCCAGGCCTAGCCTACATCTATGTAATTTATGGGATTAAGAACACAGAACACAACCATTCTGATCTTCATGATCACACAAAGTGTCTACACGTGCCATGTGAGGATCTGTTGATGGTGAAGTTGGACAGGTCAGTCCTGCTGCGGTGGCTTCCCTAACCCTGTGTACATCACCCCAGGCAGAGAGAAGCCCTTCATGAAAGGTGGAAAGAACTTTCCTTGCAAAAAAAACTGGCTCCCTAATCACACTCCTTCCAGCTGTTACCAGATTCAATAACTGCAACTCCTATCAGAATGAAGGGTAGGCAGCTCTTCCCTGGTGGGTAACAGGGACCCATCACATCCCCATAGCAGAGCCCAGTCTGAGGAGGACCCCAGGAAAGGGAAAGAGATGCCTTCCCTTCCCCAAGTAGAGGAAGCTCCACTGTTCTAAGTTATTCCATCAGCTCCAGGGCTAAGGTCCACATGAAAGAACACTGGTAACTTGAGCTTAACCCTGCCCCAGCACTCAAGGGAAGCACATTCCCAGGGGCAAGGAAGTTAGTCCACTTTTTCTGTGACGCACATTTCAAAGCCCATTTTGAACAGTTGTAAGGGAAGCCAGTACAGGAAAGTATACATGAAAATGTGCCAGGACTCCTCAGTGGAAATGTCAAGGGCTATTTTGACACTTACTGGTCCAGGTACAAAATGGGTTGCTTGGGACAATGTCCTAATGTGACATTATCTTGTGACCAAGCTCTGCATGTTGCTACTTTGTGCAGCTGCCTGCACTTAGCATTTCACAGAAGCTATGGGGCTCTTCCTGCAGAGGTCACCACCTTGAAAGCTGAGGCACCACTGTCAGCAATGTCAAAAGTAAATGCGTAATGAGTCTTTAGTTCATTCTGTGTGATTTCTTAATAAATGAACCTGCTACTGAACTGTGAAGCAGGCAAAAAACCACATGGACAACACACAGGGTACTTCTAGAAGGACAGGTCAGGTCCAACCACATGCAGAGTGAACAGCATCATTTTATTCTCCTTTGTGCTTAAAATAAAGATACAATAGAAGTTTTACAATTCAGTATGATTAGACGTGATTTATAATTTTAACAATTTCAAAAAAACCCCCAAACAACAGAAACAAAGAACTAGTACAAAGTTTAAAACTACCAGAGCAAGCCACCTTTCTGATCAAAGCATGTGCCACAGCTAAATGTCCTTAGAAAACTTTTTAAGTTTCCTCAGCTAAATTTTCTTAGAAAAGGTTTATGAAAAGCCTTTAATCTTAAATATTTGAACTATTTTTGTAACCACTAAATGCCTTCACCAACTCATTAATCAAATGTTTCCTAAATTCAGGAACCAATGACCAAGTGGCCTGAAACACATAAATCTTGATCATCTTCTTCCAGCTACAAAATACTAATATTTTAAGAAAACAAAATATTTTCTAAGCACAGAAGCTTTCTGAAAACTTCCATTATCTTTTCTGGCTCAGTACCTGACTGAAATGTTCAAATGTTCATATTGCACACACAAAAACATTTGAGCAGCATACAACATAAGTGTGAGAAGCTGATGAAAAATAAGATTGGAAAAACCCCCTAACCTGTGTTCCATTTACATGATTTAAATATATAGTTTTTCTATATCTTTAAGTAAAAAGGTAAACTTTAGAACAACACAGACATACAAATGTATTTAGAGTTTTACAAAATATATTCAACCCCTCAGACATGCACAATCTTTTAACTCTGGAGTTACCATACAAGGGAGCTAGTTTCTCCTCCATAATGAGAGCAGGAAGTCATGTGTACAAAGCCATTTATATGAAAAGAATAACAACCACATTCCTTTTCTTTGTCCTTGACAAATATTTATGGAATGCTGGAAATTATGGAAAAATAATTCCAATGTTACAAAGTCCAAAGAATTGGAATGAGAAAACTCCTAGCAGCGCATTATGCTACATGGAATGACAATCATCCTGGAGTAATTAGGGCAGCATCTTCTACCACTTTTAAAGGCTACTACAAGATGGGGTGGAAATGCCACAAATGCCACACCATCTCTGATCAAAGATTCAGAGACACAAGTGTTAACACCATTAAGAGTCCCAACCATCTCCCCACTAAAATACCAGGCAATGTGTAGCAGCTACCGTCCTAACAGGCTACTTTCTGCAACTGCTGACACAAGTAAGTTCATGTGGTTAGAGGCCAGAACGCTGGTCCCCTACAGAGCAGAAGTGCTCCCACACTCATCACTGGCTTTGGAGGGAAAAGACCACTAGCTGTATCTTCTATGAAACTTTTATTCACAGAATATAAAATAACAAAACCTACCTGCCAAGGCAATAATGCTATAGCGTGACTTTAAAACTTGTAACTAGCAGAGTAAAATTCTAACTCCTTTCTAAAAGAATTCTTATAACCCTTAGCATATGAAATACTGCTCTCAAAATACTTTCATTCAGATTTTAAGCACCTTGTTCCTCAGCCATGCAACCATTTCTCACTTCTCCCTCTCTTCCTAATTTGCTTTCTCCTTGGCTTTCCAAAGGAAATTATTCTAAAAAACATCAGATGCTTAGTATAGAATTTGGAAAGGGAGATAAGGTTGAGCAAGTCACATCATATGCTCTGGTTTGCTGCCAAAGTGTATTGCTGCTGTGTTTCTTAACAGGAAAGTGGATGAGAATTGTTTTAGGGCTGTGCTTGGCAGGGTGATAGTGAATCACTAATGGATGTGGGGAGAGACTATTCATGCTGGTTATGTGAGCCAAATGCATATGCACAATCATCCTAAGCCTTCTTTGGACATGCAACTATTTCTGTTCCACAACTGGTAGCTTTAACTCTCTCTTCTCTACCTACACTCTCGCCTTTACAATGTCTAGTAGGAATTGAAGTATACCAGGACATGTTCCACTCTCTTAAGTCACCTGGACAGCAGTGAAGCCACCACCAAGCCATCAATGTAGTATGTGTGCCTGGCACATCTGAAAAAGGCTGGCCCTGGTTCACTCACACCTAGGTACAAACAATTCTTAGACACAAAAGCCTTAGCAAGCATGGGGCAAGTGTGGCCACCAATGCACACCCCTTTACCAGGGCTATGTCAGAAGACGACCTGGTGCTGGTTCCTATGGCTCACAGAGCCAGGGTTTGGTGAGAGGCTGCTGCTTCTATGCTGGCCACTTGGAGCCTAGAATCCAAGCCTGCAGTATGTGCGGGTCACAGGACAAGCGGTGAGGCTTCCTGCCTTTGATAGTGTGAGCTACCTCGGGGCTCCTGCCAACAATACAACAACCAGTACTCCTTGAAAACTCCAACTTCCAGAACCTGAAGGAAATATAGCTATGGTCTTTTGATCATTTCTATCAAGATAGTTCTGTCTTCTGAGATAGCTGTTTTATGTTGAAAGTCAGTAAAGTGACCACTAAGAGTCAAACTCTTAGCTAGAAATGTTAACAGAAAGTCAGATCAAAGTGTATAGTCAAATAGGGAACAAGTGATACTGAAGCAAAGTTAAACTTCATGTAACTATTTTTATTTCAGTGGATGCCAAAGCATGGGTTGAGCTGCTTTTGAATAGTGAGAAATGGGAGTTGACCCCGATCATAGAAACCGTACAAACTGAAAGACAAATCAGCACCTTGCTGGATGACCCCTCACAGGGCTCCTAGATCCTTAAAGTGTGAACTTTGGCAGCTGAGAAGTCACAACTGCACACAAATCACACTATCATGCACCAACTAATGATGCGGCCTCATGAAACAAGATGTTAGAATGAATTCTTTATAGTCTCAGCACAAAAAAGATTAGAGTACCGTTTTAAGGTTTTGTTTGGTATAACTTTCTTCAAACAGTATTTCCTGAGGTTAACTTTCTTGGAAGAAATAGAATTAATGGGGTTCTCACATTAAGCCCTTCAATTTATCATCACTGAATTCTTGAGTTATTATGCTCAAATGGGTAATATAATTTGTGTTTAGAAAACACAAAGTGGAAAATTTGGAGATACTTAGATTATGTCTCTATGTTCATTTCAAATACCGTGGGAGCATTTACTTCTTAAACATTTTGTGAGGAATAAACCAAATATAATCAGAGCTCTCCTTTAATTCCCCAGCAATCTGGGGTAGATCATACTTGCAATGTACTTTCCAAGTATCCTTTGTTATTGAAAAGGCAGTCTGTTCCCTGTAAGTACTCTCTGAGAACGCTCATCCCAGGTCCCCTGGAAAAGCAAATGAGAGCTAAGCGTGGCAAACACACGAGGTCCAGCCGTGTACAAATCATCAGTAGATGGCACACACATGCATGCATGTGCCTAATATGAAACCAGATGTCCTTTCTCAGATGACAGGTGTCATGGTTGCAGTTTGCTTTTCTTGCCACTTACGTTGCTGAATATAAACTTAGATTTCTATTTAATCATCTTGCTTTTCTTTTATAAATACTTCTAGAAGGGGGTAGGGATTGATTATAGGAGGACTTTGATCAGGGAAGCAGGAGACTAGATGCTTTGAAAAGCTTTACGAAGACTAAGACTAAGAGAAAAGCTGTAGGTCTGCAAACAGCCAATAGAAAACTGTTTAAAAAAGAAACAGGCTGGGCGCAGTGGCTTATACCTGTAATCCTAGCACTTTGGGAGGCCGAGGCAGGCAGATCACTTGAAGCCAGGAGATCAGGACCAGCCTGGCCAACATGGGGAAACCGCATCTCTACTAAAAATACAAAAATTAGCTGGGTGTGGTGGCACATGCTGTAATCCCAGCTACTTGGGAGGTTGAGGCACAAGAATTGCTTGAACCTGGAAGATGGAGGTTGCAGTGAGCCGAGATCGTGCCACTGTACTCCAGCCTGGGCAATAGAGCCAGACCCGGTCTCAAAAAACGAAAAAAAAAAAAAAAAAAAAAAAAAAGAAAAAACCAGATAGTACAAACTCTGGATTAAAAAACAAGTGCTTGTGCTGGGTGTGGTGGCTCACACCTGTAATCCCAGCACTTTGGGAGGCCAAGGCGGGTGGATCACGAGATCAAGAGATCAAGACCATCCTGGTCAACATGGTGAAACCCCGTCTCTACTAAAAATACTAAAAATTAGCTGGGCGTGGTGGTGCGTGCCTGTAATCCCAGCTACTCAGGAGGCTGAGGCAGGAGAATTGCCTGAACCCAGGAGGCGGAGGTTGTGGTGAGCCGAGATCATGCCATTGCACTACAGCCTGGGTAACAAGAGTGAAACTCCATCTCAAAAAACAAAACAAAACAAAAACAAAAACAAAAACAAAAAAAACAAGTGCTTGTAAAAGACTGCAACATGACCGGGGTTGGAAAAATAAACACATAGGTCTTTGAAAGTACTGCCTTATAGACACATTCGTGTTAATCTGCTTCAGTATCATCGAACCATCATTCTGCTATTTCTCCACACACCCACCTGCACAGTTATAAAGAGAAGGAAAGCACAATGATACTCCTTGATACCTGAAAGCAATTTTTAAAGGATGTGGAAAGAACAAACTAAAAACATAAAACTCCCAATCCTCAGAACTACCACCCCTGACTTTCATGTTTCTGGGAAGAAGCAAATTAATGTTTTGTGGGTAGAAAGCAAAAAAATCATCATATAATTCCGCAAAATAATTAAGGTCCGACTGTATGACCCCTTCACTTTATAAGCACATTTTAAGGCCAATGTTAGAGAAAATGGTAATATAAATTAATTTTAGCAAGTATAAATTACAGTGACCATCTAGATATTCAAACACCAAAACAGAACAAAATTTACATAAGTAAAAACTCTTCTAAAGTAAACCAATGTACGGTATCAGAACTCAAAATTTATTAGAAGGTTCGTTGTATGTTTTAATCAGGCTCAGACTAAAATAAAAGTAGTCAATTGAAACTCCAACCTGGAAAGCCATCCCTGCTACGGCTGTGATTTCATCATTTCGGCATCCCAAAACATTCACATAGAGCAACCGTCCATGTAAACAGTTCGACATATGGTCCCCTGCTGTGAATCTGTGGCTGATAAACAACAGCCTGGGAGCAGCAGACAGACAGGGGACACTTAAACCTCAGAAAGCAACAGCAGCCTCTGGCACCTTGCTTAAGGCTTCCCATCCGGTGGCTCAGTGAGACTCTGGGAGGGGGAAGTAGTGAAAGTAGAAAGCCATGAAGACATAGCTGTCTTTGCACTGGAAAAAGCTCCTCCAACTGACTGGCCTGGATGGAGACAAGAAAACCGAAAGGAAAAATGTCTTAACTTTTGAGACAGTGAAAGACCAACATAATAAACTTTTAATTAAGAAAACTTTTTTTCTGAGACAGGGTCTTGCTCTGTTGCCCAGGCTGGAGTGCAGTGGAGTGGTCATGGCTCCCTGCAGCCTCAACATCCCGGGCTCAAGTGATCCTCCCACCTCAGCTTCCCAAGTAGCTGGGACCACAGGCACTTGTGACCACACCTGGCTAATTTGATTTTTTGTAGAGACAGGAGTCAGGGTCTCATTATGTTGCCCAGGGTGGTCTTAAACACCTTGGCTCAAGTGATCCTCCTGCCTCAGCCACCCAAAGTGTTGGGATCACAGGTGTGAGCCACAGTGCGCAGCCAATAAATGTTAATTCACTAGAACACACCAATATGTCAACAACAGCCAAAATATTTAAATTTTTAGTTTCAAAACAATCCCTTTCCATAGGAATGTATTAAGGAAAAATAGAGGATTTGTTAGTGTAGGAGCCTACCTGCCTAAGCATTCTGAAAGTATTCATCGAACTGTTTCTTTAATATCCTCAGTGCTAGCAACACTGGCTATATATCAGAATAATTAGAGAGCTTAAAAAGTCAAACTGCTTTGTGTTCCTTAAATACCAACTTGATAATCGGTAACCACCTAAACAGGGAAGAGTGGTTAGGTTGTTTTAGGGAAATGTGCTTTTATCATCTAAAATGAAGTTATGTTAAACAAAGATGTATAGAACTCTCTCTGCTCCAGGTCTATTGTGTTTTATAGAACATTATCTCAAAAGTTAATGTTAGGCCTGGCATGGTGGCTCACACCTGTAATCCCAGCACTTTGGGAAGCTGAGATGGGCAGTTAGCTTGAGTCCAGGAATTTGAGACAGCCTGGACAACATGGCAAAACCCTGTCTCTACAAAAAAATAGAAAAATTAGCCAGGCATGGTGGTGCATGCCTGTAGTCCTAGCTACTTGGGAGGCTGAGGGAGGAGGATCCTTGTGGAGGTGGCAGTAAGCCAAGATCATGGCATATTTTATTTTAGCCTGGGCAACAGAGTGAGACACTCTCAGAAGAAAAGGTGATGCTAAAGTGAAATTATTTAAGTTGACTAAAATACTCCCACTATTCTTGGAAAGGAGAATATAGAAGAGATTTGGCTTTAGAATTTAACTATCAGCAGCAGCATATAATGTATCTATAATATAGCATAGTTTTTCTATTAAAAAAATAAAAATTCAAAACTAAGTCAAATGCATATTGTTTGGAGATAAATGCTTATGTGCTAAATTCTGTTCCTTTGCAATACACTATGTATTCTGCGTTTGTTTTTGCAAATACAAGTCTGTAGAGTTTTCTGTCTCTCTCTAGGTATTCAGAAAACTGGAGATATAAGGACCCCTACACAAAGATTACCTAGTTCTGGGACTTTTGAATTGTGTTCAGAAATGGTTAACCTCTTTCAGAAGCTAGGGAAGTAGTAATGCCCTGTTTTTTACAACATATTTTATGACAAAGCAGATGGGGCAAAATGTAAATAACTGGTGAATCAGAGATAATTGAGAGTTTCTTGCACTGTTGCAATGCTCAAGTTCAAAATTACATCAAAATAAAAAGTTAAAAATAGAGAAAATGAAAAATTTTAGAACTGATGTGGAACAATATTCAAAATATTGTAAGTGAAAACAGGTGCAAAAGAGCTTGCTACCATTTATCTGACTTTGATATTAATACCAGCCTTATCAAATGAGTTGGGGAGTATTACCTTATTTAAAGATTTTGTGTAAAACTAGAATTATTTCTTCCTTAAACATTTGACAGAGTTCAAACTGGAGCCACCTTGGCAGCCTGGTTTAAATTAAAAACCTTACGGCAAGGCTTTTCATGTTAAATTTGATTTCTTTCTTTTTTGTAAGACACTTGCTCTGTCACCCAGGCTGAAGTGCAGTGGCGCTGTCATGGCTCACTGCAGCCTTAACTTCCTGGGTTCAAGCAATCCTCCCACTTCAGCCCTTCGAGTAGCTGGGACTACAGGCACGTACCACTATGCCTACTTTTTAAATTTTCTTGTAGAGATGGAGCCTCACTAAGTTGCTCAGGCTGGTCTTGAATGCCTAGACTCAAGCAATCCTCCCGCCTCAGTCTCCCAAAGTGCTGGGATTACACGTATGAGTCACCGCATCTGGCGCAATTTCTTTAATAGATAATAGGGGTATTCATATTTTCTTTTTGCAACTGTTATGGTAATGTAGGTCTTTATTCTTTGAGACAGAGTCTTGCTCTTTTGCCCAGACTGGAGTGCCATGGCATGATCTCGGCTCACTGCGACTTAGGCCTCATGGGTTCAAGTGATTCTCCTGCCTCAGCCTCCTAAGTAGCTGGGATTATAGGTGCATGCCACCATGCCCAGCTAATTTTTGTATTTTTAGTAGAAATGGGGCTTCACCATGTTGTTCAGGCTGATCTCGAACTCCTGACCTCATGATCCACCTGCCTCTGCCTCCCAGAGTGCTGGGATTACAGGCGTGAGTCACCCCGCCCGGCTGGTAATGAGTCTTTAAAAGAATTTGTGTATTTCATTTGCTAAATTTGTTAGCATAAAGTTGTTCAAATATTCCCTTATTTTCTGTTCAATTTCTGTAGGAGCTACACTAATCATCCCTCTTTCATCCTTAATATTGGTAATTGGTATCTTCTTATCTGTACCAGTCTATATAAATAATTTATAAATATTGTTGATCTTTTCAAAAAACCAACTGTTGGCTTCACTTTCTTTATTGTGTAATACTATCTTAGAGGACAGCAGCTCCTAATACTTAACTTTTATTATGAGTCTCTGCCATTTATAAAGAACTGTAGACAGCACAGAAAATGGGGTAAGAAAACTCTGGCGAAGCTTGAATTTTGGTAACAAAACAGTGACTTCATAAAAAAATTTTCTCACTCTCTATTAGATGTAATGGAGTTTGACTTTTTATGGTATTATTTGGAATTTTTCAAATGAATAAGACAAAAATTTAAAAACTCTCTTTATTATTATGTAACACAGATCTTTACAACTTTATGTTTTTTATCAATTACATATTGAAGATGGAAAATGGACGTAGAAAACAAATTGTGATTCCAATTTGTTCCTGGCTAAAGGCATGTCTTACCAACAGCTTTTCCTGTTTGTACAACATTCCGGCTAGTTGTGACCATGACGTTTCCAATTTTTTTGCCACGTTCACTATTCTGAACAGAACTGAGTAAAAGACAAAATAAGTGTTAAATACAATTTATTTTTATTTTATTTTTTGAGACGGAGTCTTCCTCTGTCACCCAGGCTGCAGTGCAGTGGTGCGATCTCAGCTCACCACAACCCCTGCCTTCTGAGTTCAAGAGATTCTCCTGCCTCAGCCTCCTGAGTAGCTGGGATTACAGGCGTGTGCCACCACGCCTGGCTATTTTGTGTATTTTTAGTAGAGACGGGGTTTCACCATGTTAGTCAGGCTGGTCTCAAACTCCTGACCTCGTGATCCACCCGCCTGGGCCTCCCAAAGTGCCGGAATTACAGGCGTGAGCCACCATGCCCAGCCTAAGTACATTTTAAAAAATCTCACACATGTACACAGACACACGTAGACACACACACACAATAATCACTCTGTAACCATCCCAAATTAGAATTACTGAGAAAAAGCTAAATTATTATTTGTTTTGAATTAATTTATTAACCTTTTAAGCATGTGCATTTTCAGAATAAATATAAAAAAAGAACATACAGATGAACCCAAAAGTGGTGGGCACATAAGGATGTATGTATGGCTAAATCTCTGACAGCGATGGTTTGCTAAAAGCACTTTACCAAAATAAAAGTGATAAATTCTGTTATTAGTTCACACCATCCTCTGTGGAATAGTGGTGTTTTCACTTTGAAACATACACACTGCTGAGCTAAAGAATGTTATGCACATATTTGGTTACTATTTGAAGCATAAGTCTATCAAGTAAACAGTTCCCACTTAGCAATGAAACATATGGCATAAATTCAAACTTAAGAATTTTCCCAGTATTTTCTCTAAGTACTTACTGTGAGAATCTTAACTTCATGTCTGAAACTGAGTATTGGCCTTGAAATGGATGGCTGTAAAAAAAAAGTTTGAGTTTAAACTATGAGTATTTTACCAAAAAGGCTGCAAAAAAGGATTATCACAAGAAAATATTAGTAAGCTTCTCATGGATGACATAGCTGGGTGTAGTGCTGAATTTGTTATCAGGAAACTTGGCTTTGATCACAGCTCTCCACTTACATTGATGATATCCAGAAGAGATGACTTAACCCCTCCGAGCTTTAGTTTCCTGACTTGTAAAACAGGTGTGGGGGTGTGTGTGTGTACGTATGTGCGTGTGTGCGTCCGTGCGTGCCGGGGACGGGTAGCCTCTCTTAGTGCTATCCTGATATTTTAATTTATTTAGTCTGTCTAGGGTGGGACTCAAGAATTTTTTACAAGCTCCCAGGACAGTCAAAATGAGTCACTGGTTTAGGCCATGGTCATACATCATATACCTTGATCCTGTCCATTTTGTAAATGTGTGCTATTGGCTATGCAAAGATTTGTGGATGGATAAGCAAAATCTCTACGGTCTTTCAGAAAAGCAACTCAAAAAGCAGTCTTAAAAAAACAGCATTATCTTTACTTTTGTAAGAAAGTACATTATTCTGACTTCCCTATTTCCGTTATATTAAAAGAAAAAAAGTGTATTAAAAAAATCAGGCATTCTGGAATTATACAGTCAGTAGGAAAAAAAAATCAGGCAATTTAACCACATAAAATGGGGAGTCAGTAAATATCCAGTTTTTATCTCAGCGGTCCCTCTGTCAAGGTCTAACAAAGAAAGTCACCCTAGTAAAATCTATAGCTACTTACAAAATACAATTAATGGTTCTTCAAGTGACAACAAACTACTCTTCATGGGCCGAAGTAAGGATATGTAACACTTCTTATCACTAGATTCCTGAATCACAGGACTGAAAATATTGACACATCATTTGATCATTCTCTATGTTCCCGGAATGGCTATATTTAAGGGATGAAATATGCCTGCTACTTGTCAAGTCAGAATGCTGCCTTCCCTAATCTTCAGGAGTTAAAGAAAGGGTTTCATACCTCTCAAAAGTTATAATTAGTTTGAAATATCTCTAAATGGCACCCTCTGATAACAACAGAAGTCTAGCATTTCCTATTTTATTTTTCTGAGACAGAGTGTCACTGTTATTCGGGCTGGAGTGCAGCAGTGCGATCTCTGCTCACTGCAACCTGCCTCCCAGGTTCAAGTGATTCTCCTGGCTCAGCCTCCCAAGTAGCTGGGATTATAGGCATTCACCACCATACCCAGCTAATTTTTTGAATTTTTAGTAGAGACGGGGTTTCACCATATTGCCCAGGCTGGTCTTGAACTTCTGAGCTCAGGTGATCTGCCCGACTCAGCCTCCCAAAGGGCTAGAATTACAGGTATGAGCCACCAGGCATGACCACATTTCTTGTTTTTAATTTGGTCAAAATGTTGGAAATCTGCTATTGAAGGAAACTAGACTATTTCCCCCAAAATCTACTTCTTTGACATATTTCAAGATGGCTATTCAGAAGGGCTGGTAAGGCAAGAATGACTGAAAAGCTGTCATTTTGGGGATATGCATCTGTAGAGAAAATCTGCATTAATGCAGCCCGGTTTGCTCTGAGGCCCTCCAAAATGTCTGACACATTTAAAGGTCTGAAAGAAACATTTACCATCACTTCTTTCTGAAGACTGCTACTCGTGAAGTTTTATCTATATAACAAGACCCACTTTGCTAGCCAGGCCTCCTTTCTCCTCCTTCCTGCAACCTGACTTACCACCCTAAACTGTTTTTGGCTATGCTGTGAGCCCCCAATTCTTTCTGTAATCTAAAGAAGGCATATATATAAACCAGTGTACCCCGTTGGTGGGTTGGGTACACGAGCTTGGGTACATAATCCAATCACCCTGTAGCTCTCCCTCATGCACATTAATATATTTGCATGCCATTTCTCCCTTTAATCTGCCTTTTGTCAGCTGACTTTTCAGGGAACCTTCAGAGGATGAAAGGGAAGTTCTCCCTTGGTCTGTACTACGGTAACTGCATAATTTCCCTACCTATATATTTCAGTTCACAAGTCTTTCCTTCAGCCTTCTTTCCATCTAAATAGCCTCAATTTCTTTACATGTTATTCTAAGCACTATTTCATAATCCTTTAAAAACTCCTTTCAGCTAAGGCTCTTTTGGACCTGCACTAACATCTATAGAGCTGGTTCAAGCTAAAAGCACCAGATGTAGTGACAGATAAAGATCTGACCAGGCCTCCCAGCACAGAGCCCAGGGAGGAGACTGGGATGGCTCTGTGTGTTGACTGCCTGGACGGAGGGTCAACGCAGGCCCTGCCTTCCCAGCACTACCCTGTGAGTGCCACCCTGCTAAGCAGCTCCACATCTGTTTCCCTTCAGCACGTTGAGAATACAGGCTTTGTAGTCAGTCAGGGAGAACACTTTGAACTCAGCCCTTTCATTTAATACTATTAAAATGATTTTGCCTTTTATTTCTGTGTTTATACTATATTGAAATGGTAATATAGGTTTCTGGTATATCCAAGTATGATGATTAAATTCACCAAAATTGGTGTTGAACCTAGTCATTTTTACTTTAAAAGATGGGGTCTCATTATGTTGCCTAGGCTGGCCTTGAAACTGTGGGTTCAAGTAATCCTCCCATCTCAGTCTCCCAAGTTGCTGAGACTATAGGCACACACCACTGTGCCCAGCTCCTTAGTTATTTTTCTTTTTTTTTTTTGATACGGAGTTTTTGCTCTTGTTACCCAGGCTGGAGTGCAATGGCGCGATCTCGGCTCACCGCAACCTCCGCCTCCTGGGCTCAGGCAATTCTCCTGCCTCAGCCTCCTGAGTAGCTGGGATTACAGGCATGCGCCACCATGCCCAGCTAATTTTTTTTTTTTGTATTTTTAGTAGAGACGGGGTTTCACCATGTTGACCAGGATGGTCTCGATCTCTCGACCTCGTGATCCACCCGCCTCGGCCTCCCAAAGTGCTGGGATTACAGGCTTGAGCCACCGCGCCTGGCTTAGTTATTTTTCATGATGTATAATATAAAGCTTAACAGACATGTTATCCAAAACCCTCTGTACCAACTTACGCAGATGCTTCCCCAAGTTGTTATGGCTTAAACATCTGGATTGTGTGTGTGCACGCATGCGTGCACAGCAGAGTATCTTTTCTAGCACCACTTAAATCACATTAGAAAAGTTAACTATAGCCCCAAAATACAGTAGTCAGTATAAAGTTGACTTTTATTCTTTACAAAGAAGTTTAAAATACAAATGAAAATGGTGTATGCTTGTATCAATGTAAAAAACACATCATTTTTATCTTTTAATTTAGAAAACAAGTTCCCATATACATTATATCAACTGATCTCCTTTGATGCTGCTCTGCTGCATTCACACACACGTTATTTTGTAATGGCTTCAACCAATAGCCTTTTATGCCTATGTGGGATAAAGCTTTCATCACCAACATTCAGTATTGTAGCAGGTATTAAGTTTTGTTGAATTTTAAAGTCTGATGTGGAAACTAGGTCTGACCATACATTCAGGAGTCCAGATATTAACTTTTTTTTTTTTTTTTGAGACAGAGTCTCCCTCTTGTTGTCCAGACTGGAATGCAGTGGTGGTGCAATCTCATCTCATTGCAACCTCCACCTCCCAAGTTCAAGTGATTCTCCCGCCTCAGCCTCCTGAATAGCTGGGATAACAGGTGCCCACTACCATGTCTGGCCAATTTTTTTTTTTTGTATTTTTAGTAGAGATGGGGTTTCAGGCTGGTCTCAAACTCCCGACCTCAGGTGATCCGCCTACCTTAGCCTCCCAAAGTGCTAGGATTATGGGCCCCAGATATTAACTTTAATTGGTTTTGCATGTCATATTCTAAAATAGCCTCCCAGTTTTAAACTAGTGGTATTTCCTTCTAGGCTTCTATCTTGTTTAACCATTCTGTTAAAGAAGAATCACTGTGTACTGAGCATCACCAAGTGCCAGGGACTTCCTCTCTGAATCACATTGAGAGCAAGGGAAATGTTAGTGCTTCCCATAATGCTCATGCTTTTTGTATATGGATTCTGAATACGGAAGCAGTTTCTAAGCTGTATCTCTGTATTTGGGAACCTTTTTATGACCTACTTAAGGGGATTCTTGAAAATATTCACAATATCAAAGTTAAAATAGAATTTTCTTTGTATTGAGCACTCGTAAACCAACCATTTATGTACTATCAATCTTCAGAGGATGCGCTTACTTTGGATTTATTTCTGCAAGTGCAGGATGCTTGTTGCTGTTCCACACCCTGTAGTTGTGAGTATTCTTCCATGCCGTAATAAAGGTTGTCCCATAGTCCGATAATATCTTTTCATTATCTGTCAAGTAAATAATTGAAAGAAGTTAAGCTCGGCTGTAGCCATTCAGGGATGTGAACATTAACAACCAAAAAGGGTAAAGGATGGCTTTATCCCCCGCCCTCCCGTATTTGGGGGAGATAGCCTCCAGGTGTCAGGAAACTTGGGTCTAGCTCCAGAAATCCTGTTAAGAAGCTATGTGGCCTTTGGCAAGTCACTTAATCACTCAGAACGTCATTTTCTTAAATAGGAGGGTTGAGCCAGATATTATCCAAGGTTCCTTACAACTCCAAAATATTTTCATGTGGCCAGGCGTGGTGGCTCAAGCCTGTAATCCCAGCACTTTGGGAGGCCGAGGCGGGTGGACCACGAGGTCGAGAGATCGAGACCATCCTGGTCAACATGGTGAAACCCCGTCTCTACTAAAAATACAAAAAACTAGCTAGGCGTGGTGGCGCATGCCTGTAATCCCAGCTACTCAGGAGGCTGAGGCAGGAGAATTGCCTGAGCCCAGGAGGCGGAGGTTGCGGTGAGCCGAGATCGCGCCATTGCACTCCAGCCTGGGTAACAAGAGCGAAACTCCGTCTCAAAAACATATATATATATATATTTTCATGTTCTCTTTACCATTATGAGGATAGCATTATTAGTTAAACAAAAACTGTATGCCTGACAGTGAATAAACATACTGATTTATACGTATGGCATAGGCAATTGGGATATCTTTCTATTTTTATGAATGCCATCCCCCCTCCCCCCAAAAATTAAGAATGAATACACAATGTAGTTCTTTCAATCATGATTTTCTCTTTGGATTTCGTGTCATGATTTGGCATTTCATTCTTGAATTTCCCAGCATTTCACTGTCAAAAATACTTCAAAAAAGCCGGGCGTAGTGGCTCTTACCTGTAATCCCAGCACTTTGGGTAAGCGGGCAGATTACCAGAGGTCAGGAGTTTGAGACCAGCCTGGCCAACATGGTGAAACCCCATCTCTACTAAAAATACAAAAATTAGCTGGGAAGTGGTGGCATATGCCTATAGTCTCAGCTACTCAGGAGGCTGAGGCAAGAGAATTGCTTGAACCCGGGAGGTGGAGGTTGCAATGAACTGAGATCATGCCACTGTACACTAGCCTGGGTGACGAGAGACTCCATCTCAAAAAATATATATGCTAAAAACTGATAAAGTTGTCAGCTTTATCAATACTATGGGAAAGCATGCCTGTTTCCCCAACTTGGAAGACCAGAAATGGTTTGGAGAACTGATACAAATGGCTATTACTTCATATATTAATTGCATGTTGTTTGCATTGAAGGTAGAATACAAAGTACCTTTTGTTGGTAGAAAGGAATTGAATGAGATACACAGTTCCACACACAGCATAAAGAACTTGTTCCTCAAGCAGTTCATTGGGCTGAATTTCCTCTTTTGACCTTGTTACTTGTTAAGAGCATGGGCCTAAGCCAAAATGTCTGGGATCAGAGCCTGCCTCGGCCTCTTATCAGATGGATGAGCAAGCTATTTAACCTTTGTGGGCTTCATTTTCTCTTCTGTAGAAGGCGATGACAAGGTACCTACCTCCAGGATTGTGAGGATGAAATGAATGATTAGATGCAAAGTGCTCAAAACACTGGTCCCTGCACATATTTAATGTTCCAAAAAAAAAAAAAAAAGTTAAGCTACTATTTTCAGTGCTTACAGTCTCCTGGGCAAATTTTTTTTTAAAAAGCAAATTAATTACTCAAGCTACATGATGGTGGAGACAAAGTTTTCTTTCTAGATTACTGAGTGCTTTGGGATTAAAGGATTTAATTTTGGTGTCTCAGCTGCTACATCTGTGGTGGTGGCAAACATTTAAAAATAACCCATTAACAAATGAGGACTTGTTCCTTAACCATGTTTTACAAATTAAAAACACTCCTGAAACCCGATTTAAAACTACTTATGTGCAATGTGAATAACTAACCTGGCAACATGTGGTGGTGGTGGTTGGTGTTGATTTAAAAAAATCTATTGACACAACAATGTGAATGTATCTAATACCACTGCGGAATGGTACATTTAAAAATGGTAAAAATGGTAAATTTTATGCTATATGTATTTCATCAGCATTTAAAAAATGGTTACAGTTAACTGATGGAAAAAACACAAGCTCAACACGTTTTTAGCAACTGTAATGAGTATCTGCCAAATGTCCAAGGTGAAAAGCTCAATGCAGAGCTCCATTTTCACTATACATTTTTTTCCCAAGAGGAATGAGACAGTTTTAATGTAGGAGTAAGCCCATGTTTACCTGTCCCATTTTAACCATTTAATAGGAATAATATTTCTTAGAATGGGTGATAAATTTGAAAATTTAATAATTTACAACATGATTTTCATCGATTTCTGTTTTTCATATTCTTCTTTCTCCCTTTATGCATGTTAAAAACATGTAGGCAATATTCATAAACAGCTGCCAAATACTGATATATCTTTCCACAGAAAGGAATACGAAGCAGCCATGTAAAAAGTGATGATATATATTCATGTTATGTTGATATGTGTTGGTTCTATTATAAAGTAATCAAAGGTTTCAGAAAACACGTATAAAGGGATCCATTTTTGCAAAAGGACCACCAAAAGTACCAATAAACCGAAATCCAAAATCCATGCATAGGAAGATCTGGAAGGCTATAAGGTACTCAAGATTTTAAAAGTGGCTCTGTATGAGGGAATAAGTGGTAATTTTTCTATAAGGAATATGTATTTATTGTGCAATCCAAAACCTCATAGATGTTACAAAATGAAAAACTATAATAAAACAGGTAGCTGTGTGCTCCACAGGGTTTCTTACCTAACTGCAGTGTGGCAGCCAGCAGGGCATGAATGTAGACCGCAAACTGGGCCCGGATCCATTCGTCACCTCCCTCCCAGCCCGTGCCATCTAGGAAGACGTCATCCCGATTCTCAGTCACGTGCCTCACTAGGTAATCTGCGAACCTTAGGTCTGCAGTGGTTGGGTTAAGCAGCTTCCTGAGTTCTGGATCATGAATCTGGATCAGAGCTTCTTCTACCTAGAGGGTATCCAGGTACAAGTCAGAGTCTGGGCATTCACGCAGACATCCATGCCACACTTTACAGAGTAACTACAGGGAAGGTGGAGCTGGAAATAAAAAATATGAATAATAGCATTCTCAAAAGGTGAGTCTAAGAAAGAGGTTTGTACACTGAAGTTTTCTATTTATAAAATGCTCATTTTCTGTTTTTAGAAAATATACACTTAGAGAATTTTACATTATAAAAGTAATTCATGTAGATTGCAAATATTTAGGAAAATATAGAAATATATGTAAAAATCACCTTTATTTCACTAGCAGAAATGAACACATTTAACAAGTATAATTCCTTAAATACTTTTTCTTTTGCATGCAGATACTTTAGAATATTCTTACTATGTAATATTTGACATACTAAGAACTGCATTTAACTTACAGGTTAGTTTTGAAGTATAATAATAAATGAAATTCCTATGAACCCACCAACCCACTACAGAACTAGAATGTAACCAAAAATGTTGAAGCAGCTCTGATCCTTCCATCTATATCCTCCTGTCTTAGAAAATGTATATATTTTCTTCTTCAAATTTGGAATTGTAATAAATGTATCTTTGAATCCTGGACTTTTCATTCTATTATAACAATTTGCCCAAGAAATATATTTCCATACTTTGTCAGAAACTACAAAAGCCTTTTTTTGTTTTTGAGAGAGTCTCACTCTATTGCCCAGGCTGGAGTGCAGTGGTGCAATCTTGGCTCACTGCAACCTCTGCAGCCTGGATTCAGGTGATTCTCCTGCCTCTCAGCCTCCGAAGTACCTGGGATTACAAGTGTGTGCCACCATTCCTGGCTAATTACTGTATATTTAGTAGAGAGAGGGTTTCACCATCTTGGCCAGGCTGGTCTTGAACTCCTGACCTCGTTATCCACCCATCTCAGCCTCCCAAAGTGCTGGGATTACAGGCATGAGCCATCACACCTGGCCTTTTGTTTTTTTTTTGGGGAGACAAGGTCTTACTCTGTCACCCAGGCTGGAGTCCAATGGTGTAATCTTGGCTCACTGCAACCTCTACCTCCCAGGTACAAGTAACTCTCCTGTCTCAGCCTCCTGAGTTGCTGGGTCTACAGACACGCACCACCACGCCCAGCTAATTTTTTTTGTATTTTTAGTAGACATGGGGTTTCATCATGTTGGCCAGGCTGATCTTGAATTCCTGACCTCAGGTGATCCATCCACCTCAGCATCCGAATGTGCTGGGATTACATGCGTGAGCCACTGCACCAGGCCTCATAAAATTTTTCTCAAAAATTATTTTAGGCTGGGTGCAGTGGCTCACGCCTGTAATCCCAGCACTTGAGGAAGCCAAGGCAGGTGGATCATCTGAGGTCAGGAGTTCGAGACCAGCCTGGCCAATATGGTAAAATCCCACCTCTACAAAAATTGAAAAAATTAGCTGGGCATGGTAGCAAGCACTTGTAATCCCAGCTACTCAGGAGGCTGAGGCAGGAGAATCACTTTAAGCCGGGAAGTGGAGGTTGCAGTGAGCCAAGACCATGCCATTCTACTCTAGCCTGGGCAACAAGAGAGAAACTCTGTCTCAAAAAAGAAAGAAAGATTATTTCAATTGTAAAATAACAATTTAAATTTCTTACATATTGATGTCAGATACTTATGCATAGCTTCCTTCTTGGTATCAAGAGCATTCTAAACAGGCTAGAAGGATTAAAATTACTTTAACAACAAACACATTTTTAAAATCGTGACGTACTGGTAGGCCCAGTTGCCCAGATTGGTATTCTGGTTTACCCATTTACTGGGTGTTTGATATTGTACAAATCACTTAATCTCTCTGTTCCTCAGCTTCTGCAGTGTAAAATGTGGACAGTATAGTGCTATTGACTGGGTTGTTAGGAGAATTAGACCAGTTAATACACATAAAATACCTACAATACATGACATGCAGTATACAATTATCATTTCTAGTATTGTTACTATACATTCATAATTGTAGTTAAGAAAGGAAAACTGGGATGAGCAGGGCCAAATACACACACTCACACATAAACGTACTTCCACAATGGCATCACTGAGGTGTTTCTGTTGTCGAAAAAGGATGTTAGTAGCTCCAGCAACAAATCCCCTAACGGTGACATCGGAGAGAAGATGATGCTGCTGCAATGCCATGTAAGGCAAACACAGATATCCCTATGAATTAGAAGAGTAATAGAAAATATCAGAAAAGTAAAAGGTTACCTTTCTCTTTAAACTTGAGAGGTAACAGTAGGAAAAGAAACTCCCATTCTTTCTGCCCTGTAAGTCAGCTAATCTTGTACTCAATAAAATAATAATCCAGGGGAACTTCAAGTTTTGACTGTAGTAAATCCAGTTAATGATTAGCCAATTGTCTCCATGAATGGTCAAATATTGCCAAGGTGGTTTAATATGAAGGCTGTCTTTCTTGATCGCTTTGTTCTTATTTAATTTAAAAGCCTCTACAGAAACTAATGAATGGAAACTTTTCATTTAGGAGATAAAGCATTGCACCTGTTAATAAGTACATTGTTTAGTACAAGGCTGTTAAAAATTTAAAATACATGCATCTGTACATAAACACTCCAAAGTAGTATGAGAATAGGAAAGCATTTGTTACACTGTCCTATGTTAAAAATCATGCACAAAGATTTCAAAATATTTGCTACTGAATATTTAAAACAAAAATGACACTGGTAGTATTTGTGTATTTAATTAATTTCCATTTGAATTTTATTTGAAAACAGCATTTGCTCCACCTTCTCGAGATGGTCTTGCTCTGTGACCAGACTGGAGTGCAGTGGCATGATCTCAGCTCACTGCAACCTCCAACTAACTGGTTCAAGCTATTTTCCCACCTCAGCCTACTGAGCAGCTAGGACAGCAGGCACAAGCCACCACGCCCAGCTAATTTTTGTATATTTTTTTTAAGTAAAGACAGTTTCACCATGTTGGCCAGGATGGTCTCAATTTCCTGACCTCATGATCCACCTGCCTCGGCCTCCCAAAGTGCTGGGATTACAGGCATGAGCCACTGCACCCAGCCCACAAATTGATATTCTTTGTTGCAACTAGGGGAGCACTCTGTGTAGCTAACAGGTGGTTGTTAAACACTGAATATGAAAAGGAAGACTTTCAAAAGTTGGAATACATGCCTAGTAATTTGGTTATATTCTTCCTCTTGAAAATGTCTTTTCTTGCCGGGCGCGGTGGCTCACACCTGTAATCCCAGCACTTTGGGAGGCCGAGGCGGGTGGATCACGAGGTCAGGAGATCGAGGCCATTCTGGTCAATATGGTGAAACCCCGTCTCTACTAAAAATACAAAACATTAGCTAGGCATGGTGGCACGTGCCTGTAATCCCAGCTACTCGGGAGGCTGAGGCAGGAGAATTGCCTGAACCCAGGAGGCGGAGGTTGCGGTGAGCCGAGATCGCGCCATTGCACTCCAGCCTGGGCAACAAGAGCAAAACTCCGTCTCAAAAAAAAAAAAAAAAAAGAAAATGTCTTTTCTTGCTTGATCACACCCTAACTAGCAGCAGTAGCAGCAAAAATAAATCCATGTCTTTGCATCAGAGATGCTCAGTATAAAGCTTCTCAACTCGGGCTCCTCATTCAGAATCAGTATTATATTTCACAATAACAACAAAACTAAAAAGTATGTTTTAAAAAAAACAAGGTCAAAGCTTTTAAAAAATATTTTTAAATCCTTTAAAAATGTATAAATATACATGCCTTTTGGCCCAGCATTCTACTTGTAATTTATCCTACAGTATCCTAGAAATATATCATGTATGATATTTATGAAAATAAATGTAATACCAAAAGACTAGAATCCAAACTGTTCATGAATAGGGGACTAAATAAATGTTCATCCATACATTGAACCCTGTAGCCATAAAAAATGATGTTCATCTCCAGATAATATTATGGGCTTCGTGTGGTGGCTCATCCCTGTAATCCTAGCACTTTGGGAGGCCGGGGCAGGAGGATCACTTGAGGTCAGGAGTTCGAGACCAGCCTGGCCAACATGCTGAAACCCTGTCTCTACTAAAACTTCAAAAATTGTCCAGGCATGGTGGTGGGCACATGTAATCCCAGCAACTCAGGAGGCTGAGGCAGGAGAATCGCTTGAACTCAGGAGGTGAAGGTTGCAGTGAGCCAAGATCACACTGTCGTACTCCAGCCTTAAAAAAAAAAATAAAAATGTTATGTAAAAAGAATCAGAGGGCTGGGCATGATGACTCACATCTGTAATCCCAGCACTTTGGGAGGCTAAAGTGGCAGGACTGCTTGAGCCCAGGAGTTCAAGATGGGCCCAGGCAGCACAGTAAGACATTGTCTCTAGAAACAAAATTAAAAAGGTTAGGAGTGGCAGCTCATGCCTGTAATCCTGGCACTTTGGGAGGCCAAAGAGGGCAGATTACCTGAGGTCAGGAGTTCGAGACTAGCCTGGCCAATATGGTGAAACTGTGTCTCTATTAAAAAATATAAAAATGAGCTGGGCATGATGGTGTGCACCTGTAATCCCAACTACTTGGGAGGCTGATGCAGAATTGCTTGAACCCGGGAGGCAGAGGTTGCAGTGAGCTGAGACCACACCACGGCACTCCAGCCTGGGCGAAGAGAGCAAAAACTAGGTCTCAAGAATAAAGGTCAAAAATGGGCACATTCTGCCACCATTTGTAAAAAGGGAGGGGAAAATATGCATTTGTTTTTGCATAGAATACCCCCAGAAGGAAACATAAGACAGTGATGTTGGCTCTTGGCTGCCACTAGAGAGGGCAGCTGGATAGCAGGGGATGGGATGGAAAGGAGACTTTATTAGCGTTCTTGTGGTTCCAGCTACTCAAGAGACTGAGGTAGGAGGACAGCTTGAGCCTAGGAGGTCGAAGCTGCAGTGAGCTGAGATTGTGCCACTGCTCTCCAGGCTGGGTGACAGAGTGAGACTCGTGACACAAACAAGTTGTACCATTACCTTTAGTTATGATCAACTTTTAGTAATGATCAACTTAGCCTATATTTAAATGTAAGGTGACAAAAAGAGCAACGGTCCTTTCACACAAAGCAGCCTCCATGCCCAAGCCCACTCCTGGCTTTCCACTTTTCTAAGCACTTAAACTCCCATATTTGAAACTGCAGTATACCTTGGTTTTAAAAACCTCCAAACATATTATTGATGATATACTTGTACACCCATGATTTGTAGCAGCATTATTCATAATAGCCAAGAGGTAGAGGCAACCCAAATATCCAACGATCGATGAATTGATAAATACAATGTTGAACACATACCATGGAATATTATTCAGCCTTAAAAAGGAAGGAAATCCTGTCACATGCTACAACATGGATAAAGCTTGAGGACATTGTTATGTGAAATAAGCCTGTCAAAAATAGACAAATACTGTATAATGCCACTTATATGAGGTACCTAAGTAGACAAATCATAGAAAAAAGAATGGTTGTTGCCAGGGGCTGGGCTAAGTAGGGGAAATGGGGATTTGTTCATGGGTATAGTTTCAGTTCTATAAGGCGAAAAAGTTTTGAAATCCATAGCACAAAAGTGTGAATAATAGTTATCACAACTGAACTATATATTTTAAAATGGTAAAGATTGTAAATTTTGTGTTTTTACCATAATTAAAAAACAAACAATAGCACATCTCAATGAGAGGAATCGGGTATAACTCTTCTAAGCGGGTCTAAGGAGCTACAGAAGAATAGTGTGCCTTCTTTCACACACCTCAGAAGGGGCCAGGAAGTGACTGGGATCAAGGGCCATTTTCTCATCTCTTCTCTAGTCAAGGATATTAAGAAGTGTGGTTACAAATTGGTAGCCTCCATGTTGCAGTAAGGTCAATTCTCTCCAAAACTGATCTATGGTCTAAATCAGGGGTCCCCAAACTACGCCTGTGGGCTGCATGTGGCCCCGAGGCCATTTATCTGCCCCCGCCGCACTTCAGGAAGGGGCACCTCTTTCATTGGTGGTCAGTGAGAGGGGCACAGGATGCGGATGCTGCAAAGCGCGGTGTCGTTCACGTACAGTACTACTTCCGGTGACGCAGGACGCACGCGTCAGGGCTCCGGAAGCGCGTCATATGAGGCATATCCAGTCTGCGGCTGCGGCGCCCCACATCACCGGAAGCAGTGTGAAAGAAGTAGGAAGAAAGGCAAAGCACTATAACCATTACTACACAGTACAATGGCCCCCATACTCCCCCAAATGTACAACAACATAATGGCCCCTATAACCTCCCTTTGCCCAAAAGTCGCCCCCCACATTACTACATACCGCGTTTCCCCTATTATAAGACCCTGTCTTATATTAATTTTACCCCCAAAAGACAGGGACTGGCTTATTTTTAAGAGGTGTCTTATAATAGGGGAAACATGCAGCAGTGGGCTTCCCACAGAAGAGGCCCACCGCTGCTGCAGATGTCCAGGACGCTGTATACACAGTGTCACCGGCTGATCACCGCCATCCCTGTATACAGCACTGGAGGCGGTGCTGGGCCTGTGACACTGTATACCGCTGTCTGGGATAGTGGAGGCAGCAGTGCTGGCTGTGAAGGGTGTCACACCTTGCATAGTCCGGCCCTCCAACGGTCTGAAGGACAGTGAACTGGCCCCCTGTGTAAAAAGTTTGGGGACCCCTGGTCTAAATGTAATGGCTATCAAAACCTCCATCTGTGTAAGTGTGTAACTATGAACTGGAGAAGCTAATTCTAAAACTGATGAGGAAATGCCAAGGGCTAAGAAACTCTTGAAGAACAACAGTAAGACAGAAGGCTTTCCTGTCACCAGCACGACTTACAGGTCATTAGCACAATGTAGGGACTGACACAGGGAAAAATATACTAATGGAACAGCAACAAGAGTCCAGAAACACACACTTCCCCAAGCAAACACAAAAATCAATTCCAGGTAGAGAAAAACCAAAATGTGAAAGTCAAAACTATAAAGCTTAAAAAAAATAGGCCACGTGGTGGCTCACGCCTGTAATCTTAGCACTTTGGGAGGCTGAGGTGGGTGGATCACCTGAGGTCGGTAGTTCGAGACCAGCCTGACCAACATGGAGAAGTCCCGTCGCCACTAAAAACACAAAATTAGCTGGGCGTGATGACACATGCCTGTAATCCCAGCTACTCAGGAGGCTGAGGCAGGAGAATTGTTTGAACCTGGGAGGTGGAGGTTGCACTAAGCCGAGATAATGCTAACATACTCTAGCCTGGGGAACAGAGTGAGACTCTCTCTCAAAAAAAAAAACAAAAAACAATGCAAAACAAGAATTACAAAGAACTTGTTTATTCACTATAAGGGGAAGAATCTAGCTTTTAACGCATACTATGCAAAAAGAAATCCAAACAGCCAACAAGTATATGAAAAGATGTTCAAGCTCAGTAGCGATTATCAAAAAACGCAAACTAAGAGCCCCACAATATCATCAGACTGACTAAAACTGTCTGACAATATCAAGTGTGGGGAATGTGGAGCAATAGGAACTCTGATACATGGCTTATGAGAATGGAAAACGGTTATAACCACTTTAGAAAATAATTTGGAATTATCCAATAAGGCTGATGGATACTCATTTTCTATGATCAAGTATTCTTTCCTTTAGGCATTGGATCCTAGAGACACTCTGGCCATGTATACCCCAAGATCCCTGAACAGGAACTTCACACCAGCATTGTTTATAGTAGCCAGAAACTGGAAAAAATGTAGCTATCCATCCATAGCAGAAATGATGAACTGCAGAATAGTCATATAATGGGACATTGCCAGGGAATAATGATATACAGCTTCATGCAAAACATGGGTGAAACTATAAACAATGCTGAGAAAAAAATAGTTCTCTGGGTATCCCCATTTTTCTAAGAAAAAGACGTTATTTTTCTTAGAAAAGACTTATTTTTTTTCTTCTCTTTTCTCTATTTCCTCCTATTCCCCACACCCTAATTAGCTCTTTAGAAATGCAAGTTCTAAATTTTACCTTCCCTTCACCATACACTCCCTAAAGGGCAAGTTCATCAAACAATGTGCTTAAAAGCTCTGCAGTGGGAACTCTTACCCACCAGGAGACTGCCTAGAGAGACAAGAGTCAATTTACAGCACAGAGTGTCCATCAGGAACCTCTCTACCACCTGGAGAGTTTCAGAGTTTTAGCCACCTTACAACCTACTTCTGCCCATGAAGATGCCAACTTTACCACCCGGTAGATAAGGCACTGAAGTTCGTGAACCTCCACCTGCTTGGTTCTTCTTGTGTGTGCCATTTATGCCAGGCACACTTCTTATACTTATAAAAAGTACCCACTTCGTGCTCCAAAAGTGAAGCAGGACCCTTAAGGCAGGAAGCTTGTACTTCTTCCCCTAATCTAGCTTTGGAATAAGTCACTTTATACCACACCTTGCTCTTGTTAATTGGACTCTGCAGGCACCAAGTACTGAACCTGCATTTGGTTACAGTTCCACTTAAAATAAAATTCATAAACATGTATCTCTGACTTTTCAGAGAGTCAATTAGGTTATCTGCAGGTTCACTAAACTTGAAAATGACAATCTGCAAGCAAGTGAGCCAACTATAAACTTAGAAGCATCCGTTCATTCATTCATTTTTTTGAGAAAGGATCTTACTCTCTGTCACACAGGCTGAAGTGCAGTTGGCACAATCTCGGCTCACTGCAACCTCCACCTCCCAGGTTCAAGAGATTTTCCTGCCTCAGCCTCCCAAGTAGGGGGGACTACAGGCACCTGCCAACCCACCTGGCTAACTTTTACATTTTTAGTAGAAAAGGGATCTCACCATGTTAGCTAGGCTGGTCTTGAACTCCTGATCTCAGGTGATCCACCTACCTTGGCCTCCCAAAGTGTTGGGATTACAGGCTTGAGCCACTGCGCACAGCCAGAAGCAATATTTAAATGAGTTTAATTTGTGTGGCAGGTAAAAGAATAGTTTCCAACTACATATACTTTTTTTTTTTTTTTTTTTTTTGAGACGGAGTTTCGCTCTTGTTACCCAGGCTGGAGTGCAATGGCGCGATCTCGGCTCACCGCAACCTCCGCCTCCTGAGTTCAAGCAATTCTCCTGCCTCAGCCTCCCGAGCTGGGATTACAGGCAGGCGCCACCACGCCAGCTAATTTTTGTATTTTTAGTAGAGACGGGGTTTCACCATGTTGACCAGGATGGTCTCGATCTCTTGACCTCGTGATCCACCCGCCTCGGCCTCCCAAAGTGCTGGGATTACAGGCGTGAGCCACCGCGCCTGGCTCCAACTACATATACTTTTAACTGTTTCATAAATCTGCGACTTTAAAAAGTTAGGGATTGGGCCAGGTTCAGAAGGTCGAAGTGGGTGAATCACTTGAGCCCAGGAGTTCGAGACTAGCCTGGGCAACATGATGAAACTCTGTTTCTACAAAAAAAATGCAAAAATTAGTTGGGTGTTGTGGTACACGTCTGTAGTCCCAGCTGCTTGAGAGGCTGAGGCAAGAGGATCATTTGAGCCTGGGAGGTCAAGGCTGCAGTGAGATGAGATCATGACACTGCATTCCAGCCTGGATGAAAAGCAAAACTGTCTCGAAAATAAATAAACTAAGTTACAAATAAAATGAAATTTAAGGGAATTCTGAATTAAGTCATCTTTTGGTGGAGGTAACTGTGTCTTTTTTTTTTTTAAGTACCAGATATAATAAAAACCAAATAAAAAAGTGACTACTGCTCTTTTAAAAATTTAAAAACTCAGCAGAACAGAACTTGAAATCACCTTCCTTATCTCTCAAACACTGAAAGTCACATTTCTTTGGTTACAGATTGAGGTAACTTTAAAAAAAAGTTAAACGTAAAAGCAATTTTATTTTTATTCTCCACTCCCAGTGCTTCATTTGACTAGCCTTAAACATTACTATTATTATTTTGGCAAGGTGTGGTGGCTCACACCTACATAGCCCCAGCTACTTGGAAGGCTGAGGCAGGCTGACTGCTTGAGCTCAGGAGTTCAAGACCAGCCTAGACAATATGACAAAACCCCATCTCTACCAAAAATTAGCTAAGCGTGGTGGCATGTGCCTGTAGTCCCAGCTACTTGGGAGGCTGAGGTGGGAGGATCCTTTGAGCACAGGAGGTAGAGGTTACACAGAGCCGAGATTGTATCACTGCATTCCAGCCTCGGCAACAGAGAGAGACTCTGCCTCAAAAAAAAAAAAAGGTTATTATTAATTTTATTTTTTAAAATAATTATTTGTTGAGATGAGGTCTTGCTTTTTTGACCAGGCTGGAGTACAGTGGTGTGACCATGGCTCACTGCAGTCTCGACCTCCTGAGCTCAACTGATCCTCCCACCTCAGCCTTCCAAGTAGCTGGAACTACAGCCACATCCCACCATGCCCAGTTAATTTTTGTGCTTTTAGTAAAGACGGGGTTTCACCATGTTGGCCAGGATGGTCTCAATCTCTGGACCTCGTGATCTGCCTGCCTCGGCCCCCCAAAGTGCTGGGACTACAGGTGTAAGCCACCAGGCCTGGCCCCAGCTAATTTTTTAATTTTTACCTTTAGTAGAGTCAAGGTCTCACTATGTTGCTCAGGCTGGTCTCAAACTCCTGAGTTCAAGTGATTCTTCTGCCTTGGTTGTGTTAAAGTTTTTAAATTGACAATAATTGCATTGAGGTAATTTCTAATTAGAGTTCCATTATAACAACGACTCAATTAATTTTACTAAATGGCAATAATCTCATAACTGGAAAAAAGGGAGAAAGCTGATGCATGAGGTTAAAGAAGGTGAGACTCCGAGCTCCAAGGGCTCCAGTCCTTTCTGGCCAGTCCTCCACTAACTACTTTGCTCCACTGTGCAGCCAATTCCCAAACACTTTCAGTAGCAAGATGTGAAGACTTAATATCAGGAAAGAATGGAAGGAAAACCCTCAGAATTTTCTCTATTTTTTTTTTTTTTTTTTTTTTTGACAGGGTCTTGCTCTGTCACCCAGGCTGGAGTGCAGTGGCATAATCTCAACTCACTGCAACTTCCACCTCCTTGGTTCAAGCCATTCTCCTGCCTCAGCCTCCCCACTGGGATTACAGGCATGAACCACCACACCCAACTAATTTTTGAATTTTTAGTAGAGATGGCGTTTTGCCATCTTTACATTGCTTTATTTAATTTGTCAGTAACCTGACAAAGCCAAAATCCCTCTCCAGTTAATTTCCCTCTTGATATCATCACAGTAGTAAAAATTAGAGGTCAAGTGGGTGAAACAGCAAAGTCAGGGCTCCAAAAGGTACAGGAAGTCATAACACAGTTCAGAAAGCCCATAATTTGTGGCTACTTGCTTTACCAGTAGTCTGAGAAACGTGAGTTTTCTCCCCAAATTCTTAAATTCCAGTTTTAAGAAATAGCATTATCATGAAATCAGTTAAGATAATTTCAGAATCCCAAGCAGGTCACAAAATGAACAAAGATGGCATTCTATACTAACTATTCACCCATAATGACTATGGGCAAGTACATTTTTGCAAAGCTGGGTAAACTCAGAGAATTTATTGAAGAATATAGGAGAGTAATAAATACACTGTTTAAGCCAACACTACCCATCTCTCTTTTCCACGGAAAGTTTTACTTCGTGGATACCAGACAGTATTCAGGGAAAAGAGAATATTTTGTTCTAGTAACCAGTAAGGTGGTGCATCTGCCTTTCATGGTACACTGCAAGATCACAGATGGCAGGAATTCAGAATCTAGTAAGGTGACTGGCACATGGAAGATCAATAAATACAGCTGGTGCTCCACATCTGTGGGTTCCACATACCAGCTTCAACCAACCTTGGATTAAAAATGTTGAGAAAAATAGTAATACAAAATTTAAAAAACCCAGCATAACTATTCACATAGCATTTACATTGTATTAGGTTTTATAAATAATCTAGAGGTGATTTAAAGTATTCAGAAGAAGCCAGGCACAGTGGCTCATGCCTGTAATCCCAGCACTGTGGGAGGCTGAGGTGGGTGGATCACCTGAGATCAGGAGTTCCAGACCAGCCTGGTCAACATAGTGAAACCTTGTTTCTATTAAAAATACAAAAATTAGCTGGGCGTAGTGGTGGGCACCTGTATTCCCAGCTACTTAGGAGGCTGAAGCAGGAGAATTGCTTGAACCTGGGAGGTGGAAGCTGCAGTGAGCCAAGGTTGTTCTGCCACTGCACTCCAGCCTGGGTGACAGAGGGAGACTTCATCTCAAAAAAAAAAAAAAAAAAAAAGTCATTATGGGAGGATGTGGACAGGTTATATACAAATACTATGCCAGCCACTATATAAGTGACTTGAACATTCTCAAATTTTGGTATGGGGAAAGTTCCTGGAACTAGTCTCCCATGAATAATGAGGGATAACTGTACTTACAGAATAATAAATGAAATAGATTATTTTTTTCCTGCTCTGCTTTGAAAAACAATTCACAAATAGTAATAAAAGTACTCTACAAAGGATGAAAAACAAAACATCCAAACGATGTAGCTTCCAGAATATGTCTCAGCATCTGTGTACTTTATTTTTATATACACACAGGGTCTTACTCTAAAGTCCAAAGTTGAGGCTGGAGTACAGCGGCACAGTCATGGCTCACAGCAGCCTCAAAGTCCTGGGCTCAAGAGATCCTCTTGCCTCAGCCTCCCAAGTAGCTGTGACTATAGGCATATGCCATCATCACCAGAAAATTTATTTTACTTTTTTGTAGCGATGAGGTCTTGCTTTGTTGAACATTCTGGTTTCTAGATCCTGGTTTCAAGCAATCCTCCCTGCCTTGGCCTCCCAAAATGCTGAGATTACAGGTGTGAGATGCTATGTCCAGTCCAGTGTAACTTTTGATCCAGTGAAGTTGACTGTTTCATCTTAATGCATTATTGACATTAAGAAATGATGTCCTGAGAAGATGTGATTTAAAGATTCAATTTGATTTACTATATCGCGTTTAAGTTATTTAAAAATTTCAAATACATTCTGAATGATTTTTATAAAAAGATAGTGTTAGAACACATTTAGCCAAAACACTATTATATCCAAATGAAGTTAACTAATACATTAAGTACACTTAAGTATATGTATTAAATATACTTAGTAAATACATATGTATACTTATTTTAGTTATAACATATCACTTACATAACTAATTACTTATATAACTTACATCACTTATAAGGGATATGTTAGACATCTAAGCTTTTTTCTTTTAAAATTATAGTATGTTAAGATATATAGGCACCTCTTTTTATTTTACTTCACTTTATTGTGCTTTTTATAAATTGAAGGTTTATGGCAATCCTGCAACTAGCAAGTCTGTCAGTGCCATTTTTCCAACAGCCTGTGCTCATTTCCCTGTTTCTGTCACATTTCAGTAATTCTCACAATATCTCACAAGTTTTCCTTATTATTGTATTTGTTATGTTGATCTGTGATCAGTGATCTCTGATGTTATTACTGTAAATGTTTTGGGGTGACATGAACCACACCCACATAGACAACAAATTTAATAAATATTATGTGTGTTCTGACTTCTCCACTGACTGGCCATTCCTGTCTCTTCTCCTCTCCTCAGGCCTCCCTATTCCCTGAGATGCAGCAATATTTAAATTATGCCAATTAACAACCCTACAATGGCGTCTAAGGGTCTAAGTAAAAGGAAGAGTCTCACATCTTATTCAAAATCAAAAGCTAGAAAAGACTAACTTAAAAGGCATGTCGAAAGCTGAGACAGACAGAAATCTATGCCTTTTGCACCCAACAGCCCAGTTGTTGATGCGAAGAAAAAGTTTCTGAAGGAAATTAAAAGTGCTACTAAACATACTTTTTTTTTTACCAGTGAACTCACAAATGGTAAAAAAGTGAAACAACAGCCTTATTGCTGATAAGCAGAAAGTCTGAGTGATCTGGATAGAAGATCAAAAACCAGATAGAAGATTTCCTTAAGCCAAAGCCTAATCTGGAGAAAGGCCCTAACTCTCTTTAATTCCATGAAAGCTGAAAGAGGTGAGAAGATGCAGAAGTATGAAACCAGAGTTAGCCCACAATGTTTAAGAAGCTGCCTCTATCACACAAAAGTGCAAGGTGAAGGAGCAAGTGCTGATACAGAAGATGTAGCAAGTTATTCAGAAGATCTGGCTAAGGTCCTTAATAAAGGTGGTTACAGATTTTGAATACAAAAGATTTTCAATAAAGACAAAACAGCTTTCTATTGGAAGATGATGCCATCTAGGACTTTTGTAGGTAGAGAAGAAGTAAATGCCTGGCTTCAAAGCTTCAAGAACGAGCTGACGCCATCATTTACCATTCCCCAAATCCTAGGTCCCTTTAGAGTTATGCTAAATCTCCTGCCTGTGCTCCAGAATGGAACAACAAAGCCTAGATGACAGCATATCTCTTTACAGCATGGTTTACTGAATATTTAAGGCCTACCACTCAGAAGAAAACAAAAAAAGATTCCTTTCAAAATATTACTGCACATGACAATGCACATGGTCATTTAAGAGCTCTAATGGCCGGGCGCGGTGGCTCAAGCCTGTAATCCCAGCACTTTGGGAGGCCGAGGCGGGTGGATCACAAGGTCGAGAGACCGAGACCATCCTGGTCAACATGGTGAAACCCCGTCTCTACTAAAAGTGCAAAAAATTAGCTGGGCATAGTGGCACGTGCCTGTAATCCCAGCTACTCAGGAGGCTGAGGCAGGAGAATTGCCTGAGCCCAGGAGGCGGAGGTTGCGGTGAGCCGAGATCGCGCCATTGCACTCCACACTCCAGCCTGGGTAACAAGGGCGAAACTCAGTCTCAAAAAAAAAAAAAAAAAAAGAGCTCTAATGAAGAGATACAAGGAGAAACATCCACTTGGGAGCCCATGGATCAAGGAGTCATTTTGACTTTCAAGTCTTATTATTTAAGAAACACATTTCATAAGGCTATAGCTGCCATGGATACTGATTCCTTTGATGGATCTGGGCAAAGTAAACTGAAAATCTTCTGGAAAGCATTATTCTAGATGCCATTAAGAACATTTGTGATTCAGAGGAGGAGGTCAAAATATCAACATAAACAGGAGTTTGAAAGAAGTCGATACCACTCTCATGAATAACTTTGAGGGGTTCAAGTCTTTGGGGGAGATTCGGTGGAAACAGCAAGAGAATTAGAAGTGGAATCTCAAAATGTGACTGAACTGCTGCAATCTCATGATAAAACATGAATGGATGAGGAGCTGCTTCTTATGAATGAATAAGGAGAGTGGTTTTTTGTGATGGAGTCTACTCCTGGTGAAGATGTGACTGTTGTTACAATGACAACAAAGGAGTTTTATTCATTTATATTTAAATAACAAATTAAAAATTATTTAATAATTGTACTTCACTTTAGTGTACTTTTACACAATTATTTAAATTTTATTCACTTTGTTTTTAAAATAATTATTAAGTTTTAAATAATAAACATTATTTAAAAAATAAGAGAGTCTCCCTCTGACACCCAGTCTGGAGTGCAGTGGTGTGATCATAGCTCACTGTATCCTCAACCTCCCGGGCTCAACTGATCCTCCTAACCTCAGCTTCCCAAGTACCTGGGACCACAGGTATGAGTTACCACATCTGGTGAATCAAACTCCTGGCCTCAAGTGATCCTTCTGCCTCAGCCTCCCAAAGTTTTGGGATTACGGGCATGAGCCCCTATGCCCAGCCTAAAGTATTTTTAAATTAAGATATGTACATTAAAAAAAAGACCTATTGCTACAGCACACAATATACTATAGTATAGTGTTATATTTACACTATACTATAACATTTATATGCACTTGGAAACAGAAAAATTCCTAAGACTCACTTTATCGCAGTGTTCTGCAACTAAACCATATTATCTCGGAGGTATGCCTGTATTTATTGAGTGCAATCAAGGGTTTCTGAACTTCCTTAATTCTTTAAGGAGAAACCTTAATAATTAAAATAGACCCAAGACAGTGACTGTGCATGTGACTCACATCTACTAAGTTTCAAAACATTTACCAATCAAAATTCCCTGTACTTCCCTACAGACTTATACAATGGCCACAGATGCAACGGTACCATATAGTTGGTATGCATTTTACAGTTTCAAGGAAAATTTTCCACCTGAAAATGTGTTGAATACCAAAAGTTCAAAAGTTATACTCTAAAAGGATTTTTCAAATTATTTAAGGAATTCAATAATAAACATTACACTTTACCTTTGTGAAGATGGCCAGGGGCATGCCATACTGATCCTCTTCCAAACCGGAAATGAGCCCTGGTGTCAGGACCACTTGCCCTGTATTAGCTTGAGGTTGTACAGTAATTGGAAGACTCTCTGAGGGGACAGAGTCCTTTGGAAATAAGTTTGTCTGGTCTGATCCCAGCTGTTCCCTTTCTTTCAAATTGGGGTCCTCTAAAACACTAGGATCCAAAGTTTCCCAGTCACTTTCTGAAGACTCTGGAGATGGGCGAGATGGAGGTTTCAAATATTGATTGGTATCATTGGGTTCCTGCCCTTTGCTGCTGTCTTCTCCTTGGAGCAAAGGCTCTTCAGTCTTCATGACAGCCTCTCCTCCATGGTTTCCTGCCATTACTCTCCGGACAGTTTCCAAGTTGGTATGTGAAATGTCAGAAGTGGATGCAGAAACAAAACCATCTGCACGTGGGTTATTTTCCTGAAGCCCACCATCTTCAGACATACTCTTCCGGGGTCTATACTGAGAACAGTCACTGAGACCATGTTCAATCATGCCTAAAACATGCAATATTGGAGAATAGCTTGGCTTGTAATAGAGAAGAAAATAAGAGCTATATATTTTATTAGTAGACTCTCCTATAAAACTGAATAAGCTTGCATACATTTCAATTAAAAACAAAAAGAAGAGAAACCTAGACAAAAGAGAGAAACTTATTTCTAAAAGGAAAATGTCATATTAAATTAGAAATGATAACCTTAATGAGTTTATCTTTGAAAATTTTATTGCTGAAAGTTTAAGTTTCAGTATAAGTTAAACAAAAGAAAGAGTAGATACTGCTGTTTTCTTACCTGGAAAAAGGGATAACACAGTCATCAATGCACCCACCAATTTATTCACTGGAGAAATATAAAAAAGAACCTGAAATGGAGTAAATCAAAATCAAATTAGAAAATCCATGAAGCAATCCATAATGATCAAATTAAAAAAGGGAAAAATTCTTTATATAAGAATAACAGCTAATAAACATAGAAGTAATGATAGAAAAAAATCACCATTTAGCATCCACCATGATTTAGGTACACATTCCCAACAAATGCTAAAACTACACGAAAGGTTGCTTGGCAACAAAATATTATATTCACAATGTCTGAAATTTATCATTCTATAGATTACCTATTAAAGTGGCAATCACCACCTCAATCAAATGAGCAAACTTCACATCACCAATAGTGCTACTACAAATAGTTACAGGTCTCCTAATATCATGTCCTGACAGAGACACACCACTACCTGTGTAGGATTCTTGCTAAAAAGTTTTAATCTGAAACTAGCCACAAGAAAACAAACAAATCTCACCCAGAAAACCAGTCTGGATTATTTTTAAAATGACAGTCTCATAAAATATAGAAAAAAAACAAACAAAAAAAGAGAGGTGGCAGAACTGTTTGAAATAAAAGAAAGCTAGCGTACATGATCCTTGACTGGATCCCAGATTGAAAACAATAATCAGGCAAGGTGTGGTGGCTCATGCCTGTAATCCTAGCACTTTGGGAGGCCGAGGCAGGAGGGCTGCTTGAGGCCAGGAGTTCAAGACCATCCTGGGCAGCATAGCGAGACCCTATCTCTATTCATTAAAATAAAAAATTAAATAATTTTTTTAAAAAAGAAAACAATAATTAGCTACAAAGGACATTATGACATCTGGGGAAATTTGCAAATGGACTGTATGTCAGATTTCTCTCATCTCAATGTTAAATTTCTTGAATGTGAAAATGGTATTTTGCTTATGTAGGAATATATCCTTGTTCTTAAGAAATATAACCTGAAGTATTTAGGGGTGAAATACCATAATGCTACAAATTACTTCCAAGGTATTTTGACTCAGGGGAAAAAAATGAACATATATAAAGAAATATAGACTGAAAGTGTTGGCTCATGCCTGTAATCCCAGCACTGTGGTCCCAGCTGCTCAGGAGGCTGAGGTGACAGAATTGCTTGAGCCTGGGAGTTAAGAGTTGCAGTGAGCCATAAATGCACCACTGCACTCTAGCCTGGACAACAGAGCAATACCCTGTCTCAAAAAATGAAAAGAAATTCAAAGTATTCTGTGGCTGGATGGGATGATGGCTGCATAATGTGAATGTACTTAACACTACTGAATTGTACACCTTAAAGTGGCTATGATAATAAATTGTATGTTATGTGTATTTTATCAAATTTTTAGAAATTAAAAAAAATTTTTTAAAACACCACACTAATATGGTGGGTTCATTAAAAAAAAAAAAAACTTTCCTTTTTTTTTTTCTGTGTGAAGGAATACATATTTTTTAATTTATTTTGAGATGCAGTCTCGCTCTGTCACCCAGGCTGGAATGCAGTGTTGCGATCTTGGCTCACTGCAACCTCCTCCTCCTGGGTTCAAGCAATTCTCTTGCCTCAGCCTCCTGAGTAGCTGGGACTACACAGTTGCTTGCCACCACACCCGGCTAATTTTTGTATTTTCAGTAGAGATAGGGTTTCACCATGTTGGCCAGTCTGTTCTCAAACTTCTAACCTCAAGTGATCTGCCCGCCTCAGCCTCCCAAAGTGCTGGGATTACAGGTATGAGCCACCACGCTCGGCCAAGAATTCTTATTAAATTGTTTAGGAGGAGGTATTATTCCTGCCGACAGTTACGACTGAGGGAGCAAATAACCCAATTACTGTTGGCAGTTCCCTATACTACCAGGGAAACTAGGCTCTGGAAAAAGCCAGCACTGCACACTGTACAGCAAAGAGATAGAAAAAACTTAGGCATTTAGTTACACTATGGAACCACCGAGTCAAACAACCCTGAAATCTAACGTGAGCCAATACATGTCCTTTTTCATTTAAGTCAGTTTAAAATGGAGTTTTCTGTTGCCTCCAGAAAGGCCATATGAATTTACGCTTCTATAGCCGAGACAAGAAAATGTGCTTTAGATCACCACATGATAGGCAAAAAGTATCTTAATACTTTATCAATTTTATGAAATAATGTAAAAAAAGTCAATAAAAGTTAAATACTCCATCTTTCCTTTCATCCCTTAGGATCTTACCTTTTTTTCAAGAAGAATTAGTTTAAATAGGATTAAGACCTGAAAAAGGAAAAAAATATTTTATTGAAATGAGCAACTCAAGCCTATAATTCATCTTTTTCCCAAAACATAGCCATAATCAATACTAAATAATTACAGCATTTTTAAAGTACATGAAAAATCATGAACTTACACTGAGAAATTAAATATTACCTGTGTACTCTTAAAAATGTGAGAATCACTGAAATCGCTAACTGAAATTATTTTTTCTTGAAGGGGTGGTACCATTTTTGCTTGAAGTATTTATAAGTATTTAAAGGTCAGGGTATCCTGACCTTTAAATAAATATTTATGGATATCCAGAGTGTCCACATAGCAGGTGCTCAGTAAATGTTTGTTAAATAAACAACATGTTTATATCCTAGCCAACATCTGCTTTAATAATAAAGATCAGAAGGTATAGGTATGTACAGATGTTTTACTGAAAAATGCTCCATTCTCAGGGCAACATATAAAATATTCTGCAAGATCAAAACATATTTCTTTCCACTCTAATCTCATGATAGATGAAATTGCAAAAAACAATAGAAAAAATTACCCTATTCTACAAGGAAGTAAACAGTATTTGTACTCTTTTTAAATTTCTATGATGCAAAGCACTACCAACTCTTCTAACTTTGTTTAGTTATGAGACCAAGTACATCTTAGAACTAAGGCATGGTATACCACAATCTGCATTCAATTTAGCACAACTGAATTTGGCAGTTAAATGAGCACACTAAGAACAGCGGTGGCTATTTATTACACATCATAAATTTATTTAAGTAAGGTACCATACCTTGTGCCGAAAATGAAGGACAAGATCTCGAGGTGACAGACCTACAATGTTAACAAAAAAGCTAAACTGTGACAACAATGTAATGTTTTTGCTGAAGAAAAGTTATTTTCCTCTTAAGGTTTTTAAAAAAGTAGAAATATGCAAAGACTCAAATATTTATGTACTATTTGATTAGGTACACATATACTCAGAAAGAGTGCTGTTCAGTACAACTTTCTGCAAGGATGAAAATATTTTAAACCTGTCTTGTCCAATACAGTAGCCACATGTGGCTACTGAGCAACTGAAATGTGGCATGTGTGACTGAGACAAATTGACTTAAATTTTATTAGTTTTTTTTTTTTTGAGACAGAGTTTCACTCTTGTTACCCAGGCTGGAATGCAATGGCGCGATCTCAGCTCACTGCAACCTCCGCCTCCTGAGTTCAGGCAACTCTCCTGCCTCAGCCTCCTGAGTGGCTGGGATTACAGGCACGTGCCACCATGCCCAGCTAATTTTTTGTATTTTTAGTAGAGACGGGGTTTCACCATGTTGACCAGGATGGTCTCGATCTCTTGACCTCGTGATCCACCCACCTCGGCCTCCCAAAGTGCTGGGATTACAGTATTGAGCCACCATGCCTGGCCCTAAATTTTATTAATTTTAATCTAAATATAGACAGCTATAGGTAGCTAGTGGCTACTGTTTTGGACTATGCAGGTCTAACACATTTCCCTCTTCTACAAACATAAACTACACGTTTAGAAATGATATAGCTTATAGTATCATGGCAATCAATGATTAAACATGGTTTTGGTCATGGCACTTCATATGTCATTATTTCTGAAACACTGTCTTTTCTATCATCTATCTGAAAGAACACAGTACAAGAGAAAATAATTTAAAGAAACGTGTTCCCAGAATAGGACCTCATATTATGCAGAATAATAGTTTACATTATACATACGATTGCAATCATAAACTACCACAATTGATAACTGCATGCTGAAATTAGAACTGAGTGAACATAAACCACTATGTGATTAAAAGTTTTAATCACAAAATGGATAATATTTATTGAGTTGCCCATTGAATGTCTTGGCTACCAATGGATATTTTGAGTTGTCAAGCTAGTATAAATGAAATAAAATCCACAACCTGAAGAATCTTAGAATAGAAAAGAGCTGAGGAGCTCTCTCTCTTGCTTCATCTGTTATGGCAGGAAATCAAGCTAGTTAGCTTTAATGCAAGGAAAAGAAAAAACAATATAAAACTTCCATTACTATCCTAAAAGGTAGAAATTCTAGCCTGGGCACCACAGGGACATCTTGTCCCTACTAAAAATAAAAACAATTAGCTGGGAGTCCTGGCATGCACACCTGCGGTCCCAGCTACTTAGGAGGCTGTGCTAGGAGAATTGCTTGAGTCCAGGAGGTCAAGACTGCAGTGAGTCATGATCATACCACTGCACTCCAGCCTGGGAGAGTGAGACTTTGTCTCCAAAAAAAAAAAAAAAAAAAAAGCAGAAATTTGCCTTGTACATTAAAAGTTGTAAATCTGCTTTGTTCTAATACCCTTCTTAGTATAAACACTGGCAAAGAATATATTTAAGGAAGAAACAGCATCAAATGTTGAATTTAGATCCCATAGAGAGATGTAAAATTCTAATCAAAGTTTTACATGCAACTCGGTTTGCTAAACAAAAAGAAATGAGGGAATCTCTTTTAACTTGTAGGTCAATTACTTACCAAGATATACTTGGGATCCTTCTAATGAAGCTCCTCCCAAGGAACTATTCATATGTTCATAAAGCTCCTATAAAATATAGATTGAATTTAGCACATTTTACTATCATTTTGGATCTGAATTAGAAATATGTTGATCAGAAAAAAGTTGGTTCCTTAACTGAGGTAGTTTGTTCTGCTAGGCACTAAATTTAAAGACAATCAAGCCTCTCTGCAACCTTGCCAGTTCTCATTTCTTCTCTTCCGGATATGAACAATATCAGAAGAGATGTGGGTAGTGAGTATGAAAAGCTACTCAGGGTATTCCTTTCTCCTTCTACATGTTAGAGCATGATTCATTCACATAGTGGTATGAATTCCTAGTATAAATTCCCTCTGCTTCCTTGCTAGTCCATTTTCAATAAAATAATAATATGGCTTTTCTGGTCTATGTATTGGGAGGTAGGAATGGGAAGCCTGATATATAAAAATACTGTGCAGTTTATTGATAAGCAAATTTATAGAATTAATGCCATGGCAAAAGGGCCATTATCCACTAAGAGAAGCATTACTGTTACAGTTATTTGTAGTCATTATTTCCTTAAAAAAAAAAGAAAAGAAAAAAGAAAAGCAAGTTTGGTTAAATTTAGTATTTGGGCAGATTCTTGTCCTTCAACGTTTTAATGCAAATGTGTATTCACAGAATGTCTTTCTTAAGCTAATAAATAATTATCCTTCACAGTGTTACTGACAATATTTACTTGATTCATGAGTCTATCTTTAGCCAAACACATATATAGAGGGGTAACAAGTTACCTTTAGAATGGAAATTTGGGAAAAATCCTTCTCTTCGAAATATGCATGTGTAATGAGTTGAAGTTTCGCTTGAAGTAAGCCATAAAGAGGCTTAAAGGAATAAAGAAATTACCATTAGGTTGATAATAGTAAAACAAACAGAACCCCACAACTTTCTAATTTGAATAGAACAGGGAGAAAAAAAGTTAGTAACTATCAACTTTAGTGCTGTATTATTCATAGCTGAAAGCCATGAAGATACCTGTTCTTCGGCTACAGTGAAAAGTACCTGAAACACAGTACAGTGCTTAAGAGTGTGGGCTCAGACTTGCTGGGCCTGGCTCCATCACTCAGCTCTGGGAACTTAACCCTCTCCACCTCTGCTTGCTGATCTGAACATGGGCATATGAAAAGAGTACATCATATTTGTCTGTTTTAAGGATTAAACAACAGGTAAAAGCACTCAGTAAAAAGTATCTGACGCAAAGAAAGCACCCACACATCAGCTGTTACTATTATATGATGTAAAACATATTCTAATTCTGCACACTGTTTTGCTGGCCTGTAGCAACATTTAATCATCCTTATAGCAGCCTGTTTTTATATCTATTTGAACATTCATGATTACATTTAAGTTCATTTCCCTTTTTTATCCTCTGTGGAGGCTTACAACAACTAGCTTGTGTCCTTGATCATAATACTGTTTTATATACTTGAGCAAAGTTATCCCTTAATCCTTATTTCTCTATTTAATCTTCTACCATTTTCATCTTTTTATTACAGCGTTCTTTTGTAGATGTTTTCTCATGTCTATGTCCATTGCAGGATGCAATGACCAATTATGTATATATACTCTAATTAATGAAAAACAAGTAATATTGGAAGAGTATTTCCAGTATCCCTGTTAATATATTATGATTTCCAAAGTATAAAATCATTTTATTTTTATACATAGACTTATTGAAGTCTAGACCAGAAGAACCACAACCAGACCTTTCAAGTAAGCTACCCTCTTCTTATCCCTTGTATCTGTTTTAGCAACAGATAAAACTGACTTTTTTTTACCCCGATTTTATCACTTAGCAGTTACATGTCTGTAGAATTACACATTTTTTTCTCTGAGCTACGTCTTTATTTATAAAATAAGAACAGTAGTAAGTATGTCTCAACGTTGTTATGAGAATGGAAATGAATATTACACATAAAAAGTGTCTGGTACAGAATCAATGCCTGATATATAGGCACTCAATAAATGGCATCTATTATTGTAATTGTTCCTTTGAAGAATGATTACTCAGGAAGCCTCTTAACATGTTGTACTTCAATATCTGGTACTCTTATGCTTCGGTCATCTGGTCCAGTATAAAAAAGCAATTCTCTAATATATATTTTTCAGGCTACTCTTCTCAAAGCTGTTTATAGGGATCAGATGAATAATCTATCAATTTTCTAACATTAGGGTCCTTTATAACAGCCATTCCTTTCCTAGGAGACTATTCTTGGCTTATATTTAAAATTACTGTCTTAGAAGAAATATTCTCATCCTCAAAATTTTATTTTGGATGAAATAAGATTTTGGCTGAGCATGGTGGCTCATGCTACAATCCAAGAACTTTGGAAGGCTTGAGCTCAGCAGTTTGACACCAGCCTAGGCAATGTGGTAAAACCTCATCTCTACCAAAAATAGAAAAAAGTTCGCCAGGTATGGTAGTGCATGCCTGTGGTCCCAGCTAGTCAGGAGGCTAAGGTGGAAGGATCCCTTCAGCCTGGAAAGCAGAGGTTGCAGTAAGCCAAGGTCATGCCACTGCACTCCAGCCTGGGCAACAGAGTGAGACCCTGTCTCAAAAGGAAAAAAAAAAAAAGGAAGATTTTGTTAAAACTAAAATGGATAAATGAAATATATCAGCTACCTCATTTTGTTTACGTATCAACTTACTTTCCAATAGCTATAAGATCTCCCTTCTACTGAGTCTTGCGTAGAGGTGCAAATGAAAACTGCTAAAAGGGAAAGAGAATGAGGAGATGCTAGGGCATAAATAATTTTAATATATTATTTAAATCTCTTCTTACTCTAATAGTGCCTTATCCTTAAAGAAAGATCTGCCATGAAGGTTTAACACAATGAATGAGTTACTTGTTCTCTTACCAGCTTGCTTAGAACACAGACACTTTTCTGAACAGTCTCTCTGGTGATATCTGCTTGTCTTACTTTCAATGCCTATTATAAACAAAGAGCAATTTATCAGAAATATTTCATAGCAATATTTAAAAAATACTTGTAATATGAAAATGGCAATTATATAGAAGAAATTTCTTGCATTTAGTTAAATTAAAAAATTTATTAAGACTCTCAGGAGATACTGGACAAATAAATATCAGCTTGGGCCTACGAGACAGAATCTTTGGTAGGCAGTGGGAATGTAATAGCGAAGGGACCATCCTGCGTCTCAAGGAATTTATAATCTGATGCAGAATACTTTATGTATAAGTCACCAGGTCCAAATCAACCATTCAATGCAAATCAATCACTGTTGATTCTGGTTAAAAATGGGCAGTCCTTTCAGAGACCACTGTTTCTGGTGAAAAGGCACTAGTTTAAGAGATGACAAAAAACCAGAAGCAGTGGCTCACACCCATAATGTCTGTACTTTGGGCAGGCGGATCACCTGAGGCCAGGAGTTTGGGACCAGCCTGGCCAACATGGTGAAACTCCATATCTACTAAAAATACAGAAATCAGTCAGGTGTGGTAGCGCAAGCCTGTAATCCCAGCTACTTGGGAGGCTGAGGCAGGAGAATTGCTTGAACCCAGGAGGCAGAGGTTGCAGTGAGCTGAGATTGTGCCACTACACTCCCGCCTGGGTGACAGAGTGAGGCTCTGTCTCAAAAAAAAAAAAAAAAGATGACAACAACAGACAGCCTGTTCTCCAGAGATGAAAGAACTGTCAGCAGTTTTGTTAAGTTAGTTGTTCCATGTTGCCTGGAAATTTGTATTGGCGCCCAGTACCAAACACAAGCACATAGCTCATTAACTGTGAGGATGACTGAGATTTCTATAGTCCTCTGCTAGTAGAGAGTGAATCTTGATTTGATCAACCTCAAGCAAGGCTGTGAAGGATGGAAGAAAGACTGCTCCTCTAGTATACTGCCTGATTACCTTCTTGGATCTGTCCTGAGGACCAAGGGGCCCCTGTGTTTTCAGCTGATGACTGATGAACAGACTTCGAATTAGCTGTGGAGCAGAATCCTTCCTCCTGATTGGATTCATCCACTGTCCCACCTTCATTCAGAGGAAGTTAAAGTCTTTCTCCTAGGCTTGAGGTCCTTCCAATAACAGGTTTATCTGTCTGGTTCTATTGCCTATTATCTATTGAGAAGGACAGCAATCATTGGAAAAATGGGCAACTCTAACATACTCTGGAGTGGGTCAGAACCAGGGAGTGGGGAGACAGGCAGTATTTAAAGGCTATGCAGAGCATAAGGGCTGTTAAAACAGCACTGAGGGATAAGACCCACGTGGGAGAAATAATTTTACTAGTGCTTACATGACCTATGGGTAATAAAAGGTATTAAAAGGAACAGATTTCTAAGAACAGGCAGCAGCTCAATTCATCTCATATATGTAAGTATGTAAAGGTAATAGTATAACAGTGAATAAGCAAAAGAACATAACTTCATTTTTTAGGCAGCCTTTCCCCATTCCTGCAAATAGGCAAGGATAATTTTAGAGCACAAATATGCCAAAACGGCAATCATGTAGGTTTTAAAACTCTGGGATTTAAAAAGTGTGTAAACAACTATGTTTTGTTAAAGATTTATGGAAGTATTGTGGCCTGACCAATGACAAAGAAGCACCCAACCTCCTCTGGCCCTCATTGGTACCCATATGACTGTGTTTCACCTCTTGATACCAAAACCCTCCTCTTCTCCATAGCCCTCTCCCATAAAAATCCTCCAGCCAGCCTGCAAATTTTCAGATGCTACTTTAGAATGCTAGCTCAGTATCTAGCTGGCTTTCCAAATAAATCTACTTTTCCTTCCAGCAACTCTATTCTCTCGTCTTTCAAGTGGCATGCAGCCAAACCTAGGTTCGGTTACAATAGTATATGAAAACATCAACTGCTCAAAGCTGCCAGGCTAACTCTTATTCTCAGGTTTCTTTTATCTCTGTTTTATTTTCTCAGCTTTATTCAGTTATAATTGACTAAAATTGAATATACTTAAGGTGTATGTTATTTGATATACTATCGTTAGCTTTAGATTCAGTTATTCATGACATAACATGGGTTTCCCAGGTTACCGGCCCTGTGTTTAGAGGGTTATTTCATGGTAGGTAACTACTTTGGGTATCCTGGAATTTACACCTGTGGTTCATGTTAAGTGGGTCAGGGGAAAAATACACACACAGAGCAAATGTGGTAGAGTATTAACAATTGTTGAGTCTAGGTGTTGGATATAGAGGTATTCAATGTATTATGTTTTTAATTTATCTACATGTTTGAAATTTCCATCATAACAAGGTAGAAAAAGATTTACTAATTATTCACCCGAGGAAGCTTTTAAAACTTTTAATTGTTGAGGCTCAAATCCCAGAGATTCTGATTCAATCACTAGGAGGAAAGGCTAGGTACAGATCAAAAAAAAAAAAAGTCTCTAGGTAATACTGATTAAAAAATCATTGTTTTAGAGCAGTGGTTCTCAATGTTGACTACACAGAAGAATCAGCTGGGGAGCTTTTAAAACATTCCCACCTCCCATGTCCAGATCATTAAATCAGAATCTTTTGGGTTGGGGGCAGACCCAGTCATCTTAGCTTTTAAAGCTCTCCAGATGATTGCAATGTGCAGCTGAGATTGAGAACCACTCACTACTTTAGAGTATTAATGACCTTTAGAGAGGAAAGAGCTTTTCACTCAGATTATCTCTACCACAAAAAAAGTCCTACAAATAAGCAAATCATGAAAGGTGGGGTTACCATCTTGGCTTATATGAATTTATTAATTAGAGCTAGTATAGTAAGTCAGGCACTAAGGTGGCAGGTAGTTTAAAAATAATCAAGGCTGGGCGTGGTGGCTCATGTCTGTAATACCAGCACTCTGGGAGGCTGAGGTGGGCAGATCACTTGAGCTCAGGAGTTCGAGACCAGCCTGAGCAACATGAAGAAACCTGGTCTCTATAAAAAATACAAAAACTAGCTGGGCAAGATGGCATGTGCCTGTATTCCAGCTACTTGGAAATCTGAGCTTGGAGGACAGCTTGAGCTTGAGGTAAAGACTGCAGTGAGCCAAGATCTTGCTACTGCACTCCAGCCTGGGCAACAGAGTGAGACTCTTCCTCAAAAAAAAAAAAAAAAAAAAAAAAACCAACTTAGAGATAATTAAAACAACTTATGAGTAGTTGGGAGTCCCTGTAAGCATACCCTACTACTTCTGAAATGCTCCTTAAAAAAAAAGTCAGGCACAGTGATGCACACCTGCAGTCCCGGCTATTCAGCAGGCTGAGGCAGGAGGATCTCTTGAGCATAGGAGTTCAAAACTAGCCTGGGCAAAATAGCAAGACTCTGTCTTTAAAAATAAAAAAACTAAAAAACATACAAACACTACCACTCCATTTTTCTGTTATATGCCAAACACTAGAAACAGAACATTCACAGAAGTCTTGAAATGTAAATAAATACAGTATTTCAAAGACAAATGGATAATTTAGGTATCACTATCTAAAAACAATGTACAAAACATTATGATACAAATATAAGCATAGCCGCCAATGTCAACTTATTAAAATGTTTCTGTGAATAAACTGGTACTATTGAAAAAACAGCTACAAATTGTATACAAACATCTAAAACAATATTATAGGCACCACTGACTGAAAAATAAAGACTGTTTCTCTAAGTGTCCAGCATCTAAGAAAGGACTACGGAGTTTTTTGTTTTCACCATTAACTATCATACCTTGGCTTCAATTTGTCGATAGCAAGAGATACCGTATACTGTGGCTCCATTTCCATTTCTGGGTGGCAAGTGAAAAAACACAGTATCTAAGAGATACATAGAAAAATGTAAATACTAAGGTGAACTACCCTTATTAAGTAATAAAATATGAAGTTATCATAATGCAATCATTAATATGAAAATTATAAACAAGAAATCCAAGTCATACTTATTTCTAGGACCACAACCACTGGTTTCCTAGAATTTCTCTCATTGCCTTATGGTAAATACTCATCACAAAAAGCCCAAGAGGCTGAATTGTAACAGGTCAAACTGATACTACAATTACAGAAAATAGTTAATCTTTATTGTTCTAGATCAAGCGTCCCCAAACTATGGCCCGCAGGCTGCATGTGGCCCCCTGAGGCCATTTATCCGCGCCCCCCCCCACCCCCCGCGCACTTCAGGAAGGGGCACCTCTTTCACTGGTGGTCAGTGAGAGGAGCACAGTATGTGATGGCTCTCCAACGGTCTGAGGGACAGGGAACTGGCCCCCTGTGTAAAAAGTTTGGGGATGCCTGTTCTAGATTAAGAGAAAGTAGACAGTCACAAAAGCCAACAGCAGGCTGGGTGCAGTGGCTCACGCCTATAATTCCAGCACTTTGGAAGGCTGAGGTGGGCGGATCACCTGAGGTCGAGAGTTCAAGACTAGCCTGACCAATATGGAGAACCCCATCTCTTCTAAAAATAAAAAATTAGCCAGGCATGGTAGCACATGCCTGTAACCCCAGCTACTTGGGAGGCTGAGGCAGGAGAATTGCTTGAACCCAGGAGGTGGAGCTTGTGGTGAGCTGAGATTGCACCATTGCACTCCAGCCTGGGCAACAAGAGTCAAACTCCGTCTCAAAAAAAAGCCAACACCAACACATGAAACTTGAATGAATTCAAGAAATTTGAGGGAAAACTGAGAAAATTTGAATATAGACTGGTCATTAGATAGCATTATGAAATTATTCTTAAATCTCTTAGCTGTGATAGGGTACTGGATGTTACACTGGGAAACAATCTCATTCTCAGATCTTAAGTACTTAGAGAAAAAGTATCACAATGTTTGCAACTACCTTTCAGATACTACAGACAAAATTATTCACATACACATAGAGAAAATCTGTAGAACATTCATTGTAATCTTTTTTTTTTTTTTTTGAGATGGAGTCTCACAGCCACCTGGGCTGGAGTGCAATGGTGATCTTGGCTCACTGCAACCTCCACCTCCTGGGTTCATGTGATTCTCCTGCCTCAGCCTCCAGAGGAGCTGGGATTACAGGTGCACACCATCATACCTGGCTAATTTTTTGTAATTTTAGTAAAGAAGGGGTTTTACTATGTTGGCCAGACTGATCTCGATCTCCTGACCTCGTGATCCACCGGCCTCAGCCTCCCAAAGTGCTGTGATTACAAGAGTGAGCCACCACACCTGGCCAACATTCACTATAATCTTAATTCACATGTTTGCAGCAGTCCTTTTGCTGGGCATGGTGGCACACCCCAGCTACTGGGGAGCTGGTGGGGGGAACTGCTTGAGCTCAGGAGTTTGAGACAAACCTGGGCAACCCAGTGAGACTTTGTCTCCAAAAAAGAAAAGAAAAGCCGGGCGCGGTGGCTCAAGCCTGTAATCCCAGCACTTTGGGAGGCCGAGGCGGGTGGATCACAAGGTCAAGAGATCGAGACCATCCTGGTCAACATGGTGAAACCCCGTCTCTACTAAAAATACAAAAAATTAGCTGGGCATGGTGGCGTGTGCCTGTAATCCCAGCTACTCAGGAGGCTGAGGCAGGAGAATTGCCTGAACCCAGGAGGCGGAGGTTGCGGTGAGCCGAGATCGCGCCATTGCACTCCAGCCTGGGTAACAAGAGCGAAACTCTGTCTCAAAAAAAAAAAAAGAAAAGAAAAGCAACAACAACAAAAACATTTTTGTAGAGCATCAAATACCATAGTAAAACACAGTCCTTCATTAAGTTAGGCAAAGTACTCATTTATAGGGTGGCAAGAGATTCGGTAAGAACTTCATAGTCCTGCTTTGACGGTGTTAACATGCTCTGCATGCAAGCAAGCAAGCAACCTTGCAAGCAGAGTACTTGTGACAGCAATGGTTCCAGAGACACAAAACAATCTGAGCTGTTTCTAGGTAGGCCCTGGAGTACTAACTAGTACTGCAAGTATGCAGCTAGAGTCCCAGGCAATGCGCTGGTAAGCCCCCTGGTTTGACTCTTAGGAGTCTGAAGTGTAGATGTCGGAGGAACTGCTCCCAGTAGTGGCTGTCCTGCTCTGGCTAATCACTTGGTAGAAGGCTGGCCAAGGTTCACCAGCCAAGGACAGTGTAAGCCTGGCACTCCTTTAGAGGTGTTCCAGTGAATGACTAGTCATCTCTAAACAAGCATGTAAATATTTTATAGTTTTAATAGGCTGAAGGGCTTTAATTTCTCAAAGTATTTAGAACCTAAGATATCTTGGCAAATATTTTCAAAAATGGCACCTAACTGCTTCACTGTCTTGTTACATACCTTCCTGGTAGTTGTGTGCACCATCTGGTAAGGCAAGGAAGGGCAAATACTTCCATTCTTCAGGTAAAGTGTGGCTGTCATGTCCGTCTCCTGGAATCAGGGGCGGGTAAGAGAATTCAACCTAAAATAGTAAAGAATATTAGCCAAAACGTGGTTGATCAAAGAAGCATTTTATTCTGACAGGTAAAAATGTTTTTAAACTCTGAATGACGGAAGTTGGGATAAGCCACACTGTATAATGTTATTTCATACCACCAGCAAACCTATGGCATGGAAGAGGAAAAAGAAAAAAGCAGTAAAAGGAGGAAAAGTTTATAAGCCTTTCTCCACTTTCTGATTTAATGGCTGTCAAACTTTAATGTCCATAAAGGGTAGTGGGGCTGGTGATTGCATTACAGATTGAGATTTGGGAGTTGTTCTCAGTAAGATGGTAACTGAAGCCATAGGGCCCTAAGGAAAACCAACAGTAGAGGTCTAAAAGAGGAGCCCCCAAGTTGAGCCAAGAATCAATTTTAGAACCATCCTTTAATATGAAAAAATATGATGACTCATCTTTCCACATTTCAATGAAATCAAGCTGCCGCCTGAATCACAGGAGAGCCAACGGTAAAAGGGCTTTAAAAATGATTATTAAAATTTTTTTGGTCCACTGAATTTAAGATTCATGATTATTTCTAACAGGTGATCCAATTCCATATTTAAAATGTTTAAAAATACAAAAAAAAAAAAAAAAAAAGGACTGTAGAGTAAAAAGACTGCCTCTCACCCTTGATATCACCATCCAGTTACCCAGTCCCTGCTCCCATCTCCAGAAGCAATCAATGTTTTCCATTTAGAAGAACTCTTTAAAGGTTTAGATTAAGGAGTGAAACTTTTCTTTCAGAGCTCAATCATTTAAAGTCAACTGAAAAATAGGCTGGGCATGGTGGCTCATGCCTGAATTTCCAGAACTTTGGGAGGCCGAGGTGGGTGGATCATCTGAGGCCAGGAGTTCAAGACCAGCCTGGCCAAGATGGTGAAACCCCATCCCTACTAAAAATACAAAAATTAGCCAGGTGTGGTGGCATGAGCCTATAATCCCAGCTACTTGTGAGGCTGAGACAGGAGAATCACTTGAACCCAGGAGGCAGAGGCTGCAGTGAGCAGAGATTGCGTCACTGCACTCCAGCCTGGGCAAGAAGAGTGAGACTCAGTCTCAAAAATAAATAAATAAATGAAGGTGAGGCATAAATAATCTCTAATTACAACTGAAGATGGGGCATAAAAAATCCCCAATTACATTTCTCTGTATCTTCTCTATACATTAATCATATAGGTTTTATCCTAGTTTGCTTTATTGGACAATTTTCTAAAAGTGTGAGGGAAGGCAGGATTCGACAATGAGGTAAGATAGACACAAACTCAAAAGCTGATGTTACGACGTTGGCAATTTTAGAGTTAAAAACGTTACCAATTCAGAATTATGTTTTAACACCAAAAATAAAAGCAAGAAAATAAATGATCATATTTTATGTAATCAATACCAAAGTTCCATATATAGTATTTATCATGAGGAGGTCTGGTAATTATCACTAAACAATCTTTTTGAAAACCATTAAATTTTTATGTATATTTATTTAAAATAAATTTTGTATGGAATAAACATGGTTTTAAATAAACATAAGCATTTTATACCCCAATTCTCATGATGCATCATGAAATATGTATCTCTTTTGGGTCCAAAAAGTTTAATATAGAAAATTCTAATAAAAGTAGTACGACAATGCTTAATCTCATTTTAAATCATGGAAATGCAATTTGAATTAATATAATTTTTATACATCTATTAAAAAACATTAAAAAGACTGAATATTTTGACGAGAGCAGAGAAATAGGCTTGGCTGTGGGAACATACAGTACACTGGTACAACAGTTTGGAGGGTAACCGGGCTGTATTACCACCACATTTACCCTTTATTAAAATAACACAATGGGAGGCCCTTAGACTGAGGTGGCTGTAAGGCTCAGGATTCTACTTAAGCAACCAAAACTGAATTTAAAAGATCACCAAGCTTAGCTCAGCCAATCATAGGCAGCCAACTGAGCATTACATTTTCTTGAACTTCTCACAGGCATAGTCCAAATAAGCCAACTGCTCAAACTTTAATCAAATAATTTATTTGCTCTAATTCTACATTCACCCTATAAAGGCCTTCCCCTCAGGCTCCTTCAGTAGAGCCTCAACCACTTCTGGTTTAGAGCTGCCACATAAACTCTTAAAATCTTAATGTGCCAACATTTTTCTTCTATCACCTTTGACTGAGCAATTTCAGTTTTAGAAATTTATCCCACAGATACTCTCATATATTCACATATAGAAAAATATTCACAGCAGTTTATTTCAGCATAAAAGGGAAACCTAAATATTCATCACATGAGGGGTTACATAAGTTTTATATCAGTTTTTTCCAGTTGTTAAAAAGAATGTCAGATTCATATATAATGATAAAGCAAGACAGCCACAATATCCTGTATGGTGGGCGACATGATGGCCTTCCAAAGATGTCTATATCCTAGTCCCCGGACTCTGTCAATTTTTTACCTTACTTGGCAAAAGGGACTTTGAAGATATGATTAAGGATCTTGAGCTAGGGATTATCCAGGTGGGTCAAGTGTAATCACAGAGTACTTATAAGAGAGGCAGAAGAATCAGTGAAAGAGATATTTGAAGATGCTATGCTATTGGCTTTAAAGAGAGAAGGGCCACAGGAGACCTTTAGGAGGTGGAAACAGCAAGAAAATCAAGTCTCTTCTGGAGCTTCCAGAAGAAACGGAGCCAGCCAACACCTTGATTTTAGCCCAGTGAAACCCATTTTGGAATTCTGAACTCAGAACTTGAATTAATTTGTATAGTTTTAAGGCATTACATTTGTGGTAATTTTTCAGCTGCAAGAGAAAACTAATACATACTGTTAAATTTTAAAAGCAAGTAGAGTATCAGTAAATAGTGTGAGAGGCATCCTAACCAGAGTGACTCAATCTTGAATAAAGGCTTGATAAAGCCAAACCTGCTTCGTTATGTTCCCAGGGGGCTGAGCACTCTTGGTCATGAGATGTTTATGCTTGAGGGAACAAGTTAATAATGTTAACTAACTAAAGACCCAGGACTATTGGAAATGTCCCAGTACTTTAATAAAAAGTATTCTAAGAACAGGTTTTGCTTCAAAAATAGTAATACACTCATAAATTCTTGCTAAAATCAACAGTAACGTAAGAAAGTAAGAATACTAACAGCCTGTCACAAGCTGATCACAAGCCTCTGTAATGAGGTACACTTCTCTTAATAACCAATATTAGCATTATATTTGAAATGGGTGTGCTCTCCTGTTGCTCTTTGAGGATGCCCTACTCTGTAATAAACTGTTTTAACTTTGCTCTACTCTGTGACTTGCCCTGAATTCTTTCTGTATGACAGCCAAGAACCTGCTCTTGGGGTCTGGGACAAAACTCCTTGTCTGGTTACAGTAGTATAATTCTATGTAAACGGAGATTCCGTCTGTGGAAAAAAAATACTTTCTGTAAACGGATTTAAAAAACATGCTTGAAAAGATTCTCGAAAAACTCTATGTACTGCTAGCAGAGAACTCTGGAGAGGAGAATGAGGTTGGGGATTGAAGATAAGCAAATATTCCTGCTACTTTTAAAAAATCTCCATATTTTTGTTTTGAAATTTTCAAACTTAAAGAAAGTTGAAAGAATATGAACAATCTAACGAACCTTCATCTTTATTTACCAATTATGTTGCTTTTTAGCCATACTTGTTTTATCTGTGTTATATGTGTACACAAAACACAATTTTCTAAATAATTTAACAGTACGTGGAGGATACTACCTCTACTTTTAATTATTTTCAAACGAATATGTATTGCTTTTAGGATTAAAAATATAAATAAAAAAGACAATCACAAGCAGTTCTTAACTTCTGAAGGAAATCTTATTTCCATACTATCATCTTGGAGTTAAGGGCAGGTGTAGAAATCTATCTTTTTTTCTGAAGATTAAGTTAACAGGTTGCCATTGGTCAGAAGTTTAACTAACATCTGAAGCTACGCTATGCTTAAAATATTCTCCAAATTCCCAACTCTACTGAAGGAAGATAGTTTTAGATGGTTCTAGCTGAAACTGAAGATGCAGTTGACTCAAAACTATCATAAATAGAAGTGTGGATACTACATGTATTCCAAGAATTCCATAGGAATTAAGGCTGTTCTAGCCTGACTTGGGCCCAGAGTATTTATAACGTTGTTTCATTGGGAAAGTGTTCAGAATTTCAAACAGCCAACTTTTAGAACACAACTCTTTCATAAATTGTAGACTGCCTGTACTGTGTTGGCAGCTTTGTATAATTCTCTTCTCCTGCTGGTAGATTTGTTACCAACAAATACATCCATTTGGAAACTGCTGAAATTGCTAATCAAGTTCAAAACTGTTTATAAAAATTCTCTCTCTCTCTCTCTATATATATATATATGTATATACATATACACAACAACTTTAATGGCTATATATTATTTCATCATTTTAATACCAATGCTCTTGTTGAGTTTTTCTAGTTTTTTAAAAACATTATAATAATGCAAACTATTCAGAATATTCAAATGTGAAATAATAAAAATACATATCTGGTCTTTGTCCATCATTCCTGGAATAAAACTCCAAACATCCTTGGAATTTCCTGAGTAATAGGAGCATCTTTTGTTATTCATAATAAGCCCCAATCAATCATACTTGAGTTTATGCTAAGGTGACTCTAGTGGTAAGAGGACCTAGATAGCCTTTCAGGTCAGGGGCTGGTAACCAGAAAGACCAAGCCTTGATTAAAAGAATGGAACTTTCAGCCCTACCCCTTGACCTCCTGGGAACGGTGCTAGAGATTGAGTTCTATCACCAATGGCCAATGATTTAGTCAATCATGCCTATGTAATGAAACCTCCATAAAAACCTTACTAAACTTACTAAACAATGGGATTCAGTAAGTTCCTGGGTTCTTGAACACATCAAAGTGCTGGGAGAGCAGCATGCTTATGAGGGCATGGAAGCTCCCTGCCTCTCCAAACCACACCTTGCCTTATTCATTTCTTCCATCTGGCTATTCCTGAATTGTGTCCTTTAATCATAAACCAGTAAATGCAAGCAAAGAGTTTTCCTGAGTTTTGTGTCATTCTGGCAAATGATCAAACATCAGAGAAGGTTATAGGAAGCCTCAAATTGGTAACAAAGTCAGAGGTGGGGGTGGCCTGGGGATCCAGGATTTGTGATTGGTGCCTGAAGTAAGGGCAGTTTTGTGGGACTGGGTGAGCCCTTACAGAGTCTGATGTTAACTGAGTAGTTACTGTCACAATATGACTAAATTGTAGGATGCCCAGTTGCTGAGAATCTCTAAAAATCAGAGATTAAGCATGAAAAACAAAGCTATTTCCAAATTGATGGTATATTTAAATCTTAAACTGTATATTTTTCATATTTTAAACACTGAATACTGTATATGTCCCCTTTCTATATATCCAAATTAATCCACGCAGACACAAAATTTCATGGCACAGAGGCTAAAGAGGAATTCTCTTGGAAGGAAACATGAGACTCTTAAATATTCAGTTGAATCAAGACAATTTAAATAGTAATGCCAATTAAACTAACCAGCACCACAGAAAGTGAAATTAAGTGTAGCAGACTGCCTCACTGCACGGCTCCAGGGGGAACCACAGCCACTGTCATTTACAGGAATGGCTCTCCCTGGAAATATGTCGTTAAGTACATATAACTGTACATGGCAGCCCTAAGTATATGTTAAAAACCACAGACAAAAACCAATGTTAAGTACCCAGATATATTAGTTCTCACACTGTTATGAAGAAATACCTGAGACTGGGCAATTTATAAAGGAAAAGAGGTTTAATTAACTCACAGTTCTGTACTGCTGGGGAGGAAACCTCAGGAAACTTATAACCATGGCAGAAGGCAAAGGAGAAGCAGGCACCTTCTTCACAGGGCAGCAGGATGGAGTGCGTGCAAGCAGGAGAAATGCCAGATGTTTTTAAAACCAACAGATCTCGTGAGATTCATTCACTATCACAAGAACAGTAGGGAGGACCAACCTCCATGATCCAATTACCTCCTCCTGGTCTTGCCCTTGACACGTGGGGATTATGGGTAATATAATTCAAGATGAGATTCTGGGTGGGGACACAGGCAAACCATATCACCAGAAATTGAGAATTGCTTATTCTCATCCAGTGAATAATGAAATAGTGAATATGAATAATGAATAGTGAAATTTAATGGCCCCAAATCTAAATCAAAATTTGGGAATCAAAAGAGTGTCTGTCAAGAAAAATTTAACAGTTTATTTGAGCAAAGAACAATTCACCAATCATGCAACCCTTAGAACAAGAAGTTGAGAGCTCATCTCCAAAATGTGGGTAATATTTTTGGATGAGTAAAAGGCTGAAAAAAGCAGAAACAAGAAACAAAGAGCAAATTAGTAGTTTCAAAGTTACTTTCCTTGTAAGGGTTAAAGCAGAGGAGACTCCCTTACCATGCCAGCTAAAACTGGCCTGTTTGGGAATTTGACCTCTCTCTCTCTCTCTCTCTCTCTCTCCCTCTCTCTCTCTCAGGTCAGATAACTTAGTTTCAGATTGGTGACATCGAACTTTAGTAGGAGGGACTCCATCTTGGTTTGGTCTGTTGCAGCTGGTGGAGGAGCTCAGTGGAAATCAATGGTCTCCTATAGATTTTATTTACATTTCTATAATGGGGAGGGAGCCAATTGCAGAGTTCAGGATGAGACACCTCGAAATATGCCTGACATTAGTATATGCCATTCCAAATATACCTCTTTGGCACAGAATTACTTTAAACTGATTATTTTGGGAAACAGAAGACAGAGGAGAAGCCCTGAAAACAGTAAAAGTTATCCTTTTTTAAGAGAAATTTATTTTATAAAGAATATCTGCATTTCCAAGAGTATCTTCCTCTCTGTACCAGGAAGAGAAGGATAACTAAATCACTGGAAACTTTTTATTTATTTATTTATTTATTTGAGACAGGATCTGGCCCTGTTGCCAGGCTGGAGTACAGTGGTGAAATTGCAGCTCACTGCAACCTCCGTCTCCCAGTTTCAAGTGATTCTCCTGCCTCAGTCTCCGGAGTAGCTGGGATTTCAGGTGCCTGTCACCAAGCCTAGCTAATTTTTGTATTTTTTCAGTAGAGATGGGGTTTCACCATGTTGGCCAGGCTGGTCTCAAACTCCTGACCTCAAGTGATCCACCTGCCTCAGCCTCCCAAAGTGCTGGGATTAAAGGCCTAAATCACTAGGAACTCTTGTCAACACAAAAAGCACAAATTCAATCTGCATAACAAACCTCACTTTTGTTTACCCTGCATTTCTTGGCCAGGTAGTCTTAACAGAGGATGACGGTTGTTTGGCCCACACCCTTCATTCTTTGTGCTGGGGAATGAAGTGTGTAAGTCTGAAGTTTAAGCCACCTCTTTGAAATCTACTCTTGAGATTTCTTCATTTCTCTGACTTATCTCCCATGTATTCACAAAGTAATCACGTTAATAAACTCACTCCTGTTTGCTTTTCTTGTGTGGAAAAAAAAAAAAAGCCTCTGGTAAAGTATTAATACATACAATGGATAAAAAATGTATCAAATATCCCCAGAAAGGCTGTTACTAAATCATGCAGACTTCAAATACATCTCTTTATGTAGTCAATATTCATGTGGCAAAATCTACTTTGATTCTAATTAGCAGTAATAATTTTCAGATTTACAAGACTATGAAGGGAGAAGAGGTGGGAAAAACAAGACAATGGTTGATTTCTAAAAAGTAAAAGCTGACGTTGATCACAAGGACTAAAAAAGCAATTTTTCTAAATGCTAAATGAACTATGCAAGAAAGGGTGACATGTTTGTTTCCCAGTAATAAAAGTTAATACCCCGTTTCATAGTTTATAAATCAAATTGGTGTCCTCTAGTCAGATTCCATTTGCTCTGTTCTAAAAAAAAAGACGGAGAAAACAAGAAACACTACAAAAACAAAACAATCACATAGTACCCTAGTGTGAACTCTGAGTACTTCAGGCATACCCTTTGTTCACTTTTTAATAACGCACTATGTTCCACTGCCAGAGAACCATAAGGCAAATAGAAGCCACAATGCCAAACTATTAGCACACAAATTAACCACATCCATGGACCCCACAGATATTGATGGATTACAGAAGGAAGGAGAGTGCTTCTCAGCCGCTCTGCCTCTTTGCTTCCTTTCTCAGCATCTCAGGGATTTTTTTTTCACTGAGAAGCACAAAGTATTTATTTCCTTAATAGTCATAACATTTTAGGCAGCAAAGTCAAAGCTCTGTCATGTTTTCTGCTTAAAACAAAAGAAAATGAAAAGGTCCTGGACGTCAGACATGTTTTCTTCTCAGTTATGGTTTCTTTCTCATATCTTTTGAAAAGTCAATACTACAAAACAACTGGCATTTATTCCTCTTCACTCCACTACAAAGTTAGCAACAAATCACTTTATTTGTCAAGTGTAGATTTTGAAATAGCTGTGCTTCTTAATACTCCTATACCTCAGTATGACATCATTTTTCATGACTGCACTAGACATTCAGAAATATAAAGTGTATACTGCAGAGGTAAAATGGTACTTTTGAGACTTATCAATTAAGGTTTTTTTTTTTTTTTTTTTTTTGAGATCGAGTCTCACTCCGTTGCTCAGACTAGAATGCAATGGCGCAATCTTGGCTCACTGCAGCTTCTGCAGTCTGGGCTTAAGTGATTCTCCTGCCTCAGCCCCCCAAGTAGCTTGGATTACAGATGCCCACCTCCATGCCTGGCTAATTTTCGTATTTTTAATAGAGAAGAGGCCATGTTGGCCAGGCTGGTCTTGAACTTCTGTCCTCAAGTGATTGACCTGCCTCAGCCTCCCAAAGTGCTGGGATTACAGGTGTGAGCCACCACGCTTGGCCTTGTTTTATTTTTAGGAGACAGGGTCTTAGCTGTCACTCAAGCTGGTGTGCACTGGTGTGATCAGGGCTCACTGCAGCCTTGGCCTCTGAGGCTCAAGTGGTCCTCCTATTTCAGCCTGAGTAGTTGGGACAACAGGCATGCACTACTGCACCCAGCTAATTATTTTATTTTTCATTGCCCAGGCTGCTCTCAAACACCTAGGCTCAAGCAATCTTTCCATCTTGGCCTCCCAAAGGGCTGAGATTACAAACATGTGTCACTGAGTCCATCAAGAAGTTTGTTTTTAAAATAAATGGAAATAAGTATCTTAAAGCATGTACTCTTATACATTCAAGTGAATAAAAGGCTGCTACCTTCTACTTTTTCCCTAGAATTAAAGAGCTATTTATTATTTCACATTCCTTAAGTTGGAGTACTTGGATTATGAACATGAAAATAGATAATGTGTATTTTAATTTAAATGTAGAAATTGTTATTCTATACCACGAGTATCCCACCATAGTGAAACAGAATATCAAAACTCTATTATATGAAATAATATGACATTTTGCTTATATCAACATTTCATATTGATCAGGACGGAGGTACCGAAATTCTAAGCAGAAAAGGGTGGGTACCCAATAAAATTCCACCTTCATGTTGAAAAGCCTAAAACCTGAGGCCCAAAGTGAGAACTTCAGTTTTCCTGCTTGAATATTGCCTTTCACTAAACTACTCATGGCCTGCCTAGCCCCATCCTTTGCCTATAAAAACCCCAGACTCAGCCAGCAGAGAGACACAGCTGGATGTCAGGGACTAAGGCTAGACACTGGAGAGAAGTGGCTTACCTCCAGAGGGACAGCCTGATGCTGTAACTTCAGAGAATAATCCAGCTGGAGATGGGTGGATTTTAGGGGAAGCTTACCTGCCTGCCCCATCCCTTTTTCAGCTCCCCTTCCCACTGAGAGCCACTTTCATTGGCAATAAAATCTCCTGCATCAACCATCCTTCAATTCGTTCATGCGACCTCATTTTTCCGGGATGCTGGACAAGAGCAAAGCCATTCAACAAGCCTCTAGAAAGTTTCAAACTTTCTCATATTTTCCTGTCTTCTTCTCAGCCCTCCAAACTGTTCCAACCTCTGCCTGTTACCCAGTTCCAATGCCACTTCTACATTTTTGAGTATATTTTCAGCAGCGACCCACTCTATCAGTACTAATTTACTGTGTTAGTCCATTTTCGTGCTGCTGATAAAGACATAACTGAGAGTGGGAAGAAAAAGAGTTTTCACTGGACTTATAGCTCCACATGGCTGGGGAGGCCTCAGAATCATGGTGGGAGACTAAAGGCACTTATTACATGGTGGCAGCAAGAGAAAATGAGGAAGGAGCAAAAACGGAAACCCTTGATAAACCCATCAGAGCTCATGAGACTTACTATCACGAGAATAGCACAGGAAAGACTGGCCTCCACGATTCAATTACCTCCTCCTGGGTTGCTCCAACAATACATGTGAATTCTGGGATATACAATTCAAGTTTAGATTTGTGTGGGGACCCAGCCCAATTACCTCAATGTCTTATTAACCATCTATAAACCCATGAGGGCCAACAAATTTGATAAGGCTTCTCAAACAGTCGTATGATTCTGTGGGAGGGTTGCCCATGTAATAGCGGCTCCTTTCAGCCCAAAATTTACCATGACCTGGGTTATAGGCACAGTCAGTGGGAGAATATCCCATCATGATAAAGCCAGTCCTATATGGCTTATATAAGAAGCATATCAACTGCTTCATTTGGGGTGCTCCACTTAGTGTTTTATAGAAAGAATCAGGCAGTCTCCTTTTCAGGGCTAACAGAACTTACAGTGGCATTTATCTAGTCCACTAGGCTAGCTGTTCTCTCAGGAATAACCTCCTGTGCATTTGTATCACATATACCATCAGTGATTGTTTAATAGTGAGCTGTGGGTCGTGCATGAGACCAAACAAGCACTTTCATTCAGTAGCATTTAAAATTAAAAATTTTGTCCTTCGAGTGGTTATTTTTACAATCCATTATAGCAAAAATTTCTCAAGACACTAATGATACCAATCTAAAAACAAATAATTGTTTTACATTATATTCTCTGATTTTAATAGTTTCTTGGTTTTGTCTTTCCCCTGCATCAACTATCTTCTTGGTAACCACAGGTCTCAGAGGTACCTTTTGTGGCCTGGCTTAATTTTTCCTTTTGTCCATTTACTGTTATTTGTAAATGATATGCCTTGGCACTGTGTCCCCACTCAAATCTCATGTTGAATCATAATACCTGATGTTGGGGGAGGAACCTGGTGGGAGGTGATTGGATCTGAGGGCCATTTCCTCCTTGCTGTTCTTGTGATAGCAAGTTTTCACAACATCTGGTTTTTGAAAGTGTGTGGCGCTTTCCCCTTTGTTCTCCCTCTTTCCCACTTCCACAGGTGAAGACATGCTCACTTGCTCTACAACTGCCGCCATGATTTTAAGTTTCCTGAGGCCTCCCAGTCATGCTTCCTGTATAGCCTGAAAAACTGTGAGTCAATTAAACCTTTTATCTTCACAAATTACCCTGTCTCAGGTAGTTCTTTATAGTAATTTAAGATAATACAGTATCATTTTCCTTTAATTTAAAATGACTCTTAAATAGCCTCTTAACTAGGAAAAAATTATGTTTTCTTTTATACTTTTGTACACCTATTATACTACCACTATTTTAACTTTTAAAAACCCAAATTCCTAGTGAAAAAAACTGAGGTTACTTAACATGATTTTAAGATTTTAGACTGTTACTGAGAATTTTGAGGTTAAATTTACCAAATTAATCTTACCAAAGACTGCCGAAGTCATGTGAATTAAAAGACATCGGAGCTAACTTCTATCAGTCTGAAAAGTCCTTACATTTCTTTAAATAAATAGAACTCTTTCATACAGTTTAATAGTGAAATCACTTCCATATGACACATATAATCATAGATAGAAAAGACATGCAGACAAAAGCAGATCCAAAAATTTTTCATTTGCTTTTCAAAAATTTTCTTTTATAGATTATTAAGCTTTTGAGATATCGGAATAATTTCAAAAAGAAACATTATTGAATTTAAAAATTAAAAACTTCTTACACTAAGAGTAACTCAATTTTTTAATGAAATCTTAACCAATTCTTGAATGTGTTTTCAATACTAAACTCCAATTTTTTAGAAAAACTATTTATTATAATTTCCTTTCATTATAGCCAATTAATCATATAACATTTTTATAAATTCCCTTTTTACTAACCGTATTATGACTTAGACCATTCACAACATGCTTGGACTTCTGGTTTGGACTAAATATCCTTCTTTCTTAAACAACCCTATTATTTTCTTTTAGGACAAAAATTCACCATAAAAGAGTCTTTCTTATATATATATTTTTTAAGCTTACCAAAAATACCTCTTTGATTATGTAACTTTTTGTACATCTATCTTATTTCCTGTTTCCTCTTACCTTTTTTAATACATAGCCTTTAAAGCTTTGAATTAGACAAAAATTACCTTTTAATAAGAGCATACTCTGTTTTAGAAACCAATGTTTTCCTACAATTTTTTAATTGGAAAATACCCAAATATTTAACAAAATATGTATTATTTAACTTTACATCCTAAGTTATGACAAGTTTGTCTACAAGCATGTACTCCATTACATTTACCTAATTATTTTAATTGTTTACCTAGATTATTTATGAAAACTGCAAATAGCGGTCATTTAAAGTTATTTCCCCGTCAACCATTTTATAGTCTGTGAATGTCAAGTGTTTACCTAAGTAAAACTTAAAATTAAATGTATGGTTATTTTACCACATAATTCAAGATTTCGTTATTTTCACTACATCAATACTAATGTCTTATTTATCAAAAATTATACAAGCATGGCCAGGCATGGTAGCTCACACCTGTAATCCTGGCACTTTGGGAGGCCAAGTTGGGTGGATCACTTGATGCCAGGAGTTTGAGACCAGCCTGGCCAACATGGTGAAACTCTGTCTCTACTAAAAATATAAAAATTAGCTGGGCATGGTGGCACACGCCTGTAGTCCCAGCTACTCAGGAGGCCGATACAGAGAATCACTTGAAACTGGGAGGGAGAGGTTGCAGTGAGCTGAGATCATGCCACTGCACTCCTGCTAAGATGACAGAGTAAGACTCTGTTTCAAACAAACAAAAAAACCAAAAACCACAAGCAAAGATGGCTGGGTTTATAGTTTAATAACCTTTATGCCAAATTTTGACACCTTATAGTATTTAGCAGGGATAAGTATGAAATCTCTTGATCAATAAATGCAACAAAAATATATGCTGATAATTCTTAAGACATTTCTAATATTACTTTATCAATAATTTTAAAGCTAGATTAAAGATTTTACTGTCACATAAACTTGAAAAGCATCTGGGCTTATTTAATGGATGAGTACTCTTCAAGCCACATATGGTCCCTGTGGACAAAAACACATCAACAAAATACACATATATACACATAAACATACACATACACACTACACAAAGATCCTGTAACTTTTACTTCGGAACTCTAGTCAGGAGATATTAATAAAAACTCATTGGTGGCCGGGCGCGGTGGCTCAAGCCTGTAATCCCAGCACTTTGGGAGGCCGAGGCGGGTGGATCACAAGGTCGAGAGATCAAGACCATCCTGGTCAACATGGTGAAACCCCGTCTCTACTAAAAATACAAAAAATTAGCTGGGCATGGTGGTGCGTGCCTGTAATCCCAGCTACTTAGGAGGCTGAGGCTGGAGAATTGCTTGAACCCAGGAGGCGGAGGTTGCGGTGAGCCGAGATCGCGCCATTGCACTCCAGCCTGGGTAACAAGAGCAAAACTCCGTCTCAAAAAAAAAAAAAAAAAAAAAAAACTCATTGGTTTGCAAAAACAATAACAAAACGAAATCGTTGAATGCAAACAGTAGATTCTACCTCAGTTGAAAAGTAACAGCAGACTTAAAGCAGGCAGAAAAGAAAGTAGAGATACAGATAACTTAGCAATCTCATAGTTGCAGGCTGACCTTTGGGCTCTGAAATTTCCTTGATGTAGCTGTGCATAAAAAGACCATAAAGTCCATTTAACACAAACACTTGCAAGTAAAGGTGCCATAAAACCAACAGAGTGCTTGAAAGTGGGTCATTCTCTTTGTTTTTTTCTTATTCTTAAATTTGTTTCCCACTTTTTTCTTTTTTTTAAGGAGAAACTGAACTGTGGCCTAGGGTTTAGTGGAATGGGTTGAAGTGTGCTGGCTACTGGCTTAACTCCATAGTGTGTTAACCACTGAGTCGTTTCTGTCTCCAGAGGTCTAGCACCTCCAGGAGGGCTCAAAGCATGGAATGACCAGCTCCTATATTCATTTCCTGGACAAGCCTTTTAAAACTAACTTTGTTGCGAATTCCCTGTAGGGCTGCTGCACATTGCCAGGGGTCAACCTGCCAGACATTCCCACTTAGCCCCTAGTAATCCAGGGGTGCCTTTCAGCTGGGAGAAGCAAAATGCCCTTTCTCTTTGGAGCTGAGGAAACTCATTCTCTTTATCTATGAAAATGACAGTTCAGTTCCTCATGCTAATAATGCCGGGACAAGCCAATCAAGATTAATTGTGAGAGGAAAGGCAATGGAGAAGACTCTGTAGAATGCACCTCTGAATTAGAATTAGGATACTAAACAACTTTCCAGGTGGAAAAAACAAAACAGCAAAGACCACTTCCTGTAAACTGTCCTCAGTCACCTTTAACTTTGTAGCTTTCATCCACCATTACACACACCAAGGTCAAATCCTCTCACAGTACAAGGTAATCTCTGGTATCTCTGGTACCCCCAAAAGCCAAAGAGGTCAGGTAATGTAACACAGGAAAGCTGAACTTTAGACCTAAGAAGAATCTGCTCATGACTCCTGAAACTCCACAAAGAAAACAGAACATCCCTAAAAAGGGTGAGTGGTGATTCTGTTCTGAATTCTTTAACGGGTTTGAGTAATCTCCAGATTTTTCTTGGTACTGAATATGGATGGCGAAGTGGGGCCAGGAGAAATAGGGTGGAAGAAAAGTAAATGAAAGAACAACTTATTTTTTTTAAAGAAAGAAAGTAACCAGAAATATATTTTTCTTTTGCAGCAGCAAGGAATTTTAGCTAATTCAGAGAGGCCTTATTTCCTATAATTTGGAATTCTTATTCAGATTTGGCTAAGTCAGGCAGAGTTGGTCCAACCCGATGTGAGAAAGACCAGAACAAACAACAAAAACCCCAACATTATGATTAGTGAGTGCTCTACTAGTAAGGACAAATTATTACCACATCAATTGCAACTTTAACCAAGATGAAACCTCAATTCAGCTACTTACCCAGGAATGGGTCTCAGGCTGAAGGCTGCTCTCTACCATTCTAGAAGCAGGAAAACTCAAACTTGCCTTCCCTGTTGGAAGGGAGTTCAAACTCCAGAAAGGCGTTACCCTGACTTCCATTGACATGGAAGTAGGATAACTTGCCTTCCTTGTTGGAAGCAAGTAAAACTCTAGAAAAGGAAGAAGGAAAAACTCTAGAATAAAGTTTACTTTACAGCAAAATAAACTTTGCATTTTAATCAAATTTTGGGAGATCAGGGATTCTCTGGAGAAAGAACAGCTCCCAGGACTCAGCTAAAAGACAGCTAAAAGCTGGAACCAAACATTGATAGATTTGTCAAAGGTCAGGACCACCTATACTCAAGAGTCCCACCCAATCACTGCCAATTTGTAAACCAAAAAGTATTTAAGACAAGTCTGAATCAATTTAGAAAGTTTATTTTGCCAAGATTAAGAACACATCTGTGACATAGCCTCAGAAGGTCCTAAGGACACATGGCCAAGGTGGTTGGCTTCCAGCTTGCTTTTATATATTTTAGGGAGATACATCAATTAACACATGGAAGATTTACATTGGTTCAATTTGGAAGGGTGGGACAACTCAAACGGGGAGGCTTCCAAGTCATAGATAGATTTAAGCATATTCTGATTGGCAACTGGTTGAAAGCGTTTTTATCTACAGAAAGAAAGGTCTGGGTTCCAACAAGGGGTTGTGGAGACCTAGGTTTTATCATGCACATGAAGCCTCCAAGTATCAGGTTTTAGAGAGAATAGACTAAATGCTTCTTATCAAATGTAAGGTCTGTGTTGATATTAATGCTGGAAGGGTATAATGAAGAAAGTCCAACCCCCACCTCTATGGCCTGAGCCAGTCTTTTCAAGTTAAATTTTAGGGTGCCCTGGCTGAGGAGGGAATCCACTGGGATGGTTGCAGAGGGGGCCTTCGATTTTATTTTTGGTTTATAAAGCCAATACTATGACACCAGGTTTTGGAGAAAAGAAAAGCTTTTCATCACAGATTACCCAACGAGGAGACAGGAGTCCAGCTCAAATCTGTCTCTCTGTGCTGGCTTTAAGGCAGTACTTTTTTTTTTTTTTTTTTCTTTTGAGACAGAGTCTTACTTTGTCGCTAGGCTGGAGTGCAGTGGCACAATGCCGGCTCACTGCAACCTCCGCCTCCCGGGTTCAAGTGATTATCCTGCCTCAGCCTCCCAAGTAGCTGGAACTACAGGCATGCACTACCATGCCCAATTAATTTTTGAATTTTCAGTAGAGACAAGGTTTCACCATGTTGGCCAGGATGGTCTCCATCTCTTGACCTCATGATCTGCCCGCCTTGGCCTCCCGAAGTGCTGGGATTACAGGCGTGACCACTACACACAGCCAACGCAGTCCTCTTATTAGAAAAGGTTAGGGGGCTGATTCTGGGATTAGCAAGTGATTGGTAGAAGGAAAGGGAACATCTAGAAAGTCCCTCAGGCATGCACAATTATCTCTTCATGTCTCTTCATGGGTCCCATATGCAAATTCAGGGGTAGTTAGTATGAAACGGGGAGGTAGTATGAAACATGTGGTGGAAATTTGGGTTGTGACATCACCAAGTTTATTCTGCATATACTCATTGGCCATACTGGTTTTAACCAATTTTAGCCAATTTCATTCTCTTAGAAGGGGAGGGAGTTTTATTTTAGCAAGCTGTTTCTTACTTATTTTTTTGTTTCGAGGCCAAGTCTCGCTCTGTTGCCAGGCTGGAGTGCAGGGGCGCAATGTTGGCTCACTGCAACCTCCACCTCCCAGGTTCAAGTGATTCTCCTGCCTCAGCTTCCTGAGTAACTCGGACTACAGGCACGTGCCACCACACCCAGTTAATTTTTGTATGTTTAGTAGAGATGAGGTTTTACCATGTTGGCCAGGATGGTCTCGATCTCTTGACCTTGTGATCTGCCTGCCTCGGCCTCCCAAAGTGCTGGGATTACAGGCATGAGCCACTGCGCCTGGATTAGCAAGTTGTTTCTTATTTGCCATACTGCGAACTCAAACATTTCTGTTAGCTATTGCTTTCTTTAGCTCTTTGGAGCACAGTTTCAATGGGCAGACAGTGTACCAGCTTTGGCCTTGTGTTTCTGGTTCCAGTGAACAGAAAGGCATCAAACCAAGAGAACACAGGAACAAAGAGGTAAACTACAAAAAGTACAGTTCTGCTCTTAAGCACCCTCTACAGGATCCTGTCCAGAGATATAGGAAAAGGCAATGATGCTCATAAGCACTTTGTGCCATTTTGTGCTCCTTCCCACCAGCCCTCTTTTTGGTCAACTTCTAGTCCCACCTGCTTTGTGACTACTGGTAGTCTTTCTGGTCTTTAGTGTCCTCATTAGTAAAATGAACATAACATCTCTAATCATGTACATTCACACACTGAGGTAAATGACGTGAAAGGGCTTTGAACAACGTAGTAAGGGAAAGAGACTAGGATACTGACTTCCCATTTTCCCAATTCCTGTTTCTGAACTGCTTTCCTAGGCCCCAAGCCACTACCTCTGTTAGCCCCTTGATCAATTTTTGCCTATGGAGGAGCAAAACTACATGGCGTTCCAAGAAGAAGGAATAATAATTACATACCCATTTATTTTCTTTGCTACTTCCCATGACCACTCTTAAACGGAGAAACTGGGACCATTTCCCTGATTGGTGGGGCATACTCAATAGGACAAATGGAAGCAAGCATGTTTCATAATAGGCATTCTGTCAAGAAATGTTCCAAGGAGATAAATGTATGCTTCATAATAAGCATTCTGTGATGAAATGTCTCCAGGAGATAAATGTGCGTTTCATAATAGGCATTCTACGGAATGTCCTGAGGAGATAAATGCTGGAGTCGGCCTCAGCACATCTCAGTTACTCATTTTGACTCCTTTGGACATGTGAGTTTCTATAGCGCTCATTTGGAAAAATGACCAGAAAGCTACCTCCGATTTCTCGGCTTCAGCCCCAAGTTCCATTTCTTTCTGTTCCTTCCGGTTCTCGTGTTCCAGCCCTTCTTCCTCCCCTTACTCCTCAAACTTCCCGCTGTAAGCCTCCTCTCCAGGGCCATCCACGTTGTTCAGTTTTCCAACCTACCCGTTTGCCCAAGCTGACTACTGTCACCCCTTCCCAGAACCCTACCTCCCTGAACTCCCTGCCCAGCTCTTCCTCTGTTAATTTCAGAGCATCAGTGTGCCACCGCCCTGCTCGTCAAGCACCCCTTTCCCAGTGCCCCCCTATCTTTCCCCCTCGCCCTCCTCAAAGTCCCTCTTGCTAGTACCCTGTACTCTAGTCCCCAAATCCCAGTACCCACCACCCGCATCTTATCTTGGAGAAATACCTTCCCTCCTATTGGGGCAGTTCAGAATTGACAGGACTGTAGACTCCCACAAGCAGACCTGATGGCTCACAAATCTCATCCTGGAGAGACTTCTGGGTTCCTTCCTACTGGGGCAGTTCAGAAGTGCTGGGACTCTGGACTCCCACAGTCAGACCTGATGGCTCACAAATCTCACCCTGGGGAGATGGTTTCCCTCCTAATGGGGCAGCTCAGAATTGGCAGGACTGTGGAATCTCCCAGACAGACCCGATGGCTCACAAATCTCACTTTAGAGATGGCTTCACTTCTACTGGGGCAGTTCAGAATTGACAGGACTATGGATTTCCCCAGCCAGACCTGAAGGCTCACAAATCTCACCCTGGAGAGATGGGTTCCCTCCTACTGGGGCAGTTCAGAAGTGCCAGTACTGTGGACTCCCGCAACCAGACCTGATGGCTCACAAATCTCACCCTGGAGAGATGGGTTCCCTCCTACTGGGGCAGTTCAGAAATGCCAGGACTGTGGACTCCCACAACCAGACCTGATGGCTCACGAATCTCACCCTGGATAGATTCCCTCGTACTGGGCAGTTCAGAATTGCCAGGACTGTGGATTACCAGAAGTCTGATTTGATGGACGTAGAAAATGCAACACAGTAAACCAACACTCAGTCTCAGTAAGTAGCAAGGACCCTTTTTCCATGACCAGATACTGGTTACCTTATTGCTAACTGTATTTTGCCTTAATCCTCATTTTGTTAACCCTCTTCAGATTCTAGAGATTACCTTTTCCTAGACAGTTTTTTTTTTCTTTTTTTATAAACACAGTCTCACTCTGTTGCCCAGGATGGAGTACAGTGGTGTGATCTTGGTTCACTGCAACTTCCACCTCCCAGGTTCAAGCTGTTCTCCCACTTCACAGTCCCAAGTAGCTGGGATTACAGGTGTCCGCCACCAAGCCTGGCTAAATTTTTGTACTTTTAGCAGAGATGGTGTTTCACTATGTTTGCCAGACTGGTCTCCAACTCTTGACCTCAAGTGATCCACCCGCCCCAGCCTCCCAAAGTGCTGAGATTACTGGTGTGTGCCACCAACCCTGCTAAGACAGTCTGTTCCTTTCCTCTCCTGTCTAGTCAGTCAGGATACACAAGCCTCTACCTTTGGAATTGGTTTCTCCATGGAACTTGGTCTGTAACCACAGAGCAAACTATAGGACCAGTGACAGAGAAAGAGGAGAATGAGGATTGAAAAGCATTAATCTGTTCTCAAGATGTTAAATTCTGTTGATATGCCCTGGGTTCAAGTCAATGCAAGAAGAGGTGACCCCTGAGAACTCACACACAGGGTACAAGTCCCCTGCTATATAAAGGGGACTGAGTTTTGTTTTTTTATTGTGTTTTTTGGGTCTGGTTCCCCCCAGACTTCATTTTTCTTCATCCTAGAATTCCAGAACCTTACCAGGGACTTTCTGCCTTAAGGAATGTCTCCTGCAAAAAGAGGGAGGGGCCCCTCCAGTGCTTTCATCAAAGTTGAAGGTTGAGCTTCCTTCTCAGTTAGCTGCTTCTACCACAGAAAGGGAATGGTAGCGGAGTCTGGAAGGCACAAGCATGTCTGGATCCTACCCAGGTGACAGCATCTGATGAACAGATATTAAAAAGAAGTGCTCTCCTCACATTGATAGTTAGATTCAATACAATCTCAATTAAAATTCCAAAAGATATTTCTGCAGAACCTGGCAAGCTGGTTATAATGTATATGGAAATGTAAAGGGTCAAGAATAGCCAAGACTCTTTTAAGAAATTATTCCTTACCAAGTATCAACACTTACTACAAAAATTATAATAAGATAGTCTAGTACTGGTGCAAGCACAGAAAAATAGACAAATGGCACAGAATACAGAAACAGACTCAAACATATGAGGATACTTTAATACCAAAGTAGCATAATAGAACAGTGGAGATAGGGCTGTCTTTATATTCAATAAAGTGGTCTTATGTCAACTGGATACTCATTTATTTCTACCTCACGATTCATCCAAAAAATTATTTTCAGGTGGAACATAAGATATAATGTAAAATGGTAAAAACAATACATCTTCTAGAACTGCTCTGCCCATGTATGAATACTGAACATTTGAGATGTGCTAGTAAGTAAAATTTGCACTGGATTTTAAATATTTAGTAGGAAAAAGCAATGTGAAATATCTCAATTTTTATATTGAAACTTTGAAATATTAATTTGGATTGAGTTATATATTACAATATGAAAATTAGCTTTATCTGCTTATTTTCCTCTTTTAATGTGAATACAACAAATTTTAAATTATGTATGCAGCTCACTTTTCTAGAAGGTAATATAGAAAAATATCTTCAGCCGGGTGCAGTGGCTCAAGCCTGTAATCCCAGCACTTTGGGAGGCCGAGGTGGGTGGATCACGAGGTCAAGAGATCAAGACCATCCTGGTCAACATGGTGAAACCCCATCTCTACTAAAAATGCAAAAAATTAGCTGGGCATGGTGGCGCGTGCCTGTAATCCCAGCTACTCAAGGAGGCTGAGGCAGAAGAATTGCCTGAACCCAGGAGACGAAGGTTGCGGTGAGCCGAGATCGCGCCACTGCACTCCAGCCTGGGTAACAAGAGCGAAACTCCGTCTCAAAAAAAAAAAAAAGGCCGGGCGCGGTGGCTCAAGCCTGTAATCCCAGCACTTTGGGAGGCCGAGGCGGGTGGATCACGAGGTCGAGGGATCGAGACCATCCTGGTCAACATGGTGAAACCCCGTCTCTACTAAAAATACAAAACATTAGCTGGGCATGGTGGCGCGTGCCTGTAATCCCAGCTACTCAGGAGGCTGAGGCAGGAGAATTGCTTGAACCCAGGAGGCGGAGGTTGCGGTGAGCCGAGATCGAGCCATTGCACTCCAGCCTGGGTAACAAGAGCGAAACTCCGTCTCAAAAAAAAAAAAAAAAAGAAAGAAAGAAAAATATCTTCAGGACATCAAATTAGTAAAAAGATGTCTAAAATAGCGTTTAAAAAGCACTAAGGTGGGGAGTGGTGACTCACACCTGTAATCCAAGCACTTTGGAGGCCAAGGTGGGCGGATCACCTGAGGTCGGGAGTTCAAGACCAGCCTGATCAACACGGTGTATCCCCGTCTTTATAAAGATAGATAGATAAATAAATAAATAAATAAATAAAATAAAAAGCACTAACCACAATGGGAAAGACTAATATATTTGACCACATTAAAATTTTGGTGTAAAAAAGACGCCCTTAAGATACCGAAAAGGCAAGTGACAGGAAGGGAAAACAATTTGCAGCACACATAAGTCTTAAAGGGCTTTTTTTTTTTCAATAAAATAAAAAGAACTTCAACAACTAAAGGCAACAGAAAAACAGGAAAATATTTGGAACAGGTACTTCACAAAAAGAGGATAGCCCAATGACCGAAAGACCTATAAGAAGTGTCCAGCCTCATCAACAAACCAAAAAATGTAAAGTAAAACAATAATAAGATGACACTACATACCCACCAGAATTACTCTAATTAAAAGGACAGACAATGCCCAGTGTTGGCAAGGAGCATGAAGAACACTAGTAGTGAAGTTAATTGGTTCCATTAAAGTCCGTAAACATTAGGCTACTTGCCCCAGCTTACACACTTAATAACAATTTCTGAATTATTCTTTTTTTCTAAAGTATATACTGTTCAAACTGAAACTTACATCTTGATTTTTTTTTTTTTTTGAGACGGAGTTTCGCTCTTGTTACCCAGGCTGGAGTGCAACAGTGTGACCTCGGCTCACCGCAACCTCCGCCTCCTGGGTTCAGGCAATTCTTCTGCCTCAGCCTCCTGAGTAGCTGGGATTACAGGCACACGCCACCATGCCCAGCTAGTTTTTTGTGTTTTTTTAGTAGAGATGGGGTTTCACCATGTTGACCAGGATGGTCTCGATCTCTTGACCTCGTAATCCACCTGCCTCAGCCACCCAAAGTGCTGGGATTACAGGCTTGAGCCACTGCGCCCGGCCCTACATCTTGATTTTCATATGGTAAAAGAGATAAAAGAGAATTTATCAGAGCTGTAAGTATAAAAAAATTAGAAATATTGTATATAAAGATCCTCTGCTAGAGGATAAGACAATGATTTGTACAAAATTTAAGGTGGAATGATAAAGACTGGTTTTCTGAATGATATAAATGGAATGCTATCTCCAGGTTTTTGAAAATATAGATGTCATCAAAGCTACAAAAACCATTTTTCTTAAAGAAAAAAATTAGAAACTTCTCAAAAATGGTCAAATCAATTTATTTATTTAATTAAATCAATTTATTTAATTGAAATGTTAATGCACTTTCCCCTGGCAATCTTTTATATATCAATTTATGTTTAACATTTCAATTTTTTTTCACTTCAATATTGAACCTCCATGCCACAATAAAGATATTCTAGTTTCTGGGTGTGCATCACATGTACCAAAGGGAACCTAACATATTCCTAACATCACCAGTGAAGGCCATGGAGCAGACATGGGTTTCATTAAGAACCTCACAAAGGCCAAGTGTGGTGGCTCATGCCTATAATCCCAGCACTTTGGGAGCCAAGCATCTCAGCTCATGAGTGCGAGACCAGCCTGGCCAACAGCGTGAAACCCTCCCTCTACCAAAAATATAAAACATAGTCAGGCGTGGCAGCACACACCTGTAATCCCAGCTACTCGGGAGGCTGAGGCAGCAGAATCGCTTGAACCCAGGAGGTGGAGGATGCAGTGAGCGAAGATCGTGCTACTGCACTCCAGCCTGGGCAGCAGAGCAAGACACCATCTCAAAAAACAAAAACAAAAAAACTTTGTAGCCATTTTCACATTATGAACACTCAGCATACTTTGTCACAATGAGCACAGTGGTGTAAAGAAAATGCAAGGGCAGAGTGCCATATTTCAAATCTAGTTTTTGTTTTATTTTGTTTTGTTTTGAGGCAGAGTCTCCTTCTGTTGCCAGCTGCAGTGCAGTGGGCGCAATCTCAGCTTATTGCAACCTCCGCTTCCTGGGTACAAGTGATTCTCCTGCCTCAGTCTCCTGAGTAGCTGGGACTACAGACATGTGCCACCATGTCTGGCTAGCGTGTGTGTGTGTGTGTGTGTGTGTGTGTGTAAATTTTTAGTAGAGATGTGGGTTTCACCATGTTGGCCAGGCTGGGCTTGAACTCCTGGCCTCAAGTGATCTGCCGGCCTTGGTCTCCCAAAGTGCTGGGATTTACAGATGTGAGCCACCATGCCGGGCCCATATTTCAAATCTAAATGAATACCCAGAGTTTATTCAAAAGTCACACTTCTGACAACCTAATTACCTACAACACTGCCAAGAACCAGAAACAAATGAAAAAAAAAACATCTATCGGCAAAACCAGCTATTATAAAGCTCTTAACAGTATACAAAGAAAGCTTTAGGTTTCCTTTCAAAATCCATGACTGACTCATTTTATTTCACATAACAGATTCAGTAGATGTGGTCTCCCAATCAATGGAAGAAAAGCATCAAATAAAGAGAAGGGAAGCTGAAAACACTACCATCACTATGCATAGTGTTGACATTGAGAAGTAATTACCAACATCTCTGTCATCTCTGTTTGGCTGGCTAAGGCCCAACGAAGTCAGAGGCATGGTGCGAATTACTCTACGGGAAAATGAGAATGCCACAGTATGAGTGACATTTGTTCTGAAGAGAGTCACCCAGACTAACCTAAATTGTGTTCAGTAAGTTCAGTTTCAAAATCCATTTTAATAAAATCGTCACAAAAAAATGGCTACAATGAAGTCTATTTTATACTTATGAGAAAGGTGCAAAAAGCCACAAGGATGTTCTTTGCAGTGCTATTCAAAATAGTGAAAAATCAGAATGTCACCTAAGTATCTAAAAAGGACATCAGTTAAATAAACAACAGTATTTCTACAAAATACTAATAAGCAATTTTAAAACATAATTCAATTATTTACTAATATAGAAAAATACTAATGGTATATTTTACATGAAAAAGGTAGGCCATGAAACTTGATTACAGTTTGATATACCTTTTTTCTTTCTTTCTTTTTTTTTTTTGAGACAGGGTCTTACTCTGTCACCTAGACTGAAGTGCAGTGATAAGAGCTCGGCTCACTGCAGCTTTGAACTCCTGGGGTTGGGGGATACTCCTGCTTCAGCCTCCCAAGCAGCTGGGACTACAGGCAGGCACCACCATACCTGGCTTTTTTTTTTTTTTTTTAAAGATTAGGTCTCCCTACGTTGCCCAGACTGGTCTCAAACTTTTGGGCTCAAGCGATTGCCCCACCTTGGCCTCCCAAAGTGCTGGGATTATAGGCATGAGCCAGTATGCCTGGCCAGTATGTATTATTATCATCATAAATGTTATTTTCAAAAATACTGAAATATCATTTAAAAACTGCCAAAAATATCAACTTAGAAAACATCTTCTAAAAATATCTTAGCAAGAACCTGAGTTCTTAATCCATATAAAATAGGAGCAGTCTTTAAGTAGGTTAAGTAGACTCTTCTTCCTATACGTCTGCATCTTCCTCTTGTTCATCTCTAGTAGATTAGGGCCCTTTTGCAGTCTTTCCTTTTAGCAAAAATCTACATTCAGCAAAGGATCTGAATCATATCAGTGACATGAAGGAGATGATTACTCACAGTGTATTTTACTAGGGATCAAAGGTTTAAGCCAAAGAAAGAAATTAGGCACATTCTTGCTATCTGGGAGGACCCATAAGAGGAGGAAGGAATCTTCCTGGTATTTCTAAGTTTTAGTACACAAGTTGACACCCACTACACTTAGGCAAAACGTCAAAGCCTGAACGACAACTATTCCACTGTTCTGTCAATGCTGAAGCCCTGCTAAGTCAGAGATTTTCATAAATTCAGCATATACAAAAAGCATGGCCAAAATCAGGAAAAAACGTCTACCAAAATATTGAAGAAATAAAAGTGCTGTAAAAGGCCAGAAAATGCAATCTTGTTTCAGAACAAAGTTTCTGTAAAACTAGTAGCTAAAAAGAATCTTAGAAGGTTATTCTTCCCTAACTGCTAACCCTCCAGTTTTTTTCTTTCTGGTTCGAAAGAACTACTTATTCTGACAAGAATCAAACAAATCTTCCGAAATGTTTCATTATTGTCAACACAGGATTCCATTAGTAGCAGGTGCCAAAACAGGCTTGTCAGTAAGTCATCTGTCATCAAAACCTGAATCACTCAGGGCTTAAGTATAGCTGTATCACCCCAACATAAACAAAACCCCTAAAAGCAACCCATCCCAAAATTTGCAAGGCAACATTCCGCTACCACTAACACAGAAACAGAAAATGAAACATCGCATGTTCTCACTCATAAGAGGGAGGTGAACAATGAGAACACATGAACACAGGAAGGGGAGCAACACACATTGGGCCCTATGTGGGGGGGTGGGGGCAAGGGGAGGGAGAGTATTAGGACAAATATCTAATGCATGCGGGGCTTAAAACCTAGATGATAGATTGATGGATGCAGCAAATCACCATGGCACATGTATATCTATGCAACAAACCTGAATGTTCTGTACATGTATCGCAGAACTTAAAGTATGATTAAAAAAAAAAAATTGTAATTCTGCTTTTTTTGTATTAGAAATAGTCTAGTAAATCCAGTTTATTGAAGACTTAAAACTGCTAGCTGTGTATACAAAACAAACTATCAGAAAAGTGGTCAAAAATCAAGTAATTATTCCAACTTTTTATGATACTACTTTGGAAAATAACCTATTCCCTGTTAACCTGAGTAGCTGAAAAAGTTCTAACCTATTTATGAGAAAACCAAAGAGTTAATGGGATATACATTTGATGTTACTTAGCAAAAAATTATGGTTGTCAGTTGTCAGCGTTGCAGCCCTGCTAAGTCCAACAAATATAGTTTACATATTGGAACAAACAAAACTCTGGAATACACAATCTATAACAAGCCAATTTACTACAGAGAAGGTGTCCATAAATTATTTCACACCAAAAGGTCTAATGTCAGATAAGTTTTTGTTTGTTTTGTTTGAGACATGGTCTCACTGTTGCCCAGGCTGGAGTGCAGTGGGAAGATCTCGGCTCACTGCAACCTGCGCCTCCCAGGTTCAAGCAATTCTTCTGCCTCAGCCTCCTGAGAGCTGGGATTACAGGCATGCACCACCGTGTCCAACTAATATTTTATATTTTTAGTAGAGACGGGGTTCTGCCATATTGCCCGGGCTGGTCTTGAATTCCTAAGTGATCTGCCTCACTTGAGCCTCCCAAAACGCTGGGATTACAGGGGTGAGTTACCATGCCCAGCCATACTTATTATTATCCCTTATTAAATGTTAAATTATCCCTTGTTAAATATTAAATTTTAAATAATTCAGTAAAAAGTTGAAACGAGAAAATATTTTGAAATGACTTTAAATGTCATGGTAGAACTCAAAAATCACTTAAAATATTCTAAATGTTAAGTATATCAGTAAACTAGAAAAATCACCTCTAGAAGCTAACACATTATCTACAGAAGAAATTCAATTCCACAATTTACCCAAATAAAAGTGAAAAAAAGATCAACTGATAAAATTAATAAATGTCCATTTAAATTTAAATGAAGTTATTTTTCATGCGAAATACATTTGAGGACTTCAAATGTAGAAAAAGTGCAGGAAACAAGAAATAAGATGAACTAACATTTTCCACAAACCTAGTCTTCAACACAGCAGTATTAGAAGATGGCTTTCACTTATGAGGTCCATATCAAATGACAAAGTTATGGTTAATCAAGCAGACTGCTGAAAGGCATTACTTTTAAAACAAAGGTTTTTTTTACTTTGGTCACTTGTATTTAAAAGTTACAAATTACAATCAAGTATAGGAATTTTCCCTATGCGCAATCTCAGTGCACAGAAAAAACTGATGGTAACATGACCCACAATTTTTAGTACTTGGAAGAGCAGTCTAAGTACCCTCACACAAGTAAAAGCCATGCGAAGTCAGACTCACAACCCAATGAGCCTCACACCTTTAATCCTTTAGACCTGGAAGTAAAATAGCAAAGTGGAGAATGAGGTAGCTGATTAATTTATCCTGGGGCAAATCTTACTTTAATTAGAGCCTCTGAAAACACCTGATGTACAGGCTGTAAAGAACAGACTATAGACCAGTCATTCTAAGACTTAACGCAAATAACACACACTTTCCAAAACTCCTTTTTTTCGAGACGGAGTTTCGCTCTGTCTCGAAAAAGCCTGTTGCCCAGGCAGGAGTGCAATGGTGCGATCTCAGCTCACTGCAACCTTTGCCACCTGGGTTCAAGTGATTCTCGTGCTTCAGCCCCCCAAGCACCTGGGATTACAGGTGTGAGACACCACGCCCGGCGCCAATATTCTTTCTTTTGAGACAGGGTCTTGCTCTCTCATCCAGGTTGGAGTGCAACGGTGGGATCAAAGGTCACTGCAGCCGCAGCCTTCAGGGCTCAGGCGATCTTCCCACCTTAGCCTCCCGAGTGACTGGGACTACAAGCGCGCTATCACATGCAGCTAATTTTTAAATTTTTTTTTTGTGGAGACAGGGTTTCCCTTTGTTACCCAGGCTGGTCTGCAACTCCTGGGCTCAAGTGATCCTTTCACGTCAGTCTCTAAAAGTGATGGCGTTACAGGTGTGAGGATATATTTCGAAATTACGCTATTTAAAACAGAAACACAATTTTTTCACTCCCATTACTTTTCTGTTATTCCCTAGAGAACTTAATTTTTGCCAATAAGTCTTCTAAAATGTTACATTTCCTGTGGAATACAAGAAACTAAATGCTTCATTAGCTAGTGGTGGCAATTATTTATTTTTAATACTAAAAAAAGCATTTCAATTAACTGTTCACTAGCACATTATGACATCATTCCCTTCCAGTGTTTGCTTGCTCATTAAATAATCCTGTTTCTATTTTGTTCTCTTGCCTTCAATACATAAATTGCAAATATTCCATTTCAGATGCTGGATTAAAGATTCGGCGAGGCTGCTGAAAAACGCCTTTATATTTGAACAGTTTGGTCGGTAATAGGCTTTCTCCTACTGCAATTGATCTGGAGAGACTAATCTCTCACCAAAAAGCAAAATCTGGAGAAGATGAAATAGCAAAACTGAGGCCCAATGGGAAGGTGGAAGGAAGGTCAGTCGACAACCGTAGCTGACACCACCGATTCCCAGGCTTCCATCAGATAAACAAAGGAAGCCGACTTCCCTACGGAGCCTGCACGTGCTTCAAGCTACCTGAGGCATTAGTCTGCAAGCCCACTGAGCTAACACCTTGAAAGCAGAGTCCAAGCACTGAATTTTTTCTAGACTCCCATACAGAATACATGGGAATATACAGGCTATATGGACACCCAGAAAGCCAGTGGAGACGATGGACGGGGAAGAGAGTGGGCCGGTCTTGGATTCCTTCCTCCTACTCCAGCAAAGCAGAAGTTAAAAACCTACAACCTAAAAACCTGCAACCTACACATACCATCTAGCTCCTTCGCTGCTCATAAGCGTTTTTCAGGGGCAGAGGGAAGGGGCTGTGGGGGCTGGGCGTCAGGTGGGGCAGGTGGGAGGGGTTGCAAGGGGACAGGGTGAGGCGAAGGGCTGCCGGCGCCGTCGGGAGGACAGCACCACGCGAGCTGAGCACACAGAAGCAGGGCCGGGGGCGCCGAGAGGGGCGAACGCCCGAACTGCCGGCGGGGGGTCCCTTCCTCACCTGGCAGCCCTTCTTGTGGTGAAAGCCGACCACCACGATGTGCAGCACCGGTCCCCGGGGGGCGCCATCCCCGCCTCGCCCGGTCTTCTCCATGGGCGGCTGCAGCGGTCCCCCACGACGACTTCGACAGCCACGTGCGGCGGGTCTGACGACCCCACCGTGTGCGGAGAGCCACGGACTTCGGGTGTCAGCGAAGGCAGCACATGAGGGCTGCGCGGGGAGCCCGGAGGAGGCTGAGCAGCTCCCGCCGCCCCCAGGGCTGCGGCCGCTGTTCCCACATCCGCTTTCGCAGCTTCCGGACTGGCACCTGACGCGGCGGCCCAGCGGGGGAGGCGGGGCGGGGCGGGACGGGGCGGGGCCTGACGGGCCGAGGTGGAGCCTGGGACAGCGGGGTGGGGCTAGGAGAAGAGCGACCGACCGGGCGGGGCAGAGTCGGGTGGGACCTGACCGGGTGGGGCGGGTTGGGGCTTACAGGACCCGGGCTGCGCCTGCAGAGACTCTGGGGGCTCAGAAGACTGTTAAACTATACTGCTCCCTATATGCAGAATATATTAACTGTTTTTAAAAATATATTAACCGTTTTGAGATGTCAACTGTGTGGTGTGTTAACTATTAGTATTTTCTTGATATAACCTGTCTTGATATTTTGGCATGACTAAAACTATTGTCTAATTGAACACCTTTTAAAGATATATATAAAAACAGGGTCAGGTGTGGTGGCTCATGCCTGTAATCCCAGCACTTTGGGAGGCTGAGGCGGGCAGATCACTTGAGGCCAAGAGTTGGAGACCAGGCTGGGCAACATGGTGAAATCCTATCTCTACTAAAAATACAAAAATTAGCTGGGCATAGTGGTGTGTGCCTGTAATCCCAGCTACTAGGGAGGCTGAGGCAGGAGAATTGCTTGAACCCGGGAGGCAGCGGTTGCAGTGAGCCAAGATTCTGCCACTGCGCTCCAGCCTGGGTGACAGAGTGAGACTCCATTTCAAAAAAAAAAAAAGAAAAGAAAAGAAAGAAAAGAAAAGAAAAAACAAAGAAGTTTTACTGGGAAAATTGAGAGAGAAAGTGAACAAGGGAATTTCCAGGATTTTTTTCATCTCTAAATATACAGACGGGGGGCCACTTAAGAGTTGAGGTGGGGCGTGTTGGCTCACACTTGCAATTTCAACACTTTGAGAGACCAAGGAGGGTAGATCACTTGAGTCGAAGAATTCAAGACCAACCTGGGCAATGTAATGAGACATCATCTCTACAAAACATAATAAAAATAAATAGCCAGACTTGGTGGTATGTGCCTGTGGTCCTGGCTTCGCAGGAGGCTGAGACAGGAGGATTGCTTGGGCCCAGGAGGTTAAAGTTGCAGTGAGCACACCAGTGCACTCCTGCCTGGGCAACAGAGTAAGTTTCTGCCTCTAAATTAGTAAGTAAATAAAGTTTAAAATATGATGGGCTGTTGCTATGCTGCCAAGGCTGGCCTCAAACTCCCAGGGTCAGGGGCTACACATGCCTGCCATCATGCACATTTTACATTGACTTTTTTTTTTAAATCCACACAATGATTCCCATGGATACATTATGTTTTAAATTAGTTGTATTAATGTAGAATAAATTCATTAACATGATATTGTCCACAAGGACAAATGTCTATTGAGAAAATAATAAAATTTCTCACTTAACTCAGGAGAAAATCAGAAATACCTTTTTGAACACATAATACATTGAAGAGCCTTTGGTGGTTACATGTATTTTATGATACATTATAAATTCTATTTTATGTCTTCTACTTAAGAAGACTTAAAGGGAGAACAATCCTTGAGACAGAGAGATATAACATATTTTCGAGTTCATAGCAACTCTGAATTTGGAATTGACTGTTCTTCCTTATTGTGTCTTGCCTCAGAGAAAATAACAAAATAAAAATACCACTCCTTTCCTGAAATCCGCATTAATTCTACTGTGTAAGTGAACTATCCATAGTTCCTTTTTTTCAGATACTAAAGAGATTATTCTTTATTAGTGGCATTCAAAATTACCAATGTCCATTCTGTTCTTAGAAAACTTAAAGCTCTGACTTTCTTAAAATACATTTTTCTAATTTTTAAAAGCTCCATCAAGTAACAACAATATCTTGAATGTGGTCCACACTGTCAGTATGATATAGTGAAAATGAAATAGGAATAGGAATAGAAAAAGAAAACCAGGAAAAGAAGGGGGTTTCAACCAAACGAGGATTGGAAAAAAAGGAAGAGAGAAACAAAGCAAGAGAGAAAGAAAAAGAAGGAAGGAAGAAGTGTAACAAATTTGGCATTACTTCATATTTAAAATCTTATGAAGATTAAAGAGAATGTTGCTGTGGGTAGGGCTGATGGCCCGCAGGGTCATGGGGTGTGCCTTATGCTGTGCTGAGGCGCAGGATCGGAGATGTAAAGAGATAGGATACAGAAGTACAAGGAAAATTCAGCTGGGCTCGAGGGGCCACACCACCTATGAGCGGAGTTAGGAGAGGCCCGGAATGTCCAGAAGCATGAGTATTTATTGCGTATAGGTTAGGGGGCAGGACAGTGGGTGAAATAATCTTTAAGGATAGTGATAGGGTCGTGAGCAATAAAACAAGGGGTCCCCCCATTAGGTCACCGAGGCTTGAAGGTGGGTCATGCGCAGTGAAGAGGGTCCAGTGTGCAACACTTCTATCTATGGGCCAACTACTTCTAAGATTTATGGGGGGGGATGCTTTAAGTCACAGAGTAGTGACAGAGCTGTCAGTGTTGCCGCCACCTGCTGGCAGCTTCCAATGGGTTCTATGGGAAGATGCTTTTCCAGCAGCACAGTAGCAAGAGCTGTTCAAGTTCACAGTCACCAAGGTGGATTGCCGGTCTGAGGGCAGCCTTCCACCAGAACTGGAGCAAGGTCCTACAACTTCTTTATCAGGAGGAGTGGCTCTCACCCCAAGCCTGCCATACAGAGGGTATCTTTATGATACTGAACGCTGCCGCCTGGGCCATGGTTTCTTGTCCTGGTATAACAGTTTTTCCCTTAAATCATGCTCTGCACTGTGTCTGCTCTAGGCATTCCTCCGATTATAAGCTGCTTATTTCTTAATTCATGCTCTGTACTGTGTCCACTCTAGGCATTCCTCCGATTATGAACTAAGATATAATTATATATATGTAGGGAAATATTCTTTAGGGGCTCATACTGTCAACTATTATATGATTATATAGAGAGGATTATATAAAAGAATTCTTTAAGCCCTAATTCTATAAACTAATATACGATTATATAAAGGATTATATAAAAGAAAATAGCTGAGTAGTAACACTATAAACTGAGATATTCTTCAAGCCCTAACTGTGCCAGGGGTCTGCTTAGGTCTCCTTCCTCGGTGTCTATACGGGGGGTTACCCACAATGGGTATGAATTAAATAAAGAGACTCAATTGAAAGAATATTTATTAGACCCTACAAGGTGCCTGGAAATGTAGTGTGCACAGTGTATCAAATAAGAAATTGCTTCCTTAAAGTGGCTTATGTCTGGTTATAAAAATAAGATGAATGCAAAACCAGCTAGCAAAACCATCTCTATGTAGCTTCACTTGGATCCAGCCATCATGTAAAGTATTAGGAAACAAAGATAAGTTGTAACAGCTCACGTTTAAAAGGGCTTAATATGTGCCAGGTCCTATACTGACCACTTTTGATAGATTATCTCAGTTAATCTTCACAATAATTTTATGAATAGATACTATTATCCCCATTTTTTCCAATGGGTAAATTGAGACCTAAAAAGTTTAAATAATTTGCCCAGTGTCAAATAACTGACCATGGAATTTGAACCAGTCATTTAATTCAAAACTAAGAAATGTAATCACATAAACTACTGCTTCCCACAATTCTCAGCCTTGGGGAACTCAGGCTATGAAGGAATGATGGGTGCTTAATGTCCAGTTGTTGTATGAACAAATGATGCTCTTTGTGGCTGCTCAAGTTTATTGTTCAGGGTTCCCTTCCCACCCCAACAAGTTTTGCTCTTGTTGCCCAGGCTGTAGTGCAGTGGAGCGATCTGGGCTCACTGCAACCTTCGCCTCTGGGGTTCTAGCAACCTGCCTCAGCCTCCTGAGTAGCTGGGACTACAGGTGCATGTCACCACACCCAGCTAATTTTTGTATTTCTAGTAGAGATGAGGTTTCACCCATGTGGCCAGGCGGGTCTCAAACTCCTGACTTCAGGTGATCTGCCTGCCTAGGCCTCCCAAAGTGCTAGGATTACAGTCGGGAGCCACCAAGTCCGGCCTAGATTGTTTAGCTGTAAGTTCCTAGGATACAAACAGAAAACAGACTAGGGCAGATTATTTATTTGCTTTTTATTCTTTTCAAAACAGAAGTGCAAAGCATGATTTTCCAAGTGTGGTGATGTTAACAGGTAATTTAGAGTGACATCTGGTGGTTGCCTGTTAGACGATAATTGTTGAAGAAACAATTTAAAAGCCTATAATAAATAAGACTACTAGATATAAAAAGATGAGAACGATGAATTAAAGTAGTAAAAAAATTTAAAAAACATATTTTAAATCCCCACTAAAGTTTTTAAAAAAATGCTAGTTGCAGATTTTTCAATCCACTTGTACTTTAAAAAGAAACAATAGATTCTTTAAGAAAATGAGTACTTTTAACCAAAATTGTAATAACTGATGGCAGGAAATATGAATTGACTTATACTGGTTTGAAGAAAGATTCTGGCTTACGGGGGAAGCCGACTCAAAGGTTAAAGGAAAAATTTATTCATAAAGCAAAACCTTTAACGTCTCTCCAAACCTTTGAGGGTAGAGTGGGTATCGGCCGAGATGGTAAAATGTCCAGTGGGCAGGAACTATTTCCCCGGATCTCGCTTGCCGAGGAGAAAAACCCAGAGAACGCGACCCACGCGGCCTGCTGGATCGCACACTCGGTCGCAGATTGGTCGAGTCTGTTAGGGCTGCGGAAAAAGCGGAAGCGCGCTTTTCAAAGTCCTCCCACCGTCTATGAACGCAGACCACTTCCGGCGTGGCCATGGCGGCTAATGCTACTACGAACCCGTCGCAGCTGCTGCCGTTAGGTAATCGCCCTCCTTTTGGGAGGAGGCAGAGGGAGCTGAAGCTCAGCACTGGGGGCGAGGGGCTGTTCCGAGGCAGGCCCTGGCGGAGTGTGGGGAAATGTACAGGACCGAAGGCGGCTCGATTCTCTGCTGCAAGTCTCCGCGGCAGCGGGCCGCCCTGCTCTTTAACGTGGTCGGGCTCCTCCAGGCAAGGACTTCTGACTCCTCGAGCCAGACCGTCACTGGAAAAGATCCACATTTAATGAACGTGTCGTCGGCCTCCTTTGTTGTGACCTGCCTTTGCAGTGTTATGGATAGCAGGCCCACTTCTCAACCTGGCGTTATGATCCCCGGTTTAGATAGACTACTTTATGTATCTGATTGGTTAATGACCCTAGCACCCTGGTCCGGAATGAGCCTTAAATGAGGAATCTGCAAACTGGCTCTGTTTGTTATTCATTCATTCAACAAGTAGTTACTGAGCATCTATACACTAGATACCGTTCCTGGGCATTTTTCAACGATAAACTTAAAACCATAGTCATTGCCTTCAGATAGCACACAAGAGAGTGCAGGAGAGAATACTGGACAAATAGACATCATGCTGCATAATGCTAGGCTGGCTAACGGGATGTTCAAGCTGGTGTCAGAGCAGAGGATAGACAGTTGAGGGAGGGAAGCAGTGACAGGAAAGAGTTTCCAGTGAATATAATTGTTGCCTGTCTTCTCTTATATTTTGTAGCTGGTGAAGAGTGATTGAGTTAGTGGACATGGCCATGATTGAAAAGTTTTCATTCCTTCATGCCACAGACTCTTGGAGTGCTCATTATGTGCCAAACGCTGTGCTTGACCTGAGATTTGTATTATAAGACCTAAAGTTATTGAATGAATATTTTTCCTGGTTTTTCTTTTACTATATGCAAGTAAGAGTGCCAGTAGCCTCTCAAATATTTGTTGAAATAATGAATGGTAAAACAATATTTTTTCCTTTTTCAGAGCTTGTGGACAAATGTATTGGATCAAGAATTCACATTGTTATGAAGAGTGATAAGGAAATTGTTGGTACCCTTCTAGGATTTGATGACTTTGTCAGTATCCTTTTAAAAGGTTTTGGTGGTATAGGTTTTTCTTAAGTATTTAATAACATAAGGACTATAGACAATCAGTGTATTTGTGATTATTATAATAAAAGTCAGTTCATTCTCAGGAAACTTATGATAATGTTTTTAGGGGTATGTATTGGAAGAAGGTAAAGTTTCTATCCACAACAAGCATTCTAAATTTGAGCCATTGTGTTAAACATTATAATTAAAACTGAACAGGCGAGCCCAGTGGCTCACACCTGTAATCCCAGTGCTTTGGGAGGTCGAGGTCGGTGGATCGCTTGAGCCCAGGAGTTTGAGACCAGCCTGGGCAACATGATGAAACCCCGTCTCCACAAAAATTACAAAAATTAGACGTGCACCTCTGGGCTCAGCTACTCTGGAATGCTGAGGCAGGAGGATCCTTTGAGCCCAAGAGGTTGAGGCTGCACTGAGGGGTGATTGTGCCACTGCACTCCAGCCTGGATTACAAGAGTTAGAACTTGTCTCAAAACAAACAAACAAACAAACAAACAAACAAACAAAAAACCAAAAGCAAAAGCAAAGCTGAACAAAGGCAGAAGCTAGGGTAAATTCTGCGTTTTCTTAACACCAAATTTCAGATATGGTACTGGAAGATGTCACTGAGTTGTGAGTAACATTAAAACTTAAAGAATTGGGGGGAAAGACAAAGAATTCTCTTCTAATTAAAGACAGTTTTACTACTGCTAAGTAAAATTATGAGAAAAAATTACCTGTTGGAATAACCTTAAAGAAAGATAGACATTTTGTCTGTTTATTTGTAAAATTGAATCAGAGGATAATTACCTTAGTCATTACTAAACTCCTAGAAAATTAGTGGAGACACAGTTTTAAGGTAGAAGTTAACAAAAAGCCAGGAATCTTAGGGTTCAAGTCAAATCAAGGAACTGGCTGAACATGGTAGCTCACTCCTGTAATCCCAGCGCTTTGGAAGGCCAAAGCAGGAAGATTGAGCCTGGGAGTTTGAGACTAGTTTGGCCAACAAAAGGAGACCCCTGTCTCTACAAAAAAATTTAAAAATTAGTTGGGTATGGTAAGGGGCAGCTGTAGTTCTAGCTGATCTGAAGGCTGAGAATCCCTTGAGCCTAGCAGCTCTAGGCTGCAGTGAGCTATAATTGTACGTACCACTGTACCGAGCCTGGCCAACAGAGTAAGACCCTGTCTTTTAAAAAAACAAAACAAACCTAAAGGACATTTCATTTCATATCTAATCTCCTTGGCAAGCTTTCACTTCTTTTCATTAAGATCTGTCTGATATATGTGGGTCTTAGGTCAGTGAGTTCATTCTATTGCTTTTGATGAAGGGTACATTACCTAGTGGATAACCTTTGTATCTGAAAATTGTTGATGTAATTGCCCAACTTACAGTAGTTTAGTTGCAAGAATAACCTTTTTAGAGAGGGAAAGTATTTATAAAATGTTGGTTTTGATTGTCACTGTTTATCCTGACTGTATTTTTTCTATTCATTTAGTGAAATTACACCAGAAGGAAGAAGGATTACTAAATTAGATCAGATTTTGCTAAATGGAAATAATATAACAATGGTAAGACACATTGAAACTGTTTTATTTAGATGGGAGCCCATTTTTGTGGGGCAGTGATTACGAACTAACCTTAATGCGGCTTCCTTGACTAAATGATCATGGCCAAGTGGTATTTAAGATGGGAAAGGGGTTCTCTGTGGTCAGGGCCTTACAGCTGAGCTGTTGAAGAGGCATTGGGCCTAAAGTTAGTTTGCTTGGAACTTTTAATCATTTATTTTGTCAGAAATTGCTGTTGAGATAGTAAGTATTAATTGATGATGTTGGGAATTGTAAATAGATATTGACAGTCTCGAGAAAATGGGAATGTGGAGTCAGGAGAGAAAAAGGTAGCTTAATGAAGAGCAAGGGGTTTTTAGATGACATGGTGGTAGTGTTATTAATAAACTGTCTTTCCTCTTTATGCAGCTGGTTCCTGGAGGAGAAGGACCTGAAGTATGAATGAGTTTCCTTGGCTTACACTAGATTCTGTTTTGTCTTATAATGACAAGAAAATGGAATTTCTTTTTGCTTTCTGTTTAAATCCCATAAAGCTAAGTTTCCCGTTAAAGGGAAGTGCTTTGAAGATGTGTACCCATTTTTGTAAGTTAATCATGATTATTCTGGAAAAAGAAGAGTTTCTTCTTTGAAGACGAAAATAAAAGTGTTTTTGGTTAACTGTCATTTTATTTATTGTCCTCCAGTAGCCAGTGGAATAGCAATTATAGTTATTTTGCCACTTACTTTTCTGTCATTATATGCCTATTTGTTTTCTCATTTACATTACCATTTGATTGTCACACAAAAGTTGTTCCAAACAAAATGATGAACTTTGATTTGAACAGGTGCATTTAAACAACTGGAAACAATCACTTAGAAAATTCAATTAAAATGCTGTTGTTATATAATGAGAATTTTTTACTGATTTCAAATTCCATGAACTCCTGTTGAAAACAAACAGAGCAGGCCAGGCACGGTGGCTCAAGCCTGTAATCCCAGCACTGTGGGAGGCCGAGGTGGGCAGATCACGAGGTCAAGAGATCGAGACCATCCTGGCCAACATGGTGAAACCCTGTTTCTACTAAAAATACAAAAATTAGCTGGACGTGGTGGCGTGTGCCTGTGGTCCCAGCTACTCGGGAGGCTGAGGCAGGAGAATTGTTTGAACCCGGGAGGCAGAGGTTGCAGTGAGCTGAAATTGTGCCACTGCACTCCAGCCTAGTGCCTGGTGACAGAACGAGACTCTGTCTCAAAAACAAACAAGCAAACAATATACAGGTAATATATGCACATTGTAGAAATGCAGGAATTATCTATTGGAATTACCCTAAAGATAGAAATTTTATCTATTTGCTTGTAAATTGGTTCAGAGAGTTATTACCTTAATGCAATTATTACTGAATTGCCAGGAAATTAGTGGAGACAGACCTTTAAGGTAAAAGATACTAAAAACAGCCATGAACTCTAGGGCTCAGATCAAATCAAATAACTGTTAATAAGATGATTGAACTGTATACATTAAGTCAAAGACAAGAACTCCTATTAAAAACAAACAGGTAATATATGCACATTGTAGAATTCTATGTAAGCAAAAAGGAGAAAATTGATCATGCTTTGCTGTATATCTTTATAGACTTTCTCAGTCTACTGTCAGTACACATTTTATTTTACTTGTTCATCCTGCTAATACCCTCCACCTAGGTCATTTTTTGAATTTAAATGGTGAATATCTTTGTGTCAAATATTTCAATATTAATGTTCACATAATATTTTATTAAATGGATTTACTATAAATTATTTAGCCTATTCTTGTTGGCCACAGTAGTCTAAGTAGATCTTTTATATTTTTATTTTTCTAGAGTAAACTCAAAAATATAAGATCAAAGGGTATAGATTGTGTTGCCAAGAAAATGTTTGTGCCAATATACATTTTTGCCAGAAGTCTTTCGTAGTACTATTTATATCCTTCCCAATATTAGCTGTGTTCTACCTTCTCTCCTCTGTCATTTTTTACAAGCAAAACCTGGCATGTTTAAAATTTTCTTTTCTTTTGTTTTTGGAGAGAAGAGTGGAGTGGTGCTATCTTGGCTTAACGTGACCTCTGCCTCCCAGGTTCAAGCTGTTCTTCTGTCTCAGCCTCCCAAGTAGCTGTGATTATAGGTGGGCTAATTTTTGTATTTTTAATAGAGACGGGGTTTCACCATGTTGGCCAGGATGGTCTTGAACTCCTGACCTCTAGTGATCCACCCGTCTTGGCCTCCCGAAGTGCTGATCCTGACCTCTAGTGATCCACCTGCCTTGGCCTTCCAAAGTGCTGGGATTACAGGCATGAGCCACCAGGCCTAGCCTAAAATTTTCTTCATTAATATTGATCTCATTTGTATTTTGTAAATAACTTATCTGATGAGGCTTTTGCCATTGATTGGCTTCCCAAAGTGCTGAGATTACAGGTGTGAGCCACCATGTCTGACCTCATTTTGTAATATTTTGTAGAGACCAGGTGTCACTATGTTGCCCAGGCTGGTTACTCTTAACACAAAATAAGAGTATTTAGTTTTGGATTTTAATTCTAGTGGAATTGAATGTTTTTGAACTTTGATTTGCAAAGAGATTTAAGTTCTAGTAAATTTGATAATAGGAGAGGATTATATATAGATCTGGGCATCTCTGTTCTTGGCATTCTATTATTGGGTGTTAATGTGCCAACATGCCACGTTGGACCATGTGTTAGTTGTTCTCCAGAGACAACCAATAGTATATGTATATAGATAAATGAGGGCATTTATTAGAGGAATTGGTTCATGCAATTATGGAGATCTTGATGTGGTTCAGTCCAAGTCCAAAGAGGGCAGAACTTGGGATGCTGAAGATAAAATCCTCAGTCTGAGGCTTAAGGCCTGAGAACCCAGTGGGCTGCTAGTGTAAGCCCTGGAGTCCAAAGCTCTCCGAGAGCTGGGATAGACTCTTCCTTCTCTGTCCTCAGGACAACTTGATCAGAACATCAGGAGTTCTGATGTCCAAGGACAGAGAAAGAAGAGCATATCTCAGCTCTAGGAGGGAGACAGGCATGTTGCCTTTTCTCTGTTTTTGTTCTCTTTGGGCCCTCTGTCAACTGGATGCTGGTCCACATTGAAGGTGTAGCTCACCTAGTCCCCTCAGACTCACACCCTACAGTAGTCTGGAAACACCCTCATAGGCATACCCAAATAATGCTTTACCAGGTTTCTAGATATCCTTAATCCAGTTAACTTGACACCTAAAATTAGCCTTCACCGATCATGTGGTTGGGGATACTGTGGGAAATGGAGTGAATTTTCAGACTTAGAATTACAGAAGCCTTGGAGTTCCCTTAATTAATGTGTTATTCTGACTCCGTTCAGAGCCTTTTGGGTCAAAATCTGAACTGCTTTCAGTGATCCCAACAGTAGTTGGATTTGGGAGTGATTAACTGTGTTCTTCTCTATGGCTTTAATGGTTAAGTCCAGTCGGTGAAAAGAACAAAAAGAAGGGAAATGTAAGGGAAGAATGCTTCTTTTCTACCTTGGATGTTTTCTTCTATGTAAAAGATTAATTAGTGTAACACATCTGCCCTCTCTCTGTCCCTTTATTCTCTATGCCCAGACACATGCAGACTGATAGCCTGAGGGAGTGTGGGTTCTGCTCTGCTTTTTCCTGTAAGTTTTGGAGGTATATGCCCCACGTAAAGAAGTCTGGGGTGGTCAATAATGCCTATGGTTTGGTGGGTAAATCTGAATAATTCTGGAGTTCCAAAGAAGTTAACTACAGTCTGTAGATAGAAGTTACGTCGTCCACTTAGCCTGTGTCAGTAATAAAAATCACCGCTGTCTGTTTACCAGTTTGCCTTTTTTCTCAATTGGTTCAGAATTCAGTTGTGGAAGAAGAGTGCTAATTATCAGCTCCCTCAAAACTCCAATAGCCCTCAAGTCTCTGCTGCACTAAGACAACAACCTCTTCTGCCTTCCTGCCTTCCTCCCATCTCTACCCTGGCACATCTGTCCATCCCAGTCATCAAAGCAACCGATTAATCTATAATGCAGGATATGGTCATGTCATGTTTGGCTTTTAAGCCTTTCAGTAAGTCACCTTCCATACAATGAAAGACCAAGTTTCTTACCAGGTTACCACGAGGGGTTCCTATTGACCTCTCAACCACAACTCAGTCTCGCCTTAACAGCACAGAATTTCTAACACTGGCTGTTTCCCCTCTTTGGCCTTTGGCTTCACTCAGGTCGGACTTTTGTGGGAAGAGCCTTATCTCCAAACTTCTCTTCACTTGGTTTACTTGTACTCAAGACTAGGCTCAAGTGTCACTTCCTCCGGAAATTCCTATGGGATCCCTCAGCCCTCTATCACTACTCAATGCTTATATGGGACAGGTCATGGAGGTTTCTGTCATACTGTGAAACTGTCTTGAATAGCTATTCTCTCCTAGAAAAATAACAACCTCAGGCAGTTAATACCATGCACTGTCCTGATTTCAAGGGAAACAAATCCTGTTACACTGTTGGACTGTAGACTAGGATGTGGGCCAGGCCACCATCGTCTGAGTATGTTGAGTTTGGTTGGTGTGGTAAATAGGCCCTCAGTGCAGTGATGCAATTGGGCTTCTAGCTGTTAACGGGAAAGATCAGAGGCAGAAGCTTGGGAGCAGGGTCCTGGTGCTCCCTGAGTCCCTCTTTTGGAAGACAGCAGGCCTCCTGGCTGACCTCTCTCTAAGAAGTGATCTCAGATCAGCCTGACACCCAAATCCACGCTCTATTTATTTCAGTCACAAGGAGTTCAGGTCAGTGAGTATGAAGCTGAAATAGAGAGCGGTCAGAAAACAGACCTAATCTACTTTATCCAGGAGTGACCCTGACTGAATCTTCGCTTCGCAGGCGTTTCATTCTTGAATTTAAGAAAATCATGCATGACATCAACTGATCACAAGAGGGCACTGTGGAACTAGGCAGCTAGTTGCTAGAGCTAAGGCTTTTTAGTTTTCCTCAGAGCCTCCTTAGAACTCAGGTTTCTGCTCTCCCACTCTGGTGTACTTACTATTGAATCACACCACAAGGGCAGGTAAGGGGCTGAATTTATCCTACTATTTCACTCCACCCCCATTTTTTTTCTTTTCTTTTCTTTTTTTTTATCAAAAGAAGAATCTGTTTTTCATTCATATATTTCATCCATATTTTCTATATGAGGTGCCTTTTCTATTGTAAAATATTGTCTTTCAGCAGGTAGCATTGTGAACGAAAACATGGGCTGTAGAATCAGACTTACCTTGACTCTAATCTTACCCCGATTGGTTAATTGTGTGATTTGGGGCAGTTGACTTAACTTCTCTAGCTTCAATTCCTTCATTCATAAATTGGGAATAATAAGCACCTCTCAAGGTTGTAAAGACTGACAAAGATAAGGTATGTAAATCATCCAGTATAGTTTCTTTCTTTCTTTTTTTTTTTTCTTTGAGAGGGAGTCTTGCTCTGTCGCCAGCTGGAGTGCAGTGGTGCGATCTCAGCTCACTGCAACCTCTGCTGCCTGGGTTCAAGTGATTCCCCTGCCTCAGCCTCCTAAGTAGCTGGGACTACAAGTGTGCACCACCACAACCGGCTAATTTTTGTCTTTTAGTAGAGATGGGATTTCACCATGTTGGCCAGGATGAAGTTGATCTCCTGACCTCGTGATCTGCCCACCTTGGCCTCCCAAAGTGCTGGGATTACAGGTGTGAGCCACTGTGCCCTATCCCAGCATAGTTTCAATTACATAATAAGTGCTTAATAAATGGTGCTAGTTATTATGTATTATCATTATTTAAAGAGCCTCTGAATCAACTTATTTTTACAGGTTTTCCATCACAATAATTCCTTTTCAATAGTTGGAGCTACCTGTCACTTAGTCCATAACAGTTACCTCAAGAATAGAACCCCTAGTTATTAAAATTTTTTTTTTTTTTTTTTTTTTTTTTTTTTTTTTTTTTTTGAGACGGAGTTCCACTCTTGTTACCCAGGCTGGAGTGCAATGGCGCTATCTCGGCTCACCGCAACCTCCGCCTCCTGGGCTCAGGCAGTTCTCCTGCCTCAGCCTCCTAAGTAGCTGGGATTACAGGCACGCGCCACCACGCCCAGCTAGTTTTTTTGTATTTTTAGTAGAGACGGGGTTTCACATGTTGACCAGGATGGTCTCGATCTCTCGACCTCGTGATCCACCCGCCTCGGCCTCCCAAAGTGCTGGGATTACAGGCTTGAGCCACTGCGCCCGGCCAAAAAAATTTTTTTTTTGAAACAAAACCTCACTCTGATTGTTCCACTAGAGTGCAGTGGCATGATCTCGGTTCACTGCAACCTCTACCTCTCGGGTTAAGCGATTCTTGTGCCTCAGCCTCCCAAGTAGCTAGTATTACAGGCACCCACCATCACACTCAGCTAATTTTTGTATTTTTAGTACAGATGAGGTTTCACCATGTTGACCAGGTTGGTGTCAAACTCCTGACCTCAGGTGATCCACCTGCCTTGGCCTTCTGAAGTGCTGGGATTATAGGTGTGAGCCACCTTGCTCGGCCAAGCCCCTAGTTATTTTTAAATCTTCTGTCACACAAAGTACAGTGCTTAGGGCACAGGACTCAGATGATATTTTTTGAAATAGATGGTGACTAAGAATGTGGGCTTTATTAATTGGAAAATAATTGAACTCACAAAGCAATGAGCTTTAAGATAGTAAAAGTAGTAAAATAAAGAGGTGGAAGATTTCAAAATATGTTCACCATTATCATTAAATCTTTAATAAAGCAACCATTTATTGAGTACCACTTTGTGCCTGCCCCCGAGAAGCTCACTGCCTGGCCAGAGAGCTGGAGATCTCCCTACATGTGATATGATGTCATGAATACATTAGCCTTTCCAGCATGTAAAGAGGAGAGGGCTGGATTCTGCTTGTGGGAGGGGGAAGAAGGAAAGCCACCTTGCTAGATACTCTCTGTCTGCTCCATCCATTCCCTGCTCTGTGTCCTGGGATGCTGAATCCAGCCTACTGTGCAGCCTGTGCTCACTTACTCTCTCATGACAGGTGGGAGATGAAAGGGTGGGAAGAAAGAGTGGCTGGGCCATTTCTTCCCTGGCACAGGCTGGCTTCAGCACTCTGTCTCAGCAGTGGCTGAGCCTCCCCATGATTGTAGCATGTACTGGCAGCTCCTCTTCCATGTTTCTAGCTCTCTTTCTTTTTTTTTCTTTTAAGCTCTGGCAAGAAGTCTCTAGCTGTCTCTTTTTTTAAATTACAGCAATTATTACCTGATAATAATTATTATTTAATTTATTTATTCATTTATTTATTTATTTATTTTGAGACAGAGTCTTTCTCTGTTGCCAGGTTGGAGTATAGGAGTGTGATCTTGACTCACGGCAACCTCTGCCTCTGAGGTTCAAGCGATTCTTCTGCCTCAGCCCCCTGAGTAGCCGGGACTACAGGCGCGCGCCACCATGCCTGGCTAATTTTTGTATTTTTAGTAGAGTTAGGGTTTCACCATGATGGCCAGGATGGTTTAGGTCTCTCGACCTCGTGATCCGTCTGCCTCAACCTCCCAAAGTGCTGGGATTACAGGTGTTGAGCCCCCGCTCCCAACCTATTATTATTTTACCAAAGCAAAGAAGTCTTTAGCTCTAAAGGGCTCTAGTAACACGTCTCCTCTCCTTATCCCATTCGGTCCTGGGTTAGTAGCGCCTTCCCACATTTGCCATTGTCTGGGGCCTTACAGTTGCTCATTAATTTTTTTAATACTACCTTATCTCTGTGAGTAATCCTTTCATTAAATAAAGTCTCCTCATCCGAACCTTGATGGGCCCAGAATGACGTAGCATCCTAGAAGAGGAGATCCTTGAGCTGGGCCTTGGCAAATGAGCAAGTTCCTGTCAGGCAGAAAGAGGGACAAAGAGAACAGGAGGGGAGTTTCGAGGGATCTGGCATTAGGGGCTGTGAGTGATGTGGAGTACCTGGAGCACAAGGCGCATCTGAAAATCGGGTTTGCCCGAGTCAAAATGAGCCTGGGCAACTTCTGGAGGGTGGAGTTAAGGGATTTCCTTCTCTAAAGGATCTGTTTGCACCATCCAGTTTACAAGGAGAATGGGGAATCTTTTGGGGGTTGCAGGTTCAGATCTATTCAGGCTTTTCTGGTGAATTGAGAAGAGAGTGCTTTGGTGGAATCCAGGATGAAGGGAGGATTTCAGAGGTCTTGAGGTTTTATCACAGGGGAAGAAAGAGTCATGGTTATGATGAAGTGCCTTCAAAAAACAGCTTGAGGTCAGAAAGGAGTAAAGATCCTAAAATGGCATAGTGACTCTGCTTGACGAAGCTAAATCTCCTCCCCTGGAGATGCACACCCTGAAGAGGAGAAGGGTTTACTAAAAACCAAAACCAAACCAATGACAAGAGCTGCACAGCTTTCTGGATGTAAACTATGCATCTGCTGGGCCCAGAAGGGCCCCCTGATAGGAAGGAGTCCAGGCACTGTGTCAGTCACACACAGAAGTAGAGAGGCGATGAATTTGGAAAGGGAAATGGAAGGGCAATCAGAAAACTTGAGTTTGTCACCAAGTGGCTGTGTAACCTTGGGGCAAGTCGCTCTTTTCTATTCCAGGGCTTCAGCTGATTTACCTATAAAACAAGAGTTCAGTTGAATTTTTGTATTTTTAGTAGAGATGGGGTTTCGCCTTGTGGGCCAGGCTAGTCTTGAATTACTGACCTCAAGTGATGTGCCTGGTTTGGCCTCCCAAAGTCCTGGATTACAGGTGTGAGCCATGGTGTCCAGCCATCCTACCTGTATTTTTCAAATAAAATCTGTAGTTAAAACAATCATTTTCTTGAGAGACTTGTTACTTCAGAATACTAAAGGCAAAAACATATTTAATGCGAATGAATAAATAAACACGTGGAAAGAAACAAAGAAAGATAGTCTTTTGCTGGGCAAGGTGGCTCATGCCTGTAATCCCAGCACTTTGAGAGACTGAGGTGGGTACATCACAAGGTCAGGGGATCAGGACCATCCTGGCTAACACGGTGAAACCCCGTCTCTACTAAAAATACAAAGAATTAGTTGAGTGTGTTGACACACGCCTGTAGTCTCAGCTACTTGGGAGGCTGATTCAGCAGAACTGCTTGAACCTGGGAGATGGAGGTTGCAGTGAGCCAAGATCATGCCACTGCATTCCACTCCAGCCTGGGCGACCGAGAAAGATCCCATCTTAAAAAAAAAACAAAAAGGGACAGTGTTTTGTTTTGGTTTGTTTTTTTGTTTAGTTTTTTTTTTTTTTTTTTTTTTTTTTTTTTTTTTTGAGTCAGGATCTGGCTCTGTCACCCAGGTTGAAGTGCAGTGGCATGCATAATCTGGGCTCACTACAACTTCCTCCTCCCGGGTTCAAGCCACTCTCCTGCTTCAGCCTCCTGAATAACTGGGACTATGGGTGTATGCCACTACACCTGGGTAGTTTATATATATATATATATTTTTTTTTTCTTTTTTTTTTTTTTTCTTTTTTAGAGACAGGGTTTTGCCATGTTGGTCAAGCTGGTCTTGAACTCCTGACCTCGAGTGATCCACCTGCCTCAGCCTCCCAAAGTGCTGGGATTACAGGTGTGAACCACCATGCTCAGCCTTGAATTTCTTTTCCTAGAGAAAATGAATTTCTTACAGAAATGGAAATAAAGTTTTTGACCTGCTTATGAAGATATCTTGACATGTAAATACAGATTAAACACAGAATTAGTTAAGTGTGATTCATTTAGAGATAAATATTCTGCTTTGAGACATTTAGAATCTAAGAATATACTGAACCAGTTTTAAAATAATGGTTCTCATACAGAAAACATGACTTAAAAATCTGCATTGTCTTTCCTTGTCCTGAGAATTTATTGTTTTATCATTACTTAAATGACTTTTGTATTTTAAAGTATTTTATACACAATGTGTATAGGCTGGATTTGGCTATACTCAGGGGCCAAGTTTTAAAGAGATTTGAGGGTTGCAATCCAACCCAGTTAATAAAGATCCTCTGTAAGCAGCTGATCCCAGTGTTTGCCCATCTTTTGCTACTCATTGTTCTGTAAGCTGTGATACCAACCACATTTTCTGATCATGTCTAAGTCTGCTGAATGCAGAGAGGCTCAGCCTCTATCTAGTAAAATAAGGGAGTCAGATAAATATAAACATGTGAAAGTCATTGAGACCAGACTAAAATTACATTTATCAACTTACAAGTATTTATATTATACCATATTATATGTCAACAATATTTAGGAATATTGTTTCTAATATAGCGTATTGTGGTGTGTTTATAGAATACAGTGTTCTGTCAAAACTGTGCTAAAATATTTCAAATAAAATCATATAGTAAACTAAAAATAGAACAGCAAAAAGAATATCCCTTTCTTAAGAATATCTTATTCCTTCTTACTGGGGATTTCTTGGAAGTTGTTCTAGTCAAGTGTTTTCATGAACTGAAAGAGGGAAGAGGCATATCAAAAACAGTTGAGACCCATGTGGAAACCTGTACATGAATGTTTATAGCAGCATTATTCAGAATAGTCAAGAGTTGGAAACAATCCATATGTCTATCAACAGATAAAATCAACAACTTGTGGTATATCCATATGATGGAATATTATTCAGCCATAAAAAGGAATGGGTAAAGTACTGATTCCTGCTACAACATAGATGAACCTTGAAATCATTGCACTGTGAAAGAAGCCAGACACAAAAGGTCATACACTGTGATTTCTCTTATAGGACATATCCAGAATAGACAAAGTTGAGATAAAACACAAGTTAGAGGTTACCAGGGATGGGAGTAGGGAAGAAGGGGGAATGACTAATTAAAGGGAACAGCATGTTTTTATGGGGTGATACAAAGTTTTGAAATTAGTGAAAGCTAGTGGTTGTACAACATTGTGAGCACACTAAATGCCGCTGAATTGTACATTTTAAAATGGCTAATTGTCTATTATGTGAATTTCATCTTAATTTTTTTAAAAGTTGAAAAGGTTTTAAAAAAAAATGTGCGCTCTTACCACCCCTACCCTGCAGATTCTGATTTGCCTCCTAGGGAGTATACTGACATGTAAGTTCACTTTATAAGGGATGCGAGGTGACTACTTGGCTTAGAGTGACTCATCATCATTTATTACTCACTTTGGAAGCTTAAGAACAGTGCATTTTTGGCAATTTGCTGATTACTTTAGGCAATCCTAATGCTGAGCCCCGTGGGTAGCAAGAAATAGCGGGTGATTAGAACAGAAGCACTTACTCTTAGAAAAGCATCATTAATTTCAAAAGCTCTTGTCCTGAGATATGTGTCTAAGTGGGGACAAATTAGGATGCTGTCTAGAGGAGAGAAAGTGAAGTAGTCTTCCCATCTTTAGGACAGAAAGGAAGCCTAAGGTCATCTGTTCCAAGTGGTTAACCCTCCTCTGGGGGTGGGAATGGCAGACCTGGGATTGGCCAGTTGTGGGAAGGTCAGCTGTGAGAGGCCTTGGGTCTGTATCAATTCTACTTCAAGCTGCTGAATTCAGTTCTTTCTTGCTTTGCCTCCTCCACAATGAAAAGGGCTGTTTCATGTTTCCAGTTTGTCTACATCACAGTGTCTTTCTGGGGTTTCATTAATATCATAGAAAAGGCAGGAAATGTTTTAAGGAGACTGGGCTTCTAGGGTCTCTTTTGGAATCCACTGTGTCCAGCCACAAGTCTCATCCTTTTTCTGTGTTCTGCTCTTCAGTAAAGCAAATCAAAGCAAAGGAAGGTCACCTTTTTCTTAACAAGGTTCTCAAAGCCTTTGGACAGTGTGCTCTTTTACTCTCCACTTCTGGAACTCCACCCAGGCAGGACGTAAAGCAAAACAAAGACAGAAAACAAAAACCAAACCTCAATCAGTAGCGAATGCAGTGCGAGTTTGTCAAGATTATCTACATGACTATCGAGGGAGTAGTTGCTGTCTCTCTGAGGCTTAAAATTACACATATTGGGCACATAGGGTGTGCTAGGCTTTGGACTATGTTCTTTCACAAAGATTATATCACTGAATGATATTTTGGGGCATTACTGTCCCCTCTTTACAGATGAGGAAACTAACGTCCTAACAGACTGCATGACAAGGCTTACATATCATAGCCAGGATTTGGATGCAAGTTTTTTTTTTTTTTTTTTGAGACGGGGTTTCGCTCTTGTTACCCAGGCTGGAGTGCAATGGCGCGATCTCGGCTCACCGCAACCTCCGCCTCCTGGGTTCAGGCAATTCTCCTGCCTCAGCCTCCTTAGTAGCTGGGATTACAGGCACGCGCCACCACGCCCAGCTAATTTTTTGTATTTTTAGTAGAGACAGGGTTTCACCATGTTGACCAGGATGGTCTCGATCTCTTGACCTCGTGATCCACCCGCCTCGGCCTCCCAAAGTGCTGGGATTACAGGCTTGAGCCACCGCGCCCGGCTGGATGCAAGTTTTAAACTCCAAATCTAGTGCTTTTTTCTTCATCATAATATGTATATAGGTGACTTTTCTTTGGGGCATGACTTAGTGGTTGCACCCATACTTTCTCTTCTGATCCTTCTCTTTCCAGTTCCAATAATAGAATCCCTAGTACTTCAAAAAAATAGCTCTACATTTTATTTGATAGCCTAGAGTAATATGATTTCTGCTTCCATCTTCCCATTGAAACACTCTGCAGAGGGGGGTTTCCAAAACAAATGTTCATAGTTAGTTTATGTTCTTACTGGACCTGTCCATGGTGGTTGCCCTGTGGACCACTCCTTTGCTCCTCCTGTGTTGCCTTGTCCTGCTCTCTTCTGGTTCTCCTCTCTCTCCTAGTGTTCCTCCTCAGTCTCCTTTGAGGATTCCTCTTTCATCCAGAATGATCAACAGTAAAATGCCCATGGACTATGAAGAGAAGCCCCCATCCTCACTCACAGTTACACAGTGGTTGCACATCAGTGCATTTCCCAAAGTCTGGATGATTCAAAGTAAATAGCACCACCCACAGAATGAGTTCCTGGTCTAGGCTGGGAACCTACTCTGCCTTCTTCACTTCTGAATTTTCACTGCTGGGTCCATCATTGGTGCAGAAGGAAGTATTTGCTGAGAAAATGGAAAGAATAATGAGTAGGAGATCTCCTAATAAAGAGTGCCCTTGTTGTAGACGGTGCAAGAAGTGGCCAGAAGTTTTTAGGGCCTTCCTAGGCAACTGTGAAGCGGGCACTGTGACTACCATATAGGATAGAAGGCTGGAGGAATGTTGAAGGTGAGGCTGGGAAGTGTGAAAGACTTGGAAAGGGCAAAAAAAAAAAAAAAAAAGAGGAAAAAAGATTACTGAGATGACCGGGTGCCTTACAGAATGCTGAACGTTGTCTGGTGCACTATTCCATAATATCTGGCTCTACAGTGGTCCGCAGCTTTCAGTGTTTGAACTCCTTTACCACCCTGTAAGTTGCAGAGAACTGATAGTAATGCAAATTAATCTTTTTTATAAAAATGAAATGAATTCTGTCAGGTAGATGACATTGATTCCCTGCCTGCTCCACCCCCAAACCGTACCATGGAAGCATTCAGGTTTGCATCTATTAACAAATTCATTTTAGCATTCTTCATTGCCTATATATGTGTTTGCTTTGTAGACACACCTTTCAACTGGGCTTTAACACCTTACAAGTTCCTCATAATCAATGAGCTACATATAATCTTTGACAAACTTTCATTTTATGTTTGCATGAGAGTCATGATTTTACCTTTTCGTAGAGAATTATCCTTTAATAGAAAGTAGATGACAATTAGGCTCTGAAGGGCCTTAAAAGCCACTTTAGCCGGGTGCGGTGGCTCAAGCCTGTAATCCCAGCATTTTGGGAGGCCGAGGCGGGTGGATCACGAGGTCAAGAGATCGAGACCATCCTAGTCAACATGGTGAAACCCTGTCTCTACTAAAAATACAAAAAATTAGCTGGGCATGGTGGCACATGCCTGTAATCCCAGCTACTCAGGAGGCTGAGGCAGGAGAATTGCCTGAGCCCAGGAGGCGGAGGTTGCGGTGAGCTGAGATCGTGCCATTGCACTCCAGCCTGGGTAACAAGAGTGAAACTCCGTCTCAAAAAAAAAAAAAAAAGCCACTTTAGAGCGTTTAGCTTTCATACAGTGTCAGAAGATTTTAAAGCTGCAACAAAATGGATTTAGATTTGCATTTTTGGACAAACACTTTGAGATACATGTGGTTGGGGTAGAGAGACCAGCTATTGGGCCATTGCTGGAGTCCACTTTGGAGAAGATGAGAGACGGAACAGGACACAATTTGAACCTTAGAATGTAAAGTGGTGCCTAGTGCTTCAAAAACACTAACTGAAGGAATAAAGAAGTGAATGAACTTACTAACTTTAGGAAAGGCAAATAAGAGAGGCATTTCTGAAGGCGGATTTCAATTAGGTACACCCGCTAGTTCGAGGCTCGATAATTTAAACCTTATGATCAGATTCTTTGGGTTCGTATTTTCACTTGTCCTTATTATTACTTTTCTTTCTAGTAGCACGAAGTAACAGAGCTTCTTAACTAACATACTCAAAAATCCTCTTAACTCAATTTTATACTTACTTTCACAATTTTATACTTGTTTCTGTTGATTCAGAGAGTCTTTAGGCCACAGGGTCTTACAGTTGTCCTCTATGCAGAGAATTATGCTCTCTAGCGAGGTAAGTGAAAAAATGCGCACTTTGAGGCTGTAGACAGCAACAATGGGCCCAGCGAGCCACTCACTGTGTAGTCTCCTCTCACATCAGCATGGGGCTTTTTGAGTCAATAGGACATGAGCTGGCATGATACAAGCAGGGGCAGGATCATGTATACTGGGGCTTGTCTTCTAGAACAATCTCTTTTGGTACCCAGCTGTTATGCTGTACTGAAGTCTAGGCCATCTGGTTGCAGAGTGAGGCCACACGGAGGAAGAGCTGGAGTTGGAGACACTGACAGAAGACCATGTAAAGCAGATGGGAATCTCTTACTAAGCTCCCTGCTGACTATAAGCTGTGTGAATGACCTCAGCCCACAGCACGTGAAGCAGAACTTCCCAGTCAACCCATAGACCTAGGAGAAATGATAAATCATTGTAGTTTTAAAGCACTATGTTTCTCTCTCTCTCTCTGTGTGTGTGTGTGTGTGTGTGTTTCATGTAACAATAGGAAACTAAAACACAGGGTAAGAGCAGCTTGTCTAGAGGGTGACCAGGAAGAGTATATTTGAGCCAAATTTACCCTTTGAAAAAATCTCAATCAATGCCTTCTGTTGTTCTGTTCAGCAATAGTTCCTATCTGTAGTAAGGTAGTGTTTTAGTCTGTTTGTATTGCTATAAGAGAATACCTCAGTCTGGGTAATTTATAAAGAAAGAAGTTTATTCAGCTCATGGTTCTGCAGGCTGTACAGGGGACCTGGCAACAGCATGTGCTTCCGGTGAGGGCTTCAGGAAGCTTCCAGTCATGGGGGAAGATGGGTGAAGAGGGATGGGAGGGAACATCACATACAGAGAGTGGAGGCACCATGCTTTTTTTTTCACTTTTCTGTTGTTCAGGCTGGAGTGCAGTAGTGTGATCTCGGTTCACTGCAACCTCCGCCTCCCTGGTTCAAGTGATTCTTGTGTCTCTGCCTCCTGAGTAGCTGGGATTACAGGTGTGCACCACCACGCCCAGCTAATTTTTTGTATTTTTAGTAGAGATGAGTTTTTGCTATGTTGACCAGGATGGTCTCAAAATCCTGGCCTCAAGTGATCTGTCCACTTTGGCTTCCCAAAGTTCTGTGATTACAGGCATGAGCCACTGCACCTTGCCCACCATACTCTTTCTAAACAACCAGGTATTATCTAAACCAGGTGTCCCCAAACTACGGTCCGAGGGCTGCATGCTGCCCTCTGAGGCCATTTATCCGGCCCCCCGCCGCACTTCAGGAAGGGGCACCTCCTTCATGAGTGGTCAGTGAGAGGAGCACAGTATGTGGCGGCCCTCCAATGGTCTCAGGGACAGTGAACTGGCCCCCTGTGTAAAAAGTTTGGGGATGCCTGATCTAAACTAATAGAGTGAGAACTCACTCATTACCATGGGGTTGGCACTAAGACATTCATAAGAGATCCACCTTTATGACCCAAACACCTCCCACTTGGCCCCACCTCCAACATTGGGATCAAATTTTAACGTAAGATTTGAGGAGGACGAATATTCAAACCATCTTAGATAGCAAGTGCACTCCCTTTCAGCAAGTTAAGCTCCATTCTCAACAAGCTAAAGTTAATGGATATTTGAGTGCTTCATTTACTTTACCCCCTGCTGTACACCTGGTCTAGATGTACGGCGTCCAGAGATGTACACCTGGACCAGGTGTACATCGCCGGACTCCGTACACCTGGACCAGGTGTACGGCGTCCACCTGGACCAGGTGTACATCGCCGGATGCCGTACACCTGGACCAGGTGGACATCGCCGGACGCCGTACGCCTGGACCAGGTGTACATCGGCGTCCACCTGGACCAGGTGTACATCGCCATACACCTGGACCAGGTGTACGGCGTCCACCTGGACCAGGTGTACATCGCCGGACGCTGTACATCTAGACCTGCCCAAAACAATCATATGTATGCGCATTTGATTTTTTTAAAAGTATTCAATTATAATCAAAATGCCACTAACATTTTCACAAGGCCAGGCACAGTGGCTCACACCTGTAATCTCAGCACTTTGAGAGGCCAAGATGGGTGTATCATTTGAGGTCAGGAGTTGGAGGCCAGCCTGGCTGACGTGGTGAAACCTGGTGTCTACTAAAAATACAAAAATGAGCCAAACCCAGTGGCACACGCCTATAATCCCAGCTCCTCAGGGGGCCGAGACTGGAGAACTGTTTGAACCCAGGAGGCGGAGGTTGCAGTGAACTGAGATTGTACCACTGCACTCCAGCCTGGGTGATGTAGCCAGACTCTGTCTCAAGAAAATAAAACATTTTTTACTATTTTTAGAAAGAGTGTCTTGCTCTGTCTCAGAACTGGAATTCAGTGGCGTGATCACAGTTCACTGAAACCTTGAACTGCTGGGCTCAAGGGATCCTCCTGCCTCAGCCTCCCAAGTAGTTAGTACTATAGGTGCACACTATAACCAACATGCCCAGTTAATATAAAAAATTTTTTTGTAAAGATAGGATCTCTCTGGTTGGTATGTTACTCAGACTAGCCTTGATCTCCTGGCATCCAGTGATCCTCCCACCTCAGCCTCCATATGCCATTATACCTTAAAGGTACCTAGCCAGGGCTTAGTACTTAAATGTACTTAGTATTGAAATGTACTTAGTCAGAATCACCTATACCTGTGATCCCAGTACTTTGGGAAGCCGACGTAGGATGATCACCTGAGGCCAGGAGCTTGAGAGCACCTGCCCAACGTACTGAAACCACATCTCTACTAAAAATACAAAAAAATTATCTGGGTGTGGTAGTGCCCATAATCCCAGCTACTAGGGAGGCTGAGGCACATGAATTGCTTGAGCGTTGGAGGTGGAGGTTGCAGTGAGCTGAGATCACACCATTGCATCAGCCTGGCCAACAGAGGGAGACTCTGTCTCAAACAAACAAACATCTAGCCAGGGCTCTGGAAACCATGACATATAGTATCTACACAGGAGACATAGAGATCCCACCATCTGTTTTCTGTTTTTTTTTTTTTTTGAGACGGAGTTTCGCTCTTGTTACACAGGCTGGAGTGCAATGGCGCGGTCTCGGCTCACCGCAACCTCCGCCTCCTGGGTTCAGGCAATTCTCCTGCCTCAGTCTCCTCAGTAGCTGGGATTACAGGCATGTGCCACCATGCCCAGCTAATTTTTTGTATTTTTAGTAGAGACAGGGTTTCACCATGTTGACCAGGATGGTCTCGATCTCTTGACCTCGTGATCCACCCGCCTCGGCCTCCCAAAGTGCTGGGATTACAGGCTTGAGCCACCGCGCCCGGCTCACCATCTGTTTTTATACAGCTCATGAGCTGCCCAAGAATGTTTATTGGTTTTATATTTTTAAATACTTGAAAAAAATCAGACTGGGCACAGTGGCTCACACCTGCAATCCCAGCACTTTGGGAGGCTGAAGTGGGAGGATCACCTGAGATCAGGAGTTGGAGACCAGCCTGGCTAACATGGTGAAACCCCATCTCTACTAAAATACAAAAATTAGCCAGGCCTGGTGGCACACACCTGCAATCCCAGACTATAGTGCAGTGGTTCAGTCTTGGCTCACTGCAATCTCTGCCTCCTGGGTTCAAGTAGTTCTCCTGCCTCAGCCTCCCAAGTAGCTAGGACTACAGGTGTGTACCACCATGCCCACCTTGTTTTTTGTTTTTTGTTTGTATTATTAGTAGAGATGGAGTTTCACCATGTTGGGGAGGATGGTCTCGATCTCCTGACCTCATGATCCGCCCACCGCAGCCTCCCAAAGTGATGGGATTACAGGCATGAGCCCCAGCCTTTTTTTTTTTTTTTTGAGAGAGGGTCTCGCTCTGTGGAGGTGCAGGCTGTGCTGAGTTCTGACTGTACTACTGCACCCAGGCTGGAGTGCAGAAGTGACATCATGGCTCACTGCAGCCTCCACCTTCCCTGGATTCAAACGATCCTCCCCCTTCAGCCTCGTGAGTAGCTGGCTACAAGAACATGCCACCATGCCTGGTTAATTTTTTTGTGTTTTTTGTAGAGACTGGGTCCCTCTATGTTATGCACGCTGGTCTCAAACACCTGGCTTCAAGCAGTCCCCCTGCCTTAGCCTCCCAAAGTCCGGAAGCCTGGATATTACAGCGGTGAGCCACTGTACTCAGTCTGTATTATCCTTACAAACGAATTTTTTTTTTTTTCTTTTTTGAAGGCAGGGTCTCAGTCTGTCATCCAGGCTCACTGCATCCAGGTGCAATTGTGGCTCACTGCAGCCTCCACCTCTCAGGCTCAAGCAGTCCTCCTGCTTCAGCCTCCCAGTAGCTGGAACCACAGGTGCACCACCATGTAAGACTAACTTATTTTTTGTAGAGATGGGCTTTCACCCTCCTGCCTGGGCTGATCTCAAACAGCTGGACTCAAATGATCCTCCAGCCTCAGCCTCCCAAAGTGCTGGGATTACAGATGAGAGCTGCCAAACCCAACCTGTTTTATTGCTTATAGTAGTTACCTGTATTAGAAGACATTCCAAGCCGGGCACGGTGGCTCAAGCCTGTAATCCCAGCATTTTGGGAGGCTGAGGCGGGTGGATCACGAGGTCAAGAGATCGAGACCATCCTGGTCAGCATGGTGAAACCCCGTCTCTACTAAAAAATACAAAAAATTAGCTGTGCATGGTGGCACGTGCCTGTAATCCCAGCTACTCAGGAGGCTGAGGCAGGAGAATTGCCTGAACCCAGGAGGCGGAGGTTGCGGTGAGCCGAGATCGCGTCATTGCACTCCAGCCTGGGTAAACAAGAGCGAAAACTCTGTCTCAAAAAAAAAAAAAAAAAAAAAAAAAAGAGGAAGAAGACATTCCATTGTGTTCAAGCCCCTGGCTGACCAAAAACTCCACAGCCATCACTCTGAGCCTGCTTATAGAGAAGACTAGTAGGGGTTGCATTGCCTTTTCTTTTTTCTTTTGAGATGGAGTCTTCTCTGGCCCCCAGGCTTAAGTGCAGTGGCGTGATCTAAGCTCACTGCTACCTCCACCTTCGGGGTTCAAGTGATTCTCCTGCCTCGGTCTCCCAATTAGCTGGGATTACAGGCACATGCAACCATGACCGGTTCATTTTTGTATTTTTAGTAGAGCCAAGGTTTTGCCATGTTAGCTGGGCTGATCTTGAACTCCTGACCTCAAGTGATGTGCCCACCTCAGCCTCCCAAAGTGCTGGGATTACAGGCATGCACCCCCATGCGTGGCAGAAGGATCAGATTTTCTCATTTTATTTTTTAGATGGAGTCTCACTCTGTCACCCAGGCTGGAGTACAATGGTGTGGTCTCGGCTCACTGCAACCTCCACCTCCCGGGATTCTCAGGCCTCAGCCTCTTGAGTAGCTGTGTCTACAGGCATGTGCCACCACACCTGGCTAATTTCTGTATTTTTAGTAGAGATGGGGTTTCTATGTTGGCCGTGATGGCCTCAAACTCTTGACCTCTGGTGATCTTCTCACCTCCACCTTCTAAAGTGCTGAGATTACAGGCGTAAACCACCGTGCTTAGCCATGGGTATTCTTGAACCAAGGCATATTCCTTGTCATGTTTAACAAAATTGTGCCCCAGCCCTGTACTTTCCTTGATTCATCCTCCTTTAAATAGTGAACCTCTCAAAAGCTGTAAGGAACATGGAAGAGCCACTGGCCAGGTGGGCTGGGGTCCCAGCAGTTGCCACCGCCTTTCCCAGGATGTACACGGGGTCTCATGTACCTGTCCTGTTATCTCCTAGGTCAGCTCGTCGACACCGTCTGGGTGAAAAAAGGAGACCAGACCTTGTTTTCTTCCATGTTCAAAGCCAGTATCACCATCCACAACATTGCTGTCAGTGCGTGCCTGACCCACCAGTAGCCTGGAAATATTTAGGCCTGGTTTATTAACCACACACCTGCCAGACCCAACCCAGCCAAAACACTAAATTGACCGAACGCAGTGACCCACACCTGTAATCCCATCACTTTGGGAGGCCGAGGCCGGTGGATCTCCTGAGGTCAGGAGTTTGAGACCAGCCTGGCCAACATGGTGAAATCCCATCTCTACTGAAAATATAAAAATGAGCCGGGTGTGGGGGTGCACACCTGTAATCCCAGCTACTTGGGAGGCTGAGGTGGGAGAATCACTTGAACACAGGAGGTGGAGTTGCAGTGAGCTGAGATTGAACCACCGCACTCCAGCCTGGGCAGAGCATGAGACTCCATCTCAAAAAACAACAGTAACGAGGCTGGGCCCGGTGGCTCACGCCTGTAACCCCAGCACTTTGGGAAGCCAAGGCGGGTGGATCACGAGGTCAAGAGATTGAGACCATCCTGGTCAACATGGTGAAACCCCATCTCTACTAAAAGTACAAAAAACTAGCTGGGCATGGTGGTGCGTGCCTGTAATCCCAGCTACTCAGGAGGCTGAGGCAGGAGAATTGCCTGAACCCAGGAGGCGGAGGTTGCGGTGAGCCGAGATCGTGCCATTGCACTCCAGCCTGGGTAACAAGAGTGAAACTCTGTCTCAAAAACAACAACAACAACAACAACAACAACAACAACAACAACAACAACGAAATGGATTATTCGTTGGATATAACTTTGCTGGGGATGCTGTAACAAAGTGCCACCAACTAAGTGGCTTAGAATAAGACACATTTGTTGTCTCAGGCCAGATGCCGTGGCTCATGTCTGTAATCCCTGTACTTTGGGAGCATGAGTGAGAGGATAACTTCAGGTCAGGAGTTCAATACCAGCCAGGCCAACAGGATGAAACCCCACCTGTACTAAAAACAAAACAGCCAGGAGTGGTGGCTCACACCTGTAATCCTAGCACTTTGGGAGGCTGAGGTTGGCAGATCAAGAGGTCAGGAGTTTGAGACCAGCATAGCCAACATGGTGAAACCCCATCTCTACTAAAAATATAAAAATTAGCTGGCCTAAAACTTAAAACGGCCTTTATGAACAGAAACACTTTGACACCTCAGGTAAAGGGCTACATATTTCCCTCTCTATTTTCATATCTTAGCTTTAAGATGAAATGACATTGTCATTTTACTTATAATAGGAGAACCTACGAATAGGAGAACTTAAATAACATTGTCATTTGACTTAAAACAGGACAACCTAGAAACTTGATTCCCGCTTATTAGTGCAAACCAAAGGGGTTATTTCCAAATATTTTCAGTTTAGTTTTTGTTCATGTGTAATATAAATGATTTAAAAGCCAGGTTTCGGGGGAAGCTGCCATAAATGTGTTTAATAGTTGCTGCCTCAGCATCCATTTTCAGACCTGACCTAAGTTGTCTGAAGCCCAGTCTCACTGTATCCCCTCCGATCTGGGTAACCCTCCCCCTCCCCAAGTGGTCTTGATGTGGCCCATTTATTCTTCATCCCGCCAAGTCAGAACCCACCCATCGCACAGCTGCTGGTCATGATAAAACCTAATGGTCGACACCAGAAACCTGTAAATAAGCCCAGCTCCACGTGTTCTCTTAAATCAGCAAAGCCACACCCTCACGGGAAAGCCCGAGAAGAAAGCTTCAGGCCCTCCCTCTGCTCTCTGGTTCCTCACGGCCTTCAGACTGCCCCTCGGGCTCCAGACGCTCCCCGAACGTCTCCAGGATGTGTAAGTTAGAGATTTCTTCTGTTCCTGTGTTTTGGTGTTGCCTCCTCCTTGTGCCTTACCTGACTGACACCCCAGAGCCTGCCTTTCCTCCTGGCCAGGGCTCTCCTGGAGATGGGCCGGCTTCTGGCCTCCTTTAAAGAGAGACCTCAACCAAATTAGAGAGAAACCTAAATAAATAAATCACAACAGAAAGCTTGGTTTTTTACTTAAAATCCATATTTATAACATAAAATGTGTTTATGCTAGATTTAGAACACACTAGGCCTGTTCTAGCTCTAAATTGCACTGCTATCTTGTAGTATGCAGTTATTCCTCATTTTATTTTCCACTTGAAGTCGTTGTATTTCCTCAGTTTATAAACACCTTGAATTCTTTAGCTGAAAAGACAGGGTAACTTGATAGGGCAGCCCCCTTAGGAACCATAACCCCCAATGCAGAACAAATTAAATGTGCAAAACTGTGAGCACCATGTCCTATGTTATTAAAGATAGAATATAATGCTGAAAGGCAAGAAAGTCTTTTTTTTTTTTTTTTTTTTTTGAGATGGAGTTTCGTTCTTGTTACCCAGGCTGGAGTGCAATGGCGCGATCTCGGCTCACCGCAACCTCCGCCTCCCGGGTTCAGGCAATTCTCCTGCCTCCGCCTCCTGAGTAGCTGGGATTACAGGCACGCACCACCATGCCCAGCTATTTTTTGTATTTTTAGTAGAGACGGGGTTTCACCATGTTGACCAGGATGGTCTCGATCTCTTGACCTCGTGATCCACCCGCCTCGGCCTCCCAAAGTGCTGGGATTACAGGCGTGAGCCACCGCGCCCGGCCTAAGAAAGTCTTTATGAAGAAGTTTAAAGGAGTAGAAGAATGGACAGATGAACTGGAAATGGAAAGATCAGTTTTCCTTTCCTTTAGGAGTAAGCTCCTTTGGAAACTAGCTGGTAAATGTCACAGTCCCTTTAGATGGCAAGGTTAGTGAATACTAAGAAAACACTAGGGTACAAGTGTTCATCACGCAAAGCACACCTGTAATATTTCATCTGGTCTCTCAGTGACCCTAGAAGAAACAAGAGACGTTTTCAGATGAGGAGATTGGGCTTCAGGGTGAAATTAGGAGACTGGTAAGACTCACAGAGAGAGTCAGTGGTGGAACGGAGTTCAGATCCACATTCTTCCAACTGCAAGCACAGGGCATTTTCCACTAATCAGTGCACTAACCCAAGAAATCTAATTTTTCCAAACATTTAAAATGATGCTATGGCCATTTGAGTAAAACCACTTTTGGCCTATACTTCTGATTCCTCATTACCAGCCTACCATTGTTTATCTGATATGGGCAGCAGAATTAAGATGTAATGAAGTCTAACAGAACCCCTCATTATCTGTGGAGATACAGTAGTAACAGAGATGGTGATAACGTTAGAACGTTTGGGCCCTTCAAATCTCATGTTGAAATGTGATCCCCAGTGTTGGAGGTAGGGCCTGCTGGGAGGGAGGTGTTGGCTCATCGGGCAGATCCTTCCTGAATGGCTTGGTGCCCTCCTCACAGTAATGGCTGAATTCCTGCTCTCTTCACTCACTGAGATCTGGTTGTTAAAGTGTGATACTGCCCCCGTCTCTCTCTTGCTTCCTCTCTCACTATGTTAGGTGCCAGCTCCCCTTTGCCTTCTGCCATGGTTGTAAGCTCCCTGAGGTCTCACAAGAAGCAGATGCTGGTGCCATGCTTCTTGGACAGTCTGCACAACCATGAGTCTAATCACCCTCATTTCCCTATAAATTACCCAGCCTCAGGTATCCCTTTATTACAGCAATGCAAATTGAACTAATACAGATGAAGAGATAAAGTATTAATTTAGAAGATGTTTATATACATATATATAGAAATATATATATGCATATACATATGCATATATATGTATATATGTTTAACATTCTCACTGAGACTGGGAGGTGTTAGAGACACATAATTGAAAACGAAATCTCCCCCCAACCAAGAAAACTTCTCCACGAAGGTAGAAGAGAAAGAAATACTATTATTACACTTTAATTTCCGGGGTACATGTGCAGAACGTGCATTTTGTTACATAGGTATCCACACGTCTTGGTGCTTTGCTGCATCTGATCCTCCCATCAACTACGCTAGGTATTTCTCGTGTTATCCCTTCCCAATCCCCCCACCCCTGCCTGTTCCTCCCCACCCCTCCCCTACCACCCACAAGCCCCAGTGTGTGATGTTCCCCTCCCTGTGTCCATGTGGTCTCATTGTTCACCATCCACTTATATTTTAGAAAAAAATATTATGTTTTAAGTTCTGCAATACATGTGGAGATCATGTAGGCTTGTTCAATAGGTATACACATGCCATGGTGGTTGTTACTTCATCCATTGCCCCGTCATCTACATTAGGTATTTCTCCTAATGCTATCCCTCCCCAATTCGCCCACACCCTGCTATTCCTCCCCTAGCCCCTCAGCCCCTGGGCCCCAGTGTGTGATGTTCCCCTACCTGTGTCTGTGTGTTCTCATTATTCAGCACCCACTTATGAGTGAGAACATGCAATGTTGGGTTTTCTGTTCTTGTGTCAGTTTGCTGAGAATGATGGTTTTCAGCTTCATCCATGTTCCAGCAAAGGACATGAAGTTATTTTTTATGGGTGCACAGTATTCCATGGTGTATGTGTGACATATTTTCCTTGTCCAGTCTATCTATGATGGGCATTTGGGTTAGTTCAAAGTCCTTGCTATGGTAAACAGTGCCACAATAAACATACGTGTACACGTGTCTTTATAATTGAAAGTGTTATAATCCTTTGGGTACATATCTAATAATGGGATTCCTGGGTCCAACAATATTTCTATTTCTAGATCCTGAAGGAATCACCACACTGTCTTCCACAATGGTTGAACAATTTACACTCTCAACAGCAGTGTAAAAGCATTCCTGTTTCTCCACATTGTCTCCAACATCTGTTGTCTCCAGATTTTTTAATGATTGCCATTCTAATTGGCATGAGATGGTACCTCAAAGTGGTTTTGATATGCATTTCTCTAGTTATCAGTGATGATGAGCTTTTTTTTTTCATGTTTGTTGGCTGCATGAATGTCTTCTTTTGAAAAGTGTCTCTTCATCTCTGTCACAAAATTTTTTGCCCATTCTTTTGGTTGCCAGTTCACTCTAATGCTAATTTCTTTTGCTGTGTAGAAGTTCTTAAGTTTAGATCTCATTTGTCTGTTTTGGCTTCTGTTGCCATTGCTTTTGCTGTTTTAGTCATGAAGTCCTTGCCTATGCTTATGTCCAGAATGGTACTGCCTAGGTTTTTTACGGTGTTAGGTCTTATGTTTAAATCTTGAATCCATCCGGAGTTGATTTTTATATAAGGTGCAAGGAAGGGATCCAGTTTCAGCTTTCTGCATGTGGCTAGCCAGTTTTCCGACACCATTTGTTACCTAGGGTATCCTTTCCCCATGGCTTGTTTTTGTCAGGTTTGTCAAAGATCAGACAGTTGTAGCTGTGTGGTGTTACTTTCGAGGCCTCTGTTCTGTCCCGTTGGTCTACATATCTGTTTTGGTACCAGTACCACGGTGTTTTTATTACTGTGGCCTTGTAGTACAGTTTGAAGTCAGGTAGTATGATGTCTCCATAATTGTGTGCTTAGGATTGTCTTGGCTATGTAGGTTCTCTTTTGGTTCCGTATAAAGCTTAAGGTGTTTATTTTCCAATTCTGTGAAGAAAGTCATTGGTAGCTTATGGGGATAGCATTGACTGTGTAAATTATTTTGGACAGTATGGCCATTTTCACAATATCGATTCCTCCTGACCATGAGCATGAAATGTTTTTATATCTGTTTCTGTCCTCTCTTATTTTCTTAAGCAGTGGTTTGTCCTTCTTTTTGAAGAGGTCCTTCACATGTTTTGTTAGTTGTATTTCTAGGTATTTTATTCTCTTTGTAGCAACTGTGAATGGGAGGTCACTCATGATTTGGCTCTCTGTGTGTCTGTTGCTGATGTATAGGAATGCTCATAATTTTTGCACATTGATTTTGTATCCTGAGACTTTGCTGAAGTTGCTTATCAACTTAAGGAGATTTGGGCTGACAATGGGGTCTTTTAAATATACAATCATGTCATCTGCAAATAGAGACAATTTGACTTCCTCTTTTTCTAATTGAATAACCTTTATTTCTTTTGGCATGAAACCAGAGTGAGATGCACTTCTCAGGAAATCAGCTCAGCAGTTGCAAAGACAGAAAAAAAAAAAAAAAAAACTCTCACCTTTTTATATAAAAAGCAGATACAACCTTTAACATACAAATTCTCAAGGTAAGCAATAACTTGTCCTCAAGGGGACTTTACAGTCCCATTTGTCACACACCTTTCATCTTAAGCGTTCTTAGCAATTGGGGTAACCGTCTCTGTTAGACAATTGGCTTTTCCAAAGAAAAAATAAACTTCTTATGTCTTTATAAAAGGAGGTTGTCTTGCAACTTGGAGTAAGATACCTGCGGAACTTACCCTCCCAGCCTCCTACTGAACCTGAGAAATGGAGGTGTTATCTTCCTTGATAATTTTCAAAGTGATGATTTCCAGGCTTTCAGAACAGCATCCTTGGGTCTTTTTTTTTTTTTTTTTTTTTTTTATTGCGTTTTAGGTTTTGGGGTACATGTGATGAACATGCAAGATTGTTGCATAGGTACACACATGGCAGTGTGCTTTGCTGCCTTCCGTCCCCTCACCTGTATCTGTCATTTCTCCCCATGCTATCTCTTCCCACCTCCCCACCCCCCGCCCCTCCCCCATTTCCCCCCAACAGACCCCAGTGTGTAGTGCTCCCCTCCCTGTGTCCATGTGTTCTCATTGTTCAACACCCGCCTATGAGCGAGAATATACGGTGTTTGATTTTCTGCTCTTGTGTCAGTTTGCTGAGAATGATGGTTTCCAGGTTCATCCATGTCCCTATAAAGGACGTGAACTCATCGTTTTTGATGGCTGCATAATATTCCATGGTGTATATGTACCACATTTTCCCTATCCAGTCTATCATCGTTGGGCATTTGGGTTGGTTCCAGGTCTTTGCTATTGTAAACAGTGCTGCAATGAACATTCGTGTGCACGTGTCCTTGTAGTAGAATGATTTATAATCCTTTGGATATATACCCAGTAATGGGATTGCTGGGTCAAATGGGATTTCTATTTTTAAGTCCTTGAGGAATCGCCACACTGTCTTCCACAATGGTTGAATTAATTTACACTCCCACCAACAGTGTAAAAGTGTTCCTATTTCTCCACATCCTCTCCAGCATCTGTTGTTTCCCGATTTTTTAATGATCGCCATTCTAACTGGTGTGAGATGGTATCTCAATGTGGTTTTGATTTGCATTTCTCTGATGACCAGTGATGATGAGCATTTTTTCATATGTTTGTTGGCCTCCCGTATGTCTTCTTTTGTAAAGTATCTGTTCATATCCTTTGCCCATTTTTGAATGGGCTTGTTTGTTTTTTTCTTGTAGATCTGCTTTAGTTCTTTGTAAATTCTGGATATCAGCCCCTTGTCAGATGGGTAGACTGCAAAAATTTTTTCCCATTCTGTTGGTTGCCGATTCACTCTACTGACTGTTTCTTTTGCCGTGCAGAAGCTGTGGAGTTTGATTAGGTCCCATTTGTCTATTTTGGCTTTTGTTGCCATTGCTTTTGGCGTTTTGGTCATGAAGTCGTTGCCTACACCTATGTCCTGAATGGTTTTGCCTAGATTTTCTTCTAAGGTTTTTATGGTATTAGGTCTGATGTTTAAGTCTTTAATCCATCTGGAGTTAATTTTGGTGTAAGGTGTCAGGAAGGGGTCCTGTTTCTGCTTTCTGCACATGGCTAGCCAGTTTTCCCAACACCATTTATTAAACAGGGAGTCCTTTCCCCATTGCTTGTTTTTGTCAGGTTTGTCGAAGATCAGATGGTTGTGGGTATGTTGTATTTCCTGTGAGGCCTCTGTTCTGTTCCATTGGTCTATATCTCTGTTTTGGTACCAGTACCATGCTGTTTTGATTACTGTAGCCTTGTAGTATAGTTTGAAGTCCGGTAGTGTGATGCCTCCCGCTTTGTTCTTTTTGCTTAGAATTGACTTGGCTATGCGGGCTCTCTTTTGGTTCCATAGGAAGTTTAAGGTGTTTTTTTCCAGTTCTGTGAAGAAGGTCATTGGTAGCTTGATGGGAATAGCATTGAATCTGTAAATTACTTTGGGCAGTATGGCCATTTTCACAATGTTGATTCTTCCTAACCATGAACATGGAATGTTTCTCCATCTGTTTGTATCCTCTCTTATTTCGTTGAGCAATGGCTTGTAGTTCTCCTTGAAGAGGTCCTTTACGTTCCTTGTTAGTTGTATTCCTAGGTACTTTATTCTCTTTGTAGCAATTGTGAATGGCAGTTCGTTCTTGATTTGGCTCTCTTGAAGTCTATTACTGGTGTATAGGAATGCTTGTGATTTTTGCACGTTGATTTTGTATCCTGAGACTTTGCTGAAGTTGTTTATCAGTTTCAGGAGATTTTGGGCTGAGATGATGGGGTCTTCCAGATATACAATCATGTCATCTGCAAATAGAGACAATTTGATTTCCTCCTTTCCAATTTGGATACCCTTTATTTCTTTTTCTTGCCTGATTGCTCTGGCTAGAACTTCCAGTACTATATTGAATAGGAGTGGTGAGAGAGGGCATCCTTGTCTAGTGCCAGATTTCAAAGGGAATGCTTCCAGTTTTTGCCCATTCAGTATGATATTGGCTGTTGGTTTGTCGTAAATAGCTTTTATTATTTTGAGATACGTTCCGTCAATACCTAGTTTATTGAGGGTTTTTAGCATAAAGGGTTGTTGAATTTTGTCAAAAGCCTTCTCTGCATCAATCGAGATAATCATGTGGTTTTTGTCTTTGGTTCTGTTTATGTGGTGAATTACGTTTATGGACTTGTGTATGTTGAACCAGCCTTGCATCCCCGGGATGAATCCTACTTGATCATGGTGGATGAGCTTTTTGATATGCTGTTGCAATCGGTTTGCCAGTATTTTATTGAAGATTTTTGCATCTATGTTCATCATGGATATTGGCCTGAAATTTTCTTTTCTTGTTGAGTCTCTGCCGGGTTTTGGTGTCAGGATGATGTTTGTCTCGTAAAATGATTTGGGAAGGATTCCCTCTTTTTGGATTGTCTGGAATAGTTTCAGAAGGAATGGTATCAGCTCCTCCTTGTATGCCTGGTAGAATTCAGCTGTGAACCCATCTGGACCTGGACTTTTTTTGGGTGGTAGGCTCTTTATTGCTGCCTCGACTTCAGACCATGTTATTGGTCTATTCAGGGTTTCGGCTTCTTCCAGGTTTAGGCTTGGGAGGTTGCAGGTGTCCAGGAATTTATCCATTTCTTCCAGGTTTACTAGTTTATGTGCATAGAGTTGTTTGTAATAATCTCTGATGATGGTTTGGATTTCTGTGGAATCTGTGGTGATATCCCCTTTATCGTTTTTTATTGCTTCAATTTGGTTATTCTCTCTTTTCTTTTTTATTAATCTGGCTAGTGGTCTGTCTATTTTGTTGATCTTTTCAAAAAACCAGCTCCTGGATTTATTGATTTTTTGAAGAGTTTTTTGTGTCTCTATTTCCTTCAGTTCTGCTCTGATCTTAGTTATTTCCTGTCTTCTGCTAGGTTTTGAGTTTTTTTGATCTTGCTCCTCTAGCTCTTTCAATTTTGATGATAGGGTATCAATTTTAGATCTCTCCTTTCTTCTCATGTGGGCACTCATTGCTATATATTTTCCTCTAGAGACTGCTTTAAATGTGTCCCAGAGATTCTGGTATGTTGTGTCTTCGTTCTCATTGGTTTTGAAGAACATCTTTATTTCTGCCTTCATTTCATTGTTTATCCAGTCAACATTCAAGAGCAAGTTGTTCAGTTTCCATGAAGCTGTGCGGTTCTGAGTTAGTTTCTGCATTCTGAGTTCTAACTCGATTGCACTGTGGTCTGAGAGACTGTTTGTTATGATTTCTGTTCTTTTGCATTTGCTGAGGAGTGATTTATTGCCAATTATGTGGTCAGTTTTAGAGTAGGTGTGATGTGGTGCTGAGAAGAATGTATATTCTGTGGATTTGGGGTGGAGAGTTCTGTAAATGTCTATTAGGTTTGCTCGTTCCAGGTCTGTGTTCAGGTCCTGGATATCCTTGTTGATTTTCTGTCTGGTTGATCTGTCTAATATTGACAATGGGGTGTTAAAGTCTCCCACTATTATTGTGTGGGAGTCTAAGTCTCTTTGTAAGTCATTAAGAACTTGCCTTATGTATCTGGGTGCTCCTGTATTGGGTGCATATATATTTAGGATCGTTAGCTCTTCTTGTTGCAGTGATCCTTTTACCATTATGTAATGTCCTTCTTTGTCTCTTTTGATCTTTGTTGCTTTAAAGTCTATTTTATCAGAGATGAGAATTGCAACTCCTGCCTTTTTTTGCTCTCCATTTGCTTGGTAGATCTTCCTCCATCCCTTTATTTTGAGCCTTTGTGTATCCTTGCATGTAAGATGGGTTTCCTGGATACAGCACACTGATGGGTTTTGGCTTTTTATCCAATTTGCCAGTCTGTGTCTTTTGATTGGGGCATTTAGTCCATTGACATTTAGGGATAGTATTGTTATGTGTGAATTTGATGCTGTCATTTTGATGCTACCTGGCTGTTTGTTGGTTAGTTGATGCAGATTCTTGATTGTGTTGCTGCTTTTTTACCATTTGGTGTGTTTTTGGAGTGGCTGGTACTGGTTGTTCCTTTATATGTGTAGAGCCTCTTTCAGGAGTTCTTGTAGAGCAGGTTTGGTGGTGATGAAATCTCTGAGTGCTTGCTTGTTCACAAAGGATTTTATTTTTCCTTCACTTATGAAGCTGAGTTTGGCTGGATAGGAGATTCTGGGTTGAAAGTTCTTTTCTTTAAGGATGTTGAATATTGGCCCCCAGTCTCTTCTGGCTTGAAAAATATGGAACGCTTCACGAATTTGCGTGTCATCCTTGCGCAGGGGCCATGCTAATCTTCTCTGTATCGTTCCAGTTTTAGTATATGTGCTGCCGAAGCGAGCACTGTATTATTTTCAAAGATACAGCAAAGGGTTGTATTTGTATTTTTGACAATAACACAGCTTGGGATTGTATTTGTATTATTTTCAAAGATACAGCTAAGGGTTGTATTTATATTTCTGACAATAACACAGCTTGGGGGTGTATTTGTGTTATTTTAAAAGATACAGCTAAGGGTTGTATTTGTATTTTTGACAATAACACAGTTTGGGGGGTGTATTTGTATTATTTTAAAAGATACAGCTAAGTTTTGTATTTGCGTTTTTGACAATAACACAGCTTGGGGGTGTATTTGTATTATTTTCAAAGATACTACTAAGTGTTTTATTTGTATTTTTGAAAATAACAGAGCTTGGGGGTGTATTTGTATTATTTTCCAAGATAGAGCTAAGGACTGTATTTGTATTTTTGACAATAACACAGCTTGTGGGTGTATTTGTATTATTTTCAAAGATACAGCTATGGCTTGTATTTTTATTTTTGACAATATCGCATCTTGGGGGTGTATTTGTATTATTTTCAAAGATAAAGCTAAGGGTTGTATTTGTATTTTTGAAAATAACACAGCTTGGGTGTGTAATTATATTATTTTCCAAATACAGCTAAGGGTTTTATTTGTCTTTTTGAAAATAACACAGCTTGGGGTTGTATTTGCATTATTTTCCAAGATACAGCTAAGGGTTGTATTTGTATTTTTGACAATAACACAGTTTTGGGGTTTATTTGTATTATTTTCCAAGATACAGCTAAGGGTTGTATTTGTATTTTTGAAAATAACACAGCTTGGGGTTCTATTTGTATTAATTTCCAAGATACAGCTTAGGGTTTTATTTGTATTTTTGAAAGTAACGCAGCTTGGGTGTATATTTGTATTATTTTCCATGATTTAGATAATGGTTGTATTTGTATTTTTGACAATAACACAGCTTGGGATTGTATTTGTATTATTTTCTAAGATACAGCTAAGGGTTGTATTTGTATTTTTGACAATAACACAGCTTGGGGGTGAATTTGTGTTAATTTCTAAGATACAGCTAAGGTTTGTATTTGTATTTTTGACAATAACACAGCTATGGGGTGTATTTGTATTATATTCCAAGATACAGCTAAAGGTCGTATTTGTATTTTTGACAAAAACACAGCTTGGGGGGTGTATTTGTATTATTTTAAAAGATACAGCTAAGGGTTGTATTTGCATTTTTGACAATAACACAGCTTTGGGTTGTATTTGTATTATTTTCAAAGATACAGCTAAGGGTTGTATTTGTATTTTTGAAAATAACACAGCTTGGGGGTGTATTTGTATTATTTTCAAATATAGAGCTGAGGACTGTATTTGTATTTTTGACAATAACACTGCTTGTGGGTGTATTTGTATTATTTTCAAAGATACAGCTAAGGCTTGTATTTTTATTTTTGACAATAACGCATCTTGGGGGTGTATTTGTATTATTTTCAAAGATACTGCTAAGGGTTGTATTTGTATTCTTGACAATAACATAGCTTGGGATTGTCTTTGTATTATTTTCAAAGATACAGCTAAGTGTTTTATTTGTATTTTTGGCAATAACACAGCTTGGGCGTGTATTTGTATTATTTTCAAAAATACAGCTAAGGGTTGTATTTGTATTTTTGAAAATAACACAGCTTGGGGGTGTATTTTTATTATTTTCCAAGATACAGCTAAGGGTTTTATTTGTATTTTTGAAAATAACAGAGCTTGGGGGTGTATTTGTATGATTTTCCAAATACACCTAAGTGTTGTATTTGCCATTTTGAAAATAACACAGCTTGGGGGTGAATTTGTATTATTTTGCAACATACAGCTAAGGGTTGTATTTGTGTTTTTGACAATAACATAGATTGGGGGTGTATTTGTATTATTTTCCAAAATACAGCTAAGGGTTTTATTTGTATTTTTGAGAATAACACAGATTGGGGGTGTATTTGTATTAATTTCAAAGATACAGATATGGGTTGTATCTGTATTTTTGTAAAGAACACAGCTTTGGAGTGTATTTGTGTTATTTTCAAAGATACAGCAAAGCGTTGTATTTGCATTTTTGAAAATAACACTGCTTGAGGGTGTATTTGTATTCTTTTCCACGATACAGCTAAGGGTTGTATTTGTATTTTTGAAAATAACACAACTTGGGTGTGTATTTGTATTATATTCCAAGATACAGTTAAGGGTTTTATTTGTCTTTTTGAAAATAACAGAGCTTGGGGGTGTATTTGTATTATTTTCCAAGATACAGCTAAGGGATGAATTTGTATTTTTGAAAATAACACAGATTGGGGGTGTATTTGTATTATTTTCCAAGATACAGCTAAAGGTTGTATTTGTCTTTTTGAAAATAATACAGCTTGCGGGTGTTTTTGTATTATTTTCCAAGATACAGCTAAGGGTTGATTTGTATTTTTGAAAATAACACAGCTTGTGTTTGTATTTGTATTATTTTCCAAGATACAGTTAAGAGTTGTATTTGTATTTTTGAAAATAACACAGCTTGGGGGTGTATTTGTATTATTTTCAAAGATACAGCTAAAGGATGTATTTGTCTTTTTGAAAATAACACAGCTTGGGGGTGTATTTGTATTATTTTCCAAGATACAGCTAAGGGTTGTATTTGTATTTTTGAAAATAACACAGCTTGGGGTTCTATTTGTATTAATTTCCAAGATACAGGTAAGGGTAGTATTTGTATTTTTAAAAATGACACAGCGTGGGGGTGTATTTTTATTATTTTCAAAGATACAGGTAAGGGTTGTATCTGACTTTTTGAAAATTACACAGCTTGGGTGTGTATTTGTATTATTCCAAATACAGCTAAGGGTTGTATTCGTCTTTTTGAAAATAACACAGCTTGGGGTTGTGTTTGTATTATTTTCCAAGATACAGCTAAGGGTTGTATTTGTATTTTTGAAAATAACACAGCTTGGGGTTGTATTTGTATTAATTTCCAAGATACAGCTTAGGGATTTATTTGTATTTTTGAAAATAACGCAGCTTGGGTGTATATTTGTATTATTTTCCATGATTTAGATAATGGTTGTATTTGTATTTTTGACAAGAACACAGCTTGGGTGGTGTCTTTGTATTATTTTCAAAGATACAGCTAAGGGTTGTATTTGTATTTTTGACAATAACACAGCTTGTTTGTGTATTTGTATTATTTTCAAAAAGAAAGCTAAGGGTGGTATTTTTATTTTTGACAACAACGCAGCTTGGGGGTGTATTTGTATTATTTTCAAAGATACAGCTAAGGGTTGTATTTGTATTTTTGACAATAACACAGCTTGGGATTGTATTTGTATTATTTTCAAAGATACAGCTAAGGGATGTATTTATATTTTTGACAATAACACAGCTTGGGGGTGTATTTGTGTTATTTTAAAAGATACAGCTAAGGGTTGTATTTGTATTTTTGACAATAACACAGTTTGGGGGGTGTATTTGTATTATTTTAAAAGATACAGCTAAGTTTTGTATTTGCGTTTTTGACAATAACACAGCTTGGGGGTGTATTTGTATTATTTTCAAAGATACTACTAAGTGTTTTATTTGTATTTTTGAAAATAACAGAGCTTGGGGGTGTATTTGTATTATTTTCCAAGATAGAGCTAAGGACTGTATTTGTATTTTTGACAATAACACAGCTTGTGGGTGTATTTGTATTAATTTCAAAGATAAAGCTAAGGCTTGTATTTTTATTTTTGACAATATCGCATCTTGGGGGTTTATTTGTATTATTTTCTAAGATACAGCTAAGGGTTATATTTGTATTTTTGACAATAGCACAGCTTTGTGGTTTATTTGTATTATTTTCAAAGATACAGCTAAGGATTGTATTTGTATTCTTGAAAATAACACAGCTTGGGGTTGTATTTGTATTATTTTCCAAGATACAGCAAAGGTTTGTATTTGTATTTTTGAAAATAACACAGCTTGGGGGTGCATTTGTATTATTTTCCAAGATACAGCGAAGGGTTGTATTTGTATTTTTGAAAATAACACAGCTAGGGGGTGTATTTGTATTATTTTCCAAGATACAGCTAAGGTTTGTATTTGTATTTTTGAAAATGACAGAGTTTGGGGGTGTATTTGTATTATTTTCCAAGGTACAGCTAAGAGTAGTATTTGTATTTTTGAAAATAACACAGCTTGGGGGTGTATATGTATTATTTTCAAAGATACAGCTAAGGGATGTATTTGTCTTTTTGAAAATAACACAGCTTGGGGGTGTATTTGTATTATTTTCCAAGATACATCTAAGGGTTGTATTTGTATTTTTGAAAATAACACAGCTTTGGGGTGTATTTGTATTATTTTCAAAGATACAGGTTAGGGTTGTATTTGTATTTTTGAAAATGACACAGCTTGGGTGTGTATTTGTATTTTTTTCAAAGATACAGCTAAGGGTTGAATTTGTCTTTTTGAAAATAACACAGCTTGCGGGTGTGTTTGTATTATTTTTAAAGATACAGCTAAGGGTTGTATTTGTCTTTTTGAAAATAACACAGCTTGGGGTTCTATTTGTATTTTACAAGATACAGCTATGAGCTGTATTTGTATTTTTGAAAAGAACACAGTTAGGGGGTGTATTTGTATTATTTTCAATGATAGAGCTATGGATTGTATTTGTCTTTTTGAAAATATCACAGCTTGGGGGTGTACTTGTATTAATTTCCAAGATAAAGCTAAGGGTTGTATTTGTCTTTTTGAAAATAACACAGCTTGGGGATGTATTTGTATTATTTTCCAAGATACAGCTAAGGGTTTTATTTGTATTTTTGACAATAACACAGTTTTGGGGTGTATTTGTATTATTTTCCAAGATACAGCTAAGGGTTGTATTTGTATTTTTGAAAATAACACAGCTTGGTGTTCTATTTGTATTAATTTCGAAGATACAGCTTAGGGATTTATTTGTATTTTTGAAAGTAACGCAGCTTGGTTGTATATTTGTATTATTTTCCATGATTTAGATAATGGTTGTATTTGTATATTTGACAATAACACAGCTTGGGGGGTGTATTTGTATGATTTTCAAAGATACAGCTAAGTGTTGTATTTGTGTTTTTGACAGTAACACAGCTTGTGGGTGTATTTGTATTATTTTCAAAGATACAGCTAAGGGTTGTATTTTTATTTTTGACAACAACGCAGCTTGGGGGTGTATTTGTATTATTTTGAAAGATACAGCTAAGGGTTGTATTAGTATTTTTGACAATAACACAGCTTGGGATTGTATTTGTATTATTTTCAAAGATACAGCTAAGGGTTGTATTTGTATTTTTGACAATAACACAGCCTGGGGGTGTATTTGTATTATTTTCAAAGATACAGCTAAGGGTTGTTTTTGTATTTTTGACAATAACACAGCTTGCAGGGTGTATTTGTATTATTTTAAAAGACACAGCTATGGGTTGTATTTGCATTTTTGACAATAACACAGCTTGGGGGTGTATTTGTATTATTTTCCGATAGAGTTGAGGACTGTATTTGTATTTTTGACAGTAACACTGCTTGTGGGTGTATTTGTATTATTTTCAAAGATACAGCTAATACTTGTAGTTTTATTTTTGACAATAACGCATATTGGAGGTGTATTTGTATTATTTTGAAACATACAGCTAAGGGTTGTATTTGTATTCTTGACAATAACACAGCTTGGGATTGTATTTGTATTATTTTCAAAGATACAGCTAAGGGTTTTATTTGTATTTTTGAAAATAACACAGCTTGGGGGTGTATTTGTATTATTTTCCAAGATACAGCTAAGGGTTTTATTTGTATTTTTGAAAATAACACAGCTTGGGGGTGTATTTGTATTATTTTCCAAGATACAGCTAAGGGTTTTATTTGTATTTTTGAAAATAACACAGCTTGGGGGTGTATTTGTATTATTTTCCAAGTTACAGCTAAGTTTTGTATTTGTATTTTTGAAAATGACAGAGCTTGCGGGTGTATTTGTATTATTTTCCAAGGTACAGCTAAGAGTAGTATTTGTATTTTTGAAAATAACACAGCTTGGGGGTGTATTTGTATTATTTTCAAAGATACAGCTAAGGGATGTATTTGTCTTTTTGAAAATAACACAGCTTGTGGGTGTATTTGTATTATTTTCCAAGATACAGCTAAGGGTTGTGTTTGTATTTTTGAAAATAACACAGCTTTGGGGTATATTTGTATTATTTTCAAAGATACAGGTAAGGGTTTTGTTTATCTTTTTGAAAATGACACAGCTTGGGGGTGTATTTGTATTTTTTTCAAAGATACAGCTAAGGGTTGAATTTGTCTTTTTGAAAATAACACAGCTTGGGGGTGCCTTTGTATTATTTTCAAAGATAAAACTAAGGGTTGTATTTGTCTTTTTGAAAATAAGACAGCTTGGGTGTGTATTTGTATTATTTTCCAAACACAGTTAAGGGTTGTATTTGTCTTTTTGAAAATAACACAGCTTGGGGGTGTATTTGTATTACTTTCCAAGATACAGCTAAGGGTTGTATTTGTATTTTTGAAAATAACAGAGCTTGGGGGTGTATTTGTATTATTTTCAAAGATAAAGCTAAGGGTTGTATTTGTCTTTTTGAAAATAACACAGCTTGGGTGTGTAATTTTATTATTTTCCAAATACAGCTAAGGTTTGTATTTGTCTTTTTGAAAATAACACAGGTTGCGGGTGTATTTGTATTATTTTCAAAGATTCAGCTAAGGGTTGTATGTGTATTTTTAACAATAACACAGCTTGGGATTGTATTTGTATTATTTTCAAAGATACAGCTAAGGGTTGTTTTTGTATTTTTGACAATAACACAGCTTGGGGGTGTATTTGTGTCATTTTCCAAGATACAGCTAAGGGTTGCATTTGTATTTTTGACAATACACAGCTTGGGGGGTGTATTTGTATTATTTTAAAAGATACAGCTAAGTTTTGTATTTCCGTTTTTGACAATAACACAGCTTGGGGGTGTATTTGTATTATTTTCAAAGATACTACTAAGTGTTTTATTTGTATTTTTGAAAATAACACAGCGTGGGGGTGTATTTGTATTATTTTCCAAGATACAGCTAAGGACTGTATTTGTATTTTTGACAATAACACAGCTTGTGGGTGTATTTGTATTATTTTCAAAGATACAGCTAAGGCTTGTATTTTTATTTTTGACAATATCGCATCTTGGGGGTGTATTTGTATTATTTTCTAAGATACAGCTAAGGGTTGTATTTGTATTTTTGACAATAATACAGCTTGGGATTGTATTTGTATTATTTTCAAAGATAGAGCTAAGGGTTTTATTTGTATTTTTGAAAATAACACAGGTTGGGGGTGTATTTGTATTATTTTCAAAAATACAGCTAAGGGTTGTATTTGTATTTTTGAAAATAACACAGCTTGGGGGTGTATTTGTATTATTTTCAAAGATACAGGTAAGGGTTGTATTTGTATTTTTGAAAATGACACAGCTTGGGTGTGTATTTGTATTTTTTTCAAAGATACAGCTAAGGGTTGAATTTGTCTTTTTGAAAATAACACAGCTTGGGGGTGTTTTGGTATTATTTTCAAAGATAAAACTAAGGGTTGTATTTGTCTTTTTGAAAATAACACAGCTTGGGGGTGTTTTGGTATTATTTTCAAAGATAAAACTAAGGGTTGTATTTGTCTTTTTGAAAATAACACAGCTTGGGTGTGTATTTGTATTATTTTCCAAACACAGCTAAGGGTTGTATTTGTCTTTTTGAAAATAACAGAGCTTGGGGGTGTATTTGTATTACTTTCCAAGATACAGCTAAGGGTTGTATTTGTATTTTTGAAAATAACACAGTTTGGGGGTGTATTTGTATTATTTTCAAAGATAAAGCTAAGGGTTGTATTTGTCTTTTTGAAAATAACACAGCTTGGGTGTGTAATTATATTATTTTCCAAATACAGCTAAGGGTTGTATTTGTCTTTTTGAAAATAACACAGCTTGCGGGAGTGTTTGTATTATTTTTAAAGAATCAGCTAAGGGTTGTATTTGTCTTTTTTAAAATAACACAGCTTGGGGTTCTATTTGTATTATTTTACAAGATACAGCTATGAGCTGTATTTGTATTTTTGAAAAGAACACAGTTAGGGGGTGTATTTGTATTATTTTCAATGATAGAGCTATGGATTGTATTTGTCTTTTTGAAAATATCACAGCTTGGGGGTGTACTTGTATTAATTTCCAAGATAAAGCTAAGGGTTGTATTTGTCTTTTCGAAAATAACACAGCTTGGGGATGTATTTGTATTATTTTCCAAGATACAGCTAAGGGTTGTATTTGTATTTTTGACAATAACACAGTTTTGGGGTGTATTTGTATTATTTTCCAAGATACAGCTAAGGGTAGTATTTGTATTTTTGAAAATAACACAGCTTGGTGTTCTATTTGTATTAATTTCAAAGATACAGCTTAGGGATTTATTTGTATTTTTGAAAGTAACACAGCTTGGTTGTATATTTGTATTATTTTCCATGATTTAGATAATGGTTGTATTTGTATTTTTGACAATAACACAGCTTGGGGGGTGTATTTGTATGATTTTCAAAGATACAGCTAAGTGTTGTATTTGTGTTTTTGACAATAACACAGCTTGTGGGTGTATTTGTATTATTTTCAAAGATACAGCTAAGGGTTGTATTTTTATTTTTGACAATAACGCAGCTTTGGGGTGTATTTGTATTATTTTGAAAGATACAGCTAAGGGTTGTGTTTGTATTTTTGACAATAACACAGCTTGGGATTGTATTTGTATTATTTTCAAAGATACAGCTAAGGGTTTTATTTGTATTTTTGACAATAACACAGCTAGGGGGTGTATTTGTGTTATTTTCTAAGATACATCTAAGGGTTGTATTTGTATTTTTGACAATAACACAGCCTGGGGGTGTATTTGTATTATTTTCTAAGATACAGCTAAGGGTTGTTTTTGTATTTTTGACAATAACACAGCTTGCAGGGTGTATTTGTATTATTTTAAAAGACACAGCTATGGGTTGTATTTGCATTTTTGACAATAACACAGCTTGGGGGTGTATTTGTATTATTTTCAAAGATAGAGTTGAGGACTGTATTTGTATTTTTGACAGTAAAACTGCTTGTGGGTGTATTTGTATTATTTTCAAAGATACAGCTAATACTTGTAGTTTTATTTTTGACAATAACGCATATTGGGGGTGTATTTGTATTATTTTGAAACATACAGCTAAGGGTTGTATTTGTATTCTTGACAATAACACAGCTTGGGATTGTATTTGTATTATTTTCAAAGATACAGCTAAGTGTTGTATTTGTGTTTTTGACAGTAACACAGCTTGGGGGTGTATTTGTATTATTTTCAAAGATACAGCTAAGGGTTGTATTTTTATTTTTGACAATAACACAGCTTGGGGGTGTATTTGTATTATTTTGAAAGATACAGCTAAGGGTTGTATTTGTATTTTTGACAATAACACAGCTTGGGATTGTATTTGTATTATTTTCAAAGATACAGCTAAGGGTTGTATTTGTATTTTTGACGATAACACAGCTAGGGGGTGTATTTGTGTTATTTTCTAAGATACATCTAAGGGTTGTATTTGTATTTTTGACAATAACACAGCCTGGGGGTGTATTTGCATTATTTTCTAAGATACAGCTAAGGGTTGTTTTTGTATTTTTGACAATAACACAGCTTGCAGGGTGTATTTGTATTATTTTAAAAGACACAGCTATGGGTTGTATTTGCATTTTTGAAAATAACACAGCTTGGGATTGTATTTGTATTATTTTCAAAGATACAGCTAAGGGTTTTATGTGTATTTTTGAAAATAACACAGCTTGGGGGTGTATTTGTATTATTTTCCAAGATACAGCTAAGGTTTGTATTTGTATTTTTGAAAATGACAGAGCTTGGGGGTGTATTTGTATTATTTTCCAAGGTACAGCTAAGAGTAGTATTTGTATTTTTGAAAATAACACAGCTTGGGATTGTATTTGTATTATTTTCAAAGATACAGCTAAGGGTTTTATTTGTATTTTTGAAAATAACACAGCTTGGGGGTGTATTTGTATTATTTTCCAAGATACAGCTAAGGGTTTTATGTGTATTTTTGAAAATAACACAGCTTGGGGGTGTATTTGTATTATTTTCCAAGATACAGCTAAGGTTTGTATTTGTATTTTTGAAAATGACAGAGCTTGGGGGTGTATTTGTATTATTTTCCAAGGTACAGCTAAGAGTAGTATTTGTATTTTTGAAAATAACACAGCTTGGGGGTGTATTTGTATTATTTTCAAAGATACAGCTAAGGGATGTATTTGTCTTTTTGAAAATAACACAGCTTGTGGGTGTATTTGTATTATTTTCCAAGATACAGCTAAGGGTTGTGTTTGTATTTTTGAAAATAACACAGCTTTGGGGTATATTTGTATTATTTTCAAAGATACAGGTAAGGGTTTTGTTTATCTTTTTGAAAATGACACAGCTTGGGGGTGTATTTGTATTTTTTTCAAAGATACAGCTAAGGGTTGAATTTGTCTTTTTGAAAATAACACAGCTTGGGGGTGCCTTTGTATTATTTTCAAAGATAAAACTAAGGGTTGTATTTGTCTTTTTGAAAATAAGACAGCTTGGGTGTGTATTTGTATTATTTTCCAAACACAGTTAAGGGTTGTATTTGTCTTTTTGAAAATAACACAGCTTGGGGGTGTATTTGTATTACTTTCCAAGATACAGCTAAGGGTTGTATTTGTATTTTTGAAAATAACAGAGCTTGGGGGTGTATTTGTATTATTTTCAAAGATAAAGCTAAGGGTTGTATTTGTCTTTTTGAAAATAACACAGCTTGGGTGTGTAATTTTATTATTTTCCAAATACAGCTAAGGTTTGTATTTGTCTTTTTGAAAATAACACAGGTTGCGGGTGTATTTGTATTATTTTCAAAGATTCAGCTAAGGGTTGTATGTGTATTTTTAACAATAACACAGCTTGGGATTGTATTTGTATTATTTTCAAAGATACAGCTAAGGGTTGTTTTTGTATTTTTGACAATAACACAGCTTGGGGGTGTATTTGTGTCATTTTCCAAGATACAGCTAAGGGTTGCATTTGTATTTTTGACAATACACAGCTTGGGGGGTGTATTTGTATTATTTTAAAAGATACAGCTAAGTTTTGTATTTCCGTTTTTGACAATAACACAGCTTGGGGGTGTATTTGTATTATTTTCAAAGATACTACTAAGTGTTTTATTTGTATTTTTGAAAATAACACAGCGTGGGGGTGTATTTGTATTATTTTCCAAGATACAGCTAAGGACTGTATTTGTATTTTTGACAATAACACAGCTTGTGGGTGTATTTGTATTATTTTCAAAGATACAGCTAAGGCTTGTATTTTTATTTTTGACAATATCGCATCTTGGGGGTGTATTTGTATTATTTTCTAAGATACAGCTAAGGGTTGTATTTGTATTTTTGACAATAATACAGCTTGGGATTGTATTTGTATTATTTTCAAAGATAGAGCTAAGGGTTTTATTTGTATTTTTGAAAATAACACAGGTTGGGGGTGTATTTGTATTATTTTCAAAAATACAGCTAAGGGTTGTATTTGTATTTTTGAAAATAACACAGCTTGGGGGTGTATTTGTATTATTTTCAAAGATACAGGTAAGGGTTGTATTTGTATTTTTGAAAATGACACAGCTTGGGTGTGTATTTGTATTTTTTTCAAAGATACAGCTAAGGGTTGAATTTGTCTTTTTGAAAATAACACAGCTTGGGGGTGTTTTGGTATTATTTTCAAAGATAAAACTAAGGGTTGTATTTGTCTTTTTGAAAATAACACAGCTTGGGGGTGTTTTGGTATTATTTTCAAAGATAAAACTAAGGGTTGTATTTGTCTTTTTGAAAATAACACAGCTTGGGTGTGTATTTGTATTATTTTCCAAACACAGCTAAGGGTTGTATTTGTCTTTTTGAAAATAACAGAGCTTGGGGGTGTATTTGTATTACTTTCCAAGATACAGCTAAGGGTTGTATTTGTATTTTTGAAAATAACACAGTTTGGGGGTGTATTTGTATTATTTTCAAAGATAAAGCTAAGGGTTGTATTTGTCTTTTTGAAAATAACACAGCTTGGGTGTGTAATTATATTATTTTCCAAATACAGCTAAGGGTTGTATTTGTCTTTTTGAAAATAACACAGCTTGCGGGAGTGTTTGTATTATTTTTAAAGAATCAGCTAAGGGTTGTATTTGTCTTTTTTAAAATAACACAGCTTGGGGTTCTATTTGTATTATTTTACAAGATACAGCTATGAGCTGTATTTGTATTTTTGAAAAGAACACAGTTAGGGGGTGTATTTGTATTATTTTCAATGATAGAGCTATGGATTGTATTTGTCTTTTTGAAAATATCACAGCTTGGGGGTGTACTTGTATTAATTTCCAAGATAAAGCTAAGGGTTGTATTTGTCTTTTCGAAAATAACACAGCTTGGGGATGTATTTGTATTATTTTCCAAGATACAGCTAAGGGTTGTATTTGTATTTTTGACAATAACACAGTTTTGGGGTGTATTTGTATTATTTTCCAAGATACAGCTAAGGGTAGTATTTGTATTTTTGAAAATAACACAGCTTGGTGTTCTATTTGTATTAATTTCAAAGATACAGCTTAGGGATTTATTTGTATTTTTGAAAGTAACACAGCTTGGTTGTATATTTGTATTATTTTCCATGATTTAGATAATGGTTGTATTTGTATTTTTGACAATAACACAGCTTGGGGGGTGTATTTGTATGATTTTCAAAGATACAGCTAAGTGTTGTATTTGTGTTTTTGACAATAACACAGCTTGTGGGTGTATTTGTATTATTTTCAAAGATACAGCTAAGGGTTGTATTTTTATTTTTGACAATAACGCAGCTTTGGGGTGTATTTGTATTATTTTGAAAGATACAGCTAAGGGTTGTGTTTGTATTTTTGACAATAACACAGCTTGGGATTGTATTTGTATTATTTTCAAAGATACAGCTAAGGGTTTTATTTGTATTTTTGACAATAACACAGCTAGGGGGTGTATTTGTGTTATTTTCTAAGATACATCTAAGGGTTGTATTTGTATTTTTGACAATAACACAGCCTGGGGGTGTATTTGTATTATTTTCTAAGATACAGCTAAGGGTTGTTTTTGTATTTTTGACAATAACACAGCTTGCAGGGTGTATTTGTATTATTTTAAAAGACACAGCTATGGGTTGTATTTGCATTTTTGACAATAACACAGCTTGGGGGTGTATTTGTATTATTTTCAAAGATAGAGTTGAGGACTGTATTTGTATTTTTGACAGTAAAACTGCTTGTGGGTGTATTTGTATTATTTTCAAAGATACAGCTAATACTTGTAGTTTTATTTTTGACAATAACGCATATTGGGGGTGTATTTGTATTATTTTGAAACATACAGCTAAGGGTTGTATTTGTATTCTTGACAATAACACAGCTTGGGATTGTATTTGTATTATTTTCAAAGATACAGCTAAGTGTTGTATTTGTGTTTTTGACAGTAACACAGCTTGGGGGTGTATTTGTATTATTTTCAAAGATACAGCTAAGGGTTGTATTTTTATTTTTGACAATAACACAGCTTGGGGGTGTATTTGTATTATTTTGAAAGATACAGCTAAGGGTTGTATTTGTATTTTTGACAATAACACAGCTTGGGATTGTATTTGTATTATTTTCAAAGATACAGCTAAGGGTTGTATTTGTATTTTTGACGATAACACAGCTAGGGGGTGTATTTGTGTTATTTTCTAAGATACATCTAAGGGTTGTATTTGTATTTTTGACAATAACACAGCCTGGGGGTGTATTTGCATTATTTTCTAAGATACAGCTAAGGGTTGTTTTTGTATTTTTGACAATAACACAGCTTGCAGGGTGTATTTGTATTATTTTAAAAGACACAGCTATGGGTTGTATTTGCATTTTTGAAAATAACACAGCTTGGGATTGTATTTGTATTATTTTCAAAGATACAGCTAAGGGTTTTATGTGTATTTTTGAAAATAACACAGCTTGGGGGTGTATTTGTATTATTTTCCAAGATACAGCTAAGGTTTGTATTTGTATTTTTGAAAATGACAGAGCTTGGGGGTGTATTTGTATTATTTTCCAAGGTACAGCTAAGAGTAGTATTTGTATTTTTGAAAATAACACAGCTTGGGATTGTATTTGTATTATTTTCAAAGATACAGCTAAGGGTTTTATTTGTATTTTTGAAAATAACACAGCTTGGGGGTGTATTTGTATTATTTTCCAAGATACAGCTAAGGGTTTTATGTGTATTTTTGAAAATAACACAGCTTGGGGGTGTATTTGTATTATTTTCCAAGATACAGCTAAGGTTTGTATTTGTATTTTTGAAAATGACAGAGCTTGGGGGTGTATTTGTATTATTTTCCAAGGTACAGCTAAGAGTAGTATTTGTATTTTTGAAAATAACACAGCTTGGGGGTGTATTTGTATTATTTTCAAAGATACAGCTAAGGGATGTATTTGTCTTTTTGAAAATAACACAGCTTGTGGGTGTATTTGTATAATTTTCCAAGGTACAGCTAAAGGTTGTGTTTGTATTTTTGAAAATAACACAGCTTTGGGGTATATTTGTATTATTTTCAAAGATACAGGTAAGGGTTTTATTTGTCTTTTTGAAAATGACACAGATTGGGGGTGTATTTGTATTTTTTTCAAAGATTCAGCTAAGGGTTGTATTTGTATTTTTAACAATAACACAGCTTGGGATTGTATTTGTATTATTTTCAAAGATACAGCTAAGGGTTGAATTTGTCTTTTTGAAAATAACACAGCTTAAGGGTGCCTTTGTATTATTTTCAAAGATAAAACTAAGGGTTGTATTTGTCTTTTTGAAAATAAGACAGCTTGGGTGTGTATTTGTATTATTTTCCAAACACAGTTAAGGTTTGTATTTGTCTTTTTGAAAATAACACAGCTTGGGGGTGTATTTGTATTACTTTCCAAGATACAGCTAAGGGTTGTATTTGTATTTTTGAAAATAACAGAGCTTGGGGGTGTATTTGTATTATTTTCAAAGATAAAGCTTAGGGTTGTATTTGTCTTTTTGAATATAACACAGCTTGGGTGTGTAATTATATTATTTTCCAAATACAGCTAAGGTTTGTATTTCTCTTTTTGAAAATAACACAGGTTACGGGTGTATTTGTATTATTTTCAAAGATCCAGCTAAGGGTTGTATTTGTATTTTTAACAATAACACAGCTTGGGATTGTATTTGTATTATTTTCAAAGATACAGCTAAGGGTTGTTTTTGTATTTTTGACAATAACACAGCTTGGGGGTGTATGTGTGTTATTTTCCAAGATACAGCTAAGGGTTGTATTTGTATTTTTGACAATACACAGCTTGGGGGGTGTATTTGTATTATTTTAAAAGATACAGCTAAGTTTTGTATTTGCGTTTTTGACAATAACAAAGCTTGGGGGTGTATTTGTATTATTTTCAAAGATACTACTAAGTGTTTTATTTGTATTTTTGAAAATAACACAGCTTGGGGGTGTATTTGTATTATTTTTCAAGATACAGTTAAGGACTGTATTTGTATTTTTGACAATAACACAGCTTGTTTGTCTATTTGTATTATTTTCAAAGATACAGCTAAGGCTTGTATTTTTATTTTTGACAATATCGCATCTTGGGGGTGTATTTGTATTATTTTCTAAGATACAGCTAAGGGTTGTATTTGTATTTTTGACAATAATACAGCTTGGGATTGTATTTGTATTATTTTCAAAGATAGAGCTAAGGGTTTTATTTGTATTTTTGAAAATAACACACGTTGGGGGTGTATTTGTATTATTTTCAAAAATACAGCTAAGGGTTGTATTTGTATTTTTGAAAATAACACAGCTTGGGGGTGTATTTGTATTATTTTCAAAGATACAGCTAAGTGTTGTATTTGTATTTTTGAAAATAACAGAGCATGGGGGTGTATTTGTATTATTTTTCAAGATACATCGGAGGGTTGTGTTTGTATTTTTGAAAATAACACAGCTTGGGGGTGTATTTGTATTATTTTCCAAGATACAGCTAAGGGTTGTATTTGTATTTTTGAAAATAACACAGCTTGGGGGTGTATTTGTATTATTTTCAAAGATAATGGTAAGGATTTTATTTGTCTTTTTGAAAATAACACAGCTTGGGTGTGTAATTATATTATTTTACAAATACAGCTAAGGGTTGTATTTGTCTTTTTGAAAATAATACAGCTTGCGGGTGTATTTGTATTATTTTCCAAGATACAGCTATGGGTTGTATTTGTCTTTTTGAAAATAACACAGCTTGGGGTTGTATTTGTATTATTTTCCAAGATACAGCTAAGGGTTGTATTTGTATTTCTGAAGATAATACAGATTGTGGTGTATTTGTATTATTTTCAAAGATACAGCTAAGGGATGTATTTGTATTTTTGAAAATAACACAGAATTAGGGTGTTTTTGTATTATTTTCAAAGATAGAGCTAAGGATTGTATTTGTCTTTTTGAAAATAACATAGCTTGGGGGTGTATTTCTATTATTTTCCAAGATACAGCCAAGTGTTGTATTTGTATTTTTGAAAATAAAACAGCTTGAGGGTATATTTGTATTATTTTCCAAGATAAAGATAAGCGGTGTATTTTTATATTTGAAAATAACACAGCTTTGGGGTGTCTTTGTATTATTTTTCAAGATGGAGCTCAGAATTGTATTTGTATTTTTGAAAATAACACAGCTTGGGGGTGTATTTGTATTATTTTCCAAGATACAACTAATTGTTGTATTTGTATTTTTGACAATAACACAGCTTTGGGGTGTATTTATATTATTTTCCAAGATACAGCTAAGGGTTGTATTTGTGTTTTTGAAAATAACACAGCTTAGGGGTGTTTTTGAATTATTTTCAAAGATAAAACTAAGGGTTGTATTTGTCTTTTTGAAAATAACACAGCTTGGATGTGTATTTGTAGTATTTTACAAATACAGTTAAGGGTTGTATTTTTCTTTTTGAAAATAACACAGCTTGGGTGTGTATTTGCATTACTTTCCAAGATACAGCTAATGGTTGTATTTGTCTTTTTGAAAATAACACAGCTTGGGGTTGTATTTGTATTATTTTCCAAGGTACAGTTAAGGGTTGTATTTGTATTTTTGACAATAACATAGCTTGGGGGAGTATTTGTATTATTTTCCAATATACAGCTAAGGGTCGTATTTGTATTTTTGAAAATAACACAGCTTGGGGGTATCTTTGTATTATTTTCCATGATTTAGATTATGGTTGTATTTGTATTTTTGACAATAACACAGCTTGGGGGGTGTATTTGTATTATTTTCAAAGATACAACTAAGGGTTGTATTTGTATTTTTGACAATAACACAGCTTGGGAGTGTATTTGTATTATTTTCTAAGATATAGCTTAGGGTTGTATTTGCATTTTTGACAATAACACAGCTTGGGGGTGTATTTGTATTATTTTCCAAGATACAGCTAAGGGTTGTATTTGTATTTTTGTAAATAACACAGCTTGGGGGTGTATTTGTATTATTTTCCAAAATAGAGCTTAGAGTTGTATTTGTATTTTTGAAAATAACACAGGTTGTGGTCAATTTGTATTATATTTAAAGATACTGCTAAGGGTTGTATTTGTATTTTTGAAAATATAACAGCTTGGGTGTGTATTTGTATTATTTTCCAAGATACAGCTAAGGGTTGTATTTGTATTTTTGAAAATAACACAGCTTGTAGGTGTATTTGTATTATTTTCAAAGATACAGCTAAGGGTTGTATTTGTATTTTTGAAAATAACACAGCCTGGGTGTGTTTTTGTATTATTTTCAAAGATACAGCTAAGGGTTGTATTTGTATTTTTGAAAATAACACAGCTTGGGAGTTTATTTGTATTATTTTCTAAGATATAGCTAAGGGTTGTATGTGTATTTTTGACACTATCACAGCTTGGGGGTGTATTTGTATTATTTTCCAAGATACAGCTGTGGGTTGTGTTTGTATTTTTGAGAATAACACAGCTTGGGGGTGCTTTCGTATTATTTTCCAAGATTGAGCTAAGCGTTGTATTTGTATTTTTGAAAATAACACAACTTGGGGGTGTATTTGTATTATTTTCCAAGATACAGCTAAGGGTTGTATTTTTATTTTTGAAAATAACACTGCTTGGGGGTGTATTTGTATTATTTTCCAACATAGAGCTAAGGACTGTATTTGTATTTTTGACAATAACACAGCTTGGGGGTGTATTTGTATTATTTTGAAAGATACAGCTATGGGTTGTATTTGTATTTTTGACAATAACGCAGCTTGGGGGTGTATTTGTATTATTTTCAAAGATACAGCTACGAGTTGTTTTTGTATTTTTGACAATAACAAAGTTTGAGAGTGTATTTGTATTATTTTCAAAGATAAAGCTAAGGGTTGTATTTGTATTTTTGAAAATAACACAGCTTCGGGGTGTATTTGCATTATTTTCAAAGATACAGCTAAGGGTTGTATTTGTATTTTTGAAAATAACACAGCTTTGGGGTGTATTTGTATTATTTTCCAACATACAGCTAAGGGTTGTATTTGCCTTTTTGAAGATAACACAGCTTGGTTGTGTATTTGTATTATTTTCCAAGACACAACTCAGAACTGTATTTGTATTTTTGACAATAACACAGCTTGAGGGTGTATTTGTATTATTTTCAAAAATTCAGCTACCTGTTTTATTTGTATTTTTCACAATAACGCAGCTTGGGCGTGTATATATATTATTTTCAAAGATACAGCTAAGGGTCGTATTTGTATTTTTGACAATAACACAGCTTGAGATTGTGTTTGTATTATTTTCAAAGATACAGCTAAGGGTTGAATTTGTCTTTTTGAAAATAACACAGTTTGGGAGTGTATTTGTATTATTTTCAAAGATAAAGCAAAGGGTTGTATTTGTCTTTTTGAAAATAACACAGCTTGGGTGTGTATTTATGTTATTTTCCAAATACAGCTAAGGGTTGTATTTGTCTTTTTGAAAATAACACAGCTTGGGGATGTATCTGTATTATTTTCCAAGATACGTCTAAGAGTTGTATTTGTCTTTTTGAAAATATCAGAGCTTGGGTTTGTATTTGTATTATTTTCCAAGATACAGCTAAGGGATGTGTTTGTATTTTTGAAAATAACACAGCTTGGGGGTGTATTTGTATTATTTTCCAAGATAGAGCTAAGGGTTCTATTTGTATTTTTGAAAATAACATAGCTTGGGGGTGTATTGGTATTATTTTCCAAGATACAGCTAAGGGTTGTGTTTGTATTTTTGAAAATAACACAGCTTGGGCGTAGATTTGTATAATTTCCCAGATACAGTTAAGGGTTTCATTTGTATTTTTGACAATAACACAGCTTGGGGGGAGTATCTGTATTATTTTTAAAGATACGGCTAAGGGTTGTATTTCTATTTTTGAAACTAACCCAGCTTGGTGTTGTATTTGTATTATTTTCCAAGACAGAGCTGAAGTTTTTATTTGTGTATTTGAAAATAACACACCTTGGGGGTGTATTTGTATTATTTTCCAAGATAGAGCTAAGCGTTGTATTTGTATTTTTGAAAATAACACAGCTTGGGGGTGTATTTGTATTATTTTGCAATATACGTCTAAGGGTTGTATTTCTATTTTTGAAAATAACGCAGCTTGGGGGTGTATTTGTATTATTTTCCGAGATACATCTAAGGGTTGTATTTGTATTTTTGAAAATAACGCAGCTTGGTGGTGTATTTGTATTATATTCCGAGATACAGCTAAGGGTTGTATTTGTATTTTTGAAAATAACGCAGCTTTGGGTTGTTTTTGTATTATTTTCCGAGATACAGCTAAGGGTTGTATTTGTATTTTTGAAAATAACACAGCTTGGAGGTTTAACTGTTGTCCTTACTAAATGAAAAATTTGTTGCCTGTGAAAGAAAAAGAAAGAATAAAATATTTTTTCCTTGAGACACGGTCTTGTTCTGTCACCCAGGCTGGAGTGAAGTGGTGTGATCTCAACTCACTGCAGCCTCATCCTCCCTGACTCAAGCAATCCTCCGACCTCAGCCTCCTGAGTAGCTTGGGAACACAGGTACATGCAACCATACCTGGCTGTTTTTTTTTTGTTTGTTTGTTTTTTTTTTTTCCCCGAGATGGATTCTTGCTCTTTCCTCCAGTCTGGAGTGCAGTGGTGCAATCTCAGCTCACTGCAACCTCCACCTCTGGGTTCAAGCAGTTCTCCTGCCTCAGCCTCCTGAGTAGCTAGGATTGCAGGCTTGCACCCCCACAGCCAGCTTATTTTTATATTTTTAGTAGAGATGGGGTTTCACCATGTTGGCTATGCTGGTCTCAATCTCCTGACCTCTTGATCTGCCAACCTCAGCCTCCCAAAGTTCTAGGATTACAGGTGTGAGCCACCACTCCCGGCTGTATTGTTTTTAGTACAGGTGGGGTTTCATCCTGTTGGCCTGGCTGGTATTGAACTCCTGACCTGAAGTTATCCTCTCACTAATGCTCCCAAAGTACAGGGATTACAGACATGAGCCACGGCATCTGGCCTGAGACAACAAATTTGTCTTATTCTAAGCCACTTAGTTTGTGGCACTTTGTTACAGCATCCCCAGCAAAGTTATATCCAACGAATAATCCGTTTCATTGTTGTTGTTGTTGTTGTTGTTGTTGTTGTTGTTGTTGTTTTTGAGACTGAGTTTCGCTCTTGTTACCCAGGCTGGAGAGCAATGGCACGATCTCGGCTCACCGCAACCTCCGCCTCCTGGGTTCAGGCAATTCTGCTGCCTCAGCCTCCTCAGTAGCTGGGATTACAGGCACGCGCCACCATGCCCAGCTAATTTTTTGTATTTTTAGTAGAGACGGGATTTCACCATGTTGACCAGGATGGTCTCGATCTCTTGACCTCGTGATCCACCCGCCTCTGCCTCCCAAAGTGCTGGGATTACAGGCTTGAGCCACCGTGTCCGGCCATTGTTGTTTTTAAGGAAAAAAAAAGGAAAGAAAGAAAGAAAAAAGATTAATTAAAAAGAATGAAGGAGAGGAAGAAAGAGGAAGAGGGAGAATGAACGGGAGTGTTGCTTTATTGCCCAGGCTAGAATGCAGTCTAAAAACGGGTATTGAAAACGTCTTTTATGCCAGTAGTTTTGCTTAATAATGGAGACAGGGAAAAAATGAGGAAAGAAAGTAACAAACAAGCAGCCAACCCATAATTCATTTAAACCTGTAAGTAGGTATGATGTGGTACTGATAAGAGTGTATATTTTGTGTATTTAAAATGGAGAGTTCTATAAATGTTTATTAAGTTTACTTGGTCCGGATGTGAGTTCAAGTCCTGGATATCCTTGTTAATTTTCTGTCTCGTTGATCTGTCTAATATTGATGTTGAAGTCTCCCCCTATTATTGTGTGGGAGTCTGTCTCTTTATAAGTCTTACGTAATCTGGGTGTTCCTGTATTGGGTGCGTATATATTTAGGATCGTTAGCTCTTCTCGTTGCATTGATCCTTTGACCATTATGTAATGTCCTTCTTTGCCTCTTTTGATCTTTGTTGCTTTAAAGTTTATTGTATCAGAGGCGAGAATTGCAACTCCTGCTTTTTATTAATTAACTTATTTTTGCTCTCAAGTTGGTTGGTAAATCTTTCTCCATCCATTTATGTTGAGTCTTTGTGTATCCCTGCATGTGAGATGGGTCTGGATGCAGCATACCGATGGGTTTTGCATTTCATTGTTAAAGGACACAGAAGCTCATGCTCTCTGTCATTCACGAATGTGTAATTAGGTTTTGGCCAGGAGCAGACGCTCATACCTGTAATCCCAGGACTTTGGAAGGCTGAGATGGGAGGATCACTTGAAGCTCAGAGTTTGAGGCCAGCCTGGCCAACATGGTGAGACCCCATCTCCACACACACACACACACACAAATATTAGTTGGGCATGGTAGCATTCACCTGTAATCCCAGCTACTCAGGAGGCTAAGGTGGGAGGACTGCTTGATCCTGGGAGTAAGAGGCTGCAGTGGGCTATGATTATACCACTGCACTGTAGCCTGAACAACACAGGAAGTCCCTATCTATCTCTTAAAAAAAAAAAAAAAAAAAAGGGCTGGAGTTTGAGTTTGTGTTTTTGTTGTTGTTACTGTTGTTGTTGTTGTTGTTGTTGTCGCCGTCTTTTTTTTTAGACGGAGTTTCGCTCTTGTTACCCAGGCTGTAGTGCAATGGCACGATCTCGGCTCACCGCAACGTCCGCCTCCTGGGTTCAGGCAATTGTCCTGCCTCAGCCTCCTGAGTAGCTGGGATTACAGGCATGTGCCACCATGCCCAGCTATTTTTTTAAATATTTTTTAGTAGAGACGGGGTTTCACCATGTTGACCAGGATGGTCTCAATCTCTTGACCTCGTGATCCACCCGCCTTGGCTTCCCAAAGTGCTGGGGTTACAGGCGTGAGCCACCGGGCCCAGCCTCGTTACTGTTGTTTTTTGAGATGGAGTGTCATGCTTTGCCCGGGCTGGAGTGCGGTGGTTCAGTCTCAGCTCACTGCAACTCCACCTCCTGTGTTCAAGTGATTCTCCCACCTCAGCCTCCCAAGTAGCTGGGATTACAGGTGTGCACCCCCACACCTGGCTCCTTTTTATATTTTCAGTAGAGATGTGATTTCACCATGTTGGCCAGGCTGGTCTCAAACTCCTGACCTCAGGAGATCCACCGGCCTCGGCCTCCCAAAGTGATGGGATTACAGGTGTGGGTCACTGCGTTCGGTCAATTTAGTGTTTTGGCTGGGTTGGGTCTGGCAGGTGTGTGGTTAATAAACCAGGTCTAAATATTTCCAGGCTACTGGTGGGTCAGGCACGCACTGACAGCAATGTTGTGGATGGTGATACTGGCTTTGAACATGGAAGAAAACAAGGTCTGGTCTCCTTTTTTCACCCAGACGGTGTCGACGAGCTGACCTAGGAGATAACAGGACAGGTACATGAGACCCCGTGTACATCCTGGGAAAGGCGGTGGCAACTGCTTGGGACCCCAGCCCACCTGGCTAGTGGCTCTTCCATGTTCCTTACAGCTTTTGAGAGGTTCGCTATTCAAAGGAGGATGAATCAAGGAAAGTACAAGGCTGGGGCACAATTTTGTTAAACATGACAAGGAATATGCCTTGGTTCAAGAAAACCCATGGCTCAGCACGGTGGTTTACACCTGTAATCTCAGCACTTTAGAAGGTGGAGGTGAGAAGATCACCAGAGGTCAGGAGTTCGAGGCCATCACGGCCAACATAGAAACCCCATCTCTACTAAAAATACAGAAATTAGCCAGGTGTGGTGGCACATGCCTGTAGTCCCAGCTACTCAAGAGGCTGAGGCCTGAGAATCCTGGGAGGTGGAGGTTGCAGTGAGCCGAGACCACACCATTGTACTCCAGCCTGGGTGACAGAGTGAGACTCCATCTAAAAATTAAAATGAGAAAACCCGATCCTTCTGCCACGCATGGGGGTGCATGCCTGTAATCCCAGCACTTTGGGAGGCTGAGGTGGGCACATCACTTGAGGTCAGGAGTTCAAGATCAGCCTGGCTAACATGGCAAAAACCTTGGCTCTACTAAAAATACAAAAATGAACCGGGCATGGTTGCATGTGCCTGCAATCCCAGCTAACTGGGAGACCGAGGCAGGAGAATCACTTGAACCCCGAAGGTGGAGCTAGCAGTGAGATTAGATCACGCCACTGCACTTAAGCCTGGGACCAGAGAAGACTCCATCTCAAAAGAAAAAAGAAAAGGCAATGCAACCCCTACTAGTCTTCTCTATAAGCAGGCTCAGAGTGATGGCCGTGGAGTTTTTGGTCAGCCAGGGGCTTGAACACAATGGAATGTCTTCTTTTTTTTTTTTTTTTTTTTTTTTTTTTTTTTTTTTTTTTTTTTTTTTTGAGACAGAGTTTTCACTCTTGTTTACCCAGGCTGGAGTGCAATGGCGCGATCTCAGCTCACCGCAACCTCTGCCTCCTGGGTTCAGGCAATTCTCCTGCCTCAGCCTCCTGAGTAGCTGGGATTACAGGCACGTGCCACCATGCACAGCTAATTTTTTGTATTTTTTAGTAGAGACGGGGTTTCACCATGCTGACCAGAATGGTCTCGATCTCTTGACCTCGTGATCCACCCGCCTCAGCCTCCCAAAGTGCTGGGATTACAGGCTTGAGCCACTGCGCCCGGCTTGGAATGTCTTCTAATACAGGTAACTACTATAAGCAATAAAACAGGTTGGGTTTGGCAGCTCTCATCTGTAATCCCAGCACTTTGGGAGGCTGAGGCAGGAGGATCATTTGAGTCCAGCTGTTTGAGATCAGCCCAGGCAGGAGGGTGAAAGCCCATCTCTACAAAAAATAAGTTAGTCTTACATGGTGGTGCACCTGTGGTCCCAGCTACTGGGAAGCTGAAGCAGGAGGACTGCTTGAGCCTGAGAGTTGGAGGCTGCAGTCAGCCACAATTGCACCTGGATGCAGTGAGCCTGGATGACAGACTGAGAGCCTGTCTTCAAAAAAGAAAAAAAAATATTCATTTGTAAGGATAATACAGACTGAGTACAGTGGCTCACCGCTGTAATATCCAGACTTCAGGACTTTGGGAAGCTAAGGCAGGGGGACTGCTTGAAGCCAGGTGTTTGAGACCAGCGTGCATAACATAGAGGGACCCAGTCTCTACAAAAAAAACACAAAAAAATTAGCCAGGCATGTTGGCATGTTCTTGTAGCCAGCTACTCACGAGGCTGAAGGGGGAGGATCGTTTGAATCCAGGGAAAGTGGAGGCTGCAGTGAGCCGTTATGTCACTTCTGCACTCCAGCCTGGGTGCAGTAGTACAGTCAGAACTCAGCACAGCCTGCACCTCCACAGAGCGAGACCCTCTCTTAAAAAAAAAAAAAAAAAAAAAAAATGCTGGGGCTCATGCCTGTAATCCCATCACTTTGGGAGGCTGTGGTGGGCAGATCATGAGGTCAGGAGATCGAGACCATCCTCCCCAACATGGTGAAACTCCATCTCTACTAATAATACAAAAAAAAAAGGTGGGCATGGTGGTACACACCTGTAGTCCTAGCTACTTGGGAGGCTGAGGCAGGAGAACTACTTGAACCCAGGAGGCAGAGATTGCAGTGAGCCAAGACTGAACCACTGCACTATAGTCTGGGATTACAGGTGTGTGCCACCAGGCCTGGCTAATCTTTGTATTTTAGTAGAGATGGGGTTTCACCATGTTAGCCAGGCTGGTCTCCAACTCCTGATCTCAGGTGATCCTCCCACTTCAGCCTCCCAAAGTGCTGGGATTGCAGGTGTGAGCCACTGTGCCCAGTCTGATTTTTTTCAAGTATTTAAAAATATAAAACCAATAAACATTCTTGGGCAGCTCATGAGCTGTATAAAAACAGATGGTGAGCCGGGCGCAGTGGCTCAAGCCTGTAATCCCAGCACTTTGGGAGGCCGAGGCGGGTGGATCACGAGGTCGAGAGATCGAGACCATCCTGGTCAACATGGTGAAACCCTGTCTCTACTAAAAATACAAAAAATTAGCTGGGCATGGTGGCACATGCCTGTAATCCCAGCTACTGAGGAGGCTGAGGCAGGAGAATTGCCTGAACCCAGGAGGCGGAGGTTGCGGTGAGCCGAGACAGCGCCATTGCACTCCAGCCTGTGTAACAAGAGCGAAACTCCGTCTCAAAAAAAACAAAACAAAACAAAAAACAACAACAACAACAACAAAAAACAGATGGTGGGATCTCTGTCTCCTGTGTAGATACTATATGCCATGGTTTCCAGAGCCCTGGCTAGATGTTTGTTTGTTTGAGACAGAGTCTCCCTCTGTTGGCCAGGCTGATGCAATGGTGTGATCTCAGCTCACTGCAACCTCCACCTCCAACGTTCAAGCAATTCATGTGCCTCAGCCTCCCTAGTAGCTGGGATTACAGGCACTACCACACCCAGATAATTTTTTTGTATTTTTAGTAGAGATGTGGTTTCAGTACGTTGGGCAGGTGCTCTCAAGCCCCTGGCCTCAGGTGATCATCCTACCTCGGCTTCCCAAAGTACTGGGATCACAGGTATAGGTGATTCTGGCTAAGTACATTTAAATACTAAGTACATTTAAGTACTAAGCCCTGGCTAGGTACCTTTAAGGTATAATGGCATATGGAGGCTGAGGTGGGAGGATCACTGGATGCCAGGAGATCAAGGCTAGTCTGAGTAACATACCAACCAGAGAGATCCTATCTTTACAAAAAAAAATTTTTATATTAACTGGGCATGTTGGTTATAGTGTGCACCTATAGTACTAACTACTTGGCAGGCTGAGGCAGGAGGATCCCTTGAGCCCAGCAGTTCAAGGTTTCAGAGAACTGTGATCACGCCACTGAATTCCAGCTCTGAGACAGAGCAAGACACTCTTTCTAAAAATAGTAAAAAATGTTTTATTTTCTTGAGACAGAGTCTGGCTACATCACCCAGGCTGGAGTGCAGTGGTACAATCTTTAGGAGTCTGAGGCAGGTGGATCACTTGATGTCAGGAGTTCAAGACCAGCCTGGACAACATGGCAAAACCTCATCTCTACTGAAAATACAAAAATTAGCCAGGCATGGTGTGGCAGGCCCCTGTAATCCCAGCTACTAAGGAGGCTGAGGCAGGAGAATCAGTTGAACCCGGGAGGTGTAAGTTGCAGTTAGATGAGATTACACCACTGCACTCCAGCCTGAGGGACATTGCAAGACTCCACCTCAAAAAAAAAAAAAAAAAAAAAAAAAAAAAATCAGAGAAGACCAAGATACCTGCAGATAATGCACTGTGTCACTTTCCCTGTGCATTTTTCCTGCCTCTTGGTAGACAGCTCCTAACATCACCATGAGATCCTGGTGAAGGAGGTGTGGATACTGGGGTTGCTACAGTTTATTGAACCATTTTTTCTCCCAGAGATGCTAATCTTCTGTCAGATTCCTTTGAGTGTTTTTCCGATCCCTGCTGTGGGCAGTTTACCCTCAGGGCACTTCTCCATGGAGCCACCAGCTGGCGCCATTGCTGCATAAGTGAAACTGACTCAAGATTAGAAAGTAGTGTTCCATTGTCTTTGAGCTGGGTGGGGTGGGTCAAACCTGTAATCCCAGTACTTAGGGAGGCTGAGACGGGTAGTTCACTTGAGGCCAGTAGTTCGAGACCAGCCTGGCAACATGGTGAAACCCTATATGGTGAAACCCTAATTTTTATACTAAAAATATAAAAATTAGCCAGGCATAATGATTCACGCCTATAATCCCAGCTACTCGGGAGGCTGAGACAGCATTGGTTGGGAAGCAGAGGTTGCAGTGAGCCAAGATCGTGACACTGCCCTTTAGCCTGGGTAACAAAGCGAGACTCCAGTTTAAAAAAAAAAAACAGTATTCCTAAGGACTGAGAGGGGAAACTGAGGCATGCAGACTGGAGTTGGGGTGGGGCTTGGGCTTGGCAAGAGAATGGGTTCAAGTAACATGTGAAGGACTCTCAAAGTCACAGCAACTTAAAAATCATTTATTCTACCTCCCACTTCCACATTTTCCAGATATAGAAACCAAAGCTGAGAGCGGGAGATAACTATCCCAAAAGCACCACGTCGGTGGGGAGCTGGGTTGCCAGAGAAAACACAGGACATCCAGTGAAGTGTGAGTTTTGGACTCTTCGTGTATGTCTCAAATAATGCACGACACTTAAACTAAAACCTTATTTACTCTTTGTCTTCGAAGGTAACTGTGCATCTGCATGATGCTTTGCTAAGTCTGACAACCCTCATGAGGGTAAAATGAAGATTAGGGAAATAATTAAATGTAATAAGCAAACATGCAAAATAAAGACAACTCTGTTCCCATTGTGCAGACAAGAGAATTGCACATTAGGGAGGTGGCTTGCCCCATTGCCACACTCACAAGCGTCAGAGTCAGGATTTGAACCTGGTCCTGATTCCAGAGGTCCCAATTTCACTGTTGTGGCCAGGAACATCTCATAGTCGGCCATGTGCGTGCATGTTCTGTCTTGAATATAACCCTCTCCCCATCGTGTAAGTGGACCATTCCCCTCCCTGACATTGAAGAACCCCATATTCAGCAGGTGCCTCCTGACCCAGAAGACCCCCATGAGCCCAGATCCCTGAGACCTGGTGGCTGCCATTATGACATTCCCCGACTGCATCTTAGGACCCAAGTCTGACCCCCTGCAGGATCTGCAGCTGTGTTACAGGAAAGGGGACCCGATCCAGACCCCAAGGGAGGGTTCTTGAATCTCGTGCAAGAAACAACTCGGGGTGAGTACATAAAGTGAAAACACATTTTTTTTTGTTTGGTTGGTGGTTTTTTTTGTTTGTTTGTTTTTCAGATGGAGTCTCACTCTGTTGCCCAGGCTAGATAGAGGGCAGTGGTGTGATCTTGGCTCACTACAACCTACTCCTCTGGGGTTCAAGTGATTTTTCTGCTTCAGTCTCCTAAGTAGCTGGGATCACAGGTGCTTGCCACCACATCTGGCTAATTTTTATATTTTTAGTAGAGATGGGGTTTCACCATGTTGGCCAGGCTGCTCTCAAACTCTTGACCTCAGGTGATCCGCCTCCCTCAGCCTCCCAAAGTTCTGGGGTTACAGGTGTGAGCCACAGAGCAAGTTTATGCTTTCCTAGACAAGCAAGTTTTTTAGGAAAGTAAAGATAGAATGGTTACTCCATAGAGCAGCCCAGAGGGCACTGGTGCCCATCTTTAGGGTTATTTCTTCATGACATGCTGAATAGGGGGGGTAGATTATTCATGACTCCCCTTTTTTAGATCATACAGGGCAACTTTCTGATGTCGCCATGGCATTTATAAACTGTCAAGGCACTGGTGGCAATGTGGCAGTGAGGACGACCAGAGGTCACTCTCCTGGCCATCATGGTTTTGATGGGTTTTGGATTGGCTTCTTTACTGCAGCCTGTTTTATCGACAATGTCTCTGTGACCTGTATCTTGTGCTGACCTCCTATGTCATCCTGTGACTTAGAATGCCTTCACTGCCTGGGAACGCAGCCCAGTAGGTCTCAGCCTCCTTTTACCCATCTCCTATTCAAGATGCAGTTGCTGTGGTTCACACACCTCTGGCAGCTGGGCTCCTTGGGATCTCCTGACATTCTGTGCCCTCTGTGCCCTCCTCCCTCACTGCCATCGCTGTCTTCCTGAGCCTCCTCCTTCTGAATTTCTTCATCACCAAGAAGAGGAATCGCTGTTAGGTTTGGCTTTTGGGAAAGGGATGGACCAGGCAGGCAGTAGGGAGGGAGACACAGGCCCTGGCATGGGCGATGGGGAGGGGAGAGCTGAGTGGGAGCCGGTGGGTCTGTCTTTGTTCTTGTCTCTGTGAGTTGCCCATTGTGCAGATCTGCCCCGCTCCTTCCCCATCGCAATGGATGGGGACTCCTCTCTCTAGTGTTCAGGCCCCGGGCCCTGGGTCAGATCAATGTCTTTTTTCTCCTGCACTCCGTTAGTCAGAAGATTTGCTTGGCATCACCTTGAAAATGCATCCAGAAGCAAGGCCCTGGCTCACTCCCTACTTCTGTCCCAGCCTCTCTGCCCTTCCAGCCACAGGAGACCTGTGTGAGCTGAATCCATTGCACCCTCCTCTGCTCAGACCCACAGCGGCCCCATTTTTCTTGATCTGAGCCAAAGGCCCCAGAGTGGCCCACCAGGCTCACCCTGGGCTGCCTCATTGCCTCCAGCCTCACCTTCCACCAGTCTCCCTCCGTTTTCCACCTACCATTCTTCCCCATCCTCACACCTGCCTGATGTTCACACATCCCTCCAGGCATCTGCTTTAGCTGTTCCCTCCACCTGGACCACCCTCCTTCCAGAAGACCATTGTCCCTTCTAGCACCCCCTGCAGTCAGGGCTGCCTCCCTCACCACCATCCAGCAAGGACATGGCCCGCCCATCCCTCTCCTCCCAGCAGCTCCCTTCCTTGGCCTGTCCTGGGTTTGTTTTTGCTTTTCCCCAGCACTTCGCACTTCCTAAAGGGCCCTGCAGGAGGCTCCTGGCAGGGGCCGATGGCCTCGCTCTCCTTAGACTGGAAGCTCCACAGCAGCACGGGCCACTCCCTGTGGCAGACTCAGTGTCTAGTTAGTGCTCCGCATGCAGAAAGTGCTGGATCAGTGTTTGAGAACTACAGAAGATAGGAGGGTGGAGAGAAGGGAGGGAGAGATGAAGGGAAGAAAGGAGGGAGGGGATAAAGGAGAGGAGGGGAGGAGTGAAGAGGAGAGAGGCAAGGACACATAGGAAAGGGGAGGACAGATGGAGGGAAGGAAAGAGTTGAAGGAGGAAGAGAAGGAATGAGGGAGAGAAGGAAGAGAGGGGGGAGGGAGGAAAGGAAAAAAAGGAAGAAAGAAAGGGTGGGAGAGCAGAAGAAAGGAGTAGGAAAGAAAGGAAAGAAAGGCGGGAGAGAGGGAGGGAGGCAAGGGGCATGAAGGGAAGGAGTTTATTTCCTCTCTATGCCCAGCTGTCCCAATGTCCATCTGTCACTTGGACTGTTTCTCCAGCCTCCTGTGTGGCCTCCTTCAGGCATGGTGGCTCACACCTGTAATCCCAGCACTTTGGGAGGTGGAGGCAGGTGGATGACCTGAGATCAGGAGTTCAAAAGCAGCCTGGCCAACATGGCAAAATGCTATTTCTATTAAAAACTACAAAGATTAGCTAAGCATGGTGGCAGGCACCTATCATCTCAGCTACTCCAGAATCTCAGGCAGGAGAACCGCTTGAACACAGGAGGCGGAGGTTGCAGTGAGCTGAGATTGCATCACTACACTCCAGCCTGGTAAGAGCAAGACTCCATCTCAAAAAATAAAAATCCTTCTCCAGGCAGCTGCCTTCTGATGATGCCTCCCTCACCCAGTGAAGCACGGGAGACCCAAAATTCCTGCCTGACCCGAAAGTGCCAAGTGACCCTGCCCACGCACTCCTCTGGCCGCACTGTGTCCTCTGAGTCATGCTGTTCCCTGTCTCAAAGCCTCCCCTCCCTCTTCCCAGGCCCATCCTCTGCCTTCCTGGTGTCCACCTCCTGGTCATTTTTATGTGTAGCTCAGGGTGTAATCCCAGCACTTTAGGAGGCCTAGGGCAGAGGATCACTTGAGCTCAAGAGCTTGAGGCCAGCCAGAGCAACATAGTGAGATCCCCCCCACCCCCAAACCCCACCAAAAATGTGAAAGAAAAAAAGATGTAGCTCAGGCATTACTCACCTCCAGGTAGCCTTTCTGATAGTGCCATCCACAGGTGGGCTCAGGGGCAGCCTCTGTTCTCTGGGCATCAGAAGCTGCCTCCCCGGGGAAACGCTCCTGGGTCAGCTCCTGCAGGAGTCCAGATACAGGATAACGGTGGATGGATCAGGACTGAGGGTCAGAGATGCGGAGAGGCAGGCAGCTTTGGGACACACTTGGTCAGATCAGTGGGATTTGCTGCAGGGTGACTGTCAGGGTGCAGGGGATAATTCTGGATCAGCCGTGTCTTCATCTCTCTCTCCCCTCCAATCCCAGGAGAGCAAATGAGGCAGAAGGACTTGAGGGCCCGGCTCATCAGCTCCATCCTCAGGAACTTGAGGACTATCAAGTTCCATGGCTGGTGAGGTCTGCTGTTCTGAGAGTTCCAGGCTTTTACCGATGTGGGGAGGAGGGTTCAGGTGCAGGTGGGCTGCAGAGGTAGAATCCAGGGTCTGAGTGGCCATATTGGCCAAGCTGGTCTTGAACTCCGAATGTTAAATGATTTGTCCGTCTCAGCCTACCAAAGTGCTGGGATTACAGGTGTGTGTCACCATGAACTGGCTAATTTTGGTATTTTCAGTAGAGAGGTGGTTTTGCTATGTCGTCCTTGCTGGTCTTGAACTCCTGGAGTCACATGATGCACCTGCATCAGCTTCCCCTTGTGCTGGGATTACAGGCATGAACCACCATGGCCATGCTTTCTTTTTTGAGACAGGATCTTATGCTGGCACCCAAGCTGGAGTGCAGGGCTGTGATCCTGGCTTACTGTGACCTCCACATTGTGGGCTCAAGCAGTCCTCTCGTTTTGGCCTCCCAAATAGCTAGGACTGAAGGTGTGTGCCACCATGAACTGGCTAATTTTTGTATTTCCAGTAGAGAGGTGGTTTTGCTTTGTCATCCTTGCTGGTCTTGAACTCCTGGAGTCACGCGATGCACCTGCCTCAGCTTCCCCTTGTGCTGGGATTACAGGCATCAACTGATGTGCCCAGCTAGTTTTTTTTTTTTTTCTTTTTGAGGAATTACCGAACTATGTGAAACACAGGATGCACCGTTTTTGTTCCCTGTACAGTATTTAAAGATTGTGGTTTCTCTCTCACCTTGCCAACACTTGTTAATTAACATTTGTTGGATTATATCCTTTCTAGTGTGTGTGAGGGAGTATGTCATAGTTTCAGTTTAGATGGCCATAGTCATGATAGTGATCATCTTTTTATGTGCTTGTTTTCCATTAACACGTATTTTTGGCAAAGCGTGTGTATGTCATTGTGTATGACATTGAGTATGTCATAGAGTTAAGATGGCCCTAATGATAATGATATTATCCATCTCTTATGTGCCTGTTTTACATTTCAGTGTTTTATTGGCGGAGTGTGGGTTCAGCTGTTTCTCCATAGTAATTTGGTTGTTTTTGTTGTTGATTTATACAAATAACACATCGTGGCTAACAGACTGTTAGACATGTAATGCACAAATATTTTCTTCCTTTCTGTGGCTTGTGTTCCACCTATCTCTTTATTTTTTTTTATTATTATTTTTTTTCATGAGATGGACAGAGTCTAGCTCTGTTTCCCTGGCTGGAGTGCAGTAGTGTGATCTCGGCTCACGGCTCTCCTGGTTTCAGATGATTCTCCTGCCTCAGCCTGCCAAGTAGCTGACATTACATACTCCCAGTACCATGCCCAGCCAATTTTCTGTATTTATTTATTGATTTTTGAGATGGTGTATTACTGTTGCTGTGTCACCCAGGCAGGAGTGCATTAGTGCAATATCGACTCACTGCAACTTCCACCTCTAGGGTTCATGCGATTCTTCTCCCTGAGCCTTCTGACTAGCTGGGATTACAGACCTGTGCCACCACGCCTGGCAAATTTTTTGTATTTTTTATAGAGATGTTGTTTCTCCACAATGGTCAGGCTGGTCTCAAACTCTCAACCTCAGTTGATTTGCTTGCCTCAACTCCCCATAGTGCTGGGATTACAGGCGTGAGCGACTGCACCTGCCACTCCTAGGTATTTTGGTTTTCTTTCTTTTTTATTTTGAGATAGGTCTTGCTCTGTTGGCTGGGCTGGAGTGCAGTGGCCTGACAACTACTCACTGGAACCTCTGCCTCCTGGGTTCAAGCAATTCTTGTGCCTCAGCCTCCCAAGTAGCTGTGATTACAGGTACCAGGGTTTCACCATGTTGGGCAAGCTGGTCTCGAACTCCTGACCTCAAGCGATCTTTCTGCTTCGGCCTCCCAAAATGCTGGGATTACAGGCATGAGCTGCCATGCCCGGCCTTTCTTTTTTGAGACAGGGTCTTGTGCTGTCTCCCAGGCTGGAGTGCAGTGGTGTAATCTCGGCTTACTGCAACCTCCACATTCTGGGCTCAAGCAATCCTGTGTCAGCCTCTCCAGTAGCTGTGACTACAGGTGTGTGCCACCATGACTGGCTAATTTTTGTATTTTTAGTTGAGACGGGGTTTTGCTAAGTCATCCTGGGTGATCTTGAACTGCTGGACTCAACGTGATTTACCTGTCTCGGCCTCCCAATGTGCTGTGGTTGCAGGCATCAGCTATTGTGCCCAGACTATTTTTCACTTGTGAGTAAATACGAAACTATGTTAAAAATAGGCTGCACCATTTTATATTCACATATGGTATTTAAGGATGGTGATTTCTCTCTGACCTTGCTAACACTTGTTATTTTCTATTTATTTGGATTATAGCCTTTTGAGTGTGTGTTAAAGGAGTTTATCATTGTGGCTTCCATGTAGATTGCCATAATGAGAGTTATATTGATCATCCTGTTATGTGCTTGTTTTCCATTTGCATGTCATATTGTTGAAGTGTGTGTTCAGCTGTTTTTAGATTTTGTAATTTGGTTGCTTTTGTTGTTGAGTCAGACAAATTATACACTGTGGTTAACAGACTGTTGTTAGATATATAATGCACTGTGTGCTGTCTTTTCACTTTCTTTTTTTAATTTGAGATGGAGTCTTGCACTTTTACCCAGGCTAAAGTGCAGTGGTGCGATCTCGGCTCACTGCAACCTCCCACTCTTGGGTTCACATGACTCTTGTGTCTCACCTTTCGAGTAGCTGAGATTACAGGCTCCTGTTAACATGCCCAGCTAAGTTTTTGTATTTTTTTTTTCTTTTGGAGATGGAGTCTCGCTCTGACACCCAGGCCTGGAGTGTAGTAGCACAATCGGCTTACTGCAACTTCCACCTCCCAAGTTCAAGTGATTCCTCAGGTGAGCACCACCACGCCCAGTTAATTTTTGTATTTTCAGTAGAGACGAGGTTTCTCTATGTTGGTAAGGCTGGTCTCAAACTCCCAACCTGAGGTACATGCTCGTCTCAGTCTGCCAAAGTGCTGGATTATAGGCGTGAGCCACTACACTCCTCCAGTCCCAGGCATTATAGTTTTCTTTTCTTTTCTTTCTTTTTCTTTCTTTCTTTCATTTTTTTTTTTTTTTTTTTTTTGGTGCGATCTTGCCTCTGTTGGCCAGGCTGGAGTGCAGTGGCCTGATAACAGCTCACTGGAACCTCAGTCTCTTGGGTTCAAGCAATTCTCCTGCCTCAGCCTCCAAAGTAGCTGGGATTACAGGTGCATACAACCACACCCGGATAATTTTCATGTTTTTAGTAGAGACCGGGTTTTGCCATGCTGGCCAAGGTGGTTTTTAACTGCTGACTTCAAGAGATCCTTCTGCCTCCACCCCTCAAAGTGCTGGGATTACAGGTGTGAGTCACCATGTTTGGCCTTTCCATTTTGAGATGAGGTCTTGTGCTGTCTCCTAGGCTGCAGTGCAGTGATGCAATCTCAGCTTACTGCAGCCTCCACATTCTGGGCTCACGCAATCCTCCTGTCTCAACCTCCCATGTAGCTAGGACTACAGGTGTGTGCCACCGTGCGTGGCTAATTTTTGTATTTCTAGTAGAGGTTGGGTTTTGCTGTGTCATCCTGGCTAGCTTTTAACTCCCGGACTCATGTGATCCACCTGTCTCTGTCTCCCAGTGTGCTGTGATTATAGGCATTAGCTATCATGCCCGGCGTATTTTTAACTTTTTGAGGAATCAGCAAACTGTGTTAAAAATAGGCTGCAGTAGAGAAATGCAAATCAACACTACATTGAGATACCATCTCACGCCAGTTAGAATGGCCATCGTTAAAAAATCTAGAGACGACAGATGCTGGAGAGGATGTGGAGAAATAGGAACACTTTTACACTGTTGGTGGGAGTGCAAATTAGTTCAACCATTGTGGAAGACAGTGTGCCAATTCCTCAAGGACCTAGAAATAGAAATTCCATTTGACCTAGCAATCCCATTACTGAGTATATATCCAAAGGATTATAAATGGTTCTATTACAAGGACATGGGCACACGAATGTTCATTGCAGCATGGTTTACAATAGCAAAGACTTGGAACCAACCCAAATGCCCAACGATGATAGACTGGACAGGGAAAATGTGGCACATATACATAGAAAACGACGAGTTCGTGTCCTTTGTACGGACACGGATGAACCTGGAAAGCATCAATCTCGGCAAACTGACAGAAGAACAGAAAATCAAACACTGCATGTTCTCACTCATAGGCGGGTGTTAAACAGTGAGAACACATGGACAAAGGGAGGTGAGCATCACACACTGGGGTCTGTGGAGGGCATGTAGTGGGAGTTGGGGAGGGATATCATGGGGACAAATGCCAGCTATAGGTGATAGGGAGAAAGGCAGCAAACCACATTGCCAAGTATGTACCTATGTGACAATCTTGAATATTCTTCAAATGTACCCCAAAACCTAAATCGCAGTAACATACATATTTAAGCAAAAAAGGCTGCACTATTTTATATTCCCCATACGGTATTTAAGGATGGTCATTTCTCTCAGACCTTGCTAACACTTGTTATTTTACATTTCTTTAGATTATAGCCTTTCTAGTGTGTGTCAAAGGTATATGCCATTGTGGTTTGGGTGTAGATGGTCATAATGGTAATGATACTGATCATCTTGTTATGTGCCTGATGTCTGTTTGCATGTCTTATTAGTGCAGTGTGTGTTTAACCGTGTCTCTATTTTCCTTTGCAGATGAAGTCTTGCACTGTTGTCCAGGTTCGAGTGTAGTGGGGCGATCTCAGTTCACTGTAACCTTCGTTACCTGGGTTCAAAAAAGTCCCCTGCCTCAGCCCCCTAAAGTAGTTGAGATTAGTCTCCTACTACCATGCCTAGCTAATTTTTTGTATTTTTCCTTTTTGAGACAGAGTGTAGCTCTGTTGCCAAAGGTGGAGAGCATTAGCACAATCTGTGTTCATTGCAACCTGTACTTAACGTGGTTAGGCTCAGGGTTAGGGTTAGGGGTTAGGGATTAGGGGTGGGTTGGGGTTAGGGGCATGTGGTGCATCGTCCCAGCGCCGGCTTGCGTGGTGTGGCGTCCAGGCCCTGGCGTGCATCACGCGGCATCCTGCCGGTCTGCGGGGTTGCAGTCTTCTCAGTATATATCTGTGGGGAACCGTGAGTGTGGAGCTGCATGCTCCATGGCACAGGCCTAGCGGGCATAGCCTCGCTACAACTCTGGGCCACGTCTACAGTGAGTAAATTCCTTCCTGTTTGCAGCCCTTCAATGCTTATGGTCAGAGACTGGTAAGATCTCAGTATGGAAAACTGGACACCGAAAGCTCCTCTGAATCCTTCGCACCTAGGTTCTCCCCGCCCAAGGCCCGGTGGCTGCAGTGCAAGTTTTAATAATCAACACTGACATATCAGTGCAAATGTAGAAACTAACGTATCGTTAGGGTTTAGGGTGAGGATTAGGGCTAAGGGTTAGGGTTAAAAGTTAGAATTTAGGGGTTAGAAGAATTTTAGGCAAATTTGAAGGAAAGAATGATGCTTGAATCGTGCCTGAAGCACCAGAGTGAGAAACAGGGCTTGGGTCTTCCAGCTCTCAGCGGCGGCAGCTGAGTGAGGTTTCTCATTGGCTCCAGCTGGGCGACCGCCGGTTGTGGGGATGGTTCCCTCAGCGTCAATAGTCATACAGCCAGCTGGCAGCTGGGTATTTTGTCATTGACTGGTTGGTTGGTTAACGTTTTTAAGTCAGTTTGCATGCCTCGAAGTTCGGTTTCGTTTGCTTAGGGAAGACCTCAGGCTAACAGCTTTCCCCTTTTTTGCTTTAACATGTCAAAACCATGGTTCATATTCATTTTACTTTCCTGGCATTAATAGAAGAAAGTTTACATTTTTGTTGTCATTCAGAAAGTTGGTTTAATTGGCAGCCTATTTGTGATGTTGCATAAAATAATGTGTGTTGATTATTAGCATCTTAGATTAGATGAAATATGTTAACTCTATTAAGCTTTGTTATTAAACCATAACAGGAGTTCAGTTGCTTTTTTTTTTTTTTTCCTCCTAGGCTTTAACCATTTAAAATACACTCAAGCGTCTCCTAACAATGTGGATACTTTCTAAGAAATGTGTCCTTAGTGATTTCATCTTTGTGCACACACCATCAAGTGTCCTTGTAAAACCTGGATGGTGTAAGTGATATGGTATAGCTTCTTGCTTTCAGGCTACATACCATACCTGTACAGCTCATCTCTGTACTTCAGTGCTGTAGTCAAATGTCACACCATGGTGATTGTGGATTGTGATCCCTAAATATCTGAGTCAGGTCTCAGTCAAGTAGAAAGCTTATTTCGCCAAGGTTATGGACATACCCATGACACAGCCTCAGGAGGTCCTGACAACATGGGCCCAAGGTGGTCAGGGTAGAGCTTGCTTTTATATATTTTAGAGAGACATGAGACACCAATCAATATGTGCAAGATGTAAAGTCATTCGGTTCAGTGAGGTGGAACAACTGGAGGTAGGAAGGCGGGGTGGGGGGTGGTTCTAGGTCAGAAGTAGATAAAACAAAAGTTGCATTCTTTTGAATTTTTTGATCAGCCTTTCACTGAATACAATTTAGTCTGGTTCCGTGTATTTGCATTTTTACACATACAGTAGGGCAGAGGAATGGTGTGATCTTGGCCCAGCACACCCACCTCCTCCCTGGTTTAAGCGATTGTCTTGCCGCATCCTCCCCAGTAGCTGGGATTACAGGCATGCACCACCAAGCCTGGGTAATTTTTGTATTTTTAGTAGAGATGGGGTTGCTCCGTGTTTGTCAGGCGGGTCTCATCTCCCTACCTCAGATTATCCACCTGCTTAGGCCCCTCAAAGTGTTGGGATTATAGGCATGAGCCACTGTGCCTGGTCAGGAAGCTTATTTTGATTCTGATATTGTCAACTGTATTTCAGGTATAACTTATTTTCCTTGGAGCATTAAATACTGCATTGGTATTGTATTACAGAAATAAAACACAGATCCCTTTTTATCACCTTCATTGCTAGTGATATTGACAACTAAATTTAGATGCATTCCAGAGTCTGGGTTTCCAGTAATTCTTAGCAATCCTCTAAAGGTAAATTGCTTTTTCTCACGAGACACAGTGACATCTAAAGTTGCATTGATTGTCCTGCCACTTTTGTTTCTCTAGTTTCATCGATTGCTTCAAAGCATCTTTGGGGGGATAACTTTGAGTAACCCTTTAAACTTTTCAGTATTAGAAAGCATCATCATGAAACATTGAATAATTGTGGTCACAAATTCCCTTTACAGTCTTTCTTTGAATATTTTTTTCCAGTGGCAAATATTTGCTTTTGTTGTATTGTAGCTAAAAGGAATGCTGGGAAACAAAACAAAGACAGGCATTCATTATAATAGGTGATTCAGTCACAATCAATTGCTATTTTAATTTTTTTTAAGTTATACTTTTGAAAACGTCCTGCTGTAAATTGAAATAGTGTCCAAAATCTGAAGTCTTTCCTTGGTTCTAAGGTGACCAGATTTCCTAGAAAGTGAACCACACCACAAGAAAAAAATATATGATAAATATGTTTACATGGATGTATTTTAACATAAATCTTGTAAAATAGGCATTTCATTGAAATTACGTATGTTTGCATAAATTACTTTGCAGCATCATGAATGCCCTTGTTTTGAAAAGTAGGAGTAGTTAGTGTCAATTACTGCTTCTTATTAGTACAAATAATTAAGGAGATATTTTTAAAAATTACAATTTTTAAATAAAGGTTTTATGTTAAATTAGTTTTAGAATCACACCGAAATTGGGAGGAAAATGCAGATTTCCTGTGTAGACCCGAACTAGTTTCCCCTCGTATAAACATATCAACATGTATGAGATGTGTTGTTAACAGTATATATATATATATATATATATATATATATATATATATATATATATATTTGAGATGGAGTCTTTCTTGCTCTGTAACCCAGGTTGGAGTGCAATGACACGATACTGGCTCATTGCACTCTCCATCTCCCATGTTTAAGCGATTCTCCTGCTTCAGCCTCCCAAGCAGCTGGGATTACAGGTGCCCACCAGCACGCGTGGCTAATTTTTTGTATTTTTAGTTGAGACGGGTTTCGCCATGTTGGCCAGGCTGGTCTGGAACTCTGACCTCAGAATATTTACCCGTCTAAGCCTTCGAAAGATGTGGGGTGACAGGCATGAGCCACCATGTCCTGCCTACTATCAGTATATTTGCTTCGGTTAGGTATCTGTTCAGATATTTACCCAGTTTTAAAATCACGTGTGTGTTTTGTCATTATCTTCTCACATCTCTCTTTTCTTTTTGTTCTCTGCATACAGTTTTGCACAGTAGAATACTTAGTTTTATGAAGTCCGTTATCAATATTTTCATGAATTGGCATTTGATGTTTTGTGTTACAAGTCAACACCAAACTCAACGTCATATAGATTTTCTTTTAGATTTTTTATAGTTTTGCATTTAAAATTACAGTCTCTGGACTATTTTGAGTAGGTTTTTGTTTTTCTTAATTTGTGTATATATTCATTTGATTCGACATGGCTTCCAAAGTCTTCCATCACCGTCTTTGGGAAGGAATGGCTACAGTGGGCTTCATTTTGGTTTGAATTTCTAAAATTATTACATTGAGTAAACTCAATATTGAATTTTATAGGTATTTCAGGACAGCCAGGCGGGGGTGCACGTCTGCTGAGAAACTGAGCAAGAGTATCTGTGCTGAGCTCTGGTGCCACCAGAGGGCGCACGAACCCACCCCTGACCAACTTCCCTCTGAGGTGCCCGAAGACTTCCTCGGGGCAGCACGACGGTGGTGTCAACTAAGTCTTGTTCATTGGTGAGTAAAAAGCTTCCTTTCCACGGCCCTGAGTGCAGAGAAGAGAGTCTTTAGAGTACTCAGCAAAGGAAGAAATTCATCTAGAAAAATGAAATCCCCAAATCCCATCATTACGACTACATCCTGATATCATTGTCAATATCCAGACACAGTGGCTGCTAAGATATGTTCTCACAGTGGCCTCTAATATAATAATCACACCGTGCCCTAACATTACTATGATATCCATACCGTACACTAACACCAACATAATATCCACACCAATATAATATTCTAACGCTAATCTGATATCCACACTGTTGCTTCTAATGCTAATGTAATACTATCCATATGGTTCCCTGATGTTAATGTAATATCTGCACTGTTCTCCAACACCAATATAATATGTACACTGTGCCCTAACACTAATATCCACACTGTGCAGTAAAACTAATGTGTCCACACAGCAGCCTCTAATACTACTAAGTATAATAATATCTACTAAGTGGAGTTGGTTGACATTGAGGCTTTTATAAGGGTTCACAGCTTTGGATGAAGAGTAGCCTCTATAGTGGATTTTGGTGACGTCTCTGCTTTTCTGGCATAGTATTGATATGGTTGTTTTAAAAAGTAATTTACTTTTTAATAATGTCATACTTCTAGGAAACTTCCAGTAGCAGTGCAAAATATAACCTGTTTCTTTTCTTAGAGTCCCCACCAGTTATTGCTGTGCCAGATTTGCAACATCCCACAAAATACTCCGGTATATTTTATCCAAAGTGTGGAAACTCTCTTAGGTTACCACCGCATAACCCCTAGATCAAGAAATCAGCATGGTTCCTACATGATAATTCAGTTCACAAACTCATTTACCTTTTACCTCTTGCCCCGCTTGGGAGTAAAATATGTTTTTTCATTCTGATCCAGTTTTCCTGACACTGTTTCCAAGACTTTCCTGCATATTTATGATCTTGACACATTTAAAGAGCATACAAGTTTTTGTTTGAACACCTGTTTTCAGGTCTTTGGGGCATATAGCTAGCAATGGAATCACTGAGTCATACGGTAAATCTACTTGCAACCATTTGAAGAAACTTCAAATTAGTTCCCAGGGCTCATCCCTCACTTCTATCACATTCACAGAGAAGGCTTCCCTGATTATCTTATCCGCCACCAACACCGCACCCCTGCTCATGCTAGTGTGCATTACACCCACATCTGATTTTGCTTTCCTTTCCTTTCCTTTCATTTTCTTTCTTCTTTCCTTTCCTTTCCTTTCTCCTTTCCTTTCCTTTCCTTTCTCTGGTGTTTTATTTTATAAGAACACCTTATTTTATAAGGACACTAATCTCATCAGGCCAGGGCCCAACCCTATGACTTCATTTAACTTGACTGACTTCCTTAGAGACCCCATCTCTAAATACAGACACACTGTGGGGTTAGGACTTGGACATATGAATTTGTGGGAGATACCAACATTCTATCTGTAGCACATGAAAACTTTTTAGAAATGTTAAATCTTGGGATTTACCATGAAACTACTGTGTCAGAAACCCTAGGATTTGGTCTCAAATGTCTCTTTCAATCAGGCTTTTCGGTGTGTCTGAGTTTGAGACCCAATAAGAGTCAATACAGGAAGTGGATGGAGGGGAGATGAAAGAAGTAGATTGTCAGCAGAACGTGGAGAACTTTGAGGCTCAAGAATGCAAAGGCTGCTCTTAGTCAGTGGGACACCTACAAGGAGAGGAGCTAAATCATTTCTTTTGCCGTCTGTTTGTGGAAGGAAGGGGAGGAAAGAAAGGAGGAGAGAAGGAAAAAAGGACGGAATTAAGAGAAAGGGAAGAAAGGAGAAAGAGAGGGAGGGAATAAGAAAGGGACAGAAGAAGGCCTTTTGGAAAACAGTTTCCCATTTCCGGTGTTTACATTCTAAATACAGTAATGGAGAAATGGATAAATGTGATATATATTATGAAAATCTATAGCTCATTCCAGGGTCAAGCCAGCAAAGGAGAAAGGGGAATCAGGGTAACTTGTAGATCTGTGCAACCTCCCACTGACAAAAATGTGGACGCTCAGATAGGAAGCTGATGTGAGGCACACATTCAGTTTTATTTATTTGTGCTGATGTTAACAGGAGGACATCTAAGTGACTGTGTTTACTAAGATAGAGATATAGCTAAGAGAGCAGTCAGTTCTGAAGCTACCTTCAGAAGGTGATTACTGAATCTTGTGGATTCTCCGCAAGTTTGAGGAAGGGCACACAGTGAGAGAGGATAAATAAGGTCACAGAGAAAGCGACTGTTTCAAGGAAAGCAAAGACCCAGAATGAGGGTGAAGATGAGGGCAGGGTAAATCGCAACGACATGTAAATTTTTTTTGCCAGTTAGCACCTCAAAAGGCATCCCGGTCTGAGCTCTGCAGAAGGGACGTGTTTGCAACTCATTGTGAGTCCTCTGGGTGAATCACTGACTGTGCCTATGAACAGGACCAACTGGCCAAAACTGTGAATTGTGATGACCACCACTGTTGTTAGGCTGAACCCTTGTTAAACAGGATAGTGGTTTTCAGTACCAGCTAAAAGAATTTTAAAATGTTGACCATTTATATTATTTAAGTAATGTGCTACCATTTATAGTCATTTATATGACATTAATATACCATTTATATCACATATGCCATTAAGTAAAATAAAGTCAACATTTATATTACTGAAGCAATGTGCTACAGAAACCCTAAAGGGGTTTCTGTAACATTAAATTGATGGCTCTCTAGTGCAGTCCAGAATCACCTGTAGGGCGTGTTGGGCCACAGATTGCTGGTTTCCACTCAGAGTTTCTTATTCAGTAGGTCTGGGTGGGGTCTGAGAATCTGCATTTATAATAAGTTCTCAGACACAACTGATGCTGCTGGTTCGGGAACCACAATATGAGAACTATGGTTAAGCCTCACGCCACAGCATTCCTATAGCAAGAGCCACCTGTGCTAATTCAGGGTAACTTGTTGGCTGCAAACTGTAACCATAGGCAACTTCTTTAGCAATATAAACCTCTAGATAAAAGAAACACTCGACAATCATAGTAGAAACATATATGGTCAATGAAATATCTTTTTTTCCAAATGGGAACATGTGTCTTACAGCCTCAAAAGAATATTTTCACCTAGACTGCACTAAAGTAACAAGATAAATCTGAAACTAAAACTTAAAACGGCCTTTATGAACAGAAACACTTTGACACCTCAGGTAAAGGGCTACATATTTCCCTCTCTATTTTCATATCTTAGCTTTAAGATGAAATGACATTGTCATTTTACTTATAATAGGAGAACCTACGAATAGGAGAACTTAAATAACATTGTCATTTGACTTAAAACAGGACAACCTAGAAACTTGATTCCCGCTTATTAGTGCAAACCAAAGGGGTTATTTCCAAATATTTTCAGTTTAGTTTTTGTTCATGTGTAATATAAATGATTTAAAAGCCAGGTTTCGGGGAAAGCTGCCATAAATGTGTTTAATAGTTGCTGCCTCAGCATCCATTTTCAGACCTGACCTAAGTTGTCTGAAGCCCAGTCTCACTGTATCCCCTCCGATCTGGGTAACCCTCCCCCTCCCTGGGTGGTCGTGATGTGGCCCATTTGTTCTTCATCCCGCTGAGTCAGAACACACCCATCACACAGCTGCTGGTCATGATAAAACCTAATGGTCGACACCAGAGCCCTGTAAATAAGCCCAGCTCCACGTGTTCTCTTAAATCAGCAAAGCCACACCCTCACGGGAAAGCCCGAGAAGAAAGCTTCAGGCCCTCCCTCTGCTCTCTGGTTCCTCACGGCCTTCAGACTGCCCCTCGGGCTCCAGACGCTCCCCGACCTTCTCCAGGATGTGTAAGTTAGAGATTTCTTCTGTTCCTGTGTTTTGGTGTTGCCTCCTCCTTGTGCCTTACCTGACTGACACCCCAGAGCCTGCCTTTCCTCCTGGCCAGGGCTCTCCTGGAGATGGGTTGGCTTCTGGCCTCCTTTAAAGAGAGACCTCGACCAAATTAGAGAGAAACCTAAATAAATAAATCAGAACAGAAAGCTTGGTTTTTTACTTAAAATCCATATTTATAACATAAAATGTGTTTATGCTAGATTTAGAACACACTAGGCCTGTTCTAGCTCTAAATTGCACTGCTATCTTGTAGTATGCAGTTATTCCTCATTTTATTTTCTACTTGAAGCCATTGTATTTCCTCAGTTTATAAACACCTTGAATTCTTGAGCTGAAAAGACAGGGTAACTTGATAGGGCATCCCCCTTAGGAACCATAACCCCCAATGCAGAACAAATTAAATGTGCAAAACTGTGAGCACCATGTCCTATGTTATTAAAGATAGAATATAATGCTGAAAGGCAAGAAAGTCTTTATGAAGAAGTTTAAAGGAGTAGAAGAATGGACAGATGAACTGGAAATGGAAAGATCAGTTTTCCTTTCCTTTAGGAGTAAGCCCCTTTGGAAACTAGCTGGTAAATGTCACAGTCCCTTTAGATGGCAAGGTTAGTGAATACTAAGAAAACACTAGGGTACAAGTGTTCATCACGCAAAGCACACCTGTAATATTTCATCTGGTCTCTCAGTGACCCTAGAAGAAACAAGAGACGTTTTCAGATGAGGAGATTGGGCTTCAGGGTGAAATTAGGAGACTGGTAAGACTCACAGAGAGAGTCAGTGGTGGAACGGAGTTCAGATCCACATTCTTCCAACTGCAAGCGCAGGGCATTTTCCACTAATCAGTGCACTAACCCAAGAAATCTAATTTTTCCAAACATTTAAAATGATGCTATGGCCATCTGAGTAAAACCACTTTTGGCCTCCACTTCTGATTCCTCATTACCAGCCTACCATTGTTTATCTGATATGGGCAGCAGAATTAAGATGTAATGAAGTCTAACAGAACCCCTCATTACCTGTGTAGATACAGTAGTAACAGAGATGGTGATATCGTTTGAATGTTTGGGCCCTTCAAGTTTCATGTTGAAATGTGATCCCCAGTGTTGGAGGTAGGGCCTGCTGGGAGGGAGGTGTTGGCTCATCGGGCAGATCCTTCCTGAATGGCTTGGTGCCCTCCTCACAGTAATGGCTGAATTCCTGCTCTCTTCACTCACTGAGATCTGGTTGTTAAAGTGTGATACTGCCCCCGTCTCTCTCTTGCTTCCTCTCTCACTATGTTAGGTGCCAGCTCCCCTTTGCCTTCTGCCATGGTTGTAAGCTCCCTGAGGTCTCACAAGAAGCAGATGCTGGTGCCATGCTTCTTGGACAGTCTGCACAACCATGAGTCTAATCACCCTCATTTCCCTATAAATTACCCAGCCTCAGGTATCCCTTTATTACAGCAATGCAAATTGGACTAATACAGATGAAGAGATAAAGTATTAATTTAGAAGATGTTTATATACATATATATAAATATATATATATATATACACATACATATGCATATATATGTATATATGTATATATGTTTAACATTCTCACTGAGACTGGGAGGTGTTAGAGACACATAATTGAAAACGAAATCTCCCCCCAACCAAGAAAACTTCTCCACGAAGGTAGAAGAGAAAGAAATACTATTATTACACTTTAATTTCTGGGGTGCATGTGCAGAACGTGCATTTTGTTACATAGGTATCCACACATCTTGGTGCTTTGCTGCATCTGATCCTCCCATCAACTACACTAGGTATTTCTCGTGTTATCCCTTCCCAATCCCCCCACCCCTACCTGTTCCTCCCCACCCCTCCCCCACCACCCACAAGCCCCAGTGTGTGATGTTCCCCTCCCTGTGTCCATGTGGTCTCATTGTTCACCATCCACTTATATTTTAGAAAAAATATGTTTTAAGTTCTGCAATACATGTGGAAATCATGTAGGCTTGTTCAATAGGTATACACATGCCATGGTGGTTGTTACTTCATCCATTGCCCCGTCATGTACATTAGGTATTTCTCCTAATGCTATCCCTCCCCAATTCGCCCACACCCTGCTATTCCTCCCCTAGCCCCTCAGCCCCTGGGCCCCAGTGTGTGATGTTCCCCCACCTGTGTCTGTGTGTTCTCATTATTCAGCACCCACTTATGAGTGAGAACATGCAATGTTGGGTTTTCTGTTCTTGTGTCAGTTTGCTGAGAATGATGGTTTTCAGCTTCATCCATGTTCCAGCAAAGGACATGAAGTTATTTTTTATGGCTGCGCAGTATTCCATGGTGTATGTGTGACATATTTTCCTTGTCCAGTCTATCTATGATGGGCATTTGGGTTAGTTCAAAGTCTTTGCTATGGTAAACAGTGCCACAATAAACATACGTGTACACGTGTCTTTATAATTGAAAGTGTTATAATCCTTTGGGTACATATCTAATAATGGGATTCCTGGGTCCAACAATATTTCTATTTCTAGATCCTGAAGGAATCACCACACTGTCTTCCACAATGGTTGAACAATTTACACTCTCAACAGCAGTGTAAAAGCATTCCTGTTTCTCCACATTGTCTCCAACATCTGTTGTCTCCAGATTTTTTAATGATTGCCATTCTAATTGGCATGAGATGGTACCTCAAAGTGGTTTTGATATGCATTTCTCTAGTTATCAGTGATGATGGGCTTTTTTTTTTTATGCTTGTTGGCTGCATGAATGTCTTCTTTTGAAAAGTGTCTCTTCATCTCTGTCACAAAATTTTTTGCCCATTCTTTTGGTTGCCAGTTCACTCTAATGCTAATTTCTTTTGCTGTGCAGAAGTTCTTAAGTTTAGATCTCATTTGTCTGTTTTGGCTTCTGTTGCCATTGCTTTTGCTGTTTTAGTCATGAAGTCCTTGCCTATGCTTATGTCCAGAATGGTACTGCCTAGGTTTTTTATGGTGTTAAGTCTTATGTTTAAGTCTTGAATCCATCCGGAGTTGATTTTTATATAAGGTGCAAGGAAGGGATCCAGTTTCATCTTTCTGCATGTGGCTAGCCAGTTTTCCAACACCATTTGTTACCTAGGGTATCCTTTCCCCATGGCTTGTTTTTGTCAGGTTTGTCAAAGATCAGACAGTTGTAGCTGTGTGGTGTTACTTTCGAGGCCTCTGTTCTGTCCCGTTGGTCTACATATCTGTTTTGGTACCAGTACCACGGTGTTTTTACTACTGTGGCCTTGTAGTACAGTTTGAAGTCGGGTAGTATGATGTCTCCATAATTGTGTGCTTAGGATTGTCTTGGCTATGTAGGTTCTCTTTTGGTTCCGTATAAAGCTTAAGGTGTTTATTTTCCAATTCTGTGAAGAAAGTCATTGGTAGCTTGATGGGGATAGCATTGAATATGTAAATTATTTTGGGCAGTATGGCCAGTTTCACAATATCGATTCCTCCTGACCATGAGTATGAAATGTTTTTATATCTGTTTCTGTCCTCTCTTATTTTCTTAAGCAGTGGTTTGTCCTTCTTTTTGAAGAGGTCCTTCACATGTTTTGTTACTTGTATTTCTAGGTATTTTATTCTCTTTGTAGCAACTGTGAATGGGAGGTCACTCATGATTTGGCTCTCTGTGTGTCTGTTGCTGATGTACAGGAATGCTCATAATTTTTGCACATTGTTTTTGTATCCTGAGACTTTGCTGAAGTTGCTTATCAACTTAAGGAGATTTGGGCTGAGACAATGGGGTCCTTTAAATATACAATCATGTCATCTGCAAATAGAGACAATTTGACTTCCTCTTTTTCTAATTGAATAACCTTTATTTCTTTTGGCATGAAACCAGAGTGAGATGCACTTCTCAGGAAATCAGCTCAGCAGTTGCAAAGACAGAAAAAAAAAAAAAAAACTCTCACCTTTTTATATAAAAAGCAGATACAACCTTTAACATACAAATTCTCAAGGTAAGCAATAACTTGTCCTCAAGGGGACTTTACAGTCCCATTTGTCACACACCTTTCATCTTAAGCGTTCTTAGCAATTGGGGTAACCGTCTCTGTTAGACAATTGGCTTTTCCAAAGAAAAAATAAACTTCTTATGTCTTTATAAAAGGAGGTTGTCTTGCAACTTGGAGTAAGATACCTGCGGAACTTACCCTCCCAGCCTCCTACTGAACCTGAGAAATGGAGGTGTTATCTTCCTTGATAATTTTCAAAGTGATGATTCCCAGGCTTTCAGAACAGCATCTTTGGGTCTTAAAACTAATGAGACTAAGTTATCTTTTAAGAATATTTACATACATTTCAATATGACAAAGATGTACAAGCTTTCTAAAATAAATGCCCTAAGCAAAAGGTGCTTCTTTTCTTATTTTTAACATGGAGAATATATGAGTCAGTTAGTAATTATAGGCTTCTAACAAAATACTACAGATTGGGTAAGTTAAACAACAGATATTTGTTTCCTCACTGTTCTTGAGGCCGAAAGTCTAAGACGAAGGTGCCAGTGGGGTTGGCTTTTGGTGAGACTGCTCTTCCTATCTTGGAGACAGTTACCTTTTCACTCCCTCCCATGTGGCCTTTTCCCCATGCACAGGGAGAGAGATCTCTTGTGTCTCTTTCTCCTCTTAGAAGAACACCAGTCTTATCATACTGAAGCCCAATCCTTGTCATCTCATCTAACCTTAATTAACTCTTTAAAGGCCCTCTCTTCCAATAAAGTCACACTGGAGGGTAGGACTTCCACATGCAAATTTAGTGTGGGGCACAATTCAGTCCTTTACATAGAGTCGAGCTTCTTATTTTTAGTTGGCCTTTGTCCTTATGGGAATAACAAGCCAGGCTGAGTCCTTCTCATCATGGGGCATGTATTGGAAGAAGAGATGATGAAAAGCAAGTACATTTATCACTTGCAAGTAATAATCAAGGAAAGAAACAGTGATGAGTGAAGGCCCTTGGCTCAAGGATGAGAAAATACCTGTGAGCTCCTGGTTAGCCAGGTAGTAAATCAAGCATTCCTGATGATTTGGAAAGAATGGAGCTAGAAAAACCAATTCAGGAAAGCAGAATCATCTAGATAGTCAGTGATATAACTAAGTCGTATGTACTATTTAGGCCATCGATCAATAATTTATCAACATTCCACTTACATATTAGCTCATTTGTTTATGCACTCAACATTTAATCACCCCTAGATTCATTGTACACATCAGTATGGCTGAAAACTACCCAGATAATTTTTTCCTTCCTGCAATCACTTACTACCACTGTAGATTTTATGAAACTATTAATCAGGTTTGAACTTAGATTTCAATTTCAAGCTGTTGTCATGTTGATTTTACACAAAGAAATACGAGGTGACATGTCAGAATTCTCTTCCTACCAGTACAGTTCACAAAACCCATGAAACATTTATATGGCTTGAAGCATCATATGTGCTCAGTTTATGGTGAGAAAACAGTTATCTGCATTTCTTCCCAGTTTTAAAAAAACAACCATCAACTAATTGAAAAAGCATAACTCACTCAAAATAACTGAAAGATGGTCTAAATAAATTTACAAGATTATGTAGTCTGATAACATCCACAGATAGATAGTAAACTTACATCGAAGGAGTTTGGGATGAGTCTTCACTCATGAAGTACTGAGTTTCAGAACTCAGTACTTCCCTCTTCTCAATGTATGGCCATTCTGTTGGTAGGGTGGATTTTCATCACTGGAAGCAGATGTTACACTGCTCCTCCCCTCAGGCAATCTGGCTTAGAGGAAGGCAAGTGAAGGCCAGATGAGACTGAGCCTGCACCCAGCTCCCCATGCCCATCCAACCCTCTGATTCTCTACCCTGCGCATCTTGAAGTCAAGTTAGGTATGTTTTAATGACTGCGTCATAGTTTAAAGAAATGAAAGCGATGATGATTCATTGTGCATTTGTTAAACCAAGTTTCAGACATGATTAACGTGGGCCCTGGACACCAAGCATGGGTGAATTATTTTAGTCTCAGGAAGACAGGTTTTGTAATGTATTTTGTATTAGGCAGAATGAGAAAGTAGAGAGATTGGAGAGTCCTAGATAAGCTGATAGAGAATGGGTAGGACCCCACTGGCACCTTCTCACCCTTCTCCTGACCAGCAGACTGCTGGTTAATCCCGGCTTTGGTCTCATCTAGCTTCCTACGTGGTTCATCAGTGGCAGTGGGGCACAATGCATTATCTGCTGAAACACAAAGAAAATGCTGATGCATTTCACATTTATTTCCTCAAGTCAATTGAACTTTCCCCTAAAATACGGTCACATTATTAATTAGTTTAAATCTTGTCTTTGCCACATATTATGTGTAACATTGAGTAAGCAATTTAACTTTTCTACGTCTCATTCCCTCATCTGTAAAATGAGGTTGACAATAGTGTCCCCTGAGGGTGGTTGGTGAGAATATTAAATAAATCAATATACGTAAACCTCTTAGAACCATGCCTAGTGCATAACAAATACTTCATAGAAAGATTCTTTGTTATTTTATTTTATTTTCCACAAGTTATTGGGGTGCAGGTGGTATTTGGTTACATGAGTAAATTCTTTAGTAATGTGTGAGATCCTAGTGCACCCATCGCCTGAGCAGTATACACGGCATTGTATTTGTTGCTTTTGTCCCTTGTGCCTCCCCCCCTCCACCAAGTCATCGAAGTCCACTGTGTCATTCTTAAGCCTTTGTGTACTCATAGCTTAGTTCCCGCATATCGGTGAGAACATACAATATTTGGTTTTCCATTCTCGAGTGGCTTCACTTAGAATAAGTCACCAATCTCATCTAGGTTATGGCAAATGCTGCTAATTTATTCCTTTTTTGGCTGAGTAGTATTCCATCATGTATATGTATGCCAGTTTCTTTATCCACTCATTTATTGATGGGTATTTGGGTTGGTCCCATGATTTTGCAGTCGTGAATTGTGTTGCTATAAACATGCATGTGCAAGTATCTTTTCTCAAATAATGACTTTTTTTCTGAGTAGATATCCAGTAGTGGTATTGCTTGATCAAATGGTAATTCTACTTTTAGTTCTTTAAGGAACTCCGCCCTGTTTTCCGTAGTAGCCGTACTAGTTTATATTTCTTCTAGCAGTGTAGAAGTGTTCCCTAATTGCCACAACCATGCCAACATCTACTGTTGTTGTTGTTGTCGTTGTTGTTTTTACATTCTTTGATTATGACCATTCTTGCAGGAGTAAGGTGGTATTGCATTGTTGTTTTGATTTACATTTCCCACATCATTAGTGATGTTGAGCATTTATTAAATTATTTGCTAGCCATTTGTATGTCTTCTTTGGAGAATTGTCTATTCATGTCTTAGCCCACTTTTGGATGTGGTTGATTGAATTTTTCTTATTGATTTGTTTGAGTTTGTTGTGGATTCTGGATATGAGTCCTTTGTCAGAAGTATATATTGTGAACATTTTCTCTCACTCTGTGGGTTAACTGTTTATTCTGCTGACTGTTATTTTTGCCATGCAAAAGCTCTTTAGTTATCTCTCAGCTATTTATCTTTGTTTATGTTGCAATTGCTTTTGGGTTTTTAGTCATAAAATCTTTGCCTAAGCCAATGCCTAAAAGGGTTCTTCCAGTGTTATCTTCTGGAATTTTTATAGTTTCAGGTTTTAGGTTTAAGTCTTTAATCTGTCCTGAGTTGATTTTTGTATAAGGTGAGAGATGAGGATTCAGCTTTATTCTCCGACATGTGGCTGGCCAGTTATCTCAGCACCATTTGTTGAAAAGGGTGTCCTTTCTCCACTTGATGTTTTTGCTTGCTTTACTGAAGATCAGTTGGCTGTAAGTATTTGGTTTTATTTCTGGATTTTCTATTCTGTTCCCATTGATCTACGTGCCTGTTTTTATACCAGTACCATGCTGTTTTGGTGACCATGGCCTTACAGTTTGAAATCAGGAAGTGTGATGCCTCCAGATTTGTTCCTTTTACTGAGTCGTGCTTTGGCTATGTTGGCTCTTGTTTGTTTCCATATGAATTTTAGAACTGCTTTTCTTGAACTCCCGACCTCAGGTGATCCACCCGCCTTGGCCTCCAAAATGCTCGGATTACAGGCATGAGCCACCACGCCCGGCCTTAGAACTATTTTTCTAACTCTGTGAAGAATGATGGTAAAATTTTGATGGGAATTGCATCGTGTTTATACATTGCATGTATTTGTACATTGCAGTATGCTCATTTTTACAATATTGATTCTACCCATCCAGGGCCATGTGATGTGTTTTCATTTCTTTGTGTCATCTATGTTTTCGTTCATTCGTGTTATGTAGTTTTCCTACTAGAGGTCTGTCCACCCTTTTGTTAGATATATTCCTAAGTATTTTTTTTTCTTTTTTTTTCTTTAACACTTAAAGCGGGGACCATTTTAGCTGTGTGTTTTGAAAAAGTTGTGTGCTCTTCAAAGAGAAAGCTACTTTTGCTGTGACTTTGGGTTCGAGGGGAAATGGGAGTCCTCTTCAGTCAGCAGGGACGACACCTGAGTCCTTTGCAGTCCTCTTGTCTGCCTCTGAGGGTGAAATGAGAGTGGTCCCTGTCATCATGAGCCATGTCTGAAAGAATTATTCACATTTCGTACGAGAATAGACGGGTGAAATAGCGAAAGGTGTGTCTTCCTTTGGAGCATGGATGGGTTCAAAGCCCACCTCATACAACTAAGTATTTTGCTGAACATGAGCAGTTGTGTGTGCGGCCTGTGTTTGGGTGTTTTTTGTGTCACTCTGTGTGTGTGTGTGTTTGTGTGTTTGTCTGTGTTTCTGTCTCCATTCCTGAGCAGCAAATCATTTTTCCTCTTTTAGCATGTTACTCAGAACTGTGGATGTAGCCCAGCACTCCAGAAAACACAATCCATGTATGGTTGAAGGAATTTTTCTTGATGATGAGTGAGAGGGTGGTGACTGAAATCAGCTCATTTCCCATTGACCACTGAGGCCACATCTCTCAGGTGAGAAGCAAAGTGAGAATTTGAACCAGGCACATTCTCCCTAGAGACAATGGGCACAAGACAGGTCCGATGGAATATAATGTCTTTTCATGTTGACATCAATCCTGTCAAGCTATCGTTAAGCCATTGAAGTGTCACATTGGGCCTGGGGGAGGCGGCGCACCCTGTGGAATTACACGTCCTAAGATTTGGATTTGATTTCCAGCCCTCTGCCAGTCAGTCTGCCAGGCACTTTCAAGTGACAAGACTTAGGCAAGTCCCTTTCTGTCTCTGTTTCCCAATTCCTTCACAGGGATTTATGTGGGCCTTGAGGCCCACTGGGAAAAGATCCCTCTTCCAGCTCAGTGCCGGCTTTCTTGATTTGACTTGTCAATGTGGACTTGAATACACCTTTGGTTTTGGATCGACTCTATTACCTCTCCTAGAAATTGACACACAAAACTGACCGTTGATTGACAAAATGAGAAGCAGTTTTCCAGAATTCAAATAGAACTTAATACTTTCTTACTCAAAGAATGCTCAACTCAAAGGGACACAGATCACTCGTTTTGACTTCATGACATATGGCAGGTAGAGACAACTTTTTCAAAACACACAGCTAAAACTGTCCGTGCTTTGAATGCTAGACAAGTTTTTCAGAATACACAGCTAAAACGGTCCCCCTTTAAGTGCTTTAGTACTTAAATCGGGGACCGTTTTAGCTGTGTATTTTGAAAAAGTTGTGTGCTCTTCAAAGAGAAAGCTACTTTTGCTGTGACTTTGGGTTCGAGGGGAAATGGGAGTCCTCTTCAGTCAGCAGGGACGACACCTGAGTCCTTTGCAGTCCTCTTGTCTACCTCTGAGGGTGAAATGAGAGTGGTCCCTGTCATCATGAGCCATGTATGAAAGAATTATTCACATTTCCAACAAGAATAGTCGGGTGAAATAGCGAAAGGTGTGTCTTCCTTTGGAGCATGGACAGGTTCAAAGCCCACCTCATACCACTAAGCATTTTGCTGAACACGAGCAGTAGTTTGTGCGCCCTGTGTTTGGGTGTTTTTTGTGTCACTGTGTGTGTGTGTCTGTGTGTGTGTGTGTGTGTGTGTGTGTGTGTCTGTGTTTCTGTCTCCATTCCTGAGCAGCAAATCTTTTTTCCTCTTTTAGCATGTTACTCAGAACCGTGGATGAAGCCCAACACTCCTGAAAATACAACCCATGTATGGTTGAAGGAATTTTTCTTGATGATGAGTGAGAGGGTGGTGACTGAAACCAGCTCATTTCCCATTGACCACTGAGGCCACATCTCTCAGGTGAGAAGCAAAGTGAGAATTTGAACCAGGCACATTCTCCTTAGAGACAATGGGCCAAAGACACGTCCGATGCAATCTAATGTCTTTTCATGTTGACATCAATCCCGTCAAGCTCTCGTTAAGCCGTTGAAGTGTCACATTGGGCCTGGGGGAGGCGGCGCACCCTGTGAAATTACACGTCTGAAGATTTGGATTTGATTTCCAGCCCTCTGCCAGTCAGTCTGCCAGGCACTTTCAAGTGAGAAGCCTTAGGCGAGTCCCTTTCTGTCTCTGTTTCCCGATTCCTTCACAGGGATTTATGTGGGCCTTAAGGCCAACAGGGAAAAGATCCGTCTTCCAGCTCAGTGCCTGCTTTCTTGATTTGACTTGTCAATCTGGAGTTGAATACACCTTTGGTTTTGGATTGACTCTATTACATCTCCAAGAAATTAACACAAAAAATGACAGTTGATTGACAAGATGAGAAGCAGTTTTCCAGAATTCAAATAGAACTTAATCCTCTCTTACTAAAAGAATGCTGAACTCAAGGGGACACAGATCACTCGTTTTGACTTCATGAGCTATGGGAGGTAGAGACAACTTTTTGAAAATACACAGCTAAAACTGACCGTGCTTTGAATGCAAGACAAGTTTCTCAGAATACACAGGTAAAGTGGTCCCCGCTTTAAGTGCTTTAGTATTTGTATTTTTGAAAATAACACAGCTAGGTGGTGTATTTGTATTATTTTCAAAGATACAGCTAAGGGTTGTATTTGTATTTTGGAAAATAACACAGCTTGGGGGGGGTATTTGTGTGATTTTCAAAGAAATAGCTAAGGGATGTATTTGTATTTTTGAAAATAACACAGCGAGGGGGTGTATTTGTATTATTTTCTAAGATACAGCTAAGGGTTGTATTTGTATTTTTGAAATTAACACAGCTTGGGGGTGTATTTGTATTAATTTCCAAGATACAGCTAAGGGATGTATTTGTATTTTTGAAAATAGCAGAGCTAGGGGGTGAATTTGTATTATATTCCAAGATACAGCTAAGGGTTGTATTTGTATTTTTCAAAATAAGACAGCATGGGGGTGTATTTGTATTATTTTCCAAGATACAGCTAACGGTTGTATTTGTAATTTTGAAAATAACACAGCTTGAGGGTGTATTTGAATTACTTTCCAAGATACAGCTAAGCGTTGAATTTGTATGTTTGAAAATAACGCAGATTGGGGGTGTATTTGTATTATTTTCCAAGATAAAGCTAAGAGATGTATTTGTATTTTTGAAAATAACACAGTCTGGGGGTGTATTTGTATTATTTTGCAAGATACAGCTAAGGGTTGTATTTGTATTTTTGAAAATAACGCAGGTTGGGGGTGTATATTTATTATTTTCCAACATACAGCTAAGGGTTGTATTTGTATTTTTGAAAATAACGCAGCCTGGGGGGGGTATTTGTATTATTTTCAAAGATACAGCTAAGGGTTGTATATGTATTTTTGAAAATAACACAGCCTGGGGGGGTATTTGTATTATTTTCAAAGATACAGCTAAGGGTTGTATTTGTATCTTTGAAAATAACACAGCCTGGAGTGTATTCGTATTATTTTCAAAGATACAGCAAAGGGTTTTATTTGTATTTTTGAAAATAACACAGCCTGGGGGGGTATGTGTATTATTTACAAAGATAACACTAAGGGTTGTATTTGTATTTTAGAAAATAACACAGCCTGGGGGGGTACTTGTATTATTTTCAAAGATACAGCTAAGGGTTGTATTTGTATTTTTGAAAGTAACACAGCCTGGGAGAGGGGGTTAATTGTAATATTTTAAAAGATAAGGCTAAGGGTTGTATTTGTATTTTTGAAAATAACACAGCCTGGGGGGGTATTTGTATTATTCTCAAAGATACAGCTAAGGGTTGTATTTGTATTTTCGAAAATAACAGAGCCTGGGGAGGAGGGTATTTGTATTATTTTCAAAGATACATCTAAGGGTTGTATTTGTATTTTTGAAAATAACACAGCCTGGGCGGGTATTTGTATTATTTTCCAAGATACAGCTTACGGTTGAATTTGTATTTTTGAAAATAACAGAGCCTGGGGGTGCATTTGCATTATTTTCCAAGATACAGCTAAGGGTTGTATTTCTATTTTTGAAAATAACACAGCCTGGGGGTGTATTTGTATTATTTTCCAGGATACAGCTAAGGGTAGTATTTGTATTTTTGAAAATAACACAGCCTGGGGGTGTAATTGTATTATTTTCCAAGATAGAGCTAAGGGTGGTATTTGTATTTTTGAAAATAACACAGCTTGGGGGTGTATTTGTATTATTTTCCGAGATACAGCTAAGGGATGTATATGTATTTTTGAAAATAACACAGCCTGGGCGTGTATTTGTATTATTTTCCAAGAGACAGCTAAGGGTTGTATTTGTATTTTTGAAAATAACACAGCCTGGGGTGTATTTCTATTATTTTACAAGATACAGCTAAGGGTTGTATTTGTATTTTTTAAAATAACACAGCCTGGAGGTGTATTTGTATTATTTTCCAAGATACAGCTAAGGGTTGTATTTGTATTTTTGAACATAACACAGCTTGGGGGTGTATTTGTATTATTTTCCAAGATACAGCTAAGGGTTTATTTGTATTTTTGAAAATAACACAGCTTCGGGGTGTATTGTATTATTTTCCAAGATAGAGCTAAGGGTTGTATTTGTATTTTAGAAAATAACACAGCTTGGGGGTGTATTTGTATTATTTTGGGAGATACAGCTCAAGGTTGTATTTGTATTTTTGAAAATAACACAGCTTGTGGGTGTATTTGTATTATTTTCCAAGATAGAGCGAAGGGTTGTATTTGCATTTTTGAAAATAACATATCTTGTGGGTGAACTTGTATTATTTTCGAAGATACAGCTATGGGTTTTATTTGTATTTTTGAAAATAACACAGCTTGGGGGTGTATTTCTATTATTTTCCGAGATACAGCTAAGGGTTGTATTTGTATTTTTGAAAATAACACAGCTTGGGGGTGTATTTGTATTATTTTCCGAGATACAGTTATGGGTTGTATTTGTATTTTTTAAAATAACACAGCTTGTGGGTGTATTTGTATTATTTTCCAACATACAGCTAAGGGTGTTATTTGTATTTTTGAAATAACACAGCGTGGGGGTGTATTTGTATTATTTTCCGACATAGAGCTAAAAGTTGTATTTGTATTTTTGAAAGTAACACAGCTTGGGGGTGTATTTGTATTATATTCCGCGATACAGCTCAGGGTTGTGTTTGAATTTTTGAAAACAACAGAGCTCTGAGTTCTATTTGTATTGTTTTCCGAGATACAGCTATGGGTAGTATTTGTATTTTTGAAAATAACACAGCCTGAGGGTGTAATTGTATTATTTTCCGAGATACAGCTAAGAGTTGTATTTGTATTTTTGAAAATAACACAGCTTGGGGGTGTATTTATATTATTTTCCGAGATACAGCTAAGGTTTGTATTTGTATTTTTTAAAATAACACAGATTGGGGTTGTATTTGTATTATTTTCCCGAGATAGAGCTAAGGGTTTTATTTCTATTTTTGAAAATAACACAGCTTGGGGGTGTATTTGTATCATTTTCTGAGAAACAGCTAAGGGTTGTATTTGTATTATTGAAAATAACAGAGCTTGGCTGTGTATTTGTATTATTTTCCGACATACAGCTCAGGGATGTATATGTATTTTTGAAAATAACACAGCTTGGGGGTGTATTTGTATTATTTTCCGAGTTACAGCTCATGGTTGTATTTGTATTTTTGAAAATAACACAGCTTCGGGGTGTATTTGTATTATTTTTCGAGATATAGCTAAGGGTTGTATTTGTATTTTTGAAAATAACACAGCTTGGGGGTTTATTTGTATTATTTTCCGAGATACATCTATGGGTTTATTTGTATTTTTGAAAATAACACAGCTTGGGGGTGTATTTGTATTACTTTCCGAGATACAGCTAAGGGTTGTAATTGTATGTTTTAAAATAACCGAGCTTGGGGGTGTATTTGTATTATTTTCCCAGATACAGATAAGGTTTGTATTTGTATTTTGGAAAATAACACAGCTTGGGTGTGTATTTGTATTATTTTCCGATATACAGCTAAGGGCTGTATTTGTATTTTTGAAAATAACACAACTTGCGGGTGTATTTGTATTATTTTCCGAGATACAGCTAAGGGTTGTATTTGTATTTTAGAAAATCACACAGCTTGGGGGTGTATTTGTATTATTTTCAAAGATACAGCTAAGGGTTGTATTTGTATTATTGAAAATAACAGAGCTTTGGGGTGTATTTGTATTATTTTCCGAGATACAGCTAAGGGTTGTATTTGTATTTTTGGAAATAACACCGCTTGTGGGTGTTTTTGTATTATTTTCCGAGATACAGCTATGGGTTGTATTTTTATTTTTGAAAATAACACAGCTTGGGGGTGTATTTCTATTATTATCCGAGGTACAGCTCAGGGTTGTATTTGTATTTTTGAAAATAACATAGCTTGGATTATTTTCCGAGATACAGCTAAGGATTGTATTTGTATTTTTGAAAATAACACAGCTTGGGGGTGTATTTGTATTATTTTCCGAGATACAGCTATTGGTTGTATTTGTATTTTTGAAAATAACACAGCTTGGGGGTGTATTTCTATTATTTTCCAAGATACAGCTATGGGTTGTATTTTTGTTTTTGAAAATTACACAGCTTGGGGGTGTATTTGTATTATTTTCCCAGATACAGCTCAGGGTTGTATTGGTATTTTTGAAAATAACGCAGCTTGGGGGTGTATTTTTATTATTTTCCGAGATTCAGTTAAGGTTTGTTTATGTATTTTTGAAAATATCACAGCTTTGGGGTGTATTTGTATTATTTTCTGAGATACAGCTAAGGGTTGTATTTGTATTTTTGAAAATAACACAGCTTGGGCGTGTATTTGTATTATTTTCCGAGATACAGCTCAGGGTTATATTTGTATTTTTGAAAATAACACAGCTTGGGGGTGTTTTTGTATTATTTTCCAAGATACAGCTAAGGTTTCTATTTCTATTTTTGAAAATAACAGAGATTGGGGGTGTATTTGTATTATTTTCCGAGATAAAGCTAAGGGTTGTATTTGTATTACTGGAAATAACAGAGATTGGGGGTGTATTTGTATTATTTTCCGAGGTACAGCTAAGGGTTGTATTTGTATTTTTGAAAATAACACAGCTTGGGGGTGTTTTTGTATTATTTTCCGAGATACAGCTCAGGGTGGTATTTGTATAATTGAAAATAACACAGCTTGGGGGTGTATTTGTATTATTTCCCGAGATACAGCTATGGGTTTTATTTGTATTTTTGAAAATAACACAGCTTGGGGGTGTATTTCTATTATTATCCGAGATACAGCTCAGGGTTTTATTTGTATTTTGGAAAATAAAACAGCTAGGGGGAGTATTTGTATTATTTTCTGAGATACAGCTAAGAGTTGTATTTGTATTTTTGAAAATAACTCAGCTTGGGGGTGTATTTGTATTATTTTCCGAGATACAGCTAATGGTTGTATTTTTATTTTTAAAAATAACACAGCTTGGGGATTTATTTGTATTATTTTCCGAGATAATGCTATGGGTTGTATTTGCATTTTTGAAAATAACACAGCTTGGGTGTGTATTTGTATTGTTTTCCGAGATACAGCTAAGGATTATATTTGTATTTTTGAAAAAAACACATTTTGGGGGTGTATTTCTATTATTTTCCAAGATACAGCTATGGGTTGTATTTGTGTTTTTGAAAATAACACAGCTTGGGGGTGTTTTTGTATTATTTTCCTAGATACAGCTCAGGGTTGTATTTGTATTTTTGAAAATAACACAGCTTGGGGGTGTTTTTCTATTATTTTCCGAGATACAGCTAAGTTTTCTATTTCTATTTTTGAAAATAACACAGATTGGGGGTGTATTTGCATTATTTTCCGAGATACAGCTAAGGGTTGTATTTGTATTACTGAAAATAACAGAGATTGGGGGTGTATTTGTATTATTTTCCGAGGTGCAGCTAAGGGTTGTATTTGTATTTTTGAAAATAACACAGCTTGGGGGTGTTTTTGTATTATTTTCCGAGATACAGCTCAGGGTGGTATTTGTATATTTGAAAATAACACAGCTTGGGGGTGTATTTGTATTATTTTCCGAGTTACAGCTCAGGGTTGTATTTGTATTTTTGAAAATAACACAGCTTGTTGGTGTATTTGTATTATTTTCCGAGATACAGCTAAGGATTGTATTTGTATTTTTGAAAATAACACAGCTTGGGGGTGTATTTGTATTATTTTCCGAAATACAGCTATGGGTTGTATTTGTATTTTTGAAAATAACACAGCTTGGGGGTGTATTTCTATTATTATCCGAGATACAGCTCAGGGTTTTATTTGTATTTTGGAAAATAACACAGCTTGGGGGTGTATTTGTATTATTTTCTGAGATACAGCTAAGAGTTGTATTTGTATTTTTGAAAATAACTTAGCTTGGGGGTGTATTTGTATTATATTCCGAGATACAGCTAAGGGTTGTATTTTTATTTTTGAAAATAACACAGCTTGGGGATGTTTTTGTATTATTTTCCAGATAATGCAATGGGTTGTATTTGCATTTTTGAAAATAACACAGCTTGGGGGTGTATTTGTATTTTTTTCCGAAATACAGGTCAGGGTTGTATTTGTATTTTTGAAAATAACACAGCTTGGGTGTGTATTTGTATTATTTTCCAAGATACAGCTATGGGTTGTATTTGTATTTTTGAAAATAACACAGCTTGGGGGTGTATTTGTATTATTTTTCGAGATACAGCTAAGGGTTGTATTTTTATTTTTGAAAATAACACAGCTAGGGGGTGTACTTCTATTATTTTCCAAGATACAGCTATTGGTTGTATTTGTATTTTTGAAAATAACACAGCTTGGGGGTGTATTTGAATCATTTTCCGAGTTACAGCTCATGGTTGTATTTGTATTTTTGAAAATAACACAGCTTGGTGGTGTATTTTTATTAATTTCCGAGATACAGGTAAGGATTGTATTTGTATTTTTGAAAATTACACAGCTTGGGGGTGTATTTCTATTATTTTCCGAGATACAGCTATGGGTTGTATTTTTGTTTTTGAAAATTACAGAGCTTGGGGGTGTATTTGTATTATTTTCCCAGATACAGCTCAGGGTTGTATTTGTATTTTTGAAAATAACGCAGCTTCTGGTTGTACTTGTATTATTTTCCAAGATACAGCTATCGGTTGTATTTGTATTTTTGAAAATAACACAGCTTGGGTGTGTATTTGTATTATTTTCCGAGTTACAGCTCAGCGTTGTATTTGTATTTTTGAAAATATCACAGTTTGGGGGTGTATATTAATTATTTTCCGAGATACAGCTAAGCGTTGTATTTGTATTTTTGAAAATAACACAGCTTGGGGGTATATTTGTATTATTATCCGAGATACAGTTCAGGGTTTTATTTTTATTTTTGAAAATAACACAGCTTGGGTGTGTATTTGTATTATTTTCGAAGATACAGCTATGGGTTGTATTTTTGTTTTTGAAAATTACACAGCTTGGGGGTGTATTTTTATTATTTTCCCAGATACAGCTCAGGGTTGTATTTGTATTTTTGAAAATAACGCAACTTGGGGTTGTATTTTTATTATTTTCCGAGATACAGCTGAGGTTTGTTTTTGCATTTTTGAAAATATCGCAGCTTTGGGGTGTATTTGTATTATTTTCTGTGACACAGCTAAGGGTTGTATATGTATTTTTGAAAATAACACAGCTTGGGGGTGTATTTGTATTATTTTCAGAGATAAGGCTCAGGGTTGTACTTGTACTTTGGAAAATAACACAGCTTGGGCTTGTATTTTTATTATTTTCCGAGATAAAGCTAAGGGTTGTATTTGTATTTTTGAAATTAAACGAGCTTGGATGTGTATTTGTATTATTTTCCTAGATACAGCTAAGGGCTGTATTTGTATTTTTGAAAATAACACAGCTTGGTGGTGTATTTTTATTATTTTCCGAGATACAGCTGTGGGTTCTATTTGTATTTTTGAAAATAACACAGCTTGGGGGTGTATTTCTATTATTATCTGAGGTACAGCTCAGGGTTGTATTTGTATTTTTAAAAATAACATAGCTTGGGGGTGTATTTGTATTAATTTCCGAGATACAGCTAAGGATTGTATTTGTATTTTTGAAAATAACACAGCTTGTGGGTGTATTTGTATTATTTTCCGAGATACAGCTATTGGTTGTATTTGTATTTTTTAAAATAACACAGCTTGTGGGTGTATTTGTATTATTTTCCGAGATACAGCTAAGGGTTGTATTTGCATTTTGCGAAATAACACAGCTTCTGGGTGTATTTGTATTATTTTCCGAGATACAGCTCAGGGATGTATAAGTATTTTTGAAAATAACATAGCTTGGGTGTGTATTTGTATTATTTTCCAAGTTACAGCTCATGGTTGTATGTTTATTTTTGAAAATAACACAGCTTGGGGGTGTATTTGTATTATTTTTCGAGATATAGCTAAGGGTTGTATTTGTATTTTTGAAAATAACACAGCTTGGGGGTATATTTGTTTTATTTTCCGAGATACAGCTAAGGATTGTACTTGTATTTTTGGAAATAACACAGCTTGTGGGTGTATTTGTATTATTTTCCGATATACAGCTATGGGTTGTATTTTTATTTTTGAAAATAACACAGCTTGGGGGTGTATTTCTATTATTATCCGAGGTACAGCTCAGGGTTGTATTTGTATTTTTGAAAATAACATAGCTTGGGGCTGTATTTGGATTATTTTCCGAGATACAGCTAAGTATTGTATTTGTATTTTTGAAAATAACACAGCTTGGGGGTGCATTTGTATTATTTTCCGAGATACAGCTATTGGTTGTATTTGTATTTTTGAAAATAAAACAGCTTGGGGGTGTATTTCTATTATTTTCCAAGATACAGCTATGGGTTGTATTTTTGTTTTTGAAAATTACACAGCTTGGGGCTGTATTTGTATTATTTTCCCAGATACAGCTCAGGGTTGTATTTGTATTTTTGAAAATAACGCAGCTTTGGGGTGTATTTTTATTATTTTCCGAGATACAGCTAAGGTTTGTTTATGTATTTTTGAAAATATCGCAGCTTTGGGGTGTATTTGTATTATTTTCTGAGATAAAGCTAAGGGTTGTATTTGTATTTTTGAAAATAACACAGCTTGGGGGAGTATTTGTATTATTTTCCGAGATACAGCTCAGGGTTGTATTTGTATTTTGGAAAATAACACAGCTTGGTCTTGTATTTTTATTATTTTCCGAGATAGAGCTAAGGGTTGTATTTGTATTTATGAAAATAAAAGAGCTTGGGGGTGCATTTGTATTATTTTCCGAGATACAGTTAAGGGCTGTATTTGTATTTTTGAAAATAAAACAGCTTGGTGGTGTATTTTTATTATTTTCCGAGATACATTCTCTGGGATGTATTTGTATTTTTGAAAATAAAAGTGCTTGGGGGTGTATCTGTATTATTTTCAGAGATACAGCTAAGGTTTGTATTTGTATTTTTGAAAATCACAAATTTGGGGGTGTATTTGTATTATTTTCCGAGATACAGCTAAGGGTTGTATTTGTATTTTTGAAAATAACACAGCTTGGGTGTGTATTTGTATTATTTTCCGAGATACAGCTATTGGTTGTATTTGTATTTTTGAAAATAACACAGCTTGGGGGAGTACTTGTATTATTTTCCGAGATACAGCTATGGGTTGTATCTGTATTTTTGAAAATAAACGAGCTTGGGGGTGTATTTGTATTATTTTCTGAGGTACAGCTAAGGGCTGTATTTGTATTTTTGAAAATAACGCAGCTTGTGGGTGTATTTGTATTATCTTCCGAGATACAGCTGTGGGTTGTATTTGTATTTTTAAAATTAACAGACCTTGGGGGTGTATTTGTATTATTTTCCAAGATACAGCTAAGGGTTGTATTTGTGTTTTTGAAAATAACACATCCTGGGGGTGTATTTTTTACTATCTTTTGAGATACAGCTAAGTTTTGTATTTGTATTTTTTAAAATAACAGAGCTTGGGGTTGTATTTGTATTATTTTCCGAGATAGAGCTAAGGGTTTTATTTCTATTTTTGAAAAAAACACAGCTTGTGGGTGTATTTGTATCATTTTCCGAGATATAGCTAAGGGTTGTATTTGTATTATTGAAAATAACAGAGCTTGGCTGTGTATTTGTATTATTTTCCGAGATACAGCTAAGGGTTGTATTTGTATTTATGAAAATAACACAGCTTGGGGGTGTTTCTGTATTATTCTCCGAGATACAGCTCAGGGTTGTATTTGTATATTGGAAAATAACACAGCTTGGGCTTGTATTTTTATTATTTTCCGAGATACAGCTAAGGGTAGTATTTGTATTTTTGAAAATAAACGAGCTTGGATGTGTATTTGTATTATTTTCCGAGATACAGCTAAGGGCTGTATTTGTATTTTTGTAAATAACACAGCTTGGTGGTGTATTTTTATTATTTTCCGAGATACAGCTGTGGGTTGTATTTGTATTTTTGAAAATAACACAGCTTGGGGGTGTATTTCTATTATTATCCGAGGTACAGCTCAGGGTTGTATTTGTATTTTTGAAAATAACATAGGTTGCGGATGTATTTGTATTAATTTCCGAGATACAGCTAAGGATTGTATTTGTATTTTTGAAAATAACACAGCTTGGGTGTGTATTTGTATTATTTTCCGAGATACAGCTATTGGTTGTATTTGTATTTTTGAAAATAACACAGCTTGGGGGTGTATTTCTATTATTTTCCGAGATACAGCTATGGGTTGTATTTTTGTTTTTGAAAATTACACAGCTTGGGGGTGTATTTGTATTATTTTCCCAGATACAGCTCAGGGTTGTATTTGTATTTTTGAAAATAACGCAGCTTGTGGTTGAACTTGTATTATTTTCCGAGATACAGCTATCTGTTGTATTTGTATTTTTGAAAATAACACAGCTTGGGTGTGTATTTGTATTATTTTCCGAGTTACAGCTCAGCGTTGTATTTGTATTTTTGAAAATATCACAGCTTGGGGGTGTATTTGTATTATTTTCCGAGATACAGCTAAGCGTTGTATTTGTATTTTTGAAAATAACACAGTCTGGGGGTGTATTTGTATTATTTTCCAAGATACAGCTATGGGTTGTGTTTGTATTTTTGAAAATAACACAGCTTGGGGGTGTATTTGTATTATTATCCGAGATACAGTTCAGGGTTTTATTTTTATTTTTGAAAATAACACAGCTTGGGGGTGTATTTGTATTATTTTCCAAGATACAGCTATGGGTTGTATTTTTGTTTTTGAAAATTACACACCTTGGGGGTGTATTTGTATTATTTTCCCAGATACAGCTCAGGGATGTATTTGTATTTTTGAAAATAACACAGCTTGGGGGTGTATTTGTATTACTTTCCGAGATACAGCTCAGGGTTGTACTTGTATTTTGGAAAATAACACAGCTTAGGCTTGTATTTTTATTATTTTCCGAGATACAGCTAAGGGTTGTATTTGTATTTTTGAAAATAACACAGCTTGGCGGTGTATTTTTTATTATTTTCTGAGATACAGCTAAGGGTGGTATTTGTATTTTTGAAAATAACACAGCTTGGGGGTGTATTTATATTATTTTCCGAGATACAGCTAAGGTTTGTATTTGTATTTTTTAAAATAACACAGCTTGTGGTTGTATATGTATTATTTTCCGAGATAGAGCTAAGGGTTTTATTTCTATTTTTGAAAATAACACAGCTTTGGGGTGTATTTGTATCATTTGTCGAGATACAGCTAAAGGTTGTATTTGTATTATTGAAAATAACAGAGCTTGGCTGTGTATTTGTATTATTTTCCGAGATAAAGCTAAGGGTTGTATTTGTATTTTTGAAAATAACACAGTTTGGTGGTGTTTTTGTATTATTTTCCGAGATACAGCTCAGGAATGTATATGTATTTTTGAAAATAACACAGCTTGGGGGTGTATTTGTATTATTTTCCGAGTTACAGCTCATGGATGTATTTGTATTTTTGAAAATAACACAGCATAGGGGAGTATTTGTATTATTTTTCGAGATATAGCTAAGGGTTGTATTTGTATTTTTGAAAATAACACAGCTTAGGGGTTTATTTGTATTATTTTCCTAGATACGTCTATGGGTTGTATTTGTATTTTTGAAAATAACACAGCTTGGGGTTTTCTTTGTATTATTTTCCCAGATAGAGATAAGGTTTGTATTTGTATTTCAGAAAATAACACAACTTGCGGGTGTATTTGTATTATTTTCCGAGATACAGCTAAGGGTTTTATTTGTATTTTTGAAAATAACACAGCTTGGGGGTGTATTTTTATCATTTTCCGAGATACAGCTAAGGGTTGTATTTGTATTATTGAAAATAACAGAGCTTGTGGGTGTATTTGTATTATTTTCTGAGATATAGGTAAGGGTTGTATTTGTATGTTTGAAAATAACACAGCTTGGGGGTGTTTTTGTATTATTTTCCGAGATACAGCCCAGGGATGTATATGTATTTTTGAAAATAACAGGGCTTGGGTGAGTCTTTGTATTATTTTCCGCGTTACAGCTCATGGTTGTATTTGTATTTTTGAAAATAACACAGCTTGAAGGTGTATTTGTATATTTTCCGAGTTACAGCTCAGGGTTGCATTTGTATTTTTGAAAATAACGCAGCTTGGGGTTGTATTTTTATTATTTTTCGAGATACAGCTAAGGTTTTTGTATTTTTGAAAATATCGCAGATTTGAGGTGTATTTTTATTATTTTTCGAGATACAGCTGTGGGTTGTATTTGTATTTTTGAAAATAACACAGCTTGGGGTTGTATTTCTATTATTATCCGAGGTACAGCTCAGGGTTGTATTTGTAATTTTGAAAATAACATAGCTTGGGGGTATATTTGTATTATTTTCTGAGATACAGCTAAGGATTGTATTTGTATTTTTGAAAATAACACAGCTTGGGGGTGTATTTGTATTATTTTCGGAGATACAGCTATTGGTTGTATTTGTATTTTTGAAAATAACACAGATGGGGATGTATTTCTATTATTTTCCAAGATACAGCTATGGGTTGTATTTTTGTTTTTGAAAACTACACAGCGTGGGGGTGTATTTGTATTATTTTCCCAGATACAGCTCAGGGTTGTATTTGTATTTTGGAAAATAACACAGCTTGGGATTGTATTTGTATTATTTTCCGAGATACAGCTATGGGTTGTATTTGTATTTTTGAAAATAACACAGCTTGGGGGTGTATTTGTATTATTTTTCGAGATACAGCTAAGGGTTGTATTTTTATTTTGGAAAATAACACAGCTAGGGGGTGTACTTGTATTATTTTCCGAGATACAGCTAAGGGTTGTATCTGTATTTTTGAAAATAAACGAGCTTGTGGGTGTATTTGTATTATTTTCTGAGATACAGCTAAGGGCTGTATTTGTATTTTTGAAAATAACACAGCTTTGGGGTGTTTTTGTATTATTTTCCGAGATACAGCTGTGGGTTGTATTTGTATTTTTGAAATTAACAGAGCTTGGGGATGTATTTGTATTATTTTCCGAGATACAGCTAAGGGTTGTATTTATATTTTTGAAAATAACACAGCTTGGGGGTGTATTTATATTATTTTCCGAGATACAGCTAAGGTTTGTATTTGTGTTTTATAAAATAACACAGCTTGTGGTTGTATTTGTATTATTTTCCGTGATAGAGCTAAGGGTTTTATTTCTATTTTTGAAAATAACACAGCTTGGGGGTGTATTTGTATCATTTTTCGAGATACAGCCAAGGGTTGTCTTTGTATTATTGAAAATAACAGAGCTTGGCTGTGTATTTGTATTATTTTCCGAGATAAAGCTAAGGGTTCTATATGTATTTTTGAAAATAACACAGCTTGGTGGTGTTTTTGTATTATTTTCCGAGATACAGCTCAGGGATGTATATGTATTTTTGAAAATAACACAGCTTGGGGGTGTATTTGTATTATTTTCCGATATACCCGTAAGGGTTTTAATTGTATTTTTTAAAATAACCGAGCTTGGGGGTGTATTTGTATTATTTTCAGAGATACAGCTAAGGGCTGTATTTGTATTTTTGAAAATAACACAGCTTGGGGGTGTATATGTATTATTTTCCGAGATACAGCTAAGGGTTGTATTTTTATTTTTGAAAATAACATAGCTTGGGGGTGTATTTGTATTATTTTCCGAGATACAGCTAAGGGTTGTATTTGTATTTTTGAAAATTACACAACTTGGGGGTGTATTTGTATGATTTTACGAGGTGCAGCTAAAGGTTGTATTTGTATTTTTGAAAATAACACAGCTTGGGGGTGAATTTGTATTATTTTCCGAGACACAGCTAAGGGTTGTATTTGTATTTTTGAAAATAACACAGCTTTTGGGTGTAATTGTATTATTTTCCGAGATACAGCTAAAGGTTGTATTTGTATTTTTGAAAATAACACAGCTTGGGCGTGTATTTGTATTATTTTTAAAGATACACTAAGGGTAGTATTTGCATTTTTGAAAATAACATATCTTGTGGTTGTACTTGTATTAGTTTCTGAGATACAGCTATCGGTTGTATTTGTATTTTTGAAAATAACACAGCTTGGGTGTGTATTTGTATTATTTTCCGAGTTACAGCTCAGGGTTGTATTTGTATTTTTGAAAATAACACAGCTTGGGGGTGTATTTGTATTATTTTCCAAGATACAGCTAAGGGTTGTATTTTTATTTTTGAAAATAACACAGCTTGGGGGTGTATTTGTATTATTTTCCGATATACAGCTATGGGTTGTATTTTTATTTTTGAAAATAACACAGCTTGGGGTGTATTTGAATTATTATCCTGGATACAGTTCAGGGTTGTATTTGTATTTTTGAAAATAACACAGCTTGGGGGTGTATTTGTATTATTTTCCAAGATAGAGCTATGGGTTGTATTTTTGTTTTTGAAAATTAAACAGCTTGGTGGTGTATTTGTATTATTTTCCCAGATACAGATCTGGGTTGTATTTGTATTTTTGAAAATAACGAAGCTTTGTGGTGTATTTTTATTATTTTCAGAGATACAGCTAAGGTTTGTTTATGTATTTTTGAAAATATCGCAGCTTTGGCGTGTATTTGTATTATTTTCTGAGATACAGCTAAGGGTTGTATTTGTATTTTTGAAAATAACACAGCTTGGGGGGAGTATTTGTATTATTTTCCGAGATACAGCTCAGGGTTGTATTTGTATTTTGGCAAATAACAGAGCTTGGTCTTGTAGTTTTATTATTTTCCGAGATACAGCTAAGGGTTGTATTTGTGTATTTGAAAATAAACGAGCTTGGGGGTGCATTTGTATTATTTTCCGAGATAAAGCTAAGAGTTGTATTTGTATTTTTGAAAATAACACAGCTTGGGGGTGTATCTGTATTATTTTCAGAGATACAGCTAAGGGTTGTTTTTGTATTTTTGAAAATCACACATCTTGGGGGTGTATTTGTATTATTTTCCGAGATACAGCTAAGGGCTGTATTTGTATTTTTGAAAATAACACAGCTTGGGGGTGTTTTTGTATTATTTTCCAATTTACAGCTAAGTTTTCTATTTCTGTTTTTGAAAATAACACAGATTGGGGGTGTATTTGTATTATTTTCCAAGATACAGCTAAGGTTTGTATTTGTATTACTGAAAATAACAGAGATTGGGGGTGTATTTGTATTATTTTCCGAGATACAGCTAAGGGTTGTATTTGTATTTTTGAAAATAACACAGCTTAGGGGTGTTTTTATATTATTTCCCTAGATACACCTCAGGGTTGTATTTGTATTTTTGAAAATAACATATCTTGTGTTTGTACTTGTATTATTTTCCGAAATACAGCTATGGGTTGTATTTTTGTTTTTGAAAATTACTAACCTTGGGGGTGTATTTGTATTATTTTCCCAGATACAGCTCAGGGTTGTGTTTGTATTTTTGAAAATAACGCAACTTGGTGTTGTATGTTTATTATTTTCCGAGACACAGCTAAGGTTTGTTTTTGTATTTTTGAAAATATCGCAGCTTGGGGGTGTATTTGTATTATTTTCTGAGATACAGCTAAGAGTTGTATTTGTATTTTTGAAAATAACACAGCTTGGGGGTGTATATGTATTATTTTCCGAGATACAGCTCATGGTTGTACTTGTATTTTGGAAAATTACACAGCTTGGGCTTGTATTTTTATTGTATTCCTAGATACAGCTAATGGTTGTATTTGTATTTTTGAAAATAAACGAGCTTGGATGTGTATTTGTATTATTTTCCGAGATACAGCTAAGGGCTGTATTTGTATTTTTGAAAATAACACAGCTTGGTGGTGTATTTTTATTATTTTCCGAGATACAGCTGTGGGTTGTATTTGTATTTTTGAAAATAACACAGCTTGGGGGTGTATTTGTATTATTTTCCGAGATACAGCTCAGGGTTGTATTTGTATTTTTTAAAATAACACAGCTTTGGGGTGTTTTTGTATTATTTTCCGAGATACAGCTAAGTTTTCTATTTCTATTTTTGAAAATACCACAGCTTGGGGGTGTATTTGTATTATTTTCCAAGAAACAGCTCAGGGTTATATTTGTATCTTTGAAAATAACACAGCTTGCGGGTGTATTTGTATTATTTTCCGAGATACATCTATCGGTTCTTTTTGTATTTTTGAAAATAACACAACTTGCGGGTGTATTTGTATTATTTTCCGAGATACAGCTAAGGGTTGAATTTGTATTTTTGAAAATAACACAGCTTGGCGATGTATTTGTATTATTTTCCGAGATACAGCTACGGGTTTTATTTGTATTTTGGGAAGTAAAACAGCTTGTGGGTGTATTTGTATTATTTTCCGAGATACAGCTCAGGTTTGTATTTGTATTTTTGAAAATCACACAGCTTGGGGTTGTATATGTATTATTTTTCGAGATACAGCTATGGGTTGTATTTGTATTTTTGAAAATAACAGTGCTTGGGGGTGTATTTGTATTATTTTTCGAGATACAGCTAAGGGTTGTATTTGTATTTTTGAAAATTACACAACTTGGGGGTGTATTTGTATTATTTTCCGAGATACAGCTAACGGTTATATTTGTATTTTTGAAAATAACACAGCTTGGGGGTGTATTTGTATTATTTTCCGAGCCACAACTAAGGGGTGTATTTGTAATTTTAAAAATAACACATCTTGGGGGTGTATTTTTTACTATTTCCTGAGATACAGCTAAGGGTTGTATTTGTATTTTTGAAAATAACAGAGCTTGGGGGTGTATTTATATTATTTTCCGAGATACAGCTAAGGATTGTATTTGTATTTTTTAAAATAACACAGCTTGGGATTGTATTTGTATTATTTTCTGAGATAGAGCTAAGGGTTTTATTTCTATTTTTGAATATAACATAGTTTGTGGGTGTATTTGTATCATTTTCCGAGATACAGCTAAGGGTTGTATTTGTATTACTGAAAATAACAGAGTTTGGGTGTGTATTTGTATAATTTTCCGAGATACAGCTAAGGGTTGTATATGTATTTTTGAAAATAACACAGCTTGGGGGTGTTTTTGTATTATTTTCTGAGATACAGCTCAGGTATGTATATGTATTTTTGAAAATAACACAGCTTGGGGGTGTATTTGAATCATTTTCCGAGTTACAGCTCATGGTTGTATTTGTATTTTTGAAAATAACACAGCTTAGGGGTGTATTTGTATTATTTTTCGAGATATAGGTAAGGGTTGTATTTGTATTTTTGAAAATAACCCACCTTGGGGTTGTATTTGTATTATTTTCCCAGATACAGATAAGGTTTGTATTTGTATTCTGGAAAATAACACAGCTTGGGGGTGTATTTGTATTATTTTCCGATATACAGCTAAGGGCTGTATTTGTATTTTTGAAAATAACACAGCTTGGGTGTGTATTTGTATTATTTTCCGAGTTACAGCTCAGCGTTGTATTTGTATTATTGAAAATAACAGAGCTTGGGGGTGTATTTGTATTATTTTCAGAGATACAGCTAAGGGTTGTATTCGTATTTTTGAAAATAACACAGCTTGGGGGAGTATTTATATTATTTTCCGAGATACAGCTATGGGTTGTATTTGTATTTTTGAAAATAACACAGATTTGGGGTGTATTTGTATTCTTATCCGAGATACACTTCAGGGTTGTATTTGTATTTTTGAAAATAACAGAGCTTGGGGGTGTATTTGTATTATTTTCTAAGATACAGCTATGGGTTGTATTTTTGTTTTTGAAAATTACACACCTTGGGGGTGTATTTGTATTATTTTCCCAGATAAAGCTCCGGGTTGTATTTGTATTTTTGAAAATAACGCAACTTGGGGTTGTATTTTTATTATTTTCCGAGATACAGCTAAGGTTTGTTTTTGTATTTTTGAAAATATATCCACTTTGGGGTGTATTTGTATTATTTTCTGAGATACAGCTAAGGGTTGTATTTGTATTTTTGAAAATAACACAGCTTGGGGTTATATTTGTATTATTTTATGAGATACAGCTCAGGGTTGTACTTGTATTTTGGAAAATAACACAGCTTCGTCTTGTATTTTTATTATTTTCCGAGATACAGCTATGCGTTGTATTTGCATTTTTGAAAATAAACGAGCTTGGATGTGTATTTGTATTATGTTCCGAAATGCAGCTAAGGGCTGTTTTTGTATTTTTGAAAATAACACAGCTTGGTGGTGTATTTTTATTATTTTCCGAGATACAGCTGTGGGTTGTATTTGTATTTTTGAAAATAACACAGCTTGGGGGTGTATTTCTATTATTATACGAGGTACAGCTCAGGGTTGTATTTGTATTTTTGAAAATAACATAGATTGGGGGTGTATTTGTATTAATTTCCGAGATACAGCTAAGGATTGTATTTGTATTTTTGAAAATAACACAACTTGCGGGTTTATTTGTATTATTTTCCGAGATAAAGCTAAGGGTTGTATTTGTATTTTTGAAAGTAACACAGCTTGGGGGTGTATTTGTATTATTTTCCAAGATACAGCTATGGGTTGTATTTTTGTTTTTGAAAATTACAAACCTTGTGGGTGTATTTGTATTATTTTCCCAGATACAGCTAAGGGTTGTATTTGTATTTTTGAAAATAACGCAACATGGTGTTGTATTTTTATTATTTTCCGAGATAAAGCTAAGGTTTGTTTTTGTATTTTGGAAAATATCGCAGCTTTGGGGTGTATTTGTATTATTTTCTGAGATACAGCTAAGGGTTGTATTTGTATTTTTGAAAATAACACAGCTTGGGGGTGTATTTCTATTATTATCCGAGGTACAGCTCAGGGTTGTATTTGTATTTTTGAAAATAACACAGCTTGGGGGTGTATTTGTATTATTTTCCGAGATACAGCTCAGGGTTTTACTTGTATTTTGGAAAATAACACAGCTTGGGCTTGTATTTTTATTGTTTTCCGAGATACAGCTTAGGGTTGTATTTGTATTTTTGAAAATAAACAAGCTTGGATGTGTATTTGTATTATTATCCGAGATACAGCTAAGGGTTGTATTTGTATTTTTCAAAATAACACAGCTTACGGTGTTTTTGTATTATTTTCCGAGATACAGCTCAGTGATGTATAAGTATTTTTGAAAATAACACAGCTTGGGGGTGTATTTGTATTATTTTCCGAGTTACAGCTCATGGTTGTATGTGTATTTTTGAAAATAACACAGCTTGTGGGTGTATTTGTATTATTTTTCGAGATATAGCTAAGGGTTGTATTTGTATTTTTGAAAATAACACAGCTTGGGTGTTTATTTGTATTATTTTCCAAGATATATCTATGGGTTTTCTTTGTATTTTTGAAAATAACAGAGCTTGGGTTTGTATTTGTATTATTTTCCCAGATACAGATAAGGTTTGTATTTGTATTTTGGAAAATAACACAGCTTGGGGGTGTATTAGTATTATTTTCCGATATACAGCTAAGGGCTGTTTGTATTTTTGAAAATAACACAACTTGCGGGTGTATTTGTATTATTTTCTGAGATACAGCTAAGGGTTGTATTTGTATTTATGAAAATAACACAGCTTGGGGGTGTATTTGTTTTATTTTTCGAGTTACAGCTCAGTTTTTTATTTGTATTTTTGAAAATAAGACAGCTTGTTGGTGTATTTGTATTATTTTCGGAGATACAGCTAAGGATTGTATTTGTATTTTTGAAAATAACACAGCTTGGGGGTGTATTTGTATTATTTTCCGAGATACAGCTATGGGTTGTATTTGTATTTTTGAAAATAACACAGCTTGGGGGTGTATTTCTATTATTATCCGAGATAGAGCTCAGGGTTTTATTTGTATTTTGGAAAATAACACAGCTTGTGGGTGTATTTGTATTATTTTTCGAGATATAGCTAAGGGTTGTATTTGTATTTTTGAAAATAACACAGCTTAGGGGTTTATTTGTATTATTTTCCGAGATATATCTATGGGTTGTATTTGTATTTTTGAAAATACCACAGCTTGGGGTTGTATTTTTATTATTTTCTCAGATAGAGATAAGATTTGTATTTGTATTTTGGAAAATAACACAGCTTGGGGGTGTATTTGTATTATTTCCTGATATACAGCTAAGCGCTGTTTGTATTTTTGAAAATAACACAACGTGCGGGTGTATTTGTATTATTTTCCGAGATACAGCTAAGGGTTGTATTTGTATTTTTGAAAATAACACACCTTGGGGGTGTATTTGTCTTATTTTCCGAGTTACAGCTCAGGGTTGTATTTGTATTTTTGAAAATAACACAGCTTGTTGGAGTATTTGTATTATTTTCCGAGATACAGCTAAGGATTGTATTTGTATTTTTGAAAATAACACAGCTTGGGGGTGTATTTGTATTATTTTCCGAGATACAGCTATGGGTTGTATTTGTATTTTTGAAAATAACACAGCTTGGGGGTGTATTTCTATTATTATCCTAGATACAGCTCAGGGCTTTATTTGTATTTTGGAAAATAACACAGCTTGGGGGTGTATTTGTATTATTTTCCGAGATAAAGCTAAGAGTTGTATTTGTATTTTTGAAAATAACACAGCTTGGGAGTGTATTTATATTATTTTCCGAGATACAGCTCAGGGTTTTATTTGTATTTTGGAAAATAACACAGCTTGGAGGTGTATTTTTATTATTTTCCGAGATAAAGCTAAGAGTTGTATTTGTATTTTTGAAAATAACACAGCTTGGGGGTGTATTTATATTATTTTCCGAGAGACAGCTAAGGTTTGTATTTGTATTTTTTAAAATAACACAGCTTGGGGTTGTATTTGTATTATTTTCCGAGATAGAGCTAAGGGTTTTATTTCTATTTTTGAAAATAACACAGCTTGATGGTGTATTTGTATCATTTTCCGAGATACAGCTAAGGGTTGTATTTGTATTATTGAAAATAACAGAGCTTGTCTGTGTATTTGTATTATTTTCCGAGATAAAGCTAAGGGTTGTATTTGTATTTTTGAAAATAACACAGCTTGTGGGTGTTTTTGTATTATTTTCCGAGACACAGGTCAGGGATGTATATGTATTTTCAAAAATAACACAGCTTGGGGGTGTATTTGTATTATTTTCCGAGTTATAGCTCATGGTTGTATTTGAATTTTTGAAAATAACACAGCTTCCGGGTATATTTGTAGTATTTTTCGAGATATAGCTAAGGGTTGTATTTGTATTTTTAAAAATAACACATCTTGGAGTTTTATTTGTATTATTTTCCGAGATACATCTATGGGTTGTATTTTTATTTTTGAAAATAACACAGCTTGGGGTTGTATTTGTATTATTTTCCCAGATACAGATAAGTTTTGTATTTGTATTTTGGAAAATAACACAACTTTGGGGTGTATTTGTATTATTTTCAGATATACAGCTAAGGGCTGTATTTGTATTTTTGAAAATAACACAACTTGCGGGTGTATTTGTATTATTTTCCAAGATACAGCTAAGGGTTGTATTTGTATTTTTGAAAATAACACAGCTTGTGGGAGTATTTGTATTATTTTCCGAGATACAGCTAAGGGTTGTGTTTGTATTTTGGGAAATAACACAGCTTCTGGGTGTATTTGTATTATTTTCCGAGATAAAGCTCAGGGTTGTATTTGTATTTTTGAAAATAACACAGCTTGGGGGTGTATTTGTATTATTTTCCGAGACAGAGCTAAGGGTTGTAATTGTATTTTTTAAAATAACCGAGCTTGGGGGTGTATTTGTATTATTTTCCGAGATACAGCTAAGGGCTTTATTTGTATTTTTGAAAATAACACAGCTTGGGGGTGTATATGTATTATTTTTCGAGATACAGCTAAGGGTTGTATTTGTATTTTTGAAAATAACACAGCTTGGGGGTGTATTTGTATTATTATCCGAGATAGAGTTCAGGGTTGTATTTGTATTTTTGAAAATAACACAGCTTGGGGGTGTATTTGTATTACTTTCCAAGATACAGCTATGGGTTGTATTTTTGTTTTTGAAAATTTCACAGCTTGGGGGTGTATTTGTATTATTTTCCCAGATACAGCTCAGGGTTGTATTTGTATTTTTGAAAATAACGCAGCTTGGGAGTGTATTTTTATTATTTTCCGAGATTCAGTTAAGTTTTGTTTATGTATTTTTAAAAATATCACAGCTTTGGGTTGTATTTTTATTATTTTCTGAGATACAGCTCAGGGTTGTATTTGTATTTTTGAAAATAACACAGCTTGGGGGTGTTTTTGTATTATTTTCCGAGATACAGCTAAGTTTTCCATATCTATTTTTGAAAATAACACAGATTGGGGGTGTATTTGTATTATTTTCCGAGATACAGCTAAAGGTTGTATTTGTATTTTTGAAAATAACACAGCTTCGGCGTGTATTTGTATTATTTTCAAAGATAAAGCTAAGGGTTGTATTTGCATTTTTGAAAATAACATATCTTGTGGTTGTACTTATATTATTTTCCGAGGTACAGCTATCGGTTGTATTTGTATTTTTGAAAATAACACAGCTTGGGTGTGTATATGTATTATTTTCCGAGTTACAGCTCAGGGTTGTATTTGTATTTTTGAAAATAACACAGCTTGGGGGTGTATTTGTATTATTTTCCGAGATACAGGTATGGGTTGTATTTGTATTTTTGAAAATAACACAGCTTGGGCGTGTATTTGTATTATTATCCTATATACAGTTCAGGGTTGTATTTGTATTTTTGAAAATAACACAGCTTGGGGGTGTATTTGTATTATTTTCCAAGATACAGCTATGGGTTGTATTTTTGTTTTTGAAAATTACACACCCTGGGGGTGTATTTGTATTATTTTCCCAGATACAGCTAAGGGCTGTATTTGTATTTTTGAAAATAACACAGCTTGGTGGTGTATTTCTATTATTTTCCGAGATACAGCTGTGGGTTGTATTTGTATTTTTGTAAATAACACAGCTTGGGGTTGAATTTGTATTATTTTCCGAGATAGAGCTAAGGGTTTTATTTCTACTTTTGAAAATAACACAGCTTGGTGGTGTATTTGTATCATTTTCCGAGATACAGCTAAGGGTTGTATTTGTATTATTGAAAATAACAGAGCTTGTCTGTGTATTTGTATTATTTTCTGAGATACAGCTAAGGGTTGTATTTGTATTTTTGAAAATAACACAGCTTGGGTTTGACTTTGTATTATTTTCCGAGATACAGCTCAGGGATGTATATATATTTTTGAAAATAACACAGCTTGGGGGTGTATTTGTATTATTTTCCGAGTTACAGCTCATGGTTGTATTTGTATTTTTGAAAATAACACAGCTTGGGGGTGTATTTATATTATTTTCCGAGATACAGCTATGTTTGTATTTGTATTTTTTAAAATAACACTGCTTGGGGTTGTATTTGTATTATTTTCCGAGATACAGCTAAAGGTTGTATTTGTATTTTTGAAAATAACACAGCTTCGGCGTGTATTTCTATTATTTTCAAAGACACAGCTAAGGGTTGTATTTGCATTTTTGAAAATAACATATCTTGTGGTTGTACTTATATTATTTTCCGAGGTACAGCTATCGGTTGTATTTGGATTTTTGAAAATAACACAGCTTGGGTGTGTATATGTATTATTTTCCGAGTTACAGCTCAGGGTTGTATTTGTATTTTTGAAAATAACACAGCTTGGGGGTGTATTTGTATTATTTTCCGAGATACAGCTATGGGTTGTATTTGTATTTTTGAAAATAACACAGCTTGGGGGTGTATTTGTATTATTATCCGATATACAGTTCAGGGTTGTATTTGTATTTTTGAAAATAACACAGCTTGGGGGTGTATTTGTATTATTTTCCAAGATACAGCTATGGGTTGTATTTTTGTTTTTGAAAATTACACACCTTGGGGGTGTATTTGTATTATTTTCCCAGATACAGCTCAGGGTTGTATTTGTATTTTTGAAAATAACGCAACTTTGGGTTGTATTTTTATTATTTTCTGAGATACAGCTAAGGTTTGTTTTTGTATTTTTGAAAATATCGCAGCTTTGGGGTGTATTTGTATTATTTTCTGAGATACAGCTTATGGTTGTATTTGTATTTTTGAAAATAAACGAGCTTGGGGTGTATTTGTTTTATTTTCCGAGATACAGCTAAGAGCTGTATTTGTATTTTTGAAAATAACACAGCTTGCTGGTGTATTTCTATTATTTTCCGAGATAGAGCTGTGGGTTGTATTTGTATTTTTGAAAGTAACACAGCTTGGGGGTGTATTTCTATTATTATCCGAGATACAGCTCAGGGTTTTATTTGAATTTTGGAAAATCACACATCTTGGGGGGATATTTGTATTATTTTCCGAGATACAGCTAAGAGTTGTATTTGTATTGTTGAAAATAACACAGCTTGGGGGTGTATTTATATTATTTTCCGAGATACAGCTAAGGTTTGTATTTGTATTTTTTAAAATAACACAGCTTGGGGTTGAATTTGTATTATTTTCCGAGATAGAGCTAAGGGTTTTATTTCTATTTTTGAAAATAACACAGCTAGGTGGTGTATTTGTATCATTTTCTGAGATACAGCTAAGGGTTGTATTTGTATTATTGAAAATAACAGAGCTTGTCTGTGTATTTGTATTATTTTCTGAGATACAGCTAAGGGTTGTATTTGTATTTTTGAAAATAACACAGCTTGGGTTTGATTTTGTATTATTTTCCGAGATACAGCTCAGGGATGTATATATATTTTTGAAAATAACACAGCTTGGGGGTGTATTTGTATTATTTTCCGAGTTACAGCTCATGGTTGTATTTGTATTTTTGAAAATAACACAGCTTGGGGGTGTATTTATATTATTTTCCGAGATACAGCTAGGTTTGTATTTGTATTTTTTAAAATAACACTGCTTGGTGTTGTATTTGTATTATTTTCCGAGATAGAGCTAAGGGTATTATTTCTATTTTTAAAAATAACACAGCTTGGTGGTGTATTTTTATCATTTTCCGAGATACAGCTAAGGGTTGTATATATATTATTGAAAATAACAGAGCTTGTCTGTGTATTTGTATTATTTTCCGAGATACAGCTAAGAGTTGTATTTGTATTTTTGAAAATAACACAGCTTCTGGGTGTATTTGTATTATTTTCCGAGATACAGCTAAGGGTTGTATTTGTATTTTGGGAAATAAAACAGTTTCTGGGTGTATTTGTATTATTTTCCGAGATAAAGGTCAGGGTTGTGTTTGTATTTTTGTAAATAACACAGCTTGGTGGTGTATTTGTATTATTTTCCGAGATACAGCTAAGGGTTGTAATTGTATTTTTTAAAATAACCGAGCTTGTGGGTGTATTTGTATTATTTTCCGAGATACAGCTAAGGGCTTTATTTGTATTTTTGAAAATAACACAGCTTGAGGGTGTACATGTATTATTTTTCGAGATACAGCAGGGTTGTATTTGTATTTTTGAAAATAACATAGCTTGGGGGTGTATTTGTATTATTTTCCGAGATACAGCTAAGGGTTGTATTTGTATTTTTGAAAATAACACAGCTTTTGGGTGTATTTGTATTATTTTCCGAGATACAGCTAAAGGTTGTATTTGTATTTTTGAAAATAACACAGCTTGGGTGTGTATTTGTATTATTTTCAAAGATACAGCTAAGGGTTGTATTTGTATTTTTGAAAATAACACAGCTTGGGGGTGTATTTGTATTATTTTCCGAGATACAGTTCAGGGTTGTATTTGTATTTTTGAAAATAACACAGCTTGGGGGTGTATTTGTATTATTTTCCAAGATACAGCTATGGGTTGTATTTTTGTTTTTGAAAATTACACACCTTGGGGGTGTATTTTTATTATTTTCCCAGATACAGCTCAGGGTTGTATTTGTATTTTTGAAAATCACACAACTTGGTTGTGTATTTGTATTATTTTCCGAGATACAGCTAAGGGTTGTAATTGTATTTTTCAAAATAACCGAGCTTGGGGTTTATTTGTATTATTTTCCGAGATACAGCTAAGGGTTGTATTTGTATTTTTGAAAATAACTCAGCTTGGGGGTGTATTTGTATTATTTTCTGAGATACAGCTAAGGGTTGTATATGTATTTTTGAAAATTACACAACTTTGGGGTGTATTTGTATTATTTTCTGATTTGCAGCTAAAGGTTGTATTTGTATTTTTGAAAATAACACAGTTTGGGGGTGTATTTGTATTATTTTCCGAGACACAGCTAAGGAATGTATTTGTATTTTTGAAAATAACACAGCTTTTGGGTGTATTTGTATTATTTTCCAAGATACAGCTAAAGGTTGTATTTGTATTTTGGAAAATAACACAGCTTTGGGGTGTATTTTTATTATTTTCCGAGTTACAGCTCATGGTTGTATTTGTATTTTTGAAAATAACACAGCTTCGGGGTGTATTTGTACTATTTTTCTAGATATAGCTAAGGGTTGTATTTGTATTTTTGAAAATAACACAGCTTGGGGGTTTATTTGTATTATTTTCCGAGATACATCTATGGGTTGTATTTTTTATTTTTGAAAATAACACAGCTTGGGGTTGTATTTGTATTATTTTCCCAGATACAGATAAGGTTTGTATTTGTATTTTGGAAAATAACACTGCTTGGGGGTGTATTTGTATTATTTTCAGATGTACAGCTATGGGCTGTATTTGTATTTTTGAAAATAACACAGCTTGGGGGTGTATTTATATTATTTTCCAAGATACAGCTAAGGTTTGTATTTGTATTTTTTTAAATAACACAGGTTGTGGTTGTATTTGTATTATTTTCTGATATACAGCTAAGGGCTGTATTTTTATTTTTGAAAATAACACAACTTGCGGGTGTATTTGTATTATTTTCTGAGATACAGCTAAGGGTTGTATTTGTATTTTTGAAAATAACATAGCTTGGTGGTGTTTTTGTATTATTTTCCGAGATACAGCTCAGGGTTGTATTTGTATTTTTGAAAATAACACAGCTTAGGGGTGTATTTGTATTATTTTCCGAGTTACAGCTCAGGGTTGTATTTGTATTTTTGAAAATAACACAGCTTGGGGGTGTATTTGTATTATTTTCCGAGATACAGCTAAGGATTGTATTTGTATTTTTGAAAATAACACAGCTTGGGGGTGTATTTGTATTATTTTCTGAGATACAGCTATGGGTTGTATTTGTATTTTTGAAAATAACACAGCTTGGGGGTGTTTATATATTATTTTTCGAGATACAGCTAAGGGTTGTATTTGTATTTTTGAAAATAACATAGCTTGGGGGTGTGTTTGTATTATTTTCCGAGATACAGCTAAGGGTTGTATTTGTATTTTTGAAAATAACACAGCTTTTGTGTGTATTTGTATTATTTTCCGAGATACAGCTAAAGGTTGTATTTGTATTTTTGAAAATAACACAGCTTCTGCGTGTATTTGTATTATTTTCAAAGATACAGCTAAGGGTTGTATTTGCATTTTTGAAAATAACATATCTTGTGATTGTACTTGTATTATTTTCCGAGATACAGCTATCGGTTGTATTTGTATTTTTGAAAATAACACAGCTTGGGTGTGTATTTGTATTATTTTCCGAGTTACAGCTCAGGGTTGTGTTTGTATTTTTGAAAATAACACAGCTTGGGGGTGTATTTGTATTATTTTCCGAGGTACAGCTATGGGTTGTATTTGTATTTTTGAAAATAACACAGCTTGGGGGTGTAATTTTATTATTATCCGAGATACAGTTCAGGGTTGTATTTGTATTTTTGAAAATAACACAGCTTGGGGGTGTATTTGTATTATTTTCCAAGATACAGCTATGGGTTGTATTTTTGTTTTTGAAAATTACACAGCTTGGCGGTGTATTTGTATTATTTTCCCAGATACAGCTCAGGGTTGTATTTGTATTTTTGAAACTAACGCAACTTGGGGTTGTATTTTTATTATTTTCCGAGTTACAGCTAAGGTTTGTTTTTGTATTTTTGAAAATATTGCAGCTTTGCGGTGTATTTTTATTATTTTCTGAGATACAGCTAATGGTTGTATTTGTATTTTTGAAAATAACACAGCTTGGTGGTGTATTTGTATTATTTTCCGAGAAACAGCTAAGGGCTGTATTTGTATTTTTGAAAATAACACTGCTTGGTGGTGTATTTCTATTATTTTCCGAGAAACAGCTGTGGGTTGTATTTGTATTTTTGAAAATAACACAGCTTGGGGTTTTATTAGTATCATTTTCCGAGATACAGCTCAGGGGTGCATTTGTATTTTTGAAAATAACGTAGCTTAGGGGTGTATTTGTATTAATTTCCAGGATACAGCTAAGGATTGAATTTGTATTTTTGAAAATAACACAGATTGGGGGTGTATTTGTATTATTTTCCGAGATACAGCTATTGGTTGTATTTGTATTTTTGAAAATAACACATCTTGGGGGTGTATTTCTATTATTTTCCAAGATACAGCTATGGGTTGTATTTTTGTTTTTGAAAATTACACAGCTTGGGGGTGTATTTGTATTATTTTCCCAGATACAGCTCAGGGTTTTATTTGTAATTTTGAAAATAACGCAGCTTGGGGGTGTATTTTTATTATTTTCCGAGATTCAGTTAAGTTTTGTTGATGAATTTTTAAAAATATCGCAGCCTTGTGTTGTATTTGTATTATTTTCTGAGATACAGCTAAGGGTTGTATTTGTATTTTTGAAAATAACACAGCTTGGGGGTGTATTTGTATTATTTTCCGAGATACAGCTCAGGGTTGTATTTGTATTTTTGAAAATAACACAGCTTGGGGGTGTTTTTGTATTATTTTCCGAGATACAGCTAAGTTTTCCATTTCTATTTTTGAAAATAACACAGATTGTTGGTGTATTTGTATTATTTTCCGAGATACAGCTAAAGGTTGTATTTGTATTACTGAAAATAACAGAGATTGGGGGTGTATTTGTATTATTTTCCAAGATACAGCTAAGGGTTGTATTTGTATTTTTGAAAATAACACAGCTTGGGGGTGTTTTTGTATTATTTTCCGAGATACAGCTCAGGGTGGTATTTGTATTTTGAAAATAACACAGCTTGGGGGTGTATTTGTATTATTTTCCAAGTTACAGCTCAGGGTTTTATTTGTATTTTGGACAATAACACAGCATGAGGGTGTATTTGTATTATTTTCCGAGATACAGCTAAGGATTGTATTTGTATTTTTGAAAATAACACAGATTGGGGGTGTATTTGTATTATTTTCCGAGTTACAGCTATGGCTTGTATTTGTATTTTTGAAAATAACACAGCTTGGGGGTGTATTTCTATTATTATCCGAGATACAGCTCAGTGTTTTATTTGTATTATTGAAAATAACACAGCTTGGGGGTGTATTTGTATTATTTTCCGAGATACAGCTAAGAGTTGTGTTTGTATTATTGAAAATAACTCAGCTTGCGGGTGTATTTGTATTATTTTCCGAGATAATGCTATGGGTTGAATGTGCATATTTGAAAGTAACACAGCTTGGGGGTTATTTGTATTATTTTCCGAGATACAGGTCAGGGTTGTATTTGTATTTTTGAAAATAACACAGCTTGGGGTGTATTTGTATTATTTTCCTATATACACCTAAGGGCTGTTTGTATTTTTGAAAATAACACAACTTGCAGGTGTATTTGTATTATTTTCTGAGATACAGCTAAGGGTTGTATTTGTATTTTTGAAAATTACACAACTTGGGGGTGTATTTGTATTATTTTCCGAGATGCAGCTAAAGGTTGTATTTGTATTTTTGAAAATAACACAGCTTGCGTGTGTATTTCTATTATTTTCCAAGATACAGCTATGGGTTGTATTTTTGTTTTTGAAAATTACACAGCTTGGGGGTGTATTTGTATTATTTTCTCAGATACAGCTCAGGGTTGTATTTGTATTTTTGTAAATAACGCAGCTTGGGGGTGTATTTTTATTATTTTCCGAGATTCAGTTAAGGTTTGTTTATGTATTTTTGAAAATATCACAGCTTTGTGTTGTATTTGTATTATTTTCTGAGATACAGCTAATGGTTGTATTTGTATTTTTGAAAATAACACAGCTTGGGGGTGTATTTGTATTATTTTCCGAGATACAGCTCAGGGTTGTATTTGTATTTTTGAAAATAACACAGCTTGGGGGTGTTTGTGTATTATTTTCCGAGATACAGCTAAGTTTTCCATTTCTATTTTTGAAAATAACACAGATTGTGGGTGTATTTGTATTATTTTCCGAGATACAGCTTAAGTTTGTATTTGTATTACTGAAAATAACAGAGATTGGGGGTGTATTTGTATTATTTTCCAAGATACAGCTAAGGGTTGTAATTGTATTTTTGAAAATAACACAGCTTGGGGGTGTTTTTGTATTATTTTCCGAGATACAGCTCAGGGTGCTATTTGTATTTTGAAAATAACACAGCTTGGGGGTATATTTGTATTATTTTCCGAGTTACAGCTCAGGGTTTTATTTGTATTTTGGAAAATAACACAGCTTGGGGGTGTATTTGTATTATATTCCCGAGATACAGCTAAGGATTGTATTTGTATTTTTGAAAATAACACGGCTTGGGGGTGTATTTGTATTATTTTCCGAGTTACAGCGATGGGTTGTGTTTGTATTTTTGAAAATAACACAGCTTGGGGGTGTATTTCTATTATTATCCGAGATAAAGCTCAGTGTTTTATTTGTATTATTGAAAATAACACAGCTTGGGTGTGTATTTGTATTATTTTCCGAGATACAGCTAAGTGTTGTATTTGTATTTTTGAAAATAACTCAGCTTGGGGGTGTATTTGTATTATTTTTCGAGATAATGCTATGGGTTGTATGTGCATTTTTGAAAATAACACAGCTTGGGGGGGTATTTGTATTATTTTCCGAGGTACAGCTATTGGTTGTATTTGTATTTTGGAAAATAACACAGTTTGGGGGTGTATTTGTATTATTTTCCGAGATACAGCTAAGAGTTGTATTTGTATTTTTGAAAATAACACAGCTTGGGGGTGTATTTATATTATTTTCCGAGATACAGCTAAGGTTTGTATTTGTATTTTTTAAAATAACACAGCTTGGGGTTGTATTTGTATTATTTTTCGAGATAGAGCTAAGGGTTTTATTTCTATTTTTGAAAATAACACAGCTTGGTGGTGTATTTGTATCATTTTCCGAGATACAGCTAAGGGTTTTATTTGTATTATTGAAAATAACAGAGCTTGTCTGTGTATTTGTAATATTTTCTGAGATACAGCTAAGGGTTGTATTTGTATTTTTGAAAATAACACAGCTTGGGGGTGTATTTGTATTATTTTCCGAGTTACAGCTCATGGTTCTATTTTTATTTTTGAAAGTAACACAGTTTCGGGGTGTATTTGTACTATTTTTCTAGATATAGCTAAGGGTTGTATTTGTATTTTTGAAAATAACACAGCTTGGAGGTTTATTTGTATTATTTTCCGAGATACATCTATGGGTTGTATTTTTATTTTTGAAAATAACAGCTTGGGGTTGTATTTGTATTATTTTCCCAGATACAGATAAGGTTTGTATTTGTATTTTTGAAAATAACACAGCTTGGGGGTGTATTTGTATTATTTTCTGAGATACAGCTAATGGTTGTATTTGTATTTTTGAAAATAAACGAGCTTGGGTGTGTATTTGTATTATTTTCCGAGATACAGCTAAGGGCTGTATTTGTATTTTTGAAAATAACAAAGCTTGGTGGTATATTTGTATTGTTTTTCGAGATAGAGCTATTGGTTCTATTTGTATTTTTGAAAATAACAGACCTTGGGGGCGTATTTCTATTATTTTCCAAGATACAGCTCAGGGTTGTATTTGAATTTTTGAAAATAACGCAGCTTGGGGGTGTATTTTTATTATTTTCCAAGATTCAGTTAAGGTTTGTTTATATATTTTTAAAAATATCACAGCTTTGGGTTGTATTTGTATTATTTTCTGAGATACAGCTAAGGGTTGTATTTGTATTTATGAAAATAACACAGCTTGGGGGTCTGTTTGTATTATTTTCCGAGATACAGCTCAGGGTTGTATTTGTATTTTTGAAAATAACACAGCTTGGGGGTTTATTTGTATTATTTTCCGAGATATATCTATGGGTTGTATTTGTATTTTTGAAAATAACACAGCTTGGGGTTGTATTTGTATTATTTTCTCAGATACAGAAAATGTTTGTATTTGTATTTTGGAACATAACACAGCTTGGGGGTGTATTTGTATTATTTTCCGATATACAGCTAAGGGCTGTTTGTATTTTTGAAAATAACACAACTTGCGGGTGTATTTGTGTTATTTTCCGAGATACAGCTAATGGTTGTATTTGCATTTTTGAAAATAACACAGCTTGGGGGTGTATTTGTATTATTTTCCGAGTTACAGCTCAGGGTTGTATTTGTATTTTTGAAAATAACACAGCTTGGGGGTGTATTTCTATTATTTTCCGAGATACAGCTAATGGTTGTATTTGCATTTTTGAAAATAACACAGCTTGGGGGTGTATTTGTATTATTTTCGGAGTTACAGCTCAGGGTTGTATTTGTATTTTTGAAAATAACACAGCTTGGGGGTGTATTTCTATTATTATCCGAGATATAGCTCAGGGTTTTATTTGTATTTTGGAAAATAACAGAGCTTGGGGGTGTATTTGTATTATTTTCCGAGATACAGCTAAGAGTTGTATTTGTATTTTTGAAAATAACACAGCTTGTGGGTGTATTTATATAATTTTCCGAGATAAAGCTCAGGGTTGTATTTGTATTTTTGAAAATCACACAACTTGGTTGTGTATTTGTATTATTTTCCGAGATACAGCTAAGGGTTGTAATTGTATTTTTCAAAATAACCGAGCTTGGGGTTTATTTGTATTATTTTCCGAGATACAGCTAAGGGCTTTATTTGTGTTTTTGAAAATAACTCAGCTTGGGGGTGTATTTGTATTATTTTCTGAGATACAGCTAAGGGTTGTATATGTATTTTTGAAAATTACACAACTTTGGGGTGTATTTGTATTATTTTCCGATTAGCAGCTAAAGGTTGTATTTGTATTTTTGAAAATAACACAGCTTGGGGGTGTATTTGTATTATTTTCCGAGACACAGCTAAGGAATGTATTTGTATTTTTGAAAATAACACAGCTTCTGGGTGTATTTGTATTATTTTCCGAGTTACAGCTCATGGTTGTATTTGTATTTTTGAAAATAACACAGCTTGTGGGTGTATTTGTATTATTTTCCGAGATACAGCTCAGGGATGTATATGTATTTTCGAAAATAACACAGCTTGTGGGTGTATTTGTATTATTTTCCGAGTTACAGCTCATGGTTGTATTTGTATTTTTGAAAATAACACAGCTTCGGGGTATATTTGTACTATTTTTCGAGATATAGCTATGGGTTGTATTTGTATTTTTGAAAATAACACAGCTTGGGGGTGTATTTGTATTATTTTCCGAGGTACAGCTATTGGTTGTATTTGTATTTTTGAAAATAACGCAGCTTGGGGGTGTATTTCTATTATCATCCGAGATACAGCTCAGGGTTTTATTTGAATTTTGGAAAATAACACAGCTTGGGTGTGTATTTGTATTATTTTTCGAGATATAGCTAAGAGTTGTATTTGTATTTTTGAAAATAACACAGCTTGGGGGTGTATTTATATTATTTTCCGAGATACAACTCAGGGTTTTATTTGTATTTTGGAAAATAACACAGCTTGGGGTTGTATTTGTATTATTTTCCCAGATACAGATAAGGTTTGTATTTGTATTTTGGAAAATAACACTGCTTGGGGGTGTATTTGTATTATTTTCAGATGTACAGTTATGGGCTGTATTTGTATTTTTGAATATAACACAGCTTGGGGGTGTATTTATATTATTTTCCAAGGTACAGCTAAGGTTTGTATTTGTATTTTTTTAAATAACACAGCTTGTGGTTGTATTTGTATTATTTTCCGATATACAGCTAAGGGCTGTATTTTTATTTTTGAAAATAACACAACTTGCGGGTGTATTTGTATTATTTTCCGAGATACAGCTAAGGGTTGTATTTGTATTTTTGAAAATAACATAGCTTGGGGGTGTATTTGTATTATTTTCCGAGATACAGCTAAGGGTTGTATTTGTATTTTTGAAAATAACACAGCTTTGGGTGTATTTGTATTATTTTCCGAGATACAGCTAAATGTTGTATTTGTATTTTTGAAAATAACACAGCTTCTGCGTGTATTTGTATTATTTTCAAAGATACAGCTAAGGGTTGTATTTGCATTTTTGAAAATAACATATCTTGTGATTGTACTTGTATTATTTTCCGAGATACAGCTATCGGTTGTATTTGTATTTTTGAAAATAACACAGCTTGGGTGTGTATTTGTATTATTTTCCTAGTTACAGCTCAGGGTTGTATTTGTATTTTTGAAAATAACACAGCTTGGGGGTGTATTTGTATTATTTTCCGAGATACAGCTATGGGTTGTATTTGTATTTTTGAAAATAACACAGTTTGGGGTTGTAATTGTATTATTATCCGAGATACAGTTCAGGGTTGTATTTGTATTTTTGAAAATAACAGAGCTTGGGGGTGTATTTGTATTATTTTTCAAGATACAGCTATGGGTTGTATTTTTGTTTTTGAAAATTACACACCTTGGTGGTGTATTTGTATTATTTTCCCAGATACAGCTCAGGGTTGTATTTGTATTTTTGAAACTAATGCAACTTGGGGTTGTATTTTTATTATTTTCCGAGATACAGCTAAGGTTTGTTTTTGTATTTTTGAAAATATTGCAGCTTTGCGGTGTATTTTTATTATTTTCTGAGATACAGCTAATGGTTGTATTTGTATTTTTGAAAATAAACGAGCTTGGGGTGTATTTGTATTATTTTCCGAGATACAGCTAAGGGCTGTATTTGTATTTTTGAAAATAGCACAGCTTGGTGGTGTATTTCTATTATTTTCCGAGATACAGCTGTGGGTTGTATTTGTATTTTTGAAAATAACACAGCTTGAGGGTGTATTTCTATTATTATCCGAGGTACAGCTCAGGGTTGTATTTGTATTTTCGAAAATAACGTAGCTTAGGGGTGTATTTGTATTAATTTCCAGGATACAGCTAAGGATTTTATTTGTATTTTTGAAAATAACACAGCTTGAGGGTGTATTTGTATTATTTTCCGAGATACAGCTATTGGTTGTATTTGTATTTTTGAAAATAACACAGCTTGGGGGTGTATTTCTATTATTTTCCAAGATACAGCTATGGGTTGTATTTTTGTTTTTGAAAATTACACAGCTTGGGGGTGTATTTGTATTATTTTCCCAGATACAGCTAAGGGTTGTATTTGTATTTTTGAAAATAACGCAGCTTTGGGGTGTATTTGTATTATTATCCGAGATACAGCTAAGGGTTGTATTTGTATTTTTGAAAATAACACAGCTTGGTTGTTTATTTGTATTATTTTCAGAGATACAGCTAAGGGTTGTATTTGTATTTTTGAAAATAACACAGCTTGGGGGTGTATTGTATTATTTGTATAACCGCAAGCTGTGTTATTTTCCAAAATACAAATACAAACCTTAGCTGTATCTGGGAAAATAATACAAATACAGTCCAAAGCTGTGTTATTTTCAAAAATACATATACAAACCTTAGCTGTATCTGGGAAAATAATACAAATACACCCCCAAGCTGTGTTATTTTCAAAAATACAAATATAAACCTTAGTTGTATCTCGGAAAATAATAGAAATACACACCCAAGCTGTGTTATTTTCAAAAACACAAATACAAATTTTGGCTGTATCTGGGAAAATAATACAAATACACCCCCAAGCTGTGTTATTTTCCAAAATACAGATACAAACCTTAGCTGTATATGGGAAAATAATACAAATACACCCCCAAGCTGTGATATTTTCAAAAATACAAACACAACCCTGAGCTTTATCTCCGAAAATAATACAAAAACAACCCCAAGCTGGGTTCTTTTAAAAATACAAATACCACCCTGAGCTGTATCTCCGAAAATAATACAAATACACCCAAAAGCTGTGTTATTTTCAAAAATAGAAGTAAAACCCTTAGCTCTATCTCGGAAAATAATACAAATACACCCCCAAGCTGCGTTATTTTCAAAAATACAAATACAACCCTTAGCTGTATCTCGGAAAATAATACAAATATAACCCCAATCTGTGTTATTTTCAAAAATACAAATAGAATCCTGAGCTGTATCTCGGAAAATAATACAAAAACACCCCCAAGCTGTGTTATTTTTAAAAATACAAGAAAACCCTTAGCTTTATCTCGGAAAATAATACAAATACACCCCCAATTTGTGTTATTTTCGAAAATACAAACACAACCATTAGCTGTATCTCGGAAAATAATACAAATACACCCCCAAGCTGTATTATTTTCAAAAATACCAATACAACACATAGCTGTATCTTGGAAAATAATACAAGTACACCCACAAGATGTGTTATTTTCAAAAATGCAAATACAACCCTTAGCTGTATCTCGGAAAATAATACAAATACACCCACATTCTGTGTTATTTTCAAAAATACAAATACAAATCTTAGCTGTATCTCGGCCAATAATACAAATACATACCAAGCTGAGTTATTTTCGAAAAAACAAATACAAACCTTAGCTGAATCTGGGAAAATAATAAAAATACACCCCCAAGCTGTGTTATTTTTCAAAATATAAATACAAAACTTAGCTGTATGTGGGAAAATAATACAAGAACACCCCCAAGATGTGTTATTTTCAAAAATACAAATACAAACCTTAGCTGTATCTGGGAAAATAATACAAATACACCCCCAAGCTGTGTTATTTTCAAAAATACAAATACAACCCTTAGCTGTATCTCGGATAATAATACAAATACACCCCAAAGCTGCGTTATTTTCAAAAATACAAATACAACCCTTAGCTGTATCTCGGAAAATAATACGAATACAACCCCAAGCTGCGTTATTTTCAAAAATACAAATACAACCCTGAGCTGGATCTCGGAAAATAATACAAATAAACCCCCAAGCTGCGTTATTTTCAAAAATACAAATACAACCCATAGCTGTATATTGGAAAATATTACAAATACACTCACAAGCTGTGTTATTTTCAAAAATACAAATACAACCCTGAGCTGTATCTCGGAAAACGATACAAACACACAACCAAGTTGTGTTATTTTCAAAAATACATATACAACCCATAGCTGTATCTCGGAAAATAATACAAAAACACCCCCAAGCTGTGTTATTTTCAAAAATACAAATACAACCCTTAGCTGTATCTCGGAAATTAATACAAATACACCCCCATGCTGTGCAATTTTCAAAAATACAAATACAACCCTGTGCTGTATCTCGGAAAATAATACAAATACACCCCCAAGCTGTGTTATTTTCCAAAATACAAATACAAACCTTAGCTGTATCTCGGAAAAGAATACAAATACACCCCCAAGCTGTGTTATTTATCAAAATACAAATACAACCCATAGCTATATCTCGGAAAATAATACAAATACACCCCCAAGCTTTGTTATTTTCAAAAACACAAATTCAACCCTTAGCTGTATCTCGCAAAATAACACAAATACACCGCCAAGCTGTGTTATTTTCAAAAATACAAATACAATCCTGAGCTGTATCTCGGAAAATAATACAAAAACATCCCCAAGCTGTATTATTTTCAAAAATACAAATACAACCCATAGCTGTAACTTGGAAAATAATACAAGTACACCCACAGGATGTGTTATTTTCAAAAATGCAAATACAACCCTTAGCTGTATCTCGGAAAATAATACAAAAACACCAACAAGCTGTGTTATTTTAAAAAATACAAATAAAACCCTGTGCTGTATCTCCGAAACTAATACAAATAAACCCCCAAGCTGTGTTATTTTCAAAAATACAAATACAACCCTTAGCTGTATCTCGGAAAATAATACAAATACACCCCCAATTTGTGTTATTTTCGAAAATACAAACACAACCCTGAGCTGTATCTCGGAAAATAATACAAATACACCCACAAGCTGTGTTATTTTCCAAAATACAAATACAACCCTTAGCTGTATCTCAGAAAATAATAAAAATACACCCACAAGCTGCGTTATTTTCAAAAATACAAATACAACCCTTAGCTATATCTCGGAATATAATACAAATACAGCCCCAAGCTGTGTTATTTTCCAAAGCACAAATAAAGCCCTTAGCTGTATATCGGAAAATAATACAAATACACCCCCATTCTGTGTTATTTTCAAAAATAGAAATACAACCCTGAGCTGTATCTTGGAAAATAATACAAATACACCCCCAAGCTGTGTTATTTTCAAAAATACAAATACAAACCTTAGCTCTATCTAGGAAAATAATATAAATACACCCCCATGCTGTGTTATTTTCAAAAGTAGAAATACAACCCTTAGCTGTATCTCGGAAAATAATACAAATAAACACCCAACCTGTGCCATTTTCAAAAATACAAATACAACCCTGAGCTGTATCTCGGAAAATAATACAAAAACACCGCAAGCTGTGTTATTTTCCAAAATAAAAATACAAACCTTAGCTGTATCTGGGAAAATAATAAAAATACAGTCCAAAGCTGTGGTATTTTCAAAAATACATATACAAACCTTAGCTGTATCTGGGAAAATAATACAAATACACCCCCAAGCTGTGTTATTTTCAAAAATACAAATATAAACCTTAGTTGTATCTCGGAAAATAATACAAATACACACCCAAGCTGTGTTATTTTCAAAAACACAAATACAAATTTTGGCTGTATCTGGGAAAATAATACAAATAATACAAATAACCCTTAGCTCTATCTCGGAAAATAATACAAATTCAACCCTAAGCTGTGTTATTTTAAAAAATAGAAATACAATCCTTAGCTGTATCTCGGAAAATAATATAAATACACCCCCAAGCTGTGTTATTTTCCACAATACAAATACAACTCTTAGCTGTATCTCGGAAAATAATACAAATACACCCCCAAGCTGTGTTATTTTCCAAAATTCAAATAAAACCCTGAGCTGTATCTCGGATAATAATAGAAATACACCCCCAAGCTGTGTTATTTTCAAAAATACAAATACAACCCACAGCTGTATCTCAGAAAATAATAGAAATACACCACCAAGCTGTGTTATTTTCAAAAATACAAATACAGCCCTTAGCTGTACCTCGGAAAATAAAACAAATACACCCCAAGCTCGTTTATTTTCAAAAATACAAATACAACCATAAGCTGTATCTCAGAAAATAATACAAATACACCCCAAAGCTGCGATATTTTCAAAAATACAAAAACAAACCTTAGCTGTATCTCGGAAAATAATAAAAATACAACCCAAAGTTGCGTTATTTTCAAAAATACAAATACAACCCTGAGCTGTATCTGGGAAAATAATACAAATACACCCCCAGGGTGTGTAATTTTCAAAAACAAAAATACAACCCATAGCTGTATCTTGGAAAATAATACAAATACACCCACAAGCTGTGTTATTTTCAAAAATACAAATACAACCCTTAGCTGTATCTCGGAAAATAATACAAATACACTCCCAAGCTGTGTTATTTCAAACATACAAATACAACCCTTAGCTGTATCTCGGAAAATAATACAAATACACGCCCAAGCACTGTTATTTTCAAAAATACAAATACAACCCTTAGCTGTATCTCGAAAAATAATACATATACACACCCAAGCTGTGTTATTTTCAAAAATACAAATACAACCCTGAGCTGTATCTGGGAAAATAATACAAATACACCCCCAGGGTGTGTAATTTTCAAAAACAAAAATACAACCCATAGCTGTATCTTGGAAAATAATACAAATACACCCACAAGCTGTGTTATTTTCAAAAATACAAGTACAACCGTTTGCTGTATTTTGGAAAATAATATAAATACACCCCCAAGCTGTGTTATTTTCAAAAATACAAATAAAACCCTGAGCTGTATCTCGGAAAATAATACAAATACACCCACAAGCTGTGTTATTTTCAAAAATACAAATACAACACTGACCTATATCTCGGAAAATAATACAAATACCCCCCCAAGCTGTGTTATTTTCAAAAATGCAACTACAACCCATAGGATTATCTCGGAAAATAATACAAATACATTCCCAAGCTGTGTTATTTTCAAAAATAAAAATACATCCCTTAGCTGTATCTTCGAAAATAATACAAATACACCCCCAAGCTGAGTTATTTTCAAAAATACAAGTACAACTCTTAGCTGTATCTCAGAAAATAATACAAATACACCCCCAAGCTGTGTTATTTTCCAAAATACAAATAAAACCCTGAGCTGTATCTCAGATAATAATAGAAATACATCCCCAAGCTGTGTTATTTTCAAAAATACAAATACAACCCATAGCTGTATCTCGAAAAACAATACAAATACACCCACAAGCTGTGTTATTTTCAAAAATACAAATACAATCCTTAGCTGTATCTCGGAAAATATTACAAATACACCAAAAAGCTGTGTTATTTTCTAAAATACAAATACAACCCTGAGCTGTAACTCGGAAAATAATACAAATACACCCCCAAGCTGTGTTATTTTCAAATATACAAATACCACCCTGAGCTGTATCTCGGAAAATAATACAAAAACACCCACAAGTTGTGTTATTTTCAAAAATACAAATAAAACCCTTAGCTGTATCTCGGAAAATAAAACAATTCCACCCCCATTCTCTCTTATTTTCAGTAATACAAATAAAACCTTTAGCTGTATCTCGGAAAATACTACAAATACACCCCCAATCTGTGTTATTTTCAAAAATAGCAATGGAAAACTTAGCTGTATCTCGGAAAATAATACAAATACACCCCCAAGCTGTGTTATTTTCAAAAATACAAATACAACCCTGAGCTGTATCTTGGAAAATAATACAAATACACCCCCAAGCTGAGTTATTTTCAAAAATAAAAATACAACCATTAGCTGTATCTCAGAAAATAATACAAATACAACACAAAGCTGTGATATTTTTAAAAATACATAAACAAACCTTAACAGAATCTCGGAAAATAATAAAAATTCACCCCCAAGCTGAGTTATTTTCAAAAATACAAATACAACCCTGAGCTGTATCTGGGAAAATAATACAAATACACCCCCAAGCTGTGTAATTTTCAAAAACAAAAATATAACCCATAGCTGTATCTTCGAAAATAATAGAAATACACCCCCAAGCTGTGTTATTTTCAAAATTACAAATAGAACTAATTGCTGTATCTCGCAAAATAATACAAATACACCCCAGATACAGCTATCGGTTGTATTTGTATTTTTGAAAATAACACAGCTTGGTTGTGTATTTGTATTATTTTCCCATTTACAGCTCAGTGTTGTATTTGTATTTTTGAAAATAACACAGCTTGGGGGTGTATTTGTATTATTTTCCGAGATACAGCTATGGTTTGTATTTGTATTTTTGAAAATAACACAGCTTGGGGGTGTATTTCTATTACTTTCTGAGATACTGTTCAGGGTTGTATTTGTATTTTGGAAAATAACACAACTTGGGGGTGTATTTGTATCATTTTCCAAGATACAGCTAAAGGTTGTATTTGTATTTTGGAAAATAACACAGCTTGGGGGTGTATTTTTATTATTTTCCGAGATACAGCTAAGAGTTGTATTTGTATTTTTGAAAATAACACAGCTTGGGGGTGTATTTATATTATTTTCCGAGATATAGCTAAGGTTTGTATTTGTATTTTTTAAAATAACACAGCTTGGGGTTGTATTTGTATTATTTTCCGAGATAGAGCTAAGGGTTTTATTTCTATTTTTGAAAATAACACAGCTTGGTGGTGTATTTGTATCATTTTCAGAGATACAGCTAAGGGTTGTATTTGTATTATTGAAAATAACAGAGCTTGTCTGTGTATTTGTATTATTTTCTGAGATACAGCTAAGTGTTGTATTTGTATTTTTGAAAATAACACAGCTTTGGGGTGTATTTTTATTATTTTCCGAGTTACAGCTCATGGTTGTATTTGTATTTTTGAAAATAACACAGCTTCGGGGTGTATTTGTACTATTTTTCTAGATATAGCTAAGGGTTGTATTTGTATTTTTGAGAATAACACAGCTTGGTGGTTTATTTGTATTATTTTCCGAGATACATCTATGGGTTTTATTTTTATTTTTGAAAATAACACAGCTTGGGGTTGTATTTGTATTATTTTCCCAGATACAGATAAGGTTTGTATTTGTATTTTGGAAAATAACACTGCTTGGGGGTGTATTTGTATTATTTTCAGATGTACAGCTATGGGCTGTATTTGTATTTTTGAAAATAACACAGCTTGGGGGTGTATTTATATTATTTTCCAAGATACAGCTAAGGTTTGTATTTGTATTTTTTTAAATAACACAGCTTGTGGTTGTATTTGTATTATTTTCCGATATACAGCTAAGGGCTGTATTTTTATTTTTGAAAATAACACAACTTGCGGGTGTATTTGTATTATTTTCCGAGATACAGCTAAGGTTTGTTTTTGTATTTTTGAAAATATTGCAGCTTTGCGGTGTATTTTTATTATTTTCTGAGATACAGCTAATGGTTGTATTTGTATTTTTGAAAATAAACGAGCTTGGGGTGTATTTGTATTATTTTCCGAGATACAGCTAAGGGCTGTACTTGTATTTTTGAAAATAGCACAGCTTGGTGGTGTATTTCTATTATTTTCCGAGATACAGCTGTGGGTTGTATTTGTATTTTTGAAAATAACACAGCTTGAGGGTGTATTTCTATTATTATCCGAGGTACAGCTCAGGGTTGTATTTGTATTTTCGAAAATAACGTAGCTTAGGGGTGTATTTGTATTAATTTCCAGGATACAGCTAAGGATTTTATTTGTATTTTTGAAAATAACACAGCTTGAGGGTGTATTTGTATTATTTTCCGTGATACAGCTATTGGTTGTATTTGTATTTTTGAAAATAACACAGCTTGGGGGTGTATTTCTATTATTTTCCAAGATACAGCTATGGGTTGTATTTTTGTTTTTGAAAATTACACAGCTTGGGGGTGTATTTGTATTATTTTCCCAGATACAGCTAAGGGTTGTATTTGTATTTTTGAAAATAACGCAGCTTTAGGGTGTATTTGTATTATTATCCGAGATACAGCTAAGGGTTGTATTTGTATTTTTGAAAATAACACAGCTTGGTTGTTTATTTGTATTATTTTCGGAGATACAGCTAAGGGTTGTATTTGTATTTTTGAAAATAACACAGCTTGGGAGTGTATTTGTATTATTTTCCGAGATACAGCTCAGGGTTTTATTTGTATTTTTGAAAATAACGCAGCTTGGGGGTGTACTTGTATTATTTTCCGAGATACAGCTAAGTTTTCCATTTCTATTTTTGAAAATAACACAGCTTGGGGGTGTTTTTGTATTATTTTCCGAGATACAGCTCAGGATTGTATTTGTATTTTTGAAAATAACACGGTTTGGTGGTGTATTTGTATTATTTTCCGACATAGAGCTAAGGGTTGTATTTGTATTTTTGAAAATAACGCATCTTGGGTGTGTATTTGTATTATTTTCCGAGATACAGCTAAGGTTTGTATTTGTATTTTTGAAAATAACACAGCTTGGTCGTGTATTTGTATTATTTACGCAGATACAGCTAAGGTTTGTATTTGTATTTTGGAAAATAACACAGCTTGGGTGTGTATTTGTATTATTTTCCGAGATACAGCTCAGGGTTTTATTTGTATTTTTGAAAATGACACAGCTTGGGTGTGTATTTGTATTATTTTTCGAGATACAGCTAACGGTTGTATTTCTATTTTTGAAAATAATGCAGCTTGGGGGTGTATTTGTATTATTTTCCGAGATACAGCTAAGGTTTGTATTTGTATTTTTGAAAATAATGCAGCTTGGAAGTGTATTTCTATTATTTTCCGAGATACAGCTAAGGGTTGTGTTTGTATTTTCGAAAATAACACAAATTGGTGGTGTATTTGTATTATTTTCTGAGATAAAGCTAAGGGTTGTCTTGTATTTTTAAAAATAACACAGCTTGGGGGTGTTTTTGTATTATTTTCCGAGATACAGCTCAGGATTCTATTTGTATTTTTGAAAATAACACAGATTGGGGTTATATTTGTATTATTTTCCGAGATACAGCTAATGGTTGTATTTGTATTTTTGAAAATAACGCAGCTTGGGTGTGTATTTGTATTATTTTCCGAGATACAGCTAAGGGTTTTACTTCTATTTTTGAAAATAACACAGCTTTTGGGTGTATTTGTATTATTTTCGGAGATACAGCTCAGGGTGGTATTTGTATTTTTAAAAGAACACAGCTTGGGGTTGTTTTTGTATTATTTTCGGAGATACAGCGCAGGGTTGTATTTGTATTTTTGAAAATAACACAGCTTGGGGGTGTATTTGTATTATTTTCCCAGATACAGCCAAAGTTTGTATTTGTGTTTTTGAAAATAACACAGCTTGGGTGTGTATTTGTATTATTTTCCGAGATACAACTAAGGTTTATATTTGTATTTTTGAAAATAACACAGCTTGGGGGTGTATTTGTATTATTTTCCCAGATACAGCTAAGGTTTGTATATGTATTTTTGAAAATACCACAGCTTTGGACTGTATTTTTATTATTTTCCCAGATACAGCTAAGGTTTGTATTTTTATTTTGGAAAATAACACAGCTTGCGGTGTTTTTGTATTATTTTCCGAGATACAGCTCAGGGTTGTATTTGTATTTTTGAAAATTGCACAGGTTGGGTGTTTATTTGTATTATTTTCCGAGATACAGCTCAGGGTTGTATTTCTACTTTTGAAAATAACACAGCATGGGGGTGTATTTATATTATTTTCCTAGATAGATCTAAGGTTTGTATTTGTATTTTTGAAAATAACACAGCTTGGGGGTGTATTTGTATTATTTTCCAAGATACAGCTCAGGGTTGTATTTCTATTTTTGAAAATAACACAGAATGGGGGTGTATTTGTATTATTTTCCGATATACAGCTAAGGGCTTTATTTGTGCTTTGGAAAATAACACAGCTTGGGGCTGTATTTGTATTATATTCCGAGATATAGCTAAGGGTTGTATTTGTATTTTTGAAAATAACGCAGCTTGTGGGTGTATTTTTATTATTTTCTGAGATACAGCTAAGGGTTGTATTTGTATTTTGGAAAATAACACAGCTTGTGAGTGTATTTGTATTATTTTCCGAGATACAGCTCAGGGTTGTGTTTGTATTTTCGAAAATAACACAAATTGGGGGTGTATTTGTATTATTTTCCGAGATACAGCTAAGGGTTGTATTTGTATTTTTGAAAATAACACAGCTTGGGGGTTTATTTGTATTAGTTTCGGAGATACAGCACAGGGTTTTATTTGTATTTTTTAAAATAACACAGCTTGTTGGTGTATTTGTATTATTTTCCGAGATACAGCTAAGGGTTGTATTTGCATTTTTGAAAATAACACATCCTGTGGGTGTACTTGTATTATTTTCCAAGTTACAGCTATGGGTTGTATTTGTATTTTTGAAAATAATACAGCTTGGGGATGTTTTTGTATTATTTTCCGAGATACAGCTCAGGATTGTATTTGTATTTTTGAAAATAACACAGCTTGGCGGTGTATTTGTGTTATTTTGCGAGATACAGCTAAGGGTTGAATTTGTGTTTTTGAAAATAACAAAGCTTGGGGGTGTATTTGTATTATTTTCCGAGATATAGCTATGGGTTGTATTTGTATTTTGATAAATAACACAGCTTGGGGGTGTATTTGTATTCTTTTCCGAGATACAGCTAAGGTTTGTATTTGTATTTTGGCTAATAACACAGCTTGGGGGTGTATTTGTATTATTTTCCGAGATACAGCACAGGGTTGTATTTGTATTTTTGAAAATTGCACAGCTTGGGGGTGTATTTGTATTAATTTCCGAGATACAGCTAAGGGTTGTATTTGTATTTTTGAAAATAACACAGCTTGGGGGTGTTTTTGTATTATTTTCCGAGATACAGCTATGGGTTGTATATGTATTTTTGAAAATAACACAACTTGGTTGTGTGTTTGTATCGTTTTCCGAGATACAGCTCAGGGTTGTATTTGTATTTTTGAAAATAACACAGCTTGTGAGTGTATTTGTAATATTTTCCAATATACAGCTATGGGTTGTATTTGTATTTTTGAAAATAACGCAGCTTGGGGGTGTATTTGTATTATTTTCCGAGATCCAGCTCAGGGTTATATTTGTATTTTTGAAAATAACGCAGCTTGGGGTTGTATTTGTATTATTTTCCGAGATACAGCTAAGGGTTGTATTTGTATTTTTGCAAATAACGCAGCTTTGGGGTGTATTTGTATTATTATCCGAGATACAGCTAAGGGTTGTATTTGTATTTTTGAAAATAACACAGCTTGGGGGTGTATTTGTATTATTTTCCCAGATACAGCTAAGGTTTGTATTTGTATTTTTGAAAATAACACGTCTTGGGGGTGTTCTTGTATTATTTTCCCACATACAGCTAAGTTTTGTATTTATATTTTGAAAAATAACACAGCTTGGGGGTGTATTTTTATTATTTTCCCAGATTCAGCTAAGGTTTGTATTTGTTTTTTCGAAAATAACTCAGCTTGGTATGTATTTGTATTATTGGCCGAGATACAGCTAAGATTTGTATTTGTATTATTGAAAATAACACAGAATGTGGGTGTATTTGTATTATTTTCCGAGATACAGCTAAGGGTTGTATTTGCATTTTGGAAAATAACACATCTTGTGGGTGTACTTGTATTATTTTCCAAGATACAGCTATGGGTTGTATTGGTATTTTTGAAAATAATACATCTTGGGGGTGTATTTGTATTATTTTCCGAGATACAGCTAATGGTTGTGTTTGTATTTTCGAAAATAACACAAATTGGGGGTGTATTTGTATTATTTTCCGAGATAAAGCTAAGGGTTGTCTTGTATTTTTAAAAATAACACAGCTTGGGGGTGTTTTTGTATTATTTTCCGAGATACAGCTCAGGATTCTATTTGTATTTTTGAAAATAACACAGATTGGGGTTATATTTGTATTATTTTCCGAGATACAGCTAAGGGTTGTATTTGTATTTTTGAAAATAATTGAGCTTGGGGGTGTGTTTGTATTATTTTCCGAGATACAGCTAAGGGTTGTATTTGTATTTTAGAAAATAACAGAGCTTGGGGGTGTTTTTGTATTATTTTCCGAGATTCAGCTCAGGGTTGTATTTGTATTTTTGAAAATAACACAGTTTGGGGGTGTTTTTGTATTATTTTCCAAGATACAGCTATGGGTTGTATATGTATTTTTGAAAATAACACAGCTTGGTGGTGTGTTTGTATCGTTTTCCGAGATACAGCTCAGGGTTGTATTTGTATTTTTGAAAATAACAGAGCTTGTGAGTGTATTTGTAATATTTTCCAAGATACAGGTATGGGTTGTATTTGTATATTTGAAAATAAAACAGCTTGCGGGTTTATTTGTATTATTTTCCGATATCCAGCTCAGGGTTGTATTAGCATTTCTGAAAATAACACAGCTTGGGGGTGTATTTGTATTTTTTTCCTTGATACAGCTAAGGCTTGTATTTGTATTTTTGAAGGTAACGCAGCTTGAGGGTGTATTTGTATTATTTTCCGAGATACAGATAATTTTTGTATTTGTATTTTTGAAAATAATGCAGCTTGGGGGTGTATTTGTACTATTTTCCGAAATACAGCTAAGGGTTGTATTTGTATTTTTGAAAATAACACAGCTTGGCGGTGTATTTGTATTATTTTCCGAGATACAGCTCAGTGTTGTATTTGTATTTTTGAAAATAACACCGCTTGGGGGTGTATTTGCATTATTTTCGGAGATACAGCTCAGGGTTTTATATGTATTTTTGAAAATAACACAGCTTGGGGGTGTATTTTTATTATTTTCCCAGATACAGCTAAGGTTTGTATTTGTATTTTTGAAAACAACAAAGCTTGTGGGTGTATATGTATTATTTTCTGACATACAGCTAAGGGTTCTATTTGTATTTTTGAAAATAACACAGGTTGGGTGTGTATTTGTATTATTTTCCCATATACAGCTAAGGTTTGTATTTGTATTTTTGAAAATAACACAGATTTGGGGTGTACTTGTATTATTTCCCAGATAGAGCTAAGGTTTGTATTTGTATTTTGGAAAATAACACAGTTGGGGGTATATTTGTATCATTTTCCCAGATACAACTAAGGTTTGTAATTGTATTTTTTAAAATAACACAGCATGAGGGTGTATTTGTATTATTTTCCGAGATACAGCAAAGGGTTGTATTTGTATTTTTGAAAATAACACGGCTTGGGGGTGTATTTGTATTATTTTCCCAGATACAGCTACGGTTTGTATTTGTATTTTTGAAAATATCTCAGCTTGGGGGTGTATTTGTATTATTTTCCGAGATACAGCTAAGGTTTGTATTTGTATTTTGGGAAATAACACAGCTTGGGTGTGTATTTGTATTATTTTCCGAGACACAGCTCAGGGTTGTAATTTTATTTTTGAAAATAACACAGCTTGGGGGTGTATTTGTAATATTTTCCCAGATACAGCTAAGGTTTGTATTTGTATTTTGGAAAATATCACAGCTTGGGGGTGTATTTGTATTCTTTTCCGAGATACAGCTCAGGGTTGTATTTGTATTTTTGAAAATGACACAGCTTGGGGGTGTATTTTTATTATTTTCCGAGATACAGCTAAGGGTTGTATTTCTATCTTTGAAAATAACACAGCTTGGTGGTGAATTTGTATTATTTTCCGAGATACAGCTAAAGGTTGTATTTGTATTTTTGAAAATACCAGAGCTTGGGGGTGTGTTTGTAGTATTTTCGGAGATACAGCTAAGGGTTGTATTTGTATTTTAGAAAATAACAGAGCTTGGGGGTGTTTTTGTATTATTTTCCGAGATACAGCTCAGTGTTGTATGTGTATTTTTGAAAATAACATAACTTGGGGGTGTATATGTATTATTTTCCTAGATAGAGCTAAGGGTTGTATTTGTATTTTTGAAAATAACACAGCTTGTGGGTGTTTTTGTATTATTTTCCGAGATACAGCGAAGGGTTGTATTTCTATCTTTGAAAATAACACAGCTTTGGGTGTATTTGTATTATTTTCCAAGATACAACTAAGGGTTGTATTTGTATTTTTGAAAATAACAGAGGTTGGGGGTGTATTTGTATTATTTTCCGAGATAAAGCTATGGGTTGTATGTGCATTTTTGTAAATAACACAGCTTGGGGGTGTATTTGTATCATTTTCGGAGATACAGCTCAGGGTTGTATTTGTATTTTTGAAAATAACACAGCTTGTTAGTGTATTTGCATTATTTTCCAAGATATAGCTATGTGTTGTATTTGTATTTTTGAAAATAACACAGCTTGGGGGAGTATTTGTATTATTTTAGAGATACAGCTCAGGTTTGTATTTGTATCTTTGAAAATAACGCAGCTTGGGGGTTTATTTGTAGTATTATCCGAGATACAGCTTAGCATTTTATTTGAATTTTTGAAAATAACACAGCTTGGGGGTGTATTTGTATTATTTTCCCAGATACAGCTAAGGTTTGTATTTGTGTTTTGGAAAATAACACAGCTTTGGGGTGTATTTGTATTATTTTCCGACATACAGTTAAGGGTTGTGTTTGTATTTTTGAAAATAACGCAGCTTGGGTGTTTATTTGTACTATTTTCCGAGATACAGCTAAGGTATTTATTTGTATTTTTGAAAATAACACAGCTTGAGGGTGTATTTGTATTATTTTCCCCGATACAGCTAAGGATTGTATTTCTATTTTGGAAAATAACACAGCTTATGGGTGTATTTGTATTATTTTCCAAGATACAGCTAAGGGTTGTATTTGTATTTTTGAAAATATTTGAGCTTAGGGGTGTGTTTGTATTATTTTCCTAGTTACAGCTAAGGTTTGTATTTGTATTTTAGAAAATAACAGAGCTTGGGGGTGTTTTTGTATTATTTTCCGAGATTCAGCTCAGGGTTGTATTTGTATTTTTGAAAATAACACAACTTGGGTGTGTATTTGTATTATTTTCCGAGACACAGCTAAGGGTTTTATTTGTATTTTTGAAAATAACACAGCTTGGGGGTGTTTTTGTATTATTTTCCGAGATACAGCTATGGGTTGTATATGTATTTTTGAAAATAACACAGCTTGGTGGTGTGTTTGTATCGTTTTCCGAGATACAGCTCAGGGTTGTATTTGTATTTTTGAAAATAACAGAGCTTGTGAGTGTATTTGTAATATTTTCCAAGATACAGTTATGGGTTGTATTTGTATTTTTGAAAATAAAACAGCTTGGGGGTTTTTTTGTATTATTTTCCGAGATCCAGCTCAGGGTTGTATTAGCATTTCTGAAAATAACACAGCTTGGGGGTGTATTTGTATTGTTTTCCTTGATACAGCTAAGGCTTGTATTTGTATTTTTGAAGGTAACGCAGCTTGGCGGTGTATTTGTATTATTTTCCGAGATACAGATAATTTTTGTATTTGTATTTTTGAAAATAACGCAGCTTGGGGGTGTATTTGTACTATTTTCCGAAATACAGCTAAGGGTTGTATTTGTAGTTTTGAAAATAAAACAGCTTGGCGGTGTATTTGTATTATTTTCCGAGATACAGCTCAGTGTTGTATTTGTATTTTTGAAAATAACACAGATTGGGGGTGTATTTGCATTATTTTCGGAGATACAGCTCAGGGTTATATTTGTATTTTTGACAATAACACAGTTTGGGGGTGTATTTTTATTATTTTCCCAGATACAGCTAATGTTTGTATTTGTATTTTTGAAAACAGCAAAGCTTGTGGGTGTATATGTATTATTTTCTGACATACAGCTAAGGGTTCTATTTGTATTTTTGAAAATAACACAGGTTGGGTGTGTATTTGTATTATTTTCCCAGATACAGCTACGGTTGGTATTTGTATTTTTGAAAATATCTCAGCTTGGGGGTGTATTTGTATTATTTTCCGAGATACAGCTAAGGATTGTATTTGTATTTTGGGAAATAACACAGCTTGGGTGTGTATTTGTATTATTTTCCGAGATACAGCTCAGGGTTGTATTTGTATTTTTGAAAATAACACAGCTTGGGGGTGTATTTGTATTATTTTCCTAGATACAGCTAAGGGTTGTATTTGTATTTTTGAAAATAATGCAGCTTGGGGGTGTATTTGTATTATTTTCCGAGATACAGCTAAGGGTTGTACTTCCATTTTTGAAAATAACACAGCTTGGGGGTGTATTTGTATTATGTTCCGAGATACAGCTAAGGTTTGTATTTGTATTTTGTAAAATAACACAGCTTGGGGGTGTTTATGTATTATTTTCCGAGATACAGCTAAGGGTTGTATTTGTATTTTTGAAAATAAACAGCATGGCGGTTTATTTATATTGTTTTCCGAGATATAGCTAAGTTTTGTATTTTTATTTTTGAAAATAACACAGCTTGGCGTGTATTTGTATTATTTTCCGAGATACAGCTAAGGGTTGTATTTCTATGTTTGAAAATAACACAGCTTTTTGGTATATTTATATTAATTTCCAAGATACAGCTAAGGGTTGTATTTGTATTTTTGAAAATAACAGAGCTTGGGGGTGTGTTTGTATTATTTTACGAGATACAGCTAAAGGTTGTATTTGTATTTTAGAAAATAACACAGCTTGAGGATTTTTTTGTATTATTTTCCGAGATACAGCTCAGGGTTGTATTTGTATTTTGAAAATAACACAGCTTGAGGGTGTATTTGTATTATTTTCGGAGATACAGCTAAGGGTTGTATTTGTATTTTTGAAAATAACACAGCTTGGATGTGTATTTGTATTATTTCCGAGATACAGCTATGGGTTGTATTTGTATTTTTGAAAATAACACAGCTTGGGGGTGTATTTTTATCATTTTCCGAGATAAAGCTCAGGGTTCTATTTCTATTTTTGAAAATTACACAACTTGTGAGTGTATTTGTATTATTTTCCAAGATACAGCTGTGGGTTTTATTTGTGTTTTTGAAAATAACACAGCTTGGGTGTGTATTTGTATTATTTTCCGAGATACAGCTAAGGTTTGTATTTGTATTTTGGAAAATAACACAGCTTGTTGGTGGGGGGGTATTTGTATTATTTTCCCAGATACAGCTAAGGGTTGTATTTGTATTTTTGGAAATAACACAGCTTGGGGGTGTATTTGTATTATTTTCCGAAATACAGCTAAGGGTTGTATTTGCATTTTTGAAAATAACACAGCTTGTGGGTGTACTTGTATTATTTCCAAGATACAGCTATGGGTTGTATTTGTATTTTAGAAAATAGTACAGCTTGGTGTTGTATTTGTATTATTTTCCGAGAAACAGCTAAGGGTTTTATTTGTATTTTTGAAAATAACACAGCTTGGTGGTGTATTTGTATTATTTTGCGAGATACAGCTAAGGGTTAAATTTGTGTTTTTGAAAATAACACAGCTTCGGGTGTATTTGTATTATTTTCCGAGATATAGCTAAGTGTTGCATTTGTATTTTTGAAAATAACACAGCTTTGGGGTGTATTTGTATTATTGTCAGAGATACAGCTAAGGTTTGTATTTTTATTTTTGAAAATAACCCAGCTTGTGTGTGTATTTGTATTATTTTCCAAGATACAGCTAAGGGTTGTATTTGTATTTTAGAAAATAACACAGCTTGGGGGTGTATTTGTATTATTTTCCGAGATACAGCTAAGGTTTGTATTTGTATTTTGGAAAATAACACAGCTTGGTCGTGTATTTGTATTATTTTCCGAGATACAGCTAAGGGTTGTATTGCATTTTTGAAAATAACACATCTTGTTGGTGTACTTGTATTATTTCCAAGATACAGCTATGGGTTGTATTTGTATTTTAGAAAATAATTCAGCTTGGGGGTGTATTTGTATTTTTTTCAGAGATACAGCTAAGGGTTGTATTTGTATTTTTGAAAATCACGCAGCGTGGGTGTGTATTTGTACTATTTTCTGAGATAGAGCTAAGGGTTGTATTTGTATTTTTGAAAATAACCCAGCTTGTGTGTGTATTTGTATTATTTTCCAAGATACAGCTAAGGGTTGTATTTGTATTTTGGAAAATCACACAACTTGGGGGTGTATTTGTATTATTTTCCCAGATACAGCTCAGGGTTGTATTTGTATTTTTGATAATAACACAGTTTGGTGTTGTATTTGTATTATTTTCGGAGATACAGCTCAGGGTTTTGTTTGTATTTTTGAAAATAACACAGCTTGGGGGTGTATTTGTATTATTTCCCGATATACAGCTAAGGGTTGTATTTGTATTTTGAAAATAACACAACTTGGGTGTGTATTTGTATTATTTCCCAGATAGAGCTAAGAGTGTATTTTTGTTTTTGAAAGTAACACAGCTTGGGGGTGTACTTGTATTATTTTTCCAGATACAGCTACGTTTTGTATTTGTGTTTTGGAAAATAACACAGCTTGGGGGTGTATTTGTATTATTTTCCGAGATACAGCTAAGGGCTGTATTTGAATTTTTGAAAATAACACAACTTGGCGGTGTATTTGTATTATTTTCAGAGATACAGCTAAGGGTTGTATTTGTATTTTTGAAAATAAAACAGCTTGTGGGTGTATTTGTATTATTTTCTGAGATACAACTAAGTGTTGTATTTGTATTTTTCAAAATAACGCAGCCTGGGAGTGTATTTGTATCATTTTCCGAGATAGAGCTAAGGGTTGTATTTGTATTTTTGAAAATAAAACAGCTTGTGGGTGTATTTGTATCATTTTCCGATATACAGCTCAGGGTTGTATTTGTATTTTTGAAAGTAACGCAGCTTGGGGGTGTATTTGTAATATTTTCAAAGATACAGCTAAGGTTTTTATTTGTATTTCTGACCGTAACGCATCTTGAGGGTGTATTTGTACTATTTTCCGAGATACATCTAAGGGTTGTATTTGTGTTTTGGAAAATAACACAGCTTGGGGTTGTATTTATATTATTTTCCGAGATACAGCTCAGGGTTGTATTTGTATGTTTGAAAATAACACAGCTTGGGGGTGTATTTGTATTTTTTTCGGAGATACAGCTCAGGGTTGTATTTGTATTTTTGAGAATAATGCAGCTTGGGGGTGTATTTCTATTATTTTCCGAGATACAGGTAAGGGTTGTGTTTATATTTTCGAAAATAACACAGCTTGGGTGTGTATTTGTATTATTTTCCGAAATAGAGCTAACGGTTGTGTTTGTATTTTTGAAAATAACACAGCTTGGGTGTGTATTTGTATTATTTTCCGAGATACAGCTAAGGTTTGTATTTGTATTTTTGAAAATAACACAGCTTGGTGGTGTATTTGTATTATTTACCCAGATACAGCTAAGGGTTGTATTAGTATTTTGGAAAATAACACAGCTTCGGGGTGTATTTGTATTATTTTCCCAGATACAGCTAAAGTTTGTATTTGTAGTTTTGAAAATAACACATCTTGGTGGTGTATTTGTATTATTTTCCGAGATACAGCTAAGGATTGTATTTGCATTTTTGAAAATAACACAGATTGGGGGTGTATTTGTATTATTTTCTGAGATACAGCTAAGGGTTGTATTTGCATTTTTGAAAATCACACATCTGGTGGGTGTACTTGTATTATTATCCAAGATATAGCTATGGGTTGTATTTGTATTTTTGAAAATAATACAACTTGGGGGTGTATTTGTATTATTTTCCGAGATACAGCTAAGGGTTGTATTTGTATTTTTGAAAATAACGCAGCTTGGCCGTGTATTTGTATTATTTTGCGAGATACAGCCAAGGGTTGAATTTGTGTTTTTGAAAATAACACAGCTTGTGGGTGTATTTGTATTATTTTCCGAGATACAGCTAAGGGTTGTATTTGCATTTTAGAAAATAACACATCCTCTGGGTGTACTTGTATTATTTTCCAAGATACAGCTATGGGTTGTATTTGTATTTTTGAAAATAATACAGCTTGGGGATGTATTTGTATTATTTTCCGAGATACAGATCAAGTTTGTATTTGTATTTTTGAAAATAACACAGCTTGGCGGTGTATTTGTGTTATTTTGCGAGATACAGCTAAGGGTTGAATTTGTGTTTTTGAAAATAACACAGCTTGGGGGTGTATTTGTATTATTTTCCGAGATATAGCTATGGGTTGTATTTGTATTTTGATAAATAAAACTGCTTGGGGGTGTATATGTATTCTTTTCCGAGATACAGCTAAGGGTTGTATTTGTAGTTTTGAAAATAACACGGCTTGGGGGTGTATTTGTATTATTTTCCGAGATACAGCTAAGGGTTGTATTTTATTTTTGAAAATAACGCAGCTTGGGGGTGTATTTGTATTATTTTCGGAGATACAGCTAAGAGTTGTATTTGTATTTTTGAAAATAACGCAGCTTTGGGGTGTATTTGTATTATTATCCGAGATACAGCTAAGGGTTGTATTTGTATTTTTGAAAATAACACACGTTGGGGGTGTACTTGTATTATTTTCCCAGATACAGCTAAGGGTTGTATTTGCATTTTTGAAAATAACACATCCTCTGGGTGTACTTGTATTATTTTCCAAGATACAGCTATGGGTTGTATTTGTATTTTTGAAAATAATACAGCTTGGGGATGTATTTGTATTATTTTCCGAGATACAGATCAAGTTTGTATTTGTATTTTTGAAAATAACACAGCTTGGGGGTGTATTTGTATTACTTTCCCAGATACAGCTAAGGTTTGTATTTGTATTTTTGAAAATAACACATCTTGGTGTGTACTTGTATTATTTTCCCAGATACAGATAAGTTTTTTATTTATACTTTGGAAAATAACACAGCTTGGGGGTGTATTTTTATTATTTTCCCAGATACAGCTAAGGTTTGTATTTGTATTTTGGAAAATAACACAGCTTGGGGGTTTTTTTTTATTATTTTCCGAGATACATATAAGGGCTGTATTTTTATTTTTGAAAATAAAACAACTTGGGGGTGTATTTGTATTATTTTCCGAGATACAACTAAGCTTTGTATTTGTATTTTTGAATATAACACAGCTTGTGGGTCTTTTTGTATTATTTTCCTAGATACAGCTCAGGATTGTATTTGTATTTTTGAAAATAACACAGCTTGGGGGTGTATTTGTATTATTTTCTGAGATACAGCTAAGGTTTGTATTTGTATTTTTGAAAATAAAACAGCTTGGGGGTGTATTTGTATTATTTTCCGAGATCCAGCTCAGTGTTGTATTTGTATTTTTGAAAATAACGCAGCCTGGGTATGTATTTGTATTATTTTCCGAGATACAGCTAAGGGTTGTGTTTTATTTTTGAAAATAACGCAGCTTGGGGGTGTATTTGTATTATTTTCCGAGATACAGCTAAGGGTTGTATTTGTATTTTTGAAAATAACGCAGCTTTGGGGTGTATTTGTATTATTATCCGAGATACAGCTAAGGGTTGTATTTGTATTTTTGAAAATAACACAGCTTGGGGGAGTATTTGTATTATTTTCGGAGATACAGCACAGGGTTGTATTTGTATTTTTGAAAATAACACAGCTTGGGGGTGTATTTGTATTATTTTCCCAGATACAGCTAAGTTTGTATTTGTATTTTTGAAAATAACACATCTTGGGGGTGTACTTGTATTATTTTCCCAGATACAGCTAAGTTTTGTATTTATATTTTGGAAAATAACACAGCTTGGGGGTGTATTTTTATTATTTTCTCCGATACAGCTAAGGTTTGTATTTGTATTATTGAAAATAACACAGCGTGTGGCTGTATTTGTATTATTTTCCGAGATAAAGCTAAGGTTTGTATTTGTATTTTGGAAAATAACACAGCTTGGGGGTGATTTTTATTATTTTCCGAGATACAGATAAGGGCTGTATTTTTATTTTTGAAAATAACACAACTTGGGGGTGTATTTGTATTATTTTCCGAGATACAGCTAAGCGTTGTATTTGTATTTTTGAAAATAACACAGCTTGGGGGTGTTTTTGTATTATTTTCCGAGATACAGCTCAGGATTGTATTTGTATTTTTGAAAATAACACAGCTTGGGGGTGTATTTGTATTATTTTCCGAGATACAGCTAAGGGTTTTATTTGTATTTTTGAAAATAACGCATCTTGGGTGTTTATTTGTATTATTTTCCGAGATACAGCTAAGGTTTGTATTTGTATTTTTGAAAATAACACAGCTTGGTGGTGTATTTGTGTTATTTACCCAGATACAGCTAAGGTTTGTATTTGTATTTTGGAAAATAACACAGCTTGGGGGTGTATTTGTATTATTTTCCGAGATACAGCTCAGTGTTGTATTTGTATTTTTGAAAATGACACAGCTTGGGTGTGTATTTGTATTATTTTTCGAGATACAGCTAACGGTTGTATTTCTATTTTTGAAAATAATGAAGCTTGGGGGTGTATTTGTATTATTTTCCGAGATACAGCTAAGGTTTGTATTTGTATTTTTGAAAATAACGCAGCTTGGGGGTGTATTTGTATTATTTTCCGAGATACAGCTAAGGGTTGTGTTTGTATTTTCGAAAGTAACGCAAATTGGGGGTGTATTTGAATTATTTTCCTAGATACAGCTAAGGGTTGTCTTTGTATTTTTAAGAATAACACAGCTTGAAGGTGTTTTTGTATTATTTTTCGAGATAGAGCTCAGGATTCTATTTGTATTTTTGAAAATAACATAGATTGTGGTTATATTTGTATTATTTTCCGAGATACAGCTAAGGGTTGTATTTGTATTTTTGAAAATAACGCAGCTTGTGGGTGTATTTGTATTATTTTCCGAGTTACACCTCATGGTTGTATTTGTATTTTTGAAAATGACACAGCTTGGGTGTTTATTTGTATTATTTTCCCAGATACAGCTAAGGTTTGTATTTGTATTTTTGAAAATAACAAAGCTTGGGGGTGTATTTGTATTATTTTCCAAGATACAGCTCAGGGTTGTATTTCTATTTTTGAAAATAACCCAGCATGGGGGTGTATTTGCATTATTTTCCGAGATACAGCTAAGGGTTTTATTTGTATTTTGGAAAGTAAAACAGCTTGGGGGTGTATTTGTATTCTTTTCTGAGATATAGCTAATGGTTGTATTTGTATTTTTGAAAATAACGCACATTGGGGGTGTATTTGTATTACTTTCCGAGATACAGCTAAGTTTGTATTTGTATTTTTGAAAATAACGCAGCTTGGGTGTGTATTTGTATTATTTTCCGAGATACAGCTAAGGTTTGTATATGTATTTTGGAAAATAAAACAGCTTGGGGGTGTATGTGTATTATTTTCCGAGATACAGCTAAGGGCTGTATTTGTATTTTTGGAAATAACACAACTTAGGGCTGTATTTGTATTATTTTCCGAGATACAGCTCTGGGTTGTATTTGCATTTTTCAAAATAATGCAGCTTGGGTGTGTATTTTTATTATTTTCAGAGATACAGCTCAGGGTTGTATTTTTATTTTTGAAAATAACATAGCCCTGGGGTGTATTTGTATTATTTTCCGAGATACAGCTAAGGGTTGTATTTGTATTTTTGAAAATAACGCAGCTTGGGGTGTATTTGTATTACTTTCCGAGATACAGCTAAGGGTTGTATTTGTATTTTGGAAAATAACGCAGCTTGGGGATGTTTTTTATTGTTTTCCGAGATACAGCTAAGGCTTGTATTTGTATTTTTGAAAATAGCGCAGCTTTGTGGTGTATTTGTATTATATTCCGAGATACAGCTAAGGGTTGTATTTGTATTTTTGAAAATAACGCAGCTTGGGGGTCTATTTGTATTATTTTCATAGATACAGCTAAGGGTTGTATTTCTATTTTTGAAAATAACAGAGCTTGGGCTTCTTTTTGTATTATTTTCCGAGATACAGCTAAGGGTTTTATTTGTATTTTTGAAAATAGCACAGCTTGTGTGTGTATTTGTATTATTTTCCGAGATACAGCTAAGGGTTGTATTTGTATTTTTGAAAATAACACAGCTTGGTGGTGTATTTGTATTATTTACCCAGATACAGCTAAGGGTTGTATTAGTATTTTGGAAAATAACACAGCTTCGGGGTGTATTTGTATTATTTTCCCAGATACAGCTAAAGTTTGTATTTGTAGTTTTGAAAATAACACATCTTGGTGGTGTATTTGTATTATTTTCCGAGATACAGCTAAGGATTGTATTTGCATTTTTGAAAATAACACAGATTGGGGGTGTATTTGTATTATTTTCTGAGATACAGCTAAGGGTTGTATTTGCATTTTTGAAAATCACACATCTGGTGGGTGTACTTGTATTATTATCCAAGATATAGCTATGGGTTGTATTTGTATTTTTGAAAATAATACAGCTTGGGGGTGTATTTGTATTATTTTCCGAGATACAGCTAAGGGTTGTATTTGTATTTTTGAAAATAACGCAGCTTGGCCGTGTATTTGTATTATTTTGCGAGATACAGCCAAGGGTTGAATTTGTGTTTTTGAAAATAACTCAGCTTGTGGGTGTATTTGTATTATTTTCCGAGATACAGCTAAGGGTTGTATTTGCATTTTTGAAAATAACACATCCTCTGGGTGTACTTGTATTATTTTCCAAGATACAGCTATGGGTTGTATTTGTATTTTTGAAAATAATACAGCTTGGGGATGTATTTGTATTATTTTCCGAGATACAGATCAAGTTTGTATTTGTATTTTTGAAAATAACACAGCTTGGCGGTGTATTTGTGTTATTTTGCGAGATACAGCTAAGGGTTGAATTTGTGTTTTTGAAAATAACACAGCTTGGGGGTGTATTTGTATTATTTTCCGAGATATAGCTATGGGTTGTATTTGTATTTTGATAAATAAAACTGCTTGGGGGTGTATTTGTATTCTTTTCCGAGATACAGCTAAGGGTTGTATTTGTATTTTTGAAAATAACACAGCTTGGGGGTGTATTTGTATTATTTTCCGAGATACAGCTAAGGGTTGTATTTTATTTTTGAAAATAACGCAGCTTGGGGGTGTATTTGTATTATTTTCCGAGATACAGCTAAGAGTTGTATTTGTATTTTTGAAAATAACGCAGCTTTGGGGTGTATTTGTATTATTATCCGAGATACAGCTAAGGGTTGTATTTGTATTTTTGAAAATAACACACGTTGGGGGTGTACTTGTATTATTTTCTCAGATACAGCTAAGGGTTGTATTTGCATTTTTGAAAATAACACATCCTCTGGGTGTACTTGTATTATTTTCCAAGATACAGCTATGGGTTGTATTTGTATTTTTGAAAATAATACAGCTTGGGGATGTATTTGTATTATTTTCCGAGATACAGATCAAGTTTGTATTTGTATTTTTGAAAATAACACAGCTTGGGGGTGTATTTGTATTACTTTCCCAGATACAGCTAAGGTTTGTATTTGTATTTTTGAAAATAACACATCTTGGTGTGTACTTGTATTATTTTCCCAGATACAGATAAGTTTTTTATTTATACTTTGGAAAATAACACAGCTTGGGGGTGTATTTTTATTATTTTCCCAGATACAGCTAAGGTTTGTATTTGTATTTTTGAAAATAACACAGCGTGGGGGTGTATTTGTATTATTTTCCGAGATAAAGGTAAGGTTTGTATTTGCATTTTGGAAAATAACACAGCTTGGGGGTTTTTTTTAATTATTTTCCGAGATACATATAAGGGCTGTATTTTTATTTTTGAAAATAAAACAACTTGGGGGTGTATTTGTATTATTTTCCGAGATACAACTAAGCTTTGTATTTGTATTTTTGAATATAACACAGCTTGTGGGTCTTTTTGTATTATTTTCCTAGATACAGCTCAGGATTGTATTTGTATTTTTGAAAATAACACAGCTTGGGGGTGTATTTGTATTATTTTCCGAGATACAGCTAAGGTTTGTATTTGTATTTTTGAAAATAAAACAGCTTGGGGGTGTATTTGTATTATTTTCCGAGATCCAGCTCAGTGTTGTATTTGTATTTTTGAAAATAACGCAGCCTGGGTATGTATTTGTATTATTTTCCGAGATACAGCTAAGGGTTGTGTTTTATTTTTGAAAATAACGCAGCTTGGGGGTGTATTTGTATTATTTTCCGAGATACAGCTAAGGGTTGTATTTGTATTTTTGAAAATAACGCAGCTTTGGGGTGTATTTGTATTATTATCCGAGATACAGCTAAGGGTTGTATTTGTATTTTTGAAAATAACACAGCTTGGGGGAGTATTTGTATTATTTTCGGAGATACAGCACAGGGTTGTATTTGTATTTTTGAAAATAACACAGCTTGGGGGTGTATTTGTATTATTTTCCCAGATACAGCTAAGTTTGTATATTTATTTTTGAAAATAACACATCTTGGGGGTGTACTTGTATTATTTTCCCAGATACAGCTAAGTTTTGTATTTATATTTTGGAAAATAACACAGCTTGGGGGTGTATTTTTATTATTTTCTCCGATACAGCTAAGGTTTGTATTTGTATTATTGAAAATAACACAGCGTGTGGCTGTATTTGTATTATTTTCCGAGATAAAGCTAAGGTTTGTATTTGTATTTTGGAAAATAACACAGCTTGGGGGTGGTTTTTATTATTTTCCGAGATACAGATAAGGGCTGTATTTTTATTTTTGAAAATAACACAACTTGGGGGTGTATTTGTATTATTTTCCGAGATACAGCTAAGCGTTGTATTTGTATTTTTGAAAATAACACAGCTTGGGGGTGTTTTTGTATTATTTTCCGAGATACAGCTCAGGATTGTATTTGTATTTTTGAAAATAACACAGCTTGGGGGTGTATTTGTATTATTTTCCGAGATACAGCTAAGGGTTGTATTTGTATTTTTGAAAATAACGCATCTTGGGTGTGTATTTGTATTATTTTCCGAGATACAGCTAAGGTTTGTATTTGTATTTTTGAAAATAACACAGCTTGGTGGTGTATTTGTGTTATTTACCCAGATACAGCTAAGGTTTGTATTTGTATTTTGGAAAATAACACAGCTTGGGGGTGTATTTGTATTACTTTCCGAGATACAGCTCAGTGTTGTATTTGTATTTTTGAAAATGACACAGCTTGGGTGTGTATTTGTATTATTTTTCGAGATACAGCTAACGGTTGTATTTCTATTTTTGAAAATAATGAAGCTTGGGGATGTATTTGTATTATTTTCCGAGATACAGCTAAGGTTTGTATTTGTATTTTTGAAAATAACGCAGCTTGGGGGTGTATTTGTATTATTTTCCGAGATACAGCTAAGGGTTGTGTTTGTATTTTCGAAAGTAACACAAATTGGGGGTGTATTTGAATTATTTTCCTAGATACAGCTAAGGGTTGTCTTTGTATTTTTAAGAATAACACAGCTTGAAGGTGTTTTTGTATTATTTTTCGAGATAGAGCTCAGGATTCTATTTGTATTTTTGAAAATAACATAGATTGTGGTTATATTTGTATTATTTTCCGAGATACAGCTAAGGGTTGTATTTGTATTTTTGAAAATAACGCAGCTTGTGGGTGTATTTGTATTATTTTCTGAGTTACACCTCATGGTTGTATTTGTATTTTTGAAAATGACACAGCTTGGGTGTTTATTTGTATTATTTTCCCAGATACAGCTAAGGTTTGTATTTGTATTTTTGAAAATAACAAAGCTTGGGGGTGTATTTGTATTATTTTCCAAGATACAGCTCAGGGTTGTATTTCTATTTTTGAAAATAACCCAGCATGGGGGTGTATTTGCATTATTTTCCGAGATACAGCTAAGGGTTTTATTTGTATTTTGGAAAGTAAAACAGCTTGGGGGTGTATTTGTATTCTTTTCTGAGATATAGCTAATGGTTGTATTTGTATTTTTGAAAATAACGCACATTGGGGGTGTATTTGTATTACTTTCCGAGATACAGCTAAGTTTGTATTTGTATTTTTGAAAATAACGCAGCTTGGGTGTGTATTTGTATTATTTTCCGAGATACAGCTAAGGTTTGTATATGTATTTTGGAAAATAAAACAGCTTGGGGGTGTATGTGTATTATTTTCCGAGATACAGCTAAGGGCTGTATTTGTATTTTTGGAAATAACACAACTTAGGGCTGTATTTGTATTATTTTCCGAGATACAGCTCTGGGTTGTATTTGCATTTTTCAAAATAATGCAGCTTGGGTGTGTATTTTTATTATTTTCAGAGATACAGCTCAGGGTTGTATTTTTATTTTTGAAAATAACATAGCCCTGGGGTGTATTTGTATTATTTTCCGAGATACAGCTAAGGGTTGTATTTGTATTTTTGAAAATAACGCAGCTTGGGGTGTATTTGTATTACTTTCCGAGATACAGCTAAGGGTTGTATTTGTATTTTGGAAAATAACGCAGCTTGGGGATGTTTTTTATTGTTTTCCGAGATACAGCTAAGGCTTGTATTTGTATTTTTGAAAATAGCGCAGCTTTGTGGTGTATTTGTATTATATTCCGAGATACAGCTAAGGGTTGTATTTGTATTTTTGAAAATAACGCAGCTTGGGGGTCTATTTGTATTATTTTCATAGATACAGCTAAGGGTTGTATTTCTATTTTTGAAAATAAGAGAGCTTGGGCTTCTTTTTGTATTATTTTCCGAGATACAGCTAAGGGTTGTAGTTGTATTTTTGAAAATAGCACAGCTTGGGTGTGTATTTGTATTATTTTCCGAGATACAGCTAAGGGTTGTATTTGTATTTTTGAAAATAACACAGCTTGGGGGTGTATTTGTATTATTTTCCGAGATACAGCTATGGGTTTTATTTGTATTTTTGAAAATAACACAGCTTGGGGGTGTATTTGTATTATTTTCCCAGATACAGCTAAGGTTTGTATTTGTATTTTGGAAAATAACAACGCTTGTTTGGGTATTTGTATTATTTTCCGAGATACAGCTAAGGGCTGTATTTTTATTTTTGAAAATAACACAGCTTGGGTGTGTGTTTGTATTATTTTCTGAGATACAGCTAAGGGTTGTATTGGTATATTTGAAAATAAGGCACCGTGCGGTTGTATTTGTATTATTTTCCACGATACAGCTAAGGGTTGTATTTGTATTTTTGAAAATAACACAGCTTGGGGGTGTATTTGTATTATTTTCTGAGATACAGCTAAGGTTTGTATTTGTATTTTTGAAAATAACACAGCTTGGGGGGGTATTTGTATTATTTTCCGAGATAGTGCTAAGGGTCGTATATGAATTTTTGAAAATAACACAGCTTGGGTGTGTATTTGTATTATTTTCAGAGATACAGCTAAGGGTTATATTTGTATTTTTGAAAATAACACCGCTTGGGTTTGTATTTGTATTATTTTCCGTGATACAGCTAAGGGTTGTACTTGTATTTTTGAAAATAACAGTGATTGGATGTGTTTTTGAATTATTTTCCGAGATGCAGCTAAGGGTTGTATCTGTATTTTTGACAGTAACACAGCTTGGGTGTGTATTTGTATTACTTTACAAGATACAGCTAATTGTTGTATTTGTATTTTTGACAATAACACAGCTTGGGGGTGTATTTGTATTATTTTCAAAGATAAAGCTAAGCATTTTATTTGTATTTTTGACAATAACACAGCTTGGGGGTGTATTTATGTTATTTTCAAAGATACAGCTATGGGTTCTATTTGTATTTTTGAAAATAACACAGGTTGGGGGTGTATTGTATTATTTTCCAAGATACAGCTAAGGGTTGTATTTGTATTTTTGAAAATAACACAGCTTGGGGGTGTATTTGTATTATTTTCCAAGATACTGCTAAGGGTTGTATTTGTATTTTTGAAAATAACCCAGCTTCGTGGTGTATTTGTATTATTTTCCGAGATACAGCTAAGGGTTGTATTTCTATTTTTGAAAATAACACAGATTTGGGGTGTATTTGTATTATTTTCCAAGATACTTCTAAGGGTTGTATTTGTATTTTCGTCAATAACACAGCTTGTGGTTGTATTTGTATTATTTTCCAAGATACTGCTAAGGGTTGTATTTGTATTTTTGGAAATAACACAGCTTGCGGGTGTATTTGTATTATTTTCCAAGATACAGCTAAGGGTTGTATTTGTATTTTTGACAATAACCCAGCTTTGGGGTGTATTTGTATTATTTTCCAAGATACAGCTAAGGGATATATTTGTATTCCTGACAATAACACAGCTTTGGGTTGTATTAGTATTATTTTCAAAGATACAGCTAAGGGTTCTATCTGTATTTTTGACAATAACAAAACTTGGGGTTTATGTGTATTATTTTCAGAGATAGAGATAAGGGTTGTATATGTATTTTTGACAATAACACAGTTTGGGCGTGTATTTGTATTATTTTCCGATATACAGCAAAGGGTTATATTTTTATTTTTGAAAATAACACAGCTTGTGGGTGTATTTGTATTATTTTCCGAGATACAGCTAAGGGTTGTATTTGTGTTTTTGAAAATAACACAGCTTGGGGGTGTATTTGTATTATTTTCCGAGATACAGCTAAGGTTTTTATTTTTATTTTTGAAAATAACACAGCTTGGGTGTGTGTTTGTATTATTTTCTGAGATACAGCTAAGGGTTGTATTGGTATTTTTGAAAATAAGGCACCGTGCGGTTGTATTTGTATTATTTTCCACGATACAGCTAAGGGTTGTATTTGTATTTTTGAAAATAACACAGCTTGGGGGTGTATTTGTATTATTTTCTGAGATACAGCTGAGGTTTGTATTTGTATTTTTGAAAATAACACAGCTTGGGGGGGTATTTGTATTATTTTCCGAGATAGTGCTAAGGGTCGTATATGAATTTTTGAAAATAACACAGCTTGGGTGTGTATTTGTATTATTTTCAGAGATACAGCTAAGGGTTATATTTGTATTTTTGAAAATAACACCGCTTGGGTTTGTATTTGTGTTATTTTCCGAGATACAGCTAAGGGTTGTACTTGTATTTTTGAAAATAACAGTGATTGGGTGTGTTTTTGAATTATTTTCCGAGATGCAGCTAAGGGTTGTATCTGTATTTTTGACAGTAACACAGCTTGGGTGTGTATTTGTATTACTTTACGAGATACAGCTAAGGGTTGTATTTGTATTTTTGACAATAACACAGTTTGGGGGTTTATTTGTATTATTTTACGAGATACAGCTAAGGGTTGAATTTGTATTTTTGAAAATAACACAGCTTGGGGGTGTATTTGTATTATTTTCCGAGATACAGCTATGGGTTTTATTTGTATTTTTGAAAATAACACAGCTTGGGGGTGTATTTGTATTATTTTCCCAGATACAGCTAAGGTTTGTATTTGTATTTTGGAAAATAACAACGCTTGTTTGGGTATTTGTATTATTTTCCGAGATACAGCTAAGGGCTGTATTTTTATTTTTGAAAATAACACAGCTTGGGTGTGTGTTTGTATTATTTTCTGAGATACAGCTAAGGGTTGTATTGGTATATTTGAAAATAAGGCACCGTGCGGTTGTATTTGTATTATTTTCCACGATACAGCTAAGGGTTGTATTTGTATTTTTGAAAATAACACAGCTTGGGGGTGTGTTTGTATTATTTTCTGAGATACAGCTAAGGTTTGTATTTGTATTTTTGAAAATAACACAGCTTGGGGGGGTATTTGTATTATTTTCCGAGATAGTGCTAAGGGTCGTATATGAATTTTTGAAAATAACACAGCTTGGGTGTGTATTTGTATTATTTTCAGAGATACAGCTAAGGGTTATATTTGTATTTTTGAAAATAACACCGCTTGGGTTTGTATTTGTATTATTTTCCGTGATACAGCTAAGGGTTGTACTTGTATTTTTGAAAATAACAGTGATTGGGTGTGTTTTTGAATTATTTTCCGAGATGCAGCTAAGGGTTGTATCTGTATTTTTGACAGTAACACAGCTTGGGTGTGTATTTGTATTACTTTACGAGATACAGCTAATTGTTGTATTTGTATTTTTGACAATAACACAGCTTGGGGGTGTATTTGTATTATTTTCAAAGATAAAGCTAAGCGTTTTATTTGTATTTTTGACAATAACACAGCTTGGGGGTGTATTTATGTTATTTTCAAAGATACAGCTATGGGTTCTATTTGTATTTTTGAAAATAACACAGGTTGGGGGTGTATTGTATTATTTTCCAAGATACAGCTAAGGGTTGTATTTGTATTTTTGAAAATAACACAGCTTGGGGGTGTATTTGTATTATTTTCCAAGATACTGCTAAGGGTTGTATTTGTATTTTTGAAAATAACCCAGCTTCGTGGTGTATTTGTATTATTTTCCGAGATACAGCTAAGGGTTGTATTTCTATTTTTGAAAATAACACAGATTTGGGGTGTATTTGTATTATTTTCCAAGATACTTCTAAGGGTTGTATTTGTATTTTCGTCAATAACACAGCTTGTGGTTGTATTTGTATTATTTTCCAAGATACTGCTAAGGGTTGTATTTGTATTTTTGGAAATAACACAGCTTGCGGGTGTATTTGTATTATTTTCCAAGATACAGCTAAGGGTTGTATTTGTATTTTTGACAATAACCCAGCTTTGGGGTGTATTTGTATTATTTTCCAAGATACAGCTAAGGGATATATTTGTATTCCTGACAATAACACAGCTTTGGGTTGTATTAGTATTATTTTCAAAGATACAGCTAAGGGTTCTATCTGTATTTTTGACAATAACAAAACTTGGGGTTTATGTGTATTATTTTCAGAGATAGAGATAAGGGTTGTATATGTATTTTTGACAATAACACAGTTTGGGCGTGTATTTGTATTATTTTCCGATATACAGCAAAGGGTTATATTTTTATTTTTGAAAATAACACAGCTTGTGGGTGTATTTGTATTATTTTCCGAGATACAGCTAAGGGTTGTATTTGTGTTTTTGAAAATAACACAGCTTGGGGGTGTATTTGTATTATTTTCCGAGATACAGCTAAGGTTTTTATTTTTATTTTTGAAAATAACACAGCTTGGGTGTGTGTTTGTATTATTTTCTGAGATACAGCTAAGGGTTGTATTGGTATTTTTGAAAATAAGGCACCGTGCGGTTGTATTTGTATTATTTTCCACGATACAGCTAAGGGTTGTATTTGTATTTTTGAAAATAACACAGCTTGGGGGTGTATTTGTATTATTTTCTGAGATACAGCTGAGGTTTGTATTTGTATTTTTGAAAATAACACAGCTTGGGGGGGTATTTGTATTATTTTCCGAGATAGTGCTAAGGGTCGTATATGAATTTTTGAAAATAACACAGCTTGGGTGTGTATTTGTATTATTTTCAGAGATACAGCTAAGGGTTATATTTGTATTTTTGAAAATAACACCGCTTGGGTTTGTATTTGTGTTATTTTCCGAGATACAGCTAAGGGTTGTACTTGTATTTTTGAAAATAACAGTGATTGGGTGTGTTTTTGAATTATTTTCCGAGATGCAGCTAAGGGTTGTATCTGTATTTTTGACAGTAACACAGCTTGGGTGTGTATTTGTATTACTTTACGAGATACAGCTAATTGTTGTATTTGTATTTTTGACAATAACACAGTTTGGGGGTTTATTTGTATTATTTTACGAGATACAGCTAAGGGTTGTATCTGTATTTTTGACAATAACACAGCTTGGGTGTGTATTTGTATTATTTTCCGAGTTATAGATAAAGGTTGTATATGTATTTTTGACTGTAAAACAGCTTGGGTGTGTATTTGTATTATTTTGCGAGATACAGCTAAGGGTTGTATCTGTATTTTTGAAAATAACACAGCTTGGGGGTGTATTTGTATAATTTTCCGAGATACAGCTTAGGGTTTTATCTGTATTTCTGACAATAACACAGCTTGTGTGTGTATTTGTATTATTTTCCGAGTTACAGCTAAAGGTTGTGTATGTATTTTTGACTATAAAAGAGCTTGGGTGCGTATTTGTTTTTTTTTGCGAGATACAGCTAAGGGTTGAATTTGTATTTCTGAAAATAACACAGCCTGTGGGTGTTTTTGAATTGTTTTCCGAGATACAGCTAAGGGTTGTATTTGTATTTTTGAAAATAACACAGCTTGGGGGTTTATTTGTATTATTTTCCGAGATACAGCTAAGGGTTCTATTTTTATTTTTGAAAATAACACAGCTAGAGTGTGTATTTGTATTATTTTGAAACATACAGGTAAGGGTTGTATTTGTCTTTTGGAAAATAACACAGCTTGGGGGTGTATTTGAATTATTTTCCAAGATACAGCTAAGGGTTGAATTTGTATTTTTGAAAATACCACAGCTTTAGGGTGTATTTGTAATATTTTCTGACATACAGCTAAGGGTTGTATTTGTATTTTTGAAAATAACACAGCTTGGGGGTGTATTTGTATTATTTTCCAAGTTAGAGCTAAGGGTTGTATTTTTATTTTTGAAAATAACACAGATTGGGGGTGTCTTTGTATTATTTTCAAAGATACAGCTAAGGGTTGTATTTTTATTTTTGAAAATGACACAGCTTTGGGGTGTATTTGTATTATTTTCCGAGATACAGCTAAGGGTTGTTTTTGTATTTTTGAAATGTCACACCTTGGGGGTGTATTTTTATTATTTTCCGAGATACCGCTAAGGGTTGTATTTGAATTTTTGAAAATAACACAACTTGGGGGTTTATTTGTATTATTTTCCGAGATTAAGCTAAGGGTTGTATTTGTATTTTTGAAAATAACACCGTTTGGTGGTGTATTTGTATTATTTTCTGAGATACAGCTAAGGGTTGTATTTGTGTTTTTGAAAATAACACACCTTGGGGTTGTATTTGTATTCTTTTCCAAGATACAGTTAATTGTTGTATTTGTATTTTTGACAATAACAGAGCTTGGGTGTGTATTTCTATTATTTTCCAAGATACAGCAAAGGATTGTATTTGTATTTTTGACAAGCACAGCTTGGGGGTGTATTTGTATTATGTTCCAAGATAGAGCTAAGGGATGTATTTGTATTTTTGAAAATAACACAGCTTGTGGGTGTATTTGTATTATTTTCCGAATTACGGCTAAGGGCTGAATTTTTGTATTTTTGAAAAGAACACAGCTTGGGAGTCTATTTGTATTACTTTTCTAGACACAGCTAAGCGTTGTATTTGTATTTTTCACAATAACAAATCTTGGGGGAGTATTTGTATTATTTTCCAAAAAACAGTTAAGAGTTGTATTTGTATTTTTCAAAATAACACAGTTTGGGGGTGTATTTGTATTATTTTCCAAGATACAGCTAAGTGATGTATTTGTATTCCTGACAAAAACACAGCTTTGGGGTGTATTTGTATTATTTTCAAAGATACAGCTAAGGGTTGTATCTGTATTTTTGACAATAACACAGCTTGGAGGTGTATGTGTATTGTTTTCAGAGATAGAGCTAAGGGTAGTATTTGTATATTTGACAATAACACAGCTTGTGAGTGTTTTTGTATTATTTTCCAACATACAGTTAATCGTTGTATTTGTATTTTTGACAATATCACAGCTTGGGGGTGTATTTGTATTATTTTCCAAGATACAGCTAAGGGTTGTATTTGTATTTTTGACAATAACACAGCTAGGGGGTGTATTTATATTATTTTCCAAGATACAGCTAAGGATTCTCTTTGTATTTTTGACAATAACACAGCTTGGGGGTGTATTTGTATTATTTTCCAAGATACAGCTATGGGTTTTATTTGTATTTGTGACAATAACACAGCTTGTGGGTGTATTTGAATTATTTTCCAAGATACAGCTAATGGTTGTATTTGTATTTTTGACAATAACCCAGCTTGGGGGTGTATTTGTATTATTTTCCAAGATACAGCTAAGGGATGTATTTGTATTCCTGACAATAACACAGCTTTGGGTTGTATTAGTATTATTTTCAAAGATACAACTAAGGGTTCTATCTGTATTTTTGACAATAACAAAACTTGGGGTTTATGTGTATTATTTTCAGAGATAGAGATAAGGGTTGTATATGTATTTTTGACAATAACACAGTTTGGGCGTGTATTTGTATTATTTTCCGATATACAGCTAAGGATTATATTTTTATTTTTGAAAATAACACAGCTTGTGGGTGTATTTGTATTATTTTCCGAGATACAGCTAAGGTTTTTATTTTTATTTTTGAAAATAACACAGCTTGGGTGTGTGTTTGTATTATTTTCTGAGATACAGCTAAGGGTTGTATTGGTATTTTTGAAAATAAGACACCGTGTGGTTGTATTTGTATTATTTTCCAAGAAACAGCTAAGGGTTGTATTTGTATTTTTGAAAATAACACAGCTTGGGGGTGTATTTGTATTATTTTCCGAGATACAGCTAAGGGTTGTATTTGTATTTTTGAAAATAACACAGCTTGGGGGGGTATTTGTATTATTTTACGAGATACAGCTAAGGGTTGTATCTGTATTTTTGACAATAACACAGCTTGGGTGTGTATTTGTATTATTTTCCGAGTTATAGATAAAGGTTGTATATGTATTTTTGACTGTAAAACAGCTTGGGTGTGTATTTGTATTATTTTGCGAGATACAGCTAAGGGTTGTATCTGTATTTTTGAAAATAACACACCTTGGGGTTGTATTTGTATTCTTTTCCAAGATACAGTTAATTGTTGTATTTGTATTTTTGACAATAACAGAGCTTGGGGGTGTATTTGCATTATTTTCCGAGATACAGCTAAGTGTTGTATTTGTATTTTTGGAAATAACACAGCTTGGGGGTGAATTTGTATTATTTTCCGAGTTACAGATAAATGTTGTATATGTATTTTTGACTATAAAACAGATTGGGTGTGTATTTGTATTATTTTGCGAGATACAGCTAAGGGTTGTACCTGTATTTTTGAAAATAACACAGCTTGGGGGTGTATTTGTATTATTTTACGAGATACAGCTAAGGGTTGAATTTGTATTTTTGAAAATACCATAGTTTGAGGGTGTATTTTTAATATTTTCTGACATACAGCTAAGGGTTGCATTTGTATTTTTGAAAATAACACAGCTTGGGGGTGTATTTGTATTATATTCCTAGATACAGCTAAGGGTTGTATTTGTATTTTTGACTATAAAACCGTTTGGGGGTGTATTTGTATTATTTTCTGAGATACAGCTATGGGTTGTATTTGTATTTTTGAAAATAACACAGCTTGGGTGTGTATTTGTATTATTTTCCGAGATAGAACTAAGGGTTGTATTTGTATTTTGGTAAATAACAGAGCTTGTGGGTGTATTTGTATTATTTTCCGAGATACAGCTAAGGGTTGTATTTTTATTTTTGAAAATAACACAGCTTGGGGGTGTATTTGTATTATTTTCCAAGTTAGAGCTAAGGGTTGTATTTTTATTTTTGAAAATAATACAGCTTCGGGGTGTCTTTGTATTATTTTCAAAGATACAGCTAAGGGGTGTATTTTTATTTTTGAAAATAACACAGCTTTGGTGTGTATGTGTATTATATTCCGAGGTACAGCTAAGGGTTGTATTTGTATTTTTGAAAATAACACAGCTTGGGGGTGTATTTGTATTATATTCCTAGATATAGCTAAGGGTTGTATTTGTATTTTAGAAAATAACACAACTTGGGGGTGTATTTGTATTATTTTCCGACATTCAGCTAAGGGATGTATTTGTATTTTTGAAAATAACACCGTTTGGGGGTGTATTTGTATTATTTTCTGAGATACAGCTAAGGGTTATATTTGTGTTTTTGAAAACAACACACCTTGGGGTTGTATTTGTATTCTTTTCCAAGATACATTTAATTGTTGTTTTTGTATTTTTGACAATAACAGAGCTTGTGGGTGTATTTGCATTATTTTCCGTGATAAAGCTAAGTGTTGTATTTGTATTTTTGGAAATAACACCGCTTGGGTGTGTGTTTGTATTATTTTCCGAAATACAGCTAAGGGTTGTATTTGTATTTTTGAAAATAACACAGCTTCGGGTTGTATTTGTATTATATTCCAAGATACAGCTAAGGGTTGTATTTGTATTTTTGAAAATAACACAGACTTGGGGTGTATTTGTATTATTTTCCGAGATACAGCTAAGGGTTGTATTTGTATTTTTGAAATTAACACAGCTTGGGGGTGTATTTGTCTTATTTTCTGAATTACGGCTAAGTTCGGTATTTTTGTATTTTTGAAAATAACACAGCTTGGGGGTGTATTTGTACTATTTTCCGAGATACAGCTAAGGGTTGTATTTGTATTTTTGAAAATAACACAGCCTGGGGGTGTATTTATATTATTTTCCGACATACAGCAAACTGTTGTACTTGTATTTTTGAAAATAACACCGCTTGTGGGTGTATTTGTATTGTTTTCTGCGATAGAGCTAAGGGTTGTATTTGTATTTTTGAAAATAACACAGTTTGGGGTGTATTTGTATTATTTTCCGAGATACAGCTAAGGTTTGTATTTGTATTTTTGAAAATAACACAGCTTCGGGTTGTATTTGTATTATTTTCCAAGATACAGCTAAGGGTTGTATTTGTTTTTTGAAAATTAAACAACTTGGTGGTGTATTTGTATTATTTTCCGAGATACAGCTAAGGGTTGTTTGTATTTTTGAAAATAACACAGCTTGGGGGTGTCTTTGTATTATTTTCCGAGATACAGCTAAGGGTTTTATTTGTATTTTTGAAAATAACACAGGTTTGGAGTGTATTTGTATTACTTTCCAAGATACAGCTAAGGGTTGTATTTGTATTTTTGACAATAACACAGCTTGGGGGGGTATTTGTATTATTTTCCAATATACTGCTAAGGGTTGTATTTGTATTTTTGAAAATAACACCGCTTCGGAGTGTATTTGTATTACTTTACAAGATACAGCTAAGGGTTGTATTTGTATTTTTGACAATAACACAGCTTGGGGTTGTATTTGAATTATTTTCAATATATAGCTAAGGGTTGTATTTGTATTTTTTAAAATAACACAACTTGTGGGTGTATTTATATTATTTTCCAACATACAAATAAGGGTTGTATTTGTATTTTTGAAAATAACACAGCTTGGGGGTGTATTTGTATTATTTTCCAAGATACAGCTAAGGGATGTATTTTTATTTTTGAAAATAACACAGCTTGGGGATGTATTTGTATTATTTTCCAAGATACAGCTAAGGGTTGTATTGGTATTTTGGCAAATAACACAGCTTTGGGGTGTATTTGTATTATTTTCCTAGATAGAGATAAGTGTTGTATTTGTATTTTTTAAAATAACACACCTTGGGGGTGTATTTGTATTATTTTACAAGATACTGCTAAGGGTTGTGTTTGTATTTTTGAAAATAACCCAGTTTGGTGGTGTATTTCTATCATTTTTCTAGATACAGCAAAGGGTTGTATATTTATTTTTGAAAATAACACAGCTTGGGGGAGTATTTGTATCATTTTCAAAGATACGGCTAAGGGTTGTATTTTTATTTTCGAAAATTACACAGCATGGGGATGTATTTGTATTATTTTCGAAGATACAGCTAAGAGTTTTATTTGTATTTTTTAAAATAACAAAGATTGATTGTGTATTTGTATTATTTGCCAAGGTAGAGCTAAGGGTTTTATTTGTATTTTTGAAAATAACACAGCTTTTTGGTGTATATGTATTACTTTCCAAGATAAAGGTAAGTGTTATATTTATGAAAATAACACAGTTTCGGGTGTATATGTATTATTTTCCAAGATACAGCTAAGGGATGTATTTGTATTTTTGAAAAAAACACAGCTTGGGGGTGTATTTGTATTATTTTCCAAGATACTGCTAAGGGTTGTATTTGTATTTTTGAAAATAACACAGTTTGGGGGTGTATTTGTATTATTTTTCAAGATACAACTAAGGGTTGTATTTGTATTTTTGAAAATAACACAGCTTTCGTGTGTATTTGTTTTATTTTCCAAGATGCAGCTAAGGGTTGTATTTGTAGTTTTGAAAATAACACAGATTGGGGGTGTATATGTATTATTTTCCAGGATACTCCTAAGGGTTGTATTTGTATTTTCGTGAATAACACAGCTTGGGGGTGTATTTGTATTATTTTCCAAAATACTGCTAAGGGTTGTATTTGTATTTTTGGAAATAACACAGCTTGCTTGTGTATTTGTATTATTTTCCAAGATACAGCAAATTGTTGTATTTGTATTTTTGACAATAACACAGCTTGGGGGTGTATTTGTATTATTTTCAAGGATACAGCTAAGGTTTGTATTTGTATTTTTGAAAACAACACAGCTTGTGTGTGTATTTGTATTATTTTCCAAGTTACAGCTAATGGTTGTATTTGTAGTTTTGACAATAACACAGCTTGCGGGTGTATTTGTATTATTTTCCGAGATACAGCTAAGGGTTGCATTTGTATTTTTGAGAAATAACACAGCTTGTGGGTATATTTGTATTATTTTCAAAGATACAGGTAAGGGTTGTATTTGTATTTTTGACAATAATAGAGCTTGGGTGTGTATTTGTATTATATACAAATATACAGCTAAGTGTTGCATTTGTATTTTTGACAATAACACAGCTTGCGGGTTTATTTGTATTATTTTCCGAGATACAGCTAAGGGTTGTATTTTTGTTTTTGAAAATAACACAGCTTCTGGGTGTATTTGTATTATTTTCCGAGATACAGCTAAGGGTTGTGTTTGTGTTTTTGAAAATAACACCGCTTGGGTGTGTATTTGTATTATTTTCCAAGATACAGCTAAGGGTTGTGTTTGTATTTTTGAAAATAACACAGCTTGGGGGTGTGTTTGTATTATTTTCCAAGATAGAGCTAAGGGTTGTATTTGAATTTTTCAAAATAACTCAGCTTGTGGGTGTATTTGTATTATTTTCGGAGATAGAGCTAAGGGTTGTATATGTATTTTTGAAAATAACACAGCTTGGGGGTGTATTTGTATTATTTTCCAAGATACAGCTAAGGGTTGTATTTTTTTTTTTGAAAATAACACAGCTTTGGTGTGTATCTGTATTATTTTCCGAGATACAGCTAAGGGTTTTATTTGTATTTTTGAAAATACCACAGCTTGTGGGTGTATTTGTATTATTTTCTGAATTAAAGCTAAGGGCTGTATTTTCATATTTTTGAAAATAACACAGCTTGGGGGTGTATTTGTATTATTTTCCAAGATACAGCTAAGGGTTTTATTTTTATTTTTGAAAATAACACAGCTTTGGTGTGTATCTGTATTATTTTCCGAGATACAGCTAAGGGTTTTATTTGTATTTTTGAAAATACCACAGCTTGTGGGTGTATTTGTATTATTTTCTGAATTAAGGCTAAGGGCTGTATTTACATATTTTTGAAAATAGCACTGCTTGGGGGTGTATTTGTATTATTTTCCAAGATACAGCTAAGGGTTGTGTTTGTATTTTGAAAATAACACAGCTTGTGTGTGTATTTGTATTATATTCTGAATTACATCTAAGGGCTGTATTTTTGTATTTTTAAAAATAATACTGCTTCGGGTTGAATTTGTATTATTTTCCAAGATAAAGCTAAGGGTTGTATTTGCATTTTTGAAAATAACAGCACTTGGGGGTGTATTTGTATTATTTTCCTAGATACGGCTAAGGGCTGTGTTTGTATTTTTGAAAATAACACAGCTTGGGGGTGTATTTATATTATTTTCCGACATACAGCAAACGGTTGTACTTGTATTTTTGAAAATAACACCGCTTGTGGGTGTATTTGTATTGTTTTCTGCGATAGAGCTAAGGGTTGTATTTGTATTTTTGAAAATAACACAACTTGGGGTTTTATTTGTATTACTTTCCAAGATACAGCTAATGGTTGTATTTGTATTTTTGGAAATAACAAAGCTTGGAGGTGATTTGTATTATTTTCCTAGATACAGCTAAGGGTTGTATTTGTATTTTTGAAAATAACACAGCTTGGGGGTGTATTTGTATTATTTTTCGAGATACAGCTAAGGGTTGTATTTGTATTTTTGACAATAACACAGCTTGGGGGTGTATTTGTATTATTTTCCGAGATACAGCTGAGGTTTGTATTTGTATTTTTGAAAATAACACAGCTTTGGAGTGTATTTGTATTACTTTCCAAGATACAGCTAAGGGTTGTATTTGTATTTTTGACAATAACACAGCTTGGGGGTGTATTTGTATTATTTTCCAAGATTCAGCTAAGGGTTGTATTTTTATTTTTGAAAATAACACAGCTGGTGGGTGTGTTTGTATTATTTTCAAAGATACAGCTAAGGGTTGTATTTGTATTTTTGAAAATAACAGAGCTTGGTGGTGTATCTGTATTATTTTCCGAGATACAGCTAAGGGTTGAATTTGTATTTTTGAAAATATCACAGCTTGGGTGAGTATTTGTATTATTTTCTGACATACAGCTAAGGGTTGCATTTGTATTCTTGAAAATAACACAGCTTGGGGGTGTATTTGTATTATTTTCCAAGATAGAACTAAGAGTTCTATTTTTATTTTTGAAAATAACACAGCTTGGGCGTGTCTTTGTATTATTTTCAAAGATACAGCAAAGGGTTGCATTTTTATTATTGAAAATAACACAGCTTTGGGGTGTATCTGTATTATTTTCCGAGATACAGTTAAGGGTTGTATTTGTCTTTTTGAAAATAACACATCTTGTGGGTGTATTTGTATTATTTTCTGATTTACGGCTAAGGTCTGTATTTTCATATTTTTGAAAATAATACAGCTTGAGTGTGTATTTGTATTACTTTCCAAGATAGAGCTAAGGGTTGTATTTGTATTTTTGAAAATAACACAGCTTGGGAGTGTATTTGTATTACTTTCCAAGATACAGCAAATTGTTCCATTTGTATTTTTGACAATAACACAGCTTTTGGGTGTATTTGTATTATTTTCTGAGATACAGCTAAGGTTTGTATTTGTATTTTTGAGAAATAACACAGCTTGGGGGTGTATTTGTATTATTTTCCAAGATACAGCTAAGGGTTGTATTTGTATTTTTGAAAATAACACAGCTTGGGAGTGTATTTGTATTACTTTCCAAGATACAGCAAAGAGTTGTATTTGTATTTTTGACAATAACACAACTTGGGGGTGTATTTGTATTATTTTCCAAGATACAGCTAAGGGTTGTATTTGTATTTTTGAAAATAACACAGCTTGGGGTTGTATTTGTATTAATTTCCAAAATACAGCCAAGGGTTTTATTTGTTTTTTTGAAAATAACACAAACTGGGGGTGTATTTGTATTATTTTCCGAGATACAGCTAAGGGTTTTATTTGTATTTTTGAAATTAACACAGCTTGGTGGTGTATTTGTCTTAATTTCTGAATTACGGGTAAGTTCTGTATTTTTGTATTTTTTAAAATAACACAGCTTGGGGGTGTATTTGTATTATTTTCCAAGATACAGCTAAGGGATGTATTTGTATTTTTGAAAATAACACAGCTTGGGAGTGTATTTGTATTACTTTCCAAGATACAGCTAAGGGTTGTATTTGTATTTTTGACAGTAACACAGCTTGGGGGTGTATTTTTATTATTTTCCGAGATACAGCTAAGGGTTGTATTTGCATTTTTGAAAATAACACCGCTTGGGGGTGTATTTGTATTACTTTCCGAGATACAACTAAGGGTTGTATTTGTATTTTTGAAAATAACACCGCTTGGGGTTGAATTTGTATTATTTTCCGAGATATAGCTAAGTGTTGTATTTGTATTTTTGGAAATAACACAGCTTGGAGGTGTATTTGTATTATTTTCCTAGATAGAGCTAAGGGTTGTATTTGTACTTTTGAAAATAATACAGCTTGGGGGTGTATTTGTATTATTTTCCGAGATACAGCTAAGGGTTGTATTTGTAATTTTGGAAATAACACAGCCTGGAGGTGTATTTGTATTATTTTCCTAGATATAGCTGAGGGTTGTATTTGTATTTTTGAAAATAACACAGTTTGGGGGTGTGTTTGTATTATTTTCCGAGATACAGCTAAGGGTTGTATTTGTATTTTTGGAAATAACACAGCTTGGAGGTGTATTTGTATTTTTTTCCTAGATACAGCTAAGGGTTGTGTTTGAATTTTTGAAAATAACACAGCTTGCGGGTGTATTTGAATTTTTTTCCGAGATACAGCTAAGGGTTGTATTTGTATTTTTGAAATTAACTCAGCTTGTTGGAGTATTTGTCTTATTTTCTGAATTACGGCTGAGATCTGTATTTTTGTATTTTTGAAAATAACACAGCTTGGCTGTGTGTTTGTATTATTTTCGAAGATACAGCTAATGGTTGTATTTGTATTTTTGAAAATAACACAGCTTGGGAGTGTATTTGTATTACTTTCTAAGATACAGCTAAGGGTTGTATTTGTATTTTTGACAATAACACAGCTTGGGGGTGTATTTGTATTATTTTCCAAGATACAGCTAAGGGATGTATTTGTATTTTGGAAAATAACAAAGCTTGGGGGTGTATTTGTACTATTTTCTGACATACAGCTAAGGGATGTATTTGTATTTTTGAAAATAACACAGCTTGTGAGTGTATTTGTATTATTTTCCGAGATACAGCTAAGGGTTGTATTTGTATTTTTGAAAATATCACCGCTTGGGGGTGTGTTTGTATTATTTTTTGAGATACAGCTAAGGGTTGTATTTGCATTTTTGAAAATAACAGAGCTTGTGGGTGTATCTGTATTATTTTCCGAGATACAGCTAAGGGTTTTATTTGTATTTTTGAAAATAACACAGCTTTGGGGTGTATCTGTATTATTTTCCGAGATACAGCTAAGGGTTTTATTTCTATTTTTGAAAATAACACAGCTTGTGTGTGTATTTGTATTATTTTCTCAATTACAACTAAGGGCTGTATTTTTATATTTTTGAAAATAACACAGCTTGTGGTTGTATTTGTATTATTTTCCAAGATACAGCTAAGGGTTGTATTTTTATTTTTGAAAATAACACAGCTTGGGCGTGTGTTTGTATTATTTTTTGAGATACAGCTAAGGGTTGTATTTGTATTTTTGAAAATAACACAGCTTGTGGGTGTATCTGTATTATTTTCTGAGATACAGCTAAGGTTTGTATTTGTATTTTTGAAAATAACACAGCTTTGGGGTGTATCTGTATTATTTTCCGAGATACAGTTAAGAGTTTTATTTGTATTTTTGAAAATAACACAGCTTGTGGGTGTATTTGTATTATTTTCCAAGATACAGCTGTGGGTTGTACTTGTATTTTTGAAAATAACACAGACTGGGGGTGTACTTGTATTATTTTCCGAGATACAGCTAAGGGTTTTATTTGTATTTTTGAAATTAACACAGTTTGGGGGTGTATTTGTCTTATTTTCTGAATTACGGCTATGGTCTGTATTTTTGTATTTTTGAAAATAACACAGCTTGGGAGTGTATTTGTATTACTTTACAATTACAGCTAAGGGTTGTGTTTGTAGTTTTGAAAATAACACCGCTTGGGGTTGTATTTGAATTATTTTCCGAGATACAGCTACGGGTTGTATTTGTAATTTTGGAAATAACACAGCTTGGAGGTGTATTTGTATTATTTTCCGAGATACAGCTAAGGGTTGTATTTGTATTTTTGAAAATAACACAGCTTCGTGTTGTATTTGTATTATTTTCCAAATACAGCTAAGGGTTGTATTTGTATTTTTGAAAATTACACAGCTTGGTTGTGTATTTGTAATATTTTCCGAGATACAGCTAAGGGTTGTTTGTATTTTTGAAAATAACACAGCTTGGGTGTGTATTTGTATTATTTTCCAAGATACAGCTAAGGTTTGTATTTCTTTTTTGACAATAACACAGCATGGGGGCGTATTTGTATTATTTTCAAAGATACAGCTAAGGGTTTTATTTGTATTTTTGACAATAACACAGGTTGGGGGTGTAATTGTATTAATTTCAAAGTTACAGCTAAGTGTTCTATTTGTATTTTTGAAAATAACAAATCTGGGGGTGTTTTTGTATTATTTTCCAAGATACAGATAAGGTTTGTATTTGTATTTTTGACAATAACACAGCTTGGGGTTGTATTTTTATTATTTTGCTAGATACAGCTAAGGATTGTATTTGTATTTTTGACAATAACACAGATTGGGGGGGTTTTTGTATTATTTTCCAAGAAAGAGCTAAGGGTTGTATTTGTATTTTTGAAAATAACACACCTTCGGGGTGTATTTATATTATTTTCCCAGATACAGCTAAGGGTTGTATTTGTATTTTTGACAATAACACAGCTTGAGTGTGTATTTGTATTATTTTCCAAGATAGAGCTAAGGGTTGTATTTGTATTTTTCATAGTAAAACATCTTGGGGGTGTATTTGTATTATTTTCCAAGATACAGCTAAGGGTTGTATTTGTATTTTTGAAAATAACAAATCTTGGGGGTGTATTTGTATTATTTTCCGAGTTACATCTAAGGGTTGTATATGTATTTTTGACTATAAAACAGCTTGGGTGTGTATTTGTATTATTTTCCGAGATACAGCTTAGGGTTTTATCTGAATTTTTGACAATAACACAGCTTGGGTGTGTATTTTTATTATTTTCTGAGATACAGCTAAGGGTTGTATTTGTATTTTTGAAAATAACACAGCTTGCAGGTTTATTTGTATTATTTTCCGAGATACAGCTATGGGTTGTATTTTTATTTTTGAAAATAACACAGCTTGTGGGTGTATTTGTATTATTTTCAAAGATACAGGTAAGGGATATATTTGTATTTTTGAAAATAACACAGCTTTTGGGTGTATTTGTATTATTTTCTGAATTACGGCTAAGGGCTATATTTACATATTTTTGAAAATAACACAGCTTGGGGGTGTATTTGTATTATGTTCCAAGATATAGCTAAGGGTTGTATTTGTATTTTTGAAAATAACACCGCTTAGGGGTTTATTGAATTATTTTCCAAGATACAGCTAAGGGTTGTATTTGTATTTTTGAAAATAACACAGCTTGGGGGTGTATTTGTATTATCTTCCAAGATACTGCGAAGGGTTGTATTTGTATTTTTGAAAATAACCCAGCTTGGGGGTGTATTGAATTATTTTCCAAGACACAGCTAAGGGTTGTATTTGTATTTTTGAAAATAACACAGCTTTAGGGTGTATTTGTTTTATTTTCCAAGATACAGCTAAGGGTTGTAATATTAATTTTGAAAATAACACAGATTGGAGGTGTATTTGTATTATTTTCCAAGATACTTCTAAGGGTTGTATTTGTATTTTCGTCAGTAATACAGCTTGGGGGTGTATTTGTGTTATTTTCCAAGATACTGCTAAGGGTTGCATTTGTATTTTTGGAAAAAACACAGCTTGCCGGTGTCTTTGTATTATTTTCCAAGATACAGCTAATTGTTGTATTTGTATTTTTGACAATAACACAGCTTGGGGTGTATTTGTATTATTTTCCAAGATACAGCTAAGGTTTGTATTTGTATTTTTGAAAACAACACAGCTTGGGTGTGTATTTGTATTATTTTCCAAGATACAGCTAATGGTTGTATTTGTATTTTTGACAGAAACACAGATTAGGGGTGTATTTGTATTATTTTCCAAGATACAGCTAAGGGTTGTATTTGTGTTTTTGACATTAACACAGCTTGGGGGTGTATTTATGTTATTTTCAAAGATACAGCTAAGGGTTCTATTTGTATTTTTGAAAATAACACAGCGTGGGGGTGTATTGTATTATTTTCCAAGATACAGCTGAGGGTTGTATTTGTATTTTTGACAATAACACAGCTTGGGGGTGTATTTGTATTATATTCAAAGATACAGCTAAGTGTTGCATTTGTATTTTTGACAATAACACAGCTTGTGGGTGTTTTTGTGTTATTTTCAAATATACAGCTAAGAGTTCTATTTGTATTTTTGACAATAAAACAGCTTGGGGGTGTATTTGTATTATTTTCAAAGATACAGCTAAGGGTTGTATTTGTTTTTTTGACAATAACACAGCTTGGGGTTGTATTTGAGTTATTTTCAAATACAGCTAAGGGTTGTATTTGTATTTTTTAAAGTAACAGAACTTGTGTGTGTATTTGTATTATTTTCCAAGATACAGCTAAGGGTTGTATTTGTATTTTTGAAAATAACACAGCTTGGGGGTGTATTTGTATTATTTTCCAAGATACAGCTAAGGGAATTATTTGTATTTTTGAAAATAACAACGCTTGGGTGTGTATTTGTATTATTTTCCGAGATACAGCTAAGGGTTGAGTTTGCATTTTTGAAAATAACACAGCTTGTGGATGTATTTGTATTATTTTCTGACATAGAGCTAAGGGTTGTATTTGTATTTTTGAAAATAACACACCTTGGGCGTGTGTTTGTATTATTTTCCGAGATACAGCTAAGGGATGTATTTTGTATTTTTGAAAATAACACAGCTTGGGGGTGTATTTGTATTATTTTCCAAGATACAGCTAAGGGTTGTATTTGTATTTTTGAAAATAACACAGCTTGGGGGTGTATTTGTATTATTTTCCAAGATACAGCTAAGGGATGTATTGGTATTTTTTAAAATAACACAGCTCATTTTTGAATTTATATTTTTGAAAATAACACAGCTTGGGGGTGTGTTTGTATTATTTTCTAACATAGAGCTAAGGGTTGTATTTGTATTTTTGAAAATAATACAGCTTTGGGGAGTATTTGTATTATTTTCCGAGATACAGCTAAGGGTTCTATTTGTATTTTTGAAAATAACACAGCTTAGGGGTGTATTTGTATTATTTTCCTAGATACAGCTACGGGTTGTATTTGTATTTTTGAAAATAACACAGCTTGGCGGTGTATTTGTATTATTTTCCGAGACAGAGCTAAGGGTTGTGTTTGTATTTTTGAAATTAACACAGCTTGGGTGTGTATTAGTCTTATTTTGTGAATTACGGCTAAGTTCTGCATTTCTGTATTTTTGAAAATAACACAGCTTGGGGGTGTATTTGTATTATTTTCCAAGATACAGCTAAGGGTTGTATTTGTATTTTTGAAAATAACACAGCTTGGGAGTGTATTTGTATTACTTTCCAAGATACAGCTAAGGGTTGTATTTGTATTTTTGACAATAACACAGTCTGGGGGTGTATTTGTATTACTTTCCGAGATACAGCTAAGGGTTGTATTTGTATTTTTGAAAATAACACCGTTTGGGGTTGTATTTGTATTATTTTCCGAGATACAGCTAGGTGTTGTATTTGTATTTTTTAAAATAACAGCGCTTGGTGGTGTATTTGTATTATTTTCCTAGATACAGCTAAGGGTTTTATTTGTATTTTTGAAAATAACACAGCTTGGGGGTGTATTTGTATTACTTTCCAAGATACAGCTAAGGGTTGTATTTGCATTTTTGAAAATAACACCACTTGGGGTTGTATTTGTATTATTTTCGAGATACAGCTAAGTGTTGTATTTGTATTTTTTAAAATAACAGCGCTTGGGGGTGTATTTGTATTATTTTCCTACATGCAGCTAAGGGTTGTGTTTGTATTTTTGAAAATAACACAGCTTGGGTGTGTATTTGTATTATTTTCCGACATACAGCTAAGTGTTGTACATGTGTTTTTGAAAATAACACCGCTTGGGGGTGTATTTGTATTATTTTCTGCGATACAGCTAAGGGTTGTATTTGTATTTTTGGAAATAAAACAATATCGAGGTGTATTTGTATTATTTTCCTAGATACAGCTAAGGGTTGTATTTGTATTTTTGAAAATAACACAGCTTGGTGTTGTATTTGTATTATTTGCCAAGACACAGCTAAGGGTTGTATTTGTATTTTTGAAAATAACACAGCCTGGGGGTGTATTTGTATTATTTTCCAAGGTACAGGTAAGGGTTGTATTTATATTTTGAAATTAATACAGCTTGGGGGTGTATTTGTCTTATTTTCTGAATTACGGCTAAGTTCTGTATTTTTGTATTTTTAAAAATAACACAGCTTGGGGGTGTGTTTGTATTATTTTCCAAGATACAGCTAAGGGTTGTATTTGTATTTTTGAAAATAACACAGCTTGGGAGTGTATTTGTATTACTTTCCAAGATACAGCTTAGGGTTGTATTTGTATTTTTGACAATAACACGGCTTGGGGGTTTATTTGTATTATTTTTCAAGATACAGCTAAGGGTTGTATTTGTATTTTTGAAAACAACACAGCTTGCAAGTGTATTTGTATTACTCTCCAAGATACAGCTAAGGGTTGTATTTGTATTTTTGAAAATAACACCGCTTAGGGTTGTATTTCTATTATTTTCCGAGATACAGCTAAGTGTTGTATTTGCATTTTTTAAAATAACAGCGCTTCGGGGTGTATTTGTATTATTTTCCTAGATACAGCTAAGGGTTTTGTTTGTATTTTTTAAAATAACACAGATTGGGGGTGTATTTGTATTATTTTCCGACATACAGCTAAGGGTTGTACTTTTATTTTTGAAAATAAAACTGCTTGGGGGTGTATTTGTATTATTTTCTGCGATACAGCTAAGGGTTGTATTTGTATTTTTGAAAATAAAACTGCTTGGGGGTGTATTTTTTATTATTTTCTGCGATACAGCTAAGGGTTGTATTTGTATTTTTGGAAATAACACAGCTTGGAGGTGTATTTGTATTATTTTCCTAGATACAGCTAAGGGTTGTATTTGTATTTTTGGAAATAACAGAGCTTGGGGATGTATTTGTATTATTTTCCGAGATACAGCTAAGGGTTTTTTTTTGTATTTTTGACAATAACACTGCTTGGGGGTGTATTTGTATTATTTTCCCAGATACAGCTAAGGGTTGTATTTGTATTTTTGAAAATCACACAGCTTGGAAGTGTATTTGTATTATTTTCCGAGATACAGATAAGGGTTTTATTTCTATTTTTGAAAATAACACAGCTTGGTGGTGTATTTGTATTATTTTCCGAGATACAGCTAAGGGTTATATTTGTATTTTTGAAAATAACACCGATGGGTGTGTATTTGTATTATTTTCCGAGATACAGCTAAGGGTTGTGTTTGCATTTTTGAAAATAACACACCTTGTTGATGTATTTGTATTATTTTCCGACATAGAGCTAAGGGTTGTATTTGTATTTTTGAAAATAAGACACCTTGGGCGTGTGTTTGTATTATTTTCCGAGATACAGCTAAGGGATGTATTTTGTATTTTTGAAAATAACACAGCATGGGGGCGTATTTGTATTATTTTCCAAGATACAGCTAAGGGGTGCATTTTTATTTTTGACGGTAACACAGCTTGGTGGCGTATTTGTATTATTTTCAAAGATACAGCTAAGCTTTGTATTTGTATTTTTGACAATAACACAGCTTCGGGGTGTATTTGTATTAATTTCAAAGTTACAGCTAAGGGTTATATTTGTATTTTTGACAATAAGAAAGCTTGGGGGTGTATTTTTATTATTTTCCAAGATACAGCTAAAAGTTGTATTTGTATTTTTGACAATAACAGAGCTTGGGGGTGTATTTCTATTATTTTCCAAGATACAGCTAAGGATTGTATTTTTATTTTTGACAATAACACAGCTTGGGGGTGTATTTGTATTATGTTCCAAGATAGAGCTAAGGGATGTATTTGTATTTTTGAAAATAACACAGCTTGTGGGTGTATTTGTATTATTTTCCGAATTACGGCTAAGGGCTGAATTTTTGTATTTTTGAAAATAACACAGCTTGGGAGTCTGTTTGTATTACTTTTCTAGACACAGCTAAGCGTTGTATTTGTATTTTTCACAATAACAAATCTTGGGAAAGTATTTGTATTATTTTCCAAAAAATAGTTAAGAGTTGTATTTGTATTTTTCAAAATAACACAGTTTGGGGGTGTATTTGTATTATTTTCCAAGATACAGCTAAGTGATGTATTTGTATTCCTGAAAAAAACACAGCTTTGGGGTGTATTTGTATTATTTTCAAAGATACAGCTAAGGGTTGTATCTGTATTTTTGACAATAACACAGCTTGGAAGTGTATGTGTATTGTTTTCAGAGATAGAGCTAAGGGTTGTATTTGTATTTTTGACAATAACACAGCTTGTGAGTGTTTTTGTATTATTTTCCAACATACAGTTAATCGTTGTATTTGTATTTTTGACAATATCACAGCTTGGGGGTGTATTTTTATTATTTTCCAAGATACAGCTAAGGGTTGTATTTGTATTTTTGACAATAACGCAGCTAGGGGGTGTATTTATATTATTTTCCAAGATACAGCTAAGGATTCTCTTTGTATTTTTGACAATAACACAGCTTGGGGGTGTATTTGTATTATTTTCCAAGATACAGCTATGGGTTTTATTTGTATTTGTGACAATAACACAGCTTGTGGGTGTATTTGAATTATTTTCCAAGATACAGCTAATGGTTGTATTTGTATTTTTGACAATAACCCAGCTTGGGGGTGTATTTGTATTATTTTCCAAGATACAGCTAAGGGATGTATTTGTATTCCTGACAATAACACAGCTTTGGGTTGTATTTGTATTATTTTCAAAGATACAACTACGGGTTCTATCTGTATTTTTGAGAATACCTAAACTTGGGGGTTTGTGTGTATTATTTTCAGAGATGGAGCTAAGGGTTGTATACGTATTTTTGACAATAACACAGTTTGGGCGTGTATTTGTATTATTTTCCGAGATACAGCTAAGGGTTATATTTTTATTTTTGAAAATAACACAGCTTGTGGGTGTATTTGTATTATTTTCCGAGATACAGCTAAGGGTTGTATTTGTGTTTTTGAAAATAACACAGCTTGGGGGTGTATTTGTATTATTTTCTGATATACAGCTAAGGTTTTTATTTTTATTTTTGAAAATAACACAGCTTGGGTGTGTGTTTGTATTATTTTTCGAGATACAGCTAAGGGTTGTATTGGTATATTTGAACATAAGACACCGTGTGGTTGTATTTGTATTATTTTCCAAGATACAGCTAAGGGTTGTATTTGTATTTTTGAAAATAACACAGCTTGGGGGGGTATTTGTATTATTTTCCGAGATAGTGCTAAGGGTCGTATATGAATTTTTGAAAATAACACAGCTTGGGTGTGTATTTGTATTATTTTCTGAGATACAGCTAAGGGTTATATTTGTATTTTTGAAAATAACACCGCTTGGGTGTGTATTTGTGTTATTTTCCGAAATACAGCTAAGGGTTGTACTTGTATTTTTGAAAATAACAGTGATTGGGTGTGTTTTTGAATTATTTTCCGAGATGCAGCTAAGGGTTGTATCTGTATTTTTGACAGTAACACAGCTTGCGTGTGTATTTGTATTACTTTACGAGATACAGCTAATTGTTGTATTTGTATTTTTGACAATAACACAGTTTGGGGGTTTATTTGTATTATTTTACGAGATACAGCTAAGGGTTGTATCTGTATTTTTGACAATAACACAGCTTGGGTGTGTATTTGTATTATTTTCCGAGTTATAGATAAAGGTTGTATATGTATTTTTGACTGTAAAACAGCTTGGGTGTGTATTTGTATTATTTTGCGAGATACAGCTCAGGGTTGTATCTGTATTTTTGAAAATAACACAGCTTGGGGGTGTATTTGTATAATTTTCCGAGATACAGCTTAGGGTTTTATCTGTATTTCTGACAATAACACAGCTTGCGTGTGTATTTGTATTATTTTCAGAGTTACAGCTAAAGGTTGTATATGTATTTTTGACTATAAAAGAGCTTGGGTGCGTATTTGTATTTTTTGCGAGATACAGCTAAGGGTTGAATTTGTATTTCTGAAAATAACACAGCTTGTGGGTGTTTTTGTATTATTTTCCGAGATACAGCTAAGGGTTGTATTTGTATTTTTGAAAATAACACAGCTTGGGGGTTTATTTTTATTATTTTCCGAGATACAGCTAAGGGTTCTATTTTTATTTTTGAAAATAACACAGCTAGAGTGTGTATTTGTATTATTTTGAAACATACAGGTAAGGGTTGTATTTGTCTTTTGGAAAATAACACAGCTTGGGTGTGTATTTGTATTATTTTCCAGGATACAGCTAAGGGTTGAATTTGTATTTTTGAAAATACCACAGCTTTAGGGTGTATTTGTAATATTTCCTGACATACAGCTAAGGGTTGTATTTGTATTTTTGAAAATAACACAGCTTGGGGGTGTATTTGTATTATTTTCCAAGTTAGAGCTAAGGGTTGTATTTTTATTTTTGAAAATAACACAGCTTGGGGGTGTCTTTGTATTATTTTCAAAGACACAGCTAAGGGTTGCATTTTTATTTTTGAAAATGACACAGCTTTGGGGTGTATTTGTATTATTTTCCGAGATACAGCTAAGGGTTGTTTTTGTATTTTTGAAATATCACACCTTGGGGGTGTATTTTTATTATTTTCCAAGATACCGCCAAGGGTTGTATTTGAATTTTTGAAAATAACACAACTTGGGGGTTTATTTGTATAATTTTCCGAGATAAAGCTAAGGGTTGTAATTGTATTTTTGAAAATAACACCGTTTGGTGGTGTATTTGTATTATTTTCTGAGATACAGCTAAGGGTTGTGTTTGTGTTTTTGAAAATAACACACCTTGGGGTTGTATTTGTATTCTTTTCCAAGATACAGTTAATTGTTGTATTTGTATTTTTGACAATAACAGAGCTTGGGGGTGTATTTGCATTATTTTCCGAGATACAGCTAAGTGTTGTATTTGTATTTTTGGAAATAACACAGCTTGGGGGTGAATTTGTATTATTTTCCGAGTTACAGATAAAGGTTGTATATGTATTTTTGACTATAAAACAGCTTTGGTGTTTATTTGTATTATTTTGCGAGATACAGCTAAGGGTTGTATCTGTATTTTTGAAAATAACATAGCTTGGGGGAGTATTTGTATAATTTTCCGAGATACAGCTTAGGGTTTTATCTGTATTTTTGACAATAACACAGCTTGCGTGTGTATTTGTATTATTTTCCGAGTTACAGCTAAAGGTTGTATATGTATTTTTTACTATAAAAGAGCTTGGGTGCGTATTTGTATTTTTTTGCGAGATACAGCTAAGGGTTGAATTTGTATTTCTGAAAATAACACAGCTTGTGGGTGTTTTTGTATTATTTTCCGAGATACAGCTAAGGGTTGTATTTGTATTTTTGAAAATAACACAACTTCGGGGTATATTTGTATTATTTTCCGAGATACAGCTAAGGGTTATATTTTTATTTTTGAAAATAACACAGCTAGAGTGTGTATTTGTATTATTTTCAAAGATACAACTAAGGATTTTATTTGTATTTTTGAAAATAACACAGCTTGGGGGTGTATTTGTATTATTTTCCGAGATACAGCTAAGGGTTGAATTTGTATTTTTGAAAATACCACAGCTTGAGGGTGTATTTGTAATATTTTCTGACATACAGCTAAGGGTTGTATTTGTATTTTTGAAAATAACACTGCTTGGGGGTGTATTTGTATTATATTCCGAGATACAGCTAAGGGTTGTATTTGTATTTTTGAAAATAAAACCGTTTGGGGGTGTATTTGTATTATTTTCTGAGAGACAGCTATGGGTTGTATTTGTATTTTTGAAAATAACACAGCTTGTGTGTGTATTTGTATTATTTTCCGAGATAGAGCTAAGGGTTGTGTTTGTATTTTGGAAAATAGCAGAGCTTGTGGGTGTAATTGTATTATTTTCCGAGATACAGCTAAGGGTTTTATTTGTATTTTTGAAAATAATACAGCTTGGGGGTGTATTTGTATTATTTTCCAAGTTAGAGCTAAAGGTTGTATTTTTATTTTTGAAAATAACACAGCTTGGGGGTGTCTTTGTATTATTTTCCAAGATACAGGTAAGGGTTGTATTTTTATTTTTGCAAATAACACAGCTTTGGGGTGTATTTGTATTATTTTCCGAGATACAGCTAAGGGTTGTATTTGTATTTTTGAAATAACACACCTTGGCGGTGTATTTTTATTATTTTCCGAGATACCGCTAAGGGTTGTATTTGTATTTTTGAAAATAACACAACTTGGGGGTGTATTTGTATTATTTTCCGAGATTCAGCCAAGGGTTGTATTTGTATTTTTGAAAATAACACCGTTTGGGGGTGTATTTGTATTATTTTCTGAGATACAGCTAAGGGTTGTATTTGTGTTTTTGAAAATAACACACCTTGGGGTTGTATTTGTATTCTTTTCCAAGATACAGTTAATTGTTGTATTTGTATTTTTGACAATAACAGAGCTTGGGGGTGTATTTGCATTATTTTCCGAGATACAGCTAAGTGTTGTATTTGTATTTTTGGAAATAACACCGCTTGGGTGTGTGTTTGTATTATTTTCCGAAATACAGATAAGGGTTGTATTTGTATTTTTGAAAATAACACAGCTTGGGGATGTATTTGTATTATTTTCCGAAATACAGCTAAGGGTTTTATTTGTATTTTTGAAAATAACACAGTTTGGGGTTGTATTTGTATTATTTTCCAAGATACAGCTAAGGGTTATATTTATATTTTTGAAACTAACACAGATTGGGGATGTATTTGTATTATTTTCCGAGATAGAGCTAATGGTTGTGTTTGTATTTTTGAAATTAACACAGCTTGGGGGTGTATTAGTCTTATTTTCTGAATTACGGCTAAGGTCTGTATTTCTGTATTTTTGAAAATAACACAGCTTGGGGGTGTATTTGTATTATTTTCCGAGATACAGCTAAGGGTTTTATTTGTATTTTTGACAATAACGCGGCTTGGGGGTGTATTTGTATTATTTTCCTAGATACAGCTAAGGGTTGTATTTTTATTTTTGAAAATCACACAGCTTGGGGGTGTATTTGTATTATTTTCCTAGATACAGCTAAGGGTTTTATTTCTATTTTTGAAAATATCACCGCTTGTGGGTGTATTTGTATTATTTTCCGAGATAGAGCCACGGGTTGTATTTCTATATTTGTAAATAACACAGCTTGTGGGTGTATTTGTATTATTTTCCAAGAAACAGCTAAGGGTTGTATTTTTATTTTTGAAAATAACACAACCTGTGGGTGTATTTGTATTATATTCAAAGATACAGCGAAGGGTTGTATTTGTATTTTTGAGAATATCACAGCTTGCGTGTGTATTTGTACTATTTTCCGAGATACAGCTAAGGGTTGAATTTGTATTTTTGAAAATAACACAGCTTGGGGGTGGATTTGTATTATTTTCTGACATACGGCTAAGGGTTGTAATTGTATTTTTGAAAATAACACAGCTTGGTGGTGTATTGGTATTATTTTCCGAGATACAGCTAAGGGTTGCATTTGTATTTTTGAAAATCACACAGCTTGGAGGTGTATTTGTATTATTTTCCGAGATACAGCTAAGGGTTTTATTTCTATTTTTGAAAATAACACAGCTTGGGGGTGTATTTGTATTATTTTCCGAGATACAGCTAAGGGTTGTATTTCTATTTTTGTAAATAACACAGCTTGTGTGTGTATTTGTATTATTTTCCGAGATACAGCTAAGGGTTGTATTTTTATTTTTGAAAATAATACAACTTGTGGGTGTATTTGTATTATTTTCAAAGATACAGCAAAGGGTTGTATTTGTATTTTTGAAAATACCACAGCTTGGGGGTGTATTTGTACTATTTTCCGAGATACAGCTAAGGGTTGAATTTGTATTTTTGAAAATAACACAGCTTGGGGGTGTATTTGTATTATTTTCTGACATACGGCTAAGGGTTGTATTTGTATTTTTGAAAATAACACAGCTTCGGGTTGTATTTGTATTATTTACCAAGATACAGCTATGGGTTGTATTTGTATTTTTGAAAATTATACCGCTTGGTGGTGTATTTGTATTATTTTTCGAGATACAGCTAAGGGTTGTATTTGTATTTTTTAAAATAACACAGCTTGGGGGTGTATTTGTATTATTTTCCGAGATACAGCTAAGGGTTGTATCTTTATTTTTTACAATATCAGAGCTTGCGGGTTTATTTGTATTGTTTTACGAGACACAGCTAAGGGTTGTTTCTGTATTTTTGACAATAACACTACTTGGGTGTGTATTTGTATTATTTTCCGAGTTACAGCTAAGTGTTATAAAGTTATTTTTGACTATAAAACAGCTTGGGTGTGTATTTGTATTATTTTGCGAGATACCGCTAAGGGTTTTATTTCTATTTTTGAAAATAACACAGACTGTGGGTGTATTTGTATTATTTTCCGAGATAAAGCTAAGGGTTGTATTTGTATTTTTGAAATTAACACAGCTTGGGGGTGTATTTGTATTACTTTACGAGATACAGCTAATTGTTGTATTTGTATTTTTGACAATAACACAGTTTGGGGGTTTATTTGTATTATTTTACGAGATACAGCTAAGGGTTGTATCTGTATTTTTGACAATAACACAGCTTGGGTGTGTATTTGTATTATTTTCCGAGTTATAGAAAAAGGTTGTATATGTATTTTTGACTGTAAAACAGCTTGGGTGTGTATTTGTATTATTTTGCGAGATACAGCTCAGGGTTGTATCTGTATTTTTGAAAATAACACAGCTTGGGGGTGTATTTGTATAATTTTCCGAGATACAGCTTAGGGTTTTATCTGTATTTCTGACAATAACACAGCTTGCGTGTGTATTTGTATTATTTTCAGAGTTACAGCTAAAGGTTGTATATGTATTTTTGACTATAAAAGAGCTTGGGTGCGTATTTGTATTTTTTTGTGAGATACAGCTAAGGGTTGAATTTGTATTTCTGAAAATAACACAGCTTGTGGGTGTTTTTGTATTATTTTCCGAGATACAGCTAAGGGTTGTATTTGTATTTTTGAAAATAACACAGCTTGGGGGTTTATTTGTATTATTTTCCGAGATACAGCTAAGGGTTCTATTTTTATTTTTGAAAATAACACAGCTAGAGTGTGTATTTGTATTATTTTGAAACATACAGGTAAGGGTTGTATTTGTCTTTTGGAAAATAACACAGCTTGGGTGTGTATTTGTATTATTTTCCAGGATACAGCTAAGGGTTGAATTTGTATTTTTGAAAATACCACAGCTTTAGGGTGTATTTGTAATATTTCCTGACATACAGCTAAGGGTTGTATTTGTATTTTTGAAAATAACACAGCTTGGGGGTGTATTTGTATTATTTTCCAAGTTAGAGCTAAGGGTTGTATTTTTATTTTTGAAAATAACACAGCTTGGGGGTGTCTTTGTATTATTTTCAAAGACACAGCTAAGGGTTGCATTTTTATTTTTGAAAATGACACAGCTTTGGGGTGTATTTGTATTATTTTCCGAGATACAGCTAAGGGTTGTTTTTGTATTTTTGAAATATCACACCTTGGGGGTGTATTTTTATTATTTTCCAAGATACCGCCAAGGGTTGTATTTGAATTTTTGAAAATAACACAACTTGGGGGTTTATTTGTATAATTTTCCGAGATAAAGCTAAGGGTTGTATTTGTATTTTTGAAAATAACACCGTTTGGTGGTGTATTTGTATTATTTTCTGAGATACAGCTAAGGGTTGTGTTTGTGTTTTTGAAAATAACACACCTTGGGGTTGTATTTGTATTCTTTTCCAAGATACAGTTAATTGTTGTATTTGTATTTTTGACAATAACAGAGCTTGGGGGTGTATTTGCATTATTTTCCGAGATACAGCTAAGTGTTGTATTTGTATTTTTGGAAATAACACAGCTTGGGGGTGAATTTGTATTATTTTCCGAGTTACAGATAAAGGTTGTATATGTATTTTTGACTATAAAACAGCTTGGGTGTTTATTTGTATTATTTTGCGAGATACAGCTAAGGGTTGTATCTGTATTTTTGAAAATAACATAGCTTGGGGGAGTATTTGTATAATTTTCCGAGATACAGCTTAGGGTTTTATCTGTATTTTTGACAATAACACAGCTTGCGTGTGTATTTGTATTATTTTCCGAGTTACAGCTAAAGGTTGTATATGTATTTTTTACTATAAAAGAGCTTGGGTGCGTATTTGTATTTTTTTGCGAGATACAGCTAAGGGTTGAATTTGTATTTCTGAAAATAACACAGCTTGTGGGTGTTTTTGTATTATTTTCCGAGATACAGCTAAGGGTTGTATTTGTATTTTTGAAAATAACACAACTTCGGGGTATATTTGTATTATTTTCCGAGATACAGCTAAGGGTTATATTTTTATTTTTGAAAATAACACAGCTAGAGTGTGTATTTGTATTATTTTCAAAGATACAACTAAGGATTTTATTTGTATTTTTGAAAATAACACAGCTTGGGGGTGTATTTGTATTATTTTCCGAGATACAGCTAAGGGTTGAATTTGTATTTTTGAAAATACCACAGCTTGAGGGTGTATTTGTAATATTTTCTGACATACAGCTAAGGGTTGTATTTGTATTTTTGAAAATAACACTGCTTGGGGGTGTATTTGTATTATATTCCGAGATACAGCTAAGGGTTGTATTTGTATTTTTGAAAATAAAACCGTTTGGGGGTGTATTTGTATTATTTTCTGAGAGACAGCTATGGGTTGTATTTGTATTTTTGAAAATAACACAGCTTGTGTGTGTATTTGTATTATTTTCCGAGATAGAGCTAAGTGTTGTATTTGTATTTTGGAAAATAGCAGAGCTTGTGGGTGTAATTGTATTATTTTCCGAGATACAGCTAAGGGTTTTATTTGTATTTTTGAAAATAATACAGCTTGGGGGTGTATTTGTATTATTTTCCAAGTTAGAGATAAAGGTTGTATTTTTATTTTTGAAAATAACACAGCTTGGGGGTGTCTTTGTATTATTTTCCAAGATACAGCTAAGGGTTGTATTTTTATTTTTGCAAATAACACAGCTTTGGGGTGTATTTGTATTATTTTCCGAGATACAGCTAAGGGTTGTATTTGTATTTTTGAAATAACACACCTTGGCGGTGTATTTTTATTATTTTCCGAGATACCGCTAAGGGTTGTATTTGTATTTTTGAAAATAACACAACTTGGGGGTGTATTTGTATTATTTTCCGAGATTCAGCCAAGGGTTGTATTTGTATTTTTGAAAATAACACCGTTTGGGGGTGTATTTGTATTATTTTCTGAGATACAGCTAAGGGTTGTATTTGTGTTTTTGAAAATAACACACCTTGGGGTTGTATTTGTATTCTTTTCCAAGATACAGTTAATTGTTGTATTTGTATTTTTGACAATAACAGAGCTTGGGGGTGTATTTGCATTATTTTCCGAGATACAGCTAAGTGTTGTATTTGTATTTTTGGAAATAACACCGCTTGGGTGTGTGTTTGTATTATTTTCCGAAATACAGATAAGGGTTGTATTTGTATTTTTGAAAATAACACAGCTTGGGGATGTATTTGTATTATTTTCCGAAATACAGCTAAGGGTTTTATTTGTATTTTTGAAAATAACACAGTTTGGGGTTGTATTTGTATTATTTTCCAAGATACAGCTAAGGGTTATATTTATATTTTTGAAACTAACACAGATTGGGGATGTATTTGTATTATTTTCCGAGATAGAGCTAATGGTTGTGTTTGTATTTTTGAAATTAACACAGCTTGGGGGTGTATTAGTCTTATTTTCTGAATTACGGCTAAGGTCTGTATTTCTGTATTTTTGAAAATAACACAGCTTGGGGGTGTATTTGTATTATTTTCCGAGATACAGCTAAGGGTTTTATTTGTATTTTTGACAATAACGCGGCTTGGGGGTGTATTTGTATTATTTTCCTAGATACAGCTAAGGGTTGTATTTTTATTTTTGAAAATCACACAGCTTGGGGGTGTATTTGTATTATTTTCCTAGATACAGCTAAGGGTTTTATTTCTATTTTTGAAAATAACACCGCTTGTGGGTGTATTTGTATTATTTTCCGAGATAGAGCCACGGATTGTATTTCTATATTTGTAAATAACACAGCTTGTGCGTGTATTTGTATTATTTTCCAAGAAACAGCTAAGGGTTGTATTTTTATTTTTGAAAATAACACAACCTGTAGGTGTATTTGTATTATATTCAAAGATACAGCGAAGGGTTGTATTTGTATTTTTGAGAATATCACAGCTTGCGTGTGTATTTGTACTATTTTCCGAGATACAGCTAAGGGTTGAATTTGTATTTTTGAAAATAACACAGCTTGGGGGTGGATTTGTATTATTTTCTGACATACGGCTAAGGGTTGTAATTGTATTTTTGAAAATAACACAGCTTGGTGGTGTATTGGTATTATTTTCCGAGATACAGCTAAGGGTTGTATTTGTATTTTTGAAAATCACACAGCTTGGAGGTGTATTTGTATTATTTTCCGAGATACAGCTAAGGGTTTTATTTCTATTTTTGAAAATAACACAGCTTGGGGGTGTATTTGTATTATTTTCCGAGATACAGCTAAGGGTTGTATTTCTATTTTTGTAAATAACACAGCTTGTGTGTGTATTTGTATTATTTTCCGAGATACAGCTAAGGGTTGTATTTTTATTTTTGAAAATAATACAACTTGTGGGTGTATTTGTATTATTTTCAAAGATACAGCAAAGGGTTGTATTTGTATTTTTGAAAATACCACAGCTTGGGGGTGTATTTGTACTATTTTCCGAGATACAGCTAAGGGTTGAATTTGTATTTTTGAAAATAACACAGCTTGGGGGTGTATTTGTATTATTTTCTGACATACGGCTAAGGGTTGTATTTGTATTTTTGAAAATAACACAGCTTCGGGTTGTATTTGTATTATTTACCAAGATACAGCTATGGGTTGTATTTGTATTTTTGAAAATTATACCGCTTGGTGGTGTATTTGTATTATTTTCCGAGATACAGCTAAGGGTTGTATTTGTATTTTTTAAAATAACACAGCTTGGGGGTGTATTTGTATTATTTTCCGAGATACAGCTAAGGGTTGTATCTTTATTTTTTACAATATCAGAGCTTGCGGGTTTATTTGTATTGTTTTACGAGACACAGCTAAGGGTTGTTTCTGTATTTTTGACAATAACACTACTTGGGTGTGTATTTGTATTATTTTCCGAGTTACAGCTAAGTGTTATAAAGTTATTTTTGACTATAAAACAGCTTGGGTGTGTATTTGTATTATTTTGCGAGATACCGCTAAGGGTTTTATTTCTATTTTTGAAAATAACACAGACTGTGGGTGTATTTGTATTATTTTCCGAGATAAAGCTAAGGGTTGTATTTGTATTTTTGAAATTAACACAGCTTGGGGGTGTATTTGTTTTATTTTGCGAGATACAGCTAAGTGTTGTATCTGTATTTTTGAAAATAACACAGCTTGGGGGTGTATTTGTATAATTTTCCGAGATACAGCTTAGGGTTTTATCTGTATTTTTGACAATAACACAGCTTGCGTGTGTATTTGTATTATTTTCCGAGTTACAGCTAAAGGTTGTATATGTATTTTTGACTATAAAAGAGCTTGTATGCATATTTGTATTTTTTTGCGAGATAGAACTAAGGGTTGTATTTGTATTTTGGAAAATAACAGAGCTTATGGGTGTATTTGTATTATTTTCCGAGATACAGCTAAGGGTTGTATTTGTATTTTTGAAAATAACACAGCTTGGGGGTGTATTTGTATTATTTTCCAAGTTAGAGCTAAGGGTTGTATTTTTATTTTTGAAAATAATACAGCTTGGGGGTGTCTTTGTATTATTTTCAAAGATACAGCTAAGGGGTGTATTTTTATTCTTGAAAATATCACAGATTTGGGGTGTATGTGTATTATTTTCCGAGATACAGCTAAGGGTTGTATTTGTATTTTTGAAAATAACACAGCTTGGGGGTGTATTTGTATTATATTCCTAGATATAGCTAAGGGTTGTATTTGTATTTTTGAAAATAAAACCGTTTGGGGGTGTATTTGTATTATTTTCCGAGATACCGCTAAGGGTTGTATTTGTATTTTTGAAAGTAACACGTCTTGGGGGTGTATTTATATTATTTTACGACATTCAGCTAAGGGATGTATTTGTATTTTTGAAAATAACACCGTTTGGGGGTGTATTTGTATTATTTTCTGAGATACAGCTAAGGGTTATATTTGTGTTTTTGAAAATAACACACCTTGGGGTTGTATTTGTATTCTTTTCCAAGATACAGTTAATTGTTGTTTTTGTATTTTTGACAATAACAGAGCTTGGGCGTGTATTTGCATTATTTTCCGTGATACAGCTAAGTGTTGTATTTGTATTTTTGGAAATAACACCGCTTGGGTGTGTGTTTGTATTATTTTCCGAAATACAGCTAAGGGTTGTATTTGTATTTTTGAAAATAACACAGCTTGGGGATGTATTTGTATTATTTTCTGAAATACAGCTAAGGGTTTTATTTGTATTTTTGAAAATAACACAGTTTGGGATTGTATTTGTATTATATTCCAAGATACAGCTAAGGGTTATATATATATTTTTGAAACTAACACAGCTTGGGGATGTATTTGTATTATTTTCCGAGATAGAGCTAAGGGTTGTGTTTGTATTTTTAAAATTAACACAGCTTGGGTTTGAATTAGTCTTATTTTCTGAATTACCCCTAAGTTCTGTATTTCTGTATTTTTGAAAATAACACTGCTTGGGGGTGTATTTGTATTATTTTCCGAGATACAGCTAAGGGTTTTATTTGTATTTTTGACAATAACACGGCTTGGGGGTGTATTTGTAGTATTTTCATAGATACAGCTAAGGGTTGTATTTGTATTTTTGAAAATCACACAGCTTGGGGGTGTATTTGTATTATTTTCCGAGATACAGCTAAGGGTTGTATTTTTATTTTTGAAAATTACACAACTTGTGGGTGTATTTGTATTATTTTCAAATATACAGCAAAGGGTTGTATTTGTATTTTTGAAAATAACACAGCATGGGGGTGTATTTGTACTATTTTCTGAGATACAGCTAAGGGTTGTATTTGTATTTTTGAAAATAACACAGCTTGGGGGTGTATTTGTATTATTTTCTGACATACAGCTAAGGGTTGTATTTGTATTTTTGAAAATAACACAGCTTGGGGATGTATTTATATTATTTTCCGACATACAGCAAACTGTTGTACTTGTATTTTTGAAAATAACACCGCTTGTTGGTGTATTTGTATTGTTTTCTGCGATAGACCTAAGGGTTGTATTTGTATTTTTGAAAATAACACAGCTTCGGGTTGTCGTTGTATTATTTTCCAAGATACAGCTAAGGGTTGTATTTGTATTTTAGAAAATTACACAGCTTGGTGGTGTATTTGTATTATTTTCCGAGATACAGCTAAGGGTTGTTTGTATTTTTGAAAATAACACAGCTTGGGGATATATTTGTATTATTTTCCGAGATACAGCTAAGGATTGTATTTGTATTTTTGAAAATAACACACCTTGTGGGTGTATTTGCATTATTTTCCAAGATAGAGCTAAGGGTTGTATTTCTTTTTTGACAATAACACAGCATGGGGGCGTATTTGTATTATTTTCAAAGATACAGCTAAGGGTTTTATGTGTATTTTTGACAATAACTCAGGTTGGGGGTGTATTTGTATTAATTTCAAAGTTACAGCTAAGTGTTGTATTTGTATTTTTGACAATAACAAAGCTGTGTGTGTATTTGTATTATTTTCCAAGATACAGCTAAAAGTTGTATTTGTATTTTTGACAATAACACAGCGTGTGGGTGTATTTTTATTATTTTCCAAGATACAGCTAAGGATTGTATTTGTATTTTTGACAATAACACAGCTAGGGGGTGTATTTGTATTATTTTCCAAAATACAGCTAAGGGTTGTATTTGTATTTTTCATAATAAAACATCTTGGGGCTGTATTTGTATTATATTCCAAGATACAGCTAGGGGTTGTATTTGTATTTTTGAAAATAACACTGCTTGGTGGTGTATTTGTAGTATATTCCGAGTTACAGCTAAGGGTTGTATACGTATTTTTGACTATAAAACAGCTTGTTCGTGTATTTGTATTAATTTGCGAGATAAAGCTAAGGGTTGTATCTGTAGTTTTGAAAATAACACAGCTTGGGGGTGTATTTGTATTATTTTCCGAGATACAGCTTAGGGTTGTATCTGAATTTTTGACAATAACAAAGCTTGGGTCTGTATTTGTATTATTTTCCGAGATACAGCTAAGGGTTGTATTTGTATTTTTGAAAATAACACAGCTTGTGGGTGTATTTGTATTATTTTCCAAGATACAGCTAAGGGTTGTATTTGTATTTTTGAAAATAACATAGATTGCGGGTTTATTTGAATTATTTTCCGAGATGCAGCTAAGGGTTGTATTTTTATTTTTGAAAATAACACAGCAGGTGGGTGTATTTGTATTATTTTCAAAGATACAGCTAAGGGTTGTATTTGTATTTTCGAAAATAACACAGCTTGGGGGTGTATTTGTATTATTTTCCAAGACACAGCTAAGGGTTGTATTTGTATTTTTGAAAATAACATAGCTTGTGAGTGTATTTGTATTACTTTCCAAGATACAGCTAAGGATTGTATTTGTATTTTTGACAATAACAAAGCTTGGGGGTGTATTTGTATTATTTTCCAATATAAGGCTAAGGGTTGTATTTGTATTTTTGAAAATAACACAGCATGGGGGTGTATTTGTATTATTTTTCGAGATACAGCTAAGGTTTGTATTTGTATTTTTGAGAAATAACACAGCTTGGGGGTGTATTTGTGTTATTTTCCTAGATACACCTAAGAGTTGTATTTGTATTTTTGAAAATAACACAGCATGGGTGTGTATTTGTATTATTTTTCGATTTACAGCTAAGGGTTGTATTTGTATTTTGAAAATAACACAGCTTGTGTGTGTATTTGTATTATTTTCTGAATTACGGCTAAGGGCTGTATTTTCGTATTTTTGAAAATAACACCGCTTGGGGTTGAATTTGTATTATTTTCCAAGATAAAGCTAAGGGTTGTATTTGTAATTTTGAAACTAACAGCGCTTGGGGGTGTATTTGTATTATATTCCTAGATACAACTAAGGGCTGTGTTTGTATTTTTGAAAATAACACAGCTTGGGGGTTTATTTGTATTATTTTCCTACATACAGCAAAGGGTTGTACTTGTATTTTTTAAAATAACACCGCTTGGGGGTGTATTTGTATTATTTTCTGTGATACAGCTAAGAGTTGTATTTGTATTTTTGAAAATAACACAGCTTGGGTGTGTATTTGTATTATTTTCCGAGATACAGCTAAGGGTTGTATTTGTATTTTTGGGAATAACAAAGCTTGGAAGTGTATTTGTATTATTTTCCTATATACAGCTAAGGGTTTTATTTGTTTTTTGAAAATAACACAGCTTGAGGGTGTATTTGTATTATTTTCCGAGATACAGCTAAGGGTTATATTTGTATTTTTGACAATAACACAGCTTGGTGGTGTATTTGTATTATTTTCCGAGATACAGCTGAGGGTTGTATTTGTATTTTTCAAATTAACACAGCTTGGGTGTGTATTTGTCTTATTTTCTGAATTACGGCTAAGTTCTGTATTTTTGTATTTTTGAAAATAACACAGCTTGGGGTTTATTTGTATTATATTCCAAGATACAACTAAGGGTTTTATTTGTATTTTTGAAAATAACACAGCTTGGGAGTGTATTTGTATTACCTTACAAGATACAGCTAAGGGTTTTATTTGTATTTTTGACAATAAAACCGCTTGGGGTTGTATTTGTATTATATTCCGAGATACAGCTAATTGTTGTATTTGTATTTTTTAAAATAACAGCGCTTGGGGGTGTATTTGTATTTTTTTCCTAGATACAGCTAAGGGTTGTGTTTGTATTTTTGAAAATAACCCAGCTTGGGGGTGTATTTTTATTATTTCCCGAAATACAGCTAAGGTTTGCACTTGTATTTTTGAAAATAACACCGATTCGGGGTGTATTTGTATTATTTTCTGTGATACAGCTAAGGGTTGTATTTGTTTTTCGGAAAATAACACTTCTTGGGGGTGTATTTATATTACTTTCCAAGAAACAGCTAAGGGTTGTATTTGTATTTTTGGAAATAACACAGCTTGGAGGTGTATTTGTATTATTTTCCTAGATACAGCTAAGGGTTGTATTTGTATTTTTGAAAATAACACAGTTTGGGGGTGTATTTGTATTATTTTCCGAGATACAGCTAAGGGTTATATTTGTATTTTTGACAATAACACAGCTTGGGGGTGTTTTTGTATTGTTTTCCGAGATACAGCTAAGGGTTGTATTTGTATTTTTGAAAATCACACAGCTTGGGGGTGTATTTGTATTATTTTCCGAGATACAGCTAAGTGTTGTGTTTGTATTTTTGAAAATAACACAGCTTGTGGCTGTATTTGTATTATTTTCCGAGATACAGCTAAGGGTTGTATTGTTCTTTTTTAAAATAACGCAGCCTGGGGGTGTATTTTTATTATTTTCCAGGATACAGCTAATGGTTGTTTTTTTTTTTTTCAAAAAAACACAGCTTGGGTGTGTATTTGAATTATTTTACAAGATACAGCTAAGGGTTGTATTTTTATTTTTGACAATAAGAAAGCCGGTGGTGTATTTGAATTATTTTCCAAGATACAGCTAAGGATTGTATTTGTATTTTTGCAAATAACACTGCTTGGGGGTTTATTTGTATTATTTTCCAGGATACAGCTAAGGGTTGTTTTTGCTTTTTTGAAAATAACACTGCTTGGGGCTGTATTTATATTATTTTCCAAGACAAAGCTATGGGTTCTATTTGTATTTTTGAAAATAACACAGCTTGGGGTTGTATTTGTATTATTTTGCCAGATACAGCTATGGGTTGTATTTGTATTTTTGAAATTAACACAGCTTGGAGGTGTATTTGTATTATTTTCCGAGATACAGCTTAGGGTTTTATTTGTATTTTTGAAAATAACACAGCTTGGGTGTGTATTTGTATTATATTCCAAGATACAGCTAAGGGTTGTATTAGTGTTTTTGAAAATAACACAGCTTGGGGGTGTGTTTGTATTATTTTCCAAGATACAGCTAAGGGTTGTGTTTGCTTCTTTGAAAATAACACAGCTTGTGGCTGTATTTGTATTATTTTCCAAGATACAGCTAAGGGTTGTATTTGATTTTTGAAAATAGCACAGCTTGGGGGTGTATTTGTATTATTTTCCGAGATAAAGCTAAGGTTTGTATTTGTATTTTTGAAAATAACACAGCTTGGGAGAGTATTTGTATTTTTTTCCTAGATACAGCTAAGGATTGTATTTGTATTTTTGAAAATAACACAGCTTGGGGGTGTATTTGTATTATTTTCTGAGAAACAGCTAGGTGTTGTATTTTTATTTTTGAAAATAACACAGCTTGGGGGTGTATTGATATTATTTTCCAAGACAAAGCTATGGGTTCTATTTGTATTTTTGAAAATAACACAGCATGGTGTTGTATTTGTATTATTTTGCCAGATACAGCTATGGGTTGTATTTGTATTTTTGAAAATAGCACAGCTTGGGGGTGTATTTGTATTATTTTCCGAGATACAGCTAAGGGTTGTATTTGTGTTTTTGAAAATAACATAGCTTGGGGGTGTATTTGTATTATATTCCAAGATACAGCTAAGGGTTGTATTTGTGTTTTTGAAAATAACATAGCTTGGGGGTGTATTTGTATTATTTTCCAAGATACAGCTAAGGGTTGTATTTGTATTTTTGAAAAAAGTACAGCTTGCGAGAGTATTTGTATTTTTTTCCGAGATACAGCTATGGGTTGTATTTGTGTTTTTGAAAATAACACGGTTTGGGGGTGTATTTGTATTATTTTCTGAGATACAGCTAAGGGTTGTATTTTTTTTTTGAAAATAACACAGCTTGGTGGTGTATTTATATTATTTTCCAAGACAAAGCTATGGGTTCTATTTGTATTTTTGAAAATAACACAGCTTGAAGGTGTATTTGTATTATTTTACAGATACAGCTAAGGGTTGTATTTGTATTTTTGACAATACCAAAGCCTGTGGGTGTATTTGTATTATTTTCCAAGGTATAGCTAATGTTTGTATTTGTATTGTTGAAAATAACACAGCTTGAGGTGTATTTGTATTATTTTCCAAGATACATCTTTGGGTGTATTTGTATTTTTGACGCTAACACAGCTTGGCGGTGTGTTTGTATTATTTTCCAAGATACAGCTAAGGGTTGTATTTGTATTTTTGACAATAACACAGCTTGGAGGTGTATTTTTATTATTTTCAAAGACACAGCTAAGTGTTGTATCTTTAGTTTTGAAAATAACACAGCTTTATGGTGTATTTGTATTATTTTCCAAGATACAGCTAAGGCTTGTATTTGTGTTTTTGAAAACAACAGAGCTTGGGTGTGCATTTGCATTATTTTCCAAGATACACCTAATGGTTGTATTTGTATTTTTGAAAATAACACATTTTGTGGGTGTATTTGTATTATTTTACACGATACAGCTAAGGGTTTTATTTGTGTTTTTGAAAATTACACAGCTTGGTGTTGTATTTGTATTATTTTGCAAGATACAGCTTAGGGTTGTATTTGTAGTTTTAAAAATAACACAGCTTGGGGGTGTATTTGTATTATTTTCGATGATACAGCTAAGGGTTGTATTTGTATTTTTGAAAATAACACAGCTTGGGGTTGTATTTGTATTATTTTCAAAGATACAGCTAAGGGTTTTATTTGTCTTTTTTAAAATAACACAGCTTGGGGGTGTATTTTTATTATATTCCAAGATACAGATAAGGGTTGTATTTGTGTTTTTGAAAATAACACAGCTTGGGGGTGTATTTGTATTATTTTCCAAGATACAGCTAAGGGTTGTATTTTTTTTTTTTTTCAAAAAACCACTGCTTGGGGTTGTTTTTGAATTATTTTACAAGATACAGCTAAGGGTTTTATTTGTATTTTTGACAATAACAAAGCCGGTGGTGTATTTGAATTGTTTTCCAAGATTCAGCTATGGGTTGTTTTGGTATTTTTGAAAATAACACAGCTTGGGGTTGTATTTGTATTATTTTCTGAGATACAGCTAAGGATTTTATTTGTATTTTTGAAAATAACGCAGCTTGGGGGTGTATTTCTATTATTTTCCAGGATACAGCTAAGGGTTTTATTTGTAATTTTTAAAATAACACAGCTTGGGTGTGTATTTGTATTATTTTCGGAGATACACCTAAGGGTTGTATTTGTATTTTTGAAAATAACACTGCTTGGAATAGTATTTGTATTTTTTTCCGAGATACAGGTAAGGGTTGTATTTTTATTTTTGAAAATAACACAGCTTGTGGGTGTATTTGTATTATTTTCTGAGATACAGCTAAGGGTTGTATTTGTATTTTTAAAAATAACACAGCTTGCTGGTGTATTTATATTATTTTCCAAGACAAAGCTATGGGTTATATTTGTATTTTTGAAAATAACACAGCTTGGGATTGTATTTGTATTATTTTGCCCTATACAGCTATGGGTTGTATTTATATTTTTGAAAATAACCCAGCTTGGGAGTGTATTTGTATTATTTGCCCAAATACAGCTAAGGGTTCTATTTGTGTTTTTGAAAATAACACAGATTGGGGGTGTGTTTGTGTTATTTTCCAAGATACAGCTAATGGTTGTATTTGTCTTTTTGAAAATAACACAGCTTGAAGGTGTATTTGTATTATTTTACAGATACAGCTAAGGGTTGTATTTGTATTTTTGACAATAACAAAACCTGTGGGTGTATTTGTATTATTTTCCAAGGTATAGCTAAAGTTTGTATTTGTATTTTTGAAAATAACACAGCTTGGGGTATATTTGTATTAATTTCCAAGATACATCTTTGGGTTGCATTTGTATTTTTTACAGTAACACAGCTAGGGGGTGTATTTGTATTATTTTCCAAAATACAGCTAAGGGTTGTATTTTTAGTTTTGAAAATAACACAGCTTTGGGGAGTACTTGTATTATTTTCCAAGATACAGCTAAAACTTGTATTTGTGTTTTTTAAAATAACACAGCTTGGGTGTGCATTTGCATTATTTTCCAAGATACAGCTAAGGGTTGTATTTGTATTTTTGAAAATAGAACATTTTGTGAGTGTATTTGTATTATTTTGCAAGATACAGCTAAGTGTTGTATTTGTGTTTTTGAAAATAACACAGCTTGGGGGTGTATTTGTATTATTTTCTAAGATACAGCTTAGGGTTGTATTTGTATTTTTGAAAATAACAAAGCTTGCGGTTGTATTTGTATTATTGTCCAAGATACAGCTAAGGGTTGTATTTGTATTTTTGAAAATAACACAGCTTGGGGTTGTATATGTATTATTTTCTGAGATATAGCTAAGGGTTGTATTGGTGTTTTTTAAAAAAACACAGCTTGGGAGTGTATTTGAATTATTTTACAAGATACAGCTAAGGATTTTATTTGTATTCTTGACAATAACAAAGCCGGTGGTGTATTTGAATTATTTTCCAAGATACAGCTAAGGCTTGTATTTGTATTTTTGAAAATAACACAGCTTGGGTTTGTATTTGTATTATTTTCCAAGATACAGCTAAGTGTTGTATTTGTGTTTTTGAAAATAACACAGCTTGGGGGTGTATTTGTATTATTTTCCAAGGTATAGCTTAGGGTTGTATTTGCTTTTTTGAAAATAACACAGCTTGGTGGTGTATTTGTATGATTTTCCAAGATACAGCTAAGGGTTGTATTTGTATTTTTGACAATAACACAGCTTGGGGGTGTAATTGAATTATTTTCCAAGATACAGCTAATGGTTGTATTTGTATTTTTGAAAATAACACACCTTGGGGGTGTATTTGTAGTATTTTACAAGATACTGCTAAGGGTTGTATTTGTATTTTTGAAAATAACACAGTTTGGGGGTGTATTTCTATCATTTTTCTAGATACAGCAAAGGGTTGTATATTTATTTTTGAAAATAACACAGCTTGGGGGAGTATTTGTATCATTTTCAAAGATACGGCTAAGGGTTTTATTTGTATTTTCGAAAATAACACAGCGTGGGTATGTATTTGTATTATTTTCGAAGATACAGCTAAGAGTTTTATTTGTATTTTTTAAAATAACAAAGATTGATTGTGTATTTGTATTATTTGCCAAGGTAGAGCTAAGGGTTTTATTTGTATTTTTGAAAATAACTCAGCTTTTTGGTGTATATGTATTACTTTCCAAGATAAAGGTAAGTGTTATATTTATGAAAATAACACAGTTTCGGGTGTATATGTATTATTTTCCAAGATACAGCCAAGGGATGTATTTGTATTTTTGAAAAAAACACAGCTTGGGGGTGTATTTGTATTATTTTCCAAGATACTGCTAAGGGTTGTATTTGTATTTTTGAAAATAACACAGTTTGGGTGTGTATTTGTATTATTTTTCAAGATACAACTAAGGGTTGTATTTGTATTTTTGAAAATAACACAGCTTTCGTGTGTATTTGTTTTATTTTCCAAGATGCAGCTAAGGGTTGTATTTGTAGTTTTGAAAATAACACAGCTTGGCGGTGTATTTCTGTTATTTTCCAAGATACAGCTAAGGGTTGTATTTGTATTTTTGAAAATAATGCAGCTTGGCGGTGTATTTGTATTATTTTCAAAGATACAACTAAGTGTTGTATTTCTATTTTTGACAATAACACAGCTTGGGGGTGTATCTGTATTATTTTCCAAGATAGAGATAAGGGTTGTATTTGTATTTCTGAAAATAATACAGCTTGGGGACGTATTTGTATTATTTTCCAAGATACAGCTAAGGGTTGTATTTGTCTTTTTGAAAATATCACAGCCTGAGGGTGTATTTGTGTTTTTCTCCAAGATACAGCTAAGGGTTGTACTTGTATTTTGGAAAATAACACGGCTTGGGGATGTAATTGTATTATATTCCAAGATAGAGCTAAGGTTCGTATTTGTATTTTTGAAAATAACACAGCTTGGGGGTGTATTTGTATTATTTTCCAAGATACAGCTAAGTGTCGTATTTGTATTTTTGAAAATAACACAGCTTGGGGCTGTATTTGTATCATTTTCAAAGATACAGCTAAGGATTGTATTTGTACTTTTGAAAATAACACAGCTTGTGGGTGTATTTGTATTATTTTCCAAGATACAGCTAAGGTTTGTATTTGTATTTTTGAAAACAACACAGCTTGTGGCTGTATTTCCATTATTTTCCGAGATACAGCTAAGGGTTCTATTTGTATTTTTGCAAATAACACAGCTTGGGGGTGTATTTGTATTATTTTCCAAGATAACGCTATGAATTACATCTGTATTTTTGACAATAACACAGCTTTGGGGTGTATTTGTATTACTTTCCAAGATACAGCTAAGAGTTGTATATGTATTTTTGAAAATAACACAGCTTTGGGGTGTATTTGTATTACTTTCCAAAATACAGCTAACGTTTGTATTTGTATTTTTGTAAATAAGACGGCTTGGTGGTGTATTTGTATTACTTTCCAAGATAGAGCTAAGTGTTGTGTTTGTATTTTTGACAATAACACAGCTGGGGGGGTGTATTTGTATTATTTTCCAAGATACAGCTAAGGGTTTGGTTTGTATTTTTTAAAATAACACAACTTGAGGTTGTATTTGTATTATTTTCAAAGATAGAGCTAAGGGTTGTATTTGTGTTTTTGAAAATAACACAGCATTGGGGTGTATTTGTATTATTTTCAAAGATACAACTAAGGGTTTTATTTGTATTTTTGAAAATAACACAGCATTGGGGTGTATTTGTATTATTTTCAAAGATACAACTAAGGGTTTTATTTGTATTTTTCACAATAACGCAGCTTGGGAGTGTTTTTGTATTATTTTCAAAGATACAGCTAAGGGTTGTATTTGTATTTTTGACAGTAACTCAGATTGGGGTGTATTTGTATTATTTTCAAAGATACAGCTAAGTGTTGTATTTGTCTTTTTGAAAATAACACATCTTGGGGGTGTATTTGTACTATTTATCAAGGTACAGCTAAGGGTTGTATTTGTATTTTTGAAAATAACATAGCTTGGGGTTGTATTTGGATTATTTTCCAAGATACAGCTAAGGGTTGTATTTGTATTTTTGACAATAACACAGCTTGGGGGTGTAATTGAATTATTTTCCAAGATACAGCTAATGGTTGTATTTGTATTTTTGAAAATAACACACCTTGGGGGTGTATTTGTAGTATTTTACAAGATACTGCTAAGGGTTGTATTTGTATTTTTGAAAATAACACAGTTTGGGGGTGTATTTCTATCATTTTTCTAGATACAGCAAAGGGTTGTATATTTATTTTTGAAAATAACACAGCTTGGGGGAGTATTTGTATCATTTTCAAAGATACGGCTAAGGGTTTTATTTGTATTTTCGAAAATAACACAGCGTGGGTATGTATTTGTATTATTTTCGAAGATACAGCTAAGAGTTTTATTTGTATTTTTTAAAATAACAAAGATTGATTGTGTATTTGTATTATTTGCCAAGGTAGAGCTAAGGGTTTTATTTGTATTTTTGAAAATAACTCAGCTTTTTGGTGTATATGTATTACTTTCCAAGATAAAGGTAAGTGTTATATTTATGAAAATAACACAGTTTCGGGTGTATATGTATTATTTTCCAAGATACAGCTAAGGGATGTATTTGTATTTTTGAAAAAAACACAGCTTGGGGGTGTATTTGTATTATTTTCCAAGATACTGCTAAGGGTTGTATTTGTATTTTTGAAAATAACACAGTTTGGGTGTGTATTTGTATTATTTTTCAAGATACAACTAAGGGTTGTATTTGTATTTTTGAAAATAACACAGCTTTCGTGTGTATTTGTTTTATTTTCCAAGATGCAGCTAAGGGTTGTATTTGTAGTTTTGAAAATAACACAGCTTGGCGGTGTATTTCTGTTATTTTCCAAGATACAGCTAAGGGTTGTATTTGTATTTTTGAAAATAATGCAGCTTGGCGGTGTATTTGTATTATTTTCAAAGATACAACTAAGTGTTGTATTTCTATTTTTGACAATAACACAGCTTGGGGGTGTATCTGTATTATTTTCCAAGATAGAGATAAGGGTTGTATTTGTATTTCTGAAAATAATACAGCTTGGGGACGTATTTGTATTATTTTCCAAGATACAGCTAAGGGTTGTATTTGTCTTTTTGAAAATAACACAGCCTGAGGGTGTATTTGTGTTTTTCTCCAAGATACAGCTAAGGGTTGTACTTGTATTTTGGAAAATAACACGGCTTGGGGATGTAATTGTATTATATTCCAAGATAGAGCTAAGGTTCGTATTTGTATTTTTGAAAATAACACAGCTTGGGGGTGTATTTGTATTATTTTCCAAGATACAGCTAAGTGTCGTATTTGTATTTTTGAAAATAACACAGCTTGGGGCTGTATTTGTATCATTTTCAAAGATACAGCTAAGGATTGTATTTGTACTTTTGAAAATAACACAGCTTGTGGGTGTATTTGTATTGTTTTCATAGATACAGCTAAGGGTTGTATTTGTATCTTTGAAAATAACACAGCTTGGGGTTGTATTTGTATTATTTTCCAAGATACAGCTAAGGTTTGTATTTGTATTTTGGAAAACAACACAGCTTGTGGCTGTATTTCCATTATTTTCCGAGATACAGCTAAGGGTTCTATTTGTATTTTTGCAAATAACACAGCTTGGGGGTGTATTTGTATTATTTTCCAAGATAACGCTATGAATTACATCTGTATTTTTGACAATAACACAGCTTTGGGGTGTATTTGTATTACTTTCCAAGATACAGCTAAGAGTTGTATATGTATTTTTGAAAATAACACAGCTTTGGGGTGTATTTGTATTACTTTCCAAAATACAGCTAACGTTTGTATTTGTATTTTTGTAAATAAGACGGCTTGGTGGTGTATTTGTATTACTTTCCAAGATAGAGCTAAGTGTTGTGTTTGTATTTTTGACAATAACACAGCTGGGGGGGTGTATTTGTATTATTTTCCAAGATACAGCTAAGGGTTTGGTTTGTATTTTTTAAAATAACACAACTTGAGGTTGTATTTGTATTATTTTCAAAGATAGAGCTAAGGGTTGTATTTGTGTTTTTGAAAATAACACAGCATTGGGGTGTATTTGTATTATTTTCAAAGATACAACTAAGGGTTTTATTTGTATTTTTCACAATAACGCAGCTTGGGAGTGTTTTTGTATTATTTTCAAAGATACAGCTAAGGGTTGTATTTGTATTTTTGACAGTAACTCAGATTGGGGTGTATTTGTATTATTTTCAAAGATACAGCTAAGTGTTGTATTTGTCTTTTTGAAAATAACACATCTTGGGGGTGTATTTGTACTATTTATCAAGGTACAGCTAAGGGTTGTATTTGTATTTTTGAAAATAACATAGCTTGGGGTTGTATTTGGATTATTTTCCAAGATACAGCTAAGGGTTGTATTGGTGTTTTTGAAAATTACACAGCTTGGGGGTGTATTTGTGTTTTTTTCCAAGATACAGCTAATGGCTGTACTTGTATTTTGGAAAATAACACGGCTTGGGGGTGTATTTCTATTATTTTCCAAGATACAGCTGAGGGTTGTATTTGCAGTTTTGAAAATAACACAGATTTGGTGTGTATTTGTATTATTTTCAAAAATATAGTTATGGGTTGTATTTGTATTTTTGACAATCACAGAGCTTGGGGGGATTTTTGTAGTATTTTGCAAGATACAGCTAAGGATTGTTTTGGTATTTTTGAAAATAACACAGCTTGGGGTTGTATTTGTATTATTTTCCAAGGTACAGCTAAGGGTTTTATTTGTATTTTTGAAATTAACACAGATTGGGGTGTATTTGTCTTATTTTCTGAATTACGGCTAAGTTCTGTATTTTTGAAAAAAACACAGCTTGGTGTTGTATTTGTATTATTATCCAAGATACAGCTAAGGGTTGTATTTGTATTTTTGGAAATAACACAGCTTGGGCTTCTATTTGTATTATTTTCAAAGATATAGCTAAGGGTTGTATTTGTATTTTTGAAAATAACACAGCATGGGGGTGTATTTGTACTATTTTCAAAGATACAACTAAGGCTTGTATTTGTATTTTTCACAATAACGCGGCTTGGGGGTGTATTTGTATTATTTTCAAAGATACAGCTAAGGGTTGTATTTGTATTTTTGACAATAACTCAGCTTGGGTTGTATTTGCATTATTTTCAAAGATACAGGTAAGGATTGTATTTGTATTTTTGAAAATAACACAGCTTGTGGTTGTATTTGTGTTATTTTCCAAGATACAGCTCAGAGTTGTATTTGTATTTTTGAAAATAACACAGCTTAGGGTTGTATTTGCGTTATTTTCCACGATAGAGCTAGGGGTTTTATTGTTATTTTTGAAAATTACACAGATTGTGGGTGTAATTCAGCTAAGGGATGTATTTGTATTTTTGAAAATAACACAGCTATGGGGTGTATTTGTATTATTTTCAAAATTACAGTTATGGGTTGTATTTGTATTTTTAACAATCACAGAGCTTGGAGGGGTATTTGTATTATTTTACAAGATAGAGCTAAGGGTTGTGTTTGTATTTTTGACAATAACACAGATTGTGGGTGTATTTGTGCTATTTTCAAAGATACAGCTAAGGGTTGTAATTGTATTTTTGACAGTAACACAGCTTTGGAGTGTATTTGAATTATTTTCAAAATACAGCTAAGGGTTGTATTTGAATTTTTGAGAATAACACAGCTTGGGTGTGTATTTGAATTATTTTCCAAGATACAGCTAAGGTTTCTATTTGTATTTATGAAAATAACACAACTTCTGGGTGTATTTGTATTATTTTCCAATATAGAGCTAAGGGGTGTATTTGTATTTTTGAAAATAATTCAGCTTGGGGGGGTTATTTGTATCATTTTCCAAGCAAGAGCTATGGGTTGTTTTTGTATTTTTGAAAATAACAGAGCTTGTGAGTGTATTTGCATTATTTTCCAAGATACAGCTAAGGGTTTTATTGGTATTTTTGAAAATAACACAGCTTGGGGGTGTATTTGTGTTATTTTTCAAGATACATCTATGGGTTGTATTTGTATTTTGGAAAATAACACAGCTTGGGGGTGTATTTGTATTATTTTCCAATATACAGCTAAGGGTTGTATTTGTGTTTTTGAAAATAACACAGCTTGGGGGTGTATTTGTATTAGTTTCAAAGATACAGTTATGGGTTGTGTTTGTATTTTTGACAATAACAGAGGTTTGGGGGGTATTTGTATTATTTTTCAAGATACAGCTAAGAGTTGTATTTGTATTTTTGACAATAACACAGCTTGTGGGTGTATTTGTGTTATTTTCAAAGATACAGCTAAGGGTTGTATTTGTATTTTTGACAGTAACACAGCTTGAGTGTGTATTTGTGTTATTTTCAAAGATACCGCTAAGGGTTGTATTTGTATTTTTGACAGTAACACAGCTTGGGGTTGTATTTGTATTATTTTCAAAGTTACAGCTAAGGGTTGTACTTGTATTTTTGAAAATAACAGAGCTTAGGGGTGTATTTGTATTATATTCAAAGACACAGCTAAGGGTTGTATTTGTATTTTTGAAAATAACACAGCTTGGGGGTATATTTGCATTATTTTCCAAGATAACGCTAAGGGTTGTATTTGTGTTTTTGAAAATAACACAGCTTGGGTGTGTATTTGCATTATTTTCCAAGATACAGCTAAGTGTTGTATTTGAATTTTTGAAAATAACACAGCTCGGGGTTGTATTTGTATTATATTCCAAGATACAGCTAAGGGTCGTATTTGTGTTTTTGAAAATAACACAGATTGGGGGTGTATTTGTATTATTTTCCAAGATACAGCTAAGGGTTGTATTTGTATTTTTGAAAATATCACAGATTGGGAGTGTATTTGTATTATATTCCAAGATACAGCTAAGTGTTGTATTTGTATTTTTGACAATAACACAGCTTGGTGTTGTATTTACTTTCTTACTAAAAGAATGCTCAACTCAAGGGGACACAGCTCACTCGTTTTGACTGTGTATTTAGAGAAACTTGTGTGCTCTTCAAAGAGAAAGCTACTTTTGCTGTGTCTTTGGGTTCGAGGGGAAATGGGAGTCCTCTTCAGACAGCAGGGACGACACCTGAGTCCTTTGCCGTCCTCTTGTCTGCCTCTGAGGGTGAAATGAGAGTAGTCCCTGTCATCATGAGCCATGTCTGAAAGAATTATTCACATTCCCTACGAGAATAGACGGGTGAAATAGCAAAAGGTGTGTCTTCCCTTGGAGCATGGACGGGTTCAAAGCCCACCTCATACCAGTAAGTATTTTGCTGAACACGAGCAGTTGTGTGTGCGGCCTGTGTTTGGGTGATTTTTGTGTCATGTGTGTGTGTGTGTGTGTGTGTGTCTGTGTGTGTGTGTCTGTATTTCTGTCTCCATTCCTGAGCAGCAAATCTTTTTTCCGCTTTTAGCATGTTACTCACAACTGTGGATGAAGCCCAGCACTCCTGAAAACACAATATATGTATGGTTGAAGGAAATTTTCTTGGTGATGAGTGAGAGGTTGGTGACTGAAACCAGCTCATTTCCCATTGACCACTGAGGTCACATCTCTCAGGTGAGAAGCAAAGTGAGAATTTGAACCAGGCACATTCTCCTTAGAGACAATGGGCCAAAGACAGGTCCGATGGAATCGAATGTCTTTTCATGTTGACATCCATCCCGTAAAGCCCTCGTTAAGCCATTGAAGAGTCACATTGGGCCTGGGGGAGGCCGTGCACCCTGTGAAATTACACGTGCGAAGATTTGGATTTGATTTCCAGCCCTCTGCCAGTCAGTCTGCCAGGCACTTTCATGTGACAAGTCTTAGGCGAGTCCCTTTCTGTCTCTGATTCCCGATTCCTTCACAGGGATTTATGTGGGCCTTAACGCCCACTGGGAAAAGATCCCTCTGCCAGCTCAGTGCCTGCTTTCTTGGTTTGACTTGTCAATCTGGACTTGAATACACCTTTGGTTTTGGATTGAATCTATTGACTCTCCGAGAAATTAACACACAAAACTGACAGCTGATTGACAAGATGAGAAGCAGTTTTCCAAAATTCAAATTGAACTTAATCCTTTCTTACTAAAAGAATGCTCAAATCAAGGGGACACGGCTCACTCGTTTTGACTTCATGAGCTATGGCAGGTAGAGACAACTTCTTGAAAATACACAGCTAAAACTGTCCGTGCTTTGAATGCTAGACATGTTTTTTAGAATACTCAGCTAAAACGGTCCCCGCTTTAAGTGCTAAAGCACTTAAAGCGGGGACCGTTTTAGCTGTGTATATTGAAAAAGTTGTGTGCTCTTCAAAGAGAAAGCTACTTTTGCTGTGTCTCTGGGTTCGAGGGGATATGGGAGTCCTCTTCAGTCAGCAGGGACGACACCTGAGTCCGATGCAGTCCTCTTGTCTGCCTCTGAGGGTGAAATGAGAGTGGTCCCTGTCATCATGAGCCATGTCTGAAAGAATTATTCACATTCCCTACGAGAATAGACGGGTGAAATAGCAAAAGGTGTGTCTTCCTTTGGAGCATGGACGGGTTCAAAGCCCACCTCATACCAGTAAGTATTTTGCTGAACACGAGCAGTTGTGTGTGCGGCCTGTGTTTGGGTGATTTTTGTGTCATGTGTGTGTGTGTGAGTGTGTGTGTGTGTTGTGTGTGTGTGTGCGTCTGTGTGTGTGTGTCTGTATTTCTGTCTCCATTCCTGAGCAGCAAATCTTTTTTCCTCTTTTAGCATGTTACTCACAACTGTGGATGAAGCCCAGCACTCCTGAAAACACAATCCATGTATGGTTGAAGGAAATTTTCTTGGTGATGAGTGAGAGGTTGGTGACTGAAACCAGCTCATTTCCCATTGACCACTGAGGTCACATCTCTCAGGTGAGAAGCAAAGTGATTATTTGAACCAGGCACATTCTCCTTAGAGACAATGGGCCAAAGACAGGTCCGATGGAATCGAATGTCTTTTCATGTTGACATCCATCCCGTCAAGCCCTCGTTAAGCCATTGAAGTGTCACATTGGGCCTGGGGGAGGCGGTGCACCCTGTGAAATTACACGTCTGAAGATTTGGATTTGATTTCCAGCCCTCTGCCAGTCAGTCTGCCAGGCACTTTCATGTGACAAGCCTTAGGCGAGTCCCTTTCTGTCTCTGATTCCCGATTCCTTCACAGGGATTTATGTGGGCCTTAACGCCCACTGGGAAAAGATCCCTCTGCCAGCTCAGTGCCTGCTTTCTTGGTTTGACTTGTCAATCTGGACTTGAATACACCTATGGTTTTGGATTGAGTCTATTACCTCTGCTAGAAATTAACACACAAAACTGACAGCTGATTGACAAGATGAGAAGCAGTTTTCCAAAATTCAAATTGAACTTAATCCTTTCTTACTAAAAGAATGCTCAAATCAAGGGGACACAGCTCACTCGTTTTGACTTCATGAGCTATGGCAGGTAGAGACAACCTTTTGAAAATACACAGCTAAAACTGTCCGTGCTTTGAATGCTAGACATTTTTGTCAGAATACACAGCTAAAACGGTCCCCGCTTTAAGTGCCAAAGCACTTAAAACGGGGACCGTTTTAGCTGTGTATTTTGAAAAATTTGTGTGCTCTTCAAAGAGAAAGCTTCTTTTGCTGTGTCTTTGGGTTCGAGGGGAAATGGGAGTCCCCTTCAGTCAGCAGGGACGACACCTAAGTCCTCTGCAGTCCTCTTGTCTGCCTCTGAGGGTGAAATGAGAGTGGTCCCTGTCATCATGAGCCATGTCTGAAAGAATTATTCACATTCCCTACGAGAATAGACGGGTGAAATAGCAAAAGGTGTGTCTTTTTTTGGAGCATGGAAGGATTCAAAGCCCACCTCATACCACTAAGTATTTTGCTGAACATGAGCAGTTGTGTGTGCAGCCTGTGTTTGGGTGATTTTTGTGTCGTGTGTGTGTGTGTGTGTGTGTGTGTGTGTGCGTGTCTGTGTGTGTGTGTCTGTATTTCTGTCTCCATTCCTGAGCAGCAAATCTTTTTTCCTCTTTTAGCATGTTACTCACAACTGTGGATGAAGCCCAGCACTCCTGAAAACACAATCCATGTATGGTTGAAGGAAATTTTCTTGGTGATGAGTGAGAGGTTGGTGACTGAAACCAGCTCATTTCCCATTGACCACTGAGGTCACATCTCTCAGGTGAGAAGCAAAGTGATTATTTGAACCAGGCACATTCTCCTTAGAGACAATGGGCCAAAGACAGGTCCGATGGAATCGAATGTCTTTTCATGTTGACATCCATCCCGTCAAGCCCTCGTTAAGCCATTGAAGTGTCACATTGGGCCTGGGGGAGGCGGTGCACCCTGTGAAATTACACGTCCGAAGATTTGGATTTGATTTCCAGCCCTCTGCCAGTCAGTCTGCCAGGCACTTTCATGTGACAAGCCTTAGGCGAGTCCCTTTCTGTCTCTGATTCCCGATTCCTTCACAGGGATTTATGTGGGCCTTAACGCCCACTGGGAAAAGATCCCTCTGCCAGCTCAGTGCCTGCTTTCTTGGTTTGACTTGTCAATCTGGACTTGAATACACCTTTGGTTTTGGATTGACTCTATTACCTCTCCTAGAAATTAACACACAAAACTGACAGCTGATTGACAAGATGAGAAGCAGTTTTCCAAAATTCAAATTGAACTTAATCCTTTCTTACTAAAAGAATGCTCAAATCAAGGGGACACAGCTCACTCGTTTTGACTTCATGAGCTATGGCAGGTAGAGACAACTTTTTGAAAATACACAGCTAAAACTGTCCGTGCTTTGAATGCTAGACATGTTTTTCAGAATACACAGCTAAAACGGTCCCGCTTTAAGTGCTAAAGCACTTAAAGCGGGACCGTTTTAGCTGTGTATTTTGAAAAAGTTGTGTGCTCTTCAAAGAGAAAGCTACTTTTGCTGGGTCTTTGGGTTCGAGGGGAAATGGGAGTCCTCTTCAGTCAGCAGGGACGACACCTGAGTCCTTTGCAGTCCTCTTGTCTGCCTCTGAGGGTGAAATGAGAGTGGTCCCTGTCATCATGAGCCATGTCTGAAAGAATTATTCACATTGCCTACGAGAATAGACGGGTGAAATAGCAAAAGGTGTGTCTTCCTTTGGAGCATGGACGGGTTCAAAGCCCACCTCATACCACTAAGTATTTTGCTGAACATGAGCAGTTGTGTGTGCGGCCTGTGTTTGGGTGATTTTTGTGTCATGTGTGTGTATGTGTGTGTGTGTGTGTGTGTGTTTGTGTGTGTCTGTGTCTGTATTTCTGTCTCCATTCCTGAGCAGCAAATCTTTTTTCCCCTTTTAGCATCTTACTCACAACTGTGGATGAAGCCCAGCACTCCTGAAAACACAATCCATGTATGGTTGAAGGAAATTTTCTTGGTGATGAGTGAGAGGTTGGTGACTGAAACCAGCTCATTTCCCATTGACCACTGAGGTCACATCTCTCATGTGAGAAGCAACGTGAGAATTTGAATCAGGCACATTCTCCTTGGAGACAATGGGCCAAACACAGGTCCGATGGAATCGAATGTCTTTTCATGTTGACATCCATCCCGTCAAGCCCTCGTTAAGCCATTGAAGTGTCACATTGGGCCTGGGGGAGGCGGTGCACCCTGTGAAATTACACGTCCGAAGATTTGGATTTGATTTCCAGCCCTCTGCCAGTCAGTCTGCCAGGCACTTTCATGTGACAAGCCTTAGGCGAGTCCCTTTCTGTCTCTGATTCCCGATTCCTTCACAGGGATTTATTTGGGCCTTAACGCTCAATGGGGAAAGATCCCTCTGCCAGCTCAGTGCCTGCTTTCTTGGTTTGACTTGTCAATCTGGACTTGAATACACCTTTGGTTTTGGATTGACTCTATTACCTCTCCTAGAAATTAACACACAAAACTGACAGCTGATTGACAAGATGAGAAGCAGTTTTCCAAAATTCAAATTGAACTTAATCCTTTCTTCCGAAAAGAATGCTCAAATCAAGGGGACACAGCTCACTCGTTTTGACTTCATGAGCTATGGCAGGTAGAGACAACTTTTTGAAAATACACAGCTAAAACTGTCCTTGCTTTGAATGCTAGACATGTTTTTCAGAATACACAGCTAAAGCGGGGACCGTTTTAGCTGTGTATTTTGAAAAAGTTGTGTGCTCTTCAAAGAGAAAGCTACTTTTGCTGTGTCTTTGGGTTCGAGGGGAAATGGGAGTCCTCTTCAGTCAGCAGGGACGACACCTGAGTCCTTTGCAGTCCTCTTGTCTGCCTCTGAGGGTGAAATGAGAGTGGTCCCTGTCATCATGAGCCATGTCTGAAAGAATTATTCACATTCCCTACGAGAATAGACGGGTGAAATAGCAAAACGTGTGTCTTCCTTTGGGGCATGGACGGGTTCAAAGCCCACCTCATACCACTAAGTATTTTGCTGAACACGAGCAGTTGTGTGTGCGGCCTGTGTTTGGGTGATTTTTGTGTCATGTGTGTGTGTGTGTGTGTGTGTTTGTCTGTGTGTGTCTGTCTGTATTTCTGTCTCCATTCCTGAGCAGCAAATCTTTTTTCCTCTTTTAGCATGTTACTCACAACTGTGGATGAAGCCCAGCACTCCTGAAAACACAATCCATGTATGGTTGAAGGAAATTTTCTTGGTGATGAGTGAGAGGTTGGTGACTGAAACCAGCTCATTTCCCATTGACCACTGAGGTCACATCTCTCAGGTGAGAAGCAAAGTGAGAATTTGAACCAGGCACATTCTCCTTAGAGACAATGGGCCAAAGACTGGTCCGATGGAATCGAATGTCTTTTCATGTTGACATCCATCCCGTCAAGCACTCGTTAAGCCATTGAAGTGTCACATTGGGCCTGGGGGAGGCGGTGCACCCTGTGAAATTACACGTTCGAAGATTTGGATTTGATTTCCAGCCCTCTGCCAGTCAGTCTGCCAGGCACTTTCATGTGACAAGCCTTAGGCGAGTCCCTTTCTGTCTCTGATTCCCGATTCCTTCACAGGGATTTATGTGGGCCTTAACGCCCACTGGGAAAAGATCCCTCTGCCAGCTCAGTGCCTGCTTTCTTGGTTTGACTTGTCAATCTGGACTTGAATACACCTTTGGTTTTGGATTGACTCTATTACCTCTCCTAGAAATTAACACACAAAACTGACAGCTGATTGACAAGATGAGAAGCAGTTTTCCAAAATTCAAATTGAACTTAATCCTTTCTTACTAAAAGAATGCTCAAATCAAGGGGACACAGCTCACTCGTTTTGACTTCATGAGCTATGGCAGGTAGAGACAACTTTTTGAAAATACACAGCTAAAACTGTCCGTGCTTTGAATGCTAGACATGTTTTTCTGTTTTAAGTGCTTTAGCACTTAAAGCGGGACCGTTTTAGCTGTGTATTTTGAAAAAGTTGTGTGCTCTTCAAAGAGAAAGCTACTTTTGCTGTGTCTTTTGGTTCGAGGGGAAATGGGAGTCCTCTTCAGTCAGCAGGGACGACACCTGAGTCCTTTGCAGTCCTCTTGTCTGCCTCTGAGGGTGAAATGAGAGTGGTCCCTGTCATCATGAGCCATGTCTTAAAGAATTATTCACATTCCCTACGAGAATAGACGGGTGAAATAGCAAAAGGTGTGTCTTCCTTTGGAGCATGGACGGGTTCAAAGCCCACCCCATACCACTAAGTATTTTGCTGAACATGAGCAGTTTTGTGTGCGGCCTGTGTTTGGGTGATTTTTGTGTCGTGTGTGTGTGTGTGTGTGTGTGTGTTTGTGTGTGTGTGTGTGTCTGTGTGTGTGTGTCAGTATTTCTGTATCCATTAATGAGCAGCAAATCTTTTTTCCTCTTTTAGCATGTTACTCACAACTGTGGATGAAGCCCAGCACTCCTGAAAACACAATCCATGTATGGTTGAAGGAAATGTTCTTGGTGATGAGTGAGAGTTTGGTGACTGAAACCAGCTCATTTCCCATTGACCACTGAGGTCACATCTCTCAGGTGAGAAGCAAAGTGAGAATTTGAACCAGGCACATTCTCCTTAGAGACAATGGGCCAAAGACTGGTCCGATGGAAACGAATGTCTTTTCATGTTGACATCCATCCCGTCAAGACCTCGTTAAGCCATTGAAGTGTCACATTGGGCCTGGGGTAGGCGGTGCACCCTGTGAAATTACACGTGCGAAGATTTGGATTTGATTTCCAGCCCTCTGCCAGTCAGTCTGCCAGTCACATTCCTGTGACAAGCCTTAGGCGAGTCCCTTTCTGTCTCTGATTCCCGATTCCTTCACAGGGATTTATGTGGTTCTTAACGCCCACTGGGAAAAGATCCCTCTGCCAGCTCAGTGCCTGCTTTCTTGGTTTGACTTGTCAATCTGGACTTGAATACACCTTTGGATTTGGATTGACTCTATTACCTCTCCTAGAAATTAACACACAAAACTGACAGCTGATTGACAAGATGAGAAGCAGTTTTCCAAAATTCAAATTGAACTTAATCCTTTCTTACTAAAAGAATGCTCAAATCAAGGGGACACACCTCACTCGTTTTGACTTCATGAGCTATGGCAGGTAGAGACAACTTTTTGAAAATACACAGCTAAAACTGTCCGTGCTTTGAATGCTAGACATGTTTTTCAGAATACACAGCTAAAGCGGGGACCGTTTTAGCTGTGTATTTTGAAAAAGTTGTGTGCTCTTCAAAGAGAAAGCTACTTTTGCTGTGTCTTTGGGTTCGAGGGGAAATGGGAGTCCTCTTCAGTCAGCAGGGACGACACCTGAGTCCTTTGCAGTCCTCTTGTCTGCCTCTGAGGGTGAAATGAGAGTGGTCCCTGTCATCATGAGCCATGTCTGAAAGAATTATTCACATTGCCTACGAGAATAGACGGGTGAAATAGCAAAAGGTGTGTCTTCCTTTGGAGCATGGACGGGTTCAAAGCCCACCTCATACCACTAAGTATTTTGCTGAACATGAGCAGTTGTGTGTGCGGCCTGTGTTTGGGTGATTTTTGTGTCATGTGTGTGTATGTGTGTGTGTGTGTGTGTGTGTGTGTGTGTGTTTGTGTCTGTGTCTGTATTTCTGTCTCCATTCCTGAGCAGCAAATCTTTTTTCCCCTTTTAGCATCTTACTCACAACTGTGGATGAAGCCCAGCACTCCTGAAAACACAATCCATGTATGGTTGTAGGAAATTTTCTTGGCGATGAGTGAGAGGTTGGTGACTGAAACCAGCTCATTTCCCATTGACCACTGAGGTCACATCTCTCATGTGAGAAGCAACGTGAGAATTTGAATCAGGCACATTCTCCTTGGAGACAATGGGCCAAACACAGGTCCGATGGAATCGAATGTCTTTTCATGTTGACATCCATCCCGTCAAGCCCTCGTTAAGCCATTGAAGTGTCACATTGGGCCTGGGGGAGGCGGTGCACCCTGTGAAATTACACGTCCGAAGATTTGGATTTGATTTCCAGCCCTCTGCCAGTCAGTCTGCCAGGCACTTTCATGTGACAAGCCTTAGGCGAGTCCCTTTCTGTCTCTGATTCCCGATTCCTTCACAGGGATTTATTTGGGCCTTAACGCTCAATGGGGAAAGATCCCTCTGCCAGCTCAGTGCCTGCTTTCTTGGTTTGACTTGTCAATCTGGACTTGAATACACCTTTGGTTTTGGATTGACTCTATTACCTCTCCTAGAAATTAACACACAAAACTGACAGCTGATTGACAAGATGAGAAGCAGTTTTCCAAAATTCAAATTGAACTTAATCCTTTCTTACTAAAAGAATGCTCAAATCAAGGGGACACAGCTCACTCGTTTTGACTTCATGAGCTATGGCAGGTAGAGACAACTTTTTGAAAATACACAGCTAAAACTGTCCGTGCTTTGAATGCTAGACATGTTTTTCAGAATACACAGCTAAAGCGGGGACCGTTTTAGCTGTGTATTTTGAAAAAGTTGTGTGCTCTTCAAAGAGAAAGCTACTTTTGCTGTGTCTTTGGGTTCGAGGGGAAATGGGAGTCCTCTTCAGTCAGCAGGGACGACACCTGAGTCCTTTGCAG